>NC_059489.1:2555597-3781311 GCF_018139145.2 Gymnogyps californianus | reverse complement strand
TTTTTGAATTTAAAGTGCATATATATAATGTTTGTATTTATATATTTAAGTTCTTTATCTGCTCCAAATTTCTGTGGTATGTGAATACCTCATAATCTCTAAGGTAGACTCACAGTATTTCTGCTGAGTGGGAATATGCTGTTGTCTCCATTTTACAGTAAGGGAATTGAGGCAAAAAGCGTGTGAGTTGTCCAAGGTTACATAGGAAATCTGTGATAGAACAGATTTGGGCCCACTCAACCACTGAACTACATGCAAGTAAAATTTCATTTTAAAGAGGGAGATGCATAGATTTTACCGGTCATATAATAGATGGAGAAGCCAAGGAAAATTCAAGGGATGTTATTTGCATAAGATATGGGGATAGTTATTAATACAGTCCGGGCAGGAGTTTCTCCTACTTTTTATGACGGGTATTCCCTGTTGATTTTTGAAAGAAATGAAGAATAAGGAGAATGTGTATTATGATTTAGACAACTTTTTTTTGTTAGAAGCATCATAATCTGGTAAGGAGTTGAACAAGTAAGAAATAAGAAATGGAAACTAACCAGTGCCTTTATGTTACTGCAACGTGCCTAGGAATTGCTTGGTTTAGAGTTTAGAAGAGTATAAAACACTGATTATGCATGTCATTTTGCAGCCTGTAGGCATGAGAAAACATGCTAGGAAAAGTCAACTTTACTTGCTTTGTTGATTTAGGCCAGATTTATTTGTTTTTATAGATTTGCCTTTAATTCTCTTGACAATAGCAATAGAGTGGATGTTTGCTTTGGTATAGGAATAAACTTAGAGTAGTGTTGCCACCTATGATTTAATACTACTAGATCATTTCAAGTCATGATAATAGTAATCCCAAGGACTGGGATAGTGCTTTTTAAATACAGATCTCAAAAGTGCTTTTTAAGAGATTGGAATTATTACCGCTTCAGGCTAGATCACATCAGCCCAGCTGGATGGCTAGTCTTGACTTGGCCTGTGTGTCTCAGGCTACGTGCGTAAAGAGCTGTTCTATAGCTCATGTTCTTACAGAAGCTACTCTATGAGGTATCCAGTATTTAAATTTCTAAAACTAATAGTTATCTGAAGTGAAACTCAAACTCAGAATCTGAATCATATGTGTTCAGAATGACAAAACAGATTGTCTTAATTTCTACATTTTGAAATTTTATTTTAAAAATCTTTTTTCATCATCTTTGGTTCTATTTTTCCTGCTGTAATAGATGGTGTTTTTATTGTTAAACAAGCCTAGTAGTAGTTTAGTGTAATAGTAACTAGGCTGCTTGGGTTTTAGTTTTTCCAATGACTTTCTACTTAACTTTTTAAAATTGTGTTACAAATTTCTGTATTTTCTGATCTGTACTATTTGTGGTAGTAACTTAACTGTAAAGTGATTGTCAGAGTAATGGTGTAATGTAATTCAAAACACAGTTTTGGTTTGTGGTTCTTTGGTTTGGTGTGTTTTTTTTTTTTTTTTGTCAAACAGCTTTCTGCTTTGAGTTCTCCATCTGTGCAAGCCACAAAGAAAAAACTTAGATATAAGGGTTCTTCTCTCCTCTTTACATAGTTACTGGATGTTTTATTGTTCCTTTAAGAGCATGCTGGTCTTTTGTCACTTTTACAGTAGGAACGGGCATTTCTATGGAATAGCCATGGTATGTCTTCCACCTATGAATGTAAAGTAAAAGTAAGGTTTCATTTTTGTTTTGATGCAAAATACATATGTTGGGAGCATGAAATTCCAAGTCCACATATTTAGTTACATTTTCTTTGTATGTGTGTGTCTATTACAGCTCAGTCCTTTTGTCTACAGTGAATTTGCCAGGGAAAGAAACCTTCATGTTTCATTGCTTGATCGGCTCTATGAGCACTACCCTGCAGAATTTCCATGCAGGATCTTGCTGTGTGAGAACTATCGCTCCCATGAAGCTATCATCAAGTAGGTGTGAACTCTTTCACTGTATCATGCATCTCTCTGACTGGTGTGAGTGAACAAAACAACTCTTGAGCCAAGCACAGCTGAATGAAGAGAGAGGCATTACGTGTTTCTGTAATGAAATCTCAGTTGTTTCAAAGTTAATTAGTAGAGTAATTCTTTGTTACTAGGTTGAAATTTGGTCTCCTAGAACAGACGCCAGGGGTTCAGTTAGTTGTATTACAGATCCCTCATTCAAGTGGGGATGCTTTGGCTGCAAGACTTGCACACTAGGCCAAAGAAGAGCTAACTTTCCCTTTTTAACCGTTATGCCGTATATTATATAGGGTCTGTGTTTCTTTGAACTGTTTCAGAATTTTAGAATTACTGGCGTGGATTATCTTGGAATGGTAAGCGATGTGCAATGTAAGGAACATATGGATATACAACTATGAACAGAAAAAAACTAGGTCAAATTTTGGGCATGTTTCTTTTCTGTTGTCTTCTTTTATTACTTCTTTCAAGACACATTAATCAGTGGGTTTGCATTTTTATGCTATGATAAACTAATGGCTGCTAGTGTAATGAGCTCATCCATGAGCTGTGCTAGAAAGAATAAGTGCAATCATGGGGAAAAATGCTAAAGTTTAAATCCTGGCTCAAATATGTACTGAGAAATATTATGTTGGTATCCAGTCATACTAATTAGATTATCACTGTGTTCAAAGCAAAAGCAGAAGTATTTAAGTGCTCTGGGGAATCAAAAACGAGAATGTAACATATTTTGTTACACAGCTTGATCTGTCTTCATTTTATGGAGTTTGTAATTGTAGACTGAGTGATGCTACATTTCTTACACATTTCTTGAAATTTTAAGTTTGAAATGAGAGAGAATCTGAAAAGGAAGGGATTGTTTCAGCTTTTGGTTAGAGATCACTTCCATGAAATTAGCCTGAGAAAGATAATGAAAATTCACTTCAGCAGTTGGAGTTCAGACAGTGAGTTCCTAGAAAGATCCGCTGTATTGAACACCGAGGTAAGGATTGCAGAAATACCACTGGGGCTAGTCGGCTGTCTCGTGAAAGTCCAGTGTGCCTAATTCCACTAGAAAAGTATTGCTGTGTGAAGTGAAACCTGCTAAATACTCTGACGGTGGTCCATTTAGGAGATTGTCTCAAGTCTACTTTTTTTTATAATGTGGAGTTTTCCCTGACAAATGGGACCATGGCACTTAAGACAGAAGTAAGTGTAGGAAGATGGTTCATGGTGGGCTCATTAATCATACCTACCTAACAGAAGCAGAGACCAAAAGAGATTAAGGAAAGAACAAGCCATTAGTTCAGCCTGACTTTGGAGCTGTAATTGGAAAAAACAGTCCTTGTAGAAAGGGTGTTTTATTGTTTAATGAGAACTCATTACTAAGAATTAATTTGCAGAAGAAATTAATTAAATTAATTTGCTCATTGGCAGCAGTGGACTGCTGCAACTCAATCCACAGAAGAGTTGCGTATTCTTCAGCATTGTCCAGTTCTGGTCAGTAGTGGGCTGCAGTTGTTTGATGATTTGGTAGCAGACTGGTTTCTTTAGTTTTTCTGTGATAAGATATTTACATCTTACGCTGCTATAGTTGGAAGCCTGGAAGAACTCGGTGGGCCCACTGACTGTACAGTCTTCTGCTTTTGTTGTCTTCGTGTCAGGCTGCATTCATGTTACTGCATCCACAGAGCTATATCTGAAGAACGTTAAGGTTGGAGGCTGAGCATTCAAAAGTTAGATTATACCAGAATTCACTAATTAATGAAAGCCAGTATATTAGTTTAGCTCTATTGTCCATGCAATAGTATACAGTGCTTACGGTACTACCGATAGTAATCTGCAGTCTCTTCTTGCTGGCTTTTTGTCTTGCTCTATTCAGTTTGCCTTCTTCCCTCCTACTTTTCACAATGGAAGTAGTTCTTGCCTCATTTCTTTTTCAGTCAGCCAGCTCCTGTAGTGGCTGCTGCCAGCAGAGGAAGTATGTTCTGGTTGTGTTTCTAATGAGTAGCAACATAGATTGGTCTGGAGTAGAAGTCACAGCAGAAAAGCTTGCTTGAAAGCTGAACGCTTGGCCTACATTGTGCTCAATATGCATGAAATCTTTAGTAAATTTATCTTCCAAGTTCAGCAACTTTTAACTGATGTAAGCGGGCTTGTTGTCCGGCCAGCCTGGGGAGTAACCAGTGCCAGACAGCAAGTGTTCCTTTTGCCCAGTTTCAAGCCACCAGAACTTCTGAGTGAAACATTAGTGAGAATGTTCGTAACTTTGTCGAGCTTTAGATTAGAAGAAAATACTGCCTTTGTAGAAAAAGCATTGGAAAAGCACATTTTTAGTGCCTTCTGCTCCATCTATAGTATGGAAATATCAGTTCAGAGAAATCACTTGAAGATGCCTAATAGTAATCAGTGGTTCTGTTTTCCTCAAGGTATTTTGTAGTTGCATATTTTATCAGTGAGTTTTGCATATTTTATCAGTGAGCTCATATGTAGACTCCACATTTTATTTTGTTTTGCCTTGTTACAGTTATACATCCGAACTTTTCTATGAAGGCAAATTGATGGCAAGTGGAAAGCAGCCAGCACACAAAGATTTCTACCCTTTGACTTTCTTTACAGCACGTGGAGAAGATGTGCAAGAAAAAAATAGTACAGCTTTTTACAATAATGCAGAGGTAACTCTTCTTTGGCTTTATTCTTGATTGTTAAAGCTCCACTCCCCCCAAATTTATTGGTTTATGCTCAGTGTAGGTGGAAGGCATAAATTGTCCTCTACTAGGAGAGGGGAACATGGGGTTTGCTAAACATGAAGTAGTGAACATTGCAATTGTAGTAAACATTTCCACTAATTTATCTTCTGTTTCTTGTTTGCAAATTGTAAGCTGCATATAGTTCTCTCAGGCTCATTCTTCAGGATGTCTTTCCTGATGCTTTTTGTGACATTCTGATGGATGTATCTTAGCAACTGAGAGTAACTGCAATTTGAAGTAAAACTTAGATTTCTTTGGCTGTTGTAGAAATGTTCCCACTCAGATAAGAGTCCTCTGGAGTAACATTTCATATTTGCTTTAATATGTTTAGGATCAGTGTCTAACTGATCATGTGCAGATGAGATTTTTTTTTTAGGTGAGAACTTACTGTCAGTATGTTTGTTTCACATAGATTTATTTGTATTCTTCAACAATTACTTTCATTCTCCTTCCTTCCCTTGAGTTAAAAAACCCAAAACAAACCCCACAAAACCAAACAAAAACCAAACACATGCACTCACCCCCACCCCGAATTGGTAATACTTTTCGTAGTGGAAGATGCCTTTTTCTAGTCACCTCAAGTTAGGGGAGAGTTGATCCAACTCCCTTTTTTCCCACCAAAAAGATGTCTTAAGAAATGTCCTTGACATTTAAAGAAAGACAAAGAAATATCACTAATTTGCTTAAACTTATGAGGAATTTTAACTGAAGTTAGGTTGCAGTTTAGCAGCAGTGTTTGTTATGAAGTGCTGCAGAGCTGTCTGTGTTTCCCCTTGTTGATCATGGTGCAGTTCATCTGATGCACAATTTCTAACCTTTTTCTTGTTATTATGCTGCACTTGTTATGCATTCTTTGATGTATTAAAATATCTACTTAAATAAGAAGATCCAATGACTTCTGGATGCATCACTGAAAAAAACTGAAGGCACCTGACTACTTTCATTAATCTACTTGGATTGCTTTGCCATTTAAAAAAAGTTGTAAAAAACCTAAAAATATCTTCAGTAGCCAAGTAACTGTCTGAAAATTGTGAGTCATTAATAGCTACAGGCAGAAGTGAAGGACAACAGCTGCTTAAACAACAACATGAAAAACTGAAATTCAGATGATGAGGGAGATTTTTGCTGTTTGACTGTTAATGGACATTTGCATTGGAGCATCTTATGGTTCATTGGTGCCTATATTAAGTATTAATCTGGAAAATACACTTTCTCTTTTTGGTCTTAATTCTAAAATTTCCCTATATGGTGTTAATGATAAATACATGCTTTCAGAGAAGCTTGCCAAAATACCTGCAAAAGATCATTATATTGGTGCTACGGTTTTTATAGATATCAAAGTTTATGCTAATATCCTTTGTCAGTAGAACTAGCTTTTTTCCCTGAGTTTTTCAATAAACTCTTCCAGCTTAATTTTTTAAAAATATATACTTAAATGAGAATGTGTGTCATATAATCAGATCTTAGATGCTAAGAAGTCAGCATGAAACAACAGACTTTTAGCAGTTAGGAACTACTGTGCTTTATACTACTGTACATAGGCATTGTGATTTGTACCACTTTTCATATTCCTGAAACGTCCATAAAAGTCCCTAGAATTCCCACTTACCAATTTGAAGAAGAGATAATATAAAAGCTAAGAGCATTAAATTTATTTTCAACGCCCTCTTCCCACAGCACAAGATAACTGGATGAATAGGGAACAGAAGCAAGTTAAGAATATTTGAGGTTCTTGTAGGAAAGACTGTCTGCCTAGCTTCCATAAAGAGGCTGAGCTTGCATTTGTGATCCTATAGGAAAACTGCATTAATCAATTATCATGCCTTAAATAGCTGGATAAATACTTATTGAATGACATATTGACATTCTTTGAATGACACATCGAATGTAAATGGTTTTAAAAAAAAAAAAAAAAGGAACCACAAGCCTTCCATAAAGTTATTCAGAAGTACCTTCTATAGTGCAGTATCTCTATTCAGTGTGTTGAAACAGAAGCTGCTATGCCTGGCGCTTTTTGGCAGGAGGTTACTTTGAGCCTGTCTCCTCATGGGAGAAGGTGTTCAGTTTTTATTACTCATCGGTCTTCTCAGATAGCACACTTAATAGTATTTCATAGAGATGAACTAGCAGTTGATGAATAGTCTGAAACTCCTGATGGTATCCTTTGGAATGGAAAGTAATTGTGCTCTGGTGTACATATTCTCTTTCTAGAGTTAGCGAACTCTAATATGACATATATAAAATCCAGAATAAAAATAAAATAATCCCTATTTAGGCAGTATATTTACTTATGGAAATCAGATAAACTATGATAAGAAAGGTCCTACTGCACTTGACATATTTGTAAGAACATAAGCATGAAAATTAAGGTTATTAGTATAATTTCCCAGCTTGTACTTTAAAGGTGACATTTTTGTGGGCAAACTTTTATTTCAAGATTTAAAAAAGGTACTGTATAGTAAATACATTGTTTTAATACCTGATATTTTAGAGTATCACTATAGAATGCAATAGTATTATTGCTTGTTCAGTAAGGCTATGTAATACTGTGTCATGTAAATGTTTTAGAGCTTTAAAATTCAAATTGTCTTTCCATATCGAAGAATGATCTTCAGTGGAGCATACTTTTAAGAATTCTGACTTTCTTTTAAGGTATTTGAAGTAGTAGAGCGTGTTGAAGAATTAAGAAGAAAATGGCCTGTTGCCTGGGGCAAATTGGATGACGGCAGTATAGGTGTCGTAACACCTTATGCTGATCAAGTGTTCAGAATTCGGGCTGAACTTCGGAAAAAAAGACTGTCAGATGTCAGTGTAGAGAGAGTGCTAAATGTTCAGGGTAAGTAATAGTTCTATGTCTCAAAGATATGCTAAGGACGTGAAAAATGTGACTGGTGAAGTTAAGTAAGACTTACTAAAATAATCTTAAAACGATCAGAACTAAAGGAGAGCTGTGATATAGTCCATAAAAACCAATGTATCAAAATGAAACTGGCAAGTATGCTGATTAGATGTTATTCCAGCATTGAATACCAAAGCAATAAACTCATGGATGTGAGATTTATCTTTTTTCAAAACTAAGTTCAGGCTTACTTAAAAAATAAATTGATTGAGTGAAAAATGTGAAGACTGAGGGATTTTTATCGTAAGGGGAAAAACAGAGTTCCAAATAAAAATGTAACAAGGCTGTAGCCTCAAAATGTTTTACTGATTTTTGCATTTGTGGAATAGACTGTAAAAAGGGGTCCACAAATTTAGGTATTTGTTCCTGGAATCACACTGATAACAAGAATTTTGTGTAGGCATAGCCTGTTGCTAGGTTGCACTTTTAGTCAGTAATAAACAAAGGAAGATAATAAAGTAACTGAGTGACAGTGAGTGGTGTGTTCTGTTTTTTCATGGTAGATATTCGTACATTTGAGAAGTTTTTAAATATGAAACAAGAATGTCCAGAACTTTTTTTTTAAGGTAAAATAAATAAATCCAAGATTTGTTATTGGCTGATTGGCAACGTTGTAAAGATAATTAGCATTTCAGAAATTTTGGGAGTGATTAATATCAAGATGAAAAATAAGTTTTTTAAAGAGGAAATATTCTTGTAATAGAATGTGCTATTTATAGTGCATCTTTTAAAATTTTTAAATCTTATTATTCTTGCATAAAGCTCTTCATGTGAAGGGTAGCTATCAGTTCTTCAGAATATCTAGGTGTGAAATCTGGCTGGTAAGTGCAGTGGTCTGATTGTATTACTAGCAGAAATAGCTACATTTATCTCAGACATTTGTTTTTTGTTTCATTTTAGGAAAACAGTTTAGAGTTTTGTTTCTCAGCACAGTACGAACACGGCATACATGCAAACATAAGCAAACACCAATTAAAAGGAAAGAGCAGTTACTGGAGGATTCAACAGAAGACTTGGATTATGGTTTTCTGTCTAATTACAAACTTCTCAACACTGCCATTACAAGAGCACAATCCTTGGTAGCTGTGGTGGGAGATCCTATTGCTTTATGTTCCATTGGAAGATGCAGGTACTTCATATATGTTCCTTAGTTAATCAGGGCTAAGGATACTAGAAAACGTGTTTATCTATGACTGATGGATTTAATAAAATGATGGATGTTCTTTTAGGTGCCAAATAAGACACAATGTATTTAAACCCTTAAAATAACTGTCTAATGAAATTGAAATTCTTCACGTTTATATCCATAGGAATACCATAAAGACGGTAAAGCATTAGTTGTGTTCCCAACTCTTGCAGAGGCTTGAATCTGCAGGCATGATTTCAGCTTGTCCAAAGCTGAAGCTCACCCTCAGGCAGAGCAGGCAGTGGTGGCCCTGCGTAGAGTGAGCAGTGTCGGTCTCTGCTGCAGTAATGGAAGCATGCAGTTGTGCACGAGCCGCTCTGTCCCCTGATTAATAAGTCTTGCTGAGAGGGAAGAGAGGGGACACTTCCCCCCCCCAATGATAGTGAAGAAAACCACTACAGATGAGAGGCAGAGCATTTTAATATTCTCTATGGGTGGACAAGTCTGGCTTTTTTGGGGGGGTTTTTTTGTTTGTTTTTATTTTGTTCTGGTTTTATCCTCATATCCAGAGTCACAGTGTCACCATGTATAACAGCCTACAGAGAAGAAATGTGAGATACCTACCACCTGGTCATTGATAAACTGTTTTTTAATGTATTTGTACTTGCTCTGATTTTTACTTGACAGTAACAATTGAAGATGCTTCATTTTATTTTCTAATGTTTTGGGGTTGGTTTTTTTTTTTTTTTTGTATACCTGTTACAATTTTATGTATAAATAAAAGTAGTATATTATGTGGAGTTAAAAATTGTGATGTAATGTAGTATTTTAAAGTTGAATATTATGGTAGTTGTATGAAGGTAGCAGACCTGAAAAGCATTATTTATGTTTTTATATGTCTTCATGGCACTAGGAAAAAACTCATCAAGATTTGAGTGAACTTACTTTTTATAGACCTAAATGAAGAAATGTGAAAAATGCTAAGAGATGTAAACACTGATGTTAAGGATACCAAGTTCTTCAAAGGTCTCTTTTTCGATGGAAGAGCTGAAATGTTGAGATGATCAGAGATAAACCCTGAGGCTTATTTCTCGAAGAGAGGAAACACTGCACTGACTACATTATTAAAATAAAGCTAAAAATACATATTAGTTGTTATATCTATGTTGTATTCTACTTTGCTGAGCAGTATTCTTCTACTGTATTGAAAATGGGTGTGGTTTTCAAAGATTAGAATTGAAAAACCCAAATGGAAACCAAACCTTTGTTTTACTGCATTTATGAAATATAACCTGAATTTAACCACTTATCTGCTGGGGACTTGTCAAGAGTATCCATACATTAATACAGTTATCTGCTCTAAACTGCTAATAACATCTTATTAAAAGAGAAATAATGGTTGTGGGTTTATGTCAACGTTCCCATTACCTGCTTGGGTTTTTTAGACATGATCTGGTTTATGTAACTAACTGATGAGAGAGAGCTCTGTGCCTCCTGAGCACTTGATCCACAAATGATGCATGTCTGTTACAGTCTGCTGATGCAGTCTCTAGTTCATCAGCTTACACTGCAGAGATACATGACTTAGCTGTAGAGGTTGCCATGCTGTGCTGACTGAGATTTCTCTTACCGCTTGTTCAGAAATTACTCTTAGTTGATAAATTTTGCTTCTCTTCCCTACATTGGGGTTCAGGATGTGCAGCGTTAGGTAAGTCAGAGAGTTAGTTAATCCCTAGTTAGTCTAGCTAGCACCTATGACCATTATTGGTTCTCTAACCATCTGTCTATAAATACAGCTTTTGTTGGAGAATGACCATGTGTCTTATTCTCTATAAATCCCAGTGAGGCAGATGATCTCTTGAATTTTCCCGTAAGCCTGAGTGTTGAGGTTTTAAATCAGATACCCAGAGGGGACCCAGTTTTCAAATGTGGGGGCTCAGCAGTTTCTCCAAGTATGGCTCCTTCAAAATATCTGAAATAGGGCATGCAAAAACTTACTAAAATAAAAGTATAGGCTGTCAGCATAGTACGTAAATTACAGTCTTGGCAGTTAGGGATTGAGTTTGCCTTTCGAAGACCAGCAGCTGTTTGTGTATGTATAGCTGTTCAAAATTATAAAACAAAGATAATTAAGAAACAAGGAGCACTGGAGCTTTATTAAGATGTATCTCAAGCTTTCCCTTTAATACACCATTGTCTTGTTTCACTGAATAATTGAACATTCGCTCTTTGAAAATAGTGCTGGAGGGGCTCAGGCACGCTGCTAGAAAGATGGTTCTTTTTTAGTACAACAGGAGTATAGAAGTCTGAAAGAAGTGACATTTCGTTAGGAAAAACAGACCTCAAAAAAGTTTAGAGAGGACTTGAATTTTATAAATATTCTAATACCTGTCAAAATGAGTCAAGACTCTGTAATGATAGTTGTAGAGAGCTTTGTGAAGTATGCCCAGGGTAATCATTACATTTCTGTGTGTTACAATCGGACTAGACAGGGCTGTTTTGGCAGACACTCCCTTTAAACTCCAGAGCACACTGTAAGAGACAGAGACAGCAGTATTTTATTCTCTGTTCTTACACCCCAGTACAAGTGTTCCATGTGTAGAGAGACTGCTTGGGGCATTTTAAGCAAAAGTGGATGGGTCTCAGTGGATTTGTGGTACTTGACAGTAGGTTTGGTGACTGACTTGATTAATCAGAGGGAGTTCCATCATTAAAGCATCCCAGTGAAGTATTTAATTTTGGGTTCTAATCCTCACTTAAAACCTTGCAAGATATATTTGCCTTATAGTGAAATGCAGAAAAAGGGCCATCTTGCATCCTGAATTTTAAAAGAGCATTTCTTGCCTCTATAAAATCACAACAGAAGATGGGCTTTTAGGGAAAACTATTTTGAATTCTTAAATACATCAGTAACATTACAGTATTCTTGCAAGAAAGACATTTATTCTTTTCCACAAAGCCAGCTACTCAGCAAAATGTGACACTGCTGTTAAAATTAGTGTGCAGCAATCTCTCATTGTGCAGGTTCTGGGGAAATTACAGTGCTTGCTTATAGGCCAGACTTTATTATTGAAGGGTGAACTAGAATGAGTTATATTGTCTTTTTAATACTCTCTTTCAATAACTTCCATTACTTTTTTTTTTTTTTTTTTTGAAAGAGAACAGCTCAATCAGTTTGGTTTTTTTTTAAAGTGACATCTTCAGACCTTATTTAAATATCTTTTAAGTTTAAGTAACTTCACTCAAAAAGTTCCTTTGAGGTTAAAAAAAAAAAAACATAAGTGTATAGATCCTGCTGTGGATGTTAAAAATGTAAAGACTTTTTTTATAAGCAGCAGAAAGACATGTCATGAGAAAGCAGAAGACAGGTAGGAATGTTATTTTATTACATGGTTTAAATAACCCCTCCACCCTCCAAAAAGTTGGATACAGAATTTTCATAGAGAAAGTCATGTGTCATCTGATGGTTGTCTTTCTGGCTTGAAATTTCTTCTATATGTTATAGAAATATCTGACACGCAATAAAATTTATGGTTTTGTTTGCTTTCCACCAGAGGATCTCAAAGGCCCTCTAGATAGTGTTTCACAAGAGTAGTTTTGAGGGTATATCTCAACTTTGGTATTTGTGACACTGGAGTTGAATGATCTGCCTAAATTCATAGAATCTTTTTGGCATCTTCTGGGACTGAGAATCGATATAATCCCTGTGACTCTTTGAGCTTTAATAAATTCCATAAATCACATGCTTTCCAGAATTTTAAGCAGTGTTCGCTGTGTTTGGTTTTCTAGGAAAAAATTCCAAGTTAGACCTGTCCATGACGTTAATATTAGATGTGATATACACCCAGTGCTGTGCTCTGATATGCATGGACAGACCTGTATGTCCATTTTAAATGACTAGGGAGCTTTGCATTATGCTGTGGGGTTCAGATGCATGGATCAGATTGCAGGATGGATGGCTTGGTGTGTAAAATGAGCATACACAAAAAATAAAAATGCCACACAGTTATATTAAATCTATTTTAATTTTAACAACAGCCATGGAGTCTTACTCCTTTTTATTGTTTCTAAAAATTGTTTCCATAGGAAATTTTGGGAAAGGTTTATTGCCCTATGTCATGAGAATGAAAGTCTCCACGGTATCACATTTGAACAGATCAAAGCTCAGTTGGAAGCTTTGGAGTTAAAGAAAACTTATGTGTTGAACCCACTGGCTCCTGAGTTTATCCCTCGAGCTCTTCGGCATCAGCATTCAGCGAATACCACCAAACAACAGCAGTCACCACCAAAGGTAAAGTTTTACTGATGACGAATTTTGTCAGAAAGTGGAATTGAATGTAGAAATGCCTTTTGAGAAATTATATAAAAGGTTTATGGAACAAGGTGTTTGTTTTAAAATGTCATCAATGCAATCAGATATGAATGCAAATTCCAGAGGGATCCTCAGCATTTTCAAGTGAAAGCTCTAGACTTGTATTATAATACAGTATTTAGCAATATAGCTTGGGGTTGTCCAAGCCTTGTTTCCTTACTAAAATGTGTTCCTTGGGTCACTCTGGCATGTTCATTGACTGTGTTGCAATGACCCTGATGAACTTCGGCCATGGATCTTGGCCTCAGTATTTGGATAAGCCAAATTAAACCCTCTGAACAAGAGGCAATCCCTATCCCAAGCAGCTTGTGCTCTGACTGTACCCCAAAAACCAACAGGTTGATATAGACAGTGGCAGGGAGTATAAGGAAACAACAAAATAATAGCCAAAAGTGATTTGGTTTGATCTAAAAATCACATTTAAAATTCAGGGACTTAATGTTATGTAAGACAATTGTTTGATTTAATTAAAAATATGTTGTAAAACAGTATATTGCCTAGATTAGCTCACTGATAAAAGTCCTTCAGAAGACCGGATTTCATTAGCATCAAGAGGGCAGAGGTGAAATTACCACTCAGCGGTAATTTTATCAGCTGTTTTTATAAAAGCAGGTAAAGAAGTGATGAAAATACGTAGCTTCCTTAGGATGATAAAGAATAACACTAAATTTTGGAGCTTTTTTGAGGGGTGATATATTAGTAATTAATTCTATTTTAGTAGTTCTTTGTAGTTTATTTCAAAATCATTTGAGTTATAATTTAATTAAATCGTGTTTAGAGATGCAACTAAAATGCAGATTGTCAGCTTTGTGATGAGTTCTGTTGTACAAGAAGGAAGAAGTGTACGTATTTTCCATAGCTTTGCATTTTTGGTGCAGGCTGTATCATTTAAATGAAATTTTTATGACAGCTTTTTTAACTTTACAAAAAGGAAAGCCTTCCCTTTGGCAGTCCTTCCCAAAAGAGAGTTTGTAAGTGAGAACATTTGGTTTCTTCATCAAGATGCATTACTTTCTGAAACAAACACCAGATTTCTAAAGCATCTAGTCATGTGTCAAAACACTGGGCTTACAGAAAACCGTAAATTAAAAAATTATTATCTTTAAAAAGTCATTGCTGTACTCTCATTTTTCATGAGTGCTTCAGCCTTAATTGCATTTTCTTTAATAATAGAACATCACTATTAATATTTTTTGTTTCCTAAAATGAAAGAAAAGTATTTGAAAATGGAGGTATAATACATTAAAAAAAAAGGAGGGGAGGGCTGGGGGAAGTGGGAGTCTTGTGAATAGACTGTTCTGTTTATTTTTCTTCCATTTTGTCAGTAAACTAAGCACTTGTGCTGCAGAAATCAGAAGAGACACTTTCAAAGTGCCAGCACTGTATTTTCAGCTTAAGATCTGAAGTGTTTTAACCACCTGTATCATACTTATAATAAAATCTCTTCCCTCTGAATACAATTGACAGCTAGCCATGTGCAGTAACAGCAGTAAAGCAAGCAGGTCATACTCAAACACACACAGAACATGGCTGTGATAAGTCATACATTTCCCTTTGCTCAAGTTTTAAAAGCAGATGGTTAGCTTTGCTTATTTTAGACCACCTAAGTACAATATTTAACACTGAAAGATGAAAGATTAAAAACCTCGTGCTGGTGTATTTTGTAGCGAAAAAATGAGAGCAGCCTCCGATACAGTGTTTTGTGGTGAGTTTATGGACATCCGTGCAGTTCACGGCTTGTTTTTCATACGCAGTGAAAAGTGATTTTGTAAAAACGGCACCTTCTTATTCAGCAGAATTGCTCTTGGATTTATGTAAGGACATTAAAAACCTGTTTGCTGTTTTCTTCTTTACAGAAGAAAAAAAGTTTCAGTCCTGTCTCTCTGAGAAGCAAACAGCTAATATGGAACTGGCTTGCTGTGGGCTCCAGTGCTCTCAGTCGCCATCAGTTAAAGTGTAGGTTTAGGTATTTTGGAGATGGGTAGGGAAATGAACCTTGATGTGGAAATCTTTGAGAAACGATAACAGTTAAGTTAATAATAGACTATTATAAAGTCATTAAGCCATCAAAGCTATTAAAACAAAAAGAGAAAAGAAAGCCACCACCTCCCTTCCCCAACTTACAGATGGCCCCAATTGACTTACGGTTACCAATCTGATACCGTTACATGCTGAAGCTCCTGTTCACCAGGACAGCTATTCTTACAAATTTATGTAATTATTTGCCATTTCACTTTTAAATATATGGGCCCTATAAAATACAAGTATGGTAGGTAGAATAGAGATTTTTTTAGACTTCTGCACATACAGCTTGATGCTAACTGACAGCATAACAGATACAGAAATGCCTTGTACTAACCATGAGAGATTAAGGCATGTAGCTCCTCTACATTTTTTGATTGAATCTTGCTCTCTTTAGTGAATAAACAGGTTTCTTTTGTTTAAGTACTGCAATGAAAAGCAATTATTATTTTATTTTTCAATAATTCATTTTTAAAACGAGAGGAAAATTCAGAGACCAGTTCTTTAATCTGTTTTATGCATGAGTCAACATTGTCAAACAACCTGTCTTTGTAGCCTGACTAATTTGCTCAGGCTGCTGGAAAACTGCCTAGACTTGTCTCCTGGGCAAGGAAAGTTTTGCAGCATCAAAGGGTTTTTAGATTTATTTTAAATTTGTGAAGGTATTTAGGTCCAGATTAAGTAAGGTATACCTATCCTGCAAAAGACTTAAGAGCATACCAGCATTTGAATATGTGCTCACAGTTTATGAATATTAACTAATTAGTTGATGCTGTAAACTCATGAGCCTGTAGGAAGGATAACTCAGTTCTGTTAACCTCCTTTTCTAATGTACAATTCACCAAGGAAAAACAGTTTCCCCAGAGGGCTCCGGTTCTTGACTCTACTATATTGTACTTTTGGGGGAGCAGTCACTAAGGTGCCAAAGTGCAGAAGCAGATACATGAGACAGGGTAGGGAGGCAATGTCTAATGAGGCTGGGTGAGCAATTTAGTGAAACTGGTGGCAGCTACTTTGTCTCCAAGGTTCTTGAGCTGAAACCTGGAGAAGAAAATGGATCATGCTTCCACTAAGAGCTGCCATGGAAGAGGAATACTGAGGGTTATTTTAGTACCGGGTGGTGCTCCTAAAAGAAGTGAGACAGTGGGAAATAAAATTATGAGAAAGGAAACTCAAAGTAGCTTGCTGTAACACTCCTTGCATCTGAAAACAGGCCTTGTAAGAGAGTATCCCCAGAAGGACTGGTAATGACCATTGGTTAACTGAGTTAGTGGTATTTAATGTCCAACTTCGTGAATTCATAGTCAGGTGATGGAACTGGACAGTTGAATGTGTAAGAATAAAATGTTGGGCTAACTTCTTTCAAACTCTATTTTGTATTTAATTATAATGTTCACTGGAAATAAAAAGCTTTGGTTTATGTAAGAAGGCAAAGCATTACTATTATTGTTTTTCCCTTTAAAGGGCAAGGTCCATCATCATAGCCAGAATGACCATTTCCCACCTGATGGAATTGGTAAGTATCTCTGCTGTTACTACAGAATTCCTTCGAGCTCGCGCTGATTTGGCTTCAGTGAAGTCGCTAGTAATTTGACATAAATTGAGTATCTGATCTCTTCTCTATTTGAAAGCCATTTACTTCTTGTGTGCATTTGGGAAACAGATTATAGACTGTTAAGTGGACATTAGGTAGTTCCGAGGCTATCCCTTTATAGGTGTTGTGCACGCTGACTTCAGAGCCTTAACACAGCATAGTTGTTGGCCTCTTAAAAATGGCTCTGTTTGAAATGCATAATGTAAAATACTGTACCAGTGTATTTGCACTAAAAGAGTTAGGACATTATATTGCATGCACTGCTTTATGATGTGCTTTGAACTTAAATTGTGCTGTCATATATCCAGATATTACTGATCATACTTTTGCAAGGTAGCATGCAACAGCTTAATAATTTTGTTATTAATTTGAAAAAGCATTAATTCAAAGCTTGTCTTCCCTGCTAAAGAAAGGAGGATGATTCTAATTTTTGATGCAGTGTTTAACAGCTACTCTGACTGTCAGTGTATTTAATTGGTTTGGGACATTCTTTCATTAATGCAGTTACCAGCTACCTGTTTCTCTGTATCTCAACTTGTATTTTCTGCCTCTTCAAATTTTTGAAATGGGATACAGGATTTGATTAATGCTTTCTCTCGGTGTATCAGACCTATGCTGTTAGAGAGTTGCACACATGCTTTATAAAGATAGATGCTATTAGGATGAAAAAAGAAATAGTAGTCTTCATACTCTTTTTGTGGATACATCTTCTTTTTTTGTATGTATATATCTTTTTTTTTTTTTTTTCCTTTCTTTTCAGTTCAGCCCAATCCTTCTGTTCTAATTGGAAATCCTATCCGAGCATATACTCCTCCCCCTCCTCCTCTGGGACCTCACCCCAATCTGGGGAAATCTCCAAGTCCTGTTCAAAGGATAGATCCACACACTGGGACAAGTATTCTATATGTACCTGCTGTCTATGGAGGAAATATGGTCATGTCTGTGCCTTTACCTGTAAGAATTCATTTTCTGTCATCCCCTGTCCCCCATGTCCACCACCCTCCCCCCACCCCCAATTATTGTATGTACAAAAATGAATGGCAAAATCTGTTAGTGAATGTTTTGCAAGCTTTTTCAGCACTTCAAATATGTGGGCTTAGCTGGCTTTAGGAGCGGCTGAGTAGAGGACCACCCGAAAATGAGGACTTAAAAACATTGCTCCCACAAATAACTCCAGGCAGCCTAAAAGCAATTTCATGTTCATGTAATTTGGTGTATTTTCTCAGCTCTAGGTTTAGGCACACCAGTGGAATCTGTCTCAGATGACTTGAAATACCTGCATCTGAACTAATTGCCTAGTTCAGTTCTTAATCATTGGAGAGACATAGGCGATTCAGACGGAGCTTGTTTCTCTTTATCGGCTTCATACAGTTTAAATTACCAGCTTCAGATGTCTGCAGTGCAAGGTGTCTGAAGTGAAGTGATAAGAAAAATAAGCATAATGGGATGTTTTCCCCTTCCAGAACCTCATAGTGAACCAGTTTCCTCTCCAGTCCCTTTCCTTAATGGCATTTGAGAACACAATGAAGATCACTAATCAGATCTTTTAGGCTACATTTATGTATGGAATTTTGCATTACAAATAAAACTATCCCACCAAAATTTACACAAGTTAAAGAAGCAGTCTCTGCTTTATTTCTAACCTTCACAGTCATATATTCCAGGAGGAAAATGGGGAGGAAAGAACAAAGGCTGCAGAAGCAGTGTTGTGGAGTAACATGTATGTGTTGTACACAACTCCTGAAGACTGTGGGAAGGACATGGAACCCACACATGCAGATGTGTTTAATTCCATTCATAATGCTAAATGTTGGCATACAGTTAATTTGTTTTTTAATAATTATGAGTCCTTTATTGTAATTTAGGTTATGGATGCTGTATAGGGGACTTGTGGTAGGAACTCGTTTCAGTTGTATGTCTTAAATCAGCTGGCAGCTATAGATTGATTTTTTTTTTTTCTTTGCTAGGTCAAGGAATTTTCCTTTTTCCTAGCTTACTAGAAATCTGCATTTGATGGATAAAATTAAATTCAATGAGAAGGCCAGCAGCTGTATCTTTGTCATGCTTGCTCACATTATATTAATATCAAACCAAGATAATTTTAAAAATTGTCTTATTGTTCCAAGGTTAATATATTTTTATGTATTTCCAATCAAAAGAAATATATTAAAAATAAGTATTTTGAGCTCACCTTCCCTGAGGATGGATTTTTAAATAATTAAGTGGGAAGACTGAGGTACTAATGAGACAGCTGCTTTTGAAAAGAAGCTTGTTGGAGATGATTTGAGATTGTACAGATGCAATAGTAGCCTAAAGCTAAAGTTCAAAGTGCACATTTCAAGGGCAAATACCAATTTAAAAAAAGAATTGCATGAAAGTTGTTACACTTAAAACAAGTAGGGATTGAAGTAAAATGTGTTTATGTTCATGTAAGATAAAATGATCTCTCTGCTTTGTTTAAGGCAGTTTCCATATCCAAGGTAAAAACATGAGGAGGTTGTCTGTTGTCATCAGTAAAGGAGACTTTGTCAGCCTGAGTGTTGATGATTACTTTCCCTGCACTCTCCTCTTATTTGTACATTTTCCTCCTTTTAATAAATTCCCTACAGGGCAAGATTGAACTAGTTTCATCCAGAGCTGTCTTCCTTTGCATTCCTTTTAAGAATAAAATTTAAAATGTTGTAGAAATTCCTGACTTTTTTACATGCTTTCAGGAGGTGGATTTTACTTCAGATACTTAGGAAGATGATCTGCAATACTGTGTCACGTAGCATAGACACTTTGGAGTGGCCCTGTGATTCTTAACATACGGATAGTCTCTTGATTCTACCAATAGTCCTGTTAACTTCACTAAGTGTCTCGTGGGTGCAGAGGTATGGTATGCCCGCTCATTCTGTGTTACAAGATTACAGCGATGGGTGGTAAAAGTACCATAAAGAATTCCTCAGGTTAGAGGCTTCTCTCTCTGTTTCCCCACTGAGGCATAGCCTAATGTCTCTCTTAACTACCAGGAGAAAGGGCTTTTTATTTTCTTGAGCTTCACCCGCTTCTATTTTTTGCGAGAAGAGATTAATATAAAGTTTATTAAAATACAATTTGTCCATCAGTCTTTTTTCTCTGAATTTTGAAACCATTGATACAAAATTTTTTGCCGAGGGTAATCCTCAAAAATCTTTGCTCTTTGCCCCTTGCTACTAGGCCTGCCTTTATTGCTCTCCCTTTCCAGCACCACTTGTAGTTGTGTGTTAGTGTGTCAGGTCATCTGATGCACCGAAAACTGCTTGTTACTGACCTAATATCAGTGTGCTTGTTACTTTACTTCCTTTAATGTACCTTAACAGATTGCATCTTTTTTTTTCTTTTTTCTTTTTTTTTTTTTTTTTTTTTTAAATTATGTAGCTACCATGGACGGGGTATCAGGGTAGGTTTGCAGTTGACCCTCGAATCATTACTCATCAAGCAGCTATGGCATATAATATGAACCTGTTACAGGCACATGGGCGTGGGTCTCCTATACCTTATGGCCTGGGACATCATTCACCAGTTAGCATAGGACAACAGCAGCAGCTTCAGCATCAAGACAAGGAGCAACATGAACAAAGTCGAAATGGTTAGTTGTTGAAATTGCATTGCAAATTAGTTTTGTTTTGAGGGAGTTTGTACTTTACATAGGGTATTGTGGAAAGGATTTTTTTCTTTCTTTCTCTCTTTTAAGTGACATCGAGAGATCTACAGAGTTGTGGAAATAACCTGTGATTTGCCATTACAAATAGAATAGCTACGATATTGTGAGATTCAGAGGAGGAAGTAGTCAAAGTTGGGGGGGTGTTGAGGGTATAATTGGTCTGTCTCTGTTCTGCACTCCAGTGGTAACTACTGCTGATGTTGTTTGCAATTAAGTTGGAAGAACTACTTAGTGATGATTAATGAACAAAGTGCAGAGATTAAAGGAAAAGTGTTATTTGGGTAAATTATATTAAATGTCTATGATGCTGTAAAAGCTATACTACTAAGTCTAAATTTTCCTGTGTCTGGAAAAAAAAATAATCATTTTTCCATTGTAACTAATTAATTTCTTAAATGTTTTTAGGTAAAAGTGAAAACACTGCTGGACCTGAAATCAGTAAAATTCGAACACCTGAGAAGAAACCTCTGGAATCCAAGCAGGTGGGTTTGTCTTGTTTGGGTTTGTGTTGGGTTTTTTTGGTTTTGTTTTGTTTTTTAATATTCTCTCTTTTAATGAATTTATTCATTACTGACATGTTTTTTGTTTGGGTTTTTTAATGTGAATTTTCAAAGTTTTTCATTCTTTTTTTCTAGGTTGACTTAGAAGCAAATTCTCAGAATAGAAGCCCAGAGTCACGTTCCACTGTTGGTTATCCTAATGCTAAATTTCATCGCAAAGATAATCTTAACCCCAGGCAGCTGAATCTACATCTCACCCCACCCCACTCACAGTATGCAGTTCCCAATCGCCACTTCCAGCACCTGTCACAGATACCAAGGCAGCCATATCCTCTGCAACAGCAGCAAAACCTTTTAAGTCAACAGCAAAATCATTTGCCTGAACAACAAAACCAAATGCCACCCCAGCAAAGCCAGGTAGTTCAGCAGCATAATCATTTGAATCAGCAGCCTCCACAACCTTCGCAGCTATCCCCTGCTTACCAGGCAGGTCCCAGCCAATCTTTTTTTAATAATCCAATTCCCCACCGACCACATTCTCCTGCTGTAGATGCTGTGATTTCAGAACAACACCCCCCACCTATGTTACAAGAAGTCAGTAATCCTTTGAGGCCTATTGCACAGCACAACCCTGTTCTGCCAACCCACTTGAACAACTTCATTGAAGAGAATCCACCAGGAATGCCCTTAGGGGACACTTTAGGTAGGTGACTCTTCTTTATTTAAATTCAGAGTGTGCAATTATAACTACATTGAAGTGAAAGTGAAGGAGGTATTTACCTTTTCAGGCATATTGCTCTGAATTGGGTCATTGTTGGGTTAGTTTCCATAAGTAATGTCATTGAGCATAATTTGCTGCTTGAGGCATGTTTGAATATTCAGCACTTTATTAGAAGATTCATGTTATATGATTTTCCATATGATTTAAATAACCAGGTTATACACTGCAATGCAGCTAGTATATAATAGGCCCTGGAATATACTGTATAAAAAGTATTCTTTTTTTTTTTCTGACATAAAGATCTTTAAAAAGGGGCATTAGATAAATTTTTTTTTTAAAACTATTTTTATAGATCGTATGCATGGAAATGTAGCTTTGGAAACAATAAGGCAGCAACAACAAGCCAGGTTACAGCAATGGAATGAACATAATGCCTATCTCAGTCAAGGCACTATTCCATATCAACACCATCACCATCCTCATCTACCACATCTTCCTCAGCAACCAATTGGATTGCATCAACAGCAGCAAGTTAGGGCAAACTGGAAACTTGCCAGTAATACAGAAGATGAAACAGAGGCAACATATTCAAGGTATTTGTTTACTGAGTCATCAGAGCTTGTATAAAATTGAGCAGTGGGCACCTATCTGTAACACTGTGATCAAGTGCGAGACACTTAAAGGTATTGCTTTTTGCTGCTGTTATTATGAAGGTTAAAATAGTTGGCAGGCTGACTTACAACTATGCTTTTATTATGTGTTATGCTTTATTCTGTTAGTATATTGGGTAGTAAAGCTGTAGTGGAAAAAATACTTTTATGGAGCTTTTCAGTGCTGTATTTATGGAATAAGGAATGGATAGAGAGTAACAACCTTGTGCTTATAAAAGAGGTGTCTGAGTGTAGTTAAGGCCTATTTAAGTTGTGAATTCTTCAAATTGAATTAATAGTCTCAGATTTCTGTGCTTGAAAAGAAACAAACCAACCCCTCCCTAAACACTGCTCCCCAATAAAACCTAAACTTTTCTTCCTTTTCAAAAAGCCTTTGCTTTTAAAAGCAGATTAAAAAAAATGCTTATATTTGAGATGGAGCATTAGGGGGCAAGAAAGGAAGCTGTTGAACATAAACAGAAAAATGGTTCCAGTGATCATCAGCTTTAATCATGTGTATTGTAAAGGCTGGATTTTTAAATTGCCTCTGTTTACTGTCATCTCCCACTATGCTTTATTTTCCATCTGGTTTGTTATAGCCATGGTAAAGCATCTAAATGCTCTCTTATCTGACTCTGTGAAGTGCTGAATTGAATATTCTTGACCTTTTGAAGAAGTTTGGAAGTATATTGTGCAAGTGAGGGGAATCTCTGATTGTTCTGGGTTTTGCCTTTTAAGGGGTTAAAATTTTCTTTAACTATGTGAAGTTTTTTACTTTGTATAATAAAGCAGGAAATCCTTACCTTAGTTGTCTCTTAAGAGATAACAAAAAATTGATTCTTCTGACTGAAAAGGAAATCTCAAGAGTTATTAAAACTTTGAGACGATTCAGGTAGGTATTTCATCCAATTAATCCTCTTGTGCCTAATTTCTGATTGCTCACAGTCATATCCTTTGAAGTTAGGGTCAGTAAGCACTAAGATGAGTATATTTAAATTCAGTGGTTTGTGCTTTGAGTTTTCTCCACCTCAAAAAGAGTGGGATTTCAGCAAAACATTTTTTCTTTTTCTTGATACATTTATTCTGTCAATACAGATTCCAGGATTTGCTCAGAGAACTGTCACACCGTGATCAAAGTGAAAGCCGGGACTTAGCTGAAATGCCACCCCCTCAGTCAAGACTGTTGCAATACAGACAAGTTCAGCCCAGAAGCCCACCAGCACTCCCTTCTCCTTCCTGCAACTCCAACCACAGTGGTCACTTCCCTAACTTCACTGAAAACAACAGAGACATTGAAATACCCAGTAACCCAGCATTTCAGCAGCATTTACCCCAAATATACAATCCCTCTTTCTCAATGCCATCTGAACATATAACCCCATCTCCCTTGAAATATCTGCAACCTGATGGATCGTGGACTTACGCTAACCTACAGCAGAATCACCTTATAGGGCAGGGCTTTCATTATGGTATACCTCCATTGCCCCATAGGTCACAACAAAACCCTTTTATACAAATACAGAATCATCAGCATGCAGTCGGTCAGGAGCCATTTCATCCACTCGCATCTCGAGCAGTATCTGCTTCTTCGCTCCACAGCTTAGAAGAGGTAGGCATTTTTGTCTGCGTATGCAGTTGTCGTGTCATTTTAATATCCAGTTATATTTTGAAGTGGTCATGAATGCAAAATACCTCACCTATTCAAAGCTTGCACTGGGAAATTCTGTGAGGTAAAAATTTTCTCTGTCTTCTCTGTTCATCCTGTGCGTATTCATGGTTCTCATCACTGCAGGTATAACATTTTCTCTACTAGATGGGAGGTCTTGGCTTTTTGAATTTTACTCAGAGTTTTCTTGCAATCATTGCTCTATTATCTGCATGTCATTTATCTGGAGTGCAAATTAACCACACCCCAGGTGAAAACTCATGAAATGTCTCTCTGGAAAGTCAGCTTGAATAAGCCGGTCAGTTGGCTCAGTATTAAACTGTGAATATGGTTGAGTTACTTTTTGTATGAACTTGAGACCAGAGCAGCACAGTTGTTTCAACATGGTACAAAACCTGATTTAATAAATCCCGCCTGGCCTGAGCTAGTTCTGTGTAAAGCCATCCTGTGTGTTTTGAGGGCTCAGTGTTGGAAATCAGTGCAGAGATATCCAGCTGTGCTGCATGAATCTGGGTCCAGCACGAACCTTGCCACACCAGAGCTGGCTCTATCCCTCTCCATCTTTTTTTTTTTTGTTCTGGACTCTAAGGATGTGTGTTACGGGATGCAGACTATGCAAGGACACACAGCTAGGACAGGTCACATTGTGAACAGGAGTTTTTAATCCCTGTTGGAATCCGGAGTGCTAAGGAGTGTATGATATGTGGACATGGAGATGCTGGAGCTGGGTTGTGTTCCAGGAATGTCAGAATTAATATTCTCAGATAATCTTGCACTGCCTGCATGTAATCCAGTATTTGTACCTAAAGTTAAGTGGCTTGTTCTGTGATGCATTTCTGTCAAGGTTTTTACAGAAGCTGTGGGGGTATCCCTGCTCATTACTATCCCACATAATAGATATTTAATTGTCTTTCGACTTTTGAAAATAGAAAATATTTGGTTTATGTGCCTGAGCAAAATAACTAAAATTGAATTCCAGCGCATCTTACAAATTTCTGTCTTATACAGATCCAGAGAGGTTAATGGAGTCCTCAGGCCCAGCTAGAGCTGTAGTAAGGTTTGGTTTTATAGACATTTAGAAATTCTATGTCTCGGTCCGTTAAGCCATACCACCTTGTATAAAATCTAATATTTTGTGACAACAGTTAATGCCGTCAGTACAGCGGGACATAGGAACAATGGCTTTTCAGCAGTAATAAACTAATAAATATTCCTGTAGAGTTTGTGACAGTTCCTGCTCTCTGAAGACAAATAGAGTGAGCCTTTAGGTAATTATTGCAAATTCGTTTTAGTTCTTATTTCTTCTTCCTTTCAAAACATGTGACAGAAATGCCAAATGCAGTACAAGTGTTACAAGACGGAGACTTGCTTGTAAAGTTTCCAAGACTGCTAGTTCAGCTGGTAGATAGGACTGAATACACGAAGAAATCAAAATGCAGTTTAGATGTATTTTTAACAGAGATCCCTCATATAAGGCAGGTGTCAGGGGAGATGTCATGACTTTTGGTATCCTTACTATTTTCTCAATCACTGTTTATAAAACTGTTCATTGACTTGATACTTGAATGTGTTTAGTCAAACCAGATTTGAACTGCATATCAAAAGGAATACTTACGTTATTCTGTCTGGTCCTGTACTTGCAAGTGTCCAGAACTTTGATAATTTCCTGATTGCTTACCAAAATTGTCCATTAAACTCAATAAAAAGTATACTTTTTGGGTGTGATTCACACAGTAACTTCTGAATTTTGTGTTTTTGTTGTTGAA
This sequence comes from Gymnogyps californianus, assembly GCF_018139145.2. Classification (NCBI taxonomy): domain Eukaryota; kingdom Metazoa; phylum Chordata; class Aves; order Accipitriformes; family Cathartidae; genus Gymnogyps; species Gymnogyps californianus. The sequence goes on along the minus strand of NC_059489.1, from coordinate 3,755,615 downwards.
GAATATCCTCAAGAGTAGAGTGACAGGATATCTAAGTGCTGTTCCCTTGATATATCATAATAGTGTGGCAGCTATGATGAGATATTACAGTTTTCTTTCATGCACTTTTTTCCCCCTATTTTTTGTGGATGATATAATAACAATATTGGGGCATTGCAAGCAAGTTATTTGATGTTTATTTAGCTAATTTTTATGATATTTCATTAGGATGTTTACTTTTTTGCTTTACCAAGTATAGATTTACTTCTATGACTTTTCTGTTATTTATGCTCTTGTTAGTCAGTACAGTGCAGAAAGGAGCAAATACTGTGTTTATTTTTAAAAATAAACTGTCATACAACAGACTTGCTTTGAATCTTGAGAAAGTTTAGAGAGTCCTTAAATCTCAACTCTTGAAGCCAACAGGTTAATGGACCTCCTGCCATTTTCATCTACATGATCTACAGGGTTTATGGAAGCAAGTAATTTCTGTGGTTTCAGATAAAATTCTCTGCATTATTTCTCCTGAGGGCACACACTTCTCCAGAGCATTTGTTTTGTGTATACATACACAAAATCCAGTATACAAATGTATCATGCTTTCCCAAATCCTGGTATAGAAGTCACTTATTTGTCCTTTGGAAACTAAAAGCCTTTTTTTTCCTCTCTACATTGTAATTGAACATTTTCTTATGCTGTTGTATGTTTTTGTGCCTCCTTTGCTTCACTTGTAAATGCTGGGTATCTGCCTCCTCACTATGTGATACATCCCCCACGTAGAAGTGTGAGATATAAAGGTTGATAAGAATTAAGGAAACTCAGTAGATGCTCTTTGCACGTCCTTTAAAATTCTGTGTCTCTTTTGTGTGATTAAAATACATTATCAGTGACTGCAATATACAACATATAACTTGAAATGTATTAGGTTTTTTTTCTAAATGCAAAGGACTTTTTTTTTCTTTTTTCTTTTTTTCCCTGTAAGACATTGCAGGGAAAAAATTGGATGGAAAAATGGTATTTCATACATGTAGTTGAATAAAAGGAGCAAAAGGCCTTTTTTTGTTTTGTTTTTTTGTTCACAGTATGAACCAAGAGGACCAGGCAGGCCGTTGTACCAAAGAAGAATTTCCTCTAGTTCAGTCCAGGCTTGTTCTGAAGAATTAAGCACTCCTCAAGATAGTCTTGGTCAGTGTAAAGAGCTTCAGGACCACAGTAACCAGTCATCTTTCAACTATTCATCACCTGAGTTGTGGGTAAACTCCTCCTCATCTGCCCCATACCCAAACATTCCATGCAACGGAGCCAACAGAGCAGTTCCACCCCGGGAGTTGTTAGGTAGGTACAGACTTGATCTTTGCTTCTCTCTCTGCTCCATTAAGTAGGCTATGTAGGCTGGAGTCAGCAAGTCTAAATGAAAGGGTGGGTTGGTTGGGTTTTTTTCTTTTCACAAAATGTTTTCTGCCGTCTCTTCCAAATCCCAAAACTAATTTAAGCAAAGATTTTTGAAGTATTCATTATTTTAGTAGTTAAAGGTTTGCTTAGAGTAATCCTATTTTCATTTGCTATCTTGTTAACATTCCCATACATTGCTGATGTCTAAAGAAGAATACTGTTGAGTATTCTTCATCTACAAAAAGCAATAGTGCTTCTTAGTCTCCTCACAAAAGTTCTAGTAAACTCGCGTATTCTCTTACAGTGGTTTCAAGTGCAACTGAGTTTGCTAGAAGGAGCTAAGGTAACTGGTGGGATTTCTTTGCAAGATAGATTATTTGTTTCCAGAATCAATTATATTTCTTGTTGATATTATAGTCTGGGGGAGAAACAACATAAACTGAATCAGTAATCTCAGTGTATTTCCTAGTAAATTCTGGTACTTCATCAAAGTAATGATGAAGTTTAAACTCTCACCGTGAAAGAATCACACTGGAACCTGGCTTCCCTGGTGGTAGTAGCAGTGCTGATTGATTTAGCAGAGAGAAACTAAATTAACTTTTCAGTGATTTAAGAAAAGTTGCAAGTAGAGAGTTGGAGCAGTGCAGCTATTCTTCTGTTCTCCATATTTTTAATGTTTGTGAAAAACAAAATTACCAAGATAATATAGTTTCTTCTCCGTGATTTTGCTTTAAGGATCTCCAATGATAATAAAAAAAAATTAATAAAACTACGAACGGTCTTCCAGTGTGAATATTAAAAACACTTAATAATGTGAAAAATTATTTATAAGTCGGTTTTATTGCCCTTAAAAGATCTAATTGCTTTTGGTCAAATTTTATAAACCTAAACCATCTTGTAATTTCATAATATAGTAATTGTGAAGTAGAAACATGCAGTGTAGACTGAATGAAAAAAAACTTTACATCAGCGACAGTACTCAAGACTTAAGTTCCTAATGTGCATTTTCGTTTCCAAAGTGTGAAAATGTTATTTTACAAAACCGTATTTATGGCAGCATCTTTTGTGCTAAGTTCAAAGCTTCAAGTTCAGGGCACCTCCTTCAATCTATTTATATTTTTACTGAAAATCAAGGAGCTGAATGCATGATATTATTTGTCATCAAGAGTGGCATCCATCTCTGAAGTTGCTCTCTAGACTCTGTGGTTATCTAATAGGAGCTCAGGAATCCTAGCAAGATTACGTTGGGATCAGCTGATACCACATTTCCTTGCTTTAATGTAAAGGTTGAGAACATATTTGTGAGTAAAATCCTTGGAGGAAATATGTGTATGTAAAGAAGTACTGGATCTATACATTTGCTGTGAAATAATAAATCCTAAACGAAAGGGGCAAGTTTTGACTAGTATCTGCATTTGCTACAAAAATATTTTTTATTGTCGTTAAACATGGTTTCTGTTTTGTAAATAAATGTGTATGCAACATTGCCCTGTATCTAATAGTTCACGTAAACAAATCTCCATTTTTATGGCTGCTGTGCTTTTCTGCATTTACAGCTCACTGGTTATGATGACCATATTTAAAGCCCAAATGTGTTTTATAGTGCTAAGGGTTAATGACCAGTAACTTCAGTGTTTCTGGTTAGCATTGATTTTTATCCATGAAATAAAAACCCGTGAGAATTAGATGCTATGAACTAGTCCTGTTGCCTGTATTTGTTGCCTGAGAGTGAGCAATCACGACACCAGCCCGTTCAAGGGCTTCTAGTTCCTGTACGTCAGAAATGGCTGCGGCACAAGTATTCGGTTGTATCAACATGGATTATGCGAGGAGAGCTGCTGTGAATTGCTCAGTGTTGTTATATGCAGGCACTCCAAAATTGCAATTTGAGAGCTTGATTTGCATTGCTTTTTCTGTTGATAGAAAGCAAATTATTTCTTATTCAAGATGTTTATTTCATATTTTTTCTTCTGTTAGACACCTCTGCCACACATAGCTTTAACCTCTGGCCCTGCTTGTCATTACTTGTCTTCTCTTGAGTGCTATGGTTATTTCTGGGAGGTGTTCTTGCTTTTGTTCTGGGGGTTTTTTGAATCGTAGCAACCCTAGCAAAACTGTTCTGCTTATGTTCTTTCCATATTCATTCTTCTACGGGTTGGATTTTTTTTTTTTATTACTTTGTCAAAAACAAAAGCCTGCGTGTGACCCTTCCAGTGAGAAACAACTGTATACTTCACGTTTTTCTACTTTTGTACTCATTTGATGGTACATTTTTGTATGTGCGCTTTAAAAATAACATTATACATTCAAAGATTGAAATAATTACAGAATATATCTGTTGCCCAGCTACTAGGCTATTTTAGATAGAACGTATACCTGCATTTCAGTGTGCAGTTTCTCTAGCTATGTAAGACAGTGGAATTCTCCAGACAAAAGTAAGATACCTCATTAGGATTCAGGAATTTCACTTGAAAGCAGTTTTATACCTATGGTTTAAAGCACCATTTTTTCTGATAGTTACAGGAGTTGTTAAATGTGGAGCAAGAACGTATCAATTAGCAGGAATGCATTCAGACTAAAATATCAGTAATTAGTTGGTTGGCATTCAGGAGTCTGAATTATATATGGTGCTGTAAATTTTAATTTTAGCCTATTAAGCTATAAAGCAAGAAGAATGAAATACTCTTTGTGCTGTCTCAGTGGATGAAGTGTTTAAATTAGAGTATATCCCCTTCTGAAGCAGCTTACCTTCAGTGCATCTGCTGAATCCACCTGTGCAGAATTGCAGGTTCAGTGTTATGAACTCCGTAGGTACACGCACATGGAGAACATGTTTAATAATGTCAGTCGTCTTGGCATTGCTGACAAGGATAATACAGGATCCAATAGTTGGAAATGAAGCTAGATAACTTAATAATGAGAAATTCCCTAGGACCCAGAGTGACTAAACACAGAAGACTGGAGGGGGGGTTACCAGGAGAGGTAGTTTCAGGACCCCTCGGTACTTGCTTTGGGTTACTGTAGATACATTTCCTAAGTCAGAGCTGTTCATTTAGACAAACTCTGGTTACTCCTTTCGCAGCTCCACCGAAGACGGTCAAGCCCCCAGAGGAACACCTGAAGGCCGAGAACATACAGCTATCCAATTCCTTCAACTACAGCGTGCTCCAGCATCTTGGCCAGTTCCCGCCTCTCATGCCCAACAAGCAGATCGTCGAGTCGAACAGCAACAGCCAGCAGAACGCTGGTGGGAGCAAGCCCGTCATGTCCTACGCAAGTGCTCTGCGGGCTCCACCAAAGCCCAAACCTCCTCCTGAGCAGACAAAAAAGAATAGCGACCCTTTGTCTTTGTTTCAGGAACTTAGCCTAGGTAGTTCATCAGGTAGCAATGGCTTTTACTCCTATTTTAAATAATCAGATTATTTTTTTTAGAGAGAATTTAATTTTTATTTGTGTCAGTAGATCTAAGGTAGTTGGGGCTTCACCTGTAGTTGCAAATATTCCCTTTGTTTATATTAGTAAATATATCCTCACTTAATTGCTTTGCTGCTAGACTTGCAACTAATTTTTTTAATTATATTCCATTATTTTGCATTTTTTGATGTGGGTCGGTTTTTTGGAAGCTTTTCTGTAGGAAAACACACACGTTATTTTTTAATTTGTGTAATGTTAATGATATGTTGCATTAAACTAGCAGCTGAGAGGTTACCTGTACAACTTTAAAAAAAGGAAAAAAAAAAAAAAAGAAAAAAGAAAAAAAGGAAAAAAAAAGTTTGTCTAAATTGTATTTAAGAAGATTGTAAGTAGCATTTACATTTATTCAATAACATTAGCATACTATGCTGGGTTTCTGTACCAGAAATGGCCAGTTAATGTAAAAATGTATGTTATTTCTGCTTAAATTCATTTAATTTTTTTTTTTTTTTAAATAAAGGTGCAGCATCTTCTAAATACTTTCAGTTTTATCAGCTTTTTTGTGAAGGGATGCTGCATTCTCAGACTTTTATAGTTTTAGATTCTGTATGATGTGGTATTGTATTTTCCATCCACTGTAGGGTAAAGTAAAGGCATTCTTTGCAGACACCTATGCCATTGTTTGGAAACATTCAGATAAAAAGTATTGGTATACTTTAAAAAAAACAATAAAAAAACAAAAAACAAAAAAAAACAAAAAAACCAACAAAAAACAAAAAACTCTACATTTTATTTTTGGACAAGCTAGTAATATAAGCTTGTTTGAAAAGTTAATTTGATAGGTTTTTTAAATGAATCATGAAGCTGAAAATAAATTTTTAGGTATGTTGGTGCTTAGTAGATTTAATAACTATTTTAAAAAAAATGCGTGGATTTAGTAAAATACTTTTTTGTTTGTTTGTTTAATTTTTTTCCACTATGCATGTGTAAATGTTTGTAATCTGGCTTTTTCCTCCCCCCTTCTCCAGTGGTATAAAGAATTGTGCCGCTTTAATTTTTTTTTTTTTTTTTCCGGTAAAACTTTTGGTACATTATTTGATGTTTACATTAAAATGTGACATTATACAAGGAAATTCAGATATTTTGCTAACTGTTTTGTTTGAGGAACACCATTAAAGAAGAGATTTAATGTTTGTCAAAGCTGTATCCAAATTAATCTAAATCTTTTGGGGATAAGAATGGTTACCAGGTTATTTATCTATATGAGTTCTGCTAAGTTCTCCACAAACCTGGCCCTTTAGGAATACAAACTGAAAAAAAAAAAAAAAAAAAAAAAATTATGGGCTATTTAAAAATTAAAGAAACAAGTGTGAATGAAAACTCAGAAGATAAACTTTGTCCATGAAGATTTCTGGTCTTGCACACTGTTCATACTTTCGCAGCTGGGGAGGTAGAGAGGGGTGTTTGTGTAGTTTCTCCAGATAAGTAGTCCTCCTTTTACACTTGAAGTAACTTTAAATCTGGGAAGTATTTTACAGGGACTGAGCTGGGTGTAGTTGCAGTATTCCTCCACTTATTCCATACAAGAATTAAAATTGTAGAGCTGTGTGGGGGTGCTTTCAGACTTTTGCAGCTGTCCATGGGACACCTTACTAATGAGCAGTGGCTGCTGCTGTATTCAATCAGATTTTTGCTCTGGTTACAATCAGGGGTTTTTTGCATTCGACTTCCTGGTGTAAGGCAAGGGTCTTTATGTAACGGGGCCGATAAACTCAGTACACTGCAGAAGTTTGCATATAAATTTCTTATTATAAATCTTTGCTGGTTTATGATTCAGAAACTTATCTGAAAAACGTCGTCGTCTTTTTGCTGTAAAGAAAAGCACGCATAACTCGTTAATTTATTTCCTAATGTCTGTACCAAACAAAAGATGCTGGGGGAGGGGAAAGCCCCTGCCAAGTTATGCTTAGCACTTCAGCATATGGCATCAAATCAAGAGGACCCAAAAATGAGTAGAGGCCAAATTCTGCAACCTTGAATCAAGCAAAACTACTGTTAAATGGGTTTTTGCCGAGCTGACGGCTGCAGAAGTAGGTCCATGGGAGATTCATTTGCAAGAGCCGGGCGTGTGCTCAGTGTCAGTTAGCCTCAGTCTTTTTATTTCAGCGGAACTGTGCCAGTTCTCCTCAACGGAGCGCCTGGCACTGCTCTGAGAGAAGAAGAATCTGTGTGCCTGAACGTTGTAGTCTGTGAGGAGTTCTTGATGAGATGTGCGAGCCTATGCCAGAGGAGAGGTAGGGTTCAAATGCACTTCACTTCGCCGAGTCGGCATTGTAATTTCAGGGGTTTCAAAATCATTTATATGGAGCAGTCTTTTGATTCTGTTCACCATATTTGAATATTAAACTAATAAACATCACTTGTTAATTTACTGCTATCTGTCAATTAGTTAAGGGAGAGAGGGTTGCATCTCGCCACATTTTATTCTGTTTTACACTGGCATTTTACCTACGCTGAAAATATTACGGATAAAGGAGCATTTTCTCTCTGACTTACAATTTCAGTTCTATAACTTTATGAAAATCCCTGCTGGTTTTGGTTATAAATTTTCGTAAGTGCTCTCACCCAGGAGTTTGCGGGTGGTATGGTAGAGATCTTCTGACTATCAGCTTTGGAAATATTTAGCATGAATCAGTTGCATTTCTTAGAGTCACTTTTTTTCCAAAAGATTATTTATTTTGAAATGTCTTGTATATAGCCCTGAGTGCAATCTTTTGTTTTTAGAGCAAATTATCCAATGTTAATTGAAGTCATAGCTGTTTAAAAAACACCAAAACTGTATTGTAAACTCTTCTAGGGCTTTAATTGAACTCTTATTAAAATCAAATTAAGCCTTACAGATGGCTCCAGTGGGCACTGGCTCAGGCTGCACTGTAAATACGGAGCTGTTACAGTTACAGTGAAAATTCAAAATTATGAGTTGGGTTTGTATAAATTGTCTCCACTCGGAGGAAATGAGGCTTGGGCATATACACCAATTAGGCATTTGGCTCCTTGACTTTTTTATACTGAAAAGTACAATTAGTGCCAAATCCCATGCTCCTTGTCCAGGAATAAACGCCCACTGTTGTCTGTGGAAAATTTAAATGACAAGGTCATCCAGATCTAAATGTAGAAAGCTTGTATTTAATATCAGAATAAGTTCTGGTTTTATTTAATTCCAGTTTTTCATGAGAAAAATCTGGATAGCTCATGGGAGGTTGTCAGTGTGGTGTTAAGAACTAATAAAGAATTGAGAGAAAGATTTAAAAAAAAAAAATATTTGGACTCTAAAAAGTTAAACTTTTTGCATTTCAAATAGAGCTTTGACCCTTTAAAAAGCTACTTAGTGAATGCAGCTGGTAGGTTTCCCTGTGTATACTTGAAGACTGATTTCTTACGAAACTGCAAGCTTTAAACTTGACCTTACTAAGTCAGAAAAAGAAACCGGAGGAGGTGCTGCACTCTTCCGTGAGTGCAGAGGTAACTTGGAGATGGATTCTGAAATAACGCTTACCCCTTTTGATGGTGTAGTACTTTCCTTTGGTGTCCCGGGTAAACTTTGTTATGGCGTGGGATATGAATGTGCTTGTCCACGGCTTGCCTGGTTTGCTCCTGCCTTTCCTGCCCGCAGTCATCAGCCTGTTTCTGAAAAGAGCTCCGCTGCAGCCAGGGCCTCAGGCGGAGCTTCGGGGTACCTCCCTGCCTCACTTCGTTAGTTCTCTGGCTTTCTCTTGTGTGTTGGTCTCCCTTCTCTGGAGGACACTGAAGCGCAGGGGACCCACCTGGGGATGCGTTCTCGGGTCTGTCCACAGTGCCTCGTAACCAAGAGCGTGTCATAGGGACGATTCCCTTCTCCATTCTCTCGCATAGATCTTCACCCTTTATAATGCTTGGCTGCCATTCGGATGGCAGCCTTAAGTGTTTCCACGATACAACTAATAAATAGCTGTTATGCATAAAAGCTGACGAGTTAGAACCAAAGCCCTTGCATCCTTATTTTCTCCTGGAAGTTGTCATCTAGTGTAGTTTGTACCGCTTTACTTGGTTGTATGGGCTATGGCATTGCTGACCCTTAGCAGTATGTGAACGCTGCCATTGACTTTACAAACCCTGCGAGTACTATTCCTTGTTTTGATTAATTAATGTTTTGTTCCCAAATTTGTCAAGTTCAGCTGGTTTTTTTGCAGAGACCTTGCTCTATAAGCAATTATTTTGCTACGTATGTGATATCTCCACTATAAGTAGCACTGACAGCAGTGTGTTTGACCACTCTAAATTTTCTTTTTAGAGTCAACTCGAGCATATCTGAATCCACACATTTCCAGAGCAATAAGCCCATTATGCTTCATGCTCTGCCCATATCATTGTTCAGCTCATTTCATTTGTTTTGTTAGTTTAAGTTTCTAATTTTCCTAGAAAAACTGCAGACAATTAGCTTGTCAAGACGGATGGTGATGATCTGTGGTGCCTATAAAAATTTGCACATCATATTCCTTGACATGAAATGTGGGCTATTTCTGTTGGTATGGCAATATTTGTGCCAGTATCTTTTTGTTAGTTGTGTCAGGGAGCAAGGATTGAATCATTCTAAATTTTTTTTTTTTTTTCTTCAAGAGAAGTAAAAGGATTTACAGCAAATGCGATGGAAATGTCAGTTCGGTGTGGGGTTTTTTGGCAACTTTAGCTTTAGTTGAGAAATGTTGAAAAGTTTTTACCTCATTAAGGATTAATAGATGCTTCTGATAAATTACAGAAAATGCTCTGTGATCTGAATTACCAAGACTAGTTAGAAGATGTTGTCAGTCCATTTTCCGTAAGACTTGCTCCTTCCTGAAGGACAGATACTTTCACAAGACCAGCTGTAAAGCCATCGCGGTGTTCTCGGTGAGACCAGTGGCACTGGGCACAAAACTGAACCAGAGCCCTGGGGTGCAACCCTGCGAAAACGGACTTGTGCTGCTGGTTCTATTAAAAATGAAAGTAGGCCAGAAATCAGAGTTTATTCCCTTCTCTGCATTTCTTTGTAGAAAGCAGAAAAGCAGCTCGGCAGCTCGCTGCCTGTCTAGATGCAGTGTGCATATGTGATGTCTGTATGGCTTGAATTTATGTTCAATAGCTTCACTGGAGCCAGGACGTCGATCAAGTATGACAAAGCAAGAACAATCTCATCCTCTACTTCAGTCAAAACAAGGACGTGACGCTCTTTGCTTGCCCCTTGGTGATAATCGAAAGGGGAAATAATTTAAATGGATGCATTTAAAACAGGTCCTATTGTTGTGTGTGTAGTTTATGGTACAGAGCGGCCTAATACTCCAGTGTTTAAATTAGAAAAGTAATACAACTTTCAAAGGGGCGCTGTCCCGCCATGGAAAGTGGGACCTTATTTTAAATGAAGTTTAAAGTGAGGTTTATTCTATAAACAGTTTCTGTACGTTGGTCAGGTTCCTGGCGTGCAAACGTCCGACTGTAGCACACTGGATGGAGCCCAAGGGCTTGGTGTTGATCTCCAAGGCCCTCCCTGGGGCTGGCAGGATGCAGCGCTGCAAACAGCCGTCTCTTGACGTTGATGACCTCTTGTATCAGGTATGTTCCTCAAGAGCTATCAAGCCTAGGAGAGAAAGTGCCCCTCTGCAGCGGGGCCAAGGATCTCATTGCAGGGGGGGGGGGAATTCTCAGATCTTTGGAACTTTCTAGAAATCATTTCCACAACTCTCAAAGTAAGGCGAAAAAAAGAGGTGATGGCCACAAGGAAGAGACAGAGTGGAAAGGGATCGGTGAAAGAAGGAAGGAAGGAAGGAAGGAAGTATACCTGTGCTTTTGTAACCTACATGCCAGGGTGGTCAAACAGCCGAGCATCGTGCATACGCTGGCCCTTTTCAGGCATGGACTAAGGGAAAAGTAGGATTTTGTACCAAGATTTCTGAATGAAGCCCTCACTGCACGCACCCATCTGTGCTCCCTTGTGTGCTATAAATGCGGCTGACCTGCGAGCTCGGGGTGAGCTCTTCGTCCCCCACCGGGCTGGGGCTGGGCTGTTACTGCTGCGGTACCTCTTTGCAGATAAACGCTGTTCTGAGAGCTCAGCTAGCTGCTTGCTAAACAGGCAATTTTGTTCTTCAGGGTTGTTAGTCTGGCACCTTTTCTGCACATTAAATTCACACAGCACAGCATTTAAAAATAAGGGAAGCAGATTTCTCTCCACGCCTTGTGCCTAACAGCAAATCTTACATAAACAAAAAAACTTCACGTCTTCTGTCGTATTGACTCTCTGATATAACACTTGGCTTTGCAGTGCGGTGGACAGACTTTAGCAACCGAAATCTCACAGTACCGTGGTGTCACACGCGATGCCCTGGGGCACCTCGGTGTGGGAGCCCTGAGGAGGGGACGGGCAGCGATGCTGGTTTACGGAGTGGCAAATGGCACGTGCCCAGGGGACCCATGACCGAAAGTGTCCACGGGTCTGGCAGTGGCAGGACCAACGCTCAGGATTTCATGGTGGCTGGTGGTAGTTACTTGTTCTGCGAATTAATTTGTCTCCTCCTCTCTCTGGTGCGTGTTTCCCACTCGGTTCTTTAGCCGTGTCCCAAAGCCCCGTGTGCTCCTGTTGGTTGTGTGGCAGCCGGGTTCCCTTCCCCGTTGCGCTCTGATGACTCCCTGCCAGCGAGGACGTTTCACATTTTCATGCTACGTTCCTGAAGTTTTCGGTGGCTGTTCCCTGCTATTTGCTCAGCTGAGAGAATGAAAACTGAAATTGGTTACAGCTCCGCCCCAACATCACATTCTTCCTTTTCCTTTATGAAGGCCAATTACTTTCATTAACTCTCAAAACACATTATTGGCTCCCTGGCAGAGAGATTTAGATATGGCAGAACAAACCTGCTGTAGGAGCAGTGCCTTTCCCACTGTGAATACCAATGACCAATTTAATGGACGGGTCCCTCATCAGCATTTCTTAGTATCTGGAAGAAGAAAATGAAGTCATCCGCATGCTTCTCAGTCTTGCAGGGACCATGCGAAGTAGTGAATGATCAAGAAGCCTCAACTTAGAGCAGACAGAGAATAGAGCTCAGTGAGTTTAAGAGCTTCAGGAGGCATCTAGCTCAGCTGCCTCAGTTGCTGCCTGTGGGTGTAGGGTCTCGCTGCTGTGAGCTGTGTGTTTTCTCTGCCTCATGAGTAAAGTGAGCCCAGAGAGGCTGTAAAACTTCTGGATGCAGGCCAAACCCCAGCACTCACTGGGAATCTTTCCATTGCCCTCACTGGGGCTTGGACGAAGCTGTTCAGCCCTGACACAAGTGGGAGTGCACGTGAGACGGGTGAGACCTTCCAGGATGTGTTTATCTGAAATATGTACGTCTTGCTTTTGAATATCACGAAGGGGAGTAAGCAGCTCCTTGGCTGGGCAACAAGTTGGCCCCTCGGGGTAAGAAGCCACCTAGAAATTACTTTGTCCCAGAAGAAGCATTGCAAGAGAGGGATGGTGCTTCAGAAAAGGTGTGGATGAAGGGCTTCCCGGGGGCACGGGACATGCCACCAGTCTGTATGGGGTGATGAACTTAGACCCACGTCCCCAAACCTCACTTATCTCAACCCATTGCATGTCCAAGGTGAGGTCATTTAGATGATGATGGCTGAGCTGGCAATGCCTTTGTGCCTGCCAGCTGCTTTGCTTCGATTAATCTGTGTTGCGTATGTTTGGATATCCCAACCTGGGGGCAGCCACCGCAGGGGTCACAACAACTACTTTCCTTTCTGTTGTTGCATGTAAAGGATCTCCCTAGAAACTAGCCTCTGTTTTCCTGAACAATGAAAATGCAAATCGAGAATGTCAGCTCTGTACCCAAAAATAAGATTTCAAAACCATTTAGCGTTTCACAGTGGTTCAGTGACAACTTGAAGACTTGCAGTTGTCTCTCATGATGAGAGACAGGCAGAGTTCCCCAGCTCATGCTCAGATCTGAGCACCAATGAATGCTTTATCCCAAAACTTTATAATATATGTGTTATTTGTAGTGCTTTTCAACTTCAAAGAGCTTGAAAAATATTAATGCAACTTCACAAAAGGCTTCTGTTCTCGCTGCCACTCTGCTGATGGGAAAATGGAGACATGCCTGAGTCTGGCTGGGGGTGCTGGGTCTCAGCATGCCCGGATGGGGTCTGGCCGACGGCAGGGCCACGGGCAGCCCCTCGCACCAGCACAAAATTGCTGGGTAATTTCTTTAAATATTTGAACATGTCACGATTTCAGATCTCTTCAAATTGATCAGAAATTCTCTGTTCCAAATTCTGTTTTTCTTTAGAATTGTGGACAGCGAAGCGCGGAGGGAAAGATGCTTCAGTTTCCTTTTCTCCTGCTTTTTAAATTATCAGGTGAAAAAGCTGCAATGTAAAACACATACTTTTTCCTACTTGGGGGGAAAATGCTGAGCGGATTCTGAATATTGAACTATAAAAAAAAAAAAAAAAAGACACTCGCCTCTTGGCGCTGGGGGGCTGTGATGGTGCAAAGGGCTCGGCCGGAGGGGCTGGGTGAGCGCATGGGGCTGGGGGACCCCCAGTCCCCTCCCAGTGCTGCAGGCGGCCGCGGCAGAGCACTGCGGGGGCTCTGCAACGCAACCAGCCTCCGCAGCATCCCCCAGCAGCGATGCCTCGGGTGTACCTTTCTTCAAGCATGCATAAACAGCGATGCGCTTTTGTAGTATTTTCAGGGCTGACTCTCCTGGGTGTTTCAGTCTAACTCCTTCCTTCTTGGCAGCTACCTTGAAGGATTTTTCCTAAAATGTAGTTTTATATACGTATGCAGTGAGCAAAGTGCGGTATTCTTAAAAAGCCCATTCACGAGGAACAAATGAGAGCTCCATGCAGTAAATACTGTCCAGAACGACATTCTGGACCTAGCAGAATTTGATGGGCCAAGTGATTCATCCATTGAAATAATTTCCCAGAAAATCATGCTACTGGAAGATTACGCTTTTTATTAAAGGGAAATATCGCTCTTAATGTTCAGTACTTCTTGGCTTTGCCATCAAAGTGTAAGCAGAACAAAAACTATATCTTGTGGGGGTTTTGTGCTTAATTTAAAAGAATGGAACTGCAGGGTGTAAATTTGTAGGAGAAAGTTTTATCCCAATGCTAGGCAAAGTGTGTGTGTGTTTGTTTGTTTTGTTCCCCCCCCCCCCCAATTTTAACAGTTTAATAGAATAGCATAAGGATCTCCAACTTATTCCAGAGTGGTGAGCTAACCCTTCTTAGGGAGGTAGAGGAGTACGGCATGAATGGGGAAACGGACTCCCCGCAAAGCTAGAATTTCTCACTGTCTCTCTCTGACCAAGTGAGGTGTAAAAGCCCGATATCCCTCATGGATCTACACCCAACTACACCAAATATCTTCTCCCTAAGAAAGCTGTCTTCTCTGTGGCACGAGCTGTCTCACACACAGATTTTCCCCCAACTGCATCAGCACAGGGCATCCCCAAATTGACACAGAGCAGTGCCATTCACCCACAACCCATGCTGGTGCTGAATGCTCTTTCTGCTTTCTTAAAAAAAAAAGAAAAAAAACAAAGAAGAAACAAAGCAATAATTACAATTGAACATGCCTTGGTTCAGTAATGACTTCGTTAATGGAGTGCACGTTGTATAGTGAGAACCAGACATTTTAAAAAATACAAATCTTTTCAGAACACTTTCTGGCTTTTTTCATGGGTGCTGGGAACATCAGTGCTCCGGTTCTGCATCCATGCAGGTCTCCCAGGGGTTCTGGGGGAAGCGAGGCAGCGCGATCAGGAGGAGGGCGATGCCACAGACGAAGAGCAGGACGAAGGAGGCGCAGGCGCAGGCAAAGGACCAGGAGTAACTGTACTCAATCCAGACTGTCTCCTTGCTGTCGATCATCCTCTTCACGGATTGTCTCATGACTTCAACAGAGATGATGATGCAGAGACCTGAAGGAAGATAGGAGCAGTGGGTTGAATAACCAGCTGTCAATTTTTCATCCTTAATTAACCACCTCGTCTGTCTTTTTGCATACAGGAATTGCAGTGAGATTCACAGGTGAGTCATTGACTTCAACGTTTGAAGGAACCAACGCTTGCAACTGCTTAGAGCTCTGCTATAACACAGGCCATCCAAGTCAGCTGCTGACTTGTTCAGTGTGATCTTTTAGGCAGCCTCGGATGGGAAACTCGAAGTGGTGGAGGAGTAATTGCGTTCCCCAGGGAGCTTTTCCCAAGATTGAGCAAGATTTTTATTGAGGTGACAATTTGCACCTCTGTCTTTCAGTCATTGTGGTATGTCAAGGTATTACTAGCTCATGTAAAAATGCAGTCTTCATGTTTTTGGGAGACAGCTGTGTATTTTGGGTCTGGATCAGCTATTTCTTTGGTTTGAGTCTTAATAAATGAGCTAGAATAGTGTATATCCCTGGTTTAGACTGGGGCTGGCACTGAATACGCTAGAAGTGCCCCTTTTAAAGGTAGTTGGAAAAAATACAGACAAGCTGCTGGGTAATGCTTGCTGAGCAGGACATTTTCAGAGCTCTTCAGCTGGAGCACCACATAGGGACTTGCACTCTGACTGTGGCTAGGAAGAAAACGCCACTTTCAGGGCATTTTTAGAAGTGTCTCCATCCTCCCAGGATCCATCTAAATTTCTCTACATTGTCCTATGAACTGAGCGCAAGTATGCGAGCACCGAGCCTCCTACCTGCGAAGGTGTAGAACATGGATGCTGGCTTCAGCAGATAGTCCCTCTTCTTCCTGAAGGATAAGAGGACGCAGATTGTTCCGATGATTGCAAAGCCAACACTGAAGATGGCAATGGCTGCAGCTGAAATGCTGTATTCTGCCAAAGCAAAACAAACACCAAAAAAATGCAAATGTATGCAAATTCTGAGCACGCTCCCATCAGCTGTTGTGACTTTGCAGTAGGTCGCTCCGACAAATACGTATCATCCTGTGGCTGAGGAGAGGGGGCTCTGGTGAATTGAGTATTTCTCTCAAATAAAAGCCAGGGCAAGTATTGGCCACGTATCTTTTGAATGTGAAGGGTATAAAAACAGAGCAGGAGAGGGAAATACTTTCTGAACGCTTACTGAAAGAGCAAATGGCACCTGTATTGGTCTGATGAAGCTCTGGGCTGAGTCGTTTTAGCTCTGCTGCATAGATGTTATTGTCGAAACCTTACTGGGCTCCACGCTCTCATTTCTTCCATCACTCCACACTCTGCTCTCAGAGTAAATAGGCAGCTCTATGCTATTTTTATTCCGTGTCTGTATTGCAGAGCCCCGACAAGGCCCCTGTGCACGGTGCTGATGTTGTACCGATGCAGAAAGACAGCTGGATGCTCCATAGGGCTCAAAGTCGGAGCAGGCAAAGCAGGCAGGAGGCCAGAGGTGAAGTGTTTGCATAGCAGCTTTTTTTGTAATTCCTTTAAGACAATGATTTCCAGCTCTGTGAAAACCCAGCTTCTTCAGGGCATAGGATTAAACCCTCCATAAAATGTCCTGGTTTTTGCTAAGCCAGCTAAGATGTGCGCTGGACGCTTCCCCCAGCCGAAGCACACTTCAGTGCCTGAATGGAGGGGAAAAATTGCTAATTGAATAATTCAGGCCTTCATTTACATATTGCATTCGTTTTCACATTAGTTTAATATTTAACACATGTAGCCATGCGTGAACATCACAGTGCCTGATGATATTTGCCTTTCAAGCCATTAAAAAGAATCTATCTCCCAGGCAAAATCATGAAGAATTTTTTTGCCTGTTACTAATTAGCTCCCATCAAAATGTAGCTATTTCTGCGGAAGGGAACAGCAGATCACTCTTTGTTCTCATTGCTTTTCATACCACTGTTTTATTATAATTTCCTTAATGTTTCTCTTTACTATATGGTAGAACTGCCTGAAAGAGTTCGTTTCAATGTAAAATCTTTTGCTGGGCCTTAAGCTTTTTCTTTTGCTTCAAAGAAAAGAAGTTCTTCCTGATTTTTTTCTGAAATGACTAAGGCAGCATTGGGTGCATCTTTAAGATCAGATGGCTGGATCTGATAGTACATAAATGAGCAAAAGCAGGTAGCTCAGATATATGCTCTTCTATCCACTTAAAATTCCCAGTCTTTCCTGTCTTAGGAACCTGCTTTTTTAGAAAACCTGTGTGCAGGGTTTTCCACTGTTATCATTTCCACTGGAAGCAAAGCAGATTGTTTAATGTGTGCGATGTAATCATCAGTTCATTTACTCCACAGCAAAATATGTTGTGTGGCAAACTAGAAAGGAATTTGTCCTTAATGAGAGGGCGAGAAAGAGAGAGGAGCACATTAGATGAGTGCTAAAAATATTTGGCTTTATCAGGGACTATTAGAAATGTGAAATTTATCTGTGAAAGACTGTTTTCAAAATCCATGCTCTGTAAACACTGATTGTGCATGTCTTTGTAGGATCTCTGTTCCTTCCTTCCATTGATCATTCTGGTTTTTACATGACTTTCATACAAAATCAATATGAAGCATAAAATTCCTAATGGTCTTCATAGAGCCTCTGTACTTCTCAGGGTCAAGACTCTGCTTGGCGTATGATTTACTCATTTAGATTTTATTAATGTCTTCTGCCTTCGATGGCAAAGGCTCAGAGTGTCGTGGACAGTGCCAATGTTGTAAAGTCATTTTTATGCTGAAAAGACTTTTTGCAGGTTTCATGCGTATTGACATTGTTATATATTTGTGGGACAACTTTAAGTAAAATCACACTTATGAGTGTGATTATATATAAAAGTTATTCTTCCTAGGAAGCTGGCATTTGACCTTGTTCAGAGCATTTTTTTTTTTTACATTTTTCCCAGCTGGTGGTATCTGATAGCAATTCCTCTGCTGCTTTCAGGATTGAACCCTCATTCTGGGGACTCCTTTACCTTAGATCTTGTGTGCACCTCAGTTAGTTAGGAAAATATTTTTCAGGATTGTTTGTACCTTTCTGGGTGGTTACTTCAAATATCTCCGAGCTCTGTCCTGGAGTGAAGTGCTTGAAGTAGGAGCAGTTGTGTTCTGAAAGAGAAAAGGAAATTTAATTTTGTGCGCTTGGAAACCTCTGATAAAATGCAGTAAAACTGAATTTGCTTTTTATTGATGTATCAAATTTGCAATGTTTTTAAGGTTCCCTACCCTTGGTGATAGCGAGAAATTGGAGTTGGATCTGTTTTATTCGGGAGCAGATGAGTGGCACGCACATGCCAGGCCACCGGCTCCAGCATGGACTGGGCTGAAGCCCCCTCTGATAGCTTTTGTGGGCTGCTCCCTGCGAGAGCTTTGCACACTGATTGCTCATCTGTTTAAAATATGAATTACAGATAATTTTTCTCATTCTGTCTTCGGCCATCACATGTTTCCGCCTCTCTGTGTAGCTGTATTTCCTGGCGATGAGACCTGCCGTGCCCGCAGCTGAGCTGGCATCTTAGCTCACCTCCCCTCGCCACTGCCAACCCACTCCATAGTGGCATCACCCCATCGGCCATAGGAGGGTCACCACTCCTGTGGTGAGCTTGGACTCCACAAAGAGAGGATGGAGCGTCCTCATCCACCTTCTCCCTCCTGGCTCTTCCCTCCTCCAGCTCATAGACCCCTGTGCGGCGGTGGCTGGCAGCAGGGAGCAGCCCAGGGGAGTTTGCTGCATGGGTGGGGGATGTCACCACGCTACGGGGGTCCCAGAGATGAGGCTGCTGCAATGCAGCAAGGCACGTGGTGTTTTACTACAGTAGGGACACAAGGGCTTTTTTTTGGCTGTCAGTAAAAAAAGACAAAAGCTATCTGAAGCGGCAAACAGTTGTCCAGGGAAGGGGAGGCTGATCACAGCCTACGAGTCAAGGGCAAAGAGGCTCTCGCACAACCTGGCTTTACCGGAGTTCGCTTCCATCAGAGCAGTCTATTAAGTTAATTTGATAAGATAGCAGAGTTAGACAGCGGGAACTTTATGAAGTTCCTCTATCTGGACTTAACATGAGCACGCTGCCAGCTACGTGGGTTATTTATAGAGTGGTTATGAAGTGAACATGGATCAAGATTGTGGGGCAGGGGGATACTGGGAGGAGGAAAGTTGGTAGCTGAGTCTCTCAATGGCCACGATATTGTTTCATACTCAGCCTAGCGAGAGTCAGGCAGCGAAGTGATGTCATTGCTGTCAGTAGATACACGGGAGGCTTTCAGCCTCAGCGTCTCAGCGGGGTGGGGAAAGCTCTGGTGAGGACCCGCTGACTCGAAGCTTTGGCAGCAGCAGGGTTAGGGTGGAGGGTGTTCTCGCTATTTATAACTGATTTAATTGAAGGTTTGAAGGGGCGCGGAGCTGGGAGAACAGTTGCTTGCCAGGAATTTGGCTGGAAGGGTGCAATCGTGGAGATGTGTTGAGCAGCGCCAGCTCTGATTGCACTATTCTGCTGAGCCGGGCTGGAGAGGACCCGCTCAGCGCCTGCCCCAGCACCCCTCCTGCACCCCGGGCTGGGCTCCCATCAGACCGGGAAGTCACGCCAAGATTGCATGAAGTACAGGGGCCACTTGGTTAACACCAGCATCTCTTGTCCATTAAATAACGGAGTTAGCACCAGTTTCCAGGAGATACTGGGAGGAAGTCTGGGAGGACTTTGTGGTCTTCTCCAGCATCCAGGCTGGGACAGGCTGCTCCAGTGCAGGTCGCGGGGTAAAGCCTGGGTCCAGGACCATGCAGGGTGTGCTGCAGGTTTCTGCCTGGGGGCACATAGTGCATTTTGGTACTTATTTACAGTATCAATTTCTAGTGGCAAGAAGATACCAGCGTACTGTATGTTACCTGTTGGTTCTTGTGGTTTTTTCTGTCACGTAAATGGCAGATGTTGGAGTTACTGATTCAAGGAGGATTTATTTTCTCTCTCCCAGGAGACAGGCAATTGTAAAGCAGCATTTTTGGGCCTGTTAGTGGAAGATTCCTTTGAGACGCTTTTATCTACTTAATTTTATAAGCTGACTTTTATTTCATCTGCAGCTTCTCCTTGCTGGAGACTAGGTTAATGTTCAGCTCTGGCATCTCCTGACCTGTTCTTTATTACCCTTGCAAACGACTGGAGGAAACATATTTGAACTCAGACCTCTATGACTGAAATTGCAAATTTTGAGCCCCAGAGCGGAGGTTGTGTGCCTCTGCCAGCGTCATGTCTGGTGATCCCAGTCTGGGAATCCTTTGGCTCCTGTGCTAAAGGGGCGGGAGATGGGATGAAACTGGGACACTTTATTTTGGATTGTTCGGGCTGGCTTTTAATTAATTCTCTGAAAAGCCTGAACTCAAAGGAGTCCCCAGGCATGTTGACTGTACAAAGCCCAAGGTGAAGCCATCCAGACATGGCGTGATGGGGGACACAGCACAGCTTCGTGTCCATTGCAGGTGAACCAAATCAGCCCGGTCCACCCTCCAGTCCATGAAGGCTCATCAGAGGGGGAGCACACAAAACCTTCTTTTGGAGATGGACTTGTCTGCAGGAAAAGGAGCTGCCTCTGCGTCTCGTGGCTTATAGCAAAGCTCGATAAATGGGGTTATCACAGACGTGGGTTAGCTCTAGAGGAGGTGTTTTTGGAAAATGCATTTATTGTGGGGCAACAGAACTGGATTGTTTTTGGTGAAATGACATATTGTTTTTAGTTTAAAGATGCTTTGGTGCTCTGCTGAGCTGGGAATATCTGTTTCAACAAGGCGCTCTGTTTCTCAAGAGAACTGAGGCACTTCAATGCCTCTCTGGTGCCATCATGAATAAGAGAAAAGCTCATTTGTATCACACCACATTTACACGATGGGTAGGATTTAAAATGGGTTTTATAATGGATGAAAACTATGTGGCAATCTTTGCATTATCTCTGCCATGAGGTCACCTCAGTGTGCTGACGGGAACAGTCCAGGGGCTCTGTGGTCATTAAGGCTCGCATGAGCTTCAGGGTTGTAACATGTGGTTTATCACACAGTGTCCTCCCCCTTCCAGGTCACCCACCCTTACAGCCCTCCTGGTCCCTTCCCTTCAGATCCACCATTCCTGGATGACCACTCTGCGGGGGCAAATGGGCCAATTTGTCTTTCCTCTATTCGCGCAGAGCCAACCTCTCCAGCCGCTCGCTGCCACGGGGCTGGAGGCAGCCGTGGGACACGGCAGAAGTGCAATCCCATTGAACTACGGTTGAACCTTGGGAGTCTGCAGTATGGAGACCTCATGGGGGAAAAGAAGAAAGGGCAGAAAGGCCACGAGATGTTTGGGCCGTGCAGAGTTTCAGGTGGCAGCTGTCACCCATGAGCGTTGGAGTGACAGGCTGGGAAGGGGCTGGAGCCCACCTTGCTCTCGAACCTGTGGTGGACACTAGCATGTGGAGTTTTGTGGCGGGCTGGATGGTTAGAAAAACCTGGATTCCACTTGTGTTGAGTCTGGGAGACAGGACCTGCTGCTGTGATTAGAGGAGGTGTTACGGTAAGGGCTGAGCGGTGGAGGGGGCCAGACCTTGGGCTCTGACCTGGCCAACAAGCCAGAGGAAGGCCTTTGGCACACACTGAGTTTTAGAGATGGTATCTCCAAATAGTTTAATTTCATACCAGTCTTGCAGAGTGAGCCTCTTGTACGGACACGGGGAATGAGACAGCCCTGCTGATCACCCATTTGCTCGAGCACTTTTCCTCTCCAGTTGCCTGAACTCAGGTTCCCACATTTACAAGGAGCTATTTAACCTGCTGGCGGCACGCGCCGGCTGTAGAGCATCCCCGCGGCTGCTGCCCAGCGTGCAGGCGCGCAAGGGCACACTTTGTAGCACAACACCTACACCGGAGTCGCTGGCAGTGACGGCGAACTCAGTTTACAGCCAGTAGTAAACTGCTCCGGTGCCCACGGACCACAGTTAAAAATGTCTCAGTATTAATCTGAATTTGCGCAGTTTTAACAGCCATTTCCCTGATCTTTTTATTTCTTACAGCAGGATGCTGAACGCTTTCCAATTTGTCAACATCCTTGGAAGACCGCTGTAAAATTTTAAAGCTCTGCCTAAATCACAGTCCTGCTTTGTGGACTGCGAGCCAAGCCACCCTCCCCATTTTGCACTGTGCTGAGCTCAAAACCTAATAACTAATGTTAATCGTGCCATCCATTTCCTCCTCAGGGAGTGACTGGTAAACAGTTATTAATGCAGTGATAAATTCTTATGTTTCTTTTCCAGTCCTGGCAGTAATGTCTGGTTATGTCTCATGATTTTCAGGAAAACCAGTGCCCACATCTGCTCTTTTACTGCGTGTTTGTTCATTCTCATTTTCTCGACTGCTGCAGGTTTCACAACCCTGGTGTTTCCCTGCCGACATCTCTTCCTAGAAGTGTGAAATCAGTCTAACGCGAGCCGTGCGGACGCAGCATCGTTTAGCAGCCTGGATCCGCAGGGGCTGCGCTTTCCCCCTCCAGCCCACGCTGTGTTCCCCACGTGAGTAAAACGGGGATTAAAATATATATATGAAAATTGAGGCGCGAATTTCGCCCTTTGAAACCTCGGGTGCTGATTACGACACAGGATGTCATCCAAATTCCCAAATACCTTTAAAAATTGGAAAACCACCTCCGGGGTGGGGCGGGTGGCTCAGCCCCTCCATCATCACCCAGTTATTCACTATGCCTGGCAGAACGGCAGCGCTGGGATGTGATTCAATGCCTGTGCAAGCACATGCTGATGTCTGTCAAAGATAGTAGCTGCTTTCGTGCTGCCCTGCCCACGAATCTGCTTTTTGCAGACAGCTGGATATTTATGAGTTTTATATTTACCCCGCAGTTGTGCAATTCTGGTGTTTATCCACCAATTTCTATTGTTTTTCCTTTAGTGGGAGTTTTCCTCCATGTGCGAGGAAAGGCGTACAGTGAGGAATATGTTTCTAGGCACATAAGTACCTTCGCGAGAGACATTAAGCATACGGATGACACGCTCCCAAATTTGGTTAGAGGCAGATCCGAACGCTGAGGCTGAGCTTTTCTCTTCAGAACATGTAATTTGGCCAAAGAGATAAAGAATTGCAGTAATATAGGGAATATACAGTAAGCACAGGCAGTAAGATTTTTCACAGGGAATTTTCAAATATGTGTTAACATATATATTTCATTGCAAGCAGCGAGTCTAACATGAAGGCAATCCTGTTATTTCTGTTCTGGAAAGCATCCAGTACCCTATGAGCCTTCTAAAAAAGCAGCGTAGCTCAGTCATGGAGGGAGTGTATTAGTGCGTGCGGCGCGAATGTTGCTGACTTTGCGATCAGCAAAAACATAATGAGCTCCTTTTACCATGGGAATGTAACGGGCTTCCCGGAAAGCAGCCGTGGCCGCTCCCCCGCTGCCCTCCCTATCGATTGCACTGGAGGAACCCGTGGTGGAGACGTGTGCGGGACCCGGCTGCCTCTGCCGAGAGGTGAGGAGGCTCAGTAAGTCGTTGGGAAAATGCTTCAAGCTCAGTTTATGACTTTTTTTTGGAAGTTGGCAAAACATACTGCAGGTCCCTCTCCCTCCCTGCCCTGAGGAACGGTTGTTATTGAAATAGCTCAGAGATAACCTAATGCCCGCCGTGAACAGGCAGTTCCTTCGTACCTATATGGATCTAGAAATTCTAAAGATCCAGCTACATATGGTGGACCCATAAATCCGCTTTCTTGGCCGCTGCCGTCAGCGTGCCTGGGTGCTGCGGGACCCTGGGCTGATGTCAGCAAAATTTCCCCCATCCCAATTTCACTCTGTGATTTCCACTGTGTCCGATCCTCCTCCCCTCCTCCCCGCCACTGTCGTTGTTGCACAGGAGACTCAAATATGGTCACAAATAGACGTGCAAGGCAACACAGCGCACACTTACAGCAAGAGGGATGACAACGAGATGTGTTTGCAGACCAACATGGAAACAGCCCCATGCAGCCCTATGCCAAATTAAGTGCCACGGGCACACGGACCGTATTTTCCTTCTGCCATGTCCTGCGATCTCCTAAGCAAAGCCTGGCGTGACCGCCTGGTGCTTTCTCCCGTGCATTGGTGGGTGGTCACCTACCTCCTGGCAGGCTTATCGGCCCGCAGCCCTTCTCTTTGGGACCTTGCGCCTGCATAAAAATCCGCTTTGTACAGAGTCGCCATAGCCCGAAATGAGCCGCTTCGCAGGTGGTGTTGTATTCCTCCACTTTGGGGCTCAGCACGGCCCAGTGGTCAGTCACTACGGCTGCAAACAGGAGCGAGACGCCAACCAGGATCACGGAGAAGGTCAGCCGGACCTTCAGGGGTTTGCTCTCGTCCATCCCGCTCCGGACCGGTGCTCCCGGCGGAGCGCGGCGGGTGATTCGCGAGGTCTCCCGAAATCCTGGCGCATCTGAGCGTTTGCAAATGTCAGCCCCGCGCCGCCCGGGGAGAGCAGGGCGGCCGCAGACAGCTGCTGGGCTGTGTCAGCCGGCCCAGCGAGGAGGCTATTAATGCACATAAGAGCAGCGCCCAGCAGAGCTCAGCTTTCTGCCCCGTCCCGCTGGGTTTGTTTTGGATTCCCACGAGCCGACCGGCCGGGCGCTTGCTCAGAGTCGCTACAGCCACCGTTCAAAGGCTGTAATCTCTTGACTTGCAGCATGCCCAGAAATAGGCATTAATAGGATGATTAACTTTTCAGCGAGGTTATAAAAACATCTGTGTTTACAATAGTGCCGGGCCCGAGTTCAGTCTCATCCTAAATAGTTTAATAGCCCCGGAGCCTGCAAACTGCACGCCCACGCCTTCAGCTCGCGGCAGCCTCTGCAAGGAGTTCAAAGCTGGATGTCCCTCCAGAGCTGAGCGCTGCAGAGTAAAGAAAGTGGCAAAATAAGCAAACTTATTTATTTTATTGTTTATTTTTATTATAATTATTTTAAACTAACCTGAAGTATTCTGAGTAGTCGGGTTTGTTTGTTTGTTTGTTTTCCTTGTGCCTGTTTTTTCTAATGCAAAACCTCTCGAGTGCTCGCTTGCTTTCCCACCAACCAGGTTTGCATCGATGCATATATAGTAACTCCAGCGGCCACCCAGCACATCCTTTCCTTCTTTCAGAAGTGACTTCTGTCACCCTGAACCCAGATTGCTGGGGCTGGGGCCAACCTCTCTCCTTCCCTTTGATATTTCAGCTGATCGTAAAGCTAATTTGATGATAATGTCGGTGCAGAGGCCACTATGGAGATGACATTACAATTGCGATGTCAAACTGAGGAGGGTGACAGTACCTGAATGTCAAAAGAATGGTTAAAAAAATGCCAGTGGAAAGCTGCAAATATCATGTTATCATGTCAAGATAATGTCAAAGCTACTCCAGTCCTGTTTTATGAACATCCCAATTTGATGTCAAAATAAAGGTGCAGAGGTGTCAGCTCAAATTAATGAGGACAATCTGAAGCAAGGAGTTAGGGTGAAAGGGGAGTGTGGGAAAGGGAGAGAAAATAAAGAATAAGTTAAAAAATATTGATCCAAAATAACTGTAATTGAAATATGACTTAAAGGGGTTAACATTACTCTGCTTGATGTGTGACAGGGCTGGCTTAGATACCCCCGGGGAGCAGGGTGACCTGTCTGAACCTGGTACAGCATCTGGTGCCCCAGTCCTGCTGGGGAGGTGGGAGCCGTGGGAAGGAGCGAAGGTATGTGGGGCAAAATCAGAGGGGAAGGGGACCGGGGAGAGCACTGGGGACATGGGGCAAGGCAGGGACCAGAGACCACGGGCACGTCCGAAGGAAGCTGCTCGCAGCCTGGCGTAGGACTGTGATATGCCAGGTTGGGGCTGGGAGAAATATTAAAGGCTTACATTTAAACCAGAACCAAGAGTTCTCATGAAAGTGGAAAGGCCTAAAGGGAACAGACTTTAAACCAGAAAAGGAATGCATTAAAAATGTAATGCCTTTTCTTTTGAAGTAGTCTCTTGTTAAATGTCACTAGACATCAGTCGATCTTAGGAGCTGCATCCTGACTTAGCTTCCTTGGTGCTACAAACTCCACAGGTCCTCTGCAAGTTGAGCAGAGGAAAGTGAATGTGTGTTTGCAAGCGTGGGCACAAAGCAAGGTTCTGGTTGCTGAGGAAGCACGTGCTAATGATCATGTTTTAGACTAATTACAACCTACAAGGACTGCAGGGGAACTCATTAATTTTTTTGTTGGTGTTGGTCTTTATGTCTTTTCCAGTGTTGGCAAGAATCACGCTTTTTGTTCTCATTTAGGTCCTCCGATCTGGATAAGTTCCTCAGGGTTTGGTTTTTTTTCGAGTTTCCTAATAATATCCAGGAAACAACTAAAGTGAAATCAGGAGGGAAAAATTCATCCTTCCCTCCCCTCCCCTGCAGAGCGGAGCTGGGAGTGTGAACGAGCTTCGATGAGCTTCAACGTGAGCAGCAGTGGCTTCCCTGGAGACTGAAAACTCACATTACTGCAGCTGAGGTGAAACATTGTCCCCAGCCCCAAAAAGTGACCTAGAGCCACCGGTCCATGGGAAAGCAACTATTTTGTGGGATTATCGCTCCCCATGGGCTCTGTGGGTTTGCTCCATGAGCTGATGTAGCCGCATCGCAAGGGCGCTGCTGCCTCCTCCTCCCAGCACAGGCTCGGTGTGTTTTTGGGGACTGCCGGCAGGTATTTGGTGATCGCTGCTTGCAGCCCCTGCAAGCGCTGTGGCGAGAGCCAAAAGGCTCTTCTGCCCACGGGCTGAGCCTCTGCCCCCGACCTGGGAACTTCTGTCCCAGTGTGGAGGCGAAGTTGCCCACCCTGGGGGGCTGGTGGCCTCCATGGGTCAGGTGGGCATCTGACAAATGCAGAAGCAAAACTGATTTCTGGAGGAGCAAAGGACTAAGGGAAACCCCAAAAGTTTTCTGCACAGGCAGAAGACCACGATACCTAATCCTCTAGGAACGGTTCCTGCAGTCTCCCTGTGTCAGCTGGCAAGTATTCACATTTAAAAATCAATATCACATGAAATATAAACAGACTATTAATGAGGACCTGTTGGGAAGCAGGGAGGGTTGTAATTAGTTGCACTTTAGCAGCAGTGAGTGAGAGAGACAATTATGTTTCTCTACTGGAGAAAATGCTAAAGGAGGTGTCTCAAGACCAACTATTGCATTATTTTTTCCCTAGCAGAGGCGTTGGCTTGACTCTGCTCCCCAGCACCTGCACTTTTCTGTATTTCTTCCAGACCAGCCTCAGTATTTACCACAACCAGATTAACCAAATTCTGTGATTCCCTTCTTGCAGACCGTTGTTCTGCAGAAGACCCTTCCCAGGTGAGAATAACCCAGAGCGGAGGAGGTTGCGCCTCGTCTGCTCTCAGCTCAAAGGTGTTTTCAGCAAACAGCTTTCTTCAAATGGGAGCTCCTTCGCAATATTCGAGCTCCTGAGCCTGCATTGCCCCAGTGTGGTGAGACCACCGCGGTCATGGTCGGCTCTGCATAGCTGAGTACCGGGAGTACCGCCAATGGCACCCTCCAAAAGCTCCCTAATTCTGGGGCCAAAATCCTGCCGTCACGGAAGGCGAGAGCAAAATGTGTGTGTGTGTGTGTGTTTTGGTTGGGTTTTTTTAGTTTTTTAATAGACTCCCATGGGGATGAAGAAGGAGATAGGATCCCGCACCGCCGGACACAGCCCAGCCTCTTCATGGCACCGGCCCCGCAGCCCCACGGAGCGCAGGCAGGGCTGGCCATCCCCGCCGCTGCCCGCACGTCTGATCCACAGCTTCGTTCTCTTAAAATACCGACTGCCGTGCCGGGTGTGCTGTTTCGGTAAGCAATCCCTTTAGCTCTGGTGAAGCAAGGCGGCGGCGGCTGTAAGATGAGCTGTTTCGCAGACAGGTGCAGAGCACTCTTCATTCCCTTTTATTTTCGGCACCTCCCATGTTTGTTAGTTTTCTCATTCCAAGGAAATGCCCCATCCTCCTCACTGGACTCTTTTTCCACTTCCCGAAGCCTTAAGGACTCTGTCTTTGCTTCCCCCTCAAACAGCATCGCTTTTTGATACACAGCAGGGCAGCCACAGCTCTTGGGGTCACTATTTACCCACAGACTTGCTCAGCAATGTGGGAAGAGCCGGTATTTACTTTAGTTCAAGGGAACCAGCTTTGGGCTTGAGCTTTAAATGGCTTCACTGCTGGGTGTCGGAGGCATTTGAAAAGATGAATCCCCTGCCTCCCTCCGGACGTGCCAATTGATCATACGTACGGGGAGAGGCAGGCAGATAGAGATACGCAGGCAGTCTTCATCTTTAAAGACAATCTGGAGGCTTAGGAACTGGGAAGGTAAAGTTGAAAGAAGTATTTGAAGAAGAAATATTGTCTCTGATACAGGGATGGTTCGGGATGTCTGGGAGCAGCAAGAGGCTGCTGAACTGCCGACTCGTGTTTGGCGCTGCTCGTACCGCCGGGATTTTATGGTGGAGATCAGAGCAAGGCTTTTGTGGAGCTTCAGCACGCAGGGTCGAGCTTTCTTCAGGCAAAACAGACACGATCAGGGAGAGGAGGGTGCTTGGAAGTGAATTCATGTGAAACCTCAAAAGGTGGAGGCAAAGCACAGGCTCGGGGCTAGCACTTCAGAAGACACTGGCTTATTTTTCTTGATGGTGGTTTGCAGTGCCTCTGGCCACCATACCAGTCTCAAACTGGGCGCTGAAACCAGAGTGTGTCTCATATGGGCCAAGTTTAAGCTGGAAACTAGAAGGTTTTTCTTCGTTTCCAACCCAAATGACTGGGAATATTGGGAAGACAGCTTATCTTGGAGATTTTGTCGTCTGTGGGACCACAACAATAGTTTTTTCTCCTCTGATATATTGGCTTCCAGTAACATTCTCAGCTGCAATCAAAATAGGTGGAAGGGTGAAAAAATAAACACAGAAATCTCAGCTCAGAGAATTTGGAAGTTAAAAATCTATATACCTTTCTCCACACAAAAATGAATACATTTAAAATGGTTTATTTAAAAAGTAAGGATTAAGTACATTATACATGGTTGTGATTATACCAGTAGAACTGAAGCACAGTGGAAATAACACTTTAGAACTGCAGACAGAAATGTAACCTCAAGGGACATGATATATTAGCCCTTGTGGATATGTGATCCATACAGAAAGAAAAGGAAATATAAAAATAGTTTATTGTTAGATGTACGGGCATATGAAGTGATTTCTCCTTTTACTCCTATTCTGTATGAGAAACTAGGAAGAGAGAGCTGATGATATACCTGAAACTTTGTTTCTCAGAAAATCAAATCTGATCCAATAGCATTTTTTTTTAGGTCTGCTGTTACAGTATGTTATAGGGTAATACCAAAAGACCGATTACTGTTAATAATAATAATAATATGATGATGATGATGATGAATCTGCAGACCTTGTTGAGAAATGGGGGCTAATTTGTGTTCGATGCTGTCCAGGGAAACCAGAGAGATGTGGAAGAACAGATGATTTTTTTTTTTTTTTTTATTTATTTTTTTAAGTATCACTGAGTGGTTTCAAAGTCCGAGCACAATCTAATTCTGTTCAGATAGATCAGCCATGGAGCGAGACACTGTTCATGGGCAGGAATGCTGCAAATTTTTCAGTTTTGTCAGAATCAAAGTTTTCCACAGGAAAAGACTGATTTTTGGAACATTTTTTTTTACTGGAATTGTCAAATGGAACAACATTTTTTTTGCTTTGGTTGAACAAACAACTGCGCTGCAATTTGACATAGACCACGAGTTTTAAATCGCAGCCCCCATTCTCCCACAGGACGAAAGCTCTGGTCCCTGTTATCTCCCCGTGCCTTTGTTCCCTGTCCAGACCCCACATCCCGTGAGCATCCCGTGAATAATTCCCCGCTCCAGCTCTGTTTTTCGAAGGTGCCTGCTGGAGAAGGAGCAGATGCTCCGGCTCGGACCGAAGCAGGGCATCGCACTCGGAGAGCTGCTGAAACCAGCCCTGCTCTGGGGGAGGAGGCTCTAGCAAAGAGGAACATCCCGAAACGCTCGGCAAGACTTTTTTTGCTGACGTGGTGTACAAATACTGCACGTGCCTCTGCAGGTCTGACCCGGGCTGGAGAAAAGCCTTGGACTTTGGCTGGAATCAGATGGTTGGTTTTAAACACGTTCACTGGAGAATGACGATTAAAAGAACAAAACCAACGCGCGAAGCAAACCTCACACTGTCAACTTCCAGTTCAATGTACGTGAGTTTCGAAAAACAGCCTATATCTAACTCCTGGTTTTAAAGGGAATAGTTTTATTCTTAATTACAGTAAACACGGATGAGGACTTATTTCTAACTATTAGTTTATTAACACAGTGGGAAACAAATAGTTCTGGGAAATTGCACTTGAAAAATACATCGACTATAATTAGATGTAAATTAATTAGCACTTAGTATGACACACTAATGAGACAGAAGGTTTTTTTTTTCATTGCAAACTTCTACTTCTATCATAGCTAATCAAAGTATTTTAATATTACGAAGTCTCAAAAAGTAGGAAATAATTTATTGTTTGAAAGCATAAAGATTCTTGTAAAAAAAACCTTTCATCAAGAACTTTAATAATTTTAGAACTCTTTTCTGTTGTCCTAGCCGAAAAGTAGGTAAAAAAGTTTTCTTGTCTGCCTCTGTTTGAATTTTTTTAAAAAGCTTGTGTAACATCTTTCTCCATAGTGTGTTGATACAGAAAGTAGCACAACATTTTCTACTTTTAAATTGTTCCCATCGCTCCATTCGCTTTAGCTCTCAGAGTTCAGAGGTTTGAAAAAGGATCCCAGCAGAGTTTTAACCTGAATGGAAACTCTTAATAAGCAGGGATGAAGGTTCCAACCCACCTCCGCCAAAATAACGATGTCGCTCTGCCAGGCTGAGGGCTAGGCAGAGCTTAACAGCGACTAGGGGAAGACTTTCGCTTAAAATTGAGAATTGTGTCTTGGTTCTTGCAAGGAGAGAGGCTTAAGCAGGGTTTACCTGGGGGGGAGAGGGGGTTCAACTTGCTTTTTGGGATGTTAAGGCAGCTCCTCCGGGATTTCCCTGGAGGACTTGGTTCCGCTAGCTGAAAGCCTCGTATCCAAAACACCACCGAGTCAATGACGCTGCAGCCATCGCAGGATAAATTAAGACTAAAGAGGTTTTAACAGTTTGGCTGAGATCTCCCACCATCAGTGAGCCAGGCTTTCCAAATCATGATTTTTTTCTTGTTACCACTTCTCTAGTCTTCTGGTAGCAAAGATTTTCTGGGCAAAGACGACGGGTATATTCAAAGGAATCTACAGGAATTAGATGCTCCTCTCTCACTGCACCTAGTTCATCC
Organism: Gymnogyps californianus; assembly: GCF_018139145.2. NCBI lineage: Eukaryota > Metazoa > Chordata > Aves > Accipitriformes > Cathartidae > Gymnogyps > Gymnogyps californianus. The sequence goes on along the minus strand of NC_059489.1, from coordinate 3,724,497 downwards.
AAGGGGAATCGGGGCACCTCATTCTCATATGGCTTGGTCGAGTGGCCACTAAAATCAACATGAGTACTATTAAATTAAATTACCTTTGAGTCAGGCCCTCGAGCTTCGAGATTCCAAGCCTAAGTGTAAAAAATGAAAGCAGGAATTTAAAAGAAAAAAAATATTTCAGACTTTTTTAGAAACATACAGAAGCAAAGGGTACAAATTAGTTCCCCCCTTAGGTGATGCATAGAGTTTTCTGTGGGCTCTCTGCATGTAAGTAGATTCATCATTACAAAATAAATTAAATTAGGTCGAACCATCATTTCCATCTAAAAGCAACTATACCTTGCACCATGCGGCACTTATTCATAATAAAAAGAGTTTAATAAATATCTCATAAACGGTGATTATTTTTGTTCTATTTTAAAAAATACAAAGTTGTCATCCATTCTGTTAACACTCAGTTCCCGTTGCTGCAGGAAGTTTTGCTAGTCCGAATGTATTAGCTTCTTATTTTCTTACACACATTGCTTAGATATCTTAGTTTCCAGTAGCGTTAGTGTTGCACTTGTGAAGCAGTAAGGAAAACAGGAATGCAGTCGCAGGGAACCGGTGGCTTCGCCTGCGCGGGCCACCCCGGCTCAGCTCTGCTTCTCACTCTTGCTATAAGTAGTCCATAGGGGCTCCTGACAGACAGCACTCAGCACCTTGCCGGATCAGGCACTAGGGCTAGTCGAAATGAGAATTCAAGTTTTCTAAATGTTAGGCAAGAAATGATATTTGCAAATATGCTCAAGTCCCACCTACTTTAATCCTTCCCTTTCTAGGTGTTTCAAGATGCACCCACCCTCTTCTCCCCCACTTGCATTGCCCCGAGGGATGCCTTACACCCAGAAATGGGACACCCCCCTACCACCCCATCAGGGTGTCTGTAATGCTCAGTACGTGGGTGCTCTACGGTTTCAGTAGCACAGGTCAGTTTTAGAAAGTGTTGCCTTCAAAAATATTTTCTTTTTTTCTTTTTTCTTCTTTTTTTTTGAAAGAGGCAAAGCTTATGCTGTGTCAAAGAAAAGTGGCTCACTTGATGAGTAGTTTGTATTCATCCTTGGGCTTGGTTATAAATTATAGTTGCAAGTTTGTATTAAGGGATCTCAATATTAGAAAAAAAAAGTCATACAACAATTTTTCTGTAATCCTTTAAAACACACTGGTGGCAAGTCCTTTGCAGTTTCTCCAAGACTTTGTACACACTACGAAAGTGCAGGAACATGAACTGCCTTCGTCTCGTGACACCAAGAACTGAAAGAAACAAACTCCAAATAGCTTCAAAAAAAGCTACGAGCGTGTAATATCTTTATGTTGGTTCAGAGGATCTCCACCTGCTACCTCAACACATGCCACAATTAAAGAGGTGAGAGGGTATTTTAACGTCGCTCCTTCTCTTTCATGACAGATCCATTCTGTTTCGATATTTCTTCAAAAAGCAGGAGGAAGGAGGGTACTTCAGACAGGCGTTGTTCTCCTGTTGACCATGTTGACATGGAGTCCTTCCTTAAATTCCTTCTGAAGGAAGTTGTGAACCTGCAGGAAACTGGCTTCTTGGTCTGCGTTGTAGCTGGCAGCCGTTGTAACCTTCAAAGGCTCTCTGGAAAGAGTGTACATGGAAATTTCATTCATGGGAATGGTGCTTGCTATCTTCATGCCAACCGGAGAAATGTCTCTAGATGGAGAAGGCTCTGTAGATCGAGAACTGGATCTGGACCTCCGCCTCCTGTACCTATAACTTGGCATCCTGGCATAAGGAGAACTGGAAGAAGTCTTAAGGAATTCCCTCTTGGTCTTAAACCTCAGCTCTTTGTTCTTCTCAATATAAATGTTCACAGCCAGAACACCTATGGTTTCGGCCACAATAAAAGACAAGGCTCCAAAATAAAAAGACCAGCCATAGTTGTAATGGTTCTTTTTGTCCTCATCTCGCTTGTCACTTGGGTCACCCGCATTGCTTGATATGTAGACAATGATCCCTATGATATTACTTAGTCCTAGAGAGAGAAAAACAGAAATCACTGGTTATGTGGCTGGGAAGATAAAATTCAAGCCATGTTACTTTCTGGACCTGAATGGTTCAAAGATTATGAGCAGGAAATTTTATTACATTTATTTACTCTTTCATTGATGTCAAGATTTCATTTATTGTTGAAAAAAAAAGAATAGATCCACATCTGGGTCACATATGCTCGCATGGATCCCAAAATATTCAGCAGGATTTGTTCCCATCTCTTCATTGACACGGTGGGAAAGAAGTAGCATATGGGAGCTCGCTAATATTGTTCGTGGGATTCTAACGTTCAGAATAAGAATAAAAATACATGTTGAGCTGAGGGCTATGGCTGTTCACCTTGACCAAGATAAGTTCTCTTCCACCTTGCTGAATTTTCATCTAAATGCAGCATGCTTAATCCGAGCTTCAGGGAAAGCTATTAACAATATGTGGCTGACTCTCTCAGATGTTTCTAGTGTGAAAAACGGGCTCACCTATCATAGGCGAATTTTTTCTGCCATCATACAAAAGAAAAGAAAAAGGCCCTGGATGTAAGAGACGCCTGATTCATCTAACATTTAATACATTTTAAATAGTGTAAAACCTGCTTGTTACTGACTTTAGCTTCCTTTTTCAGGAAAACTAAAAGCCTTTCTAGAATATACTTATTGTAGAGCTTCAAAAACGTATTTTTGTCTTAAGAAATTTGCCTAGTGTGATGTTGCTAGCGCCCTCGATCCAGGAAAGGGGTACGGGGAGAGAACTGCCAACAAGCTTTTCCACAGTCCTTTTCAGTTTAAAAAGGCAGCACTTCTTAAGGACTCAATTTAAGGAGAACATACCTGCTGCAACAAAGAGAATCCCAGCGCTGAGAATAATGTTGTTTTTGCTGTTGTAAATCCGTCCTGCTCCGACACAGAGTCCTCCCAGCAACAGCAATATTGTGCTTAGGATGGGGAACACACTGGAGGCACGGACAATGCCTGGAGGGGAGATAGGTAGAAAACCAAGACAGACAGTAATCATTTCAGATGCCTCCTCGGGTGCAAGCGTGGAGATTACAAAGTCTCAAAACCCCTGGCTTTTGCTGGAATTATGACTGATTCTGCATTTCTGGGCACGTTTTTGGGAGCCGAAGCCACGGGTAGGTGGCCAATGTGGCACAGACACTCTCAACTTAGTAGCTTAAATCTTTTGAGCTTTCTCCTAGGAAGTCCAGCTTTATCGCCATTATCTGATGCCACCGCGTACAGAACGTTTCTGGAAAAGCGTGATGTAAGTGACAGTAAGACCCAGCATCATGCAGGGAATGGCAGTGAAAAATTCATGAGCTGGCTGCGAACCCTACAACGTTCAGGGATGGCTTGAGCAGATGGATCTGTTCCTTGGTACATGCGCAAGGTGAGCAAATTACAGCTCTTGAAGTCTGCAGCATTTGTGTTGTCAGCGAGCACACCTAATAACCCCTTTTTCTTTTGCTGAATATTAAGGCATTGAAACCTTTCAGATTTCTAAGGAAGAAATTTTAACAAGCATGTCTCAGATGTTTGTGTTTAGTTTCCTGACAGCTAAGTAGAGTCATTTAAAATTCTGTATGCTTCAGTCCATTCACCAGCATGGGCTATAAAATACCTGAAAAAAAAATGAAAACACTACTTCAAGCCAGCTTTCAAAGTTGGGTCACTACAAGACTAAGCAGCAATCGAAAGGGAAGCAGCAGAGAAGGAACAAAAGGGCTGAGAAAAAATAAACAAGCACAAGAAGAGAGATGTCTGTATTGTAAAAACCGAAGGGGTAAAACCTGGTAGGCGTTCCTGAAAGGCAGAGCGAGGAACCGCGTTATATTGTTATAGAGAGAGGATTTTTTTGAAGAAGCGGAGATAAAGTGCTGAATACTGCTGTGGAAAACAGGATTGCCCCAAAGCTGGGGACCGTGGAAAGGCAAAGGGTCCTCGTGGAGGGGAGTCCCGGCAGGGTGAGCGGGCGCCAGGGCGTGGGGATGCCCAAGGCGAGTCGGGGTCAGAGGCTGCTGTCACAGAGGGGTGCAAACCCCACAGCACACTGGGAGGACATGGGCACCCCCAGGGCTGAGTGCACGGAGAGGAGAAAACCGCCATCTGGACCAATCTGCTGATGCGGTGCCATTAGCGATGCGGTCCCTCATGGGTGCCATCTTCCTGGCTGACACGCACAGTGAGCGGCACCCGTTTCCCGAGGAGAGACGGCCAGATGTTACAGCTGATGCTTTCTCATTTTACTTTTGATGGCCGTGGCGTTCCCAATTTAGTGAATCGCTTCCTAACGATTCCCTTGGTAACTGGTGGCAAAACTCCCACTGACTGCAAGAGGGACAGGACTGGGCGGTTAATAGCAGCGTTGCTTTTGTGTGCGCTGCAAAGCCCCCGGGAGCCCCAGCTACGGGCCCAGCCCTCATTAGGATGGTGCAAACATAAAACAAAAAAGACAGTCCCTGCCTGGGAAGCTTACGCCTGTATCGATCTGCAACAGCAAGAAAAGTCCGTCTCCTACCAAAACTGGCAACGTCGCTGCACGTGTCCTTTACAGACGGGGCATTTTCTAACCGGATCTAAACCCAATTCAGTCGGATGCATTACTATTCAGACAGTGTCTTGCAATAACTGGCAAACCCAAGTAACAAGGGTGTAAGGTCTCTAATCAAAGCCCGTTGAGTGCTGAGAGCCTCTTCTGTTGTCCTGGGTGTACCCCCACGTGTGGAACGAAGTAACAGTGGTTCGACTTTTGGGTCAGTTTTTAGAGTCAGTTATTAGAAAAAGATTCAGTGTCAGTCTCTGTGCTGCTGGACATGAAGGCACCTCAAATCACTGTCTGTTTGCTAGTGTCCTGGCAAAAGGCAGCACGGGCTTAAAATCTACTGTGGCCCACCCTTTCTGGTTGTTGTTTCCTATATTTTATGGTCATGCTGTTTATAATGACTTCAATTAAATCAAAGAGCTTTCCTAAAATGCTTCAGTTGATATCATCAGAAGAAACTTGCCAGACATGTCAAATATAGGGGGTGGGTTGTTCTACTTGTAGCAATAATCTCCAGAGATAATTTTTCTATAGCAGGTAATTAAGGTGAAGAGAAATAAAACACAGTGTTCTCTTCCTGTAGAACTCTACAGTATGTTTTTTCCTACAATGTGTACTTTTAGCTCTGAAATTTAAAAGGAAGCTCCTAGGTACCATGTAGAATTTACATATGTCTCCTGATACTGGTAATAAAATGACAGCACATCAAAAAACATTAAAGCAATCTGGTTTTTGCTTTCTCCCCTGCTTTTTTTTCTTGTTTGCCGTCCTGTCTGTTTGCATCGGCTGTTCTGCACCGCTATGCGTTGTGACACCTCCTTCGGTGAAGCACCACAGCATGCCGTGCTGCTCCTCCCCACGGGGCTGCGAGCCCCGGCACTCTGCTTGTGCTTTTATTCTCCTCCGAAAGGCAGGAGCCAAGCAAACGGCTTTAAAAAGGAGATGCTATAGCATGCGGGGAAGAAGTGCATGAAGGTGTAGACATGCCCCTGATACGGGGTCCCCAGTCCCCCTCCTCATGGCTGCACGTCTGCACCGCAGCACAGCCCTGACATCCTCACGCGCGCAGTGAGGATGAGTATGGCTGAAATCCCCTCTTCTGCAAAGGGAGAGGTGCATGTGCTTCGTGGAATGCTGGATCAGAGCAGCGTGGTTTCTGCGTGCCTGCAGAAATGCAGGAGAGGAGGGAAGCCGGAGCACGTGTGTGCAGTTGGGCGATGCGGGCGGCAGCCATGGGGACTGCATGGGCTTTCCGTGCATGGCAGCGATACCTCTGCCGCTTGCTGGGGCTCTGCACAGACATGTGAAGAGGATTTTTTTAGACACACAGATTGGTGTGTGTTGTCACAGGGAAGGTTTAATAGGAGGGGTCTTGTCTGAGCTCCTTTGCATGTGTTAGTGGTCACTGTGGCTGTCATTCGCTTGGTTTTGCAGGGAGCAGCCTGAATGCCAAAGGGCAAAATCCAAACTCCTGCTCCTACCCACACCCTGGACCAAAGCCTCCTAAAGTCAGTCATTTTTTCACTGATTTCAATAGGGTTTTGAACCAGGGCTCGATTCTGCTAGCACCGTAATGTTTACATTTATCTGAAAGCTATGTTAGATTGGTCACTGTGGAGCAGGCTGAGACCCCTCATGCCGCTCTTTCAGGAGCACAAGACGCACACAGCGTTGGTGCCTTTGCCTAAGACAGACAGGAAAAATAACGGTCACCCCCAACATGGCCCTCTGAGAAACTTGTGCCAAGAAATGGCCAAAAAGCGTGGTGAATGATAGAGACAGCAGATTGCAAAGATGTTGCACAGAGGGCAAAAATGGGACGGAAGGTCTCATGTCTCCTTTGAAAGAGGATGCAAATATCCTCTTGTCTTAGACAATGATTTGATCCCTATTACCTATACGTATGAGCTCATCTCTTCTGGATGTAGATACGTAATCTTTCAGTAATCTCTAAATCAACCGTATGCATTTTAAGTGGAGCTGCAGTTTTTCTCATAAAAGTTAAAGCAGAGGAGTCCTGTTATCTGTGCAGAGTACGCGAGGGTGAGCTCTCCTCTGCGGGGGGAGCAGCTGAAGACTGATTTTGCAGAAGACATAAAGCGTTGGACCAACTTGTTTTTAAGGTCTGTACTTAGCCGCTTTTCAAAACAGCTTTTAGGAACACCCGTCACAAGTACACTTACCATTTACCAATATCATGTCTTACTGCGGAGCTGTAGACTGTTTTTCCCAGTTCTCCCTTTTCTCCAAATAAAGGAGGCATAATGCGCTTTTATCAAGATGCTACTTAATTCCTCTTTCCTTTACAGTCCTTTTACTAATGATGTTTCTTTCCTAAAGCTGACTTGGCATCAATTTAACATTAGTTCCAAGGCTTTGTATGAAAGATAAATGCAGCTGTGCTCACACTCTGCTAGCCTGCCTTCGCCTGAGCGCTGAAATCATGTCACCCAAGCGCTATGACTGATCTAAATTGACAAGAGTAAAGATGAAAAAAAATCTGGGTTTTCTGGTAAAGTTTACTTTTCAGAGATTTTTTGTCTTTCTTCTTGTCTTAGCAACTAGAAGTTGTTTCCCAGAAGTGAGCAGAAGGGCAGAGTGGTTCTCTAAGAGGTATTTCAGGTAATTAATAGCAGTGTAATTGAGGAGTGTTTTGTCTTGCCGGGTGTATCAGCCAGCATTGCTCCCTGAAGCTTTCCCAACACCTTGTGAACTGCAGTTTCTTTCTCTGGTAAAGGGCATCGCTTTCAGCTTGGCTGGTCAGCTCTTTTGTTCAAAAGGAATAACTAGGCAAGGCGTCCCCTGGGGAAGGGGAAATCTAACTCAAACTTTGCAGGATTCATGACTGTCCTGGTTTTGGCTGGGACAGAGTTAATTTTCTTCCTAGTGGCTGGTACAGTGCTGTGTTTTGGATTTAGTGGGAAAATAATGTTGATAAACACTGATGTTTTTAGTTGTTGCTAAGTAGTGCTTATACTAAGTCAAGGATTTTTCAGCTTCTCATGCCCAGCCAGCAAGAAGGCTGGAGGGGCACAAGAAGCTGGGAGGGACACCGCCAGGACAGCTGACCCCAACTGGCCAAAGGGATATTCCATACCATATGATGTCATGCCCAGTATATAAACTGGGGGGAGTATCTGGCAGGAGGGCGGATCGCTGCTCAGGAACTAACTGGGCATCAGTCAACAAGTGGTGAGCAATTGCATTGTGCATCACTTGTTTTGTACATTCTAATTCTTTTAGTATTATTATTGTCATTTTATTATTATTGTCATTATTTTCCTTCCTTTCTGTCCCATTAAACTGTCTTTATCTCAACCCATGAGGGTTTTTTTTTTTTCAATTCTCTCCCCCATCCTATTGGGAGGGGGAAGTGAGCGAGCGGCTGCGAGGTGCTTAGTTGCCGGCTGGGGTTAAACCACGACAATGACATTTCACACTCAGGTTCCAAGACTTGCTATCAGCTGAGCGAATGGTTGTCTGGAGGAGATGAAACAATTGCCCTCATTTCAAGCACCAGGTTAGTGGATGAAATTACTTCTGTGGCAGATTACACACCAGCACAGAGCAGCAAAGGCTGGCTGTCCATGCAGGGAAGCCACAGCCCATGTTCGTGCTGAGATTTTGCTGTTAGCTGCAGAAATTTCAGCTTCCTTCCTACAATGCAGTAATTTCACTGCAGGGGGAGGTGGCTCAAGAGCTGCAAAGGATGAGTCTTGCATAAGGGTTGGGTTTAAGCATTCGGAAAAGCTTCCTAATGGGCTGGAACCCACTCCTCAAACCTGTTTTGATACACTAATAGATAAATACTCCCTCTGTAAAATATCCTCGCCAATCTGGGAATGATAGCTGTAGTTTTCATTTGAAAATGTTCCATATAATGTTTAGAGAATGGGCACCACAATCATGAGCGTTCCCCTGGCTGAAGGAAACCCTTGAAATGGGGGTCCCCAAGGGTCATGGTTGTGTCAGCTGCAGCGTGAATGGGACATACATCACCGCTGCTATGTGCCACCCAGTTTGGGCTACTGTCTTGCAATGAATAAGACTTGGGTTGCACTCTATAGAAGAGAAACCCAGGGAAGTCTCTCTGGCCATGTCTGTTAATCCTGTGTATTAGGTATTACTTTTCACTTACGGAGAAGGTATTCTGAGCTGTCATGGTCATAGTCATTGTCTTCAGGGAAGTGGTTGATTCGGAAGCAATGTCCTTTGTAGATTCCTAAATGAAAAAGCAAACATAACACATAAGGAATAGAACCAGGTAAATGTGCTTCTGCCAGCTCTGCTTTATTTCCTTTTCCTCCCAGGCTGTACAAGTAAATTATTCTCCTGTAGGGTTGGTCATTGATTTTTTTAATGTCATCAAGAAACTCTCCCTAAGGTCATGAATTTTGGGCAGATCGGGCTGAGGCCTAGCTGAAGAAAGGGAGAGCCAGGATTCCTGGGCTTTTTTCTTCAGTCTGCCACTAATATCATTCTCTTGAGTTTTTTAATCTCTCTGTGCTTTACTTTATCAGCGCCATGCTTATCTTACAAGCATTCCGAGTTTGCAAAGCTTCTTTTTGTTCCTAGAGTGACTGTCACTCTGGGTCCCTGCTCCATGGCTGGGGCTCCACAGCAGAGCCAAGTGCCAATCTAGCGCCCATCACTCCTCCTGTCTCGTCCCCAGTGAAGTGCTGGTTTCCCTTATCAGAGCTGGTAAATGTTGAACTGTCTGAGGCCTCTTCAATTACTCTCTAGGCTTGGAAAATAAATCCATAAATCTCTTCCTGCTGCAATTTAAACTCATATGTCCCCCTCAAGGTTGGTTCAGCTTTTAATGGCATATTTGTTTAGTTAACTGGGAGCCTGTGCAGAAAGTCAGGGCACTCCTGATACCTGAAGGAACAATGCCAGAGTTGGCTGGATGAACCCCTCGCTCGACTGAACAAGATGAGGTTCAGCACTTTATCCATCTGGGTAAAGCTTTACATTAGTATTTTGTGTTATTTTCTATCACGGTTATCCGTAGCCACATCCAGCCTTAGCTGCAGCTGGGTAGCTGAGACCGCTGTTGCACAGCGAGCTGCACGGGGACCTCTCCCCAGGGAGCTTGCTGCAGGAGCGAAGCCCCGAGGTGCGATTCTGCCTTAGTGCTTTCATTATTCATTAACCAGCGCTTTCGTGCTCAGGAACATACATCACCCAGGATGAGTTATCCTCCGCACAAGAGTTTCGGTGCTTACAGCTCGAGCTGGCAGAAGGATTTAAAACCCATCACTTAATACTACTTTAACAGCTGCAGTCTGTAGGATATAAATGTGGATTTATTTCACTACCTATTACCAATGATTACAAAGATCTCAAAAGAATTACTAATCCGGAGGATTTCAATTGCACCCTGTGAGTGTCAACTGCAGGTTTGCTACTACAGTGCATTTAATTCTTCCAGTAAATGATGTATATCTACTCTAATTGCGGTAACGGCTCAGGCTTTCTCTGCACAGCACTTCAAAGGCTGCGAACAAGAAGTGAGTGGCTCACGTCACCTCGGGAAGTGACACACCTCTCGTGTCTGCCAGGCGGACGAGAGCACTTCAGCTGGGACTGCTCCTGCTAAGCGTGTTTGCCCGTGCACCCCTCTGTTTGCCATCAGCTGGCTTGTTGCTCCTGATGGCTCTCCAGCAAGGCAATCCAAAACGCAGGTTTTAAAGATCCCAGTGCTTATTTTTATGGCAGTTCATGCAATGAAACTAAATCACTCCCAGCGTAACAGGGCCTCTGAGGGTGGATGGTCATTTCTTTGAGTCTCTTCATTATGGTGTGCCAATTCAGAGTATGATTTTTATCCTCTCCTATTCATCAAGGAAAAAATCTAAATAATCTTCTAACCCTAATTTCCTATGGAAACAAGCTTTTCAATGACTCTGTGCTTGTGTGTGTTTAGGGGGGGCATCTCTCAGTCTGTATGTACTTCTCCAATAACTTTTAAGGTACTTGGTTGAATTTATCAAGAGCTGATACAAAAGTAGAAGTATCACAGGTAACTGAGCTCCCACAACTTCCGTGCAAACAGGTAGATGCATGAAGGAGAGAGCTCTGTCCACCGAAGGCTGCTTTGTGAACTTGCACGTTCACAGAGCATGGACCTGGGCGACAGCCCAAATAAATGTCCCACTTCCAGAAACTCAGTGAAGAGACAAGAAGTCTGCAAGACTGAAATGTTCCCCAAGCCTCTTGTGTTTGCAGCACTGATGGATTGATGGAGGGTTTTGGCCTCTGTAAAATGGCCTTACGTTATTAAACTTCTGAATGAAATGGGCCCCTCAGCAGAACTTTCTCTTACACGGAGGCCATGAAGCCATTCCTTCCACCACGGGACTGAAATGTGTCAGCAGGACAGGATGGGTTGGTATGAGCAGTGTCTGGGCTTTTCCTCTTTTATGGTTGGAGACCTTCATTTCCTGGTGCTTATATCTGGAGCCTTTCACATGAGAGAGTATTAGCAAGTTTAGCAGAGGTGAAAAAAGAGGATAATCAGCCCCAAGCATAAAATTTTAGGCGAGCTTGAGAGTTCCTCTCTATTTCCAGTTTTTAGGAATACTGAGATCGGTCATTCTGGCCAACTTTTTATAGAAATAGCAAATGACTGAAATTTGGACCTGTATCAAAGCCTGGGAACACAAAATATTCTTCCCAATATTTTTGCTGTAGCTCAGATCATAGATATTGGTTCAAGGTCCTCTCTAGTGTCTATGGTATTTGATAGCTAATAACAGCAGCAGACTGGATAAATTTTTTCCATAAACTTAACAGGTGTCATATAACTCAGCAGCAGCTTATTAAACTCTCAGTGAGGCTTGAAGTTGCTATCAAGAACTCTGGTGATCTACAGGGTATTGAGGGCTCTTTTAATCCACAAAGTATCAGAAACAAAATCTTGCTAGGAAATGCAACAATACCTTTTGTTCATAATGATGGACTTCGAAATGCAGATTTGGGAAAAATTAAAACTAGCTGGGTGGAAGCTACTGAAGCAGTGGTCAGCTTTAAAAGCACAACAGCAGAGTCTGACTTGTACTTAAATGCAAAAAATAAAACCAAAACAAAACTGAGATTTGGTGAAATACCTGGCTCCATGCCCTAGCATGTAAAGCAATGCCAAAGAATAAAGCCGTAAAAGAGAAGAGGTGGCAGAAAAGGAAACACCTCAATTAAATTCAGTAACAACTATTCTACAGCATCTGCACAAGGTCTGAACTCCTTGAAGCTCTTCTCAAAGGCTTCACTGAGGATGCCTTGAAGAAACGTGTAGACAAACGTGGCCACTGGTCCATGCTCAGTAGGGCACACATGGGCTGTTTTCCACACCAGGATGTGACGTGGAAGAGGTATTTTTTTCTTTGCTTGAGTATGAGGATACAGTCCCTTACATACTTCGGAGAGGAAGATGGAATATTTAACTTCTACTTCTGTACCCACTAGAGAGAGATAAATAAACTGCAATCACCGCCTAACAGATACTAAAATATTGAGAAGCACTTCTGGATACCTCTTGAGAGTAAGATATAATATCCCACTGCGATGCTGTAAGTATTACTCCTTTCTTTGAATGATTACTGATATGTTTTAAATGATGCTTTTAGAAATACAAATATTATAATGCATTTTTTCCTCAAAATAACAACTTTGTTTTGAATTTTGAGCCAGGACTTCAGGATCTAGGTTAATGACAATGAAGACGCAAATTTTCTGAAGTGTTGCTGATGGTGTAAGAACATTTTTTTCCCACTGGTTGCAGCGTACGTAGCTGGCATTTAAAAACTAAAAATTGTTTCTGACTCGGTTTTACTCTGTGTTCAAGGGCTTCTCCGACAAGGTTAGTACTTCCCAATCTCACTAAGTGTTGTTCAGATAACTATAATTAGAGTGTGATGTATTCAGATAATGTGATAAGGGAGGGGATTGTAGTGCCTAAGTGAAGATTAAGCTTTGTTTTGGGGTTTGAGATCTCAAAGTACATAGAGTTTTCAACAGTAAATCAAAGTAGTGGTCCCAAATTCTGATGACATACTACCTTCTCCTTGCTCTTTCTCAAATAATCCGTTAATAATCCTGCCTGTACCATTGCAGAATTGTTCACTGGGGTTTTATTTTTTGATGACTGAGAGCGATGGTTAATGCTGTAGGATGCAAATGCTTATTAACGTTGTTTGTGGCCATGCATTACATGATCACGTTGTTGTTGGCCATACCATCAGCCATGGCTTTGAAACAGCCATTTCCCGTGGTTAGTATTTATCAATGACAACATCCCCTGATGCCCTGGAAGTGTTTGCAGAAATCAGCACTGGAAGATAGAGCACTTAAATGTCTGACAATATTTGTCAAGGCAGGCTGTACTTTTCTTTCCTCCCCCTCCCTAATCCTGAAAACTATATACAACAAGATCTTTCCACAACATTAGTGTTCTGTTGTCATTTAAAATAGGTTTCTACCATGCAAGACGCTAGCAGCTTTGCAGCAGAGGACCTTGGCTGCGGGGTACTTCTGTCAATAGCAATTTTCATCTCCTTGCTCTGAGCACGAGCTTAGGGGAGGCGATATCTGATAGCAGTGGGAGACACATGAGGATTCATGGGTCAAGCTGCTGCCTCCTTCTCCATCAAGAGCTTCTGCAGAGCTACTGCTCGATTAACTAGTTCATCTTCCAGCCCTCTCGCCCGCCCTTGTTGGTGAGCCTATGCAGTAAAACAGCGGGTTTGGGACTTGGTTGAGAAGCTTTTCTTGTTTTCTCATGGGACACCAGACATTTGTGACCTCCTTGGATCAAACTCTCCCCTGCCAACATGCCACATTCTTGCAGCTCTTGAGCAGCTCCAGATACTTAACGCGCACACGTGCACACTATTAATAGAATTAAGCAGGGTTTTCTCCTGAGGGGGGTTATACTGATGGAATGAGCGCTATGAATGTCAGCTGCAGAACTGGTCGCATGGCTACAGCAATTAACCTGTGGGCAGGTAAATGCACCCCATAATGGGCCAGGCTAAAATCCCACTAACCAGCTGATTTCTTTCAGGCAAATGCGGGTCTTCTGAGATGGTTTGAAGGCATGGAAGGAAATGATTTTCAAGATCATTTGACAGCAAGTGCTTGCAGATACAGGGAATACAAGTTGCAAGGAGCTGACTGTCTATTAAAAATAAGGCAATTAGTAAGGAACCATGGGAAATTTGGCCCGATGGTTCTGCTTGTTGCATCTCTTCTGTGATTAAATGATGTGCTTCAGTTCCAGAGCCAACCGTTAGCCTGATTTACTGCAACACTTGAATATCTGAACGTTTAAATGACAAGTTTTCTGAATATCTCAGCACAGAGAAGGCTGACTGACAGATAACACCACAGACAACAAGAAAAGCGTGACATGCAGAGTGGGGCTGTTGTAACAGAAGTTGCCTGAACACAGTGTCCATCTGAGCATGCCGTGTGGGACTGGGTTTCCTTAATGGCATGGCTTTGCACTTCCCTTGGACAACACTGGAGAACCTCTATTTATAGTGAGTGAGTGTGTCAGTGCTGGACTCTGCCAGGGGAGAAGAGAAACAGTTATATTATTTTTTCCTTAGGAAGATTGCTGACAAGTTCTGAAATCCTTTGCCACGTGATTTGAGCAATAGTGAGCAAAGGAGATCAGACATGCCAAAAAATGTTCTCTCTCTCTGCAAAATTTATAGCACGGAGTCTATCTGTGCACTGTGTTCATTTCTTTGATTTTCCACCAGTACAACTCCTCTGTCTCACTGGATTGACACACAACAGCGAATGCAGCTGCTAAGTCAACTTTTCTCTTCATTCCTCTCATAAAATAACCCTTGAAAAGAGGAATGGGTGCTGCACCTCCTTTTACTTTCAAAACCTGCTTTGTGGTGCTGATGGTCAAACAGGGACTATTATGGTCCTGAGCTCTCCACTCAGGCCACAAGGAACAGCATTAGGTATTTTTCTGTAACTTGGCACTTTCCATGTGAAATTGGCCCGAGTTCGATTACGTGTCTCCTGCTGTTTGCTGAGAGTTTCACAAGTTACCTGAATGAGCACAGATCCTGTGAGCCTCTGCTAGATGACGTTTAATGCTGTCATTATAAAAGAAATCATGAAGTATTGATGCAGGTTGTGTGCAAAAACACACCCCATGTGAATTTGCTACCCCACATTGCTGCTGTAATGCCACCTTCATCGCCACAGAGGATGGAGCCAGCAGAGGAAGAAGCCTCGGGAGGTTAAATACACATTTATCGGGTGCCTGCCGTTGAGAAAAGTTTGGCTGTGGTGAGAGCCTCGTGAAGCTGGAAACTTCAAAGTGTAAGTTGTTTTTGAGACAGATGCTGTCTGACACCCCCTGAGTCCTGCCAGTCCAGGAAATATTGTCCATATGACAGTTTGTATTTTTATTTCATCCTGAAGGTGAATTTGATGAAGAGCACTGCTAGTACCTGGGGTTATTGTCATACTTTTGCCAGGGTAGGTCTTGTTTTCAGAAAATGCTTAGGACCTAAAAAGATTAGAAGTCCATTCCCATAACTGTGGGCTAGCACGGTACCATAAACCAGCTGACCAGTGCTAGCTGTCCATGCGTGTCATGGTCAGGCTAAAGCAAATTCAGCTCAGCTGAGTCTTTAAAAGGAATTTATCCTGAATCTTATCCATGTTTCTCTACAGCTGTTGAGCCAGTGAAACAGTAATTTTTATTTTTCCTCATAAAAGTCCTTTCCTTCCTTCTCTATCTTTCATCCCGTAACTCAGAATCCACTTGTTTCTCATTGCGGGGAGCTGCGCTGCCTACTTAAGGGCCAGATTCTGATTTCAGTGCAGTGGACTCAAGTCTTTCTCACCCAGTAACAGTGATATCAGAATCTGGTCTTCTCCCTTTGTTTGCTCCCCCTCTACTTCCTGGGCAAAAAGAAAATGATTTTAAAATGTTGAAATGTATGAAATTTGCCCCACTTTCTTCCTTAGGAGCTGTCAGCTCTAACAAACCCTTTGGGTTCTTCTTTTGATCTATTTTCAATTATCTGGTGGGCAAAGCAAAACTCCTTCTCAAGTCTCTTATTTTCTTATCTTCTGCTGTGACAGGAATTTTCCCCTTTTCCAGTCCTCCCCCTCCGCTGCCTACAGACCCTCCGCTGCTCAGAGCTTTTCATCAGTCCCCTCAATGCCACGTGCATAACTACCGGTCGCTTTTGCTGCCTGCTCCATCTTGCTCCTCTTCAACGGTTTGAAACGCAAAACACCTTCCCGGTGCGTTTAACACCTCACGAGGGCTCAGACCGCCCCGGCGGCAGCAGCGCTGGAGGAGACGCGCGCCGGAGCAGCTCGCAGCTGCTTCTGCCCACGCACTTGCAAATGAGCTGGTGTTGGCAGGGGATCGCGCTCCACTCTCACCCGGGCCTTTATTCTTAGCCATTCCCCTCCAGTCTGGCAAAAGCACGTTTTCTCTAGGAACAGGTTTCAGTTTGTCTTGTTATTTGACATGCTCAGTCCCACCATTAACCTCACTCCACTTCTCTTACCTTCGTCTAGTAGTTAACGCTCCCTCCTGTATTTATCATAGACTTTCTATGAGAGAAGAGACTGCCTTATACCACCACTCTCAAGTATTTGCTCTAGGATATTATAATCTGCTTTCCCCAACTTGCCTGCACTGTAGCAGTGTCTGAGCTGATTGCCTTTTGCCGTCTGCAGCCTCTCCTTGGTGCTCCTCGACAAAGCCCTCTCTGTTGGAAGCAGAGGCAGCTCACAGCTTCTCCTTTCACCATATCCCCGCAGAACGAAGGCTGTATTGCTCTATTCCTTGCATTGCTTTTTTCTACAGTGGTCTCAAACTGTAGCGGAGCTCATGCTCCTCACTGCAGAAGAGCCGTCTCCGCTGACCTGAGTGCCAATTTCACAGCCATAAATAGTGACCGGCGAGGTTCCCGCTTGGGCAGTTTGACCTTCATTTTATGACCCACCCTCTTCTCTTCTAACACTCTTGAGTTTCCCATGGCCCGGCTGTGGTGCCTTAGCTGATCTCCTCCAGATACTAGTGGATGCTCACTATTGCCCGAAGAAGTTAGCCACATAGGAGAAGATGCATCTCGCTTAGGTGGTGAAGAAGTCTGCTCTTGGATGGTGACTTCTAGTTCTGGCTTGAACAATTTTACTCTTTGAGCAATATTATTTTGGCATGCTGCAGTCCAGGACGTAACACCTGAATGCTATTTTGTACAGCCTGGTAAAGCGTGTCCAGATTCTGGATCACCTATACCAGAAGGCATCCAGGGAAATGCCTACAGAGGCTCAGTCAGTTATAATTCACGTGGGTATATACAGCCCCAGCAGCCGACCTTCTGTTTTCAGCTGCGCAAATATCATCAAAGATGCTGTGCATTTGTATTTCTGTGTAAAAAATGAACAGATGCAGAAAAGATGCTTTGCCAAAGATGACTTTAAAATTCTATGATGACAGCCTTTTGTTCCATTATAAGATTTTATTTGAGACCTTGAGTGATGTTAGAAAATCCGTGGCAGCGAAACTCATTTCCCGAAGATTCACCTCACCTGCACATCTGGGAGCTAATAAAACACATCACAGTGTCTGGCTCCTGTCCTTTGAATTCTCTTCAGTCATTACAAAGCTGCTGCCAAAAGTACTAAGTGTCCTTGTGCTACCACAGTGAATACCGATAGTATCAGGGAAATGTAGGACAGCAGCAAAGTAGGTAAGAGTTGATTGTACGTTACATGTTGTTTTGAGCTACTTAATTTCCATTTTCTTCGAATGTTCCTCTCATAAACCAGCGTTTTGGCCACAGAAGTCATGATTGAGGTTATTCAGCAACGCTCCTGTCGCTTTCCCAGCTGCCTTTCCTTAGCCAAACAGCAGATAAAATAGCGTGCTGTGTTATTCCACCACCACTGCTCAGGCATCCCCCGTAGCCCCCCATCCACTGCTGATGGTCTTCCTACTACCATTTGCAATTTGCTCCTTATTAACCCTGTCCTCTTGTGCTGCTGCTTGGGTGGCAGAGTGGGGGAAATTTCGGTGGGGTTCTGTGGCTTATTTTAGTCTTTTTTGTTGCTCCTTTTTATGGAGCTTATGAAGGGAATGACTCTGTGTTTTCTAGGAAGAAACACTGACATACTTCCAGCCCTGACGTTCAGTTTGCATTTTGTAAATCATCTGCACAGGGAACCAGGGGCAATTCCTCAACCTGGGTATGACATGATCTTTTGGGGGCAACGTTGGTGACACTGCTTGAGGAACATTTTGAAGTCAGAGCTAAGTTAGCCCTGCAACGGTGAGTATTCCCATGCCTGGCTCAGTCCCAAGAGACTGTCAACATTTCTAGTTGTCATAGGGTTGTTAACTCACTTTTCTGTGTCTGCTTTTCTATCTACCACCACGGCCCACACTTGCTGTGTTCTGCCTTCACACCTCTTCTCGTCCTGCATCTCATGCCGCAGTCCTTTATCCCAGCAGCCCAGAAGTTTGTCTCACCACTCATTTCCATACTTTGCTCTGCTGCCACTTTGCCAAAGATGTTTCTGGGTGGCTGATATAATCATCCTTGTCCTTTTAAAATGAATTTGGAGCTTGGATGGAAACCTCCATTAGAGTTCTGCAGTTGGCTTTTCTACCTTAGCTAAAATTGGTCTAACACTTGAGGAGTTGATGTTGGCTTCTTAGGTGAGTATCTTCACCCATGAGAGCTTTGAACTGAAAGTCAGTCTCCAACGAGTTTCCAGCTCTTTCTTACATTCTGGTCCAAAATGCCTTAATTTAAAGAGGTACTTCAGTAACTAGCAGTGCTTGTGGCACAATGTGTCAGAGACTAACTTGTTATTGACAACTGTAACTACACAGTGGCCATCACCGGTCCAACACCTCAGAGAGCAATGGGAAATAAGCTGTGGTGGCCTGTATGCTAGCCAGGAGTCAGGTATATCTTGATTCGGACCAAAATCCACTTTTTTCCCCCAATATTCTTGACCCTGACATACATTCACCAGTACAAAGACTGCTCATTCAGGCAGATTGCTGCCAGTCCATCAATCATTATGAAAGGGCTGAAATGCCAAATTGTACCGGATGCAATTTTGAGAACAGATAGTCATTTTGTGTGATGAAGCGTTCATATGCTGCAAAATGACAAATAGTGTTTATTTTCACATTGTCAAACTGTGCTTTTTTCCTGTGTTGGCACAATTGGAATCAAGTTTCCCTTAAGGGATAGTTTGGTCTTTATCCATCTGGTTTCCCTTACTTCAGTAAGTCATCAGTTCTCCCTCATTAACATGGTGATCAACCAGGGCTTGATGGTTTCACCTCTTACGATCACAGCATGTCTATAAAGCCTGTATCGTGGCTTGTCACTACCTGGGGGAGGAAATTTAAGGAAATGGACATTCATGTCTCTTCAAAGTCCCTACTGAGTTTATAATTTGAGACATAGTCATGGTCATGTCTGGGGAATGAATGCTGTTCTTGAACTAGATGAAACATACCCAGTACAATGTGTGATGCTTTGTCCCCTGTATCTTCTGCCACTTCAACTTTCATACACGTGCAGCCTTGAGCTATTGCCTTCTCATTCTTAATTTCTACTTTTAGACCCTCTTAAACTGCCATTTTTTCAGGTTTCCGAAACATCCTCATTTCACTACAGGCAAGGTTTGCAGTTGTCATACAGCAGTCTAAAATTTAAGAAACAACTCTCCAGAATGAGGACCCAGGTAATCCCTGGGGATGTTTGGGGTAACATGCACAGGATGCACCCGGTGTCTTATTCTGTAATGGAAAAACCCTCCAGATCTAGTCAGTAGAAAAATGGTTCATATTATTGATATTCCTTGTGAGATCTCTTGGTGTAGCAGAAGCTTACAAGGCATCACGTAATTACCTCTCTGCATAAAATGAACTATTGTCTGCTCTAATAGCAGGGAACGTCTCTAACCTGACATCTAGAACTGAACTCTTTCTTTACAAACCTTCTTTTGGCTCATTCATGCACCACAATTCTTTTTTTTAATGAAAAAAAAAGCGAGGGTTACACTGGAAAGTAGTGATACAGGAGCTCACTAGTTAACTGATTGGGAATATGCAGGATATTTGGACACTCCTGGAATCTTGTAATGATTCCATGTCTCTTCAATCCATGCTGATTCATCATTAAGATGATGGCCTTTAGAAAAATAGTTGGATATTGAAGAAGCAATAGGGAAATTTCACTCCATAAATCATCTTAACTGAAGGGAATGCTTGCCATATGTCTGTCTTCATAATGCAGTGACCTTGAGTTGGATCTGCATTCATTTTGGAGCATGTCTTCCTCATTTCTGTGCCAGCTTGTTGAGTTATACATAGAAGCTAAACCTCTAGAGATTGATCATGCACAATCATCAGTGACGCGGGACTGAAACAAGGCAGATGACAACGGGGAATCTAAAGGTTAGGAGAAAGGGGTGTAACTGCCAAACCCTGCTAATGGCTGGATTTGGGAAATGCAAGGCAAAGGTTTCAAAAATCACCTGCATGATGTGTTAGTGGAAAAGACACTCCACTAGGAGAGATTAGTGCGGTGCATCCAAGAGACCGTGTTGTCTAGTTGAATACTTAGGGCTAATGTCTAACCTTGGGAACAAATAACAGAGCTGCTGGTTAGAAAGAATAGGTTCCAGCGTGAAAAAATGAAAGGAACAAAAATATTTTGCAACTGTAGTACATCCTGGAAGAAAATATAAAGGAAATATGAAAGACTTTAGCTTGAATTTGGTTGGTGACCAAATCAGTTATTCCTGTTCCCAGCAGTGTGTGCAACCTGTAAGGTGCCATACCCTCACGGAGGGTAGGTGCTGGCAGGCTGGGTGTCTCAGGCGTTCGGTGGTAGAGGGTGCCTCGGCAGCCAGGACGGTGTGTCGCTGGCTGCGGCCAGCCTCGTGTAGGAGACAGGGCAGGCTGGTCTCACTGGGGCACGTTGAGAGGGGAGAGGAAAATGATGAGCAGCCCTGGGGCAATAAGGGCCTGGGCGAGGAAGGCAGAGAGCAACGTGAAGAAGGAGGAGGAAAAGGAGTGCTTTGGGGCAGCGCGGGGAGGAACGGGAGGTGGTTTGCAGAGGAGGAGGAAAGGAAGCTTGGAAGAAAGTGGGAGGGAGAGAGAGCTGAGGAGGAGGAGGAGGAGACGGGAAGGGTGGGCGGTGGGTGGCCGGAGGCAAGGAGAGGGCCTAGGAGGAGAGCAGGAGCTTGGCAGATTGGTGGTGCCTGCGGAGACAGGGACCAGATGGCGACCTGGGTCCTCCCTGAGCAGCTCTGCCTGCATCCACAGCCCTGCCCGGCCGAAGAGTCGGTGCTCGTACTGCTGACAGAAGGCGAGGGGATGCACAAAGCCACTGCCTGATGAGAATTAAGAGCCTGAAACTTGTAATTCCCAGGACTGATTTAAATTATTACAGTTAACAAATGACCTAATACATAAAAATGGAGATGGCTACCAAATAGATCTGTTTAAATGAACACATGCAGAAGAGATTTCGTTTGGCTCCTGCACCTGAAACTTTCTATTTCCTAATGCAAACTAAGCAGTGACAAATAAAAATGAGACTGCAAAAGCAGCATGACCTCTTTAAGCTTTAATTATTCATTAGAACTGTTTTCTTCTCTGCTGAGATTCAGAGCAACACATTTAAGCAGGGTTCCTCTCAGGTTTATGGAAGACGTAACTTCCTTGTTACACCAGCTAATAAATACAACTAAGCACAATGGCCCAACAATATTTGTAGAAACAGTATTTGGGAAAATGTGTTTAATGAATCAGAAGTGCCTTAATCTAGTCAGTCCTGAAAAGCAAAGCATATTATGCAAAATTACAATGCACTAAAGCACAGATGCATAAATATTTTATTGTCAAGATTTCTGAGTTTACTTTCAGCATTTCAGAATACATTTTGCTATGAAATGTCTCTACCTGCACTGGGGAAGGATAATGGTGGTGGTAGCTTTGGGCAATCCAATCTGGGATCTCAGAATTGGATTTAAATAATGTATCTGAATGTCCCAGCCCTTATCAGCATCAGGCACATCTTCCATTGTAACCAGAAATGCTTATTGCTTTTTACTGTCCTAGGACAGCATGGAAGTGTCTGGGAAGATTTACAGCTGGGAGGAGAAAACGAAGAAATTTTCCTTTTGCTGGGAAGACTGGACAAAAGGCAGGTGCCCCCGCGCCCGGCTGCGCCGGCTGTTGTGCCATTGACTCCCTCACAGCCCTCCCTTGTCAGTCCTTCATCTTTCTCCCTGCCCTTGTATAACAGCATCTCAGGGACCATATTTCCTCCTGAGTTTTGAAAGCAGGAGAGGACCAGTTTGTCACCACCTTGGTGAGACTTCCCGAGAGGTACGCAGCTCAGGAGGCAGGCAGCGGCTCTGACCGCCCGGGAACGGTGCCATGCACAAGGGGAGATTTGCAGCTCCTCTCCCCTTCAGACACTTCATCTGGCGTGATGCAGAGCTGACAGCTCCTCATTTCCAGGTATCACAAACTCCTCTCCCTCCACAGAAGCCCGTATGGGCTGTTCGGGGTCCCACACACTGAGCTCCCCCCAGGGCAGCATCCCTGCAATGGTCCTGGCAGAATGGCACAGGCAGCCGAAGGGCAGCTTTCCAAAACCCGCTTCTCTTAACGGGGCCACGCTCTGGTACTTACTCAGTCTCTACAACTCAGTGATACGCTGCCAATATATTTTTGCCAAGGAGACAAAAATACGTCTCTTCTTCCTACTCCCTCAGCCTATGAAAAATCTCAGTTGTGTGCAAAGAGACTCTGTGTGTGTATGTATACGTGTATGTATTTGGGGGGCAAAAAATAGAGTTTCTGTTAATTTATTTTCCAGTTGAAAGTCTGCCTTGTAGCCAGGGAAGCAGCGTTTTCACCGTGTATAAATTTGGGCAGAAGAGCCTTACTCTGTGCTGTGCAGAAATGGCAGCGCGTGCAGTGGGAATTGGGAGCAAATCCTTTAACTGCTTTGTGTCCCAGGTTCTCCTCTCTAGGATGGAGGCATGATGACTTATAAATAATTTGGGGATTTATGGGTCAAAAAGCCCTATATTAGCAAAGTTGCCTAATAATGGATGAAGAAGAGAGGCATAATCCTTCTAAGGTGGGGAGCTCTCTGTTTAAAAAGTGCTTCAATCTCCCCAAGGGCCAGAGAGACTCCAGGTATTTAACATGTTAACTTAAGTTATCTTTTAATTAAGCAAGACTCTCCCACACAGCCAGAGTTTGGGATTCTAGCTATGCTCTCTGAATGGTTTGGGTACTTTAAAAGCACCTGGTACAAAGAGGAGGGATTGGAGGCTTTTTCTAAGCTTCACAGCAACTTTGCAAACTACATGCTCCAAAAAGGTGTATTTCTTTTTCCTCCTTCCCCCCCCCGCTTTTCCCCCAGACCTTGGATGACTTCAAGGCATCAAATGTTAATGAAAGTTTGCCAGGCTTCAAGGGCTGTGAAATGGAAGTTAAAAATCCTGCACCATAGGATGGCTCTAAAAATACTCAGTCATGTCGAAATATCAACCGGCTCCAGCAGCTCTCCTGCACACAGCGCTATCAATACATCAGGGCTTTCTCTCCTAAATAAGCTCTTGAGAAAGTTTGCCTAGTGACTATAGATCACTCATGCTCCACAGACTGGATTCACCGGGTTATGTGCCAGCAAATACCTACTGGAGAGTGAGGATCTGCCGTGTCATTTAACTCTAACGGTGCTGCGAGGGAAGCACCAGCATCCGAGGGGGCTGCACCGATGCATGCCTGCTCTGCTGTGACCCCATTCAGAGGACTCATAAATGTGATATCCATCCCCCAGGATGAGCACAGCCCAAAACACCAGCCCTGTGGGTTTGCAAAGCTGAGGTCTGATGCCAGCCTGCTCACCATTAGGGTCCAGCTCCCGAGCTCTGCTCTTTGCTGTCATTCATTGTCCAGGGCGCTGGGGTTTGTAGGCTGAGTTTCTACTTTTTAGGCATGGCAACACCTAAACCCCTCTGCAGACCTGCTCCTAAGTGCTCTCGAGTAGGAGAGCTGTACCCTCATGAGACATCAATGCTTTTCCACAGCAGCTCCACATGCCTCAGGCCATCTTAGCTGATGTCTCCTGCTAACCGGCGAATACTCGATATGCTAGGTGTACTTTCATTGACTTCTGAGGGGCTCCAGCAGAGATACCGTCACCCCCTTGTGCTTTAAAGGTGTTTTTTGTTGGATTCTTTTTTTTCTAACAGCGCTCTCATGAGTGGGAATCTGGGAGCTCGTTTTCCTGCACCACAGACTCCTTTTTCTTCTCCAAGAAGTGCAACATACTTTCTCCCCATGAAGCAAATGAGGAGCCTGAACACAATGATTTGGATCGTGACTTCAAGCACAATCTTGAATACGGTGTCTAACCTGTTCCCATCACAGGAGGAGCCTCGGGAGGCTGTGACTCAGCTGCACCTCTGAGTCACGCAGCATGATGCTCCCCTGCTCTCGGGGGACAGCACCTCTTTGCTGTTTAGCCTCTATTGGCAACAAACTGCGGCTCTCCCTCTCTGGCTCAGACCTTACCCAGATGTCTGGGCCCCAAACTCTGGCCATTGCCTGCTGACCCGTGTCAGGGGAGGGACAAGGGACACCAAGAGCGTGTCCCCAGCCCACAGTGCCAGACCCAAGCCGGGTATTTGGTTCAGGTGTGTGCAGAAAGTTTCACGTTCCCAGGCATGGGCAGGCTGCCTGGTCCCACTCCAGCCCTGTGTAAGTACATTGCGAGTCAGGCTCAAATTGCTATTTTTGAGCAAGTCACTAGAAATAATTCATGTACGTGCAAGTTAAAATTCTGCTTAAAAATCACCCTCTGCCTCGGAAGCTTAAAACCTGGGAGATCTGCAGCAGCAGATATTGAATTTCATTTTACCAGGTTCTTTCCAGCTGTTACGGTAAGCTTAGATCCTCATCCTGCATTTCTTCACTCTCAGGATCTTTTCTCATGCAAATTCTAGCGCTGGCAGGACCCGCCGCACATATAAGTAAGTGTTGTGAAAAATCTGCCCCTTCTTGCACCAAACACTGAGACGCATGGTATTTCTTAAGTGAAAGTTCAAGTAATAAACCTTCTTCTTTTAAGGATTTCAAAATAAATTTCTGAATATAGAATTAATTTATCTGACGGTATGAACTGAGGTTTTGGAAAGCTGGAAGGTGCAGGTTTGTGTGTGTTAACTGTGTG
The DNA here is from genome assembly GCF_018139145.2 of Gymnogyps californianus. Classification (NCBI taxonomy): domain Eukaryota; kingdom Metazoa; phylum Chordata; class Aves; order Accipitriformes; family Cathartidae; genus Gymnogyps; species Gymnogyps californianus. The sequence goes on along the minus strand of NC_059489.1, from coordinate 3,699,639 downwards.
AGCAACAGCGCAAAAGGAAAATGCTTTTTCATCCATGTGAGCTTCTGTAAATTGTATTCTATTCTTAGGAGAGTAAACATAACATAAAAAAAAAAATCTAATAATTTAAACCTTGCAGGAAAAGAGGCAGGAGCGATGGAAACCTCTGAAATGATAAATGTATGAATTTATTCCACTGCCACTGTGGGGTTTTAAATTAGTTTTATTTTTCTTTTATTTCTTATTGTTGACAAGCTGGGTTGCATTGCTGTACAGTTATAATGTTTACAGATAAGAAAATCGTGAAGGTCAAAAATTCTGTTCTTATTTATTCTTGTACAAGGTAATCTTCTTGTGTTGGTGACAATGCGGAGTGATCTCACGTCGCCATGGGTACCTGAATCATGCCTGTCTAACAGCAACATTCTCCATTCCTATCCCCTCCCCTTAAGTTCTTACATAGAAAAAAAAAAAGGATATCTACAAGAAAAGCTTTATGCGTGATGCAAATGATGGACTGGAGGAAACACTTTTCTTTAAGAAAGCGCGCTGTGCCAGCGGTCTCTCATACCACATGCACAGTTGGGGTGATGAATTAGTTTGTACTTGACTGTGACCAGTGAGAATTTTGCCATGAATGCTCCAAAACGCAGACTGAGTCCAATGTGTTATTGGCGTTCGTTATAATGCCTACGTGTAGACATCAAAACTGCTCAAGTTCAGATGGGTAACTTTGTCCCCATGGCAGCCTTGACCAGGGGGATGCGCTGCAAACTCAGCTGCAGCTGTAACTTGTCTTAGAGCAGCACGAGGAAACTGGAAAATTGCTGAAATCCAGATTATGGGGGAGAAGTGAGACCAGCATCTGCCCACAGCTGATCGTGGCAGGGACATGGCAGGGAGGCATAGAAACGCGGTGAAATGAAGGTGGGAAAAAAAAAAGACAACCTTAATCACGCCTTCCCTTGTTTCTGCAGGTTCAGTTCAGTGCTCTAATACCTGCTGGATGTAGCTTTCCTCGACAGTTTTGTAACATCTAAAGGAAAGAAAAGAAAATGAAGAGGAAGCAAAGTGTACGGGCCTTGATCGTGACAGGGCTACAGCTCTTTGAATGTTAGCTTTTCTCCCTGCTACAGCATGAAAGTTTTTGGTCTCTGCTAAATCGTGCTTTGAGTCAATGTGGATGGATCACGTACATGAAAGACCAGGAGCAACAGTTTCTAGAGGCTGACAGCATGGTTGTAGATCAAGACTTCTGCCTTTTTCTTTATCGATGGGAGGGACTGAAGTCTAAATTTGGGTCTTTGTGCTGGAAGTCTTTATGCAATCTTATTTTAAGGGGAAAAAAAACCCACCAAAAAAAAAAAAAAAAGAGTACTCTCCAGGAAGGGGGATCAAGCAGTGCAAGCTGCACATTTTTCTTGATAGCCAGATTTCCTTTTTACTAAAACATTTCTGACTCCAGTAGTATGCAGCAGCCAGGTAAACCAGAAACCTCAGCTGGAAAGTTTGGACCCGCAGTTTCTGGCAACAGGACAATATAGTGGAAATCAGATAAACCAGCTTGTACATACCACCTTGCTGTGAATTAGGACTGTCCTTGCGTTTCACTGTTGTACAATCAATTTCCAGAATAAGAGCCTTTCTTTTACATGGTCAGGGGGCTTAATTCAACCCTGGAATAAATGGGCAGCTAACAATGGGCCAAACTCAGCTTGGATGTCGCTCTAGTTAATTAAGAAGAGTAGCATCAGGGCTAAATTTGGCAAGGGGTGTTTACGTGACTGCCTTCAGAGGCAGGGAAGAAAAACCCTTGCTTAGCTCACTGCATCCAGCTCTTCAAATGCAAATTAACCTGTCAACATCTGCATGCAGCCACACAGGACAGCTGCAAAAAGGAGCTCCCAGCACCCAGAAGAAGGGCTGGAAATGTTTAGTTCCAAACAGCTATTTTCTAAAATAATTTCTAGTAAATAAGAATACATTTAAAGTGGTAAACTGAGCATCTGCTACACGAAACGAATGGAGGACAGCATGTGAAAAGAAACATATGTCAAGTGTGCACTTCAGATGCATTGACTACTTGCCTCTAAAACAGAGCGAATTTAAACATATTTGCAGCAAACACTGAGAAAAAATTGCCTCTGTGACCTGAAGAAGAGCCTCAAATAACGGCACAATTTAAGCTTGGCCATACCTTGCCTTTCCCGTGGTGGAAGAGAGCAGTTCATTGTATTTCAGCTCCTGCCTGGCTTCTTTTACTGAGGCACACATTGGGAATGCCAAGCCCAGACGGCTTTTGTTTGGAGCAAACAATGTCCTTTTACCAGTACATTTAAAAACCAAGCAAACCAAGTCACTGCTGGAGCCAAATCATACCAGGTTCAGTTCATAGGAGGGAAGATACGAAAATACCCCTGTGCTTTTTATAAAGTATCTTATATGCCAGCAGAAGAGACAGTGACATCCTTACTCGGACTGATTCAGCAATGTGTACAGCAGGAACCGAGCTCCGTCGCTGGAAGGGGATTGCTTGTGACTCAATCTCTTTCTTCAACACACTGCAACTCAGGGAAATTGCATTTCAGTATTTCATTGAGCCCATTATCCTTAGACAAAATCTCTACTGACTTAACTGAAGCTCTTTCTTACTTACAAAACAAGTACAGGATAAGGCCCTTGCAGCAGGCAAGAGAAGGAGAGGTTGGATTTCAGCTCTAAAGGGTGCAACTCTTCTTTGTGAAGCAGCATGCAGGAATATTTCTTGCTTTCAGTATAACTGGGCATAGGGCACGCTCTGATACCTCTTTTTTTGGTCAGGGGAACAATCTCCCTACCGAACCTGGGACGCGTGTGCCGTCTGTCCATCTGCTGAGGCTTTGCTAAGTTTTTGGTTATGCAGCTGTGATCTCACGGTGCAGCCATCTCCTATGGTCCTCTTAGGAGAGAGGGAAACCAGAATGGAAACAAGCCATGAGCAGCTTCTGCAGAAATAACTTTGCTATGATAATGTGGTATAATTAAACAAGACTCATAAATCTCACCGTTATAAAACCCCATGGCTTGTGCCAACACTTTTACTCATCAGCCTGAATCAGGGCTGAGGAAATAGTCAAGATCTTTGACTCAGTTGACAGCGTTAGGCTTTGTCCTGTTCACCTCGGCGTACCATAGCATCTTACCAACTAACACAAAATGAGAAGACGAAAGAGAAAAGCCTCTGGAAAAACCAGAAACCTGCCAGACACAACTACGGTTCCCAAGGAGAACCTCAGAAAGGAGATCTCGCTTCCTGGCCCTTCACAGCGCCTTCCCCTCTTTGCTCGGGTTTGCTTCAATATTTTTTTCCCCCTGATCCTGGGAACTACAATTACAGAAACGAAGAGCCTCCATTGTAACAGCGGTGAACTGACATGGCCCAGCAGCGGAGCCGGGGTTTTAATCCCCTTGGCTTGCAGAGCAGCACAGTGTGCTATTGAGTGCATGTCCACCATGGCAACAGTGGTGGTGCTCCAAGAATTCGATTTCCACGGTGCCCCTGGGCCTTGCCTTGACATCTTCATTGTTCCACAGCGAAATAAATAAATAAATAAAATCCAAGGGCAGCATAAAGGCAGTGCAAAATATGGAATGCTATAGAACAGGGTTACCTAATGGTTAATTTAGAAAGGAACATATCATTAAAAACGTATGAAGGTGGCTACATATTGGTGCTGTATAAATATTTAAAGGGATGCCTCTCGTAAGGGCAGCGTTCCAAGCTACACCTAAAATAACACGTGCGAAAGAAGAGTATTTCACCATTTGGACTTGTTTAATCCGCCTTCAAAAGGCTTTTTCAGCCCAGCTACTGAACATTAGTATGGGAAAGGATATCAGACAAAACTCATTTTTGGTGTAATTCTACCAAAGTCAGCGGAGTTAAACTGAAGATGATTTTTCTGGCCTTTTAAATAGAGTGTAATTTTCTCCATGGGTAGTTATTAAACGCTGTTGAGAGAGATTGCTGCTGCTGTTGGAAAGGCTTTCTGGAGAGGTCACTCTGTCCCATGTGAATAGCACCAGTGAAAAACCAGAAGGGTTGTAGTTTTTACAACTTGAAGAGTCCCTGGGGGCTTTAACTACACCACACATCACTGCATGACCCAAAGCTAAGAGCACATATCTATTCTGAGTTGAGATATCCTGGCGTGACATCCACTCCTACATTACAAGACTTCTGCCTGTAGAAATTGCTTAAAATATTGGAGGGGGCATTGCAAAAGATATCCATGTGGACATTTGGTCCCATCTCCGTCAGAGAGGACATATTGCTTAAGTACACTTTCTGAGGCTCAGCTGCTCTATGTCGACCTTTTGGGGCTGGTTAGGATTTGTATCCCTTTCACCAACTGTCCTAAGCACTGGTTGAGAAGGGCATTCCCTATCCTTCTTATTTTGGACTCCGATTCCTGTAGCCTTGTCTGCACATGGACCAATTTGAAGGGTGCAAAAATGTCCAACTGAGCACCTACTGCATGGCCTCAGGACATGACAGACATCCTCAGCCTGCATAAGTCCTAGACTAAAAGGTTACTATTTTTTTTGGCATTGGCAAGATTAGCATCTGGGAAGGCACCGTTGCTGTCAGCAGCTCTCAGAAGGCACCTGAGAGGTGAGAAGGCACTTGGCATAGGCAGGTCCCCACCCAGCACACACATTTCCAGAATTGCTCTTTCAAGGCACCTGGGTTTTCTTCCTGCCTACACAGGGAGCTCAGCTGTCCAGCCAAGGACTCTGCTGTGTCTTGCAGAAATCAGAAGGTCAATTCTTAGGCAATGCAGCACCAAACTTTGTCTGGATCGTGCATAAATCAAGGTAAATCTTGGCCTAAATGGGGGCCAAACCCAGAGAATTATTTAACCATTTTACAAAAAGCCTAACTAGAAAGACTCTTGGGATGAAAATGGGAACGCATGAGACTTCATAGTTTATATATGTATTAACTTCCCACTGGTGAAATTACAATGCAAAATAGTATCGCTAAACAAAATTGTGAAGCTCTGTCCCTTGAGATAGTTAAAAATTAAATGGGCAAAGCGTATACCAGAGGGCCTATTCTTACCCTTGTAGGACTTTGGGCTCAATCGTAGGTATTTTCTCTCTCTCACAGCTACAATGCTGAGCTCCAAGAAAGGATTTGTCTGTGCGATACAGTGAAGCTCAGCAATAATTACCCATTGTGCTATGTGATGAGCCATCCTTTTGGTTCTTCAGTAACCCGTGCACCTGGACTTCAACTAAAACCAAATAATATGCACAGAAAACATTTTTATGTAAAAGGAGGTGAACATCACTAAAAATCAGAGAGCCTTTGTATGGCATGCCAAACTGCTGAAGCGAAAAAATGTCTTCAGTGAAAGGGCTCAGATGCGAGCATGTTTCAGTGCACAGCTCCAGGAAAAACTCTGATAATAAATGTGAGCTTGTTATCGTTGCTTTTCAGTGGGAAGTAAAGCCGGAAGCAGGGTCGTGCTGGCTAATTGAAGCTTACATTTTCATTCAAGCACTGCATTTTAATTATAAACTGGTGACACAAGTGTCACTTAGTTCTTATCCTGTTTTAAGCGTGCATACGTATAAAAAATATTTTCAGTTATTAATTTATTCTTGTGATCATATTCATTATCCTACATTATGTCTACCAGGCACGTGTCTAATGACATGTTTGATACACGCTAATTCTCATGCCTCTTTTAATACAGGGCTTACACACACATTTTAGGCTGAACACGGTGCCAGTTGGCCACCAAAACAGGTGCACATTAATGCTATAAAATCAGCATTAGGAGCTGTGTACCCATATTCTGGCCAGCTGCAACCATTTGCTCAGCCCTCCCGGGGCAGAGCAGTCATGCCAGCAAAAGGGATAACCTGTGGGAGTAGCTGCATCCAGCGCTGACGCCTGGAGATGCCGACGGCGAGGTCCTGGCTGCCCAGGTCTGGCCCTGATCCTGAATCACTTGCCCTTCATCCAGCTTCTGCATGTGAGTGCTCCTCTGATCCTGCAAAGTCGAGCGTGTTGGCTCTTTGCGCGGCCAAAGCCCTGGGTAAGACGCAGAATTCAGATGGAAAATTTCTGGCCTGTTTTTCCTTCTCTATGGGGTTTTGCTGCTGTGTCCAAAGACTGTCTCCAGCTAGAATGCTGCCATTTATGTACAGAAATTAGAATAAAGTGAGGAAAAAGGTCACTGGGAATTGGCTACCGAGAGACACAAAAAAACCTGTCATTAAAAATCAGACCAGGAGTACAAGTAAAAACAAGGGGAATATCCCTAGAAAGCAAGTTATGAGGGTAAACCTCTTTCAAAGACATCAGATGGAATGGGATAGCTATTTTTTTCCCTTCTTAATTTGCTACCAAACTATAAAGAGGATTCTACTTTAATAAGCACTACCGTAGCGGGACATTGCAAATGAATTGTTCGAATGGCTATAATTAGAAGTGATACTGTGAATACAGCCCTAGCATATTCCTAAATACTACATGTTTTATTTCAGGTCTTGCATCTTTAAGGATCCCAACGCATCTCCAAAACTGCCTGCCTTTGCCAGCGCTAAAGGCAAGGACAAGAGTACAGCAAAACGTGCAGAGCAAAGGAGAAACGCTTACCAACCTCTGAAGCAAACCTTCAGTCTACTGAGGAGAACCATAGGATGTTTAATCTCATGATTAGCAGATAGCGGCATAGTCTTGGATAAATATTTTTGGAAACACCTAAGTAACTTAAAAAATGAAATCCTGTTGACTCCCAACACAACGTAAGCTTCAAAGACAAACCGTCACTGGAAATACGGTTAGAGTTCATAAGCCACAGTCTTTGAAAAGACTGCTCATCATCTCGGAGCATCTTTTGTCGACAGACAAAAATGTGTTTTCGCAGCGGGCAGAGCTGGGGGGACGTGGACCAGCTCTGATCCAAACGCAGGGTGGGCAGATCCAAGCAGCGCGAAGCCTGAGCCAAGAAACTCGGCCTCTTGCCAGGTTTATTGGCTTGGGTTCAGCGCATGCATAAATGTAGAGGGGCTGTTGGATTGGGGCCGTCTGCGTCCTACTGGTCCGTCTGGAAGAGGTTGGTCTGTCTGCACAGAGCACACTGGTGAACCCAAAATTGCTGTAATGGCAAATACCTGACGCGCTGCTGCCTGCCGGCAGGAGGATGAGACTCAGCACCCAACTGGTTAGCGTTAGCAACTCTAGTTTTAAGAAGCCATTTCCAAACTGTTACATAGCTCCTTGATTTATTAATTGATATTTTATCATGTCTAGGATAGCTCTGCTTGATACTGACATTTTCCAGCAGTTCCCCTAATAAAACCCAATTGAAATCGTTAATAACGTTGCCGAGCTCTAATTGTACAGAATAAACCGCTGTCAGCCGGGTGTATGTCAGGTAGCAGAGCGGGACCAGGGGACATTAAATTTGGGAGGAAATAGATGAATAGTCTGGGGCTCTCCCTCTGCAACCTGCGCTGGAAACCAAGTTCCTGAAGTTGTGGCAGTTCACAGTTGCCAACAAATAACCTACCCACCATCAGCAGAGGCATATCTGGAGAATAACAATCTATTTGGGGCTATTTACTCCACTGGCTCAAGTAACAGAGCTCTGTTCAGTGAGTCTGAGGGCTTCGACCCTGTTCATGATCCATGTGGATAAAAATGTGATGTGACATAATGCAACTTGCTGTTTCATCAGCTTGCTAAAAACAAACCAACACACCAAGAAACCAACTCTAGCCAATTTTGCATTAAAATGTATGCAAGTATGTAAAGGAGCATTGCCATGGTTTACCTGAGTTTAGAAGACCCGCTGGACAAAGATGATTAAAGCCCACTATTGCCATTAGTGAGTCATATACAAAGGAATATTACTAACTTTCATATCTGGCTACCTTTGAAAACTCAGTCTAAATAGTCACAAGGTCTTCCAGCATTAAGAGTTTGCTATTTCATTTGCTTGCGGGCAGCTGAATGCTGGGGACTGAGCTTTAAAAAAAACCTAAGAGCATGGCAATTCTTACAACAAAATTATCCAGTGTCTTGCTAATAGCCATCACTGATATTCAGTGAGCCATGAGATAGGTATGCACAGCTCTAAGATAGGTATATGCAATAAGTTGTATTTTAGATTTGATCATATTTAGGCAATGTACCTCTGGCAAGATCCTATTTCAAGTCATAATTGCAACATGTCATGGTTCCTTTTTAATACCTTGCAGCAACAACAGATAAACTATGCCTCTGGGATGCAAGTAAGACACAATAACAATCCTAACATTACTGAATGCTATATATTTGGACAGGAGAAAATATTCAGTCACCCATATTCTATAAAAAATGGCATTATTTAAAACGTATAAATGGGAGAAAACTGATCCGAAACCTCCGGTAGAGAATTGGCAGTGACTTAAAAATGGTTATTAACTAAATCTGAAAAAACCCTGGCAGCTAAACAAGGGTGGTAGTTCCTCACTGAACTGAGTACCTCTCCCACTCGAACAGGGGATGCTCGTCGCTTCTGAATATCTTTGAAATATTTGGCATTATCAAGCTAACGGGACTGGCTAAGTGAGAAGCATTCAAAGGGCAGAACTAAGTGGCACAATTCCAAAACAGCAATTAAAAGGTGGAATGCTTGAAAAAGAACAATAAAAGAGGTTAATTCGTATCAGGGCCTGGCAATCTGCACAGGAAATACTGTAATTCCATAATGCGCTCTGCCTTCATCTGTCTCTCTGTATCATGACCGCATGTTTATAATCTAGCATTCCTTCACATATAACATTTGAGAAAAAATGACTCAATTCTATTAAGGAAAGAACTTACAGTGTTATTTGTAAAGTAAGCAGGAGCCTGGATAAACACATGGGACACAAAGTAAAACAGGTAGATAAAAAAGAACCCAAACCTCATACCTTTTGACAAGTATATGATTATACATTTTTCATTGGCAGGACGGCACAGAGATGCTCGAGAGTTAAGAAGAGAAATTAAAAATCGTGGATTTCTACCTGGGGCAGTATCTACCAGTTTTCTACAGAAAGACTCTCGCATTGTCATTGAAAAGCTGATTTAGAAGGTACCTTTTTAGCAGAAGAAAAGTTATAACATTTCAGCAAGGAAAGGCAAAAAGAGAATGAGAACAAAGATGTTAAGACGACAGGATGCCACAAGAAGGAGGAGAAAGAGGGGCTGGACTATCTGCCAGGCTAAATCAAGAACTGCTTCAACGCTTTCACTGCATTTGACACACACGTGTAACAATTGGCAAAAATGCCCCCAGATTTGAAGGGAAATCTAGCTGAAGTCTGTCTAGGCTGGGCTATCCATCCTGCAGGCAGCTTGCCCTGAGGCTTGCTATTTTGAGATATTAGAAAGGCCATTTATCATTAATATTATAATAAATCCCAATATAGAGAAAGTCACCGTCTCAAATGTTGCTGTGGTCCCCAGCACCTCTGTGTGCCCCTCAAAATAGCCAAAATAACCACTCTGACAGAAAAAATACTAGCCGAAACCCAGAAAAGAGCCGCCTTCCACTCTAAAATTTTGAAGGTAAAATGAACTGATGTACTTGGGAGTGGGGACAAATAACTAAAGGAAACAACTATCTCGGAATAGAAGAGAGAGGACAAAATATATTGTAATTTAACTGATCAAAATATGCTGAAGAAGTGAGAGACTTCAGGGCAAGGCAGAAAATAGCAAGAAGCCCTGCACAGCACTGGGGCTGTCTATGGAAAACATTCTTTTGTTCTGAAGTCATAAATGTGTATCAGCCTCTCAGACATATGGGCAGTTGTGCATTTATCCTGTTTATTTTACTACTCCTGTGCATCCTGCCTTGCCATCTGTTGGTAAGAATTTGGATGCTGAACCATAAGTCTGCAACATAATAAATACCAGTAAACAGAAATCTAAAATGAAGATAAGCACAAAGTAATGTTTGGAAGCAGGACCAGTTTTTCAGTTCAATAGTATGATTTATTTCCTGAGATGAGTTTTGGCTCAGAAAAGAAGGACCAGCAGGAAAAGGTCCAATTGAAGGGACAGATCTACGATCCCTTCTCTTATATTGGCTTCATATTGGCATAACTCCACCGCCTTCCTAGAAAGCAGTTAAATTTACGTAGGTGGAGAATCAGACTTAATCCTGTCCCTCAAGGAAGACATGCTTAAACACAAAATATTGCATGTATAAAACATAAGTTGCAAGCAAAATGCTTCAAAACCCAGTTAAAGTAGTGTTCATGCACCACCTCCGAGCTGGGCAGCCCTACCGCCGTGTCCCAGTTTCTCCACATCTTCTTTTCCCTTTTATTATTAGTATGAGAGGAAAGTGGGTGGGAAGGAAGCACAGTCATCCCTCCTAGTCAGGGGCAGAAAGATAAAGTAACTGGCCCCAAATCAGGCAGGAAGCCTAGCGAAGCCCAGACCCGTAAGTCCACCCACCCTCCTCCTCCCTCTCCATTTCCAGTTTGGGGATACAGAAAGCACTGCTCAGCTCCTTGACACACAAACCACACAGACACCAACTAAATTTCTGGGTGCTGAGAGGTATTAATAACAGACTTCAAGTTACACTCAGTACCTAAGCACTCCTACCTCCTCAAAAGAACTAAAAATGAGATGAAACCACTAGCCTCCCCTCCTAATATTTTTTCTTTTTTTCTCTGTTTCTGCAAAGATACACAAGGCTACAGAATGGAGATATCGGATACACTCCCCTTCTCCCCCAGCTTTTTAAGGAGGTTCATGTGTTTCGCACCTGGCGAGACTGTGACCAAAGCTACAGGTTGGCCAGCACGATCGGGGCAGAAGTAACGCAGAGGAGTGACCCAGCAAATGGGACAGGATCCACCGGAGAAATAATTACTGTGTTGAAATTTTATAGGAACAAAAAAATACATTGTCATATTTGCCTGTTTTACCAGTTTACAGTGGTGAGGGTTAGTAGAGTTGCCAGAAGGCAGGGCAAGGCCTGACGAGGTGCAACGCTACGAGCTCCGCCAGTATCTAAAAAGAGTAATAAAGGCCCATGGCAGAATCATAGAATCATACAATGGTTTGGGCTGGAAGCGACCTTAAAGATCATCTAGTTCCAACCCTCCTGCCATGGGCAGGGACACCTTCCACTAGACCAGGTTACAAAAGCCCCATCCAACCTGGCCTTGAAGGTTGAAGGTCACTTAAAGGTAATGGCTGCTGGAAGAAGCCCAAAGACTACATTACATTACATTGCAAAGGTCGCCACGAAGCCCAGAATGACTTACTACGGCTCTGACAGATACTACCACAAATGCCATCCGTCAACCACCTACAATATGCAGTATAATTATATACAGAATAAAAAAGTAACTATAGCACAACACGGACAGAGGTGTCCTGTTTGTGTAACCCAATGCCTCCTTGATTCTTCACAAAACATTTCTGAAACCTAGGTAAGATTAATATTATCCACATTACATCTTGCAGAGAGGAAGAAGCTTTACAGCTGGACTACAAATGTGCTTGCATTGGTTTACAGCCTTCGGGGAGTATCGCTAATGCACAGAAAGTCTTTGGGTTCTAAGTTTTGCATTGGGATATCTGACATGCTGAGAGCCACGGAGAAAAAACCAAACCCTTCATGTAGCCTGATAGCTCCCTGCTGGCTATATAGTAGATCGAGTTCAAGAAAGCAAATTAATTCATTAAAGCACATATATTCAGTCAATTAGCTTCAGATCCCTGTTTCATAGAGCGTCTCAGGAAGAAAGGATGTTTTGTTACATCAATACGGTCATTTGAGACCCTCTGTTACAAATGTTCAAAGAAAGAGATGCATTTAGGAGATCTGTGCTTTTTTTATTTGAGAAGAGAATAGATAATGCCTTAACCCATCTTCTGCTGACAGTTCCTCCAGCACAAAACCTCTCAGTATTTTAAAATATGTTATACTATGGACAATATTTTGAAGAGATTGAACTCTGCATCCTTACAGATTGCTCCAAATTCAGAAACTCTCTCTAGCAAATGGAATGCTCTTGAAAAAAATTAACCTAAAAAGCCTGTCAAAAATCACTCCATCAATTGCTGGCAAAACTGCACTGCTTCAAACACTGTTGCGAAGGTGACGCTGGAGCTCTAAGAATTACTTTTGAAAACAATGAGTGCAGCACAGGCACTTTCTCAACAGCACGTTTTACCAAGGAAATGGAGACGGTATGAGCAGGATGTATGGAAAGAAAGAATGAAAACAGGGGCTGAATCTCAGAAAAGTCCTTCTCTAACATGTTTACATTTGTTTTGAAAGATTCATGATGAAAGTTCACTCTTCAGGACCTATAATGCCTATACAAAATACATATATATTGTTCTAGAAATAGGCTACGGCATACACAGAGTAAGTTTTTCATAGCAGAGACACCCATGTGTGTATTCTCCCTTTGCAGCTACCTCCTTTCACAGTGTGAATACAGGCTCACATGCCTGTAAAGACTGAGAAGACCAACCGTCTCCTAATGTGCCTGTGGATATAACCTCCAAGGCAGGTCATGGCTGACAGTAAAGCGATATAACATTTGCTCTTCGACAAATAAAACTTTGGCAAAAGCATTTGAATATAAAGTCTGCATTGTATTTAGTTTATTACAAATAGTGGTGGTGCTAGGACTTCATAGCTTTGCTTTGAGAATACTAAAGAATATTCATTCTTTTTGGATGAGCCATGAATTTGCAGTATTGATGGCTAGCAGCCTTCCTTTATTTGCTTGCCTCAAACATTTGTATAAGCATTTTTATTTTGTTTTCAAGAGTATCCATGGAAGCAGCGCATGCGCGTGCTGCAGTTCCCATGTTTGTGTGCATTCATCCAAGCCGGAAGACTCGCAAATAATTGTGCAAATGTGCGTTTGTGCAAGTTTTCAAGTCATAAATGATTTACTCGATCCTTCCTCCCAATTATAAATGTTCCAACCACCCAGTCAGGAAGGACACATGGTTCCACGTGAATTAAATAACCAATTGTACCACTTGAAAAGTAAATGGTAAACAGGGAATACTAAAAGCAGTAGACACAATGGCTTCAAAGAGATTCATATGCTGAAGTGTTTAATAAAATACTCTTTGAATAAATTTAAATTACAAGTACATTACTGGATTTCATATCTTGATGTCACAGAGCCTGCAGAGCTCTCTATTGTGAGCTGTCCTATTAACTTCAGCACGATTGTTCACCAAGATAAGCAGTTTCAGTGGATAAAGTGGTGTTTTAAAATCTTTTTTTTTTTTCCTAGGCAAATATTTTAATAGCAGATCCTCCTTGTGAGTAAGACTGTGCAAGGCTTACATAGCTGTGCTGCACATTTACCATAGGAATAGGGGCTGCTGGAAAATTATGGTGGTTTAATCGCTCTTTCTCAGGTTAGCTTGACCACGAAATGATTATTCATAAGACACAGCATTTGCCGTGTTTGCAAGACTCTGCTCTGCACCATCTTGACAGGGACCCACAGCTTGTGACAACTACCATAGCTCGAGTGTGGACACGGGACATAAGAGCAGCCACTTGAAATGGGGCTGATTTGCTCTTATTATTAATTTGTGGGTTGGGGTGCAGATTTCAGGTGTGGGTGGCTGCATGGGGGCTTCATCAGAAACTTCTCACTCCAGTGCCAGTTTAACTTTAGCTGTCAAAACTGCAGTTATCGTAGATGCCGTGGCCGCAGAAAACCAAACACCAGCTTTGCCAGGGAACCCCTGGGCCGTTTTACTGCAGAGGCTCAGTCGAATCACATCCACTTCTGCTATATGCACATTCATACCAAGAATTATTTTAAACAATTTCCTACGTAAGGCAATTACCTTGGATATAAGTTTTAAAAATCCATGCAGAAATGCTGCTATTATTTAAAATCCACTCAATGAGCCTCCTACCTCCACCTTTGACAAACACGCTAAAAGAACAAAACTGGGATTATACAGGCAAGAGTTTGACTGACGTATCATTAATGCTACTTCTTGAGTGACTAAGCTCCATAGTAGTATCGAATACTAGTACTGAAACATGATTTCATCCCTAAGACAGCTGCAGCTCCAAACAAAGATAATATGCTGGATCCCTAAACTGTATCACTCCAGTTATCCTTATGATGCTAATTTGTTGTAAAACGTTGTCTCAAAGAAGAAAAACAGGAGAACGTTGAGGAACCCCTTAATAATTTGATGAGAAGGTTATTCTTTTCCATTCTGTTTCAACGATTTTGTTTGAAATCTTGGAACTGGAGATACTGAACAGGTGATTGTTCAAAATCCAGCATATAGGTTGTTTTATAGATATAGCTGAGAAACATTTTAACGGAAAATTTCAATTGACCTGAAATTTACACCGTGAAATGCTTTATTCATGTCAAAAGCAATTTGAGAGGCTAAGGTATTTTCAGCTTTTGCACATTTGCATCTTAGATTTGTCTTTTTGAGATAAGAGTGAAATAGTGCTTAAGACCATTAAAATAATTTAAGTAGGTTTTTATAATTACTACTCCAAAACACAAAAAGAAGTTCTAAAAATAGGTTTGAAGCCAGACCGTTTAATCACATATAAAAATCTATAACTGAAATTATTTTCTTGCTGTGTATCTCCTCAGAGTTGCAACTATTATGTTGATTTTACTAAAAGACCCATCCACTCGGAAGGAGTGATGCTCTGAAACAATCAAGGGGGTGTTGTTTTCAATCAGCTTCTAGAAATGGTTTTATTATTTTATGAAACAAAGGAACCTTTCCATGTCGAAATCAAAGTCCCATGATATGGTTTAAAGCATGAATATTTTAATGTATCTATAGATTTTATCTTACAAAGACAGAACATACTGAAAATGTAGGAGAGAGTGTAGTCTCTGTTCCTCATATCTGTGAACAGATGACAGCTTTCTCAAATTGTCCATTCTTAGCACATATTTGACAACTTTAAAATTTGTAACTTTGTAATTTGATTATGAGCATTGGAATTTTGAGCAGAGCAGCTCAAGTGCCATTGGATAGATGGGTCCCATGAAAGGCTTTTTTGTCCCCTGAATTGATGAGGATTCAAGGTTCACTTGCACACAACTGCTGGGTGCAATTTCCCCACAGATACCCTTGCAAATAAAATGTGCTCAAGAAGGCACAGGTGCTGCCCCGGTGATGCAATGAGACCGGAGATCAGCCAGCATTACTGGGCACCCTTTGCGATGCTGCCCATTTCTCACGACTTCACTGACTTCTTTTTTTTTTTAAATAAAGTTCTGACTTAAGCCCAGTTGAAATCAAGGCAAAAATTCCACCAGTTTCAGTCAAAGCTGCACTTCATTTCTATGAATGAGATTCCTGGAAGGCCACACAGAAATCCTGACTTGAGGAAACTCAGGGATTTCTCCTGAAGACGACAGGCCCAGTCTAGCAGAGCAAGCTCAGCAACTCCCCTAAGATGCAAACAAACTTATTTTCCATGGAAAACGGAGACTGAAGACACTAGAACAAGCTCAGTGAAGATCACAAGATTTGGTTCAAGCGGAGGATGCTCAGCATTTCTGAAGCAAACTCAGGAGCTCTCAGATGCAAGCCCTCATTTTCCAGGTGCCATAAAAGCCCATACCGAGAGTTAGATTTCCTTTAGGAGTCATAAAGCCAAGCATTATTATTACCCGTAAAGCTTCACATTTCAGTAATTCTTTCTCTCTTTATTGTCTAAAAATATCTTCTTGTCCTACAGCTATTCTATGTATGCATACTATTACTAGGTAGCAAATCTGATATTTTATGAGAAAAATGATGTTACACTGTAGCCTTAAATTGTTACCAAAAGGAGGAGATGAGAACAGACGTGATGATGAGGTACTTCTACCATGCCACAGCCTTTTCTGGGGAGGAAAAAACCTCTGAATACGGCTGCTAGACTCTGAACTATAGCTGGGTTCGTCGGGGCTGAGCTGTCTGTCAGTTAGAATAAAGCAGGAAACCAGGTTTGTAAAGTTCATGTGTGCTAAGTTGTGCTGATGGAATTAGGTGCACTGCAGCCGATATGCCAAGTGCATTACTGGGGGAAGACAGACTCCAGCGTGCCCCCACCCCCACGAGCCACAAAGCAGCTCAGCAAAAGTCAACAGCTTTCCCCTATGCTCTCCCTTTTATCCAGCATCACTGAGACGCTGTTATTTGTTCGCGCAGAGGGAACGGACCCAGCAGGTGAGGGGGTTCAGAGCCACTGCGGCCCTGGCCCCCGCTGCCAGCGCCTGCCTGCGGCATGTGTCCCTTTCCTGGGGATGCGCTCGTTTCCCACGGTCAGGGCTCCGCACGCTCGGCTGACAGATGTTGTTTCCCATCTGGGCTTTCCGATCTGCTATGCCAAATCCTCTAAACACCCATGTGTTTCTTTGTCCCGGTAGTTACCCGCCACGCCTTCTCTACAACTCCATTTTCAGAGAGGGAGCCACATGTTTGGCCTCTGCGGGGAACGGGGTGTCCTGCACCCATCTCAGCCACTAAAGCACGTATCTTTTTATTTGTTAATATTATTCACCCTGACCCTTGGGCTGTATTAAGTAACGGCGGGTCCACACTGAAGCACTTGAACAGTAGCAACAACATCTTCAGCCAGGTTGCCGGTGTCTCTATCTGAGGGTAGATGGGGAGGAACTTGGGTTTCCACTGTCCTGCCCGAGAGTTGTGGCTGAGCCCCAAAGCCCCTGAGGCCAAAGACCCGGGGGGTCCCCAGCCCCGAAGCCTGCGGGGCTCAGATGCACCCCAAAAAGCCCCGAACCCGCCAGGAGCCCCCCAAAGCCCTGAAGCCCCGGGGGTCCCTCAGCCCCGGGGGGGGCCGCGGAGCAAGGTCGCCCCCCTGGGCAGAGCTCCCCCGGGCAGAGCTCCGCATCCCGCCGTCCGGTTCCCATGGCAATCTCGGAGATGCCGGTTGCCACGGTAACGCCATCCTCCTCCTCGGCCGTGTCCGAGCCAGCGGCGCGGCTCCGGCTCCGGCTCCGGCTCCGGCTCCGGCTCCGGCTCCGGCTGGGCTCTGCCCGGCAGCTCCGGGCGCGCAGCCGGTCCCCCCGGGAAGTTGCTTCCCCCTCCCCGGCGCGGCGCGGCCCGGCCCCCCGGTACCTTCGAGGCAGCAGATCCTCCAGAGCCCCGAGTGCGTGAGATCGCCCCGCGCCCGCCGCGGCGGCCCCTGCGCCTCGTCCGCCGTGATGTTGGTGCCGTTGCAGATGTGGGCGCTGGAGTAGAGCCAGTAGTCGGTGCCGATGGCGATGGCCATGAGGCTGAAGGCGGCGAAGGCGCCTACCGTGGTCAGCAGCATCTGGACGCCACGGTCACACCACACCATGGTGCTTCATAGTCCCCGCACGGGCGCGGGGGGCCGCACGACACCGCCCGGCAGCCGCCGCCGCCGCCGCCGCCCGCGGGAGGCAGCCGAGTCACGGGGCGGGGGGCGGAGGCGGCGGCGGGGGCGCGGCTGGGGGGGGGGGAGCCGGAGGGAGGGAGGGGGGAGCCGCTCGCCGCTCGCCGTCGCCGCGGGGCCGGGCTCCGCCGCCAGCCGCGCCCCGCCGCACCGCCCCGGCCGCGGGAGGGAGGCAGGGAGGGAGGGAGGGGCCGCCCGGCCGCGGACCCCCCGGGACGGGGGTGGGGGTGCAGACCACCCGCCCGACCCCCGACGTACTGCCGCCCCGCCGGGGAGAGCCCGGCCCGCAGCCCCCGGCCCGCAGCCCCCGGCGGGGCTCGGGCATCGCTTTGTTCGTTTGCCCTCGGTGGGCTCTGCAGGAGCGCGGTGCCACGTCTGAAGTGGCAACTTCACGGGGGAGGAAGGTGCGAGCGTGGGCGAGTCCGGCTCTCCACCCCGCACACGCCAGAGCCCGGCCAGAATGCGTGTGGAGATCGGGAAGGTGTTGCCCACCTAAAGGGTGCAAAGCTCTGCACCTTCACTGCTGTCTCTCGGGTGGGTTACGCAGTCCCCCCTTCTGCTGCGCAGGCTGCCCTGGAAATCACCGTAGAAATGGTGCCAAATACAGCGGGGACAAAGTGTTGCAATCCCAAGGAGAGTGCCCACATTGCCAGGGAGCTACAGCAGAACGAACGTGGGGGTTTAGCCATGATTTCCTCCTGCAGCCTCACTCCGCCATTAGTTATGCAAGGAGGTTGTAGGCAAGTATTTGGGTTGCTGGTTTTCTCCTGTTTGGAAGGGAATGGAGAGAATCCAGCACCTGAAGATGTTTTCCTTTGGAAAACCAAGGGGAGAAATATCTACACCATTTTTTATCGTGTTGCCCTGCCTTCCACCCCTGACTCTCGTCGCTGCGAGTTGACAAGTCAGTCCTGCCTCCACCTCATCCAAGTGACAAGCCAGATGAATGGGAAGTCTTCCTGATCAGCTAATGCATTTGTGTGGAGGGAACGTGGCAGCACACCAGTTTTATGTATATGAATTAAGGAGTGGGAGGACAAGAGCTACAAACCTCGAGAAATACAGCGCTCTTCCCGAGCAGTGCGTGGATGGCTGCAGGTGCTTGTGTGACTCCACTGCTCAGCATACCAACGCAGAGATGCTTTTCAGCTGCTCATCCTTTTCATAAAAACTGGGGAAGCAAAAAGCAAATACAAATTAAAAGCTGGTCTTTATTTCATAGAGACCTCGGCAAATTGCTCAGACATGAAGCCTATAAGCGTAGCTCCGAAGTTAGATGCTTGGTTTAAACATGTAAATTATGCTTTGCTTTTCACTTGTAGTTTGTAGGTCTATCAGTGCCTTTGCAAAATCACCTTCTAAATGAATGTCTCCATCAGGGATGGAAGAATGAAGTCAGGTAAACTCAAAAGCAGAGTGAAGCCTCGTTCACAAAAACTGGATCGAGCATTTAAGTTTAATGAGGTTCAACAAACTTCTCATTTAAAATATATGTTTGCACCTCTGGGCTTTGGGGGTTTGGACAGAGTGGGAAAATGAGATACTGAAACAGCAGGAGAGAAGCTATTTCCATAGCTTTTTAAACCTATCGAGCCTTAATTAATATTATTTATTTGTAGTACTGTATTGCCTGAGAGAGCTGCTTATGGCTGGCTCTCCCTAGCAAGGAGCAGGGGAAGGGCTGGGTGGGCTGTACCCAGGGCAGGGTTCCCACTCGGCGCAGAAATACCCTCCTCAAGTGCTCCCTGTCCAGACGTGCAACGAGAGACGGGATGAACGGCGGGGGACACACAACTGGAGGGTTTTCCATGGGCTCAGGGCCACCAGCCCTGCGGCAACCCTCCCACGTAGTCCTATTGATTGTGCAAGGTAACAGTACATTAACAGAATTTATTAATAAAATCTCTTGCTCCTCCTCCTCCCCCCACATTTTTGCGAAGAAACATCTGTTTCTACTGCCCTGTGAGAAATAACTCAGGCTCCTAAAGGGTTACAGAGAAGCATCCAAGGCAGACAGTGATTTTCTGCCCAAGCTATCTTCTTTAGTTTAAAAATGTTCTCTATTCTTTTGAAATGCATGAAGTAGATTGTGGGAGAGCTAATATTATATTCCACTACTGAAAGCTGGTGGAGTGTTTTACATTGATGTCTGGCTCTAGTGATTTTCTAAGGATTTTGAATTCATTAAATCCAGCCATTGAATAATCTCCATTCGTGGCAGAAGGAAGGCAAAAGTGCTTACGCTCTTCAACAGCAAAAAAGCATGTAGTCTTTTCTTAAATGCGAAAGCTATCTGACCCCCTATATGTAGTAAAGGTTGCCCATCAAGTAACCTTTGATTTGCAGGCTTTGCTTATGATACAGCCTTATAATCCTGCCATTGAATGTAGCAATAAAGGAGCCTTGGCAGGGTGTTTTGCACTGCAGTAACATCCTCCGTCCTCAATCAGAATTAAGACCCAATTGTTCCAAGCTCAGACCAAAGACAGAAGCTCACGACAATGAGAAGAGAAAGCCCCGCAGCTTCTGCCTGTAATTTAGCCCCCCGCCCCAGACGACACCGTGCAAGGGCGAGTGTCCACACCCAGAAATATTTTTTACACTGGAGAAACAGAAACGTGAAACAGAATGGTTTTGATTCCTTGATGTTGATGTTCAAAGCTTTAAATGAAATCCCATGCCTGATCATTCTATTTCTGAACTGAATAACAGTTACTTTGGAGATGAAACTTTGGCTTTAACTGAATTCAGTGAGAGCTGTCCCTAATAAAATCCTGCCCGAGAGACACCACTGGTATCAGAAGAAAACTGCAAGATGTTACCATTTAGCATTACTCCTTCTGCTGCTAAGTGTCAAACACATTGACTTTAATAGATTAGGCTTTTTTTTTTTTAATCTATCATCTAGAAAAATAACACTAGAATTTCACTAAAAGAAACTTTTGGAAATTGCTCAAGAAAAACTCAAGAGAGTTCTTTCTCAGAATGAAAATAATCACTTCAATTAAATAGAGCTTTTGATGTAGATACAGTCTAACCATCATCAAAGCCTGGAACAGATATTTCATCCTCCCTTGTCCTCTCTCAGCTTTTAGCTCTATGCATGTGAGAATGAATTTTATCATCTAGGAATGTCCTAAAGCTATAAGGACATCTATATAATTGACTATTGTCATCTCCTATGGGTCTTGATATCTTTCCTATCTAATTCGATGCTGATATTAGGAAAAATAATCCTTAATAATTTCCTTCAGATTATGCTACATATGAAGAACTGGAGAAATGTTTCATACATTTTTGTACAGCGTCAGATAATCTCCTTTTATACACAGGGCAGCGGTGGGGATGCGATTCAACTCACCAGATTAGCAAAGCGCAAAGATGTCCAGCCCGAGCAAAGAGCCTTGCAAGAATACGGGATGTGGCAGAAGGTATCAGTTATGTCACAGGTATATTTAAGAAGGAGTAATATTAAAGTTGTTCATGGAACTATATTTTCATATACCTTGGATCAGATCTTGCAGATTAGTGTGATACGTACTGAACTACGTTAGGAGACCTTTGCAGAACTGGATCCAAATGACTTGCCAAGCTCATAAATTCTGTGGCAAAACAAAGGCTGGATTCACTTCTTCTGAGGGCTGCTACGGTACCTGACCTACCAACCCACCGATTCCTTCTAGTATCATTCATCATATATTGCAAGGACATAGTGTCTTTCACCTCTGAGGACCCCACTCTGTGTGGAGGGTCTGCTTCCTCCAGCAAGGGAAGGTTGGCAGAGAAGTCACCATCACATTTCAGAGAGTTGAGTCTAGAAAAAGGTGAACTTGAATTTTGTTTGAGGCGTTATAAGGCTGAATTTCTTTTTTAGTCCTATAAAAGATCATCTGAAGTCAGCATGAACAGTTTCAGATTGTCCTTCAGAGCTGAAGAAACGGTCACCTGAAAGGAAAAATATTGTCGTTCTCTTGCCACTTGAGGGACAACAGCTTGGCTTTGATTCTATTATTCCTTTTAATATATTAAATATTCTTCGGCTTAGTCATGGGAAGCAAAGCAACACAACTGCTTTCTAATAAATAAAATGTGCTCAGAAGCAACTGTGAAGCTTTCCAGATAACTGCATTTGGAGTTTGCCAGGAAGCCAGATGCTGCTATTGGAAAAGTAGCTGATATGGTTTGTCATCTGAGCCTAGAAATTGATACCCAAGAATGATATGATGAGACAGACTCGATGACAGCACTGCTCTTTCTATAAATAATCTGAAGAAAACTTTTTTCATTTAAAAAAAAATTTCTCTTTTGCTAGAGACTTGCACAGCAAACCAGAAAATTAAAAAGGATAGGCATGCTGTGTTTGAATAGGGCCATCAAAAGAACACGATATACACAATTTATAGGAGAATATATAGCACCTCTCACACATTTTACACTACATAGGCTCTATTTTTCCCATAATACCAGTAGTTATGAAACTCATTATCTTTTTGACAATGGAGAAACGGAATATTATTCTTTTACTTGCTTGATCATGTCAAATGTCAAAGCAAATTATGAATGCTTGTCCTTCAAATACTCATCCCTCCTGGTAAGATATTAAATATCAATAGCGTTCACATTCAGCTACAGAATGAACTAATATTGCACACATCTCACAGATCTAAAGTTCACTGTGCCCGTTACCTGTCGTATGATTTCATCTCTCAAGTCCTACCTCTGGTCCATGTCCTAAGAGCTGGGAAATTCATTGCAGTGCTAAATGCCACGTTAAAGATTATCTGGAGTACGAGTTAAAACTGTGAGTGGGGGTTACTCATGAGTTTAAAGCGTTAAAAAGGGGGTGGGAGAAAGAACAAGGGGTTAATAGGACTAGAGCCTGGATTTTGCATCACGTTTCAAAGGATTTAGAGAGGCAGTATCCAGATGAGACACTACGGGAAGTTTCTAGCACAAGAGCCCTGCTAGAAGCGCAGTGAAAAAACTCATTACCTTTTTGATGGTGGAGAAACGGATGTGCTGACTGAGGGTTCATTCCCACAAAGCACTACTGGAATGAGCTGCGTTCGTTCTCAGGGCAGCGTCCAGAAGAAATACAAATTCTCCTTGGGAATACGGTACAATGAGGGGGGCAGGAAAGGGAAAAAAGAAATGCCTGTGAGGTTTTCTCATTCCACCCTTCATCAGTCAGTTCCAAGAAATAATTATGCACCTGTAAACAGCTCAGCAACAGGCTGTTTATGCCATACAAACACACACGCAGCTACTCCACACAACCATACATGAGCTTCAGACAGACTACAAGATGAAATAGGGAGTCGGATGTCACCGTGATGGATTGCACTTCTGAGGGCTCTCTCCAAGCCCACGCGTGCGTGTGCGCATCCTGCTGATCACTGCCAGGACTCCTGAGCACCAATTCCGAATCGCTCCACAAACAAAGCAACATTAGTCTCTTTAATGTCCTTTTTTAAAAAAAAAATATAAATCCTCTTTCAAACAAACGTTCCTTCTCAGACCTAAGGGAGAAGGTGCTGTAGCAGAGTTGCACGGCGAGGCTCCCTGAAGTCACATGAAGTGTAAAATGAGGCAATCTGTCGGGGAGGTTATTGCCTCTGAAACACTGCATCATCCGCGCACCCAGAGGATGGAGGAGAATTACCCCTGGCCAGCGAAAGGGAAATTGCTTGCTGCACTCAGATTGCATTTTAACCTGAAAAGAAGGGCTTCAATGGGAATGTGTTAGGAGGCGGATTGAGTGAAACAGGTTTTTAGGATAAGTCTTAAATACTTAAATCAATCACGATAACTTGCTGCACTGAATTTATCTCCTAAGCTGCCTAAAGTAAATTCCTCAGATCTGTCTGAATAATTTTGAGCTGATAATGCAGCATTTGAGTAGGAAGGCTGTTGCCCAGTGAAAGGATTTTCTCATTAGAATTGCAGCTGATTATTCACCAGAGAGATGGTCTTTCAGGAGCACACTCTGGCAGCTCCCTTGAAAAGTTTAATAAACACTCAGTGTACTAAGAAAGGAAATTGGAAGGTAAAATTAAGGCTAGCCATTACTTCTGAGAGGTCAGTGATAGAACAAGCATCCAAAAGAACGAGGTTTATCTGATCTTCCCTGTGATCTGGTTCTTTTTTTTTTCTCCACAAGAGACCAGGAAATCCTTCAGATCGGCGTGCTGCGACAGCTGGAACTGCAGTCTCTGGTGCTGAGCACAAGTTACCAAAAACATGCTCTTGATCAGATGTTTGTAGCACTTATGGGTCCAAAGAGCTGGTTTTCCATAGACTCAGGCTCGGGAGATGGTTATTGAATCAGATAATCAAAGCTTTACCATGAGACTCCTAACTCCGCTGGACTGAGATTATCTAAACCAAGAGACTTTAAGCCTGTCTCTGTCAAGGATTTCTCATTTCATTGCTCTTCTCCACATTCAATGCAATTAGTTTTTCAGATAGAGACACCAGCAAGTGAGGGGAGACGGCAGGTGAGAAACAGGGGAACCTAAGGGGGAGTTTTGCCAAGAAGAAGAGCAGAACATTAAACCACTCCCAATTCACGAGCTGACTGAGGTGGAATAAATGCTTCAAGAGTCCATGCACCTCTTCCACATTTAGCAACTGTACATGGAGTGCCAGAACCCCCTTTCCACAGACTATTATGTGATAGCAGCAGTGGGAAAGAGAGGAAGAAAAGCAGTAGCAATAATAACAAAACACCCTGACATGGTGTTTTAAATGAGCTGTAAATCTGGCCAGCAGAATGCCATAAAACCTTGCCATACACATTGCAGTGGAACCGTAATTTGTGCTATGACTTTTTAAAGCTACACCGGTGTCTCGATGAAGTATTTTGTTTGGGCTGAGTAAATGGTAAGTGGTGTATTTATTGATTTTTATCTCTCTTCACACCTCAAATGTTGCCTGTCTGCTCAAGGCCAGGTCACAGCACACTTACTTATTCAGCAAACACCTACTCCATGGCTGAACCATAAACTCTTTGGGACAAAGACCGTATCTTTATCAGCATAAGGTCCCAAGGGCTTCCTCTCCTCCCCTTCTTTTTCCAAAGAGACCCAATGGTGACCCCGAAGTAACACAGAGCTCTGGAGGAAAAGCTGGTAGGACCAGGAATGCTTTACATCCTATATGTATAAAAATCCATGTATAAAATTGTTTGAACTCAGTACAGTTTAAGCTGAAATTTCTACACTCAGCACGGTCTGGTAACACCTGCAGGTTATGTTTAAGTGCTTCTCCCATTGTGGTGTGGATTTTTTTGGGGGGGAAAATAGCTCTACAATAGCCATTTAGCAGTAAACTGTAAATCCAGAAATTTTTGCAAAAGGGCTTTAGCTAGAGCAGCCAATCTACTGCAAACATGAACCAAATCAAAAGCAATGCAAAAGAAAAACCTCAAACCCCTTGTACTTGAAATTGCCAAAAAATAAGTCAGAAACACCTTCAAAGAGTAAGATCACAAACCGACACAACCTTCTTTGTTCACACACCAAGAAACTCTTCTCAGAAGGATGATTAGAAGAACATGGAAGAGATTAGCAAGACTCTGGATAGTCTGGGGGGACTTCGCAGTCCTTCAGTGATCCTCGTACCGAGGTGGCAGCACCGGTGCCAGCAGCATCCCTGCCGTGATGGATGGGGTGTGCCGAGGCTGGGAGGAGCCCCGCCAAATGCTTCACTTATCCCAGGGGCTGACGACTTGGCATCAGTTTGGGAAGTGCAAGAGTAGCTAGGAGTTATCTGAGGAGCAGCAGAGCCCCGTCCTCATGGTGGAGCGGGCAAACCCACATGCTTCCAGCCCCTCAGCTCCTGCTTTAGTTTCCCCCTTCCTGAGTATGTGCAAGGGCAATGCCAGGCCGTACCCACCAAAGCTCACGGCACCGGGTCGGTGCTGCGCTGGCACAACGCTGCTCTTGAAGGCTGTTAAAGAGCGTTCAAGAAACAGAAGGTTTCGCCCGAGAGAGCGCAAGTCTCATTGCCTCAAAAGAAAAACGGCTTTTGGAGAAAGATGAGAAATTGCAGCAGCCAGAGTTGTGAAAAGCCTTGACAAAATATTTAATACGGAGAAAAAGAGAATGCTTGCCAATTGCTAGAGCCTTCCTAATTCAGGTTATTACACGGTTACTGCCACTACTATTAAAAAGACACTATTTTCTGAGTGCTCTACGCAAAGAAGGGCTGGAACACACCCCTATAGGTTTTCCATGTGCTTTTAGCTCTGCTAATGGAGAAAAAATTTTCCTCTCATATCAGACTCAATTGAATAATTATTCAATTAACAAATAAGTAATGTGCTATTTTGTGATGTAACCAGTAAATATATGCAGTAAATAGATAAATCTCTAGATACTGTTTTAGGTTCATCACACATATATTGATGCAACTGGGTTTTTAATCTATCTATGAGGAAACTGTTAAAGAATGAGGATGACGTTTCAAAAAACCTGAAAGGAATTAGCTTTCCACTGAGCTCCACACAATAATGGTATCATGTGAGTAATTCTACAACAATTTACTTAGTAGAATGAAAAATAACAACAGCTACTCTGGTTGTAAATAACCTCTTTTCTCATAGCAGAGACCCATTACAAGGTCAACATGTACTGTCAAACTTCATGATTAGGCTCATTAAAACTGTCCTGTTGAAGTTTTTTTTCTTTTTGGAAAGAAAACTGTGCTTTCAACTGAGATTTTTTTTTTTTTTTGGTAGAAAGTGCCTGCTTTTCTTGAAATTTGTGTACGTTCTTACATGGAACTTGGAAATGCAAAATATGAAGGTCTGATCCTTCCCACCCCCCATCCCCCCTCAGGTCTCTTTTTTTGCATTATTTAGGTGAATGATTCTAGCAAAAATGGTTTTGCCTTTTTACTGGAATTTTTACATTTTTCACAGGAAAGCATTCCAATAAGATCTCTATTAATACAACGGTTTCTAGGTAGCAAGGAAAAAAACCCCCACAGCATCTCTACTGAAAAAGCTGGCAGATGTTGACTTTTTACCCATAACGCCTCTATAAAAAGGAGCATTCCAGTCTTACAAGCGTTAAAATGGAAAATAAATAGAAGTGGCAAATATGGCACGCCAAAGATTACATGTGAGGGACCAGAATTTCAAATCCCCTCTCAGAGGGGACATTGCAGGGGTAATGAGAAGATGCAGAAGCTTTTCAATCTCCAAAATCAGTCCCTCATGGAACATCATCGAGGCAGACAAACCAAACAGGGCAGCATGGGCGGAAAGGATTATTTAATGAGTATCGCCTGATGCGAGACACCCACAGACACCCCAGACTGCAGCCTTGCGAAAGAAAGTGCCAGAAGCCATTCCCATTAGCAATAAACTAATTACGTGTCGGGGATTTTCTTCTTGTTTAGATAAACCATACTGTTTCATTTACAGATCTTTGCACGTTTGCAGCCTTGTGGAGGTGGAAGAGGGTGCGCGGGTTTCCCGGATGGCAGCCGTGGTGCCACGAGACGCCGGAGAGCGCTGGGCAATGCCCGGCTTATAAAAGGGTCTTAAATGTAGCGAATACCATACAGACCTCGTGGGTTTTGGTAGTGGGCTAGAGCAAGCGGTCTGACACCATCCTCCCAAGACAAATTTTAAAATGCGATGAAAATACCGCGCGCACAGAGGGCTGGGGATGCACAGGCTTCTGCCATCCTGCAAGAGCATCCCCGTGCTGGGTAGGGCAGCAGTTGCCACATGGTATGGGGACATGTTGTGGGGAGCACAGGGGCTCGCTCCCTCTTCGGATGGGCAGGAGGCTAAACACAGGAAGGTTTGGTTGCTAAATACCTAAGCAAAACCAGCTCAATTATTGTATAGAAATCTGCCTTGAGAGAATAAGAGAGCAGCCAGGTCCCAGCTGCACACACACACACACACACACACACACACACACTCCTACCTTCTCCGGGCTCCTAGCCTGCAGGGTACCTTTTTTTTTTTCCCCCCACTTTTGTAGCATGGCCAGCACTTGTTCCCACAATCCCAACCCAGGGCTGAAGAAGAAACAAGGTTGGAGAGGAAAGAAAGGTGAATTGGATTCTACTCAGTTGCTAAAAGCTTGGAGTAATTTGCACTGTTGTAACTCCAGCAGTTGAGATAGCCAGAAAAATTTAATATTTCATTTTTTCTGCTTTCCCCCCCCCCCCCAAGACATTTTTCCTCAGTGGGGGAGAGCGCTAACAATGACTTCAATAGCAGAATGAAGTTTAAAGCTCAGATCTTTCCCATTCTGCTTATTCTGCTTATCCCCTTTATGTTCTTTCTGCATACACACATCTGTCTTCTTCAAAGCCTTAACCATCTCTGACACACCTGACCTTTCCATCCAAGCGCAATGGTTTGATGCAAAGAAAAAACCCTTTACCTACAGCAAGTAACTCTTTGTTTTGCCAGTCCCACGCCTGAAAATTTTGCTGCTGCAGGAAGCAAGATGGTGAGCAACCTTTCCTTCTCTTTTGAAAAATGGAACTGTCATCTCTTCGAGAGAAATAACAACTTATCTTTATTTTATCAGACATGACTGTTAGTTATTAGAGTCTTCTTAAGAAAATGCTACAAGAAGAATTAGGACAGCGTTGTCGCAGAAATGTCAAGAGTTCAGAAATTAATTTGACAAGATCTGGGAGATCTCAGATATCTAATTAAACTTTCTGTGACAGTTATGCTGTGTAAATACTAAAAACCTATTAAAATAAAGAATCAGGTAAAACTAGTTTCCATATTCAATTAATAGATGTTACACCCATTCAACAGCCATTACTGTGATTAGACCCATTCAAGTCATGCCAGTAAATATAATTTAATGTATTCATGCACACAAAATTCATCCATTTTTAAGTAAAATATCTGATAAACTTACTATGTTTGGTAATACTACTATATTTTTGGCTGGAGTTTATATAAACACCCCTCTCCACTTACTGAATGAGACCAGACATTGCCATATGATAGAGCACATGCAGCTCTGTTTTTGAAGGTTTTAGAATAATTTCTGTAGGAAAAACTTACTCCATAGATGAAGAGAATTTAGGCTAAGAGGAATTATGGCTAATAGATTCTGACCTCAACAGGCTATAATGCAGGCTGGCTTTGCACTCAGTAATATTTGCATCAAGCCCCTATCTCATCATTTAAAGAAGCCACTACCTCCATCAGTAAGTTGTTTTAATAGTTAATTTTTAGCAGTATAAAAAGGATATGATTATCCCCAGCCTGAGTCTCCAGGGGCACTGTCAGCATGTGGATTATACTACTGCTGCAAGTCCTATCCAAAGCCATCAGTTTGATGGAACACGTGACACATTTTTGAAACCAAAGATGGTGGCTCTGGTTAGCCAACAGCTGGACATCAGAACTGCCAGGCTAGGCTTAGACAGGGGGTAAACAGGGTTCAAACATAAAACACGGCACCACTGCTGCACACCCAGTGTGTACCACCACTGTGCGGCGGTAGCCGTGGAGGAGCTGGCACAAGCCCATCCTCATTTGCCTCTTGTCCCCCAGCGTTCCTCTGCCCCAGGGTTGGTCTTTTTGGCCCAGGACGGGGAGGCTGCGCCTCCGCAGGGATCAGTGCCAGTTGGCGTGTGGTTGCTAAGCAAGTTCATCAATACCAATTAATCTGGAGGCGACGTCTCCTGCACGTAAGCATGGCCAGGAGGTGCACGTTCTGCAGCTGGAGGACGTGATTAATAACCACAGCTTCAGCGGGTAAGGTGGCCGGTGCTTCCATCAGCGCTGCGAATGGAAGTGGGAAGTCACCAAGCCAGCTGGTTGCTGTCAGGCACAGACCTGCACAGTCATCTTCAGTGGATGCAGATGAGCTAAATTTAAGGAACAATGCTCAGAGGCTGCTCAGTACACAAAGTATTTTTGTTTGACAGAGTACAATAAGAAATACCATAAATCAGTTGTTTCCATTATTTGCTGCAATTTCTCTAACTGATCATTCGTCTTCTTAGCACTGGGGTTGGCTAGGAAGGAAGAGGAGCATTTGCCATTAAAGCTTTTGAAAGGAACTCCAATAATCCAATTCAATTCCCCTCCCAAATTATTTTCTGATGCAAAGACATGAAAATTGAGTTGAACTTCAAGTTCATTTTGTTCTTCGATAGCTGAACAATGCTTATTTTTCAACTGGCATTTTGTCTCTTTCTGCACTCTCAGTTGTTCCCACCACCATCTTTTTCCATCTCTTTTCCTTACCCAGTTAAGCTTTGTGTTCAGATTGCTTGGCAGAAAACCAAGAGGGCAGTTACCTCTGCAGGTCCTTTGGGGCCAGCAGTCACCTCTCCTCAGGCGGCCAAAGGGGAAACGTGCATCTCTCCAGCAGCATCCCCGGCGGCAAAGTGATACGCCACAGCCTCCATCACCAAAAATCAATGAGCCTTACCCTGCGCCTTCACGCTGAGGGGGCAGGACCAATGTTTGTAGCTGAGTAACGGGAAGGTGCAGCCCAGTAAAATTATCTGAGACTAAGAAGAAAAAAGACAATTACTTTTTTTTTTTTTTTTTAATTTAGAGTGAAGGGTTCTTTTGAAAAGGTTTTTCCAAGGATTAAAAAAGGGAAACCCAAACCCCCTACCAGCATGATTTGTTCCGGAGGCAGGATAGGACAACATCAAATCCCATAAGCAATTTGCAGTGCTCTCTTACCAAGCACAGTCTGGCTCCCCACCTCACTTAAAACAGCATCTCTGTTCCTGGATAACCCCCAAACCCGTGGCGAGTAATGAATAAGAAAACAACGGGTTGTTGCTTTACTTCCCATTCCCAACACTCACTCTGCATTAGGCTCCATCATTTCACAACTCGCTTGATGTAACACGATGTGGCAGAACATACCCTGATCCAGAAGTGAACCCTGATGCAATGCAGAACGGCTGCCTTGGACTGAAACTGCGCCTTCCTTGCCTTTCCTACCTTTGATCCACATTTTCTGCTTGTGACAGGTTGTTAAATAAATATCAGTGACAAGGCTTGGTATGCATTTGTTTTTCTGCAGCTTGCTTTCTTTTTGTTCAGCTCACCAAGCTGAGTGTCTTGCTGACAAATATACAAACTCCATTACCAATTAATGATTTTAGCCTGGTGTCCTCTACTCCCTTTACTCCCCAGTGCCAGTTCTACATATTAGCCTGGGTAACATTCAAAGATAATTGTGTTTTGTTTATTTGTTTTGGGGAGTAACAGCAATCAGACAGGCAAATCCCAGTCCTTACCAAAGCTGCAATTCTGTTTTCAAATGTAGCCTGCTCCGAGGAGAGCTAGAGAAGCACACGCTGCATTTGCTCAAGGTGAAACCTCACTTTTCTTCTTTCACTCTTAATTGTTTTCTTCTTCCAAGAAAAGGACATTTTTCTCAGCACTCAGGGGTTTTTGCAGGCTTTGCACATCTAGGGGCAGGATTTCTGCAGACTCTTAATTTGTTTTGTCACTTTTTCAAGCCCACCCTTGTTGCATACTGCAGTTAATTGAAAATGAGAAGTCATTCTTGGTAATACATGTCAGCCGCAGCACACACATGTGGTCAGGATCACACATATTTGTGCACAGAGACCTATTTCAATGTTTGAAGAAACATTTCACGAATGTTTTCGAAAATGGTCATTGACTTTGGGTACCTTGATTTCCAACACAGCTGAAGAAGCGTAATTTTTGAAGATTGGGTACTTGGGACCTTTGCAAGCAGGAAACCCAGAAATCCAATACCCTTAGGAATCCGGGTAAATTAAGTCCCTGCAAGTCCTCTGTGGACGAAAAAACATTTGATTAACACTAAGTGCAAGCAGAGGTGGTACAGCTCGAACACATTAACATGGCTGCAAAAGAGAGTGAGCTTAATTCAGCCTCCGTTTTTTTCCTTCCAGAGATGTAAAGTCTTGCTGAACAGCCGTGACCATGCTGCATGTTAACCGAGGAGACACGAGACACAGTTGGCAAAACACATTAGCATCTTCCGCTCTGATAATTAGTTTAGTGAAAAATTATTGCATTATCTGTTTGGTTTCACTAGAGACCAATTGCAGTCTTAAAAAAAACAAAAAAAAAAGCTCACATTAGGTGCTTTTAATAAGACAATAAACTCTATAGTGTTTCCAAACAAGATTTAAAACCCATTCAGCACGTGAGTAATTAGCACAAGTCAGGTTG
The DNA here is from genome assembly GCF_018139145.2 of Gymnogyps californianus. Lineage (NCBI taxonomy): Eukaryota > Metazoa > Chordata > Aves > Accipitriformes > Cathartidae > Gymnogyps > Gymnogyps californianus. Next base: position 3,668,010 of record NC_059489.1, on the reverse strand, counting down.
GAGGCCAAATGAATTATTTAGTAATGGAATTAAATTTGCTTAGAAAGAAAGAAGCCCATTAAAATCCACAAAAATGCATAAGTGTCAAGGCAATGTATTTAAAACATACTGCAACTGAACTGCTAACATGGCACTAGGACGTGGTTCAGATTTCAGCAAATATGCCCCCAGTCTCGTGGTCAAAGATGGGAGATTTTACTCCAGCTATGCAGGGAGAAATGATGCGAGCGGAGCCATACTGCCCAGCAGGTCTTCTTCTCGCAGGTGGGTTGAAATCAATTATCAGCACTGGCTGCTGTGCCATGGGGCAAGAAGTCTGAGATCCTCCAAATTACCCTCAGATTGTCCATATTTGCATCCCAAAGAGCCACTGGAGATAGCCTTCCTGGTACGGAAAGCCCTTCCCCTACAAGAACAACCTGTCTTGATTTCCAGGAATGTGACACAAAGCTGTCTTTTCTTACATGCTGTATTTTTATTTTTTTTTTTTTTGTGGCATGGGCAAATATACTTATCAGTACAACGGATTCAGAAAAAATAGACTATGCTTAGCAACCTCCAGCAAAACTAGCAGAACGCACTTGACAAAACTTGCGCTTCATAATGAAATTCCTACGAAGGCATTCAGTACTTAAAAAACTAGGACAAATTATGCTGTAAGGAGTAAAATATGTAAACGTGGCAAGGAGCTTCATTTTATATTCTGGCTTCAGAGGGGTTACTTCCAGTTGACAGCAGTGTAAACGCGACCAGAATAAGACCCATGCCCACCAGCAGAAAGACAAAGCTGGCTTTGTATTAGAAAATATAGAAGCATCCCTTAACCAGGTCCATGTGTAGGGTATTCTGAGAAAAGGAGGTGGAGTGTTTGCATCTCTGCCATGAGTACATTCAGACCCTCTCTTATGCGGCAGCTGAAGAAATGACAACAATGTTGGAGCCAAACTACCAGCTCAAACACTGCTAGTGACTCGCCAGCTCATCCCTGTGGTAATTCTGCAAACCCAGCGACGCATGTACCACGCAGCCGCAGTACTAACAGGACCGTGATAATTTCCATAATAGTCAGCCAGCAGTGACGAATGGAAAACAAAAAGGAGAATAGAAGCAAGAAATATGGCAGCTCAGTTGACCCAGAGACTAGTGGCTCTGGGAAGAAGAAAGGACGGCTGCTGATCTCTGGTGTAGAAGTATAAGGTTTCCAAGTCCTCCTGCAGACCCCTCAGCTCTGGGGCTTCTCCCGTAAACATGCCTCTCCGGGTACCTTCTTGAGGCTCAGGTTTTCCTTGCAAATCAGCAGCAGAGCTGGGAGTTAGAAGAGGTGCCTGGCTCTCCCCAACAGGGCTTAAAGGTAGGCACTTGCTGCAGAGTGATTTACGTTTCCAGGATTTGGACATATTCCTACCTCCCTGGGGTAGCTGTTTACTTTCAGAGCCAATGTCCCTGATGGAGCAGAGGGATCCACATCCTGCTTTGCTTCCCTTTTGCCTTCCATCCCTGCACAGAGAGCCGGGGAAGGGACTGGGTGTTACGTAGAGAAGAGCAGCGCTCCCCCAGCCACACACCTCGATCCCGGAGGGGCTGCTGCCTTCACGAAACATGCACCACATGCAGAATGACTCTGGCCTGATATATAATTCAAGTAGCCCAAACAGCTCAGGCTGTTGACATCTTTATTGGCAGCCTACAGTCAACCTTATTTACTTCTCAATCAATTGTGCCAATGGATAACCCAGCATTGGCTGGGACACCCCTCACCGTAGCCTTTGCCAGACCAAACCCGTGGGCAGGGCTGCAGAAAAGAGCTTGTGTATGCATTGCTGTCCCAGCCCAGCACAAACAGCTTTTGCTCCAAGTTCACAGCAACACACCCAGCCACAGGGATCTCTCATTGCAAGGTCTGAATAAAGCTTAAGCACAAACCAGCCTGACAGTCCTGAAAGAAGTCAGCGATCTGAGGAAAATGGGTTTGTATGTGATGCAAAGCTCTTACAGACTCACTCTGAAGCCACTGAGCCTCTTAATATCTTCAAAACCTATTTTCTCCTCTGGGGTCACAAAGGAGGCTGCATTTCCTGGAAGGCAGCTTTGAGAGGTTTGAGACTCTAGGAAAGCCATGACATTAGCAAAGGTCCTGCCACAACCGCTTGTAAAACCAGGAGAATGAGCTCTCCATAGTGTATTCATCCTCCTTTCAGGCACTTGCCCTCGTTTCTGAGCCGGCAACTGCAGTGAGGAGCCATCCCACCAGTGATGCCGAACTCCACGGGCAGCTTTTGTGCTCCATTTTTTCCATCTTGACCCTTCAGCCAAGTTCTCCAAAGGCAACTTCAGCTCAGGGGCCTTCTACTAATAATGCCAAGCTGGCGGCAGCTGGACTAGGCAACGCATGGTGAGATGGGGAGGTCAGCACATCCCCCCAGCACCCCTTTGGCACGCCAAGTCAAAGTCTCATCTGCCATCCAACCCCCGGCTCCCTGCTGGTGCCCGGAAAAGAAAGCTCAGAGATCTGCCCAAGTTGGGGTGGCAAAACCTCAAGCTTTGGACCAGAAGTCATTATGGCCATAAAAGCATTTCACCATCTTATGTGTCAGTGTCATTTTTCAAGCAGCTAACCTATTTAACGAGGGCCTTGGAAATTTGACCAAAAGCGAGCGCGTGGTCTGAAAAGCCATTTTGCATCAAGAACTCACGCGCCAGCAAGAGCCCTTTTCCTGGCAATTGTTGTAATGAGTTCAGCCACTGCGTAGCTAATGACCGTCACACACCGAAACCCGATCGGAATACTTGGCTGGGGAGAAAATTAGACGTTTCCATTGTCGTCGTTACTAAAACAGAGACCTGTGAAGTCTTACTTGCATGTTATGGCAAACTTCAATTGAAATGGGCCATTGCTTGCCTCATTAATATTTCAAGTGTGTTTGAATGCACTATGGCAAAAATATATTACTTGGAAACAAATTCAGGTAGAAGGAAAAAAACCCACAAAACAGATTTCATTAAATAATGAACACACACTACACTAAGGCGTCCTGAGATTCAGCCCAATAGCATCAAAGACAGAAAATCCTGGTGTTCTACTTACAAACAAGGCAAAATTATCTATTCATTTAGGAAAAGTAATCATGCTCAGTTAGACACACCAGATAAGCATATGAAAAGAAAAATGGCTTTGAAGCTGCTCCTGATAGCAAGCCTAGACAGCTTGAGAAGAAAATTCCGCAATCCAGGCTTTTTTTATTTTTTAAAGTATACATTAGAAAGTCTATTAAAGAAGTGGTGCGAATTGGCAATTTTTTTACCATCTTTTCTTGTTAAAGCTGCTATTAATGGGTGACGAGCAATGTCAAGCTGCAGCCTGATGATTAGGTGAAAACTGAAAATCTGGACCGTAACACAAGCTTTGCTGCAGTGGAAGATGGATAGAGGAATTAGCAGTGTGGTTTGTCCACTCAGGAGTTTACCACCTGATTACAGTATCCTCTGGTTGAGAGTTGGAGGAACTCATTAATATTTTTAATCAAAGTATGTCTCACCAGGACACTAATTATTCTCTCTGGTCCATCTCCCCCACCCTGCTCCTGCTTAGGGGGCAACATCTCTCATCTTCATCCACACATGGTCTATATATACATAGAAGGAGAGCTTTTTTCTTTTTTTGTGTGAAGACAGGAACATAAAAATATGGCTTTTAAAGCTAACAGAGAGCAGCTTTCATTTCACTTAAAGCCCTTCACATCAACAAACCCTCTTCCCTCCCGCTGAGCCCATGACACAGTCCAGCACAGAGAAGTCCCCAGCTGCCCAAACAAGCCTGGACCTTGCAGCAGCTGAGACCACGAGACACGGGGTTTGCGACCCCAGTTTAGCTTTTTTTTCCCTAGGCAAGAAGCTCTCCTGTGGAGGCTCAAACTGCAGCCCCAGCAGGTTCTCCAGCCCCACTGGGCACAGCAAGAGACCTTTGCTGATGCCTGCAGAGGCTCCTGAGAAAATCAGGTTTCAGAATAAGATGAGATAACTTTCAGTTGAAAAGCAGCAACGCTAGAGGAGAGAGGAGGACCCTTACCTGAGCTATTGCCCTCCTCCACCCAGCAAGGCAGGACCGCTGCAGCTCTGCCTGGCCAGAGCAGAAACCCTTCACAAGTGCCTCACTGATCACTGCAGACCTTTTACAGCCCCACTGCTTCCCACCTCTTCAGCACAAATTAAAGGGGCCAAAACCCACTGGAGCCTGAAAGCAAACCCAGCTGCCCACGGCAGGCAGGCAGGAACCCAAGGGACCAGGTGAGGTGAGGCTACCAGCCCTCAGCACGGACGAGCTCGGCGCTTTGAGCGGGGCTGGGAGGACGCAGCAGGCCGAGGCACCCGCATGCGCTGCCTTTGCTTTGCCCTTTCTCGCTAATGAGACCCACTGCTGTGGGTGCTGCAGCTCCAGCCCTGAGCAGGGCTTGCAGCGGCCCGTGGGGCAAAGCTGTCCGTAGGGAAGCGGTGTCTTCTTTTTTTCTGCACTGGGAAAAGGTACTGTCCTGCATAGATGCATTGCAGAAAGGAGAAAAAAAAAAAAAAAAAGGCAGTTTCCTTCTGCCTGCATTGGAGTGCTGCCTCTTGCATGGAGCCTGTCAGGATTAGTTCCATCACTTTGTTCTCAGGTGTGTATTAGGTGCTGTCTACATAAGCACCTTACAAAAAAAGCAATCACTGAGAAAAACGTCTTAAATTGAAAGGTTTTATTATGTCCTGATTTGCCCAGTTCTTTGCTATGCCTGTAGCTTAAACACTAAAAGCTGACAAACAGCAAATATCTTTTTTTTTACAATAGAAATTGACAGGCTTTAACACACACAGGCCTGTTGCCAAGCTTAGCCCAGCCATGGGAAAGGTGCTGTCTTTCCAGCATTGCCATACAGACCCTGTGCCAAGCACCCGTAAACCCAAGAGCTCATCACTTGCTGCGGGGCTGCTGCCCTCGGCTCGGGGTGTGGGCACTGCCGCCACGCTCCGCACCGAGAAATTAAATGCTTTTAAACTTTTGCGTAATATCACAGCTACTTCTGCCAGGCACTCAAAGCAAACTCATCTGCCACCTTCTGTTCCTGAAAGGATATAACTTCCATGGAAGAGTATTTTCCCATTTTTCTTTGAGCAGGTCTGGTAGGGAGGGATCAGTGAGAGGAATTTTTGCAGTTAGGGGCTGATTTCTGGCTCCCGCACACCCTGCGCCAGAGCCTGGGCCACAGCCACAGCACATAAACATGGTAAGCAGAAAAAGTACTTGCATTTTAGGGCTAATTTACAAACAGGAGGAGACAGATAAATGATGGGTGCCAGGGCTGGGGTGTCCAGCACGCGTGCTGAGAGGCATTTCCCCCAGGTACATTTGATGGTGATGGGAATTTCCTTCCAGAGAAAGCCCGGGCTGGTTTTGCATTACAGCAATGAAAAATGACAGCTGCCCATGGCCGTACGGCTAAAAACTCGGTTGCCTTTAGCCATATTGATGAATCACAACATTTGCTTCGTGATGAACTTGCTTAACCAGGCAGGAATAACCTTGGGTACCCAGGAAAGCTGTGTTACCTTTGCCAATGGGATGCAAGCCGCAGCCCAGAAAGCTGCTTGGCACGGCTCCGCGTGCCCTCCCGAGAAGGGAGCGGGCACAGTGGATACAGGCACAGGAAGGCAAAAACCAAAGTGGCATTTTCTCTGTCCCCAGACTTGTGACTGAAGGGATAATTGAGAAAAATAATCAAGAACAATGACTGCTCGACAATGGCGGCAAATTGGGTTGATACTCTCAATGCTCCTCAATTACTCTGTACAAATGCTAATTGGAATAGATCCTTTCTGTGGAGCAGTCAGCACAAATCTCAAAACCCGAGATAGTTTTTCTTTTTCTGCAAGCCATCTGTCATGCTAATGTCTCTTATTGCTGAGAGTTGATGCTTGTTTTTTTCCTCTAGCATCATTACAAAGAGAGAGTGCTATGTTTCTCCCAAACCCAGCCCTGGGCTCCTCCATGGAAGATGGTTTCTGTACAGAAAACAGCAGCTTTCCCCATAGCCCGAGATCTGTGTGCTGCTAAGCGCAGCATGGGGATTATTAATATTAAGGGGACAAGGTGCTCTCCTGCAGCAGGGGCCTGCATACCTTGAAACCGCTCTGAAGAGGAGTTGCAAGTAAGACCCTCAGCTGATGCTCCTCCTTCCTGGGCATTGATTTATCCTGATACCTATGACTGCATCTCAAGGTGCATTTAATGATTCATTCTTTTCAATAATGCAAGCAGATATTGAGGAGGTCTTCAGCTTCCTGAGATAGGGCCTTTTAATAATAAAAACCATTTTCATTTGTTTTCTTTTCAAAATAATAACAGGAAACCTCAGGGGGATTCTTGGTCTCGGCACATCCTTAGTTTATCAGGAATTTTTTGAGCTCTCTCTTCCTGCCACGCTCTGGTCCTCAGCAAGCCCCTGTGGGATGCGGGAGGATGCACTCACCCACCTCTTGTACATGACGGACATTTTCTGTCCCATATCCCCTCCTCTAGCCTTTGTCAGATAGCTTGGTCGGGTCGTTTCTCTTCACCCCCCTGTTCCAGGCTGTCCATGTTTAAGCAGGAGCAGCCAACCTTCAGCTGCCCGGTGTTGCAGCCTGGCTGATGCAGGGCAGCTTTTATTAGGGCAGTATTTACCAACGGGTCAATTCTGTCCACACTGAGGCATTCAATTCTTATCAGCAAAAATCCATCTGTTATGTGTAGCTGTATCCCCGAGGTAGTTGCAGAGGCCATGCAAATCGCACCAAAGAGGTGTTTATTGACACATCTCTTTTCCCAGAATAAAAACTGCTCCATTATTATACGATAAAGTTCTTGTCCTGGAGCTATGGACCCAGAGGAGGGCAGGATATTCCCCGTAGCAGGCTCTTTCTCCTTTGGGGCATTTGCTCCCATTTTGCTTTCCCATAGCCAACAGTGTAAACACTGAGTATTCTCAATGTCTAAGCAAAGGCAGGAGCGTGATACCTTTTTCTTGAATGTCATAAAAGCAGCATTTCTACAGAGCAGAAAGTCCGGGTACACCGAAGTCTTCAGTGATCGCATGTGACAGCATCTGGCAACTGGAGCCTGACACCTGCAGTCAGCATGGCATCCAGGGTTTCCTGCCAGACCCGGTACTCACAGCCACCACCGAGTGGAAAATACAGAACAAAATCAATTATTCAGCTCCATGATGCCCTCCACGGTGTGTGGGGCAGGAGGGGTGGGAAGTCGTGCTGGAGCTGGTGAGACCACCCATGCAGTGGGTTCTCAGGCTTGCAGGAAAGCTTTTACCTGGATATTTGCTGCTATGTTTTTGCCTCTGTTTTCCAGGAAGTTCCTGATTCCTCTTTTCTGCCACCACCAGCACAGGACTGGGTGCTGTCCCCATTCCCTCCTGCTCCTCCATGCTGCTTTAAGTGGCTCCTTTGCTTCTGTGCTTTCTGCTTCCTTTTCCCAAGCCCACACTCTTGTTTGGCTTTGTCTGCTCAGAAGTGCTGCATTTCCCCCATCACGATACTACTTAAGTGGCACTTCAGAGGTCTTTCATTCTGCCCTAAAGCCCTTTCATATTGTATTCCTGTTCACAGCATTTTCCCCGTCTGCTAAGAATTCATAAAACTTTCAGCTTTTTTTTTTTAACCCTTCCTTCCTAAGAAAATGTGGTTTGTGTGGTCAGTCCGCAATGCTGGCTCTGTGCATGTTTGTGTATCCGTAACTTTACACGACCGTTGACCTGTCAGTCTCTCTCCACACCTTTTGAACCTTTGAGCTGTTTCAGTTTGATGTAGGATACAAGCTGGAACAATATCAGAGTGCTGCAAAGTCACGGCAAATAGCTGGATGAAAGAAGATGAGGATGCTAATGCCCCTTCCTGGATTTCTGTGGGAATGCATCTCCACCAGACATCAGGGAATCCACCCACAGGTCCATCAGAAACCAGGCTCTGCTTGTTGTTTCACAGCTTGTGAAAGTATTAGTTTCCCTAACAAAATTTTTCACATCCCTCCAGCAGCCCCAGGTTTTCTGCTGATTCAGCAACGTGGCTGGTTTAGATCAGAGCATCTGCGAGAGATTGCACCGTGACTGTGACGGCGCAGGACCAAAGCAGATGCACCGCAAGGATGGCGATGGTGTTACTTACTTCATCAGTCACTGCTTGGTCCCAGAGCAACACTTTTTGTCACCGGCCAAGTGACTTTACGCTTCTTTGCCCGTATTAATTGCTCCAGCTGCATACTCGTGTGCCACTATGGCAGCAGGTTTCCCTGGTGTCAAATGGGTTATGTTAATTCCTTTCTGCTCTTGAACAGTATTACATATACTTATTTTTTAGCTAAGCCTACCCCAGTCTTCGTGGGGTTTTAAAAAATATTTTTGCTCTGGCAAAATCCCGATAGTCTACGGGAGTTACATCTGAATGAGGACTCTGAGCTCTGTTTTTACTATTTGAAAAAAAGTGCTTTCTGCAGGAGAAGCATAACTTCTAGAGGACAGCATCACCGTTGCCTCTCCAGAAGGAGTTTCAGCTGCTTTTTCAATAGCCTGTGTTCCCAGAAATCAACAACGGGGCTCGGTGTCACTGAGGAGCCTTTACAGGATCACTGGAGATGGAAAAAGCAATTTCTGGGATATACTCCCCGCCTTCCCCGGCTGCTGTTTCGCCGTAGGAGCAGGAGAGGGTGCTGCGAAACAAGCGGCGGGGGCTGCGGCGGTGCTGCAGGGAGCGGGCCCCCCCCGCCACGCTCCCAGCCCCTGCAGAGCCATTTTCTCCGGGGGGGGGGGGGGAGTTTAAAAAGTCTCTCTGTAACACAGCGTTTCAGCATCCCAGTGATGAGCAGTTCAGGGTGGAAACGGCTCCACATGCTCATTCCACAATATTTTTAACTCAAAAAAAAAAAAAAAGAAAGTGTTCGTAAAACCACATTTTAAATCCTCTGGTTTTCAGCTTTTCTGTCTCTGGGGTTAACAATGAACTGTACAACCTGTTGTGTCTTTCATGAAGGAAGAATGGGTGGGGATACTCTTGTGGCTGTTATTTAATTATCAATCCCTGCCTGGGCCAAACGCAAGCGCTGGAGCTGGCAGAAGTGTTATTCGCAGCCGTGCCAGGCAGCAGGGCCGCAGCAGGCTGCTGCCTGCTGATGTGCCTTTCCCCTCTCGTCCCAGCGGTGACAGCACCTCCCAGCTGGGCACTTGGTATCCAGGTACCCTGGTGCAGTTTGCGAGGGAAAAACAAATGTCATGAATTTTCAGCGCTGAAAAACAGCATAACCCAGGCAGGGAGCACAGGCATCATGCTGACACCCTGTTTTGTCCATGGAACCCAGCTGCTGGCGAGCCCACGGGCAGCGAGATACATTGGGCAGGGGCAGGCAGGAGACCCTGTGCCCTGAAACTAGGGAAAAGTGGGTTTTATACCAGTTTTTGCTGTAGCTCCCTGCACAGAACCCATCTGGAGCAAGAAATCCTTTGGGGTGTTACGGGAGGGAGGCCCCAGCAGTAGTTTAGTGATGGCGGGTGCTGTCACACAGCCCTGCCTGATACCTGCACCGCAAATAGTCCAACGAGTGTTGCCAATCGCCATTTGGAGCTGCTGAGCTGCTTTTAGGAGGCTGCTCTCTTGCAGCCGCGGATGCGAGCACATACTGAGCCACCAGTGCAGGACTGGTCTCCTCGGGGTAGTCACTAGGGAACCGTCCTGACTATTCTGAAATATTTCAATCTGTGGGGCTTCCCTCAGCCTCGTTAGTGAAGGTCCCTCAAGTCCCTCCCGACAAGCACGCGCAGCCAGTACAGATCTGATGCTGGCTGTCAGGAGTGCAACCTGCCGGCAAGGCAGCGAGGCGGTCTGCGGGCTGGGGGAGCTCTCTGCATCCATTTGGATCATGAATATTTGATGCGATGAGCGCTGCAGCTGGGATGCCACAGAAGCCACCGGTCTTCCCATGCCTGCTGCCGAGCATCACTGCGTGCCCAGGACATGGTCAGCAGCCCAAGAGCCTTAACGCCAGCACCGAAGCAGGGCTGAAGCCAAGACAAGGAGCTTCTCTTTAATGGTTGTAACTTTTGGTTGAATTTTGTCCCGTTCCAGCCTCCTCTGGCCCAGCAGTGTCTTTATCCACTGAACTGAAGGGTTCTCTTGTGTCCAATGTCTTCTGTGCCGTGACCCGTGGTCTCCCCAGCTTCTTTCTGATGTAAATAGCTGGTGCTTTGTCTCAATTTCATTGTAAATCGTGAAAAATGTTAACTCCATCACTGAGGGAGTATGAAATAGGGACCGTACTTCCTAAGGGTTTCTCAGTCCCCTCTACTTCACTGGAATTACCTTCGCACCCTTCCCATGGGTTACCCCACTGATGGAAAGCCATCGCCCCTGGGGTGCAGATGCCTTCAAGCGCTACTGGCAGGCAGAGAGATGTGCCTGCTCCTTCAAACTCCTGGGGATGAATTTGGAAATGCAGAATGAAATTGCTTTAAATGAAATAAAGTGGAAGAGCTGGTGATGGAGAAAACCTCCTCAGGGAGAAGCCCACAATATCGCAGGTTAGAGACCAGCCAGAAGGTCATAAAGGACAGTTATAGGGTTGGCCATGGGAACATGTGTTGGATTAGTGGCCTCACCTTTGAACATCCCAGTTTGAAGGTCTCCAGCCTGACTAGGACGGTGAAAGACAAAGGTACACATCATTTATGTGCCAATCTTTTAATTGTTTGCCTAAACAAGCCCTGACCATTCCAAGTTTTAATTGTTACTCTGAGCTAATTGAAACCTAGTTTATTTTCAAGCATCTTTCCTGACATCCTAAAAACCACAACCAAACAAAAACCAAAGACCCTCAAGCAAATGGGACAGGTTGACAGATCTGTTTTCACCGTACTTTAAATTGCATTTTAATCTTCCCAACCTCTTGCTTCCGGTACAGCTCCAGCATGGAGCAGGAAAGACAGCCGTCCCTCGCCGGCTGGAGAAGGGTGTTGTGCATGGAAAGGACAATTCTATCCCCCAACAATAACAGATGTGGAGAGAAATAACCAAACAAACCGAACCCCAGTACACAAAAGCTCAATGGCATCACCTGGAACAAGGACAGACTTGGTCAAAGAGAGGAAATAAAGAGTTTCTTCCCCCCCATTAATGACCCACTGATGCCTGCAGAGGAGGTGTTGGCCAGAGCCCAGCCTCGGTGCAGCCCGGGCTGGGTTTGGTGCTGTGAAACCCTTCTCGCACACCCCTCTTCTGGAGCTTCAGGGCATCGCCTTCCCACCTTCCTTCTCAAACAAAGGCCAGCTCGACCTAACTCTATATTTTTTTTTTTTCCCTCTTATTACAAATGAAGCCCCAGAAAAATAGGAAAGTGTGATAGAAAGCCCCATTCTTTCTAGCTTATTTTTTCCTTCTGTCTCTGTTTCAGGCTCCTCATTTTTCTGGTGGTGCAGGTCCCCAAGATAGCCCTGACATCCCTCTTACGGCAGTTTCCATAAGGAGCTCCAATTTCTGTTGCAGTGGTAAGACACAGCCCTGCACCGGGGAGGGAGCATCGTGCCAAGAGGACCTCAGTACTAATTACCATGCAGCGCAAACAAAATGTTAAACCTCCAGAAAAAACATTATTAATTATCTGTATGCATACTAAGGGCAACACGTTTCATCCAAACTTCCCAAAGGACCAACATGCCAATCAATAATACGGTTTCTGTTTTATAAATAGGGAAACTGAGACAGCCAAAGCACGGTTTACCGCAGAGGTGTGTTTTCCCATGGGCTGCAGCCCCACGCGCGCCGTGGGTCACTGCACGGGGTGGTCCCTGCAGGGCAACCTCTCAGCCCCATCGGAAGCAGCTCTGATTTGCCCCAAAATATTTTACTGGACCAAATGAAAATGTGGATGTTGCTCCTGAACGCACTCACACACCCTCTAGGTACATACCGTGAGAGGGGCTAACGGCTGCTGTACTTCAATGCCTCGTCTTCTCCCCTCGTGCAAAGTGATTCCCAGCTTGCTCAAGAGCCTTTTGAGAACGGTAATTGGTAACACAGGCTTGGAAAAATGCAAATATACCAGAGCTGGTGGGGGGTAGCAAAGAAAAAGCCCCCAGGAGTGCGGAGGTGGCAGCGTTATAATCTCAGGCTGTCATCGGTTTAACATTATTAAACAACTTCTTAAAATAGCAGCCATAATTATTCCTATATGGAGCTCAATCTGGAGAGCTTTAAGTGCTTTCGCTCCTCTCCTGCTTCACTCGGCTTTCCTGCTCCCAAACTGGTGGTTTGGGGTCCCGGGCCCATGGCAGAGGAGCGAGGGACCTGCCTGTCTGGCGGCGGGGCTGTGCCCCGAGGAAGCCTGGGCATCAGCCCTAACCCAGTTTCACCAGGCTCAGTTCTGTTGACATGAATGTCGTTTTTGTTGCATTTTTAATTGCAAAAATGTATTTACATGAATAAAATACAGCTCAGTTGGGGATATGACCTACTTTTTATGGGAAGATAAAACAACCGTAGGTATGTATTTTTATTTATTTCAACTCTTCTAAGTCAGACAGAGCTGCTGAAGCAGATCAATAGGAAATCCACAACCACCAGGATGCTTTTTTCTGTAAATAATCACATTCTGATTGAAATGACGGGGAGCTGCTACATTTGCGTGATGAAGCCTTTAACCTTCAGATCAGTAGAGCAGTTTTGACAGTACATAATTTATATGGAAATAAATAATTTGACGGGAATTTTATATGTACGTGTTCTGCATTGCTAGAGACCTTCTTTGTTTATCTAAATTATGAATAATACTACTAAATAATATATAGTCCTATTGTCCTGGACAAACACGGGTCATTCTGAAGTTTGTTAAGCCCAGCAGGAACTGGGGATGCTCTCTCAAGAAACAGACCCTGTAATTCCTGCTAAAATAAAACACGATTTGCTTTTCAAGGGTAAATAAGAGCTTTCACTCAGATATTTGAACTTGTCTAGTATTGAAGCAAGGCAGCTTTAAAAGCCGTATTATTTCAATGTAAGATGTTGGCTGGGCATGATGCAGCCTTGGCAAGTGCTACAGGACGCCTCATTTATCCCCTCACTCGCAGCAGCCTTTGATGAGCTGAGCTGGAGACAGATTAAACCAGCATTAAGGCCCACACAGCACTCAGTTATGCTACATCTACATACTATAGATTTACTTATTAAATGTAAAGAAATGAGCAGGACCTGCGCTGACATGACAGCATCCTGAGACTTAAGACATTGCTGCTCCTTGCTCGTGTGCGTGACACTGGTAGTGTCCCCTGGTTTCAGAAACCTCCCATTTCCCCACGGAGGTGAAATCACCAAGCTCGCCTCCAGAGAAGCTGAGTGACATTTCGGTACTTATTCAAATTAGCTGTTATTAATTAAATAACACCTTTCAGCTTTCTCGCCAGATTTTCTCCTGAAGTCGCAGCGGGAAGCTGGCGTGTGTCAAGATGCCAGGCAGATGTAAGAACCTCAGGGTTATATTTTCATGAACACGCACCTCATTAAAGATGTTATCACTATGGGAAAATAAGAAATTTATGGTCATGTCTCTTTACTATCTCCTCTTTTGTGCCTTCCAGCTCCTCTATCACAGAAGCCCACTACCAGGTGCTTTTAAACATGCCCACGAAGACAGCTCTTGTTCAGCAGAGCTTCGCTTGGGCTTAATTTTGGCTCTGATATGGATCCTGCAGGATCCAAAGGATTTCAACATGTGCCTACGCACTTTGTTGATTAGCAACAGAGAGCTGAATCTCAGGTCTGGGGATTTGCCTACATGCAGATTTACAGGTGCTTGATGGTAGCTGGGACTAGTTGGGGTAATAGGGACTTTGTTCCAAAATGAGCAATTCAAACAGAACCCAAACGCGCTGGCTGACGCAGCCCGTCGAGCAGCCCGAGCTGCATCAGCCTCAGTTTAAAGCAGCTGCAAACCTGAATGGGCCCAGGTCCTCAAACACCTTCTCCGCACCCCAGTCACACGTGGTTTGCCTCTGAGAAAAATGAATTCACACTGCCCTAACATTAAAGATTAAAAGCAGCTGTATCTCATCACAGCCAGCACATTTATCCGGAGCCGATGACAAAAATGATGGCTTACTGGGGAATAACCTTGAATGCTGGTGCTGCGTATTTTCAAGGTATATTAGTCACAATTTGTGTGTGAATACTTCTCCTTTCACTGGAAATGGAGAGAGGGGTGAGGCTTGGGGATTTCTGAGATGGTTTGATTAAAAATGCTGGACAGAACCTGCAGAACACTGCGGTACAAACTGCTCAGGGCTTGAAAACATCCAGTTAGAGCCAATGTATTCCTCAAATACAGCCCTTGAGATAGGAGTCTGACAACACAGTGGAGTGGGGCTAATCTTTTCGTTGAAATACTGCTTTCCTGTGTTGCAAATTGTAATAATAAAAAAAAGAATCTTTCCCCTACAAAGTTTACTCCAAGACTGAATTGGCCAGAGACTCAAAGATGAAGCGGCGTGAAAACAAGGAGGAGGTTGGCACAGTGATGCTACACGCCGACCGCAGCTGCTGCAGTGATGGGCACCAGGCTACAGAACAGCAATGCTGACGGCGTCATCTCCTCTTCCTCCATCTCTGTTTTCACTGGAATCATTTGTGGCACAAGCCAGTGTGACTGACTGGCTAAAGGCCCTTCCATGTGTCACCTGTAGGGACACGGGGGCACAACTTATCAGCCTACTCAGCACTGCAGTGCCCGTCACCGAAATCAATGTGACCTGGGCACATATTTTGCTAATGACACATTTTGCAGCTGCGGGGAGGGCCAGGCGATGGGCAGTCCCACGCCATCCAGAGCCACCTCTCCTTTCCTTTCAAGGGTTATATCTGGGGGGCTGGTTTGCAATTAAAGATACAGAGGGTAATCGCTGCAGCCATCGCCTTCCCATTATAACCACTGCCTGCTGAGGTCACCATAATCCAAAATCTAAAGTATATAAAACCTTACATGAAGATAAAGCAAAGAGGCAGCTCTTCCCTTTCTGTAATCTACTGTATCCATGGGAACAGGTTCCGATTTGATATCTACACAATAGCAATAGAGAGAAACCTGGTGGTGCATGGAGAAAAGGTCAGCTGAGCACCCCGGCCATGGCAGGGCATGTGGGGTGGCACCCACTGAGCAGCTGGGTGCTGGGGACACCCTGCTCCCCACCCCAGGGGTCACAGCTTTAACGTGTACAGGACAGCTGTGGTGCAGCCAATTTGCAGAAAGAAAAATTAAAGAGCGATGTGGTTCTCAGGGAGGGAGAGCTGGCAGAGCAACCCGGCCCGTGCAGCGAGGGATGCTGCAGCAGGGTGAAGGAGACCGCACCCGGAGGCCCTAAAACTGGACAAGAAAAGCGAGGAGGGAAAACGCTGTTTTTTCTAGTTAGGTTGGAATGTCAATATTTTGTGGTGGGAAAAAAATTGGAAGTAAATAAGTCTCATAAGGAAGGAAGAAGAAGAAAATAAATATCTCTCAGCTACTTCTCGTTAGTGGAGGAGTATTTACTTGGGTGAATATTTTGCCTGTTCACACAGCATCCCCACCACGGACACACCGGTTCTGTACAGCTAACAAGCTATCAGCAGGGAGGAATAAGACTATTTAATTTCTTAGCACACCTTGAATAGCCCATGGGGCTAACTCACATTTGGGAAAATGAATACACAATCCTGACAAATAGTATTAATAATGCAACACAAGGACTCGCGAGCAGAGCACTGTGTACTAGAAACCCCCAATCTGCATACACCGTGCCCGAGTCAGCTCTTTACCCTGCCACAGTGGTACATAGCTGAAACCCACCCTAATACAATACCTTTGGGTCTTGTCAGCTCGACACTGCTGAAAGGGCACAGGTCTTCAGTCCTGTGTCCAGAGGAGGCAACAGCAAGGTTCCTCTGGAGCTTCCCCAGCTGTAGGGATTTGCTCTCCCCCCCCAACCCGAGCAGCAGCTCCATGCCATCCTCCTGGGCAAGAGCAGGACCAGGTTGCCCCAAAACACCCGCCCAAACCTCACCTCACCACAGCAGCAGCTTCACCAGCAGCCAAAACAGCTCAGCGGTGCTCTTGGTCTGTATCCCTGCCAGGAGGGAGTTACTGCCTGGGGAGGGCTCTTGCCTCACCTTAACCTTCCCGGTGGCTCCTCATGTCCACTAGCAACATAGGTGCAAGGGGAGCAGCACTGGAAGGCATTTCAGCTATACCTATATGTAGATTTATAGAGAGAGAGATATTTTTTTCCACTGTGCAAGAAAGAGCTCTGGGGCCACAAGCTGCTCCAGCAGCAGCTGAGGGAGAACATGACCCAGCACAGCCTTATTATTCCTGGCTGCTTAATTACTGCTCATGATTGCTCTCTAATGAACCTCTTGCATCCATACCTCATGATTCAATAAGGATTTTCAGGACACTCCTAACTAATGGGCAAATGTAGCCCGTTCCCACCGGGGCCCCATCACACCTGGGGCCATGGGAATGCCATGGTGTAAGGGTGCAACGAGGAGAGCGTGTCCTGGGGGTGGGAGGGGAGATGCTGGCAGAGAGGAGCTTTCGTGTCCTGGGAGATACAGGCTGCAAAATGCCTCCCTGGGCTTACAGAAAGGGGATTTGATTTAAAAAACCCCAAACACACAGGGGGAGGGTGGCTCCCAGGAGTTCCCGAGAAGGTCTCAGAGCGCCCGTCTTCCCGACCAGCCTCCCCTGAGCTGCGCAGGCTGGAGGCTCGCTCACCTCCCACGTGCAGTTTCTGCAGTTACCATCC
The DNA here is from genome assembly GCF_018139145.2 of Gymnogyps californianus. Classification (NCBI taxonomy): domain Eukaryota; kingdom Metazoa; phylum Chordata; class Aves; order Accipitriformes; family Cathartidae; genus Gymnogyps; species Gymnogyps californianus. The sequence continues at coordinate 3,651,178 of NC_059489.1, read as the reverse complement.
ATCCCTCCCGGTGCCGTGAACTCCATATGGCACCCAGGCTGCGGGATGGATGTGTGTGCCGCGTGGGAGGCTGATGGCAGGGACAGAAAAAGCTTCAGCCCACTGCAGTCCTGAGCAGCACCAGGGAGCAGTGAACTGTGCATGGATCAGGCAGCGCCGGGTTTCTATTTAACCCTTAATCCCAGTAATTTGCTCTAACATTATAGTTCAAGCAGACACAGCCACATGCACAAAGGGTCTGACACCAATTAGTCATTCGTGCAAAACAAGAGATTTTTTTTTTGCTTCTAAGTGCAAACGATTTTCTGCGAAGTGTCAGACGCAATTACCTTCCTATGGGCCCGTGAGCAGCTTGACTCATCCCATCGGGCGAATTTAAGGACTTCAGTCTCATAGGGGTTAAACCTCTAATTTAATTGCTAGTTTACCCTCAAACTCCACTTTTTATTTATTGCAATCCAAGCAACAGACACAGAAAGAACACAGTGGGAGGCCAGCACTGAAATAGGGGTGGGAGACAGACCAAAGGAGGCAACTGAGCGGTGTTATTCAAGGAGGGAAGGATGTGGCATAACAGAGATTACGGTGGGGTGAAACCATGCCAGATGACTAGGAGAGGTGTTTAAATGATGAGTAGGTGTCCTAAGGGGGTACTACATTTATTTACTGAGCATTTATTGCTGTGGAGAACATCAGCTGCGGGGCGATGCTCGGGGGAGAAGGACTCCGCAGAGTGGTTGGGCTCCGCAGCTCACCCCACCACCTCGCTCACACCACACTTACATCTCCGTGCCTCAGAGGCTCTGGAGAAGTTTCTCCACAGTCAATGAAGGTGTGATACTTGCATTTAGGGGCCCACAGCCATCCATGCCGAGAGCTGCTGCCACGCCGGGCACCATTAGAGGGACAGCAACACCACCCGGCAGCACGACCACTCTTGCCCGTGCTCTGCCAAGCACTACAGTTTCCTGCCCCAAACCAGCATTTACTGACCCAACAGCAAACACTTGTTTTGACAGATTTCTTTCGGCAGTCCTGCGCTTACGAAGGGCTTGTGCTCACTGGGTGAACGTGCGAATTCCTGGGCTCACAAATGCAGCCATATGATGACAATCTCTCCAATGAATTAAAATAATTACTTTTCTAATTTGCCCCTAGACTCTGCTAAACCTTCTGGGGCCTTGAGGAAGGCATGAAGTTTTTTCATGTCTTCTGCTTATGTAGGCAGACATTTTAATTTATAAAATGAGTAATTCTGTATTTAATCAGTACAAAGGAAAATTCCACTTGGGGACAGGGACGTCTCACGGTGCTGCACAGGATTAACTGCACTAAACGACTCCCCGGCGTGGGAGAACGTAGCCGTGTGGGACAGCCCTCATGCCTCTGAGCATCAGTGATTTTGGTGATCCCAAATGTCTCCCTTCCAAGAAGGACTGAGAAGATAAAGGATCCATCAAGGGGAAGATGCAAAGGCAACCGTGTCTGAGCCCCCAGAAACCACTAACATCCAGCCCAGCAAACTAGATCAGGCTCCGCAAATGCAAGATCATCGCTTGTGAACTACAGCGCTTTCTTGGAGGCTAATTCACAGCGAACATAGAGATCCCAGCGGAAAACTGATGGTTTATCAGGCTGGGGTGAACAGATGAGGACCAGCAAGCTTTATCGCTGGATAGTGGGGCTGGCTTGTGCTTTAATGCTTGAACCTTCCCAGCAGTGAACCTGTCACGTAGCACGCACTTACAAACTGGGTTTTAAAATGAGAAAACAGACGCTTGAGGGTAATACAAAAACTAAGGGTAAATACAACTGTGTCTACAAAAAGATGCCCTGGTTTTAAAACTTAGCAAATTAGGAGTCAGTGACATCAAATATACGTTACTTGCTTATCTGAACAAACTGGAGAGGAAATAATCCTGTTCAAGAGTTGGCTGGATATATACGCTTGCAGTGAGGTCCCACGGGACAGGCGTCAGAGTTGATGCAAACAGCGGTGCTGCGCCAGGACTTGGACCCTACTTAGGAGTAGTCTGTAAATAATACATAATAAATAAACAATAAGCAATAAACAATAAACAACAAATAATAAATAATAAATAATAAATAATAATATCAGAGGTGCGACATTCATTACACGGTATGCTACAAATGAGGGTAAAAGTGCGTATATTCTATTTTTTTCAATTACAGTAAGACAAAACAAGCTGAAATATACCAAGAATCCCTGGAGGGTTTTGTTTTACAGAAAGGAAATTTTCAGAAAGGTTTAAAATAACAAGAACAGAAATAAAGTTTGGACAAAGCTCTTCCTCCTGCGAGGGGACAAGCTCGCGGCTTGCACAGGAGCACATGAGGGAGCACGGTCTTTTCCTTCCCTGCCCTTCATTTTCAATCAGAGTGATGCTCTCACCCTGGCAGCTGTCAGGTCTTCTAAGACCGAAGTGCCAAACCATCGTATGAAATTTTAAAACTGAAAACCTCAAAATAAGGCTCATACACACACACAAAAAGCAGCTAAAATACCATTTTCTTGCCAAAGTGAAATACAAGCCAGCTACTTTGCTACAGTGGACTAGTGCCATTAATTTCAGCTACATCACTTTACACCGGTTTGGGATCTCGCCTTTCACCAAAATAACTCGCACTTCTGGTCATAATTTCCCCTAAGTCCCGCGCCTAATGTTTCCTATGGGAATATTTTAGGGGGTTTTCCACTCAGTGCTGCACTGAAATTCTCCCAGTCACTCTTCAGACCTCCAGTCTATGGGATGGCGGAGGAAATGTGGGTGCCTGAGCCACCCCAACAGCCCGGACACCCAGGGCTGTAGTGCTTCCAGTCTAACACGGGATATTTAAGCAACAGTTTGCAAGTGGCCATAGAGAAACAGCAACCTGCTTGTGTCTATGCCTGCTGAGGTATAGTCGAGAAAGATGGCTATTTCCCATTACAGCCTGGTTAAAAGTGATATCCAGCAACAAGAGATATCAATCAGTAAATATTGAATCAAGACAAAATTTATGTTTTTCTAATGATGGCTATTTCTTGGAAATTTACACAAATGTTTTACACCTGCTGGTGCTTAGGCCAGTAAATCGATAATTAAATGATACAGTCAAATGCACAAACTTTTGCAACCTACCTAAACCAAAAAAATACACTTTTTTTTTTGTCTTAGTTCTACTCTATTTTCTTTTTTCTGCTCTCGAGTCCAGCCCTGGATTTATCCCCCAGGCAGAACTGCTGTTTGCTCAGCGGGATGAGCTGAGAGAAGAGGACTTTGGAGAGATTTTTAGTTATGCAGGGAAGAATCAAAAAAAAAAAAACAAACCCCAAAGAAAGGAAAATATCCCAATTCTCTAGGTTACATTATTGGTTATATAACCAATCTCTCTGGTTATATTTACGCTCCTATAAATAGAGAATTGCCCCTGAAAGAGTGGCCTAAAAAATAAATGACAAACGGAGTCAGGACGCGGCGACCGTCGGTGCTCGGGTGGGAGCGGGCGCAGGGGTGGCGGGGCTCAGCACGGGGACGAGGACATCTGGTCGTAGTCGGGACACTTGAGCAGAGCCGGGTAGTTACTGTTCATCTGCAGGGATGCCTCGCTGGAGATATCCGAAGGGCTGCGTCCCCGCGCCCACGCGTCCGGGTGCAAGAACTGCCCCGAGTAGTCGGAGCAGTTGCTCAGACGGGGACGGTAGAAGCCGGGGTGAGGTCGGTAGATGTCCTCGGCCGTGTATCGCTTCATGAACAGGTAAACGGACATCACCCCGGCGCTCTGCAGGGGAGAGAGACACGGCCTGATGCTCACCCTGCGAATGGCTACCTTCTACACCACCAGAAAAACAGAACAAAAATATAAATCGCTTTTTTTGCTCTACTGACGATGCACAAGGGCTCCCGAGGACAGTCACTTCACTGCCCTGTGCTCCAGGTCCCTGCAGTGAATAATGTGGCACCACCGAGTCTCCTCCTCCTCTGCATCCATGCTTGGCATCAAATGGTGATCAAATGCCCCATCAGTGCTCCAGGCTTGGGGTCTGTCCCCACTGTATATGTCTCCCACACACTATATATTACCCATCTGCCCTCATAGCCTACCCTTAAACCTCGTCTGAGTCCTCTTTTTGCTCACAGCCTCAATGTCCACCCCTGAGAACACGATACACTCGTTACAGGGATGTGAGAGCTCCCGGGTACCTCTGTGAGAAGGAATGAGATGGCAGAGAAGGCAAACGACCATCCGTATTTGTAACTGAAGAATGTTTCTGAGTCCTTGGTCCTGTTCAGCATCTCGTCATTAATGCTGGATATGTAGAGCACCAGCCCCACCACGAGGGACAGACCTGGGGAGAAACCAAGGAGAAAGACGGTGGGAAACGCTTCAGGGATGAAGCCGCTGAAGAATCGCCTTCCTTTAAGACCTGACTTGTGGGTGAAAATGCAAAACTATGGAATTGTGCTTGAAATAACTGGGGAAAGAGGCTGCTTTCCTGCTGAGCTAACCCAGGGCACTCCTCTCATTTCAGTCAAACCGTTACCTGCTCAAGCAAGTCCGTGTGCACCGGGTAGGAGCTGGCTTCAAAGCTCGGCTGTCACAGCTATTTGTTTAACACTAGCACAACACCATGAATAAAACATTCACTTGTCTCATGTAGAAACATCCCGGCTGAGCAGTTTGAAGTTTCAGATCTCTCCTGCGGCCGACGTGCCGTGAGAGGTGTCCTCTCCCCCAGCAGCTGCTCCTGCGTGGGTGGTGGGTGCTTTCCCCCGCATCTCCTCACCACTGCCACAAACGAGTTTTGCACTGGGTGATTTTCCATCCTGCAAAGCCCGAGCAGGCTGCGGGGCTGAGCCGGGAGACCCCACGGGTGATGACTCCAACGAGGAGCCACCACAGCGGGTTAGGAGAGCACCAGCAACTACAAAAACAAATGTGCTCCACACTCAAGGATTTTCAGAAGAAAACCTGGCTAGCAAAACTCACCCGACAGGATGAAGAATATCCCCGAGACAAAGGCGAGGATGGTCCGGTGCGGCCGAATGTGGCCGATGTTGCTCAGGATGAAGCCGATGAACATGAAGAAGAGGCTGACCAGAGGGAATGGGGTGGCAGAGCGGATCATCTCTGGGGGCAGAGGAGCAGAGGAAAGCGAGAACAGGTCAATCCTCCCCACACAGCACAAGAAATGGGCTCGGCTGGGTGAGATGGCTCCAGCCCTGCTGCTCTCTGACCATGTTGTGTCCTTCCTCGCTCCTGGTTAATGTGGGTGCCTCTGCGCTGCTCCCCAGCCCCTGGCAGGGGTTCCCCTCTTTGCTAAAGAGCTGAGAAAAGAGGTGACTCTGTCTGGCTGAGGAAACATCTGCTAATGTTTGCATTACTGAGGGTTTCTATGTGAAGTGTTACATAGGAAAAAAACATTGGAACCTGTATTTTTCCCTAGCTTTGCTGCAAAACTGTTTGCTGAACAATTCTAGTTATTAAATCAGAAATGACTGCAGAATTCATTGTGAGAGCTGTGACACTCCGTCCTTAATTCATCCCACTATGTAATGTGTAAAATTGACTGCTACAGAATAAATACAGCTGCAAATTATGGAGAGGAGACCATAAAGCCAAACACTTCCATAAACATCAGCGCTGAATAGCCAGTGACAGGAAATTGTACAGCTTAGAGCCTCTGGGAGCATCCTGCTATCAGAAAGGGATGTCCCCAAAAGCTTAGGAGCATATTGGGTAAACCACATATAGTAAAAAATGTAGTTGCATCCTTGCATGGTAGTACTGTCAAGAAACTAGGAGCTTCTTTGGCAAGGACACAAAGAGGATTTCTTGGGGGGATCCCTAGTGACCCTTTGGTGCTTTGCAGGACGCAAGGGGTAAGACCCCACCGAACCACTTACTCAGGACGTTGATTGTGGATTCAGACGTCAGCTGGATGTTCATGGGCATGACGTATTCGATAGTGAAGCACCGGCCACGCTCTTCACCTGCAGCGGACACAGACCGAGTCACACCTGCAGTGTGTTTGTCTGTTTATTTTTGGTGGGGGAGAGAGCAGCTTTAAAATTAATTTCAGTGCATGCATAAAAACAATCTTGCTTTTTAGTGCTGCTTCCATCTCGGGTGTCAGTGTTTGGGGCTGAAGAAAGACATCTCTTAACTACCATCTCCCTTGTGCAAAAGGATTCCCTTGTATACAAAAACGTGAACCCTGAAGCCAGAGCGTTTAAGGTCACCCCAGGGGCAGTATCAGAGCTCCTAACTCCCCCAACTTTTTCAAAGCAGCAGTTGAAACTTCGTGACATTTCAGATTGGTCACTTTGAGATTCCCATTCCCTTGGGTTTTATTCAACTCTGTCCCTGCAGCCAAGTCGCTTCATCAAACTTGGCGCAGATGGAGGGAATGGTCCAGCTGACCTGAATCTAAATGTTGCAGGGACAAAAAGGAAAGTTTTGAGCTGCTGCCCAAGGCGCCGTGGCCGCGGCACTGGGACGGAGCGGGATGGGGGGCAGCAGGGTCTGGCATGGCAGCAGCAAACTCACACAAAGCCTGTGTGCAAAGGCACATTTTTCCATCTGACTATTAAAGCCGGGCATGAGGTGATGGCATTACTTGGGTTGTGCCTAAGTTTGGAAGCAAAGATGGGCACAGCCTCTAAAAATCCTATTTTTCCTGGCCCTTTCCCGCGGTACGACACTGACAGGCAGCAAACATCACCTTAGCAGGAGACATTTTTGGGAGGGAGGCCATACCTGCTAGAAAGCAGACCCTCCAGAGCCCCGAGTGCAGCGACAGTTTGATTTCGGCCGTCTGGTTTTGGGGCTGGACGATGCCCTCCTCCAGGTAGAGCCAGTAGTCGGTGCTGACGGAGATGCCCAGGAGGCCGAGGCCGCAGACGGCGAACACGCTGCTGAGCAGGGTCAGCGCCTTCCTGCCACAGGCGCTCATTCCCAACAGCATAGGGGGCCGAGGCGGCGGCGGCGGGGACGGCTGCCGGGAGAGGGGACGCAGCCGTCAACACGGAGCCGTCTACGGCTTTTTGGGGGAACGGATGCGTCAAAGCTTTGCCCTCTGCCCTTAGTTGCTCATATAGGTCGAGCTGAAATAAGCCGTTAAAACAACCACAGCGGGCCCTGACAGATGGAGAGTTTGAACCAAATCCCACCCGACTGCTGCCCCACGCCAGCCCAGGGCTCGTGGATGGGCTGAACGCTGGGTGCTAGCACCGGGGTGGGAGCCATGCGGGATGGGCTGGCCGGGAGCAGCTCATCAGCTCCCGTTTTATTTGCTGCGGGTGAATTCCTGCTGCTCCAGCCAAACCTGGCGCTCGTCTCCCCAAGGATGTAGCCAAACCACAGCATCTGCTGTCCTCAGAGCCTTATCTAATGCTCCCATGCAGGGCGGCAGCACGAGCCCTCTCTCCTCAGCACAGGAGCCTGTTGAGGCTCACGGACACCGCGTTACCGGGTCAACAAAGACACTTTTAGCTGCTGGACCAAAACCCCCTCCCGAGCAGCTCCAGTCACCACCCCGCTCCCCCCAATATCGCCGTTTTTCCTCTTCCAGGGTAGATTTACCCATTGGGGGATCAAGATCCCGATTTTGCAAAAACCATGCTACATTCATGCACGCTGAATGACATCATCAAACGCCTCGAGGCGGAGCAGCGTGACGCAATAGCTTGCCTTTTTTTGCTTTTTATTGTGCTTGCTGGATCAGAGCTGCCGGTGCCAGTGTCAGCTGAACGCGCAGACTGAACTGCTCCAAACTCAGCTTGTGCTTCAGGGGGAGGCAGGGAAATGGGGCCAGAGAGCTGCAGTCAGGCCCTGGGCAAACATTAAAGGAGGAGGCAAAAACACTTCCTTCATCCCCATGTTGCTTATGGATGGAATCTTCTTTTTTTTTTTATGTTATTTTTGCTAATTTGTGGAATTTAGCAGTTCTCACGGTGCCCTGCAGACTGATAAAATTTCACCAGAAATCACAGTTCTTGGTGCAGCAGAGAAAAAGTGCAATTGATATAGGGGGAAAAAAGCCACAGAAATGAAAGATCAGAGGAATAAGAGCAAGAAGGAAAAGATACACGTGAGAGATGGTCTTCTGGGGAGTGGGAATGAGGCAGATAGCGCTACTGACTGCTTTTATAAAGGCAGTATGAATCACAGATAAGTGCCGTGTTATGTATATTTTCCAAGGCACATTTTGCTGTTGTTCAGCACAGCAAACAATACGGAAAAAAAAATACAAATCCAGCTACACAACAAAAGCTACCAAATTTAACACAGTAGCAGCGGGATGCGTCTTCCTTGGGCTCCCTTTAAAATTGCACAAGGCTCATTCACGCCGCGTGAAGTTTCAAGAGACAACAAATGGGAGAGGGCTGGGGGCAGAGCACGGCATTCCCCCGCTGTGTCCCACTGCCTGGGAAGGAGGGCAAAGTCCTCCTAAACACACATTTCATTTGAAACACCTATTCCCAAAATAATGATGGCTAAACAATAGAGCCGGGGCACATATGTCGTACTTCTCCCCAGGTGTCAGCTTTTGAACCTACGCAGGAATAGCTCCATCGTGCCTGTACTCACAGCCGGCGTTTGCTATTGCGGCACGCGTTGGTGAACGGGCTCTTTGGAAGAGAAGTCTTGTTGCTGTTATCACTGCGGCAAAGGTGGTGGGATTTAGCGATTAAGTCAGGAGAAGCGGCTCCTGCCTGGGCCAGGAGATAATGGCTCGCTGCTTCGACATGTCTGGCCGGCAAGCGGAGCAGAGGAGGGCTTTTTCTCTTGCACCTCTGATGTAAATATATTAATACTTGCTTACAGTGACTCTCAGAGATGCCCAAAGTCCTCACAGCTTGCACTTTTACGCTCAAAAGCCTCCAAAGATAATGTTCTGCCATAGTTCCCTCATGATTAGTACGAGCAGATGATGCTAATAGTTATTTCTTGCTTCTGAACCGTCTGCGAGCCGGGCTCTCTCAGGGACCTCTGTGCTCTTGTAGTGCCCATCCCTGGCACATCTATAGCCCAAACGCACAGCACCAGGCTCCCCGACAGCCCAGTCCGGGGCTGATCTTGCAGCAAGCTTCATACAAGACTGATGTGAAGGAAACTTGTGGTTACTGTGGAGTCCAAATAACTGCGTTTACTGAACAGATGCAACAGCCAAGGCCTGTCTGCACCTCCAGCTCACTGCTCTGGGCAGCAATAAGAGAGAAAAGCAGGGAATGCTGCTGGAAGAGTTGCAAATTCTTGAGCGAAAGAGAGAAAGGAAGGGAGAGACTTTTATTATCGCATCCTACCCTGAGTCCAAAGCAGACAAGTATATCTTGGTAGGAAGCAGATGTACTTGCACCCTCAAGCGCTGCAACAGCTCTGACAATTCTCTTCCATATGAAATTAAGGATTTGGCTCTTCCTACGTTCACACTGAGCCGTTTCCCAGAAGGTACCGACCTACGGGAAGGGGAGTGCTGTCGCTTACAGACAGCCCAAGCAAATGCTCCAGCTTACGCTACTGCAAGCTTTCCACCTTTGGCTTTGCTAACGAGCCTCATTTTTAATGTTCTTATTTAATGTTTCTCTCAGCTCAAAAAGAGCAGGACATGTTCCCGGGAGGGACGCCTCCCTGCTAGAGGTGCGAGGAGCGAGATGTGCAGAGGAGATGCTCAGGTTTTTTTTCCTGAGGAATCAGGAGGCAGCAGCTAAAGAAGAAACTGGTAGCTATGGGGCGGAGAAGCACGTCCTCCAAAGGTAGCCCTGCACCTTGATAGCCTGAGGACAACCTTACTGTCAAGGGGAGAGACCAGCACAGAGCTGCAGACGTTAGGACACTACTTCACCCCTTCACTGGATGGGAATATGCCATTTCCCAGGGAATATGCCATTTCCCATCTCTTTATAGATCCCATTTGATCCAGCAATATGACCAGGCAAAGCACAGATCCTCTGGCTCATCCATTCTTCTCCCTAACTCCATCAGAGCCATATTTTCTAGTTGCTGCCTCAAAATGAACAGCATTTACTACAGGGTGTCTCATCCCTCTTGACATTTTGGTGCCAAAATGGTAAAAGGAGCTGGAATCTATTCTTGGCTCATGTATCATCAACAACCGTCCTCCCTGCACATTTTTCGTTAATGAGGAGCCAAAAATCAAAGTAGCGAGTATGTGAAGGTCCAGATAAAGCCATTCAGAGGGAAATAGCTAAGTATTTCCTGTGATTTGCTGTCCATCAACACCAGGCACTGGGAAATATACCCATTTGGCATCATTTATATCGATCATTGGGATGACGCTAGCAGCAGGGAGAGGGGTCGGGTGTCAGAGTCACGCCTCTCAATTGCCTCATTTCTTTTCTCTCTCACACTTCAATTTCCATGTAATCATGGATGCATCAGAGAGTGATCCCTATTACTGCCATGCTGGCACATAAAATCGAGCCCGATGCGGTGGGGGACGGGAGGCAGGGAAGGTGCAGAGCAGCCGCTCGGAACAAACCTTCCCCATGTCCAGCGCCTGGAGAATTAGCAGGACTCCCAAGAGAAAGATTTTTCAAGGACACGAACAGGAGCTGGCTTGATTTTCAGCAAGGATTTAGTCCCCAGTAACCTTTACCCATTGTGTTATGCTTCCTACAGCTGAAAAGGTGATGCTGTTTGGTTTCCAACAGTAGCTGTATTTTAAATTAAATGAATATAGCCCCAAAGATTTCCAAGAAATAGGACCTTAGAACTGTTCCTGCTCCTTCAATCACACTGTGCTTTCTGGTAGTAGTCCAGGGAATAATAAAGGCAGTCTGCAATGTAATCTGCAGTCCTCATAATGAATTTCTTTTTGTCTTGAAGCCATAGCTTCTGATGGGAATTGCACATGGCCCTCGCCGGGACTGACCTCTTTGGAAAATGAAATCATATTGGCGTTGTTCCTAACACAGTTCACCCAGATCTAGCAGTGAGTTGAAGTCCTTACCTATTGCTCCACGGTCACGAAAAGAAATTATTATCCTGGTTCAGATTTCTGAGCCCACCCCTCCGTGACCTAACACCAAGCACAAGCCTCCGCTCTGGGCTACGCGGATGGGCTGAGAAAAATAAATATATTGCTGGTCAACTGCCTGGACAGGATGGGTTGTATCAATAAATGAGTCCTCCGAGTCCAGCGGAAAACAACGCTCCCTCCTGCCCTGGGTAAAGGTAGAAAGAGCACGGCCAAGCCAGGCCAAGGAGGCAGCTATTGATTTTTATGTGGCTAGAGCATCATTTCCAATTTCCTGACATTTGTGAGGAGGGGAAGCACTGCCAAGGTTATCGGAGCAGACGGGAGGGAAGGTTTTGTTTGTGGAGGGGTGCTGGGATCCAGGACAAGCCTGGCGACCTGCCTCTGCCGTTGTGAAAGCCTGGTCCCCGCTGCAAGCCAAGGGCAGAGGGAAATCAGAGGTTAAGCCACGGACCTGGAGCAGTGGGAGAGGCTGAGCAGAACATAAAGAAGGAACGAAGCCTGGTGGAAGGGGGGTAGGAAACCCACTGAGTGAGCGATCGATGTACAAAGAACGTCAGGGACCTGGGTGAGAGCCGGCGAACGCAGGAGAGTGTGAGCTGTGATGGAGCTGAACTGAAAGGACCAGCTCCCACTAAGCTGCGACAAGAAAATTGGGCTGGCTAAAAATAAAGGGCCTTCAAGCAGCATGATCTCTTCCTCAGGACACAAGGCAGGCCATGAATGTGGGCAAAAATAAATAGGTCAAGGAGAGTGGCTCTTTCAGAACTAAACTTTTCAGAGCCAGCAGTGCTCGGGCAGGCAGGACTGTCCTGGGGGGCTGGCCGGGGCCACTGCCGCATCGGCATCCTCCTTCAGACAGCACAACGTCACCCTGCCTCCCTCGTGGGCAAATCCAGAAAAGCCTAATTTGGTCATTAATAACCACAGTGGAATAGAAAGGCAGTCGCAAAATGGCAGAGCAGTTCCCACTGAGCTTACGGAACACCCAAAGGGTGCAAATGCTTTGGTGCTAAAACAGCGTGTGCAAGATGCAGCCTGCGTCCAGCTGACTCGACCTGATGCTCTGTCGGTTTGCAGAGAGGGTTTTACCAGTGCGAGGAGCACACGACGAGATGACTTTAGGCACAGCCGGGCGTATGCAGCTCAGCAGAGGAGAGGAGAGGAGGAGACGGTGTGGGCAGTGCCCGCGGCTCCATCGTGGGACCCAGGAGAAGCAGCTCTACAAACCCGACCTGGAAAACTGGGTGATTGGGAAAGATAGTTCTGGTTTTGGAATTACCGCTTGGGAAGCAACAGTCCCTCCTGAAGCCTGGAAAAGGTGTACTGCAGGCAGGAGAGAAACACAAGACTGCTCTGCTTCCATATAATAGCTGAAGGAGAGCAGGGATGGCTGCAGAGAAAAGCAATATCTCCTGGGCTGGTACGCTGAGAGGGAAATGGCTGAAGGGGATGTGGGTTGGAGCTGGTCCGTAGGGTTCACAGGAGCCCTGTCCTGGGCTGCCGGCACCCGCCACCTCATGTGGTACATGGGAAGACAGAAATATATAAGGCAGCTTTACAGAGCTGCATTAGTGTCATATAGAAATGTCAGCTTGATTTCTGAGAGAGAAATTATGTATCGGAAAAATTAAGTACAGAAATATATCTTTCTGATGTGGAGGAGGTTTAGCCTGATATTAAGAAATGAGACAGTCCATCTCATGGCAGTTTGAACAAGCGCTACTAACTGCAACTACAAGCAGCCATAAACTTCAAAAGGATCAATACTGGACTTGAAAGCTTCCCCTTGGCTGCTAACAGCGCTAACAGCTAACACACGGCCAGCCCCGCACGCAGCACTGCCATTACAGCCGGATAGAAACAGCAGCATTGAATCAATCGAGCGCACTGGGCTCACAGGCTCTCCAGAGAGGGTTGTTTTTAAAAAAAAAAAAAAATAAAAAGAAGGCTGGTTATGAGTTATTTAAGCCTAGATTGAGCCACAGCAATCATAAACCTATTAATTTTTTGCTTGTTGTCAGACACAAGGAACACCTGAAAAATCATCGCAAGAAACGATGTGTGACTGCCACACACTGTAATGCTCACCACTAACTAATTTTATGAGTGGGATTATGTGCGATTTTTCTCTTAAACTTGACTTCCATAATTTTTCTGAGACATTCCCCTTTTCCCTAGCACTTCCCATGCTTCATTTCTTATCCAAGTTATTTTTTTAAGCTTGATCAAAAATCCTTTCATGGCAGTGCAAGAGTGAAGGAATAGAAAGTATAGAAAGTACTGTATTTTTCTGCTGAACCCCCAGCCTGCTCAGTGAACCCCCAAGGCTGACCCACGGCTGCTCTTCCCTCTCCTTCTTTACCACGCACCAGCCTTTTTGCTGTGGACTGCACAAAAACCTGCCCTTTTTGCCTGGGTCAGGTTTGCAGGGATGGTTGTTACTGATTAACTGAGCCCACCTTCAGCTGCAGCACCAAATACGAGGAGACCAAATGATATTCCCAAGGTCAAAGGAGCAGCAACTGAGATTTATTTCCCCAGCCCTCTAACCAGACGCTTTCCCGAACTGGCCGCCTCTGCTGTGCCCGCACCGCCGCGCTCGTCGGGGCGATGGCTCCGCTCCAGCTCATTCACACTAATGGCTTTGGATGATGCCAGCAACTTTCAACAAATAAAATCATCGACCGAAACAGCCCCCCTGGTCCCGGCTCACACGCTGCCGGCACAGCCATGTGCGTACAGCTAGTGCTCATTCACATGGTCATTCTGGATCCACAAATATCCCCCCAAAACCTCTCATAGAGCTCATCCCGCCCACGTATCTCCTTTCTTCTTGGTGTTTAAGGCTCTTACCTCTTTTAACCCCAGCTGAAGCAACGCTTTGGCAAACGGAAAACCTGCAATGTTGGCTGTGAAGGTGGGGAGCTCAGGTTCTGGCAGACCGACTGCGAGGAAAGTGTCACAGCGAGGAGGGTCCTCGATGGATGCTTCAGCTGCTGGATGGCTCTGGGAGGAGCTGGGAGTCGGGTGGCTTGGCAGCGGGCAGGGGAGAGCTCCTGGACCGTAGGAGAGGGCGCAGCCTCGGCTTTCCACCTCCGACCAACTCACACGAGAGATGCACGAGGCCGAGACACAAGGACAGGCGGATGGCAGGCAGGTCTCTGCATCCACGCGCCGGCAGCTCCTACCCTGAGGTGTTGTAGAAAAGCATTACACAAAGTGCATTTCTCGAGAGGGAAATAGGAGCTAAAGCTCTGATCTTGCACTATTGCCATGCACCCAAGTCCAGTTCTCCAGGTCTAAACTATATATATATACACACACACATTCAAAGTTTACATTACTAACAACAGCTGAGCCCTTTCCTTTGCAGAGCCCTTCCCAACGCCCTCTCACCCTCTGCATATCAAAGCTGACATACAATATTCACCTACTTGCAGTGTGTCAGAGTGCTCGCAGTCAGGGACGTGAGTCAAACTGCTGGTTTCAATACCCTACAAAGAGCTACGAAAACAGAATAAAAGGGGGAATACCTAGTGCTGCAAAGCAAACCAGCTGGGGACTTTGCTATAAGATCTGCAGAAATCTCGTTGCTGTGTGCTGTGCGGAACGGTGCTTGCCCATTAACCTCTGCGTGCTGTACATTACAGCCTGTAATTTATATCCTAATACATAAACTCCAGTAACCTGGCGATCCAGTGACCCTCTTCTGGCTTCGGCATAGTGCTTCCCTCTGCTCACCTTGGCTGGTGCAGAGGGAGCCTGAGCAGACCCAGCAGCAGGGATAAGGGAAGGCAACGTCATCTCCCTGCACACGCGATGGCTGGAGGGGAGCAGCCGGCTCAGCCGCCGGCAGCCACTTCGCACCAGGACCAAGGCTGGGCTGGTCTAGTGGAACATGAAATCTTTAACAGCTGGTTCTTGTTCACTTCCACGTGTCATTTAAGATGGCACAAAGTCCTGCAATGGCCTTGTATATTAAAAAGAGGAGAATAAGCCTCTTCCTAGCATAGTGACAACTTTTCAAGGTCTCCGTGTCCTTCCAGCAGCAAGGCAGGTCACAGCGTGACTGAAGATCTCAGGCACCTTTTCCATAAGATATTTATGTTGTTTTATACTGAAGTGGGTATGAACAGAACCTACAAATGCAGCGTAAGCCCTGCAGGAGCCATGTATTACAAATGCTAGCGCATGAAATTTTTCTGGGCAATAAACTTTTACTGCTACAGAAGGTCTAAGAAAAGCCCCAGCTACCAGCCCAGGTTTCAGGAGATGAGGCTGCTCCCACCGGGCTGCTCAGCAGAGAGGGGCCAACACCCCCATTTCCTTCTTTCCCCCTTAACGATCAGTGCATGACAGCTTGAGCTAAATTAAGCAGTGCTGGGAGGTAAAAAATAGCGTCGAGAGCTAATTAAAACCCTTCCGCCTCCCCCGTGTCGGTGGCAGGGAGAGGCGAGCTCCGGGTACCTGTGCCGTGGAGGCAGGGCAGCCTGCCGCAGCTCTTCCCCCGCCGCCACAGCTCTTCTCACCAGCTCTGGCAGCTGGAGTGTTTTTATGAACACTTTCAGGGTGATAAATGAGAGAAAGCAAGAAATCCCCCGAGCGCCGTCGGCGCCTCTGAACGCCGAAGGCTGCAGACAAGCGGCACGTTGGGCAGGCTGCACGTGTCGGCCACGGCTGCCGAGACCTCCGTCCCCTCGGCGTGATTAAACACAATTGCTAGCACGAAGCAGATGCCTTGTTGAAGCAGAGGGATTGCATTCCCTCTTCCCCGCTTAGAAACCAGCTTTACCGCAAAGCCTCTGAGTACTGAAATGACGGCAGAAAGAAAGCGGAGAAGGGCTGTATCATCCACACCTCAGGCAAACATCTTAAGAACCCAAGTGCCATTCGTGGCTGCCATTAAACCCAGGTACCAAACACAACGGCTGCTCCATCCGGCTTTGCTTAAGCAGTTTGGGACACAGCTCCTCGGATGCCGGTGGTGGTGTCTTCGTGCACAAGCTCTCCAGATCTGATGTTGAGCAGCTGCAGAAGTTTGGTCCCACCTTCACGTAGAACAGGTCTTTGCTTTGGGTAGCTTGTTGTGTTTAATAGTCAGGTTAGGTGATCTTAAAGTACATAATAAGCATTTACACATCATTGGAGATACTAAACTTTCTACTGCCCTGATTTTAGCAAGATTCATTGCCATTTCCAGGGTTTAACTGTAAATGTCCCAGCAGACAGGGTAGGAAAAACCATGCAGGGCACGGAGCAGCCTGAGACCAGGCACAGGCAGCATGACCTGGTCGGAGGAGCACAGCTCGATACCAAGCCCAGCGTGGCCTCGGGAGGACATCAGCTGCCTGCCCTGCTCAGCACTGGGAAGCGCAGCCGCGTCCTGGGAAAGTCTGTGGGAACAGGCAGGGAATAGACTCGGTCTCTCTCTTTCTCCATCCTTCCCCCAGGCCAGCACCCATTACCCGGTGAAACTTGGTCTGACTGTCCGTAGCTGGTCTTTACCTACACCCCTCTCCTATTCACACCACCCCTTTATATCATCACGCACTTGTCCCACAGCACCCACCCAGCAGCACCTCTCCTACCACCTATATAATGACCTGATGTTTTCTTCTCCATGCAGTCTGTAAGATATTTTACAGTAAGAACCGTAAAACAGTTGACACACATGGCACTGACATTGCTTTCCTGTTCAGCCATCCCCACCCTCCTTCAGTCGTTGTACAAAAAAGGGCAGTTTTGTCCCAGTTTCTTTCCTGCCTGTAGCTCACCTTTTCTGTGCTTCAGGAGAGACGTGCTGCTTCCCAAGCAGCAACTCCAGCCTCGGAAGGATTTAACACAACTTTCCAAATCACTCAGTTGTCTAGGCTGGGTTTGCTGTGTTGCTTCTGGCCATCTGCAGCTTCCAGGGTCTCCCAACAGCATCCAGGAAAGGATCGTTTTCTACTGAATATAAAGTGAGTGCAGCTCTGAGCATCCCCCCAAGAGCCACCACAGGACAGCTGCCGTGGCAGCAGGAACCGGGGGAAAGCTGACACAAGGGAAGCTGGGGATGGCAAGAAATGAAAGCAGAGGCCCAGCTTGGGTCAGGTATTTTGGCAATGCCAAAGGCAAAGCTTTCTGTTCCTGTAGAAAGCGATGGCATCCACCCTCACTCAGGTAAAAGGCATGGCGGCAGGAGACGAAGGCAGAGCAGCCACCAGTCCTGCCACAGCTTCATCCAGACCCTGCCGCAGTCCTGGGAAGGGCTCTCAGATAACGGGCTTCGAGTCACGCTTTTAGCTGTGAGACGGGCAGGATGTTCATGATCCGTCCCTCCGTGAGAGCCGATGGAGGATGCTCCAGGATTTCCCGTCCCGCCTTGTGCCAGCACCTGCCGTGGGCCCCATATCGCTGCCTCTCACCTGGCTCCGGCACAGTCTGCGGTGTCCGACTTGAGCATCACCTCAGTTAAGTATTTCCCAAATAGTTAAAAAATCTTTCACCTGTGATGTATTGTATCTCAGTTCCTGAAGCACTAGCCCTTGCAAACAGAGAGCTCAGCTTTTGCTTGGGACACGGCACCCAGGGAGTGACTTTGTCCTGGGAAAGGGAGGACCGGAAAACTCTTCCTATCTGCATGTGTCTAAGCAACGGTTGCTGTTTCTGGGCTTCCCACCCCCCCCAGTTTTACTAATTCTCCACTGGGTGAAGCTTCAACTCCTAATCCATCACATGCCTATATGAGTCTCACCTAGGCTTGACATTACGGTATCAACCTCTGTTGCTGAATTTTTAATAACCAAACACATACAGAGACTTTCCTTCCATCTACACCCAGCTTTCTGAGTACTGCAAAAGGGGAGGTTTCTACCCACCACGCTCACAGCTCTGCTGTCCCCGCTGTCCTGTGGGCTGGAGAAGGTGGGGGGACACGGATGCCCGTCCGGGACCCTGCTGCAATCCCACGCTCGGGCCACCTCTACCAAACATAACCCACCACACCTCTCTGAGCAGGCAGAGATATTCCCAGCCAGAGCTGCCGCAGAGAAAAGGGACATCTATTGTAACCAAGCATTTAACGTCTCCCAAGAAGCCAGGGCCATGGGGCTGCCCACTTGTAGGGCTTCGAGGGTGAGCGAGGTCCTGCCCTGGCAGACCTGAGCCTCTGCTCCCTGCGGACGGGGACGTCACCCAGCAGCACTGGACGGGCACTGAGTGGGAAAATGAATTATCCGCAAGTTGTCTTGGGTCAGTGGATGCCATCTGCTGTGCTGCTCAAATAATCCCCCCTCAGTGCAGCCATGAGCACCGCTCTAACGAGGTTTTTCACTGATGAACAACGATACCTCCCTCATAATAAAAGAAAAGCTGCGAGTCCTGTCTTCCAAAGGGACCAGACACAAACTCCACTCATCAGTAACAGCCCATTTTCTGAGCCTGATGATGCATCAGTGTCATCCAAATTCCATTTTCCCAGTAAATATTTTACTATAAATGTCAGAAGTTGGTGGCTACACAGCAATAAAATCGGTGTGACTTTGATTCCAAATGCTCTTTCTAGAACACACCTAGAACCCAAACTCCCTTTAATTTCAGTGAGATTAAGACTCCCAGATAACTTTTGACCTAGACTCCATCATCTAGTCATCTTAAAAATGCCACCTTAAAACCAGGGCTTTAAATCTTCCCAGCTGACTTATGAAAAGCTCCCGGCGCTCCCTCCAGCCGTACACTTGCGCAGCTCACAGCTTGCCGACACCGTTGAAGCCTCTGCAGGCTTGTGCATTATCTCCCTTTTGTACTTGATATTCCCTTCCCTCTCCATAAATGAAGCTGAAGCTGCAAATGCTGCGGTATGGATGCTGCCAGGTGGGGATTCATTCAGCTCAATGAATATATTCAACAGCTACAATAATACAGCAAGGGATTGGAGAAATAAACACACAGAAGCATTTCTGTCCCCTGGATGCCACGTGGAGCAGCCGCAGGGTGGCCAGGGGGAAGGCATGATGGCAGCGGGATGGGCTGCTGAGAGCCAGTCTCCTGCCCTTTGGCTTTTTATGTGGGTCACGATGTGACAGACTGGAACGGTGCCCCTAAAATCCAGCAGCAGACGAGCCTCTGAAGGGAGCCCAAGCACACGGCACTTGTGAAACCGAAGGGCAGCAGCGATGGAAACGTGGGAACGCTCCTCCAGCAAAGCTGCCTGCCCGGGTCACGCCACCGGCACCCGCTGCTACTGCACAAAACTCAGCTGAAATACTCCTTCTCAGCATTCTTGCTGAAGTCGTGCTGCTTTCAGTGAATGCAATGCCCTTGCTGCCCTTCCCAAAGACCTGCGCCATGCAGGCCACCTACCAGCTCTGGCGAGGCCTCCTCTTTGTTGCCCTCTCCCCAGTGGAGGTTCGGGGGGTGCAAGGGACACGGTGGGGACAGCGGTGGGGACAGCGGTGCTGCAGGTCAGACCCGCTCTCCGAACACCACCGAGGAGCCTCCTGCTGCTTCGCGCCTGGAAGACCCAGCCCTAAAAGCTGCAAAAATCATCACACGTCAGGGGCTGATGAAGTTTTACAAAATGCCAAGCAATTCATCAACAGCCGAACGGCGTGTCAGAAACCCTCCCTGCTTGCTGCCGTGGTGGCTGAAATACCACATTTCACGTTTCACCACCTTTCACAAGATATGAATAAGTAGCGTGTGGAGAAGTGAAGGCAGGCTCCATGTCCCCATTCCCCTGTTCATATGGTAACACATGATCCAGCTTTTTTTTTTTTTCCCCCCTTCTCTACTTTACTTCACTTAACAACCAGGTCAGGTTTTTCTCAGATAGCCTCACTTGAATTCACACTCCCCTCTCCAAGCGGTTTACTATACGGAAAAACATTGGCAGCCCCTGACTTCCATCAGATTTTATATTCCCTGTGAAAAATACACTTCCTTTCCTCAGCTCAACATTCAAAAGTCGCCGGTGAAGACAGAGATGCTCACGGTGCCCAAGAGATGGCCTCTGTGTCTGAGCAGCCTGGTGGAGAAAAAACCCTGGGATGAAGAGCCGGGATTTACCGGCTCCCCACGCCCTAAGGTCCACCCTGGGCTTTCACTCGGGGATCCGGCAAACCCAAACTCCCGTCGCTTGAGCGGTGCCGGCGGAGCAGAGACGGTGCAACCGGGCAGGTAACGCAGACCGCTTCGGCACGGCGACAGGGACACCGTCACCCAGGTCCAGCCGTTCCTGCCAGGCGCTGGGGCCACGCTAAGGACGCGGCTCCGCGCACCGGGACCGCCGGCGCAGCCCGAGCGGCCGGGGCCGGGCGGCGGCTGCTGCTGCCCGGGGCGCTGCCCCCCGCTGCCGGGCCCCCCTGTCCCACACACCGATCCCCCCCCCCCCCCCCCCCCCCCCCCCCCGCCGGGGGAGCTACCGAGGGCACGGCCGGCTCTGACTCCCAGGGAGATATGGAAAATATAGAAATATATGCCCTAAACCCTGCCGCTCCGCACCCAGGCGGCACCTCCCAGATCGCCCCCCCCCGCCCCCGCTCGGGCTCTAAACTTTCAGGGGTTTACATCCAATTCGGGAACCCCCCCACAAAGCCACTTCCAGGACTGTGTTCCCCGCCCTCCCCCGGGGCAGCCTGGCCCGGCCATGGGAAGGGGCCGCAGCCCCCCCGCCCCCGCCCGGTCCCCCGCACTCACCGGCCCCGCGGGCGCAGCTCCGGCGGCGGGACGCGGCCGTCGGCCTCGGGGATGCTCCGCGCCGCGCCGGGGAGGGCCGGGAGAGCCCGGGGAGGAGAGGGCATCACATGGCGCCGGCGGGGACAGCCCACCTCTCCCTCCCTCCATACCCCCTTTCCCTCCCTCCCTTCATCCCTCCTTCCCTTTCTCCATCCTCCCCTTCTTCCCTCCCCCTTTCCTCCCTCCCTCTTTCTCCATTCACTCCTCCTTCCTCCCTCCCCCCCTTCCCTCTATCCCTCCTTTCCCCATTCCTCCCTTCCCTTTCACCCTTTCCCTTTATTCCCCCACTTTCCCTCTATTGCCCCCTCTTTTCCTCTGGTCCCCTCCTTTCCCTTCTCCCTGCTTTCTTCCAGCTGTCCCCAGTCCCACAGCTGTGGCCGGTGGCTCCAGTTCACCACCGGAGCAGGGGTGGGAGCCAGCATTGCCCCTGCCCCTCTGTGCATCCTCCCTTCCATGCATCCCCCAGCCCCTCTGCACCCCCCGCCTGGAAAAACACGGCCCCCTCTGGGGTGGGACTGGCCGGGGTGGCAGGGCTGGGTGGGCTGCGCTCCCCAGGTCACGGCTCATTTGGGAGCTGGGGAAGGGACAACTGACTCCAGCCACCGGTGTCAAACAAATCCACAGCTAAGGACACAGCAGACAATGGGGAGGATTGGAGGGCAGCAAGCCAGCGTGCTGGAGAAAGCCAGCTTGGCAGGGCTGGGACCAGAGCAGGGAGAAAGCCAGGGCTAAAGGAGAAAGGGACACAGGGGCAGATGCTGTGGGCTCTGGAAACCACCGCCAGACTGAGTGATTCAGCCAAACACAGAGAAAATTAGCAGCAGAGCCAAGAATAAGGACACAGCTCCATCACGGTGTCCAGCAATGGGACGCTTCCTTGGATACAGTGGGAAGGACAAGAAAAGGGTCGCACACCATGTGGGTAACTCCTGCTACGTGAGCTGCCAGCCCAGGCAGCAGGGCCAAGGGCAGCTCATGGCCACCATCGCAGCGCCTGAAGCTCGGATTTGTACAGCAATTTCTGCAGCGAGAGCTTCTTCTATGCAAGGGCTTTGCACAGGCCAGGGTGGCTCCTCCAGCCGGGTCCCCGCAGCAGGGAGCCGGGCGGTGACAGCAGCGGTGCAGGACAGCAGGGTGGCTCCCAGGGAAGGCACTGCTGAGATCTCCCAGCAGGAAAACAAGAAAAGCAATTTATTAATTACAAGTCTAATAAATTCAGTCTCTAATGAGTACTGGGTCACCAATTCCCAGTGCTCTGGCTAAAACGTGCCGCATCTCTGCCCGAGGCGTCCTCAGTTAGCAAAACACGACTATCTTAAATAGAATAATTCAAAATAAAGTGAGATATGAGATGCAGAGAAGGTGTTGGTTGGCTGGCTTGTTTGAATTCAATGGACCCATGTGCTCTGGCTTGTTGAAATCTGTTCTGATTTATAGAAATAATAGAAGTCGATGCAGATGTATAAGTTTTGATTTCTCCAACCAGAAGTAGTGGAACCTAATACAGCGAAGCCCCAGTGAGATCCAGGCTGGTGGAAACCTGCGTCCCAGTAGGACTCCAGCTGGCAGCCAGAGCATAGTGGTTATTTGTCTTTGAGGGACTGCACCTCCGCATGTGTTCTTTTGCACAAAATTACAGTGATACTTAAATTATAGCGAATTCAGCATGTTTTCCTGGGCTCATCTCTCAGCCCCCTAAGGAAGAACTGGCTGGCGTTGCAAAGATGCGTCTTTCAGTGTATCCTTCCCTGCAGCTGGAGCTCCCAAAACAACCCCCAAAGGTATTTAGTACCTCTCATTCGCATTTGGGGGAGAATTGAAGGCAGCAAATCCATTGGGGGATGGACAATAAGGAGAGAGCTGGGATTCGGTCGGCAGAATGGATTCTGCACTGGAAAAAGGCGGTCGAAGAGGCGATGCCCTCTGGGATGCCCGGCCCCACGCAGCCCCAGGGAAGAGGAGGCTTCCCTGGGATGGAGGTAATCAGCAGGGAATTACCAATAAAGTCAAAAAGCTACAAGAGGCAGCTTAGACCTGGATGTTCATCATGTTCTCTCAGGGTATGTTATTTTAATACGATAATTGGCTATTCATCATTTTTCTTTTCTCTGTATTGTTAAAAAAAAAACCCCAAACAAAGCAGACCTTAATTTTTCTCCAGACAGGCAATCTGCTGTATTAGCTGCCTGGGCACTGTGCAGGATTATTTGAATACAACGTGAATAAAGGCTGCAGCGCATACAGCCAGTGACATAATTAACCATTACAGTGTAAGAGGCCCCCAGCAGCCATGCATATAATCAATTAGAAATACACATTTGGGGCTTCAGTCTCTTCCCCCCTGCCCGCCCTTTGCTTCTACGCAAATGTACTTAGGCTAAAACGCTCGGATGGATTTTCCATTGCTGCTTGTCTCATAGAGCAACTTCTGCCATGGCGAAGCGCGTGCACGATGCCAGCACTCACACCAGGAGCGTTTCCCACCGGCATGCCCAGGCCAGGCTGCAAGAGGGCACCAGTGATGCCTCCCAAAACCCCAGAAGCACAGCTAAGCTCTCCTACCTCATTAGCAGCTATCCATAATTCCTTCCCCATAACACCTATCTCCCTGCTAATGGCAAAAGGTAGTGAAGAGGAAGTGGAAACCCCTTCTCCTGGCCAGCAGCTCGGCGTGGCTGTCCCAGGCAGGACAATTAGCACTTTGCATCTTCTCAGCATCCTCCAAAACTTGGGGCAGGATTTGCCAAATCCTACAACAGCTGGTTTTGGGTTTTTTTTTTTTTTGTTTGCTGTAACACCATCTGGTGCCATCTCAGCATTTCCAGAGCAGCATCACTTTGACCTCCCCGTTTTTCACTATTTCCTGCTGATCCTGAGAGGGAGGATCCTCCACCGCAGCCACACGCGGGGCGAGTGAAGCCGGCTGGGACCCTGCACATCACAGGCCGTTCCGCGGCTGTGCCAGTCTTTGCAGGGCTGGAGCTTGACCCAGCCAGAGCAGCTCTGCCGGCCCCCGTGCTGGTGGAGCAGCCTTTCGTACCACGTTCAAAACCAGTGCGGAAGCATGAAGCTCCGTCGACACCTGAGCAGGCAGCTTTTAGGAGGCACTCACGGTCAAATCTTATTAGTGAAGAGGGATTTAAGCTTCATTAATGGCCCAGACCAGAAGCAATTCTTTACAGCAGCTTTCCTTGGGCTGTCAGCGGTGCCGAGGCGTGCTGAGGGCCCCTCTCCTTTCAGCTGCAAGTGTTTAATTCCTGCAGGTGACATCTGCAGGGAACCTTTTCCCTGGTCTTTTCCCTTCCAGCAGAAGTCACCTGAAGGCACTCAGGGCATTATACAATAAAAGGCCTGGCCTGTCAACCTGGGCCACGAACTGATAGGAAACCTCAGGTTTGCCTCCCCTCCCACTCCCTCTAATTTGCTCTGCGCTGAATTATTCAGACAGCAAATCTGCCCAGCAAACAGCCCGGGATGAGTCGTGCCGTGGGCAGCTGCCCTTCAAGCCCATACGTGGCTCTGGTCCGGCGTCGGACAACAGCTATCGACTAACTTTAATTGTATGCCAGGCTGTAAAAAGCATTTTGGGCACAGGAAAGGGAAGTCTGCACCAGCCAGAAATTGTAGCGTTTGCCCGAGGAAAGAGGAGAGAGAGCAGGTACATGCAACGAACTGGTGAGGCGATGCTGAAGCTGCTGTGACTTGTGTGGGAGGTGACGGATGCTCCACGCCAGCTGCCTCGGCGCTTGCTATTTTTTGTCATTTCATGGGCAGCACGGCCGGGGGGAGGCTTGGGGAGACGGCGGAGCATGGCAGAGATGCGCAGCAGCCCCGGCACACTGCTCAGGGGAACCCGCTGCTGCCCCGCTGCCGCCTCCATGCAGCTTCCAAAGGTTGGGAACCACTTGCTAGAGAGACTTTCGAGATTTTCTCTTTCCACGAGAGGGTGTTTGTGGGACAGATTTGGCACGGGATAGCAAAACTGGCATCAGCAGCCTGGGTTTGGGATCCACAGCTCCAGCACCCACGGCTCCTGTGCAGGTGGGATGCGACCTTAGGATGGGCTGCTCCAACCCGGTCCTGTTATGTGGCAGGAGTCAGCACACGCTCGTACAACGGCTGCTCCTTATCCCAGCAGCAACATGATTATTTTTTTAGCTTTCAAACACTGGAAGCAGGAAAAGAGGGAAAACTCATGGCACCAAAGCACACCAGCCGCTCTCCCCTCTCCAGGGAGACTTTTCGCATCCCGCTTGCGCCATGACTAAATTAAAGGAATTAACTCCTGTGGGCTGTCGGAGCTGAAGCCCCGTTTGCTGTTTCTCCTGCACATCCCTCCGCCTGGAGCTGCTGCTCGGGAGGAAGCGCAAGGAGAGGTGCAACATTACTTTTATCTCTGCACCCACATGCTGTGCAAAAGCCTAAAAAAAAGTGCAGAGCCTTTCGCAGCCAGCCTCCCCGAGAGGCTCTGACTCACGGAATAACAAAGGCGCACGTGTGAACGGAAGTTATATACTTTATTTAAAATAAAACACCCTCTGTAATCACGTGGGTCTAAATTGAGCTAATAAAAGCCGAGGATGTGCCAGTTCAGGAGTTTTGCCTCAGCAGCTCGGCCAGTTGCATCCTTTAGCCCCCGCGGTGGCCCGGGGCCAGGAGGCACCGCTGCCCCAGCCTGCCCGGCTCGTGTGTCCCCCGCGCCGGAGGGAAGGAGGTTTGAAAGAGCATGAAGTGCCCATGTCCCACCACTTCACCCTGCGAGTGGGCAGTGCCCTTCAATGAGAAAAGCCAGCAGAGATGCTGGCAGTGAGTTTCCTCTCACTACTGGCGTTTTCTGTTAACCCTCTGCAAAAGGAGTGGAGGTACCAGCAATGCAACCCCGTTTCGCGGCTGGTATCCGGGACTGGGACCCGTCCAGGTTCCCCAGCACGGCCCCATCGGAGCCACCCAGGCTGGCCAGGAAACAGGCTGCTTGCAGGATGAGGGATGGCTCTGGCCACAGCAATCAGATTTAAAAGGTCATGTTTTGGAAAGCAGTTTAGATGACATTAATTATTAAAGCCTCATAACGCTTGTATTAAGGGTAATAGTTTTCCGTGTGATTTATATAGCACTGAAATTCATTACCAATCTTTTAATGATGTTAGGGTCAATCAGGCACAAGAATGCTAAATGACTTATCCCAAAAGGACCAGGAACTGATCCAAGGAGTTTTGGGATGCTCTCATCGCTGACCTGTGCTCTTTCCCTCCTTCTGCCCTTGCACTCACTGCTGGTTGCTTTTATAACCATTTCTGATGGATTTTTCCCGAAATCACACCTAATCAGTGTCTCAGAAATGGTTACACTTGTAGGAGAAGCAAATGAATCCTGTTAAGAGTGTTTCTGCAGGTGTCACTGAAAATGTTGAAGCTTTAATGAAATTTTATATGGATTGTTGCGGAGTGTTTTATATGCATTCAGAAGTCTCCCTGTTACGGGCACTGAGTTTTATTAAGTGCTCTGAATAGAGGAGCGAGATAAGGAGTGATGGATCAAGTCCTCAAGGCTGAAAGAAAAATAACACAGATGTGGACCAAACATTGGTTTGCAGCCTGAGAAACAACTGCTTTGTGCCCAGGCTGCCCACGTAGCTGGGCTTCCTGGAGCCGCACGTGAGTGGCAAGCAGGGAATAAGCACAGGTTTACTAAAAGGCCAGTCCCTGAAACCCAGACTTTACTGGGCAAACCCAGCAGCTGAAATGCTGCTACAAACATCTGAGTGTCCCGATCCCCCGAGCATCCCCGCTCACCCGGGTATTTGTAACACACACACATACACCTGGAGCTCGCAAGAGCGGGAGGGCAGGGGTGGGAAAAAGCTAACACGAACGAGGACAAAGCCATCGGTCTTGTAGAAACGAGGAGCATTGCAAACCCCTCTGGGTATTGCAAACCCCTGTGAGCAGCTCCGGCTCTGCCTCGCTGCGGGGTGGCAGAGGTGAATTAGTTTTCATTAAACTAATGCAGGAAACGTCAGTATGTGTACACAGCCTTCCAAAACCCAGCTCCTTTCAAAAATAGTTTTAACGGGAAATTTGCAGCAACCCCAATATTCACCAGTAACTACAGCATGTGCATCCCGTGCTCCTGAGAGGCAGAGTCAGGCTCTTCATCGCATCTGCTGCGACATCCAGCCACGTGGGCCAAGTACTTTACATGACATGAAAAGCCCCATCACCAGCCCAGCAAACGGCCACGCTGCCATTGCCTTTGGGGCGCAGCTGAATTTTTGCTCCCAGCTGAGCCCTTGTGCTATGGGGAGAGGGCTGAGCCCTCTGAGGAAAGGGAAATTCATTCCCACCATGTGAATCACACAGGTTCTGCTGTGGCAGAGAGAGAGACGCGTGATTTTGCCAGCCTTGTTGGGCGAGAATGAGGTCTAAAACACTTCTAAGCAAACTTCCATTGCGGGGTTGTTTTTTTTTCTCACTCGGGTATTGCGTTTTAAATTGGTTTTAGAATTTTTCCCCCCCTTCATCAGATTGTGCAACAACATCTCCTGAGGTGGGATGTCAGGCGCTGACTCAGGGGCCAGTAATGAACACTGGAAGTGGCAGCTGGTGTCTGACACCATCACCCTGGCAGCGAAATGTGGCAAATCCCTTGAGGAGGAGACAGCGTTGACTCATTTCCCATGAGATCTGCCTCATTTCACGCTCCTCCTTTGGGAAGAGCAGGGGAAAAAAGCGAAAAAGAAACCCTTGCAGGGAACTCTGTGGGTCCAGACTTGCCACCGACCGTTCTCCCAGTCAGATCCCCATTTCTTTGGGCTTAGCATCACTTTGGGAAGGTGACAAGTGACAGATGCAGTTGGGGAAAACATCCCTTTGAGGACAACCCATCCACATGTGGCAAAAGCTTTCCTGATTTGGGCCTCTCATTGATTTGTCTTTGCTTTACCATGGCTCCACGGGGCTTACTCAGGGGTTTTTTTGGCCAAGCAGTGAAGGTTGCCTTTGCCGAAGCAGGTGGGATTATAATTACCTTGCGGTAATTAATGCAGTCATCATTTTAGCTACCCTAGCAGCTCTCAGAGGAGATGGTTATATTTGCGACTCATGTACCAGGTCTGTAAAAATATTCTGAGATTTTTAAGTCAAATACCCAAATCTCTAAAGAGAAGTTGGGGCTGGGAGAGGGAGGACGTGCCTTCAGCTGCGGGTGGTGGCCACGAGTAATTGCTGTGACTTATCGAGCGCTGGGTGCTGGAAGCGTTCCCGACGGAGATTCTCTCGTGTATGGGATGCAGCCAGCACGGAGAGATTCAGCCTCTCCTGCAGAAGCCTTTAACTCTTAATTTTCCCAAGGACCACCAGCCTAATCTTGCCTGCTTAGAAGAAATCAAACAAAAACGCACAGTTTGTACAAATTCCCTCCCTTTCACCCAGGAGTCCATCTCCACCCCGGGGCTGGGGCAGCAAAGGAGCCGGACGACCTGCAGCCAGTTTGCTCCCAAAGCACCAGCTCCTCAGACGTCAGGCTGGAGTAACTTCCCGCCCACGCATGCCTCCGCCAGACTTGCCTTTCCCCA
Source organism: Gymnogyps californianus (assembly GCF_018139145.2). Taxonomy (NCBI): domain Eukaryota; kingdom Metazoa; phylum Chordata; class Aves; order Accipitriformes; family Cathartidae; genus Gymnogyps; species Gymnogyps californianus. Next base: position 3,622,880 of record NC_059489.1, on the reverse strand, counting down.
GGGACACGTCTGGAGGGTGTTTAGAGACTCTCGTCTAACAAACTCTGTCTCACCCGAAAACCCGACGACCCCGTGAACGGCTGCCGTACCGCCGGTGGTTTGGTTAAACCGTAGCTGCAGAGGGTGACGCGTGTGCCCGCCGCCTGGGCGCTTCGCTGGCAAGGGGAGCAGAGACGAGCTACGGAAGAGCGGGTTTTTTTTTCCTTAATAGCCTGGTATTGAGGCTGCAAAGAGTTTGTTTACATTTGGGACAATATTTCTGAGAGGTTTAAAGGCTGTGTTGTTCGCATGGGTCGATAATTATCATTTGGGGGTATTAGGGGCCTTGACAGGCCCAAACATCCCAGTGTTGTATTTCTGGGGAGCTGAGTGCTCCCCTCGCAGCAGGGCCAACTCCCGAGTCCACCCTGAAGGCCATGGCTGGGAACGGAATCCCACCCAGCCCCGGTCTAAACAGCCAAGGTGGTGGGAGATGCAGGTCTGGCAGTACTGAGCTCTGAGGACCCCCTTCCTCTTGCACCGACTCTGCACACACACCAGCGCAGGGCAATGTCGTCTCCACTAACTCCCTCTTCTGCTCCGCAGAAAGCCCTCAAGGCCTGAGAAGAGACGGGTCCGTGGGCTTCAGAAGCTGCGCGCATTAGATGAAGGCTGAGCAGCATGTAGCAGCCTGGAAATGCCGTCTCTATGAAAAAAACCCGAATTTCAACCATTCCTTTGGGCAAACTCAGCCAGACTTTTCTGCAAATTAAACTAACCCAATTATTGAATTAGCATGAGATTCAATACATTTGAGAGCAAGCAGAAAAAGAGCTTGTCTGTCAAGTTGTCACAATATTTGTACATTGTTTTCAAATTTTGAAAATAAAATGACATCAGCCTTAAACGAGGCAAGTGCCTGGACTCGAGGTGAGTATGGCTGGTGGGACTGGGAGGTCGTGTCCTCTCCTCCAGGAGTGATAAAACAAGTGTGTCATGGCAAAGGTGGGCCCCTGAGCATCCTTGATCACCAGGAAACAAACCTGCTTCCCAGGAAGAAGTGGTAGAGGGTGGAATGAACCATCCGGGGCTCACGCACACCGGGATGTGAAAAAGTGAAGTCTGAGTTTTCTTGGGGTCTGACTGCAAAGAAGGAGGGCTCAGCCCTCCACCACGGAGTCTCACATCAAGCTCGGAATCAGACCCTCCAACCTGAGACCTCGCTTCACTCCTGGGGCTGTTTTTCCCTGCGGCATCCACACCTGAAGCGGCTCAGAGACGCTGAGCCCAGCCAGCAGGTTAGCCAGGGACCTGCTGGCTCAAAGAGCCGCCTGCTCACCTCTCAGCATGCTGAAATCCTCTTACAGACATATCTTTTCCCCAGTTAAGCCTCTTTTTCTCTTGATTAATTAACAGGAATTAAAAAAGGGCCCAGGTTGAGATTCTGTGTATGAATGGAGAATCAAGGTCTGGATCCGGGCGAGCTCTGCGGCTCAGCACGCCGTAATCTCTGCGGCCTCTGGGCTTTGCGGAGTCAATTTTGAAATGAAATTTCATGAAGGCAGACCAAACTCTCACAAAAGTAATGATCAGTATTTTTATTCATACACACTTGCTTTGAAACTACAATTTATATTTAACAAAAGCATTTCATGCAAACAAAGATTGAAGATATTGCGAATTAAGAAAAAAAAGATGCTGTAATTTGTACATCAGTCTTGCCCACTATACTTCCAATGATTTTTTATTTTGTTTTTTTGAAAAATGAACGGCCTCTCCAAATTTTCTGGTAGCATCTTGCAGACAAATGATAAGAAAATAAATAATGTTCTGCTCTTTATAAATACAAAATTTGGGTCTTAAAATAATATTAAAAAATATGAATGGGTTCAAGGTGGGATTACTCCTCGTTTAAAAAAAGGTAACATTAAGATAACATGCAACCATTTGAAGAGTTTCAGCTGTGCTCTGTATCGTCGTGCAAAACCATACACGTGTTGGGAAATGCACATTGTTAAAAGAGGCAACGAGCTTCATTTCGTTGAAATTATTTTTCTTACATTCATTTTAACAGCACATGAGAGAATAAATGACAGGCTTTGTGGGGAACAAGCCACAGATTAAATTTGTATTATCACTGCAAGAACGTTTTTTTCTGCTCCAAGTCAGCAAGGCATCCGAGTGTGCAAGCTCTCCTGACTTCTACGGGATGGGAAGCTGCGCTGCTCAAAGGTAAGCCCAAATGTCCGCGCTCTGCTCAACAGCAATGGGCGCAAGCACATACTCAATATTTTTGCTGAATTGGGGCTTACAGGCTTAGTGCTGCCAGATGCTGGGTACCGCAGTCTTGGCTCCAGTAAAGCAACTAAGCACGCAGCGAGCTCTAAGCACGTAGCGGTTCCACCGGATGCCTTGGAAGGCCAAGACAGGAGCAGGCGAAGCTCTGGAAGGACGGAGCCATCGGCAGTATTGCCTCTCAGGGTTCAAACCGAAGAAAAATAAATACAATTCAAATAGCTCTTAGGAAAAGGTTTCTAAAGATCATAAACGTAATCTGCTATTAAAATGTTCCTGTCACCAACTCATGATTATAATATTCATGTAACGTTAGCTGTAGACGTTCCAATGTACCCCATAGCGAGAAACGAGCTTCAATGGAAGGAGGCTGGGGCCGGCTATCAGTGCTGTTGCTACTCTTCCTGCACGTCGCTGTTTAAAATTATTAATAGACCGCTGGCTTATTTTTTTTTGGTCGACTGACATCAGTGGAAGAAAAATCACAGCTTCTAGGGTGGTTTTCTTTTAAATTTGAACTATGGTGTCACACACAAGGAAAAGGAAAGCATGAAGATATACGACACAGGAATATATTAAAGTATCAACGGAATAAACCTGTCATGGGTGGACCAGCTGCATAAAGAATATCACTTCTCCTTCAACAGGAGTCAGTATAAATGTTACTAGAAAACACCTGTGCTGACTTTATTTACCCATAGGGAATCTCACCCTACAATAATCAGTTCTGCCAAGACTTCCATTTACATGGAATTTTTAAATTGCACATAGAAATCTCAGTAATTGGAAAAGAGGTAAGTGCAGCTGACGTACACAATCAGCGAGCATCACTCCCCACCGCACCCCGACTCCAGTTAACAAAAGCTGTACTCCAGATTCTGTAAGAAACATATCAGATCTGATTTTATTTCTCTTTAAACAGTTTCAGCAGAATTACTGAAGTTCTATAAAAAAGTAGAAATAGCATGGTATATCCAGCAATACCATGTGAATCAAATAAGCTGATTTAATATTAAAAATTATAATAATACTTACACAACTCTTTTCAGGTTAAAAGTGTATTAGAAACATTACCTAAGAAGTCCTCACACCTCCCTGTGAGGTAAGTAAGTATTATTATCCCCATTTTACAGATGAGGTAACTGAGGCAGAGAGGTTAATAACTTGCCCTCTCCCTCTCAAGGTTTTCCTAGGAACAGGAGGGCTGTAGCACATGACGATTATTCATTATAAGGCTATTTAATTACCAATTGTTACTGGCACAGTTACTGGCTGGTAGGAAATCATACATGTTTATGGAGTCAATTCCTATTTAATTCTTCAACTGAACTATTTCAGATCCCATCTAAGAGTGTGGCGCTGAGGAAAAAAGTGCTTTAGCTTATCTACTTTTTTACTACTTGGCAGCTCAGTGCCTACCTACCGCACAGCACACAGAGGTACCACATCGCCTGGAGCCGACACTCATGTTCGCAGAGAGACAAAACCTATGTACAATAATTCATGCTAATGGCTAAAAGAACTGAAAATGACATTAAATGTTTCCAGAAGTTTCGTGGCAAGTCTGAGAGCCCACTGTAAACTCAATACTGTAAATATGCTTTCTACTCATGTCAAAGCTTTATTATTGCGTTGTTATTATTTCCATTGATGTGTTTTGCTTAATAAGGAGGATCTTCCCCCTCTGCTAACTGCATGTGTCTCCTATGGCATTTAACTGGGATTGCATCCGGATGCACCGACTTGAGAAAACCGACTTTGCAAGTGGTGCCACTCAATGCCGGCCCTCGGACGCATCATCTTTCTGGCTAGAAGACAAGTTCCTCTCTCACTTGACCTTATTAATTTTACAGGGGCCCAGCATTATTCAGCTGAATTCACCCCAAAAGACAGGATAGATTTCAAAGGCCAACAGCATTTAGATATGATGAGTTTTTTTTAAACTAACAGCTGATTTCCAGAAGAACTTTCTTCAGTTTGTAAAAGGAAATTCAATTGTATTTCTGGAAAGAATGAAGGATCAGAAAGCTAAATTGCATTTCTCCTCTAAATTGGATTAAGGGGGAGTATTTTATTATGGGAACGTGCTCTCTCCTTCTCACATATGTGCAATCCTTGCTAAGAGCACCGAGACCAGCCGGCGGGCGAAGTGGCTGTCCTGGAAATCCACCACTCTGCTGAAGTGACTCGAAGGTGGATAAAAACACCCAGATGCCTGAATAATGAAGAAATTTGCCTAGGAGCCAGTTAAATCCCATTTAATCCCTGAAAACAGCTTGGAAGTTTTACGTGGCAGATCTGTGCCTCCCCCGGCAGGAACGGGGCTGCTCCGGAGCCCCTCGGGACTCGAGCACACGTGGGACGGAAACCTGGCTCCCCAAACTTCCACCCCAGCTTCAGTGCATTATAATTTTCAATTTGACTTTTAGAAATCTTTGTGATAATGCGGGTGTTCGGATTATGGGTGCTATTGAACACAAGTGAAAGAAAAGTAGTTCTAATGCCTCTCCCTCTGTTGATACGTGTTCTCTAGAAAACCAAATCTTGTGAAAAATATTATATAAATAACATCTCTTTTTGAACAGATACGAAAATCCTTGCTGGATACTTAAGGTTTTCCTTGCCATTATAAATTTCTGGATGATAAGCAAGCCACCTGGAGTTCTCATTAAAGGGCTGGTCCAAGCGGGAGCGTTCACATGCGAGTGCATTAGGCAGAGCAGCGAGGAGTAACACAAATATTCAATCCCTGCTTTATACAACCCTGTCTTGTTCCTGCAGGATCCAGGAGTTCACAGTACCTTTTCGTAAGCGTTACAGACACCTACAGAAGACGACATGAGATGTGGCAAGCCCAGGGAGCTGAGGTAACAACGTTAAAAGAGGAATTTCTGCTTCTACATCAGAAAAACTGGGGAACAAATGCAAGTGCCTAAGAAACTGGTTAAGAGCAGTAGCCAGAAAATGAGCAGCTCTGTCCACATGTTGGACCAGCTCTTTAATGCCGTGTTCTGGTGTGAACAGCACCGACCGTCACAGCCGTGCCCGCAACAACCGCCCGCAACGGGACTTCCCTGTACAATTCATATTCCATCGGGAAAAGCAGAACTGTTTGGGAACGTCTACCCGTGGGATCTCCTGCCTGCTTCTGGCTTGGTTCAGTTCTGCCCCTGTACTGCTTTGCTTACTTCAGAACCCTGTGCGCTGGTATTTCTCCCTGTATTTTCCTGTTTCAAAAGTCTCTTTTTCACTTCACATCCTTAAAACGCACGTAATGCTGCCTCTCGGCAGACTGACTTACTTGAGAGCCCCCTAATTATTCAGATCTGAGCCTCAATAATCTGTTGAATCTATTACCTTCTACAGCATGATACTCAGATTTTCCTAAACTATGGCAGGCTCATAATATTCAGAAAAACATAAATAGTCATGAATGCTGCACTAGTCCACACGCTTTATGGTGAATACCATGATTTTTAAAGTATACAATATACAAAGAAGAAAATGAACTCCCAGACTTGGCTCATAACATACTTGACACAGAATGGTTTAAAAATTATACTCCTAAAATGTTTTAAAAATTTTGAGTTCCATTTATTTAGGCAACAATCTGAGTTCCTGTTAGTTGGCCAATGCCCCTCGTCAGCCCTGTGTTTGCCCACGCTGCAGAGCAGTTCGGTTCGCTCATTAAAGCCTGCTCGCTCTGACCCGGGGAGACGCTCCTTGCTCAGAGCTGGGGCTGCAAAAGGACTACGACTGGGCAAAAGTCAGAATTCTGGAGTGTTGCAAATCGCGCGTCCTAGGCACCAAAAATACGGCTTCTGAGGGCACCGCGGGCGCAGAAGCACGACACAGTTGCCGTTCACATCCACCACGTTTCACTCAAAAACTGTCCCACTCCACCACGGGTCACCCCCCTGAGTCAAACCCATCCCCTTGGCTACCAGTTGGCAGGATTGGATCTTTCTAACAGAATCTTTGGCACAGGTTCCATGTTTTATTGTCATAAAAGATGATTAGAAAGTAGATTCCCCCCCCCCCCCCCCAGTTACATATTCTAGTATAAATTTAAGTCTTTTATGGCAAATACCTTACTTTTTGAATATGTTTACATGCTGGAAAAATTGTAATCAGTCTGCATGCAGCAACAGAGACATCATGCTTCTGGCATCGTCATGCACATCTGACAGACAAAAAGTGCCTATGGCTGCTAACAGTAACAAGGCAGAAGGGAAAAAAAGGGAAAATGCACTGACTACTATTTTACATGCTGTAACAAAACCAAAATATGCACAAAAAATATTTACTGATATTTGAATTAATATCTTCTGGTAAGTCATAAGAGGAAATATCAAAATCTTTTATCTAAGTGATAGGAGAGGAGAAGATTGCATTAATTACAGTGTTCATCATTGCAAATAAAGTCTATTTCCCTCTCTGTAAGTAATAAGCAGATGCGAAATGAAAGCCTAATTGAACCTCGTATAAAACCTGCAGGTAGCAATTATTGTTTAAAAGTAGATCTACTTTTAAAAAAAGAGGTTATACCCTAAGCCATTAACAATATCCAAAATCTAAAGTAAAAACCAAAACAAGAGCAATAAAACATTTAGCTAAATCTAAATGATGTCATTCAGAACAAGAACTTCCACAAATAAAGCACAATTTGTTTTATAAAATTTTTATAATACTCTTTATGCTTGATATGATTATGTCAATAATATAGATCTGCTTATTATTAACCCTTATTATTAAGAGTTATTACTAAACATGCAAAATTCATTGCATGAAGCATATGTAAAATGTATTAAATTCCATTCTATCAATAAAACAAGTTTTAGGTGCTTCTTCTTTCAGGCTTGATTATTCTGCAGCCCAAAGTTTTCTGAATTAAAAGTGATTATTTTAAGACTAAATCTCACTTGATTTTCATGAGTTATTCTGGAGAAATCAGGAAGTCACTTGGGGCTGCATTTTTTGTTAATTTAGTATACATAATGCTTTCTTCGATTTACTGCCCTATACTGCAGGCTATAAATAAACACATGTAAATAAGATTTAAGGGATTACAGTTTTGTTTTACATTCCAGGTTAACAAATTTCATAGTAAAATATTGGTATTAGAACCGGTTAACAGTAAACTTGAGGAGTGGTATAAATTAAATGAACTGAACAAACAATGGCACCCTGGATCACAGAATAATCTCATGGAGATTAAAATTCACAAAAATATTATTAAAATTATTACTATTATTATTATTATAAGACAAAATTTCACCCTTGAGTTTATCACATGCTACTTAGCAAAGATCCTAGAGATCTGGCCACCGCTGAAGTGTGTTTAAACTTGGTGTTGCTTACAGGATCGGTTCACGAAGCCTCAGGGTCTAATTTGATTTTGTCCCCCCCTCCCACCCACTCCCAACTTGTTTCTGTCATATTTTCGAAACAACTACTTTCAACAATTTTTTTGCAATGCCTCTCCTCCCCGGTGCCGCCGCCGTTTCAGTCTCTTGTGCTGCTGATCTCCCCGAAGTCACCGGGCAGAGCGGGGAGGAGCGGTCCCTCGGGGCCGAGAGCTCCTATCTCCCAGCATCCGCACCGAAGGACTACATATTCGAGGTTGGGTTTTTTTTCAGACCATGCGTTAGATTATTTCTAACACAGCAGAGTGGAAAAGGGAGCAAAAGGACAGTGAGAAGTTACAAAAATATATAACGTATCAAAAAATGGGTAAATTTAGACGAGTCAGTGCTGACTTCTAGAAGAATAAGTGGGCACCGTACACTAATTTATCTCCCATTAAGACAACATCGCTGTTGCAAAGCCAAAATTCTGAATAAGTGGCCTTTCCCCCATCTTACACTTTCTAACCCTACAATTTCCAGGCCCAAATGGAATCAACAAGGCAAAAGCCTAAAAATTGTAGGGTTAAGGACCGTTCCCCACTGCGGGATTTGTTCCTGTTTTGCCGTTTCATGCTACATTTTGTAAAAGGGGGTGGACGAACTGGGGGTTGACGTAAGAGAACCCTTCAAAATCTGTTTGGTCTATGTTAGCAATGACCAGCTGATCCGGAGGTGTTAACACCGGCTGTCCTCGCGTAAAGAATTTATCGAAGTTTTCGGCACCTTTACCACACTGCAAGAAAAAAAGAAAAACAGAAAAAAGGCTGAAAAAATCAGCAATACATTGGCAGTTCCAGCTTTTTGCAGATTTTTCAGGATACATGCAAGACTTCCCCTCGTTTCTTATGAGTAGTTAAGAGTAAATTTTCTTTTCAGATATTTTAACAAAAAATCCCAGGCAAACAGAAAAGTTTCCATCCATCAGCATGAGGTGACAAGGTAAAGAGGCTTAAATATTCAGAATTACTGGGATAAAAAAGGAAAAAGAAAATATTTTTATGGACATGTATTGGCAAGAGATACTTTATCTGTCAAGCATTTCATTCTTCTTAAAATCTTTATGATGCAAAATTAAATTTTCGTGTTAGTCTCTGTTTCCTTCACGATCTGCAGAAAGCTTAATGTAATTAATTTATATCCTTCGATTCTTCATTGTACAGCCTATAAACTCTTGTAAATTCATAAACAACAGCAGAGCTCCAGTCCTGGGGACTGCAGGAGGGAGCTGGGGCAGGGAGCGCATCCTGGGAACAGGTCCTCATTGCAAAACGTGCGGTTACAGGTTTCCTCCTTTTTTTGTCTGCGAGAAGAGACACATCGTCTCGCGAAGCCCGGCCGAGAAGGGGGGTTATATATAGCTACACGCTGAACACAACTCATTCAGAACAGAAAACAAAAGAAATCAGGTTTGCAGAAAGGATAGTTTTGAGTAATGCACAAAACACTTGAAAGGCAGGGAAGTATGATTAGAGGCAAGTTAAAAAGGATGAAGGTGGGACCAGAACAAAATTAGCTGGGGTGCAAGAAAAAAATGCATATTTGAGGAAAACTAGGCATTCAATACTGTGGAGAGGTCTAAAGGAAACTGGTAAATCTGCTTATCTCAAAACTATCTACTGTAACAGATCTTCGAACAAAGCGTGGTTATATGATAAAGGCACTGAACGTTTCTTCCCATTGTCCCTGACCCTTTCCTCTCTATCCATCCCTACAATATATCTACAGGTGGACTTTGAGGATAACGTTACACTATTATCTTCAGACTTAGAGGATAACTTGGAAAGGGTAGAATATGGCTCATACAACAGACCAATATTAAACATTGATTTTTCTGAACTAATGCAACATGAATAAAGCTGTGCATTTATAGGAGAAACCAACTGAAGAGGGGCCCCTTAAGGGAATTCGAGGGGGAGGTGTTTGGCTATCTTGAAAACAGCTCCGTCACAGTTTCCAGTCTTCTTGCAAAGCACCTGGCACGTCCTGGCCTGGGACACGCCATCCGATCTGAGCTGCAGAGAACTTTTGCTGCCTCGGGCACAAGTTGGTTTATGTTTCAGGTGAAAAACACATGCTCAGGTACTGGACCACAGCGCTCACAGAAGGACACTTGTTCAGTCTTGGAAGAACACAAGCAGAGGAACACTTCAACGGGTTAAAGGCTAACAGTAGTCTGGTTTTTTCACCCGGGGTTCTGCACTCACCGAATACCCTGGTGCGCACTGAAGCCAATGCATTTTGGTACAGAATCTCTGGAGAACAAGAATGGACAGAGCTGAACTTTGACAAGGGGAAAACTCTGCGTCATTGGAATGAAAGGTGATGTATCCCCAAATTAACAGTCAAATTTATTTAGAGGCAGTAGTCAACTCAGAGCAGCAACAAAAGGGCTATTTATACAGGGAAGACTTTTTGCTAAAAAGATGTTCTACAGATATGCATCATCCTTCCACAAAATTATGCTCTTTTTTCTTTTATTTTTCCTTTTTTCTTCTTTTTTCAGCAAGGGGAAGGTATTCAAACAAGCTGTATATTGAAGCCAAAGTCCCTGACTCCATTAGGTCTCTCAATATTGCTTATACTAGTAGAGGCTAAGAAATAACTCATGTGAAATCTGGGTATTCTTTGGGTGCGAATATAATAATTTATCAATAAATTTGCATCTTCAATTACGTATTTGTCTTCACACTAAAGAGTAGCATTGCTATTGTGAGCATTAATGCAGTATTAAAGCAGAACTGAAAATACAGGACTCCTAGAACTCCTAAACTTATAAATACAAGTAAAATGTCCTTCTTGCCAAATAATCAGTCTATGCCTATAGCCTGTGAAATGTCAGTCTGGAAGGGAACACATTATTTAAACCAACCAACTGCTGACCAAAAATCTGCGGCTCTGTGTTCGAGTGAGAACCATGCCTGTGCGCAAAAGCAGCAGGATTATTCCTGCAGCAACACGCTTCCTAGAGAAGATGCACCTACAAAGGTTTTCCGAAAAAAACCCACCCCAAACAAAGCCTATAAATACATCCATATCTTCAAACAGATTAAGGGTCCTGTGTTTTTTGCTTTCTAGAATCAATATAAATAGAATCAGCAATCACAATAAACAAGTTATACATAGGGTATATAAATATCAGACTTGGATTTTAAATTATTCTCGTCTGGGAAAGTTAGGCTCCATGTGAATACACCTTGGTGTATTTTAATAGCAGTCTGTATAAACAAAACAGGTCATGATAACCACGGAGACAGAGCACAGCCGCTCTAAACAGGAGCCAGGATCTGCCACCAAACGTGCTGTGATGGAACCAGACCACACTTCAAGCTTTTAGTACCTTCCTGCTGGTGTTACTTTTAACTTCAAGGAGAGTCTAAGCACTCAGTTCCTGAGCTAATAAAACTTACAGATGTGAAGGCAGATTTGCTTTACGATCAGCTTTAAATCTGGCTCAAGAAGCATGTAATGAAAATCTCCCATAAAATATGCTTTAAAAGGGTGCAGCTCCCCTTCGGACAGACAGCTCTGGGGAGCGGCCGGGCAGGGCTGGCAGCACCACCCATGTTCTTTGCTTATTTACACCCTTCCCTGTGTGCAAAAATCCACACCACATGAAAAGGGTATTTCCCCTAGCACAAAACACTCTTCTCAGCTTGCAACTCTCCTCCTGGTGACATGAAAAAGTGATTTGTACGCAAAAAGAGAGGAATATATTCTGCCAGCGGGTAGTGGCCTCCCTCTGTTCATTAGTTTGTGACACCACGCTAGCGTGTCTGCACTGGTAAATAAATCAGCATACAGACCAATAATCCTATACCTGCAGTGCTACAGCCAGCTATGCATCTCAGTTGAAACAAAAATAGTGTTAGAGAAGAAAGATTCAATGTTAGGACATAACAATTTACAGCTGTTCCTGAAAGCTTGTATTCTTGTGTGCAAATACTTTTCTTTGCCTGTCAATAAAGCACAGTACATGCTGAAAGAAATTCTGTATCAACAAACACAGCTCTTCAAATTCTATTATGCAAACAGTTCTCACGGTAAGGACATCTTTCACTTGTTTGGATTTCTAAAATACTCCTACAGATACAGGTGTGTAAACCAGTAATAAACATTAAAGATAAATCAGGGATTATTCCTGCAAACTTGGCAGATGTGGGTTCTGTCACTCGAGGATGGGGAATACAAACACCCCGTGCTGTGTAGCCCACCGTGGAGGAAATTCATCCCAGTAATTCAGATACCTTTAATCATTGACTTTAGATGTTGTTCAGAGGAGACAGTCGGGAACTGCATTTATTACGTCTCAAGTGGCTGATGTGAAAACGCCAATTTTCCCTGTTTTCAACTTCTCCTGCAGTGCATGACCGTCAAAGTCAAGCCTCAAACCTCTGAGAGACTTTTTTGCAAAGAACAAAGTACACTGGGTTATGCTACAGGGTGCCAAAACATTAGCAGATTTACAGACTGGTCTGCCATAATCAAATTGCCTTATTTTAGAAGTGTCCCAGGTTTGCAGCACCATCAAGCCAGCATTAATCTCACCCCATGGGAAAGCATGATTGCAGACACATTTAGCGAGGGAAGTACTTGGCATCTCACTTACCACTTTAGGTTTGAAAGGTGGCTGAATCTCTCTGTTTTCCAGTTTTTCCCAGTCAATTCTCCTGAAGAAGCATGTTCCCTGATGTCTCTTTCACCTTCAAGGCCACAGCCAAGGCGTTTTGCGGGATGTTTAGTCATTAGCTATTAGGAAGAAAGCACCAAATGATTAAATTTAACGCTGGAATGAAAGTGAGACAGACTTGCCCCAGATTGTGATGCTCTTGCTCCTCTCCTGAAGATGCAAGTTGCTAATAAAATTGTTTTGAAAAGCTAAAATTCATTTTTTGAAGATTATTTTTCTTGTTTGATCACTGGAGACAGCACGTCAGCAGCAAAATTAAGGGTTGCACTTGAGAACTTTTTCCCATTCAGCAGAGGTTCCTGCTGGAGGTGTGGGTGGGCAGGCGGTGCCCAGGGCACACTGCCATCCTATTAGTTCACAATTCACTCCTGAATTTCACCTTTGGTCTTTCAGTTCAGTCTTATAAATCTCCAGAACAGCTTCTGCCCTACCTCAACAATCAATTAAACTTAATAAATTCCAATATACTAAAGCTGTATGAAGTATAACCCTCCTCGTTTCATTTTTCTGCGCTTGTTCAAAACATCTCATTACAGAGCCTACAATTTCTTGGCACCCAGCTGACAATATCTAATCTACGTTTCCTCCCTTGCATCTTAATGACATCTTGGTCAATACTATAACCAGTTGCATAGATTAAGCAGACTTGGGGAAAAAAAAACCCCAAACCACCAGCATTGCATGCTTGGAAACAGTAATGTGCTCCCTAATTAACAAGCTCCTCAAAATCTTTTCAATTGATATGTACATTAGGAACTGAGCAATCTAGCCTTCAACTCTCAGTTCCAGTATTGTGGGGACTTTTTAAAGCTCTTTTACAAATTATATATGATTAATATACTGCCGGGAGTGATACCTCAACACATCTTTTTAAAACCTCAGCTGTACCGCTTTAGTCTCCCTCCAAATGTTGAGTTGATCAGATTCCAACTTTGAACCTAAAATAAAAGCAACTCTAAGCAGACCTTGGGAAGTCGGCTGTGCACCGGGCTAGGACTCACATCCTTCTTCAAGCTCAACAGCAACTGTCCCATTTTTGTCACCTTTTCTAAACCCCTTGCTTTAACAGTAGGTGATATAAGAAAATGTGAATAATGATTCCAGTAGTTTTAATTCTTTCCAAAGTTACTGCATTTACCAAACCCAACAAACTCTGAATCAGTGGAACAGATGTCAAGCAGACAATTCAAATTTCAAGAGCACAGTGGGCACGTTTGTCTTGCCCGATGGCACACAGTCCCGGGATTGCTGAGCTACTGCTGACTACGAGGTTCAGAAGCTTTCTCATATTGACTTCTTAGCTCAGGTATAATGCTCACTGAAATTTGGGATTGATTTGTTAGTTTAATACAGATGATGAACATGTTAGTATCACAGAGACTTGACCTGAAACCTAGTGCTGCAATGCAATTTTAGCTCTCTGACCTCCCTTTGCATAAACACCTAGCAGAACAGCAGCAAGCAGGAGAGCTGAAAACAGGGTAATTAGATCAAGTTCAAACTGTGCTGTTTGAATATATGATTTTCACGACAAGGCATCAATCTGCATGTACTTTACAAAAATATATCACGTTTAGTTTTTGTTGGCCAGCACGTCTACACCGGGATAGACTCCAAAATTAAAGTGGTCTTTCCTTTCAGCCTGTTGTTCTAAACAGCTTTTCTTTTCCTTGATGATTTTTCCTTAAGGGATTAATATCCAGCTCATGTACAATACTTCATAAATGGTTGCAAAGGAAAGGATGAAAGTAAATACCAAATTAACTGACACTAAGTGCAGTGATATTTTATCAGTGTAAGACATCAAATAACACTTTATAGACGGTGATTTGGAAAAGCCACAGACTGACAGTACTCTAGGGAATCACACGGAGTCAAAGGAAAGTCAAATGAATTCTTTTTTCCTGAGCTAATCCCCTGAAGTCAAATCTATTTTTTTCCTCAAAAAAAAAAAATTAACTTAGAATCTAAGATAAATTTTAGGCCACACAGGTTACCACTGGGTCAGGATTTCCCCACAGTTTCCTTGCATTGATGCTAAAGATTTTCACATAAGCTCACCTTTACCTACATTTAAAAATTATTCTTATTAACTCTTTTGCTCTGCTGCTGTCATTAGGCATACTGGGCTGAGGACTTGCTGGAGTATCTGGTACCCATCCAAGCTGAGATATCTCCTCACCCTGCAAAACTGGGGTTGTGCTGCTGAGTGTTGAGGCAAGGTGGGTGGAGACATTTCACACCATCGTCCTGTTTATAAATTCTGCTTTGGATTTGGCAGCTACTGATTCTGACATTTGTTCTTACCAGAAAACAAGCAGGCACAGCGGGAAGAGCTGAACACTTACCAGTGACACCAAGCGATGAGCATTTCAGGACAATTAAGCTTAGCACTGCCTGACAGAAGTTGCACTTAAAAATACTACAGTGCCATATCAAAGCCAGACAAATTTAGTCACTCACAAGGATTGCCAAAAAGGAACTTAATGATAGAGAAGCATCTATCTCACCCCCTTGCAGATGGAGACAGCTTCTTTGGACAGTGATTTTGGATAGGAAACATTATGCTCCATTATGGACTGGAAAAGTTCATCTTCATCTTCTCCATCAAATGGAGGCTGTTGAAAATAAATCACAGGTAAGTTACTTACTGGGTTTTGGTTTTTTTTTTTTTTTAATATTCTCACTTTTTATGAAATGGCATGACAATACTATGGCCACACTGGGTCAGGGCAAAGGTGCATTCAGCCCAGCAACCCGCCTCCAGTCAATCATAGATGCCAAAAGAGATCAGTATACAGCAGTGGTCCTTGCCCAGGAATACACACCAAACTCCCAGCCATCTGCAGCTTGGGTATCTTCTGACCCAGAAGTTTAGTGCTTATCAGTCTCAGATAGAAATCGAAGAGAAAAGTTCATTTCTGCCCCCAGCATGGCAGCCAGGTTAATGAAATATGTGCAGGATTATCTTCGTGATCATCTTTAATCAGTTTTTAAAGCTACTGTGCACCAGACAGCCAAAATACTTTAAAGGGTGAAGTTTGGAGACTGTAACTTTCAATTACTTTGTGCTAAGGTATATCCATTCCTCACTTAATTCCAGTTAAACTCCAGTTTGTTTTATAAGACATGGCTGTAGGCTCTGCTTCTGTGAAGGGGAGACTACCACAAGAAAGGGCTGCATTTCATTTTTAAATATAGGTGATGAGGAAAGTGCCCATGAGTGAGTCCCCAGGATATGGGCACTGTGCAAGACTCAGCTAATGGTAAATCTCATTTTCTCAAAAGCATTCAGACACCTAATATTTGCAATGCAGACTGTAAATGTTAACAACTGCAATTGCCACACTTTAAAACTTTTAAAATGTCGACTGGAATTTAGTAGAGAAACTATTAAAGGCATTTGTTAAAAATGTATGTTTTAAGCTCAGGAAATGCATACCTTTAGCTAACACTCATTGAAAGCCAATTGCAGAAATCTTTTCCAACTCAAGACTAATAGAATTCCTTAAAGTTGGTAGTTATCTGCCATTTACTGCAGTACAGTGCTGCTTTTCTACTTGAGTGACTCAGAGGGCAGTGTCTCATTAACTGTGCGGAATAAGGAGTCTGTAACTGAGCATATTTCAAGTGGTAAGACCCATACTTCACCCCTAGGACATGTAATACAAAAACTGTATTCTTGTGACTTAACCGCAGTGCAGAGCATATACACACTCTTATTATGTTTCCCTGTGGTTTCAAACTACTAAACGATATTTCCTCCATTTGACATGCATTTTCCTGCTCAAGTGTCTCCCATTCAATTTTGAAGACAGCTATTTATAACATTATTACAGTACAAAGAAGCCATATTCAAAGGCAGTGCTTGATTATGTGGGTGCAATATAAAGAGCTTAAAGCCTAAACACATTCTCAGTTGAGTCAGTCAAGAGTACAAGGAGATAATATCAGTATGAAAGGCCTCAGTCTTGTCCTCTAACGGTCTAACCCTTCAGGGAACCTTGAAACAGAGCAACGTTGGAGAGGCAGGAGGAGGTCACTCTTACCTGGCCAGCTAACATCTCATAGAGCAGCACTCCGTACGCCCACCAATCCACAGACTTCCCATAGGGCTGGTAAGCAATAATCTGTAAAATCACAAAAAAACCAAAGAAACCCCCCCTATGTTAACTAACACCCGGTCTTGTGACATATTAGATAAATAGTGACATGCAGAGATGAACATATTTCCTTGAAAAAGCCGAGAAAGCCAGTCCTGTAACCTTCATTCTAGCTGCTCATTGGTTTCAGTGGGAGTTGGACTGTTCTGCAAATGTTAGTCTACACCCACCCGCGTCTTTTGGTACTCCGATATCTTGGGAAATGCGGCTCTTAGGAGACCTTGGGATGTGCATTTGAAGGCAAAGGAGGAAGTACAGCAGCACAATGTAGGAGACAAGGCAAAAATGTTATTCATCCATTTGTGTCAAAGCTTGAAATCATGAGACTCACTTAACTTACAGATTATCAATAATTAAGTATTTCTTTTCAATATTTATATTTTTGTTCTGCTGTAAAAGGAATCAAAATTTAAGAAAAGAGCAAAACCCTGAAAAGCTCAGTTACATTTTCCCAAGTTGCATGATTAAGATACTCTCAGTATGAAGCTAAATACCAGCTACACCAAAAAGAAAGGGGTTTCTGCTGTTCAGCCTAATGGAAATGTCAAGTATTTTGCATCCTCTGGATTCACATCTGACTCACATAGAAGCACAAATTGAGTTCCGACACAACGAAAGTCTGCAAGTGCCAACAGCACGCAGGTCCCCTCATGTGTCATTTTCTTTAATCGAGGCCTCTTCAGAGATCAGTGTTAATTTATTTAAGAGATGCATTTGGGCATGCTATAGAGGAGTTTTGAGGTGCAGACGTTCTCTCAGATCTCTTTCTAAATAACTGTGAGGGGATATTGTGAGCCATGAAGGGATGCAGAATGTCCCAGCCACTGTCCATCCACATTGGGGAGGTCAGTATAGGAGCCTCCAACCCCAACGCCACCGCTCCACTAGAATAAGCAGAGAACTGGGGCAGTCATTACTCCAGATGGGCTTGCATTTATTTTCCTGTTTGCGTGTGTTTTTATTCTTTGTGAAACAAATTGCTAAGACAAGTACATATCACATATCCTAGATTTTTTAGTTGTCTGAAAGAGAAGTTGAGCTGGCAAGTTCTGTAGTTTCTCAGGAAAACAGTGAGTCACCAGTTCAATAAAGCAGGACTGCCTGGCTACTAAATAAAATTATAGTCTCTGTGCGAATATATGTTCTTCCTTGGGATAACAGCAGCACACGAATTAAAAATTACTGCAATGTTTCTAAGCAAAGGATTTCAAAATCAATCACACTTTGAAATATATTACACAACCAGAGGTAATAAAAAGATTCTCAGTTGGAAGGTCCTACATAAAGGCAATCTTTATTAGCTGTCTTTTAGCAGTAATATAGGCTTTAAAATATATATTTGGGACATTCGTTTCCAATTATAGTGGTTGACATACTTGGTTACTCTCCCTTTAATTTCTATCACCAGTAAGTTCCCAGAGACCCGCTGGAATCAGTGTTGCTTCTTGAAAGACCAAACATTTTCAAAACTTTATCCAGAAAAAATACTGGTCTTTACACACAGAAAATGATAAAACATTCCTCAACCCTTCTCTGACAATCTCTCCTTGCCTTATGGAAAAGAGTATTTTATCAAAAAAAAAAAAAAAGGGATATTTTTCAGAAGGTCGTTAATTTACACGGGCAGAACATTTTGTACAGTAAGTGCGCTTCATGTAAGTGGTCTTGGTAGGAACAGTTTATTTCAATTAGCAAATGAGAAAAAGATGGATCCATAGCAGTGGGAAAGAAAATGATGCTACACCGCCATGGTTCTCAGCCTGGCGGTCAGGTCTGTCCAGGAGGCCACAGTCTACTTCTCTTCCTCTTGTGATTATTGAGGAGAGGAAATCTTTTAAATATGGCAATGCAATGTCATAAAATGAAAGCATAAAAAGAAGCACAGACTCAATGACGCTGTTTGTTTATCCAGCAAGAGGTGAGTCAAGATTGGGTTGTTCTCTAAATAGCATTCTCATCAGCAAATGTAATCTGTCCCAATTAAATCTGCCTTTATGAGAGAATATCAAGCAGAATCATCGAGACAGAATTAACATGAAAAAAGCTCCTACATTTAAGCTAACATATGGCCAGTCACTAAGATTTTTGTCCTATTTGATGCCACATGTCAACATCAGCAGAAGCATCTGACAAACAGACCAGTGCCCCCTCTGAGCCGGCACACACCTCCCTTGCCTGAACCAGTTGCATGATGAAAGAGTGGGATCTGAGAAATAAATACGGACATCAGGTTCCACTGGGACTGGAAAGGTCCCACTGCAGAAAAGTCCCACTGCAAATGCAATGAAAACACTTTTTTCATTGAACCTATCGCAATGTAGGAAAAGGTGGTACTGTCAATGTCTGCTGCTGTACACCGGAAGTTTTCTTCCTTTGATCCTAATTAAACATATCCAACGTGACTTACCAGCTTAATCCTGGTAAGGGTATGATACAAGTGAAACACAGAAAAGCAATCTGCCACGTTCATTCACCAACCTGCGTGTAATGCACGGAAACTGGCGGTTACACTCATAATATTGGGAGCTATTCAAAGCATTAATTGGAAAATGTAAACGAGAAGAAAGAATGCTCACTTCAAGGAAGGAATTACATGTGGGAGGAAGCAGATGAGTTTTCAGTATACAGTCAAACATGCACTGGTACAAAGTCAGCAAGTTCTAAATGTTGTATTTTCAGTAGTTCCCTCCTCCTCATCCAGAAATCATCATGGATCAGCTATCAGCTGCTGCACTCAAAGCCATCACTGGCGGCCTCGCAGCAGCTGCCAAAATAATCCTATCTGCATGTACAAATTTTAATATCTTTTAGAACAAATATTAATACGACCTCCTGTCTCACTGCAGTGTGCAGAGCAGACCCACAGAGCAGTGAGGGAGTTCATGTGCCTGGAAATGAAGACCTGCACCCTCCTCCAGCTATGATCTCTGCTTTCTGCTGGCCAGGGAGGAGCAGCAAGTTGATAGGACCCTTCCCCTCCTTCTCTATCATTAATTTAAATGATTGCTTTTTTCATCTCCTTTTGCATTTCAAATGTCCTATTTTACCTATCTATTACTGTATTTTAAGAGCTCTGCCTTGTCAGGTTCCGTGGATTTGAGAGCTCAGGAAGAGCTCAGGAGGAATTTCTCTCATCAAGCCAAATTGGCAGCAGAATGTTGATTGCTTTTTTCTTTTTTTTTTTTTTTTTTCCTTTTTGCCTCCAAGGAAGGCGCAGTTAAGAGCAGGACACAGAGATTAATACCAGCAATTTGTAGGAAGGTTGAGATCATTGCAGCTGGTAGCCAGTTGGGATGAAAAGATTATATCCCAGAGGCAAGAGAGAAAGTCTTCTGTGAATGTATCTTATGTCTACTGGAAAAGTTAAAACTCAGTTATTAAAAGAAATAAATATTACTAGCACAAGAAACAGTCAAATGTACACTTTCCAAACCTTTGCAATACCTATTAGCCTCCCATAATCCCAGCAAATGCAAGGTTAGAACTTAAGGTTTTGAGGCTATTAGATGGAGGAGAAGGGAAATGGAGTTTCTAATTTAAATTCTTCTGAAATTCAAAATCAGTGCTCTAGCTGCTGCAGGGATGCTGATGGTTCAGTCCTGCACCACAGACAGCAGGCTGTGCTGGCAGAATCCCTTCCCACTAATCCTCTTGACATCCATCTCCTTCTGTCTCTCTTGACTGGTCAAGGAAATACAAAGTATTAATTGATTTCACAGCTGTTTTACCACTCTGACCATAAATATTTAAGTTCAGCACATCAATAAATATTCTTTACTAGATAACCACTTTCTGCCTGACAGAAGAGGTCAGACCTGGGATTCTACCAGTTTAACCTCTGCACATTTCTCAAATTGCATGGGATAAGAAAACGAATATTAATTCCAGTGCATTATACACCTAAGTAATAACAAATGCTAGCTTTCCCAATCATTAAAAAAGGAAAGCATTATTTTACAGTACACCAAAGTGTGCAAGTCCACTTTGCTGAATGCAGCACCATATTCCCCTGCTTTTCTGCCTGGAGATTGTACGTGTGAAGCCAGCTGAGATGTCCCTGTACGGTCCTTCCAGCCGTGTTCTCTCTGAACTATGTCTGTGGGTAGTTCATGTTGAGGCAGCGCGGGCTCCTTCAGACCCCACTACAGTCACAACATTATTTCCCAAATACTGATGAAAAGCGCTAATTCTCTATGTTTGAGTGCAACACACTCACAGGGCTACTCTACTCTAGATACCTTCAACAGTTGATTTAGATTTAGCTCATTTCTCTCTACCCAGCAGGGAATGGTACTGTGCAAATGCATCCTCATTATAATCTATTATAAATTTATAAATTTTAGCCCACGGAAACATGCTGAAATGCTCCTGCAAGCAAAACATGAACCTTACTTTGAAGTTTACCACAGACCTAGTTAGCAATTTGTCAGTCACAATAATGTCTTCAGAAACGAAAGAAAATCAGCCAACTAAAAATAAAATAAAATATCAGTTTGTAAGATAATAGAAAGACTAATTTCCTCCCTGTTACTGAATGTTTTGGTAAAAGGTTTATTTCTTTATATGAAATTTCCAAATAAAGTAAAATAAATCATTCCAGCACTGACCCATATTGAGCATTTTGGCACTGACAACACGTTCTTTGGTATTAACTGGCACAAGGCTATTGCCACAGAAAGGACACTTTTTAATTTGTAATATTGGCTGCATTTATGTTTTGATAGGAGAAAATGAAATACTGCTCTGGTGGTTCTGATATCCTGCTGCAAGCAACAGCAATTTGTGAAAAAACAAGGTTTTATAATACACAATATTTCACTCTGAAAAGCATGAATTAACAACTGGAAAAAAACAAACTATTTTTCATCCCATTTTCACAGAGATGACAAAATTCACCTTAGACACTAATTTACTTGTCTGTGTATAAATCTCCCGTATCCCAACAAACATTCAATTACAGCCAGAAATGTTCCAGCCAGAGCTGCCTCTTGCCCAGCACTCAGTGAAACACTCAGTATCTCGGATCAGGATATAGCCTCTTGCATTGAATTTGCAGCCAAACAAATCAAGACTCTTGAAAGCTCAGTAGGCACAAATACCAGATTTTAATATTCATATATTTGAATCATTTCCAAATCACCACATGTGCTTGTTTTTAATGTTTTATACTTAAACTATTGAAATACAAATCATATCCAGACTAAAAACGTTAACTCTACGCTCGTATTTATCACAGTGCTTTAAAGTAGAACTGTGCTTCTCATGATCAGATCTTCATTTCAGACCCACTGCAGTTAGGTTCATGTTTGAATGTGATTTTCAGTGGCTTGAATGCAGCACAAGTATCGCCAAGTCACAGAAAACTCAAGGCGAATTATGGATTTATTATGTCAGCTCCATTCCAGCCCTGATCCCATAGCTTTGTGGAGGCTTTCAATGACTGGAGCTTTCCTGAGATCAAGAGCAGTAACTCATGACACCTATGTACCGTTTGTAAGACATGGCCTGGAAAAGACAAAAAAGTTTCGCAGGGAGGTCAGCAAAAAGCTTCAAGACCTCATGAATCCCTTCCCAAAAATCAATGAGTGGTTTGTGATTTCCTGAAAATGCCAAACAATCCTTTAAATAGATGTATTTTGTCAGCTGTGTGAACTTATGGAGAAATACATTAAAGAAGCTATGTTTGCTCCCAATAAAATGTTTGCTGACCTCATCAACATCCGCAACAACGCCCATGAACTCTCTGTGACTTCACAAATCGAAGCACAAAGTTTAGTATAATAACATTTCCAGGCTACAAATTTAAAATCACGAGGTCGTGATCCAGCTTTTTTAGTCTTTTGCTAGTACAAACAAAATCTGAAGCACTGATCTCGTAAAAAGTTAGGTTTTCAATCAACTAGATATTTTTTAAAATAGTGAAGTCTTATTGATAATATTGTATTAATTCACAAAGTTATTCAATATACCTGCAGAAGTATAAATGGTACCATCCACAGAGTATCCAGAGTTACAGCTATCAAAACCTGGTGGTGTGAGATGTGTGCAGTGACAATTTTCATTTCAGAGACTAAAAGGTTCTTGAAATGGTAAATATTTACCTCTGGCGCAATGTAGTCTGGAGTGCCACAGAAGGTCCTGGTTGTTACTCCATCTAACATATGTTCTTTGCACATTCCAAAATCAGCAATTTTAATGTGTCCTTCTGAATCCAACATCACATTATCTAATTTCAGATCTCTATGAAGAATCACAGTAATTTAATGTTAATGTTTAGGATCAACTAGGGCCAGCTTATCTACTTCTGAGTCTAGGTAAGGACTATGTGTAGCTATTTGGGGGTGGAGGGGCCAGGGCTGCACATGCATGGCAGTCTACAACCTGGAGGGAGCTGGGCACCTCACTGCAGGCACGTAAGAACGACCATAGGTCCTGAAAGTGGACAATTAATGAAGAGAGCTGTATATGACCACGAGCACACTCGCACTGAGACTTCTGAATGTGTAAAACTACTAAACATCACACAGGAATGCACAAGATGATGTTTTACGTTTTCAAGAGTTTTCATTTGAGTTGGGCAGAGCACAGATGTCAGAAAAGCTCAGGTAAAGCAGTGGCTTTGGTTTCCAGCGCTCCAGCACCAACACAACAAAAAGAACACTACAGTGACTGCTTTTTATAAAATGTTTAAAAAATGCACTGAAATGTTAAAGAAACTGATCCTTTCGGGATTTTAAAAATAGTTCAGAAATTATGTATGTCAGATTATACTCACCTATAAATAATCCCTCTGTTATGGAGAAAGAATAACCCAACTGAGATCTCAGCTGCATAGAACCTGTATGAAAAAAACCCCAACAGATTGCTTATTGCCTCATGATTTTCTTCTAACAAAATATTTCAGAAATGCATCCTTGATAGTATATATAAAAAGTACATATAAAGTATATAATATATGGTGTGTATATATATTAAAGTATAAAAATATATATTACAGGCAGATGACATAAAAGACACTTTACTTCAATTTGACTTTAACAGACACATTTCAAGTATTTGATGATAAAATAATGCAGAATTTTTGAAAAAATTGAAAATGTCTCCCTAGACCACAAAAAAAATGGTGCAGCTGGAGCACAGCATTTTACTGCACTGCTCTAACTCTGCCTGCAAAGGTCATTATCTCTAATCACCTATCAACGCTGAATTCAGGATGCAGCTCAACCTACATTGCAATTTATACGGCATGAAATAATTTGCAGAAATAGTATTCCTTCATACAGGCTGTTAATGGATTAATTACATAAAGCTAATTAAAATGATTACCATATAAAATATAATTGCTGAATGTAGTTAAAAGATATATAATATTGATGGATGTTTGAAGCCAGTTGCTGTGGAACCGTGCAAATTATATGCAAGAGGATTATTTAAAGATGAGATTAATTTTTAGGCTAGCATAAGGGAAAGGAAAGCTCAGCTCTGAAACACTTGATCAGAGGTGTTTGTGAACGCCTGTGCTGGAAAATGCTCCACAGGCGTAAGCTGTCATAAAGCACCAGAGTTTTCAACGGCTGTTGGCAAGTTACTTTAGCTGGGAGTCAAGGATGATCTGACACCATCTAGTTTTTATTCAGTGAGTTGTTGAAATTTTGTTCTATATCTCAAATACTTATATTTAGAAGGCCTCTCATTTAAACAAGACCTGATTGCTTAAATTGAAATGAGAAATTATTTTAGCTGAATTCCTAAAACAGTTGGTCACACTTGATTTTAAAGTTTCATTGGTAAGTGATTTATGAAACACTAATAAATGATGAGGAGATGTTATAAGCATGACTAAAATGGTACTGATGGATCTATTCACATTTGAATATGCTACAGGTCATTATCAGTCGCTCACTGACATGCCAGATGTACAATTACCTAAAAGGGATCATGTATATAAACAACTTCTAATCCTTTATTAATACTTCACAAATAAAACTTCTATAAAAAAGTAGGATCACAGAAATTCTTATAAGCTAGACATTGAATTTATCTTGTATAAACTATAATATAGCATTGCAATGCTGAGTCTATTTGTATCGCCTTTCCCTATAATATTAATTCAGATTGAAATGTTCTACTCACTTTTTTTTTTAATTTGCTTTTAAAAACAACACCAGAATACCAAGTAACATCTTTAATTTCCTGTTGCCTTGTTTAAATTCTTGTCACTGTTAAAGTAGGCATTGCATGCCTTTGTTCGTGCTGTATTTTTGAATAAAAAGGCATAGCTACCTTTGGTCTATGTGTGCTAACACCATTTTTAACATAAACTTCAGCTTTTGGGCCTTAAAAAACACAATCAAAAAAGGCCAGCCTAGACTTCATACTGAACCTGGGAAGAAGAAGAAACCTAATCCTCTTACAGTGTAAAATGAAGATGATGACATGATTTAAATATATAAACATGAACACTCACACTGCTTGTGGCTCCTTAAATTTTCCTACTTGCTGAATGTGATACATGAGGTCACCACCATTCACATACTCCATAACAAAATACAGACGGTCCTAGGATAAAGTATTAAAGACGCACGTAAACACATCAGAGAAAATATTAGATATTGATCAGCAAAAAAGCCACTAATATGTTATTATAAAGCTTTATAACATTATTAGGACTGGTTGTACATTCTGGCAAAATTGACAGATCAGGAAATGGAGTGTTTTGTAAAACGTGCAAGAGTAAATGACTGATGAAGTCTGTCTAGATTTGCCAATTTTAGTGACGCACTTTTATATATTATTTGTCTACAATGGTTCCCATAATTATTCACATACAGTTCTGTCTGAAAAAGCTGTCTCTCTAACAATAAATGTAAAAAAAAAAAAATTAGAAATGGTTGAAAATTCTTGCTTTGAGGCCATTTCTAATCCTTCCTAATAAGTTTTCCTTCAGAAGATGGGAGGTATTAAAAAAATATTTTTTTTTATTATTAAAAAGAGGCAAGAAGAAAAGTAATTGTAAGGTTTACAAAAGTACCTGGAACCTGTACAAGTGACACTAAATTAATTTCTCGTAGGCACATATTTCAGCTAGAGGAAGATGGCAATAAGGTATTTTGGAGGGAGATTTTTCTGCACAGTGAGGACTTTTAAAGGCCATATCCACGTATCTCAAATCAAACATGACCATAATATATTTGAGTGCACTTAAGTAGTGTTTTCCCACCCAGTGACCTTCAGAAAATAGGACTTAAACCAGTAGGTCTGTCCCCCAATTTTCTGAGGACTAAAACTCAGCTCTTCCAACTGACTTCAGTACGAACACATTGTTTACACTCTACAAACATCTTTGATTTAGGGTGGATGATTTTGACCACCTAACATTAAAAATTCTGGTGGACAACATTATGGCAAGCTTACTATCTGCAGTTATAACATGATCCAGACAGCATATAAGATGCATTAATAGTCTTCCTCCCAATTCTGGAAGACACATTTTTGGCTTCCTCTGATTTTCCTTTAGATATTTTGGACAGAATCATTATCCTGAAGTATTTGTAGAAAAGTTCTGATCCAATATTCTGATGGGAAAGAAACTCATTACTAAGATGCTCTAGTTCAATCTCTTTCCTTCAGCATTGATTGAAAGTCTCCAATCATCCAGTAACTGAGATTTCAGAACATTAACATACATTTAAAAACGGTGATTTCCTAAGCTGGGTCCAACAGACAAGCCATGGGAAAAATGTTTAATTGGCCAGATTGGATTTATAAAATTTAGATTTTTGTATGAATTGTCTTATTGTAAAATCCATGGCAATAGAAGCCTGCATCTAAAAGCACTAACCAAAAATTATCAATTTTTCCTATAGTCACACAGTTTATGCCTTTTCTTCTCCTTCATATACAATTTCTTATTTTTGTAGCTAATATTAATCCTCCAGAATATTTCATAGCACCAAGTGCAAATTACTCAACACTTTGGAAAACATGAAGTAAATTAGGCAAAGGCCAATGACCTAGGCCTTTATGTAGCTCCATTGCTCTTGTACATGACAAACCAAAAAAATGATACTGTAAATACTAAAAATCCCAACTTTTTTCCTCCATTCCCCTTAGCCAGAAAGCACCAGACATTTGTACTTTTGAGACTTTACATTTAAAATGCAGTTGCTCAAAAGAAAGATAAGATTAAAAAAAGTGGTTTTTCATTTACTGATGACACTAAGCTTTTTAGTTACTAATGAAGTTATAGAGAGATAAAGAATTAGAGGGAGATAGAAGGCTATTTCTCACTAGGACCTCTCTTATCTTATTACAACAATCTTCATATTATAAGTAGCGGCAGGAAAAATATTTTAGAAAGCAAGAATTACCAAGTGCAATAGTTCCCGGATTCACATTTTATTGTGATTAATTATGTCTGCAAATCTGTTGCATTCAGGCCATTTTCTGCTCAGAGATTTGTAGACATTAAACAGAGTTTGAAAATGCCTTTAACAACACAGACAATTACGCTATGAAATGGTGACGGGATGACGTGGCTTGTTTGTGGAATATTACAATGTTATTACTTCAAACTAACTGCCTGTTGTTTGTTTGTTTGTTTTTAGATTAAAAACCATCAACAATGTAAGATGTAAAAGATGTGGCACAGTCAAGTGGAAAAACAACATATGTCCCTTCATCACCCCATTAAGTGACAACCCAGCCCTGGGGCACTAGTTCAAGGCCATTGTCATAAGATGGCTACAAAGTGAGACAAGAAGAGCTTTGATTTCTTGTGAATAAAGACCCAGCTTGGAACATTCGGAGTCAGTTCACTAGTGTCAGGGTGTATCCGTGCCCACTCCGAAAACCAAAAGCACACTGAGCGCCAACTGTCTACCACGTAGCTTTCCATGGCATCCAACAGAGCGGTATGGTGCTGCTGGATCGTCAGATCCATCCTGCAGTCTCTCTCTGGGAGATGTTTTGCAATGTGATGGGGAAATGTCCACTTCACATATTTATGAGGCAGAAAGGAAGAAAAAAACCACCCAATGCTTTCCTCTGTGCCAGGGGTGCCAGAAAACTAAATTAAATCCATCAACATTGATTCATGACTAATCACCTCATGATATAATAACAGCCATAAAGACTTTTCAAGTACTATCCTCAGATCCTTAAAAATATTTAGGAACCTTTGAGAATCTGGGCTTAAAGCTCTGACTTAGCAAAGCATGCTTTATTAAATTCGTGAATTGTCACACTGGTCTGGTTGAATTACTGTATGAAGAAAAATCTTTAAACCTAGGTTTTATATTTAAAACACAAGGGGTAATTACATGAAGTATCTCTTTCTTCAACATTTTCTACACGCAGAAGCTTTGATATATAGGTTGGATGATAATAAACATTATTGAACTGATAAAATCCATGATCATATAGCATGGAAAACATCAGGGTGGCAAGAAAGACAGAGCTCACGTACAACTGTTTGGAAACAAGAGTGAAGCTGTGTCAGGAACGGTGGTTTATCTTGCAATGCCAGGACTCGTTTTTCAACCATTGTACATTCAACATCATCATCCTGAATCACCACATCTTTTTTCAGTATTTTGATTGCATAGAGCTCCTCTGTCCCCTTTCTGTCTGCCAGCATCACCTGCACAAAGAGAAACAACAGGGTGAAAATCTTCCTACCTGCCAAGGAGGGAAGGTGACTCATACGCCTGAAGATTTGTATCGATGGCAATCCAGCTTTTCCTTTTATTGGTAGAGACTAACTTGACCAAAACTCCAAAAATATCATCATTGCTCACCCACTGCAATGAGCTGTACCAGTCATTTCAGACAAAGCCTGTGCCAAAACCCTCTGGTTAATCGCAGGCACATTGCCAAAGGGCTGATAAAATGTTAAGCCCCAGGGGACTTCTTCAGTAAAGGGCACTTCATCGCATAAGTGGTTGTTCAGACAGAAAAATAGCAGTCCTTTCTTTTGACTAACAGATTTCAAACATATATATATACACTATTCCTGTTTTTTCCCCAATATTCAGCCTTACCAATGTTGGTGACTTCCAGAACTGGCAGAGTGACCTAGGTAGTAAAGCCAGAAAAGTAGACTTAATTTCCTTGAAACTGCCAAGAATTGAGGATCTAAAAGTTAGCAACTGTTTCTTACATCCTGCCCAACAGTCTGAGGGGTTTTTTTATTTTTATTTTTTCAAGAAAACTGCCAATCATGACTGAAGCCTGCTAGTCCTTAGGGAATCACCCTACTCCATGTTAAGAAATCCTCCCTCAAAAATGCACGTCCTTTTGACTCTGCATTTTGTGTCTTAGAGAATTATTCATTCATTCTTCCTCAAGAAAAAAAAAAGAAAATGCGAGTGGAATAGTTATCAAGAATTCCTACCTTCCCGAAGCTCCCCTTTCCAAGAACCATGAGAAAGTTGAAATCTGTCAGCTTCACCCTGTCCAGATTGTTGGATGGCACACTTGAGTTCTTGTCTTCTGTTGGAGTAATGACTTTGTTACCAGCTGGCCCAAGTTTGGCTTTCTGAAGAACATACATACACACACACACACACAAAAATAGGAAAGTAAGAAGAGAAGCCCGTTTTCTTGGCAGAATGGATCACTGGGTGAAGGTTAGAATTGGAGATGACCGTATCTGAGGTGGCATTCCCAGGAGAAAGGCTGCATAACAAAATTTGCACAGACACAACTTCGAAGACTCATTCCAACAATACTTTTGTCATTATTGAGTGAATTGAAGTGGAAAACTGTGTTCATGTATAACCAGATAAAAGCAGATGTACTTATCTGGTTAGAAGAGCAAAACCAAAGCAAAAACCAAAGCCAAAGAAAAAAAATCACTTATTTTCATGCCACAAGCAGGCTTATTTGGTGTTTTTGTTTTGAAATACAAAAAATGCTTTTCAAAAATATCATGCTATAATCTACATAGGGTATTTTAGGACATAAACAGTCTCTTCAATACATTCGCTTTTAAAATGTAATTCTTAAAGTCACTGCATAGCAAGAGTTAGGAAATCTTTGACATGCATTAAGAAAAATAACCTATATTAAAAAAGCCCCACACAACAGATGAGAATTAATGCAGATGAACATGACCACTTTCAAACTAGCAATACAATCAACTTTGATTTTCAATCAAGTGTTGATCTGGAAATGGGAGGAAGGGAAATATTTCATACAAAGGCTCTGCCTTGGCAAGGCAGTCTGGTTTGCCGAAGGTTGCAACAGTCTCAGTAGTTCATATGAGACACCATATAATTGCTCAAGTAAGTTGCATTTCAAATCTCAAAGTTAACAGAAGAGAAAAAAGGAAGACTCACCGAAAGATAATGCAGGCTACAACATAATATCCCTCTTTTTCTCAAAATAATCCCATATACCAACAGAAGCAAAGCCAAGAAGGTTTAATAATACTTTGGGATATAAGTGCTTTCCCCCCATCTATCTAGCGTGTTGGTCTGGTAAATAACCTCTAATATGGTTAATTTACTTTGTGCCATTGACGTATGCTTGACATTTAAGGATAACTACTTTTCTCCCTGCACTGCCAAATGACAGTATTTGCGTATTATCACTGTTTTACAGATAAAGAAAATTATAGAAATTAAAGTTTATTCAAAATCACACAATAAATTATCTTAAACGCCTGGCCTGGCATATACCTTTGGCAGCCTCACTGGAAACTGGAAGATACAAACTTTCCCCTCCCCAGACAAGTTTAAAACCGTAAGATTGAAAGGGACGACTCGATTCATAGACTCCAGCCCTCTACTACTGCAGGCAGTAATGTCAAGTAATCCTCTGATAAAATAACCACACGTCACTTGAAAGGCATATTCAGATCGGATGGCTCTTCCTGCGGTTTTATAAATGCAGAAAGTCTTACACCCTGCCACAGGGATATGAATTTTGGCAGTTTTGATCTCTTTTTTTTTTATTGTAATACAGCTTAAAACGTGGAATTTCTTCCACCGCTATTATTACCTGCTTGCATGAAAGCAGCACTTGGAGATGCTGATCAGGATCATGTACTGTGCAAATGTTTAGGAAGAGCCAGTCCTGGGCGCCAGCCTAAGTCTCGGATTCTGCAAGGGATGGCCCCTCGGCAGATCCCGCTGCTGGGACAAATCCAGTGTCTGTAACGGAGCTCTTTGTTGGGACAAAGCTCCTTTCAAGGCCACAACACAAGACTGAGCCATAAGCAAAACAAGTAAAAAAAGAAAAAGCCTAATAGCCTTTATTTGTACAAGACGAAGAAACGGTTTAAAGGAGCAGCTTTGCTGGCCATGTCTTTGTGATGCTCCCGTGTATGGGATCTCAGATAAAAGAGCCTGCTCTTCTGATACAAGAAGCAATTTCGATATCCGCCTTTTCACCAAGTAAGGGAGATCCAAATCAGGCACCGAATGGAAAACACTAGTTTTATTTATTATATTTTAAATCCACTGGGTAGGTTGTCGGCAGCCCGTCTGAAAAAGGTATCATTCGAAACACCAAATCAGATTTTGTTCCGAGGCAGCTTGTTTCTTTGGGTACAAACCTGCCGTTCAGGCAGGGAGTGCTTTCGGCAGTGCTGCAATCCCAGGCTCGGGAGGTGACCAGCACTTTTTCCCAAAGATCGGAGTGGCAGATCCATCAGCAGGCTCCCGTGCCCTCTGCCGGCTCCCAGAGCTGAAAGCACCGCACTCGCTCGGATCAAGCACGTGAGATGAAGTTGTCAGGATCTGAAGGCGGCATCTTAAAATAATATTAGAGAACCAAGCCAAGGCCTCTCTGCACCCTCGCAAGAAAACGCTTAGATTCAATGAGCAACAGAGACATGCTCCTCTTACTTCCATTTTTTATCTTTTTTAAATTAGACGTCACTCTCAATTTGATAATTTCTTTTTTCATATGGTAGATTTTGAAGGAGAACATCGGGTGCCTCCTGTTCGGTCAGGGGGGCTTCTGTGCCATCTGCTCCAGGTCGATGGCTAACGCAGGCAGGAGCTTATCGGACGGTCCTTAGCTGTGAGCGATCTGTCCTGATGGGAAGCTGACAATCCTGGTTATCTCATCACTAGCGCTCAGCTACCGCGGTGCGTTAGCCCGTACACTGGTAAGTGTAAACAGAGAACCCTGTTGCAAACCGTCTGTAAGAAAAGGTAGGAAGACGGCATCCACAAAATGCTGGAGAACAACCAGGCTGACTCAATGAAAGCACACGGACCCAAGTGGAATGGCCTAATGACCTTGTTAAATTATCATAACCTTATCAAAGGTCCATATTTCCCTTCAGCTAGGCCACAGACCTATGACTTGTTCATGAGCATGATGAAAAAAGTTTTTCGCATTTAGCATGTGAATTCCTTTACTGCTTTTTGGCTCAAGGTCCTAGTGAAAATACAGTGGGAATTTCAAAGCTGACAAACAGGTACTGGGAGGAAAAAAAAAAAAGAGATACAATAATAATCCCAAACAAAACATTTCACAGATGATCCATTATGAGCTTCCCAAAATACTACTGCAACATGTTTCAGTTATGACTTAGCCTCAGGCATATCATTTTTTCTTCTTCTTAGTACCATTTAAAAAAATTTCCAGAGCTACTGAAACAAAATTAGGCTATGGGCATGGAAATAAAATTAGATAAATATGGTCAAGCCATTACAGATTCTACTTGTGCCACCAAGTTTTTGATGGGACAGTGACACATCTTTATGAAATAAACCCTGAAAGATCTAGTACTTATTACCTGTCTTCAAGAATTAGCTGCTGTGCATATTCCATGTTATTCAATTCATCCTGAAGTATAAACCTAAACCAAAACATCTCTTATAAGCTTTGTGGAAGTTTCTACACTCAGCAGAAACGTCACAACTCATCACTAGTAACTGACGTTGATGGATTTAAGGAAAGCCTTTAACCTTGCCCTGTTATTACAGAACTTAATCCAGAATATGGGGCAAGACAGAAGTATTTCAGAAACTCAACTAATAATTTCTGGTTATGACTAAAGGATTAGGAAAATTTCTTCATGTATCAAAATTGCTTTAAATTACAGAAAATCTACAAAGTGAACGAATGTTGTGCCTTATAGCAAGCAATGGGTGAAGATACAGGGAAACAAGCATTTGCTCACAAGATTTAGTAAAGATTTGGAGAAAACACAACCAAAACATGCTGGGCTCAGTGTGCACATGGAGAAGATCTCATCCACCCACACGCTGTGGCCACTTCTGCAGGGTTTCCAGCATCTGAGTGGGCCTTCATCTCACCTTCTGGTTGAATATTTAGTTGGCTGTGCCCATTGGAGTTGTTTAATGACGTTATATACAATCCAATGACTTGCAAACTTTCTCCACACGTAGGAATGCTAATTTCTTGCTATGATCCACAGGGGAAATAACTTGCTGAACAGATATTTTGCTAGAAAAACACTTTTCCTCAGCTTTTTGAATACCTTAACAGGTGGGACATTGTTTTTTCACTTAAAGAACAATTTACATATTTCAGATACTTCAGATAGGGAACTACAAACTAAAACTACTGTTAAAATACAGTCAAGGAGAGGAGCACAATAAAAACAAATATACTAGAGAAAATATTACATTACTGATGCATTTTAATTTGCATAAATAAAATGTAAAAGCACACACCATTACTTTCACCGTCACCTCTGCATCCAGGATTGCCCATGATGAATAGTTTTACTGTTTATTAGAAGGGAAGAAAATCTGTTTGAGGCTTATGCTCTGTTAAGGCCAACGTAAGCACTAAAAATAGGACAGATACTGGATAGAAGCGATTTCCAGAGCTCCTAGGAATGCTGTTTCAACAACAGGACTAACCACTGAGGAATAAAGAGATCTAGGGCTCTCTTGGATAGATAAACTGTGTGTAAGGAGAACAATTTGTGAGGCAGAGCTTTACACACACAAAACTGAAGAGCAGGGCATTGGACCTGAGACACCCACAGAGGTCAAGGCACCCAGATGTGATACCACAGACAGACGTCTTGTTCCCTAAAGCTGACGCTGTTAAATGGTGTCCAGATCTTTCTGGATCTTGCACAGACACATCATTTTCTCTTCAAGCTCTGGCCTTATAAACAGCCCGAGAAATGCATTTTCTCAGGTGTTTATCTAAACAAACTCAGTTTCTTGAGGAGAAGCAGGTTTTCTTACGGTTGGATATGGCTAGAAAAAAGGAACAATATGGAAAACACCTGGACCAGACAGAGAGATGGATCTGAAAGGAGGAAGAGCTAACCAGAATCACAGCCTACTGGTTGCTGTCTTAGAGGAAAGCATATTTCATAAAAAACCAGTTCTAATAGATTTACTTAAAATGTTCCATATTATTTGGGGACCTACTCATCCTTACAGCATTACAAATATCACAGTTCAAACCATTTTATTGATTTTATACATTAGCGTTTTTTTTTTTTTACAATAGCAGGAATGCCTTACCTTGCTTAAAATTGTCCACAAACTCTTTTACAATGAAGGACTACTTTTATTCAGATTAGTCCAATGTAGCATCCAATGACTGGTAATACTTATAAGTCTTCTTTTACCAGTTGTAGAGGCAGAGCACAAAAATGGGTATTCTAATTTCTGTGTATCCACAGCCAGCTACAGCATATGTTAGTGTATTCTCATAAGGTCAAGAACAGGAAATGTTTTAACATGCTCTCACCGAGCTCTACCATGAGTTTTACATCTGATACACCTTGAATATTGCAGAGAGAAAATGCCATGCAACCAACATACTCTTCCAGATTCCTGGAGCAAAAACAGTTTTGCAACTACAGAGGGACATAAATTCAAGTGATTCATAAAAGTTTATTGGAAAAGACCAATGATATTTTGCCTCTTCCTACCATAAGTAAAGTTGAAAATAGCAGAATCCTACTTGAAGCCACCTTTATTTTTTATGGATATTAAAACTTGCTGAAGTTGAAGATGGCATTCCAGGCCCCGGATTAATTTTCAATTTACATTCAGAATGCTTGGCTTAATATCTTGGATAAAAACACAATATTGTTACAATGAAGCCAGCTTGCAGCAAACCAATCAGGAAAACAGTATGTTAAAGATAAATTAGTCTGCACTGGTAGCAGAAGAGTTAATCTTAAAAGAAAACAAGACATGCACATCATCTTACTTCCTCTGGTTTGGACGCACCTTATCTCGGCCAGTTCTTTTACCCTGAAACCACAGGTGAGACACAGTTTATATATTCAGCCCAAATGCACTTCTTCACGGAGTGTTACAGAAGTTACAGTATGTTACACTGGAGAGTCTCTTGGAATTTGGTATGTGCTTTTTGGAAAAGATATCTCAGGTTTTACAGTAAAAATGCATTCAATTTATTTTCCATCTAAGTGTAACAATTGGTCTTTTAATCAGGTACGGGGGAAAAAAAAAAGTCTTCTCCAAACCCTAACGAGGAGTGTGAGGTGAAGAAGAAAAAGAAGTGATTTAGGGAATAGTAATCCATTATTGCACTGAATTTTCAATCGCAGTAAATGTTCTCGTTGAGTCTTTTCAAAATTCTCTTTCTGATTTTTTACTGTGAAGACAATCTAATAGGACAAAACAATAAATCTCAACATTGGCTCTTCTGCCCTCTGGTTATTATCTATAGTTCAGAAACTTAAGAATTACAGAGCAAAAAGACTGAATCCGTCATTTTTCCCATTAGCCAATAAATAAATAAAATTTGTGAAGAATTAAAAAAAAAAAAAAACCCTACACAATTCACATTTCTACCCTCAATCTCTTTAGGGCAATGAGCTATGTATCATTATGTTAGTGCTTTAACACCTTGTATCGCTCTCCTTCACTAATTCTCTTCTGCTGCTGTTTGCAACATTCAGCTCAGGAAGATTGGCTTTGTCCCCATACGGAAAATGAACACTGGGTTCCAAAACTGCCCAAACTTGCGGCCACACCCCAAGCACAGCTTCAGAAGGGAAAACCCCCATCATTTCCCATGAAAAAATATTCAAGCCAACAAAAGGCCTTGCAACGTGCAGTTCACTAGGGGATGTATTTCTCGGTTGTCAAGGCAACTCGCTCTTAGCAAGTCCACAGATGCCCAGTGGGGAGATCTATTGGTAACAAATTTGCAAGAGGAGAAAGTGATAAATGAAAAAAATATTTAACAACAGCGCTGAATTCCCATCACATGTGCCGAGGTATATACACATACAGCACCCGCAACTTCTGTTTGGAAACAGCACGCTTATCGCCACATTTCATCCGTTACTTATTGGCGCCACTGACACCTACCGGGAAAAGAAATCGAGAGCTTTGTTCCCGGCAGCCGAGCCTCCTCGAGACTCACAGCTCTGCTTCGCATTGCACACCAGCATCCTCTCCCCTCCTTTACAGCAGATGCCACCTCGCACTGACTGCTTTGCCCATGCAGTCACATTCAGCCATAAATAGCAAACGAATGATGGAACAACAGAGAGCAGCACTGGCTTCAGTCTCCATTGCAAGAAATCACAATTTTGATAGCATGAGGGTCAGCAGTCTAAAGACTGACTGAGCAGGCTTTATCTCAGGCCCCAAGCCTTTCTTGAGGCCTCTTGCCATGACTCAATCCCTCTGCAAAACTCTAACAAAATCCCTGCTTCTCACACTGCAACAAGTTCTCACCAGTTCTTTGCTAGACCCCAACATGCTCTTCAAATGCCACCGGGTGATGGAACACGCCATGTCACGCTAGCCCACCTTGTTCCCAATGTTTCTGTTCATAATTCTTAAATTAACCCACAGCCATAGCAGAGCTGCAGGTAACACTCTGCAAATCACTTAAAGAAATGGCAAAATGGGTGGTGAGAAGCAAGGAAAGGAACAGTCTGAATAGTAACGTTCTAGTTTCGCTGTTAGAACCCAGGAGGCTTTGGCTGCAAGTGCGAAATTAATGCTCAGTTATGTCTGTCACTACCTGGACTCTACACAAGAAGCACCAGAGCAGCTCAGATCTCAGGCAAACCGTAGAAGATGTCACTGACAGAGCTGGCAAAACTCATGCTAAGGACGTAAAAAGGAGAAACTGAAATAAATTATCTGAGTCTCAAGGAAGGACAGAAAGCCCTACTCAGGTTTCCAGTCATGAAAGCTCCCTGGGAATTTTGATCAACAGGTTGAGCCATTAGCAAGCGTTCAATAAAGTAAATAAATCCAATAAATTTCAAGTAAAAATCTGGAGGAAACAACCTCCCGTTCACTGAAATGTTCTCCATCATTGTGGCAGCTTGTTTCTTACATTATTGCATTTCCAATTCCATGTAATTATAGATGCTATGAAGGACTATCAATTTCCTAGTTTATACAACTTAATTATCAGGATGCTGAGAATTTGAAATGAGAAGAGTCCATTTCTAAGCCCCAGCAAGACCTAATACTTCCCCAGACTGAGTTTTAAGCTTAATACCATAACCTAATGCAAGCTTATAATTCATCAGCGGAGAGTTTTGTAGTCATGGAAACAACACAGAAAAGAGAAAGTTAGAGCCTAAGCTCCAGATGATTTAGCAGCCCAGCAGCTCTAACCAGAGAGGGGACGGCACGAGCGTTACATCTTGGTCCAGCCTGAGCTCACGTTCTTGCTGTTGCAAGTCAACAGAGGGAAGGAACTTCCTTGGCCATGTTACCTGTTTCCCTACAAAACATGTGCTGAGCAATCTGGGGAGACGCTTTTGCATTAAATTTCCTGTGACACAGACCAAAAGACAGTCTCGGGCTCTTGGGCTTCCTTCCTTGGCTGAACAAATGCTTATGAAGAAGGTGGCAACACATGGCTTTTTCCCATCTTATTGTGCACTCTCACCGATTCTTATTTATTCCTTTCAAGAACAAATTAAGTAATGAACTAAATTATAGAAATGTATTGCACTAATGAATGTATACGCATGTATTTATCCATATAGACAGGAGCACGCTTGGATTAGACTGCAGCAGGCTGAAGATGCCTACGCAAGACATTGCGATACAGCAAGACACAGCCATACCAGGGAGATGCACGGTACCACGGACATTGTCAAGGATTCACGAGGTTTACACAGATCGCTTTTCAGCCATGTATTCCTTGGTGAAATTACATTCTAGCAAAACTTCTTTGCAGCAAGGAGAACACTGAAAATATGCAAATAAGCAGAAAGCTGTTTATCTGCACTTTTACATTTATTTTCATGATGGCAATGTCACTATGGTGAACTATGACATAATTAGTAAAAAATGCAATATATAAAAATGAAAATGCATTTTTACTTCAATAGCTAAAATAGTTATTGAGAAAATAGCTAGAAAAAAAATTCTTATCATTCCCATTGCTAGTAAAAAGGCATGAAGACAAACAGGATGTTTCATAAAAATATAGATGGGGAGGGTGATAAAACTCTACCTGGGAGTTAAATACGGACTATTTTATGTCTTTAGTTTACTTTTCCCCTCATTTCCTCTCCTCCTCCCCTTAAACTTGTGTCATATTTACCCTTTTGGTTAGTAATAGTAAATTTATTTAAAGGATTTGCCTGAAAAAATATTTGTGCCATATGCAAAAAGGATTAAAAATGCCTTTTTGCAGAAAACATGTCCAAGAACACAGGAAACCCGCTCCTGAAGCCCACCCACGTGCTGTACTGCTTTGCTCATCACATAGGAACGAAGATATCAGAGTGTCCATGTGTTAATTTGGGTTACGAATAACAGAAGAGAAAGCAGTGTGTCCCACAAAGAATTCTGGATGATTAGTAAAACTGCGTTATTTTGTCTAATCCTACCACGAGCTGTATGTTTGGAACCCATGCCTCTTCTAACACCTTGCAGGTTCACGGAATTCATGAGATAATTCTACTTGGTGACTCAGAGATTTCCACGGAGGTGCATTTCTCTCACCTAGCATATAAAGCCGAGCACGACGGAGGCAGGTAATTACAGAATTCATGAGGCACCCGAAGGTAGAGATGAACTGAGCAATAGAAAGGTGAGCAGAGGCAGTACTCGCTTTTAGAGCTGCACATTATTAAATATTTTGATTAGAGGAAAAATTATCATCAGTGCCAGTTAAAAATCTTGACTAAAGGGCTGTATGAAAAACGTCATACTGAATTTTATCAAAAGAGCAGTTTAATCTAACGGGTTTATATCTTTCTAACTATATACACGCAAACAATTTGCGTTATTTCATTCCTTCCAGGACTTTTGCCAGAGAGAGCCTTTTGCTCTGGGAGCTATTCCGTGTGCTTTACTGACCTCTTGCGGTTTCTAACTCCGAGGAGAAATGATTTTCTCAAGCTCACTATTACGTTGGAACGGCTGTTTACTTAGGATAAGGGCAATATGAGAATCCTAAAGGACAATACAACAGTTTAATATACCATACAGCATCTCAACAGAGCTGCTTATTTTGGGGGGTTCATAATCACATTCCCTATGCAATTCCCCCCCCCCCCCCTTTTTTTTGTGTTGCTGTATAGAAGTTAAAACCGTATGAAGTACTGGAATACATGATTTCTAAAAACTTCCCAAATTTGCCAGGCACAAGATTAAGCTAACCATATCCCCTAGAAAATGAAGACAATGAAGTCAAATGACTACGAAAGACCGTCATTTGAAAAGGGATATATCTATCCAAAGAAGAGGAGTTTCAGGGGATATTGCCCTGTACAACGGATGTCTGGCTGTGAGCAGTGAACTCTACAGAGGGAAGAGTTTCCAGTTACCCATTTGGCACTGTCAACATGTTTAATCTGTTTAATAATCCTGTGGCCACCTGAGTCTACTTTGTTTTCTGCCTTTATTGCCAAACGCGCTATCCCCTGCAACAGAGCAGCGTCTAACTAGATGAAATGTAATTAAAGAGGCTGCCTAGGAATAATATTCAAGAATTCCTGCAGAAATATCCTGTGGTAGTGGTATAAAAACCCAAAAAACAAATACGACGCTAGAACAGCAAATCTCTAAGTGTCAAAAAAAAGAATTGCTTTTATATATGCTCCTTCATTTTTTAATTATGCAAATCACTGCTAATTTTCAATAATAAAAAACCCTAGAGTGTAGAATTTGCTTTTAAGCATAAAACTCATTTCAATATGGACAAAAAATAATAAAATTCTGTTCTAAAATAAGCTTTAAGGACTTCAGTTCTACCTGATCTTAGCGCAAATCCCTGCAATCAAACACCACAGCCAAGAAAAGCTGCGGACTAGGACTGATTTTAAAACCTTGGGTTTCTGTATCCAAGTCTTAACATGCTATGAAATTATTTAATGCACACAAACACACACACACAAAGATGAAGGTGTTTTCCTCATGATGTTGTGAAAATAATCTATTTAAATACACACTTTGCTGGCAGAACAAAAGCAGCATAAATGTGTGATCCTTCCCAGCATCTGATAATTTCATAAACAAGTATTTATGCTGTTTGACCTTGCTCACAGCATTCTCAAATTTGCTATGATATTGTAAAACCATTTTTGTACATTTTACTGGTTTCTAGCTCAGAAGTGTTACATTATCCTCAGGAACACAGTCTTCCTTCTTCGTCTGCACCTGGTGTTTCCTTTCAATTCCAATCTTGTAAACTTGGGAACATAACCTCCCCAGCAGTCCCACATAAACTGATTACTTACAAAATTATTTCCAAAGACATGCTAACGTCAGCGGTGATTAGCTTGGAGAATGCAGCATGCAGTGATGCTTCTGAGCTTAGGTTAGTGATGCTAAGTCACTGTCAGCAGCAAGCAGAACGGGGATTTGTAATAATTTAGAGAGAAAAGACAGACAATAAACAAGGAAGCATTTTTTTCCATGAAAAAATTGAATTCTTGAGTCTCCTCTTCACATCAGAGCAGAGTGCCAACTTTCTTTGCTGGAATTCATGTTTATAATTCACAAGGACTAAGCATGAATTTTTGCCTGTGAAGCAGGAGGTGTAGGAAACTGCCCTGCTCTTTTTTTTGGGTGCACTCCTATGCTGAAAACATGAATTGACCAAGGACTTTTGTCAGTTTATATCAGTGCCCTTCAAGGCCTGGATTTTACAACGAAGTGACAACACGATGTTAGACGTAACTTCGTATTTATCCCAGATGCATTTTTTCAGGGTAGCTTTTGCTCTGGTTTAAAATACGTTTAAACAGAGAAACTTGCAACTTCCCTGCATTAAACAAGTTTCATCAATGAAAGCAACATGTGATTTTATTTTCAAATAAGAAGAGGTGTAAAGGATTGAGGAAGGGTAGTCCTCTTCTGTACAGGCTTTTCCGAGATAAAGAATCAAGGTTAAGAAAAAATAAGTTACTGATTGCATGACAAATGATTACTGCATTAGGAAATAATTGGCAATGACAAATGGTCTTATTCTTTGTTTTTCTGGTTCAGTATTAAAACATTTGGTAAAATCATGCATTAATAATATAAACAACTCTTCAGAAATAAAATTTGATTTTTAAATTAAGTATTTTAAGCTTTGAGCTATAACATGTAAACTGCTGTAGGTCAACTTAAATTGTAAAAATAGTATTTGAAGATGATAATGGCTTCAATAACCTTAGATAGATTCTTAAAACAGCTTACAGCACAGGAACTTCAAATTTTAATTTAAATTGTAACTTAACCAATGTATAAAACTGAAAGTGTGATTTGTGTCAGTAACCTTTGCCCTAATAAAGCAAGATAATTTGTTAGAGATACATGCAAATAAAAAGTCCACACATGTATGTTCTCAATGCCGATATGTATCTTTTATGGCAACAATTCAGTGATGTGGTGATTAGTGAAAGAAGTAAAATGAGAAGTAAAATGGGAAGTAAATGGATGAATTGGTATTGCAGGTATCATCGCACCTGTGCATATGGGTAATATCTCTTATGATATAGTATACTCCAACTAACATATAGCAATATATGTGGTATATTATATCATAAAACATGCATGCTATATTATGTAAATTTATCTATTCAATATGCAGTGAACGTGAGCATTATTTGATCTCTGGAAGTTATTTAAAGTTCCATGAGTGTCTTTCAAATTAAAGATGCACCATTTTCCATTTTCCATGAGAAGGTGGCAATCATTTTACTCATTCCTTCAAAAGGAAAGGCACACTGCATCTGCTGAGGTTTGACGACCCCTTTTTTGTAAGTAAACTTCTAATCTGGGGAGTACTTTGTGACTAATTATAGAAAATTCATACTTCATTTTTTTTTATCCATTAGAAAAGCTTAAACTGGGGAAAAAACAAGTGCATCCTTAAAATATGGTGAGAATGAAACTGGATTTAATAAACTTCAAACATTGGTAAAGAGGGTTGTGTGAAGAGAAAGGTGTAGGGGAACACCAAGGAGAAAACTACCTTGAAGAAGTGGATATTTACATGACAGTCCTGGAAGAGACAGGAAAGGGAGAAACACTGCTTCGTTAGTAAAGGGCTGGCAAAGCAAAGCAACAACAATTAGTAGCAGAAGTAAACAAAGACACAGCAGCGAGAATACAGAAATGGACACATCTGTTATACACAGAAAAATCACGAAAAAGAAATCGTGGTGTTAATCACCCTAACAGTAAGGAGCACAGCACAGCATAGCACAATGAAGTACAGGTCTTCACGCAACTGCTCTTCAATGTTAACCTCAGCCTTGTACATACACACGCTTCATGCATGAAACATTCCTCATGTTGTTAAACCACTGCAATGCATAAAGCTAAATGTATGTATAGATGTGTATAGTCTGGGCTTTTAACTAATGAGCACTGTAGAGGGGCGACAGCACAAAAGTTATTTTTTATTTTCTTTTTTATTTTGAGACACACGTTTAACCTTTATATAAGGGATAAAGAAATCCCTGCTATCAATATGATTTTCTACGTACATTCTTCACCTTAAATCACAACACATAGATTGAGAAAAGCCTTACAGAAATCACAAGCTGATACGGACTGAGACCAGAGATGTATGTCATCTGGTTAAGAAATTTCAAGTTCTCTAGTTTCAGATATGGTGAGTGGATGGGAAACCTCCAGATAACTGCATATGGGAATTCCCCATGCCAAACTATAGTATACAACAGATGGAGACATCTAACAGCATCTCTATAATGCTGCAAGCTATTCTCTAATGATTAAATATGCACAATTTAAAAATAGGAAAGAGTGCCATGGCCAAAAAAAGAAGCTCTTCTTTTTATATCTCTATATACATAATGAGTGTGGATTGATGTGCCAGTGATATTTTGGCTGGTCATGATTTCAGTGTAGCTTAGTGTCTGTTTCCTGCAAAATAAATCTAATCTTTTCTTTTACAATTTGAAGTGTCAGCAACGTTATTTCTCTTTTCCATGTCACCTTTGCTGAACTGCCTGAAGTTACAGTTACTGCTTCAAAATGGGAACACATACTGGTTAGATACAGATATGGTAGAGATCGTATCTTTTGTTTATTTAAAAAAAAAAAAAAAAAGAGTAAAGTAATTGTAGTGTAACAGCTCTGGGGCAAAAACATCACCATCCTTCAAAGACTTAAAAGAAATGTCTCCTTCACAGCCCTTACAGGACTTTACACAGAGACCAGAAGAACTTAACTCACAAATTAACAAAATCACAAGCTCCTCTACAGTTTTTTTTTTTGAATGAAAACATCCTATTTAATTAGAAAACTCACTGGGTTCTTAAGAAGCTACTGAAACAGTCCCTGGAGTCTTCTGCTAAGGCCCTGGCGATGCAACTGCAGCATATTTACTCAGCCTCCAGCTCAGAATTAAAACTGCTCTAAGATGTCCTGGCCATTGATGAAAGGAAAGAAAGAAAATGTCCTTTTGACCTAAAACTGTTGTGAATATCAGAAAAATGCCAGATTAATGCAGAAAGTCCTTCTCCTTTCTAATAAAGCAGCCAGAAACTGCTTTAAAAAAACCCATAAACCTAAAGGGAGTGTTAAAGATCTAAGAAATGCAGTACCTGCAGTGAAACAAACTGAAATGATGTACTAATGTTCAGAAAGGGAATGATAAATAAATGAAAGAGGTTTCTTTAGCGTTAGACTATAACAACATTGAAACTCATCAGAAAGCTTTAATTGTGCCTTGAAACCTGTGGACATTTTCAAATACCGTTTAACACCAGCTGTACTGCCACAGAGAGGCCTGACGGTGTAAATAAAAGTTAGCTCTGTATGCAACAGATATATATTCAGACTGAGATAGGTTACTTGTTCGTAAATCCACGTCTGCACAAGGATTAACACACAAGTTTGGCCAAACGAAACACTGCCCTGCATACTGGAAGAGTTTAGTA
Organism: Gymnogyps californianus; assembly: GCF_018139145.2. NCBI lineage: Eukaryota > Metazoa > Chordata > Aves > Accipitriformes > Cathartidae > Gymnogyps > Gymnogyps californianus. The sequence goes on along the minus strand of NC_059489.1, from coordinate 3,579,035 downwards.
GCACATCAGAAGCAGAAATATCTACAGCTCCTGCGTCACTGGAGAGGTTCTAGGTATTTATAACCAAGCCTGATGGCCAAGCACCACATTGTCTCTGTTCTTATATTTAAAATGGTGAGGCATTTTAAAAGACATTTTCTTTAGGATCATAATAATAGTTATGTTTAGAAGCACTGAGATGTCACCAAAATGTCACCACTGACTGTACACTTCCAATTTTCAGACACAATATCTACCCTGTTCCGAACTCTGTTCCCTCACTCCTTATGTTTCAATCTGTTTAGCCTGCAAAAGGAAACTACAGGTCTAGCTTCTGCATAGCCTCCATCAGCGATTCCACTGGCACAAAGCAGCCGAAAACATAACTCATGGAATGATAATCTGAGAACAGCCCAAGCAAGAGCACGGGGTGTCCAGCCCCAGCAGCTACAGTCCTTGGGAAACGCTGCAAAGCCGGGCCACGTCACTTCTTGGCAGCAAAAAGAGCCCGTCAGGCAACCGGACAATAATAAATAAGAGCTGCTCCTGAATGGTTTATCTAGTACCTGGATCAATCCCAGAAAGGGGTGACTGGAAATAGAGCATACAACCAGTATGGCCACTTTCCCTGGGTACCCTGCCTGGCCTTCCTACTACACACGGGTTTATGGATCTGGCCCACAATGTCGACTAATAGATGAAAATGGTACCTGCTTTTACTAGCACCGACTGGTAATTACTTTGCAGAAAAGGTACTTATCAGAATAACGTCATCTTATTGTGGAGTGATTTTACTGTTATTCACTTAATTAAATGGAATGGTACAAAACTAACAGCCATGAAAAGCCACTCACACCTGATGTCTCAGCTGAAATCTCTAACATAAACACAATTCAAAGCCAGCGGCCACAGCGGTAGATGTGGATGTATGTCCCCAAGGAAGCACCTCCCAAGGTCCACCAGAATGGTCCTGCATGGATCCCCACGGTGATCTGAGTAGTCTGAGCTCTCTCTCAGAAACTAAGGGAACGATTTTGTTCTACTGAAACCCACACAGAGAGCTACACTAAAGGAAATAATCAGAACGAAAGAAAATGTCTGACATCTTACGAGTATGTACCAGGAGGACCGTTACATATGTTCCCCACAGATGCCTTAAAAAGAAGATTATATGAGCAGTAACCTATTCCCTCGTAACAACTTGCTTGGATCACTTCAATTACCAAAGCCGACTGTAGTGGCTCAGATTGCTCCCATCACTTAATATACCTTGTACTTGGTAAATGTATCCACATGTAAGGATTATAGCTACTCTGTTCTTTTTTTAATTAAAAAAACCCCATTGATATGGACCATAACAGCTGCTTTATTTTTAATAACATTTTCCGTGATGGTGATGTGGAAAGAAGGGGACAGACAGAATAATTAACCAGCCTACTTTTAAACCAGTATTATTCTATTATTATTCTAAGGTGACATTTAAGTATCAAGAAGTGCTTTACTAAGCAGCCAATTACAGGAAACAGGGCTTGACAAAACTGAAATAACTTCCTACAACAGAAGTTTTAGAATTTGCACATTTCTTTTCCCCAAACAAAAAAACAGAACGATGCCCTAAATGGCAAAGACACATTACTGCTCAAATCATAACCAGATATGAAAAATACAATAAGGTTGCATTATTTCAATATTCTGCTTTTTAATTTGGCTAGCAAAATACTGTAACAGGAAAATCAGTCTATAACAACTAGTAGATATTGCAGTTAAAAGACTTGCTAGTTTGGGTCCATGGAGCCACCTGGGACTGTTGGGAGTTCCCATGGCAACCTCAGCACGGACAATTATGGAGCAGCTACAATTATTCTGAATATGCCTGTTGAGATGGAGTTTCGTTTTGAGATGGCCACAGATAATGCCATTCCGGAGAGAAAATTCACAAGCAAAGGTTAAAACCAAATGAAAAACAGTGACAGATTTTATCCTGCCTCCACTTCCTACAGGAATATATTTTTATCTCTAAATATTAATAATGATGCATCATCTATAAATCACTGAAGACAGATTTGATCATACTGCTAAATGAGCAGAGAATTGATTCATAAGTTTTAGTGACATGTGAGATCCAGAAAATACGTAGATTGATTAAAATTTGTTGTATAGAAAATACCGCACTGCACCTATGCATAATATACCTCAATTTCTATACACTGGACAACTTGATATAGCTAATACCTAGACAGTATACAAAAAGAAAACTCCTTGCAATAAAATCTAAAAATACTTAGCGAGGTCACTGTGTGATTCCATTAATGAAACTGCCGTCCTCCTCAACTCTTCTCTTTCTTTTCCAAATTTGGTGCCATTTGTTGGATAGGATCTAAAACTACTGGGCACAAGTCAGGTGTTAATTTTTCAGCCGGTTTAGATCTGGCAGAATGAGCCACAAGGAAACTTTTTCTCGTGACAAATAGTTTTTACTGTTCAATTACAAATGTAAGTGAAGAGAATGTTTGAATCTGTTATTTATTTACTTATTTAGAATCTTGTATAGCTATTTTATGGTAGATTTACATTCAATAAATGACTTAAAGAATCTGTGCCAGAAGGTCCAGTAAGCAAAGCAGCATACCAATGAGATTTGTGTGACTAACAACCACATTTAAATAAGAAGTCTGCGTTGCTAAAGTGGAGCTAGAAGGATGTGATAGGATTGTGTAAACAGTTTGAAATCAATGAGGGCTTGAGGCCAAATCTTAAAGATGTCTGTTGAACTATAGACACAGGCAGATATTTTAAAAATTCTCATTGATTTAAATGGGAGGTAGCCCCTAAGTGCTCTTGGAGATTCTACTAAGCACATTTCTAAACTTTAGTCAAAAGGGAAAAGTCAGTTTTAAGAATGTCTTAGACTTTTTCTTTTTTTTTTAAGACCAGAAACTGGTTTTGGAAATTTCACATGTACTGGTTCTCTGATCTTTTATAACCTGAAAATATTCTTATTCTTTTTTAATATTAAGCAATGAAATTCTCATCCTAAAGTTTCTTTATTCTTGCATAGCTTAGGTTTGTATATAGCGCTCTACTGTTAAGACCACCATTATTCATTTTAAGTATTTGATATTAGTAGTGCAATACTTTTGTAGAAATTGTTGTAATTTTGTACTCAAAATTAAATCAATGTAGCTTGGATATCAATCACACTGTCATAGATCGAAAAGTAGAGCAAGCACTGCAAATGTAGACTTGATAGCAAGCACTCTGAAGTTACTCTTTTCTATAAACTGATAAATGAGAAGATAGCCCAGTATGACCTCTCAGTCTATCTATATTCTTAATATTCCTGACAAATACACTCCCCTAGTCAAATGGCAGTCAAGATCTGCAATCTTCTTCCTGTAAGGTTTCAAAGCTGATTTCAGAACAGTGGAAATATTTATTCAGATGATGTCATTAAATCACAAATAGCAGCATATTTGTCAGTACTATCTACTCGTTCCTTAGTATAGGGTACCTAAAATAAAATTACTATGTAAGCCAAGATATAAATCATAAGAAAAATAACGTAAAAGATGATCAGAGTCAGCATCACTTATGTGCCATACCAGAATAGCTAATAAGTTAAATACCACCATTCAGACATCTGTGCTGTTAATTTTTATAAGCCATCACAGTAATTCCCCTTGAAACCAAGTACGAACATTACTTGGAAGATGCTGCTTCCCTCTGTTCCTTCTCATAGCGGTAAACTTTGAGAGAGAGAAAGAGGTTGAACCTAAATCCTTTTACCGTGTAAGACCGCATTATACTAGCCTCGGTCTAGTTATAATTACACATTTTGTTCGGCTCCCAATATTCCCATATATCATCACTAAGTTTTAAAACTGTTCATTATGCAACTCTGTAACTGGTATTCCTGGAGACACTGTGTTCACTGAAAACCTATTCCGTTTCCTTGATTAACTCAGACCACTAAAATAGCATCAACCAGGCTATGTCCAGAACAGGGACAGCCTCAAATACAGGGTGCTGAAGCTGAACTAATTAGACTTTGAGACAGACTAATTATTTCTGAGGCAGAGCTGTGAAGCTGCCGTTTCTGGGACCCAGTCCAGTAGCTTTACACGGTGCAACCTCTCAGGATTTCTACTCCACTTCATTGTAGGACACAGATAAACCCTGACTGTTCATTCTGCAACCAATGTATTTACAGTAGGCTTAAGAAAAAACCCTAAGAGATTGTAAATTCAGTGTGCAAACATACTGCATGTAACAACTGAAATTTTTGAATAGACAATTTCAGTGACTTGTCTTGGTGCTGTCTCTGTCCTGAGAAAAACCGGGTAGATTTCTATAGCTATATCACCAACATATACATATCCGTCCAATTCCAGACTCTGTATGTTGCACAGAGACATGTAAGGGGTGAAAAGAATCACTTTTGAAGCTATTCTTTCTAGGGAAGATAAAAAGTAAATATGATCTTGAATAGAAAATGACCTAGTGCAGCAAAATAAAATCACACTGGTCAGATCACAATTGTAAAGAAAGAAAAATGGAATGGAGATTCAAATACTTCTCAAATGTATAACAAAAATCATAGCTCATGCTGCAGACAAAAGTATGGTAGCTGATCCAAATGTGTTCAGAAGAAATTGATGCACCTTTTCTTTTTCTTTCTTGAAAGTTGAACATGTGCCGTTTTTCCTCACTTTCTTGGGTTAACCCATCTTTTATAATAACAATGTAGAATTCTGCCTGATGGTGAACATAAAAAATTGCCATTTCAGGTTGAAAGGAACAGGCGTAAGTGTTTGTTTATGCACAATAGGTACATTAATTACTTTTTGGATAAACAGCTAAAGTTGTAAATGTTCAACCAGAAAAAAGAAAACCGTACTGTAGATTTGAATATTTCAAATTCAATATTGTGTATGCAGCTGGAAAGAGTAGTCAAGTCAGATGAGCTGAATCCAGTACAGCCATTAGCAAAACACCTCCCTCCCCAAACCATACCTTTCCTGTTGCTGGGTTTAATGGCCAGCAAGTATTTTGCTGTAATATCAGCTGTAGTTGTCAGAAGAGGCAGAGTTGCTGGCTAAGTCTGTTCATTAAGAAACAACTCCTTTGCACGGCATGGAGAGACCATGCTTGTGGCTACCAACCACTCCAATTTGCACCACAGAAGGCAAGAAGACTGCGGAAAGTATCGCTTTTCTTCAGTGTTTCTTTTCTGTACATAACCAGCAATACCTCTTGTCCTTAAAAACTTCCATACCCACGTTAAAGATATCAGAATTTCAGATGACAACCTTCTACAAAGATTTTGAGGCTCCAAATAATCAGTAATTAACATTGTAAATATTTTAAAAAAGGCATTTAGTGTGAAACATTCTAAGTATTAAAATACTGTTGTTTCTGAGAATTTCATTTGTCAAATAATGTAGATACTAGTGATAACAGCTGGCAGATTTTGCAGCAAGTATTAAAAGACATTGAAATTATTACGTATACTTGACATAAAATATTTTAAAATACCAACTTATAAGTGTCATAGCAGAGAAGCTGAAGTGTCAGAAAAATGATACCACTACTGAATTAAACCATTTGGTCCAATCTTCAAGAAACCCAAAGGCACATACTGCTGTCACAGGCAACAGAAATAGTAGCACTCTAATATATAACTTTTAACAGGCTTTTTTTTTTTGTAATAAAGTGAATAATGTATGCAATATATAGTTGCACCCATTTGTGTTTAATCCTCACCTCAAACTTCTGCCGGAGCTCTGCATTTCCATCTTCATCAGCGTCTGGAATTGGAACATTATAATATTCACCTTCTTCTTGATTCAGCAGCTTGTACCTGTGGAACATTTGAGAAAAAAATAGTGACTTTACAGTTTTATTCCTGTTAGATTTAAAATCTGGTTTAGTTGTTTGTGTGTGGTTGGTGTCAATGTCACAGGTATGTAAAGGACTGCTTTCAAAGATCTAAAGCAAAGTCGGAAACAGAATATATTTAACCAAAAATTAGATCTTTAATCCCAAACTATCTGCCAAGGCAGTTTAACGGACAAGGAAATTCTTCCCACCCGTCCTGTGACATAATGGGAGACATCAACCCTGAAGAACCTTTGTCTCCAGTGCTTCTATAGCCCTAAACAATTATCTTTGATGAAATGTACTTTTTGAGATATGATGAGTTCTACCCCTAGCTTGGTAGGTAATAAGATGACATTTTATAAAATCAGTTCCCATGTACTTTGAATTTGCAGAGCTATATATAACATGATACACTTAGTAATGAACATATCATATTTTGAGATAAAAATAAAATTCATATCACAAGACTATGTACACAGAATTGAGTTTGCAGCAGCTCCTGGCTCCAGCAGAAGTTTCATGAACACCACAAAAGAAAAGCATTCCTTTTATTATCGTCCTTTGTTATATATAGCCTATGTTTCCTAGGTTTAGCTGCATTTTCAGTGAATTTATAGCCTGAGATACAGTGAAAAGCTCCAAAAAAGGTGGATTATATTGAAGAAAAATACTGGTTTTAAACTTTTTGTGATACATTCTCTCCTTCTCTCTTTTCATCTTACCATCCACTGGCTGGCATTTTCATAAGCTCTGACACCCCAAATGAAAGAGATCCCATGAAATCATTTCTGGTTGTTCGATCCCAGTCCCAGACCTCTACGGATAACCGTCGATCTTTGTCTGTAGGTTTTAATTTACTAAAAAGGAGAGAAATAGAGGATTTTTTCAATGCAACGCTGAAATAAATGATTCAATACATACAAAGTTACTACATTAAAAGGTGTTAAACTTACAATGTGAATGACTCATTCCAGTCTGGATTCAGAGTAGAACGGATGGTTTTTGTTTTTTGTTTACTTTCATTCTTAGGATCTGGGATGAGCTTCAGTTTAACATAAGGATCTGAAAGTCCATTTGGATCCATGGGAATCAGGTTTTTTGCTTCTCGCACTGTCAATGTAATATACAGTTAATTTGTATAGGATTACAAATCACCATGAAGAAAGCAATAACATGTCAAACCAGAGTTACTGAAACATGTTGAAAAATAAAACAAACAAGACATGAAACCCACTTGGCAGACTTGGCATGGAAGAAACTACTTGTTGGAAAGTAAGGTTGCACTTAACGATATTTATAAGAGCAGTAGAGAGAAATGACAGGAGAGAAGAGCAATTCACAAACGACACGCAGCTTCCAGGCAGCTCTTTTCCTGCAATGGAATGATTAAATGTCCAAATCCATCACTATAAATTTTTAAGCGGATAGCAATTCTTTGTGCTTTTATTTCCTCATCAGTCTTAGGTTATACCACTAGAGGACTATCAGCCAAATACTATAAAGGTGATACCCAGATCACAATAGATTTCAGAAGACAGGTTATTTGATACAATCCCTCATTGGAAGGTATCTAACACTAAACTTCCCTCGGATTCATGGCTCATTAGTTGTCAGATGGAATTGCTGTAAGCATTATGTCATGACAGCAACCAAAGTAAAAGTGCAGGGAAGACAAGTTTAACTTCAGCTTCACAAAAATGTTAATGTACCTTCTATTTTTACAATGTCAAAAGAAGACATAAAGTGAGTTAATATATCTCATGTTGCTACCGATCCCCAAAGAGAGAGAGACAAGAATAGTCAGCAATCTGCTTGGGGTGCCATTCCCCGCAAGGCCACATCCCTGAGAGGAACAAGGCAGGCAACGGTGGGTTACGAAGGCATTTATCGAGGGCTCGGCAGCTTTCAGGTTTCAGTCTGGCTGGAGTTACTGCAGCAGCTATGGGGTTCGTTAAGCAGTTCAGAAGTCACTGCAGGGGAGTGGAGTATTCTAATGGATGAGCAAGGAGAGTACATCCTCCCTCTTGTACAGGACCAGCATAACGCCCACGTAACATTTATATGACATGTAAGGTTTTATTCTGTGTTAACGGCATTCAGCCATCAGCTTCTGCTGAACCTCAGAAGAGGTAAATTTTCCTCATGCTGTGAAACCCCATCCCACCCAAACCGGTCATGCTGCGATGAACTGCAGTGATCAAGCTGGAGATGGGGAATTCAGAGCTCATAACTGGGCATCTCAAAACCTACTGGGAGCAGTAATCCTCTGGGCTTGTTTTGGACAGAAAACAGCTTTCATTCAGGAATTCCTTTGTGAGATTCATAGTTTAAGATTAGAATTGTTCCTGGAAGGAAAATCGCAAGAAGCTTTGAGGATGACATGGTTCCATTTCTAGGGTATGAAGGAAGGTCAGCATTTAAGAGTGAGTCACTAGAGATATTATCCCAGATTGACAGTGCCCTCAGCTACCACTGTCACAGTGTCAGCATCAGAAGGGCTTTTTTAATTTATCTGCCTAACTGAAGAAATCTGAAAGGAAATTTAGGAAAGATCAACCCTTAAGTCACCTAATATTTCTTGATGGAAAACATTTCCTACAAAAATTTGAACTTTAGAGCCACTTAAGAACTGAATCAGAGATAATGCAAAAAAAAAAAAGTTATCAGGATCTTCAGCCACAGATAGTTACTGTTTGCTCAAGGCACTCTCCTTTTCCCCCAGATTTAAATGGTATTTTCATATTACAAACAAAAATTATAGCCCTTCCCAGGATTTCAACCTGTTATTTCCCAGCATGGAGGTTGAAAGGCATCCAAGCAACACAGATATTTTATAATGTGCTGTTTACTCTCGTTATTTATAGAATAAGAGGAGGACAGGTTTTGGGCAACAGTCTAATGACGTGTAAACCAGCTAAAGTACATCTTTTCAAAATGTCCTTTGTTCTCCCTTTAGAAATAAAGGCAGGGCTGTGGTGGACTGATAACTGTGCACTACTGCTTCCGTAAGACAGAAAGAGATGGACAATCAATGTAAAGCACAGGACAGATATTATTGTGCTTTACTTAAGGCCAGTGAAATGGAAGATTGTGGTGTTGACAATACCCCTGTTATAGCACTGAAGGTGATTTACAAAACCATATAAGGGTTCTGTTCCATTTCCTATACACCAGGTGTATTCACAAGTTGATGTAACTACACGCTGACATTTTCCTTTTACACGATGGAGAGAGTGTTTTAGTGTTCATAATGATCGTGTTCTTCCAAATGACGTAACTACTAAGCAGTGCTTTAGTGCAAATCTACTACTTAGCTGTTGTGTCATATGATTCAAGCTGTAGAGGGAAAATTTTGGGGAGAAAAAACAGCCACTGCCACAGAAAACACATAATTTCAAACAGTTTGACCTGCTCTGTTTATTTAATGAGAGAGTATTAGGTGTGGTAGAACAAGTTGGTAGAGAGAAATACCAGATGTAACTGGCACCTTATATCCAAAATAGCTGTATAAAGAAGGTAGAGTACAGGAATGCAAGCTACTTATTTGGAACACACTAGTTTATTTGTCAAGATAATTCTCATGCAGAACAGATACCCTGATGGAAATTAATTATTGAAATTAAACCATAGCTGGAAAGGAATCACATTAACCTGAACCAACAGTTGATACTGATTAAGTTATGTTTCTTAAATTTGTGTTTTTAAAATGAGACAGAAAATGCTTATGAGCTGAAATTTTAAAATAGAATGTAATTCTATTCACTAACTATCTCACTCAAATAACTGTACCAGAAAAAATACACTGTGTTTTAAAGAACAGAACAGAAACAAGCGTGCGTCTTGCAGAGCATTTCATCTGTAGTTTTCCACAATCCCTGTATAAAGCTGACAGGGCTTTGCAATTGGGGAAACGATAGCTTTCGGTCCAGAGAAATTGTCTCCACTCTCATTCACTCTGAGTTTGCCCTTTGAGGGTCTCCGCACCCAGGGGTCAGCGGGAAAACCATTTCTGTTTTCAACCCATGAAAAAACCCCCCACCCAATATTAAAATTTAGCACACTGAAAGTGATCTTCAAATACTTCTGAGGAATAACATCAAGATTAAATAACTTATTTTAGTTAAATATTTACAATCCCAAAGGGACTAAGAACCATCAAGTAAGTGAAGGATGAAGTGACAGCCTTCAGTGCAAATTGCTCTCTCATCCTATATTTGGTTTTATTTGGGGGGGGGTGTCTTCTTGTGCATGGCACTTGTGACTGCAATGCCAGGTTTGGCACATGAACTATTACTTCAAAATCCTCTCTTTGATTTTTATTTCTATACTGTAGTTTGGCGTAAGTGAGGAGCAGAACTCTCTACATGTTCTACAGCTTCCCAGAAATATACACTAGTAAGTTTTTCATTAAAATTCCTTGAACAAAATTGCTTAATTTTAACATGGCATCTTCAGACTGATCCTTTATGTTTAGATTTTACCTGGAGATGCTCAGTGTGAAATCAAGCAGAATTTTGAGATATTGGCTGGGTGGATGCAGAGCCATTCTCTGAGGCTCTGCTATGGAGAGCCCCCTGGAGAAAGCCATCACTGATTAGCCTTGATACACACTGCCGAGCCTAGAAAACAACACTGACAGCAGGAGGACATGGCAGCATGTGTAAGACTACTGCTTTCTTTCGCGGCAAACACAGAAAAAGAAAAAAGCCCTCTAAATACAAGAAAAAGAGAAGCTCAAAGATGAATTGGGAAGACACAACATACACTAAATACAGGCTGTCAAAGAAGTCATTATCTCACTCCTTGTTTTAAGATATCTGGCCCATTTGTACTTTTGTCTGCATAATTAGTACCCTTAGACATCTTTTTTCAAGTGACTTAGCACTTCTTTTCTTGAGGAAACAGCATGATGATACTTGTGCTAAATAGTGCTTATAAAGAATTAGCATCTAAGTGGTCCACCTCTTCAAGGGCACCCTATTTTTAACAGGATAGGTCAAGTTTCTATAAGAGGATTGACAAGAAGAAGAGATTTCCCCTCCCCACCAAAGGCACCATCTCTTGTGTGTGGTTGAAACAGAAAAAGTTAAATGAAAAATAACTCCAAGAAAACAAATCAACTTACTGTGGCTGAATTCTGCTATAGCTGTAATGATAGCAAGCAATCTCATACTGCTTTATAATAATTAGTTAATTAAACGCAACACTGTGATACAGATGCTACTCTAATTTATAGATGGTTGAAGTGACATACAGTTCAGCATCACTTGGAGCGTAACTTGGACAGAAACCTAAAATACTACTTGCCAGTTTTCTGTCATAACTATTAAGCATGATAAAGACCTCTGCACTGAGCAAAGTAGCTGGTACAAGTTAAATTTCCTAACATTTTGTCCAGATTAGACTATTAATGGGGACTGAGAACGCACACAGATGAAAAGACAGTGAAGAGAAGTATATATTGAAGTTTCTAACAAATCCAAGCTTGCCCAAGTTTTCCTTCTAAAAAATAGAAATAGTTGTCAACTTGCCATAGGGAGAACAGTGTACCATTTTCCTCCTCATCGTTAATGAAGAAGAGATCATAAATGTTTAGTAAGCAGAAAATGTGGACTATTTGATGGCTGTCCTATGGCTGTTCTATTATGTGCTACTTATAATCCAGCAGTATCTATCCAGAAGCCATGCCTAAAATCTCATCTTCCATGAGATTGTATAGGTCAAAAATTGCAAGCCATATGCAGTTATGGATTTATAACTTCTGGTGATACCAGCAAATAAATTTAGTCATGGGAACGAGTAAATAAATGTTTCTGTCCCTATAACAAAGCTGAATTATTAGCAGCATGAGTTTACTCAGTTCCTTTTCAAGTGAGTCACAGCTACCTTTTTCCTGAATTCCCAGATGTTGATAATAAAACAGTTTACTAATCACAGCAACCATTTCTTGGCAATCTTTTACTCCCTACAGGCAACTTAAATGAGCAGAAATCTCTCAACTGCATGTGAATTTAAGCTTTTAGAAGACACTTCAAGTTTCAAAAGGTCTCGTCTGGCAAGCTATCCAGAAAAATGAAAGAAAAGGAAGACCTTTGTTAGCTCCAATACCTCGTAAAGTTTCTGTCTTCCCACAATAAAGCATTAGTAAATTATTCCATAATTCTCATTACTTCCTGAGAAAGATTCTGGTACAGATTCCAGTGATCTGCCCAGTTTACAGATGACTTAGTGAGTGAGACAGGATCTTGTATTCCCAGCCAAGGAACTTTCTCCCCAGTACCTTATTGCACTCCCCTTAATCACAGTTTAAAAGATTTGCCTATTACTGAAAATAGTCCTTCTTCCAAGTTGTGTACTTGTACTCTCTATAAGCAAAATCCAAAGCTGCTCAGCTTTTGTTAAACATTGACTGTAAGATTTTATTAAAACTCTCACTGAATGCTTGCTTTCTGGAGCTGGTTGTGACTCACATGTACAACTGGCTCCAAAACAAACCCTGCTTTTCAGACAATTTCCAATTTCTATACAGTTTTCAGCCACTAAAAGGCCTTTCTGATATGAGACTTTTCTCTATTCCATAAGTACTCCCCTGCCCAACTAAAATTTCTTTTAATATCCCTCCTCAGACCAGTGCCTACTCATTACACCCCATCTCCTGAATCCTGAAAGATGGCAAGTAATGAATGTAGACTACTGGAATGCCTGCACTTCACAGGTGACTTACAAGAAACAGACGATTAGTTTCCTTCCTAGAACAAGATGAAAAATGAACCAATGTTGCATGATACTTCATTCCTCTGTCTTTATTAAGATATTCTCTCCTACTAACAAAAAACGTACCGTCATCTCTAATGCTACTTGATAAGTACTTGTGCCTGCAATAGGTTCTCCGGTTTCAATTTCAACTGGAAATCTCATAGGAGCAACTGTATTTTACTTGTAAAATAAGATTACCTTTAGAAAAATTATCATCATAAAAAAATATTTACTACTGGGTAGGACAGCTACTTAATACAACATAAGTCTTAACACAAGATGTAGCAAATCGTTTGAAAAGGGATTCAGACTATTAAATTACTTCTTATCTGTTTATATTCTTACATAAATAAATAGCATTTTAGTTAAATTTTTTATATGCATGAAGATGGCCATTTATGAAAAACTCATGTTTCTTTTAAATACTATGCATTGCCTATTTCTTCATGGTAAAGTTAATTTAATGAATGACATGGGGAGCAGTCAGTTGCTACCAGGGTTGGCATTTGTTAAAGGCACACCTCTTTCTGTAAAGAACGCAGCAACCCTGCAGATTCTGGGAATGCCAGAAAAGAGAGAAGATATTAGTGAGATAAAACATGCGATTCACATTCTTTGAGACATTAAAAATGCCTCCCACATGCAAGTAATTATTTGGGATCACTTTATAGGTATTTGGTAGTAAAAGCTGGTCAAACAGCCAGAATATTCACATATGTTCCCTTTTAAAATCAGTTGCAGAATATAATGAAATTAATGCTAACAAAGGCAGACGCTAATACTGACCTAGACAATCATAAATAAAATCGTTAGAGTGTGTGTGTGGTGAGGTCTTTTAAGGAAAGAATTTTTATGAGAATCTAGAAATGTGCCAAAATTCTCCAGTTTGTCTCTCAAGCTTGTTCGGGCAGAGCCTCTTAACCCAGCTGTCCACAGCAAGCAGTGTGACAAGACATTAATATGCAGTGCCGTAGGGTGGCTCAGCATTCATACACTCATAAATAATTTGAAAAACGTACGGTGGGGAGTACAGAACTCCTGGGGAGATTATTGTTGGAGAGCCTGTTATGTGCTCCCAACCTCTGCAGAGATCACTGCCAGGTTTCCTTCCCTTTTAAATAATAGAAGCATCACTGAAGAATAAAACCAGATTTTCTGTATTCTTTCAGCTAAGAAAAATACACTTAAACCCCCCTGAAAACTCTGGGCTGCATATATATATATTAATAACGTTTATGTAACAGTAGGGTGCATTAGCTGACAGCAAGTCACTAACACTCTGCCTCTAAATCGGTGCCTGCGTCGAGAGGGCAGTTCTTTATTGTCAGCTGCTGTCAAATCCAACTCTCAGCAACTGATAGGTCACAGTTTAGGATCCCAATAATGTGGCAGCTTTTTATATGTCAGTGCACCAGATGGGGTTATTTTCTCACAAAATAAAGTTATTGTTTACTCACTATAAAAATAATTCAAAAATAAAATAAAAAAAAAAAAATCAAAACTGTGATTCAACCACCTACAAACTCACTCAGAAGAGCCCCAAATCATAAGATGGGTCAACAATTAAATGTAAGAGTGACAAAACTTTTAACGCACATAAGGAGGAAGAAAATTCAGTGCAAAAAGCATAGATTAAGAATGGCAAAAACTGCTTTACTATGCCTAAAAGCAAAATCGCTAAGCCAGTCTAACCTATGAAAGGGTCACAAATTCAGTGATTTCAGAAAAAAGCAATTCAAGACAGTTCCTATAAAAAGAAAACTACCAAGTTGATTTACTGCAAGTGCAATAAATTATTAATATGCAATGCAACTCTCAAGCTAGTAGCTATAAAAGAAACCACTGATATTTAAGAATTGCAAAACAAATGAGCACTAAATGTGGCATATTGACTAGCACTGGGAAGATGGCAAGGTTTTGGCAAAGTATACCAATACAAAATTCCTACTTATTTGTGAAAAAGTGTTGCAGAGTCTCTAGTGTTCACACAGAAAAGACTGTATGTCTACCTTTAAGCACCCAGATTGAAGATCTGACCTAGTAAACTGGAATTAAGTAAGTTTACATATCGGACTGAATCATTCCCACCATTAGTTCAATTCAAAACCTGCCAAAGTACTTAGATATTTTAGATAATCTGACTGAACCACTGGCCAACTCCATCTGGCAGTACTCTGCCTTGCCTCTTTCCTAGTATTCACTAGGAAAAAAAACCCGGTACTATTTACAATATTTTATCGGGAAAACACTTAGTATGCGAGCATGTACTGTGGTCTTTTTTGGAAACAAAAGCCACCACAAAACCCTCAAAGCAATTATGCAGAAGTAACGACAAATTGCAACGTACTGAACAGCGTCCCCCAAACGACTGTATCTTGCAGTCGTCATTAAGCGTGCTGCATCCTCCATCGGCTTTCCTGGCTGGAACCGGGATGGTCGAGTTGCCCATCGAAGGTATTTGTTGCAAGATGCCAACCAGAGTGGCATGTCTGCATTTAGCAGCACAAATGTTTTGCATGCAATCAGGGCTGGCTACAAAAGTATCAGCAGGAACCAATTAACAACCAAAACAGGATGCAGAGCAGAGATATTAAGGAATTCAGCTGAAGGAGTTCAACACCTACAGAGTAATTCCTTTGAAAAAGATTCAGGCAAAGGCTCAAACCAAAGAGCCAATCATTGATTATTTTTCCTACTGTTCCTAAACCTCCCGGACATTTAACTCACTTCCTTTCCCGAAGCTAAAGGCAGTGGTATCATGCTTGGCAGCTCTGCGAACTGTATATTCTAACAAAGGTTTTGTCAATAAATATTTTAGAAACAATGCCATACTGGGAGAAAAGGAGTTTGAAATTTTTGTATAGCAGTGTGTCCATGAACTAACTGACAATTGCTAATTTCCTTTTCAGTTAAACATGCACAAAAGGTATCTGCAACTTCACCCGGTCTGGGCTTAGTCTGTATAGTATTTTTTATTTAAGGGGGAAAAAAAAAAAAAAAGCAGCTTACCTTCAGGGCAACTGTCATTTTTATTTAAAGGAATTTTCTGAAAGCTTGGAAATGCTAACAAGCCTCAACCAAAACAACTTAGCAGTACTGTAATTGTCTTATACATAATAAGGTTATAGTAAACATTTTTCTCGTTGTCCAGAAACCTACTTAATTGTGGGATGGAAAAGTTTTATTTATAAACACAAAGGTAACAGCATTTGCCAAGTACACTCACACCACAAAGAACTTCTGAAGAAAACCTACAAAATACCTGTAACAATTTTACCATATTCATATCTCAGGCAAGACCTTTTCAAATAAAACTGTGAACTAAAAGAATACCTATCTGTATAATTGTTTTATAGTGCCTTGGTACCACAAAGGCTTGTGACAAATGTTTTTGTCCCCAAAAGGATTATAAACCTGCTGGATCATCAGAAAATAAGTACATGTTATTTGTCAAATTATGTGCATTATGGCAGAAAGTTTAAGCCGTATTTAAGAACCTTGCTGCAAGCAGCCTAGAATAATGCAAATATTAAATTTTGTCACTTGGATGATTTTCAAATTAGTTCTCTCTCATGGCACAATTACTTTTAGAACCTGCATCACCATCTTCGAAATGCCTCACTACTTAGTGAAACCACCTTTCTGTTAATGACAGTACCTTGGACAAATTTACCCCTCCTACGTTGACAGGAAGCTATTTGAAAAGTTAGGCTACAATTAAGTATCACTTGGGATCAGTTCTGATCCTTTCTAACTAAATTTTATCACACTTCTCCTTTTCAGTGCATTTTACAAGGTTTGACAGAAGAATATGGAGGTATTCAGATTTAGAGAGAACAAAGCCATGAATGAATACAGTGCCAGGAGGGAAGTTTGCTGGTTCTATAAGCTGTGAAAATTCAGTGTGATGGTCTGATTTCCTTTATGTTGACTACAAGGGGTATGGTCTCTATTGAGACTCATTCCCCAAAGAAGAAGCGCAGAGGTAGAAGTTATATCCTTTTGGTGTATAACAGGCTCTAGCCTTTCAACTGAGCAACACTGAAGCAATACACAACACTCAACATCCACAGGCTGCCAACAACTACATCAAGAAACAAAGGCAGAAGTTGAGATGGTCTAAGAAACCTCCTACTTTGTCCTGCTGCAACTTTGCCCTCAAATTTAGTTCCATTTTGCAACACCGAACAGGCAACGATAAAAGCATTGTACCCTGTTCTTGTTTCATAGTGGGGACACTGAATTCAGTTTCTTGCCGTACCAATTTTAACGATGTATCAGTGTACATCTAATGTGATGTATTAAGATTTGTTGCCTTTGAGTTTTCTTCAGTGAAGAAGCAGTGTTGGCCACCTGTGATGACACACTAACCAACCCACTCTCCTGAGGCAAAAGCTTTTGATAATGTGTGTTTTACGAGTGTCTTCTACTCCTTTCCCTATGTTGTATCATACTTATTTTGGTTCTAGTTACTACAGCACATATTTGAAATTTCCTTAAAGTTTTGAGCCATAAAAAGTTGGGACTTTCTTTTAGAATTTAATTTGTTTTACAGACTTGCCTCTACCTATAAAACATGAGCAAAATTTTCTGTTATTCCTTCCCTTATTTCACTTCTGTCCATCCTAATTCCTGCCTTGTCCTCTCCCTTTGAGTAAATTCACTGCAATCTGATTGGCAAAGAACATTTTTTGCACATTTGTGTCCAACAGAAAGGAAAAATCAACAATAAAGTTCACTACCAACTTTACACATCAGATATCAGATACACTAATTATCAGTTGAACCCAGCTAAAATAGAAAGCACATACAGAACAAACGTAACATGCTGTAAATACAAATTCTTATGCAGATCCTGAATGATAAACTCCACTCTCTGATACAGCACAAGGAAGTTCTGTTGGGGTTAAACAACCTATCATATGTCTATTTAGGGGGACAAAACAGTCCTTCAACCTGCAAAATACATTTTCCAGAATTTTTTCTGGAACTTCAGACTTGGAATGGGTCAGTGGGGGTGTGGGGGTGTGCGCGTGTGTGTGCGCAACCAAAGCTTACTCATAAATCCTGGGAGAAACACTTCCAAGGAAATGAACTGCCACCTTCTCTTTCCTTCCTCTCTCTCCCTCCTCCCCATCTTGGTAACCTTAACCTTACAGAATGCGATAATTTATTTTTTTATTTTATAACTCACTGGGAGTAATATTTGGGATTGAATCCAAGTTGCCTTTGTTTATTAAATACTCTGAAATGCAGGAAACAACTCCTCAGCTGATGAAAGTTTAGAGCAGTTCTCATGTTCTGAAGATGATGGCTAACTTCCTGAACAGCTAGCTATCCTACTGGGCTGCTTTCTACACAAAAAATTGATATTGCGGCGATTTTCTAATTAATATTCCTGAGTTTTTAAAGCTATTACTACAGCTTTCATTTTGCTATTTATTTTTATGAACACCAGTTCACAGAGTTTCTTGATTCAAGGACACTTTGAATGAAATCCTCACACTTCTGAAGGGAATACTCCATCACTGGCTTTAATACATAAAGATTTGATCAAGGTACATAAACGCACAGTGTATATTATAAATTTATAAAACCTGCAAAACTCCAAAATGAGTTGTTTACCTGTTACTTCCAGTTTGTCACCAGTGACTTCAGCTTTCAGATAAATCCTTCCTCTTTTCTCTGTGTGATCCATGCCACAGAGGCTTGGGACATTTATTACGCATTGCTTATGAACATTCATATCACAGGCTGTGGATACAAAAATGGTTCAGACAGCTATGAGAAGCTAATAATATGATTACACTGCAAACACTGAGCAAAGTGAAGGTTAAGATTACAATGTTCAACTGTTGGCAAGACTTTCAGATTACAGCTGCATGTTTTTCAACTGAACAACATGGCTAGTTTCCATCTTACAATACATTTTGTAGACAGTGAATGAAACAGAGAATAAAATAATCTACTTCAGAAACCTAAAGATATCATTAATGAAGTGTGAGGGGAAAAAAAGCGAAAATGGAATAAAGACTTGCTGGGAATATGACTAAGAAAACAGAGCATTCGTGTCAGCATTAGCAGTGAAGGGAGTTAGGTTTATATTGATTATTAGATTTTTCTAGCAGGAGACTTCCAAGACAAATGAAATGCAAGGAAAATATTGGGCCTTGGCTACCAGCTGAACTGAAATTTCAGTCTTCAACAGTGCATTCATCTGACCAGTCCAAAAAGAGGCTTTCTCAAAACTGCCATGGCAAAGGCTCTTCAGCCACATCAAACTGAATACACCATGTTCTCAGCAACAGAGGTGATTTTCATTAGTATATTAGTGTAGTACTGAAATATCCACTTGCAATATAACAGTACTATAAATAGCTGACATTTGAAATGGTATTTTCCACAGAAAAGAAATAAGAAGCTGTTACCCGGTGTTTCCACTTACTGTCTAAAATACCCTTTTGGTAACATAGAAAAACTTCACTTACTGTCACATTTCATCCCTTGGTGCAGAAGCCCATAAAGCAGGGACCCACAGTGGTCACAAAAGGTCGGGCTCCCATATGTGTGGATCTTAAATTTGTGCTTGCTTCTGGGATCCTGAAGGAAAAAACAGAAAGAAATTCTCAAGTCATAAAAAATAAGATTGACACACCTTTAATATATTACTTCAAATACCCAAAACTTTCCAGCTCGGCAACTTATGCTACAGGAAAATACATTCCAGCATGTAGCTTATTCACAACGCTTATAGTGGTACCTACATTGGTGCAGGTACATCGGCCTCAGTTCCTAATTTTCTTTTGCTTTGGTGTTGTAAGAAAAAGTATGTCAGCTCAGCGAACACAGGCTTGTTCCTGTGATTCATCTACACTAAAACTTCCATTTACTGACTGTACATATACATAAAATATAATGATGGCATTCAGCCTGTGGCTAAAGTGTCATATACTGTCTGCTTGTTTACAGCGTGTTATCATCACCAGTCTGAAATGATGACGCAAAATATAGCAGGAGAGGAGGGAAGTAATGGTTAAGGGGCTAATGTGAAATACAGTCAAATGACTGTAAAATCAGGACCTTAAAGATGGGATCATCTTGAAATGTTGCAAATTTATAATCTATATTATTGTAAATGAAAGTGATCAAATTCTAACTTGGCATGTAGTAAATATGTTACAGAGACTGCCATTCCCATCTGATTTTCGAACAGAGGAACTTACAGTGAGGACATTTTAAGGCCACCAGCAGCTTGGAAATGGTTTCTAATTTAGGACCAGTGAAAGGGAATACACCCAAATCACTTAAATGTGTGACACATCCAAATACATTTGCTGTTTCTCTAGGGGTAGAGGTCCCCTTTGGAAAACCAAGAACATTTATATAAAAGGAAGAAATCACATCTTCAATATGTTCACCCATATCAGGCTCATTCCACATATATGTGGCCACAGAACTTCACGTACACCAGACTCGCGCAGCCTGTTCCCAACACTTGGAGATGTGCGTTGCCAAAATAAACGGTGTGATAGCCCTTTACTTCTGTGCACATCATCTATATTTTGATATCCTTTATGACCACTTCCAGCCCCAATTGTATGTTAGTCAAAACTATCACTGTACAATCTTGATCAGAAGTTGGGAAGAGCAGTAATTCTTCTTCATTAAAAAAATCCATTGGGGTTTGAAATCAATTCTTGCTAACATTCTTTACAGAAAGACCATGGAAATTATGAAATGCCAAGTCTTTCATGCATTAAAACATCCTTAACAAAAACACAAGTGCAAAATGAGACATCAAAACGTTTTTCTTCTGTTTACGCTTTATATTAATATACCTTTATATTAGATAAGAATTATTAAATTGTCTTAAAAAATAAACTAACTTTTCAACTTGCATCTGCCAATAAAAGCTTTCAAAAAAATCAAAAGCAAAGCACAGTATGTTATACAAAATGGAAAACCTGCTAACTCTTTCTTCAAAAATAAAAGATTCCTCTAGTATATGTGCTTTCTCAAGAAATTCAAGAAATTTGGGAACTTCTAACAGTAATTATCATAAAAATATGACTATGAGAAGGCAAAATCTTGCCTTCAAAACTTAGTATTTTGCCATATTATGCTTTGTGAAGGTTTTTTGTTTGTTTGTTTTGGTAAGCATTCTTTGTCTGAATTTTTTTTTTATACCGATTCTAAGTTTTATGATGAATCTATAACCACTAGTTTTCACTGCACAGATAGAAATTATATAGTATCTGGGATAACGAGTAAAGACTTTAGAGTAAGAATTCAAATTGAGACTATTTCAATAGGTCTGTTTGTTATGCAGCCTGAGATATGAAACGCAAACTGCTAACAACCATATTTATTTTGTAAACACAGTTAATCTAAATGGAATGACATTCAGTGCTCCAGAGAACATCTGTTTCGTTATTCATTAAAGATATAGCAAATGGGTCTTGTGGTGCGGGGTCATGGGAACTCTGCTTTACTAAAGGGTTATCTGATGGATCGACTCTGACTATATGCCTTCCAAACAATTTGAAACACATTTTCAAAGCTAATTCTTCCTTAAATCGTTTTGTTTACACGACATGAGGGGACTTGTTGCCTTATAAATACATACACTTAGACATTACTTTGGTAAGCACATCTGTTGCTGAGAAGGACAAAACCCACAGCTTCCAAGAATGACACTGAATAAACAGATTTTTAAAGTTGTGTTTAATATCTGACATAAGTGGTATTTATGAGTATAAAGTAATGATATAGAGGGGAAAGAACTATAGGAAATCATTACAGTGAATGTCTACTAAATACTTTGAACCTGAATATTATACTGAAATTATATAACAAACACTACCAAATAATTCCATGCCAATCAATGGAATATACATGGTAATTAAGTTAAGCAGGGGGGTGTGTGTGTGGCTTAAAAATGTTGTGACATGTGAGGACAACTATACTGCACTCACTACAAAGCAGCACTACAGGAGCAAAGGCTCGTGTACTCCTGCGCCTAACTGTATGTAACTACAAAATACCAGCAAAAGCATTCTTATAAAACAATGAAATAAAAGCAGTCACATGAATAAATAAATCAAGTTGGATCAAACTTTGAAGTTGGCCCTGCATGACTCAATGTATATAATCTGAATCATCATTTGCTTTCTATAATAAATGTTAGTTTTCTACCATTGTGTGAAAACGTCTACTGTATGATGTTTAAAATGAACATTTCAATATGGATTAATTTTTTTTACAGAGCAGCAAGTATGTTCTGACTATTATTAGTTATTATTCTATATGCACACATGAAGCCACTTATTCCAGGCAAAACATAAAAAAAGAGGACAAAGCAAAACAGTGCCAAAACTACTCCTGCAATGGAAGCTTTGCGTGTAGGAAATCTCTCTTTTAAAATCCCTTTAATAGAACTAAATAGAAGAACCTATAAAATATTTAAAAGCTAACAAATAAGAGAGTGTACTCTTCATCAGTATTTAATCCTATTTTCTGTTTCAATCCTATGCATTTTTTTATTTTTGGTAAATTGAAGTATACAAAACATTGTTATTTTGCAAGCAAGTCTGAGAACGTATAGAGAAAGCCAAGAGATCTCTATACACCCATCATAGATGATAAAAAGGTTTTATCTTATTCCCTATATTAATGTGGCTTCTCATGTACTTAGAACTACCCTTGAATCTATAGTTTACACTTTAATTATAAGTAAGTATATTAGTAATAATTGCTACATTGCCAGTACTAATTACTTATATTATTAACAGCAATTAACTTATTAGTTGTTAATACAGTTTAATACTTCCCAATGTTAAATCTGCATTAAGTGACTTACATGCATTATTGAGGAAATAGCATTGGCTTTAGTATTTTTCAGCTAGAGGTAAACTAGTGAGTGAGAGGTAAGCTCCTGTAAATTTTCTTCAAATATCCCCTTTTAATCAATGTAAACTTTCAATAATTCCCGAAGCATAGCTGGCAGTCATATTTCATAGTAAACACAGGGATCCAAGCCAGGATATGACAGATGAACTGCCAAATAATGGCTGCTATTTGCAAGAGAATTGAACTTTGCACTAAACTTGGCATAGATTAATTGTGAAACTCTAAAGGGAAAACCCACTTCTGTTTCCAAAATCCATCAAAATTATGAAGGGGGAAGCGGCAATGGGAAAGCAATGGGAAAGCACTTGTTAAGAAGTGATGAATGATATGCTCTATTAAAATTCATATTATTTTCATGCTAAAAAGTGAATTCTCTGCTATTATTAAGACAATCCTCCATTTTTGTAAGTACAACTGAATGCAATATAGTATAATTAAATGGGAAAGGAAACTCTAGGCAATCGATATCACAGACATTTAAATATTTGTCTTTGAAAAACCTTTAAATTGGCAGAAATCTAGCCAGTGCTCTGCAATTCGACTGCAGTACAATAGACTGGAGTTTCAGAGCCTGTAATGACATATATGGGTGCAGCATCCCTATAAAGATGAACAGCAACTGGGCATCTACACCCCATACAGCTCTGAAAAAATCAGAATATTATTCACTAGCCTCAAAGCAGAGACATGCTTATACAGAGACAGGCAGCCATAGAAGCGCACTGACCAGGAGATCTGTGTTGTACACAGGCTTGCGCTATGTGGACCTATTGAAAGAAAACCGAAAACGGAGCAGAAACCTTTAAAAAATAAATAAATGAGTTTGCAGAAGTGACTTGCCCAAACAGACAGCTCTGGCTCTGCTAAAAGCGGGTTCGGATTTGCTCCGAAGCCTGGCCGGGAGACGGGCAGGAATCCTGCCGCACTCCAGCAGAGGGAAGCAGAAGAACACGGAGGCATCTCACCCAAAACTACACGTTTTTCATCTATGTACTGCCATTGAACTACATGTTGCCCCCCTGCAGCAGTATTGCCACCATCCCTGCCTTTTTTCTTTGTTTAGCACAAATGAATCCATTTCCAGCAACGGAAAGCACCCCCTGCGAGAAATCATTCCATAATTTTTCTGGATCAAAGACGGGAGTGTGCAATAATTGAAAGCGCATGGTTAACCAGCAGCACATGTCAAACTGTGCTTTAACACATTACAAAACAGCTTATGAGCATTATATTTCTGAATTCTTTCTAAAAGCTCCCTTTTGATTAGAATTTTATTCCCCTTGATAGCAACACTGAACTGACTATAATTTTGCAGGCATTAAATCATCACATTGCTTTTAAGTCCAAAATATACAAAAAACACTTTGTGTGAGGTTGCATCAGTGGAGATTTTATATACAAAGCAGCATCATATTATTACTTGTTAAAGTCCCTTCATAGTATGCGACTTGATAGTATCAATAACTGTGTCACCAGAACCATGTATCTAAGACCAAAACCTCTGAAACTATACTCATATTGTCTTTAATTCGGCATCTTCTAGGTGACACAGTGAGAACTGTTGAGATTTCTGGAAGGAATTTAAATCAACACCGCAAGCAGATCTGTCAGTGCCAGAGCCTGTACTAGTGATCAAGGTGGGGGGGGAAATGACTGTTTTCAGTCATTCATACCAACACACAGGTTAACAAGGCGTTAGGCAGGATATAAGATTAATTTTTTTTTAAACTGCCTATGGTTGGGGAAAGGTTTTTCTTCCATATCTGAACTGCTATTTTTGTGATCATTAAGAGGGAGAAAATGCAAAAATGCCAGTGTAAAAGTATTTTGGGAGAAATGGAAAATTATGTTTTCCATTACAAAAATAACTTAAAGGAGTTCTGCAGCAGATGACCCGTAAGGTCCTAAGGTTGTATCAGGGCCTACAACAACAAAGAACAACTTTGTGTAAATAAATGCAAATGTACCCAGTTTTCCATTTCCTACCTCCATGACAGAACCACAGGATTGTTCTTCATCCCCAACCAAACACTTACAAATATATTTATTTACTAGTTTAAAAGTTGTAAAGGAAAAGTAAGCTTAAAACATCCCAATTTACTTCAGTTAGATAAAAGAAAAAAATAATTCCTGAACCTCAGTGACATAAATTGTGGTACTAACTGTTTGAATTTCTATTGAAAACAGAAGGGGAGACAATATATTAAATATATGCAAAAACATATATAAATCATTATAAGAGATCACTGTTCCTCTAAAGCAACAGAAGAGCCCCGGAAGACTGGCAGGTCTGTTTTCATCACATTAATGCACAACCTTTAAACATTTCCTACTGTGACAGAAACACTGCATCCTACATCTTTTTTTGTACCCCTCCAAATGTCTTTAAAGTATGGATCGTAAGGAACGCTGCTCTAACAGATCAATGAAACCATTGCAATGTGTACTGCATATATTTTACTTAAAACAGCTTTAACTTCCCCAAGCGAATACCAAGTTAATAAAACATATTTAAGAAGAACCTAGCGTGTTTTTCTCTGTACGGAGCCAAATCCCACATTCATCCCACGCTGTCCTCAGGCAAATTTCCGTTTCATTTATGAAACTCTTCAGACTCCAGCTTTTCTAAACACCTTCCAAACAGCGACTACAATATCTAAGACCCATTCAGATACCACGTCTGTTTGAGCAACTTTCTTCTGCTTGCTATTTCTTTTCCTATTGAGGTAACAAAAATATCGGTTGGTGATTTGCACGGCATCTTAATTTGAGAAAGCAGCTTCAACCTCGAGGAGCTGCAAGAGCCAAGGAGCCAGATACTTCTACTGGAAATAACTTCCAGGGCTTAAAATACGGCTTCTATGATCAGAGCCCAGAAGCAAGAAACAGCAAAAAGTCATTGTTTAACTGGTCACCAGCTTTGTTCTCCCCTGACCGAATGAGGCTGTGTACGTGGGAAAGCAAAGAGAATCTGAGACTCCTGGGAATGACTAAGATCATATCACTTTTTATTACAAAATGTACAAACGCTTAAAGTTTGTTTGATATTTTCCCTCTCAGAGCTGTAGTGTAGAAAAGTTTTGTTGCTTTCAGTCAAGTAAAATAAAAGATAAGACTTCTACTGCCTGAAGAATCAAAAATATCCCAGAAGGGCTGAGGCTGGCAGGGACCTCTGAAGACCACCGAGCCCAACCCCTGGCTCAAAGCAGGGCCAACTACAGATCACTTGGGTTTTGCAGTGGTTCACGGGGTTACTCCTCCCCAGCTGCAAGGCTTCTTAGAGCTCCAAATCTAGCTGCCAAGCACCCAAAAAAAAATCTTCCACAGGCCAACATATAGCCACTAAGAGCACATTCCTGCAATGGAGAAGGAGAGGAATGACATAACCATGCTTTCTTGCGTGGTAAGAAATTATACACTGAGTCTTTCCAGGAATCCTACCTCCAGGCAGAATTTGGAGTTTCACTGTTTGGAGTGACTCTAAGCAGTAACTCAGAGAAAGCATTCATTCCACCGACACCTGCAGGATGGGAAACCATGCGCGCACCTTAACGTACTAGTAGGCGTTAAGAGCATTAACAGAGTTGCATTCAACCCTACAATAACAAAGGTAGTGGTGGGATAAGAAAACAAAGACTAAGCCAAAATACAGGCAATAAAGCCTATGTAAATTATTTAAGACTGTACAACACGGATGCAATGGAGAAGAGAAGAGGCAGGCTCTTTTCATGATGGATTTCAGAGATAACAGAGGTAAGGAGAGCCCTGAGCTTATGCATACACACAGCAGAGCGCTGTGCAAACACTGCTGGGCTGCTTGCAGACCCACGCAAGCACATCTGAAAGCAGCTGCAGTACGGCAAGTTCAAAATACAGCCAATTCATCTATGGGTTCAAGGGTTGGAATTACATTCAGAAATGAAGACTGATTCTCAAGTTCTGTAGAAGAAAAGTCTTTCATGATAATAAATGACATTCCAGTCAAAAATAACAATAAAAATCTCTTTTCCCATCACTGTTACCAAGACCACTTCTATTCTTTATTACTCTGAAGAGAGTTAAGAAAGTACACAAACAGAAAAAAATTGTATTTAATTAATATTGACAATTATCAATCAACTATTTCCTTCTCTATACTTGTATAGAAGAGGACAACTTGACCACAGTTCAAAAATGATTCAAAGGCAGATTTTTCAGTCCCCTCCTGGAATTCACACTAAATTATTATTTTTAATTAAAAGAAACAGGTGGTCATTGAAACAACTGATTTTGATTGCTGCCTTTTGTTCATGTTCTTCTTGTATAGAATAGTACTGATTGAGTTGGCAAATGGAGAAAGAAGATCTGCATGACTGTACTCACAGGGATTTGTAATTTCCTAATTACTATAAAGACAGTTAAATTTGGAAGGGACTTGGTGTTTACCAGCTATTTTTTCTTCATTCTTTTTTAATGAAGAAACTGCAGTATAATTACAGAAAGTGCATAAACAAAAGATCCTGTCAGAAACTGATTCATGACTAGGAAGAAACGGAGCAAGTTTTTCTTTCAGATACAACTCAACATAATGTTACAGCATATAAATAATTTCAATAAAGATGGAATCCAGGGATCTGGATTCAAAAGAAGTACTAGAAAGAAAAGAGTATATGCCTTGCTTAAAAAACTAATTTATTAGTTTTATTATTTAGTCACTTAATTTATTTGTTGAACATATACACTTTCCAACATAGAGTATCCTTTACACCTTGAATACATTTTACAACATATAGTTTAACATTGATCAGATGGAAGAAGTAAATTTAAACAAATTCCCACTGTATAAAAGGGTATTGCTACTTCTTGATAAGTACAATATGCTGAATTGTTTAATATTACAATTTACAATGTAGTTTCTATGCTTTCCAATGGAGCTGAAATGTGGCTAGGTGTAGTGCATCATTAACGTGATAAAGGACTTAACACCAATAGGTAATGTCATTGTCATTGCACTGTGGGACATGACAATTATTTTACATTAATATATTTGTGTACAATAACTTCTCATCAGTTTTTTTAAATTTCATTATTGGCCAACTTGCTCATGCTAGAGATGAAACGACTTAAATTTTTTTCCCCCCATTATCCTCAGCTGGAGCTCATACTATCCTTCTTTCATTCACTTAAACAGAAGATGAAATGAGATAAAGGCTGAAAACTAACCTCACCTGAAATGCCCTGGTTTCTCTGTAAAAGCAGTGACCCTGAATGCAGAGGTATCAGGTCAAACAATTCGACATCTGTCATAGCTTGAACGCTATTCATACAGGAAAGTGGTACGCATTTATCCAAGAATAAAGAATCCAAGAATGACTCCAAACACCCTTTCAGAAGCTATCGCAGCCATAAGTCGAGTTCATCGTTAGCATGTTAAGAGTTAAGAAAGCGCCTTTGTGACCCCAAACTTCTTCATTGCTGACAACAGCAAAAATGAAACAAACTCAAGATTTTATTTGTAAAGACAAACCTGCCCTCAGTTAGTTCTGTCTGATGTGGTTTGAATGAAGGTCTTTACAACTATTAAGTGATAGATTTGCGCACATAAAGATGACCTGATTTGCCAAAAAATCTCAGAGTAAAGCAGCAGCGGCGCTATGAAAGTAGCTAATGAATGCAGCTTGCTAAGCTACTGTTCTTGCCTCTGAGCTACTTCAACATGCAAGGCCCTGGATAATAACTGGTTTACATTTCCCACTCCTCCTCACATTGCAGAACTCCGTTTTCCCCTCTAAAACGGTGAATGCTACCGGAAGAACCCACCAATTTATAAATGCACACCTTAAACGTTCTCACTAAACCCTTACCCACTTACTTACATAGCACCTTGTCTGCTTCCCACCTCCCACAGCAGCATCTGTGTACTTCAGTATACTTCCAAGTAAAGACATTTATATGTCTGGATGTATTGCTAGCAAACAGGAAGACGTAATATCCATATACATCAACATACGGTTCAAAATTTAAGCCAACCCCACTGACTTCTGTACAGATTTGTTTGTGGAAACTGAGTACTGCAGGAGGGTGTTTCCTGAACAGTGAAAAGGAAATCCAAAGAGTTTGTCTGTCCCAGGGTATTACACACCCTAGAGCTCTGCATCTCTCTTTTACCTTTACTTCAGGTTAAGTACTGGCACATACATTGGTTTTTTTTCTTCTTCTTTTTTTTGGACAAACTTCACTGGAATCTTGCATTGATGTTTCAACAGCAGAGTTTTTCAAAACTGTACATTGATCTTCGTGAAAGAAGAGAGGACTCTCTGTTCCTGGAGAAAGGGATCTAAGAGGAACTGTTCAGGAAAATCAGACTACACAGGGAGCAATTACAACCACCTAAGATTTTTTAGAGACGACAGTCATGTGTCATTTTAAAAGGTTTCTCCTCTAAATACTTTGTCCTTACTTTTAATACTAAATAGTTTTAAGAGGGCTGCTTTGATCCTCAGGGAGGGTATTCACACCATTAACTTTAGGCATCTTTACAGTAAAAGATTCCTCTCTCGTGTGCTCTCAGTCATCCTTTGGAAGAGCTTTCTGTATTCTCTGCTGAGTTTACAAGGTATTTAATGTAAATGCCGACTTCTACGTGTCCCCCTCATCACAGACCCCCAAATCACAAGTACCAAAACCACTTCATACACAAAATACTGCAATTCAGGACTTGATCTATGGAATATCACTCCAGAAAAGATGGCAGGATGAAGCTCAACAGCTGTGAAAAGGCACATATAGGAGTAAAATCAGAGTTGCAAAGAA
This sequence comes from Gymnogyps californianus, assembly GCF_018139145.2. NCBI lineage: Eukaryota > Metazoa > Chordata > Aves > Accipitriformes > Cathartidae > Gymnogyps > Gymnogyps californianus. Next base: position 3,549,719 of record NC_059489.1, on the reverse strand, counting down.
GCCTTGCAGCCATGACAAATGCCACAGTGCAAGAACTTTATATTTGTCATCGCTTTATTCAGTTCCTTATGTCACAGCTCAACAGCTCGTTTAAATGCAAGGCCAACAGTATACTTGCATTTCTGTAATTTGTAAAGAAAGACCTTACATTCCTTTTTCTAACACCTACATTTAAAAAAAAATCACATACATGCTAAGAAATATATTTTTAAAATTTCCTGTTCATTAGAAAATTACGCATCTGTTTATTTTGTTATAATGGCAAAACTGTGCTGATTGTGCACAAAATCAGAAACAGTGATTTTTGAAAAGTCTGAGAACATTTTGGTTCAAAATCAGTCAGAATTTCATGATTTAGCAGCTTCCTTGTACAGAAACTTGTGGGGTATCCTACTGCTCCTCATTTGACAAATTTTATTAAAGACAGACATGAATTTGAAACACCCGAGCAAATTGTCTTCAAAGTTACTCACTGAATAATTCATTTTTGCCTGATATTTTATACATTGGTTAACCACCAAAAAAAAGGCAGGAAGGAGGGTAAAATATGCATAATTTAAACATACTGTCTCATTTTTTTCCTTCATCTCAGCTCTGTCTTTTCAGAAGTATGGAAGTTAGTACCTATAAACTAGGCAGACATTTCACAACACGGGTAGAATTTTGTTCTCCAGAGACAAAAATCCTACAGAATGATTGCATGTACAAATTCCATTAACGATTGAAGTATTTGATTCAAACATGTTTATCTCAAAATCTACACCTCAATGTGAGAAACGCTGCTTTCAAGAAATCATAGCCAGAATCACATCATGGTAGATACTAAGGCACAGAGTCCTTGAATGGTCTTTTACATTGTATAACCACTGAAACACTATTTATTTATGCCTTGAACAGATGTTTTTCCATATGTCTAAATAACCCTTCTTCAGAAAAGTAATTCAAGCACATTAAATTTTGCAGACCAAGGAATACAGAGACATTAGACTCGTTAGTATTTATAGAGCATTTGGTATCTTTTCTATAGTCAAGTCAGTATCTTCTCTTTTGAAAAAGTCACTAATCCTACTCCTCCGAGTAAAGTAAAAAACCCTATAAATAGGCAGCTAAGACTGAATGTGCAAGATGCTCTGACAATAGCTTTTGTACTCAAATCCTGACCTTACAATGGCAGAGATCACAGCCAAGCTGTCTGATCCACAACATTTTTCCATAGCAGTGTAGCAGTTGCTATTTATTAGCTGATTAAAAATTCAGAAAACAATACTGAAACTTGAAGAAAAAGTTAACGGCGCACAATAAACCCCTGAAAGAATGACAGGCTTTTAGCACAGCCTCTTGATTCTCCAACATTTGGCAGCGCTATTTGTGATTAAAACCAAAACTCGATGCTACTATTTGGGGAGAAAAGTGCTTCATTGTGACCACAGCTGAGAGCACACTTAGATTAAAAATAAGAGCTGACACAAATCTTCTGTCCCTTGGGCAGAATTTGACCCTTTTGAGGTTTGCTAATCAAAAATCCGAACACAATAAGGACTGTTGTAATCACATTAGAAGAAGGGCGAGCTCCAGTGCTTGAAGCCCTGAAAGGAGGATTTCCTCATGGCTGCCATCTCCGCTTTGCTCCTAAGGCTGAATCAGTCTCAACTGCTTTACAGCATCAGGAAAAGTCCTTACAGCATTTAGCAATGAATAATAATAAAATCTATAAATATTTAATAGCTGGCAATTAACTCTGCACTGTTCAAAGCAAAAAATAAAAAAACCCCAACAACACAGAAATACAGAAAGGTCTCACCAAACCATTTAGTAACATTGCAACATCAACTCCTAGCTGGATATTTTGAGTATGCCCATCCTGAGACCATTCTATGGACACAAGTTTCGGTAATAAGCATTTTTCCTTCTCCTTCTTTAATGAGAGTGTTTTTCTTAAGGCTGCTGATGGCAAAGGAGCTTCCCAGATTACACTGAAGGCTTTTCGTTTGGAATAAAGCCTGCACAGAAGCGTTTTGCTGGCAGAGTACTTCCAACGAAGGGAAGATGAGTTTAGACTCCTACTTTTTATTTCTCAGAAATCATTTGTGGGTAAGAACATTCCTTAGTGAAGCCTCCAACTACGAAGATTTCGTAGCTGTAGAAAGCATTGCAGTGTATACCTGCACTAGACACTGTGGACCTCTATAAATACTATGTCCTCCTTGTAGTTGGTAACATAAACTAACAAACCAAGGCCAAACTTTCAAACAAGCCCAATCTATGACATCGATTTTAACAGTTCTTGAGTTTACAGGTGAAGTAAGACTTTTCTGCATACATTTTTCTTTTGTCCTTCTCTTTGGCATGAAAGCTCCCAGCCTGTGCAAATTAATGGTGTCCTAAATGTTGCTATGCATGTCATCCATCATTGTTAAAGTTCATCCTCTTGAGTCCCACTAGTTCCATTTTATACAGAAAATGTCTATCCAAGAGCAACAGACAAAAAAGTGAAGAGTGAAAAATAAAGAATTAGGTTTTTTTTTCTTTCTCTTAACAAAGGAGAAAAGGTTGTGCCATTTTGGCTCTATCCTGGTTTTACAAAATTCAGTCAAAAAACACATACTAGGAGTCCCTGCAATGATTAAAACTGTAATTAATTTGCCAACATGAGGCAAGTCAGGCTGGACACTTGTCTGTTCATTGCATCATGTACCACTTAAATACAGTCTTTAGCTAGGAGCTCTGCAGACTGCTACTACTATGGAGGAAATAAAAAAATTGGAAAGATCTTAAGTTGTCTTCATAAATGGTATTACAGTGCAATGTTTAGTCAGGGATTACAAAGCAGGCATCTATGAAAATTGCTTGCATGTATGGCAGCAGAATAAGTGCATTTTCCCTCATCTGCAAGTAATGTAATGTTTAAAAAGAAGAAGAAAAGAAACAGGTCTTCCTCTATAATCCCAGTATATAGATTAACATAGGCTTTTTCTAGCGCTGCTAGCTAAGCCTTTGTAAGGCTGCATCAAAAACAATTATTAAAATTAATCCCAGGTACAAATGGAATTGCACAATATTAATCCTGCTGAAAGAAAAATCTGATATGATAAACATGTAGAAGACTGACACCAGGAGCAAAGAAAGGAAAAAAAAAATCTTTGAAAACCAGTTTTGCTAGCACCGGTCAAGTGATGGGCCTGTAGAAACACATGAAAATAAATGTTGTCAGTAAGATGTACATCTTTCCTTCTATAGTGGCCATCTTGGCAACAATTTAGACATTCATAGTCTATCAAGAAGAAGCTGGAGGAAATTCAAGGTGGTTTTTTAGTTGAAGAAAAAACAAAATATAAAAACCGAGGAGAAAAATCCTTCCATAATAGACTACCCCAAGTGCAAAACATGGAAAAATTTAAATGCAAAGCAAATATTTATAAATTGGCAGCCAGAAATTACATTATGTCTCCAAGAGCCCTTAAGAAAACTCACTTCATACAGAAAACCTCTCCTCACCATTAAATGAAACAAACCAAGGAGACAATAACAGATGTCCTCCAGATGAACTTTCACATTTAAAAGAAAACAAATGGCTTCAGGTAACACTTTTACAATGTGCATAATCTATGTTATTAGATGGCAATATAATCCAATTAGCATCAAGTTGCTTAATACTAACAGAAATCCTTCTGTTACAGTTTACATTGAGAATTTCACACTCAGGAAAAAATACGTTTCATACATTGCTCTTCGTTGGGCCTTTGATTTTTGATAAAAAGAAATTAATTGATGAATTTCAGATTTACACTAAATGCTTTATCTATTAAAAAAATAAAGATGTACTGCATCGAGTAGACATAGTATTTTTCTGCATATTATTCAATGCGTTGTACGTGGATTGTATGCTTTGCACAACATAGATACAATTATGGTGCAAAATGTCCTGTGGTCCCTCTGATCCAAGACTAACATTAAGTATCCCTTGCCAAAAGAGGCATGCAATAAATCTGTGAACTTCATCAAGTGGAGGGGACAGTACGTGTAAAGATGTAGGACTAAGCCTCATGTGGCTGCTACAATCCTAATCAGATTTAGGGCACGTCCATCAAATTCATGGACGGGTTGTGCAAACAAAAACCAATACCTGGTACAAAAATAAAATATCTTTTTTCAGATATAATCAACATCTTAACCTCTTTGCCATACTCTGGACATTCATGTTCAGTCCAGATCATGCCTGAGTGTTAATTCCACTTAGATTTTAGTTAGAACACTTTACATTGCCCTTTTATGAGATTTAAGGCCAGCTATAATGCCTAGTAACAGTCAGTCGCAATGGATAATGACAAAGCCCTCGTTTGCTAAAGCAGACTCAGCCTTTGCAGGTGCTTTTGTAATTTGACATATTTTTCGAGCCAAAACAGGTAGCTGTCTTTGCATCTAACACCCTTCAGATTAATTCCAGAGAAACAAATTGTGTGGGATATAACCTATAGAAGGGCAAACCTCAGTTCAACCGTTGGACACAAACCAGTACATTATATAAACAGCTATTCTGCCCCATGAATTATACTCGGGTCTAGCTGCACTGCAGTCCTGAAGCTCCTGAGAACGAACTGTTTAACCATTTTCTGCAAATCAGTTGGTGAGAACTGAAAGGCTACTCTTTGGAGATCTTCTGATTCAAAGAAGTTATCTGACAATTTGTAACATCCTTTCATTACAAGAAAATTATAAGAGAGACAAGTCACAAAGGAGATGAGGTCCATAAAATGGAAAGTTCTTTCTAATTTATCTGATACCAGGAATACCAGCAACAACCACTACTGTGTATTTCATCGTTTTTGCTGTCACCGAGAGCAGCCATCAATTCTACCTACTATGTGTGTATGGGGGGCAAGGCAAAAGAGTCTGGCCCGCTTTAACATCGACTTATTCTGACATGCAATCAAAGCAAAATCAAATTCATTTCCCAAACTAGGGAGACTTTTTCTGCACCTACGCCAATTACTTTATTGCCATGCCTGAAGACTCTCCCCCTAGTCGACACGCAGCATTGCAACAGGCTTCAACTTAACATTAAACCACCTGCCCCTAGGTTACTACGAGCAAGGTGAAAAAAATCCAAACCACAAAAAACCGCAGAGCTGATCATGACTGACTCAATCTGGCACAGAAATCTATAAAAATACATTATTTAAGAAAGAATGAACTGAAAACCAGAAATAACATTAGTTCAAGTTCAAACAAAAATATAGTTTGATAATAAATGTCAGTTAGAAAAAGTCAAATTAGACTTGCAGTAAAAATAACACATGGTTACAAGATAAAAAAAACGTAATTATAATGTGTTAAATATTTACAAAATCATATTATCTTCCCTAAAGTAAACACTTTTAAAAAGTGATTAAAACAAATGTGTCACTGTTACTGTTAGTCCCAAATTCACCCAATTGCTTTAAATTCATTCATTGCTTTATATCCTTGCCCACAGTTTCTGCCACTACCTATGTGCCTGGCTCGTTAATCACGGTATTAGAGATTGGCACCCCTCTACTTACATTCATCACTCTTCCATTTTCCTTCAGCACTTAGCATCATTAATTTATCAAGTCTCATTCCATTCAACTCCCATGGCTACTTTAAGCATGACAGAGCAAGGTCCTGTTTTATTATTTTTATTTTTTACATATTTCATGTCAGGCACAACAAATGAGGCTACTCTGCAACAGCAATACAACATTAAAAGAAAAGCTTTTATCACAGCTTAATAAAAGTTTAAATACACAAAGTATAAACACAGCTCTACGCTGCATTTATACAGCATTTTTATTTATAATGTAGCAGCATCCAAAACAATTAGACCATGTTCCATATACAGAGGCAGGCACATTCTCATCCCTGTATCATATGATCTATTTGTAAAGCTATATTAAAGCATTTAGAGATGTTTTATTATCACAGTAATAATATTTTAATCAAAAAGTTCTTTTGAAATAGAGTAAATTTTGAGCCTGTCAACCAGCTGATACTCCAAAATATGTTGTCCTACAGAAAACAGCACCACTCAGTTCAGCACAATTCAGTTACCTCATTAGCTAACGCCAGACACAGTGGAAGCCTTTCTTACAGAGTCATCTGGGCAGTTTCAAAGGTCACAGCAAACCTGTTTTTTGAAATGCCACGTCAGATTGTCTAAGCAGAAGCTATACCGGCATAGCCAGGGGTTTTCTGAAGATTTTTCAAGTAACTGCTGCTCTAGAACCCCAAAAATAAATTTAAAAAAAATGCAAAATAAAGGTCTCCCACCTTCTTTTTTTAATCAATAACAAAAGAATGTGATTTGGAAGGCACAGATTGTCCAGAGATTTTACATTACGCAACTGACAGTCCTGTCTATCAGCAAACTAGTAAATACCTACAACTAAGAGAAAGAGAAGAGAAAGAATCACAACAGGTTTGATCAAATATGACATTTTATCTGTGCAACTAAGACCATTGAGCCACTTATTTCACCGACTAAATACAGATATCATTAGTCAGATTTCCTCTTCTCTCATTATTACTTTTTGCATTATACTGCATTTTATAGAACAAAGAAAAAGTAACTGAAGTCTCACCCAACAAATCACTGCAAGAGCAGCAATTCTCAAATGCTCCAAAAGTAAAATTCAAGCAGTATGCATGATTGAGAGATATTAACTTAAAGTCCAGCAGCTCTGCACTTGTTTTTTCATATATGACATAGTTACATTACTGCACTCCGTCTTCTGGCCAGTGTTTCAGAGGTATCACATACATCTGTGCTCATGATCTATGGATGGTGACAGAGGCTAATAAAGTATAGATTTAAAATTGTATGAGTGACTTTATCCAATCATTTAGCCTATCATTTTTCCTTTTACTACCAGCTACTCTGTCAATATATATACTACTTATGTATGACTTCTGCTCTAGATGCAGTTCAACCTTCTTATTGACCTGAGTATTTGTACTTTCTTTTTAGTCTGCCAATGAATAGTAGGTTTCGGACCCAACACTCACTATCAGTACAGATATGTTCTAGTGTCTCCTAAAATATGTAACATTGCAGGACTTTTTTTTTTTTTTTAAAACAGTGTCAGGACCCTATATAACATATTTGATAGCCTAAATTGGGAAGAGTTTAGAAAGCAGGTTACATACTGAGCCAGTAACGTATGCAAAGCTTTCATTTTACAGTACAGAGAATAAGCAATCCACTTTCTGTAAAATTATTAGCCCCCAAAAGCAGAGAGCCAAATCCATAAAACAAAGTCACTATACTGCGTGTTTAGTGAGACATATACTTGTGCTCTACCTACATCCTTTAGGACATGTAGTGCTGATTCCCCAGAAAAAGCTTCTTTCCCCAAAATAAACAATAGGTAAAAAATGACATGTCCTCAGGTCCCCCTTGGATTAAAAAACATCTGAGCTGTGCTCAGGATAAAGTTGCACCTTCCACGCCCGCAGACGACAGCGGGAGCCCCCCATCTCTGCCCTACTGCACCCGTCCATCAGCGACCCCCCCTTGCACCAGCCACACACCTCCCTGAAGGAGACGGCCAGCTTTGCCCTGGGCTCTCCCCCAGCCTCGTCACCCAGCGTGCAGAATGGCTTTGGACGGCTAGCAGAGAAATCTGAACCAGAAGATCAGGGAAGACTGCTTTAGGCCTAACTATTTGCTTTTCTTTGAGATTCACTCAAGTCTTTCCCTGAAAAAAATTACGTATCATTAATTTAACACAATTAAATAATAGTTTATTTTCAGCCTGCCTCAAGACTGTACTAAGTAACTATATTAAAAACAACAGGATAACATTCTTACGTCTGTCCAAAGACACTGTGAATCAGGTAGGCACTTTTTAAACCAAAGCTTTCTCTGTTAAATAAAGAAATGTTGAATACACAGACTGAAATAATGCCTGAAATACAAATACTGAATGTTTCTTAACTGAGATTACGTGTTTAAAAACCTCCTCTCCAGAGAATAATGTATACAATTATAACTGTCTTTACATAAACTGCAGGTTAAAAAATGAACAATGACAAAAGCCATGGATGAAAAACACTACAGGAAAGTATTAATTATTGTAGTGTTAACAAAAAAGAAACATTTCATGTTAAATCTTTACCCTAAGGCTTTCTTCAATGCTCCTTGATTAAACATGTATTTGTGTTCAAATATTACCGGTTCAGTTATCATGCCCACAGCATCATGAAATGAACAGTTTAGAATAAGTAGTCAATCCAGTAAAACGGTAATTTATTTTTGTAACTGCAGGTTAAAATGGCAATATCTATTTAAAAATGTAACCCTTCAGTTCAAAGAGGGGCATATCTGTATGGACTCACTGAACGCATTAGAATTGTTAGAGAAAAAATATGACAAAGGAATATAGAACAGAAATAAGAGACAGTAAAATTAAAGCACAAAAATTGGAGATGTCATGCTAATGGAATACTGTGAAGAGTGCTATGGGAAGAGCAGTTTCCTAAGCTCTTTATACTATGCTATAGTGTATACGCAACACATCCAGTGAATGTACTGGGCTTGGATCAGGCACCTGTGTGCAAAGACCAACATTATATTAGGCAATTATCATTTTTAGTGCATACGGAGCCAACAGCAGTCTAACACATGCTCAGCCCGCAAGTGCAGGTTTCGTGGATCTTGTGTAACCCCAGGCAGGTGGCATCTTCCACACTCACGCAGGACAGCCTCCGTTCCTCGCTGCCGTCCGGCTCTCCCCACGCTGCCAGTCCCAAGCACGGCTGCCCAGCCCGGGGCGGGCAGAGCACAGGCAGTGCTGGGTGGGCTGCGGGAAGACGAATCTCAAAATGATTTCCACTGGTTTTTTAACGTTTGGAAATAACCTTATGGTACAAAGGTTGAGATGCCTATTATATATCTGAGAAGGCTGAATCAGACTGGAACAGTGATTAGCCCAAGCACATGGAATAAGCTAAAAAACACACCACCGAACACCATATCTCTAAAAACTATGCTTTAACCAGTGGAAAAAGAAACTTTTCTGTGAATAAATGGGTGCTACATGAATACGAAATCAGTATGCTAACAATGAGATATTCCCATTGTTGAGGCCTTATGAATCCTGAAGCACAGACATCTGCTTCAGATCTCTGGGGTTTTGAATTATTTTTAAACTCTGAACAAAGAACACTTAGTACCACATACTTCCAGTTTCACAGCTGGGTTATTTTAAGTAGGCAAAAAACTCATTGGAATATAACTTTTTTATTTTGAAATATTTTAGCTTGAAGTTATTAATCTGTCCCTTGAGAATTCAGAACAGCTTAGAATGCTTGTTTTAAATATTCAATATCTTTCAAAGATGCAATCTTCTCAAATGGTCTTAAAAAAAATGCCTGAAATATTGCACTATAATAAACCAAATGAAGCCCTTACTAAGGAAGGGATTCAGTTTCTTCTTGACTAGAAAACTTATTCTCCCAATCTCCAATTCCCTCTCCTCTAAAAGGAAAAACCCATCCTCATAAACATTTCCTGAGGATGAGAGGCAAGTACCATTTATTTTCACAGTGCTTTGTGAAGGCAGAGAGTGCTACAGACACGCGCTCTCTGCAACACGGGGAGTCTAGAACAAATTTGAGGTCAGGAGAATGGGAATTCTGTCCCACTCTGTGCAATCCAGGCAGGACTCATTTTCTCTGTGTCTAATTACCAATTTGTAAAATACCTGTGTTAAGAGGTCCTTATCTTGCAGGGACATGGAGAGATCTGATGATTGTGGAGTGCCTTGAAGGCTTGTGAGAGGTGCTGTCAAGAATGCTAAGTGTCATGCTAACGCCTACTCCTTGCGGTGCTGCAGCAGCACAGAGCAGCGACGGGGCTGAAGAGCATCAGGAATTCCTCAGCACAAAATCAGACAAGTGAATTTCTAACTGATGGGGAAACAGTCAGGAGACAGAAGCTGTCAGATGAATTAATTGGTGTAACATGGTTTAAGTCACAAAGACCGAGCTGCAGGATGGACTAAGACTCCTGACAAGCCATAAGCAGTTTCCTTAGAAAATCAGCCTAAAACTTGGAAAATCAGCAGGTAGCAGTAAGAAGCATGCAGCAAGCTCAACAAAATCTGTGCTAATATTAAAAGCCTGCTTTTGCATTTGCTACTGTTTCATTACTGACTTGATGATCGTTTCTAGGTTCTTAATGAATTCAAACTCAATTTACTCACAGTAACATCTAGCTTTAGTAAATTTTCATCTTACATATTGACAATGAAATTAAGTTTTCCTCTTTATTGCAGGATGATGAATTTTGTAGCTAAATCTCAAACTTCAATTCGAAGTGCTTAACAGATACTCCATCAGCCTTTACTGAATCACCCAAACAGCCAGCAAAAAATACTGTTTGTCTGCTCTATTGTTCTGTATCACAAACAAAAAAACATTTTTCTTTTCTGCAGAATAATTAAATTTCTTTTAAAATATCATTAAATATGTTTTAAAGAAAATTGTGGAATATTATTTTACAGCCACAGCATCTCAGGATGTAATCACAGAGGATATTCTGGATGCAGCAGGTTTATGCAAGGTCAGAGCAGTGAAATATCCCAAAGGAAAATCCAACACAGTAAAGAAGCACAGTTCACAAAGTGCTCTGGCTTCAACCATGCTGTTAAAGAACGGTTTGCTTAAAGCAGACAGTGTTTTAAGTCTGCGGGACAATTATTTACAACAAATTAATCTGGAGAATAAAAACTGGTTGTGTATTTCACTGTCTTTTCCATTTTTTAAACTCTCCTGCATGAACTATGAACAATATAATTAGCAGAATCTCAAAAAATTCATTCTTGTTGACACCACCTGTAGCATGCTGCTGTGTTCACCAGTTCTCACTCTGCCAAGGATGGCTGCAAAGGAACCCTGAAGGCCTAAAAAAATCTAAAAGATTCGCCAGACAAAATGATTTTATCATCTGAAGGAAAGGTGGTTGATTGATCAAAACTTCTGCCAGTTAGTTAATGAAGATACTTTGGCAGCATCTTCTGCCGAGGCTACTTCCAGCAAGAAATGAAACACCATCTGCACGCATAGAGAAGGAAAAAATAGTGGCTTTGTATTAAAGATGAGTTCCTGATCAAGCATCTAATATGAGAGGAGAGTTAGGGCTCAAGAGAGTAAAAAAAAAGCTAAATTATTGTGTTAAAAACATAATTAATTAATCAAAGATAGCAAACAAACACTGAGGTGAACTTAAGGAAAATACCACTATCAATGTCCAGTCAAGTAAATCCCTTTAAGAATAGTAGCAGAATCAAAAGTCATAGTTTACCTTATTACAGAGAAGAAAAGAACTATTACATACAACTGTCAATGTCAGTGGAGGCAGGACATAAAAACTTATCAGCAGTCCATACGCTTTATTGATTTTATCTTTTGCTATCTATTCAAGAAGAGATGCCCAGAAGTCTCTTAAATAGGCCTAAAATTTAAGCAGCTACCTAAAGCACAGATGTAATAGAATAATTAAACGCTATTAATTCTCATTTGAATACATAGGAAATGCAAAAATAATTGAAGATTTTTTTACGCCTTAAGTATAGAACATTTGTCTAGTCATGATATGTGAAGCACTGTATCTGTTTATCTGTTAGCTAAGTAAAATATTCTATCTGTACTAAGAGCACCCTTGCTTACTGTTTGTAGACAACTGGTCCTTGCACACACATCCTGTACAAGAGACCCTCACTTCCCCAAAGAGCTCTGAAGACAAACTTTGGAGCATCAGAAGAACATTAGCAGCAGAGAAGATGATGACGCCATCATGATTAACATAGTGCAAACCACGCCAAAATGCCAGCTCCAATAGTGACACCAAAGGACGGGAAAAGGGTCAGGGCAGAAGCTCCGTGGGAGCTCTATGGAAAGAGGGGAAGGGGAAGCACAGCTAGGGAACAAGAAAATGAACACTAGTTAGGGAAAAAACCAACAACAACCAACCAAACAAAAAACCCAAAAACCACCCCAAAAGCAAAGATCTAAAAGAATAAAAGCTGAGGAAGAACGCAAATTAAAGAAGCATGTCAAAGACTACTTAGTAGTTAAAGATGACAAATCCTAAACCACAGACCTCGTTAGAAACTTCTATTAGATTTTCAGAGAAATGAACATGCAGAATCCCAGACTGAAAGTACCTCTGAACTAGACACGAGGAAGCTGATAAATTGAGAATGTAATGAATCTAGAGGCAAAGGAGAAAAAGGAGCTGTGAAAACAGGCAGGTGCAAGCTGACACCAGAAAATGATCTCGGGGTAGCGCACACAAACGTAAAAATGAAATGCAACCTAAAGCACACTTGAAAACCTGCCATAAGGCTAGATGAGAAATTTCAGTTCACAGGCCCTAAGGAGATCGACACAACTGAGAGGCGAGGGCACGCTCCAGCCAGGGGCTCCAGACTTGCTGGCTCGGCTACTGGCAGCCCCGGGGCTTCTCGCAGGCTGTGCAGGAGAGAGGGGAGCAGGGGAGCATCTCTCTCCTCCTCTGCTTCCTACCAGACACTCGCACTCCACCACGCGTGAGGATATCACCCTTGCTCCCACACTCACTGAGCACTCCGTCGCCACACGCCAGGATCCCAGCTCTAAGTTATTATCAGCAGGAACTGCACGTGTGTTGTAACGTGGCTGTATTCCTGCTTGCATCTTGTGTAACTTCGCAGGGGTTTACTGTTTACTTTGTTTTTAAGTTTCTGTTACAAGTGGAAAGATACACATTTTTCTTTCATTTTAGTTATGCAGATTGGCATTTTTTTCTAACTTTTTCCAAGCAGACAGTAAGTATTGTCTCAAGAGATGACAAGTTAAGCTTGAAGGGACTGTACAGACTAATAACATGCTTTGAAGAGTATTAAGGAGGTCAATCTGTCCAATTCATTTTAATTGAACTAGACACAGATGGTATATGATTTAGTTTAATTAGGCTGTAGATAAAGAACATCTCAACATAAGGCATGCCAGTCAAGGATAAATCATTAAATAGCAGCATATACTTGAAAATACATAAGGCCAAAGAACTTGCTGCATAACTGAGATCATTGGTGCAATATCCCTTTCCATCAAAGGATCAAAAGATCAGTCCCATTAGAAAGAATAAGGAAAAACTTCACAAGGCGATACATAAATGTCCAGTAAATTGAGAAGAGAGAGCATTTTGAGGAAAATGTATTTATTACAAAAGTACTCCTGGTTCTTTCATTACAGAGACATAATAGAATAAGACATAGTACTCTACCACAAACTATAGTTACAATTAAATAGATTATTCTACTCGTCCATTAAGGAGATCTAATTATGGAATATCATTAGCAGGGACTTAATTCAATTTTTTTCTTTGTTTTTTGATTACGACCAGTTAGTTTTCTCCCTTTATTGACAGACTTCACTTTTAAGTTGTTATCTTTTAAGTTAGAATAGCATTAACAGACTTTTAAAAACTGGCTATACTTGGATGATTTTGCAAGGCTGGGGATATTGGAGAAATCCAGTTAAAACATTTTTTCCTAGTCTACTTTTTTATATTATTATTCTAGCAAGTTTTTGGCACCAACAGTTTCCTGCCACTGGCCTTACTTACACCTCCATCTCTTTTTAATCACAATGAATAAAATGTATATAAGAGCTGCAAAGCTTATGAAAAAACATGGGGGTGACTGTGTAACACCGTATTTTAGACAAAATATATGGTGCCGATGGGCACATTTACTTCAACAAACTGTACAGCAAATGCACAGCTCATCATCGTGACCCTATGCAGGTAGTCACCAACAGAGATCACAGTGGTCACACATAGTTCTGCCAGAGACATCCGCCTGCAGAAGAAATTTCTCCCTACTGTGGCTATTTGAGTCTGCTAAACCAGAAGGACAGCAGGAGTACACCGTATACCTATGGTATCATTTCATATTCCATTTCCAACTAAATGAACTATAAATTTTTTATCTGATTTTATAGGCATCATTCAACATCATTACTACAGCAGCAGAGTGTGTTCATTCTATCACCACCAAAGCCAAAGGTATTTCTGCCTGGGAGTTTGTAGAAGACGCGCTGAACGCTTCTACATAATCAACATTTTCCTAAGCGCTCTGAACTGAATAGATGCAACATAGTATATTTTGCATCTTTTTAGTTTTTATTATAGGTGTAATCTTACATACTCTTTTTGTGTGTGTGTTAAAGAAACAGCTTAAATACCAAGTTGGTAAATCAAGCACAGTTCATTAAGCACTGAAAAGATTCCCACTGACTCGGATGCAAATTTTGTACTAATGTTAGAAATGCCTAGAAACCCACTGTTTCTGAGACCTTTTCCTGAATTTGTCTTTACCATCAAGGTTTCCAAAGCAGTATTTTGCATTCAGTACATTTTACAAAACTGTTAGCCTGTTCAGTTCAGAGAAGCTCTCATTTATATAAAGAGTTTTCCCTTGAAAAATAAGTGATTTCTTGAAACTGTTATGCTAAGCCATATTACTTGCAGTACTGAGGTTTTTTCCATCCAGATATTAGTGTAACTGTAATGCTTTTTAAACATATAGGTACCATAAATACTTTATGATATATGGTGATAATGTTTATGCACAAATAGGCATGCAACTGCATAAGAAAAAGCCAGTGCAAACAGCATATATCTTATTATTTTAAACAGCATATAACACACTTGCACACTCCCAGATTAGGTGTTTATGATTTATTAGCCTAATTTTCAAAAGCTCCAAGTGCCTACTTGCAGCCCCTGTTGACTCTGCTGGTGAACACCAACACTAATGAGCACGTAAAATGAAAAGTATCTGTGTGTCTATGTCAGCTGTGTGTGCACGGATGAGGGATTTCATATCCTCTTTAGAGTAGGGCAAATTTTGCCAAAAGGCCTTAATTAAAAAAAAAAAAAAATCATATTAAAGATATCTTCATGGGTGACATTTTCAGAAGACAAAAAAATTATTAAGGAGGAACTTGATTTTTAAGTGTGATCATTTTGAACCACAACTTCAGGTTGGTTCCAAATTTTTGGAAGCCTGTATTGATTAAGATGCATTGGTCTTTTATTGCAATGACTAATAACCCAAATTCTTGGAGTGTATCCCAACAGTATTGGCAAAACAAGCAGTAATGAACCTGAGCGAATGGACTGCCGTGGCAGGAGCAGACAGACTAAAAAAATAAAACGGAGTGCAATGACAGCTAATGTGAAAAAAATTAAAATGGCACTCTTTTCCTCATTCATTTTAGAACTACTTGAAAATAAACTTTTATTATAGTAGCCATTTCTGGACTATTATGTCACTGAAGTGGCTTAACTTGGATATACAACGTATCTCCTCAATAGGGTTCCTGGAGTAGTTCAGGTGTATGTTCTGGCAGAAGCAGTCTCCTCATTTGACCCGAGGGCTTTATTGTTGCCAAATACAAAGCACTAGGAAACACTTTGATTTGATTTGAGCTTGTAAGATCAGTAAACAGCTGTACCTTCCCAGAGAAGAGCAAAGGATTAGTCTGGAATGGTAGAATAGAACATTTTCTACCCCTCTCATTCTATAATGCACTTCCAGCAAATAAAAAAAATGGATGTGTATTTCTATTTCTCTTAATTTTACCTCTGTGTGGCATGTTTCTAAATTAAGCATGTTAAATATAAAACCATTTGCATTTCACTGAAGTCTTTCATATTATTTATCGCAAATCCCCTTTATGCAGGAATATTGAACAAAGTCTGTTGATTGCACAGTTCTTTTTATTTTCATGAATGGTCCAATCATGCTCTTGGCACATGAAGACACAAGTAACAGATGTTAAACAAAACTCTGAGGGATTATACATTTCTCCTAAAAGTTACAGGACTGCTTTCACTTCTACTGGTTTTTTCCCTGTCCTTCTATCTTTTTTGCTTCTGCTTCTCCAAAAGCAGTTTCCTTCCTCTTGCACCCTTTGGAGGCCAGAGCCACTTGGGAGCTATCGGCATATCAGCAGAGCGTGCCAGCAGCATGCAGCAGAGTATGTTCAATTCTCTTATTCTAGTTGCCAATATTAAACCAGAGTATTGACTTCATTAAATCTCAAGATTAACAACTGAATTTCACTTGGTAGAACAATGTCAACATGAGAAAATGAATAAACTTTGAGAACAACCACATAAATTAAAGTCTCTGGTTATTAAAATCCTTATTTGTTTTAATTAAGTGAAGTAAAAAGCTTTTTAATATGGTAAAAAAGGAATGCCGTTAATGTGTGTTGAGGAATGGGATTTTAGGCTTCAGATTTAACAATACAACATGACTCATTTACTCGTAAGTAGGTCAATCTGTAAGTACTAATATAGACCTTGAAAAATAAAAGTGGATTTTGACTAAGGAAGGATTTCATAAAGCTATTTGTAAGAAGAGATAGCCAGGTCTTCTTCCTGCTGCATGCTAGGATTGTGGGGCTCAAATTATCTTCAATTAAATGCAAAGAATTTTCTCAGGAAGAAAACAATAATTTGGGATAATCCCAGATTTCAAGTGACTCTAGGAAAAAAATATTCTAGAAAACTCTTCTAGAAAAAAATCTGTGACAATGAAACTAAGAATCCTCTTCATAAACACTACACATATGTATGTATGGCCTATATAACGTAGGTTTTATATCTATTCTTCTGCCTGACTGTTCCCATCGCTGCAGTCAGGTCGCTTTTTAGCCTACTTTTTTGACAAGGTATATCAGAACTTTTATAAATCCCTACTTATACAAACACACTAAAAGTAACCACTCACTTATGCTCATTGAAGTCTCTATTCAATCAAACAATCATGATTTGCTCTTCATTTCAAGAAATCAGACTACTCAACTGCATCTCCTAGCTATTTTCCATGTCACTGTATTAGTAATGTCCATTTGAAATAACGTGATCATGCCTTTTTTTTTTTCACTTGACAAAGACATTACCAGAAATAAGAACTATAAAAAAAGTGGTACCACATTTCTATAAAGAAATGAGACAGTAAATTCTTTCAATAATATGGCAACAGTGTTTTGCTGTGTTATTTATGCACATTAATTTACTTGGACTGTTCTTTTGCTTGCTTTCAAAGGTCCTCAAGTCAGACTTCCAAAGAGCAACACATCGCAAAGCACCTGTAGAACCATGTATAAGGAATATCTGAAGCACAAAAACTAGAGCTAGAATATTTTCAATAGGTTTCTGCTTTTCTAAATAAAGATTGTTGCTTTCAACAATGCAAGTAAAACAGGTAAATATGCATCCCACTTTTTACCTAGATTTTTTTTCTTTGAAACTGTGAAACAATGGGAGGACCATTATAAAAGTAGGCTTGGCTAAAAATAGAGATCAGGAGATTTAATTTTGAAGAAGTATCATAGTATTAACATCAAGATCAGCTGTATATTGCACTAATTCCACACTTTTTTCATTAGTGCTGGGGATGGCACCTTTCCTACTGGAATGACCATAGTTAAACATTTGAAAGATGGAGGAAAAAGCTTTTTTATTCTTTTTCACATGGTCTTACCCAATCTCTGGCAACACAAGGACAAAGAGAAGAAGAATATTGACCACATGGACTGCCAGTACGTGAGTTACAATTCACGTACTTGCAATTAGACACCAAAAAGAAAATGTAACGAAAATAAAGCAATTAGTTGGATAGGAGAAAAGGCTACTTGCAGACCAAAGATCTATCATTTCCCCTCTCATGATAACTTTTATAAAAAAGAATGAAGACCCTAAGATTCAGAAAATGCTTTTTTAAGACGGGTTATATAAAAATCACTTTAAAAATTATATTGCTTCTAGTAAGTTTAGATTTGAGATTTCATTTTTATAAACTCTTCTTAACTAATGTCCACAAAGTTAATAATTTGCTATTATTCTACTAGTCCTCCAGTGCCAATAGGGTCTAACCTAAATAGCTACCATAATAACCAGGTTTCAAAAAACTCCCAAGTTTTGGGCTTTTTTTTCTTTTTTCTTTTTAACAAAAAAAAAAGAAACAAAAGTAGCCAAAGCTATGCATACGCTTTTTATAACTATTTTTATAGAGGCTTTTCTCTCCTTTCTGGTCCATTCTTTGCTGGTCTGATGCTCCCGTTGCCATAGAAACAGACCTGAAGGTAGCTTTGTTACAGACTGCAACGGTTTTCCCAACACAGAGAAATTTCTTTCATGCCTTAGTTCAGCAGGTACCCTTCTCATGGGGACAAAAAGAAAAGAATAAATCAATCTCTGACTCTTATAGCTATTAAGTTCTCATTACCAGAATTTATTATATGCTTTTGCTTTTAGTTTATGAGCTCACCCTAAGATCACTAGTACTTTAAGGATTAAGTTTCATTAAGTACATGGGCCATGCTACAGTTTATTTATTTGCAAGGGAACAGCAGAAATCAAATTATGAAAGGAATCATGACTGGCATAATGTTACTTCAACGGAATCATCAGGATTTTGTTTTTCAGCACAGGTAATATGCAGTTGGTTTAAAATCTATTTGTATCAAGTTTCATTAGGTTGTTAGAAAAATCCAACCAATTATAAAAATGAGAAAATATTTTGTGACAATGATACCATCTAATACACGTTCCCTGAGATCACTGGCTATTTCAAGACAAATCCAATCTTTTCCAAAGGCTGAAGAAAAATCTGTGCACTATTTGGATCTCTTAAGAGTATCACCCCAATAATGGACAGCAAAAATTAAGGGGAAACAAACAAAATAACAAAAGCATGTCCAAGAATGAAACTTAACTGTTCTTGTTTATGCAAAGCTACCCAAATGCTTTACCAGGACCAGTTAGATAAACGGAGCTCAGATGGAAAAGGATGGCAGCTGCTCTCTTGCCGGTCGGGATGTGTCTCTACCTCCCCTCCCCTCCTTGCTTTTCCTCTCTCTCTTTCATCTCTCTATTCCAGGGTCAAAACACCTTGATAAAAGAAACTTGCTCTCTCCTACAAAGTACAAGTTGTTCCTTTTTCCCCAACCCCAATAGGTGGTTTACTGGAGTTGTGTGATTTATATTAAGAAACTGAGGCTATATCAGTTTAACTCAGCAGTGATTAGCAAATTTCTCCCAGCACCCCAAGGAAATAGCTACCAATAATTTACAAAGATAGGTATGCTCTCTGGTGACACATTCTAGAATTATTTGTAGCATATGAGATCTACAGTGCTTTTCAAAATTAGCCCACTCATTTTATTCCAAATTAAGATTTCATCTAATTTTGGTGTAAGAACTGCCACCTCAAAAAACAGACAGTGCTAAAAACGTTTGGCATTCTGCAAGGTTTTCTCAGTGGTCTGTGACTGTGTATGTTCCTTCTAGCTAATAAGTTCAGTGTGCCATAATCAGACCTTTTTTTTTTTAAAAAAAACACATGCTTGTGGGGGTGGAACCTGATAGAAATGTCTATGGTACATTTTACACATGACATCTCATGTAAGAAAATAGATTATTAGCAAGTCTTAAGCATTCTTCCCCCCTAAACCCCAATATCATGTCATCATATTTACATACAGTTTAAAGACTGACACAACAAACTTTTGCAAAGGGTAAGTGTAAGATGACAAGGAAATAATTAAATTCAACTTAAATTGCACAACTAAATATACTCTTAACAATTGGACAATAAGGGCTGATAGAATAACGTCAACTTCAATTTGGGGAATTAGAAAAACTTTTGACTGTGAAATTAGCACCCAGCAGATTGCTTAATCAGTTGTAGTTACTGCCACTAAAACTGCAACCCTATCAACAAGATTTCTTTTTACTATTGGGAATAACTTTGCTGAGAGTTCTCCTGAAGATGGACGAACTAAGAGAGTCAATTCTGGGATTGTGTTGCAGGGCAGAGGGAAGGGATGGGAATTATAAGTAGTTATAAAAGTTCATGAACCTGTTCCTTTGTAATTTAATTCTGTTTTTCTTGAGGCTCATTCACTGTAGCTTAAAAGCCATTTTAATTGCAATAAAAGGAGCCTGCGCTTTAATTTAGGAATAGAAGGTACAAATGTTTTTGCAGTAGATGATAAATGCAAGCATGTTCAGTACATGAACTGCTTTCAAGTACCCTGTGAAGCTGCTTCCAACTACTTAAACGAAGGCATTTGGGTGAGCAGTGCCATGAACA
Source organism: Gymnogyps californianus (assembly GCF_018139145.2). Taxonomy (NCBI): domain Eukaryota; kingdom Metazoa; phylum Chordata; class Aves; order Accipitriformes; family Cathartidae; genus Gymnogyps; species Gymnogyps californianus. The sequence continues at coordinate 3,529,545 of NC_059489.1, read as the reverse complement.
CCTCTGTACAGCCAGCTAAGAGCAATTAAAACCTGTCTCCGAAGGAGCACTGAACTGGCTGATCAGTAAATAAGCTGTGTATGGGCACTGAGCAGTGGTAAACCACCCACAGGCAGGTGAGGAGGAAATTTCTGAACACAGGCAGTGCCTGCCAACTGGTGAGGAACATAAGGTGGAGAGGGTGACATATGGCTGGATTTTATTTATTGAGATGGATGGGAAAATAGCACTTGGATTCTGAAGTAGCCGGTAAGGGGAGAGGAATGTCAAGGGACATAAGATGCTGTCCCACTTTAAGAGCGCTTGATGGAGGAAACTGAGGCACGTCCTCCCTACCATATACATGAAGCTCCTTCAGATGCCGGCTGAATATGAGCAGAATATGTACTCAACATATACAGAGCCCTTTTTGGTAGATTTCCTTCTTTCATTTCCCTCTCTTCCATTAAAAGGAGTCTTACCTCAGGACTGATTCTGTTCAAATTGAAATTTCGTTGTCAATATACTCAAATGCCCACATTTCATAATGAGCCATTATAGCTGTGCACAGTACCATTTAAAAACAATTTTTAAAAAATTAGAAAAGTTATATAAGCAAGTTTTCTGCACAGTTAAGTTTTACGGCTTTGAGGTCAAAACCATAAGCATGAAACCTTTATTTCTCCATAAACTACCTCGGACACTCTGTAGAGATTCAGAAGTCATGGTAATCACAAGAAATAAAATACTTATTTTTGTAATAAAAATATCCTTGCTGTCCTGTAAAATTTGTTTTAAAGTACTTACTGCATTGACTGTGATCTTGTTTACTTTGGTAACCTACGACTAGCTTTTTGGGAGAGTAGTAATATACCAAGGAATAGCATATTTTGACAAAAGTATGTTTGCCTTGTAATTGTCTTATAATAAGAATATTAGCTCCTGTCCCCATCTAATAATGCCTATTGTAAAAAAAGTCATCATGATTAATAATTTTCATAATTAGAAAACATAGACATACAAATACATTGAGCTGGTATCTCAATTTGTAAATAGAGGGGGTTTTATGTTTTCTTTGTTTAGGGTATACAACGAAAAATTAATAAATTCATTGCATCAGAGGTGTTTAAGAATCACTTCAAAAAATTCATACAGGCTTCTCTAAGAAAGCATGTTTGCTAATCTGGCAAGCAGTAAACTGTATCTTGCCAGACCTTCCTGCCTTTGTGTATCTTTTGTGATGAAGTGAGAAGATTTTTATTTTAATTAAAAAGAAAATATTTCTAGGACAAGATTGCCTATTATCCAAAATTCAGATTAGCAATAAAAAAAAAACAACCTTGGTGGCTTACGGTTGGACTCGACGATCTTAAAAGTCCTTTCCAACCTAAATGATTCTATGATTCTGTAATATTTATCAATGATGCTTGTTTGTTGCTCAGGTGACTCATGACGTTGAACATAGATAACAGTTGCTTTTCATTGTAAAAACAACCAAATGGTTAAAAGCAAATCAGATATGCCCTGCTGCTGCATTTCATTATCCTTGGAAAAAGACTGCAAGGCTTTCTGATTAAAATCCCTTTCTAACTACTTCTACAGTAAGTCTTAATACTATGCTTCCAGTTACTGCCTTTTCTTTTCATGAGTTTTTTGGTTTTGTTTTTTTTTTTTAATTCCCAAGACCAGTAAAGCAACTATCTTCTTTCACTCTGAAACCAGCCTCCTACATGTAAACAGTCTGAAAGCATAACTAAAGGCCAGTGGGGGGAAAAAAGAAAAAAAGAATTAAAAAAAAAAAAAAAAAGATTTCAGCATTACCTGGAACTGAGCAAAAAAAGAAATCTGGTCAAGACAACTAAACCCTCCAGGGCAGCCCAATTATATTAATTTACTCCTGCTTAGTATAGAGGTGTGACACAAGGAAGAAGATCCTTCATATCATTTGTATCACAACCACAGCTATTAAACCAATAGTCTAAAACTGCAGTAAACGTGGATGTAAGCATTGCTCCAAGCCTAAGGCCAAACCCAAGCCCATTGCTGTCATACTGTAAATTATCATTTACAAATGATAATTTCCCACTGGTCCCCCAGCATATGAATTTTTCAGGGTCAATCTTTCTCCTCCCAACTCTAAAATCATAGAAACCATAAGATGAAAAGCCTGATGGAGCCTTACAAGACACATCTCGCCTCTCCCCTAGGTCCAATGAGGGCACAGATAATATCTACAGCACTGGTTAGAGAAGTAAACCCCAAACCAAGAAATATTGATTTCTTCTTTTGGTAACCCATTGCAGCAGTTACCCATCATTACACCTAAAAAACTTCACTGTTATGTAGTTAATCCTCCCTTGCCACAAGCTGCCCATATGATACCTGGTTATAACTCAACAGACACGGAAAATATTCAAAGGTCATGCTTTAAAGACCTTTAACATTTTAGTTCTTTTCTAAATTCCTCTCCTGAAGAGCTGCAGAATTCTACATAAAACACCTCACTAAAAAATGAAATAATAATTTCTAACATATCCCCACAGGAAATTCATCACCTTTGTATCAGAGGTGCACTGTTCACCAGTACTGAGTTTATGACCCACTAAAATATCTGCTTCATTTTCTTCTGCACTGGTGCCTCACAATCAGTTCACATTGATATCCCCCCCCCAGTGTGATTTTTTTTCATTTGTTTTATTAAATTGTATCTTAATACATGAAAAAAAATCTGAACTTAAATATTGTCCTCTAGAGTTCTTGTAAGCCCTCCCGACTGTCAACTGCAAATTGTGTAGCTATACATTATTCCAATATCCAAGCCACTGATGAAAATATTCAACTCCTGCAGCATCCCACAGAACCTCACAGTTGTTCAAATTTAGACAGATTTTTCAAATGTGCTTAAGATAATAAAGCTCCCAAATACTTTCAATATCAAGAAGCTTATCGACTTTAAAATCTTTTCCATGTATGTCACTTTCAACATCCATGAGGTCACTTACCCTGCCAAATGGGATGAGATGGCTTTGCCGTTTCATTTTGCGTAAGCCCGCATCTGTATCTCATCAATTCATTCTCTTCTGGGTGCTTAAATACTAAGAACTCACTGCAATTCTGAGGAGCAAAGTCAGATTTAATCTCCCTTGACTGTACAGTCACTTGCTCTCATTCAGATTTTTTTCACTTTTTAATTTCTATGTATTTATTTTGCCCATAAACCTCCTTTGGATCCTATATTATTATAATCTGAAAGGAAAATAGTGCTGATCCAGAGATGGTGATGTCTGAGTTCTTGTGCACTCTATATTAAGTTTTATAAACTCGTACTGAAAAAAATTAATACAGTCAAAACTATTTTAAATTACTGGTGATTTTTTTTTAATTCTATGTGGCATGGAATTGGGAACATTTTAATAAATCACATGCAGTTTGAAAGCACTTTCTGGTCACTATATTCCGTTAATGAAGGGAACAAAGATTTAACTCCCAATTTTAAAGTATCCTTTTTGAAAGAAACTTGATTAGTTATTCCTTAATATTAAACACATCTTTAACAAAGCTAGTTACAGCAGCAGTGAATTTTTGAGGTTGCTCTTACATTTTTACAGTAATTTACTCAAGTTTTAAAGGATTTCCTCAATGACTTAAAATAGTTTTTATGAACACCGCACAATCTTCCAAAAACAAGTATCTGAATTGGAGGTGATGCTTCATGTAACTTGAGAGTATAATAGCAGCAGGAGCCGTTGAATTGTAGACCATGAAAAGAAGATGAATAATTTCTATTCAAACTACAGAGAGCCATTAGATAGCAGCAAAATAACTTCCTGAGTTGGTATTTTGTTAAGACACCAGAGCTCACACCCTGCCAAGTATTAAGGAAACGTAAAAGTTTTTGATTGTGTGAATCCTTATTTCATCTGAAACAGGATATTGTTCCCCAGACATCATTTCAGTACTACTCAAGGACGACCACTTTATTCACAAGTATTATCTTCCTTTTGGCACAAACACAGACCTTTCAACCTCACATTTCAGCTAGTCTGAGTAAAGCAAAAAGAGGGTGATTTTAAGCTTTTGTCTCTTTTACACTCACCTTTAAGGCATTTAATTTTAAAGTAATAAAAATAATTTATTCTCTCTTTTACAGCAATAGAATACTGTAGCAAATAAAAATGTTACACGAGGAGACAATATTTGTACACCACTATTTTTAGCATGATACAGACCACAGGACTTTTATACAGCTGAGTAGTCAGTTTATTAAACACTTGGCATGTAAGAAAGGCTAGGAAATAAGAAAAGGTCTGTGGATAGCATAGTCTGAAATTCCTTTTGTTTCTTGAATGACTGTATTTAAATATACACAAATTAAAAAATAACTTTTGTTGCAACTGTTAAATCTATTTAGAGAAATTACTGAAACTGTCAGCAGAGCTCTCCCTTTCTGCAGGGGACTGCTGCAGCCAAAAAATCTTCCAAAGAGTTTTGAAAATAACTACATGCTAGAAATCTCCCCATACACCATTTATTTTTAAAGCAGTTCAATTCTCTCTTTCAAAAGAGCATTATTTTAAAGGTATACTTCGATCTTGCCCTTCAGCCACATGTACACATATACCTTTCATGGAAGTCAGAATGAAGTTTCTAAAAATTACAGGTTTTCTCCCCTTTGGAGTCTTCCTAACCGACTAATAGAGCCCAGTGCTCAGAAACTCTCCGTATCCCTGGAGGCATGTAGCGTGAATGCCATACTATCTCGCCTCAAGACAAATCTATAAATAAGTCCTTGCCATCATGTCCTAGATACCTCAGGCCTCAGCAGGGACGTTTGTGAACGCTTACCTGCCAGAGCTGCCTGCAAGAAATGCCTCCCTTGGCTGTTAAAGGCAGTTTTGCTTCTGAGTGGGAAATGGTTTGTGTACTGAAATGTTTTGCATTCCAACCTTGACTGTCACCCATTGCAGGGCACCTATCTGACTGTTAGACTTCAGATTCTCCTGAGTAAATAAAACAAATTTAACTGAGAATTATTCTAATGATGTATTCGTAAGGATTGCTTCATTTATGCTAAATGTACAGTGCATGATAATTTAAAAATATTGTCATATGTAAAAATATTATTATACTATAGAATTATTATAATTTATAATTATTAATCTGGAAAATTTTGTTTTATTAATGACAGTATTACTCTCACAATTAATGGAAAGGCTACATCATGCAAAGACACTGGAGAATTCGAATATGCAAATTAATTGTGCACCTGCATGAAATAATTTAGAAAAGGACTTTTTAATATTTAAAAAATCTGCTAAATATCATGATAAGCTTTATAGCACACTACGTTTCAGAACAAAGCTCGTACTAACTTGGATAGGAATAAGTTACTGAATTGTAAAAGGGTAGACATTATAGTCAAACATTTCAGTAAATTAAAGTATAACATTCTACAATCCTCTTTGTGTAATAGGACCCACTAATGTAGCACAATTTTAATAAAACATATTTATTTTCTGTTTGCTTTTAATCTTCAAAGTGTTTTTGAGATACTGCTTCTGTGTAAATACTGAAAATGATCATTTGGTAACCCAAATACTAAAATAAGGCATTAGGCTGATTTATTTAATCACCAAGGCCAAAAAAACAAATCACAAAATGCAGTCAGCAATATTAAAGACTATTAACAACCTGCCACATAACAGATTCTATAACCATGAAGAGATTCTCAATAAAATTAAATGGTCTCAGACACAAATGTGTGTTCTCATTTGCGAACTTTAGGAAAAAAACCCTGAAGAACCCATTTTTAAAAAAAATAATCAAGAACATTTCAGGAGTCGAACCATTCATTAGAGATATAGAAGACCTACTAATGAGTGACACCACTAAAACTGTGAATCAACAATAACTTTCATTAACATATCACAACTAAGCACTAAGTTAAAACTAGATTTAATTGTTTTATTCTACTTGTGTTTTAGGACCAACCAAAGCAAATCAGCAACGTATTATTGCTTGTAGGCACGAACTATATTTACAGAATGAGTAATTAAACAGATACTCTTTAATTGTTCAGACTATTGCTGACATTCTGGCCCCTTTAATGCTCAACATGTATTTTGCCATTGACATCTGGGAAGGTGCATTCCACTCAGCCTGACTGCCGCTAAAACAGCTACAGACACACACATCAGGATGAAGCTGGCACTGTCGCCTGCCTTGGTTCCTATCTGGTAACGGTGACCTTGACTCAGTTTGGTAATAACAGTCACTCACCTGATATATAAATTTTGCCTAGTAAACTGGAGGTAAGAGTTTCTAGGAAAGCAGGTCCCGTAGCAGACAGTGCAGTGCAATGTCGGTACTGGCACTGCCCACGTACACAACATGGAAGGTGTATGGAGAATTACAGAATTCAGAGAATCACCTGAATGCCATCCAGTGGGATGCAAATGGGTCAACTATACCTGAATTCATCTGGACCGCAATAAAAAGTAGTGGCTATGGTTACTTTCTTTTAGAAACAGGAGATGAGGAGAAAGTATGCTTTGCCACCTGCATTCTGCATGACAGTTTAGTGATGAGAACACTCACCCGGACATGGGGAGACCTGGATTTCAGCCTTTCTGGAGCTCAAGGCACTTCAAATCTACAACTTCCAAATCCCAAAAGACTGCTTTAACTGTTACACTATATAGACAGAGCCAATCTCCACAGTTGACTTCAAAGCTTAAAGAATTCAAGAACTTTCAGAAAAGGAAGGGTATGAAGAATAATTTTGGTTTCTTGTTCCTGCCTTCATGATTGTTTTAATAGTAGAGCCTCCTTTGCCAAAATGCACTATGGAACACTATGAGCAAAGCCAGAGTGAGGACTGGCTTCCTTCCTGCATTACACAGAGAGGCTCTCTGAATGCCTGTAAGCCTCTGCATTGGCTTCCAAGTGAGTGCTCTAACTACTACGTTATTGTCAAAAGTCTCTTCCTTTGACTTCTGTCATGAAAATTGACCTTGGCTCAGTTAAGTGACTTCCTTCAAGAAAGCTGTGCTCTACGCTAAGTGGAAAGAGATGCTTTACGTACAGCCTTGAATAACTGTCAAAACTCCCAAGGGATGCATCACAGCTGCACTGGCATTTCCTATACCCTGGTCCCATTCAACATGCTTAATGAACCTTTGGCAGCATCCACGTTCTTTGCATAGGTAATCAAGGTAACTGCTCCGTACTTGAACAGTGACTTCTTGAACCTTACTCCCTGACTTGATCTGTGGATGTCCTTAACTTGTAGTGAGTGCATCCATACGTAGCAGGGCCCTTAGCTTAGACGCTCTGAATCTCACTGTTGGAGCAATGCTCTTCTGGGGGGTCGTGGCTCTTAAATGGCAACAAGTAACCAGGACTGCAGCAGGAGCAGCTGACGAAAGATGAAGAAAATTAGAGATGAGGAGCTAAGTGCAAAAAAGTGAATAGGAAGAAAAAGATGGCTGGAGATACAGATACAAATGAAATAACAGAGCATTTCATGAGTTACCAGAACTGAAAATGGAAAAAGATGGAAAGGTGAAAAGAAAGGCTTCAGTTCCAATTATATTTTTAATATCATTCAGTTGATTTTAGCAATGATATTTCGAGTACTGTGAAATTTCTTCCGTTGTAAGCAGTTGCCAAAGTAGTAGTAATTGAAGCTAGGTGATCCCTCGGGAAAGGTACTGTTCGGGAGCAGACTCATGAGAGGGTCACCTCTCCATAAGTGGGGAGGGGGCAAGGGGAAAGTTAGGAAGAGACGAGACAGATGTTGAGGACAGCAGTGTTTCTGCCACCAACTTCAGTGTGCTGCCACAAGACTGTCAGATCTCACCCCTGCTCAACTCACTCTGCAACCAGCGGAGAAAGACGAACCACAGGTATGACTGAGGTCACCCAAGACCTGGTTTGCTCTCTAGAAGTGACTACCTCTATCAGCTAAACAGGAGAAACTGAATAGGGTAACTACACTCCTAACTTAAGCATTTTTTTAATGTACCTAAATTTAGATTATGTGAAATGTGTAAAAAATAAACTGTTTTTAAAATTCTTCTCAGTTCTCCAACATTTCCCTGTGTTCAAATTTAAAAATAAGAAAACTTTTTAACATCTCAAATTTTCCAAACCCCCTTGCGGCTTCTGCCCATATATCGTTCATTGATCTCATGGCTAGCATATTAAAACAATTCATGAGAAGCTCATTAAAACCTAGCAAGAAAAGTCTTCTGGTACATTTCATCAGAGGAGATAATAGCCTACAATCTAGATCATGAATATGTTATAAGAAACAAAACAGAGCCGTTCAGACAAAGAACACTTGGAATGTATTGTTCCCATAAGCAGATGTTAAATTACTTCACTGTAAAGTGGAATTTATAAAACCCAAAGAAATGTTATTTTTATGTGAACAAACAAGATTAGTTTATTATTTCAGCAGGGTGACACAAAATTCTTGTACATGTGTCTCACCATGTAAGCAGATGTGTTGAAAGTGAAAACTGGTTGTTGACCAAAAATGCCACGTGTATATAGAAGTACTGACAGAGCAAGATAGAATGGGCGTATCCTGACTGGTATACTAGCTCAAGCATGAATATAATGGTTTCAAAAACCTATCTCAGATAAGCCAGCTGACTCAAGATTAAACTGTCATCTAATTGGAGCTATAGATCCTTCTGTGCAGAGAGGACAAGGACCAGAGTCAACTCTGAAGATATACCTTGAGATAAGATGGATACAAAGAAAGCTCAGAAAAAGCCTCAGCCTTTCCTGGGAATTGTTGATATCAAATACATCCAACATAAAGCAAACAAAAATAAAATGCTGACTTCATGCTTGGGTAAACACCTCAGGGTTGTCATGTTCTGAGGGATATTGTTCTTGGTCACACGTTCATTGTCACTTTTCGTACCAAAAATAGATCTTACAGTCCATAACTATTCACTTCAGAACTGTTAAAGACCAGTCGGACTACAATTATCTATCATAAGAAGCCTATTGATATTGTTTGTACTTCATTCTCACAGTTAGGTTTAAGAACATAAAACTATGTGTAAAAGCAACACATTAAATGTCAATGTACTTACATCAGTGTCAGGCCCCTTGTCAGCCCCAGGACAAGAGAAGGTAACAAACTCATGGCATCTCTTATGAACCACAAAACAGCAAACTAGTGAGAAAAGGGAAACCAACAGTTAGAATGGCATAGGGGTTGGGTTTTTTCTGTTGTAACAAATATAATTACAGAGGAAATAAAACTTATAGTCAAATATTTCACCTGTAAGTCAACGAAAGAAAGCAGAGCCTAATGTTAAAAAAAGACACAAGACAGGCTGACATCAGGTAAACAATATAATTAAAGTGGAGATAAGCATGCACATTTAAAAATCAAGACTCTACAATAATAAAATTGTAGACTACTTGTGTACAAAAGACTACACAATAATAAATTTTTAATGTTTAAGACAGCCCATAGTGTTAAAATATAGTGTGGGATGAACAATTCTATGAAGCCACGTTTCCTGAATTTAAATCCATATCCGTAACAGGAACTGTCAACGTGCATTCAGGCAAGAGCAGGAGGCACACATGAGGAACGTTAAGCTGGAATGAAACCCATACTTGGGTATGGGATTTGTTCACCTGCATGCCTTGGTGAAGATGTCTACAAAGATCCAATGTCTTTACTAGTTAATTACTTCTGTGAGAAACCAAAGCTCTGAGTGAAGACTGTTTTAGAGAACAAAGTGTTCTCATATCACAGAATGGCAGGAGATAATGGAAAAAGAAAATTAGCTCCTGATTACAGTATGACTCCCATTTAAAATTTATGAATGATCTGAAAGAACTTTTTCTTTCTGAGATAAGGAAAGCTTATTTTAATTTAATTATGTCATGTGACCAAGGCTATAGGTTGTCACACAGCATAGGTCATACATGTCCCCCCAAACCACATAGAAAGAACAGCTTGCTTGAGTGTGCTTACTTTGAGAAGCAGGTATTTTAGCTTTTCACCCTCACTACACGTTCTTTCTTAATGTCAAGCTTAGTTCAGATATTTCAAAATTGGTCCACATTTCAACAAAACAGAACAATCTAGATTTGAGATTGTGAAAATCTTGAAATAAACACCATACCATCAAGCAATGAGTCAGGAGATTATAACGAAATGATTCAAAAGTAATTCACAATTTCTTTACAGATGATACATTCCCTGAACACTTTAAATTTTGCATTTCCAATACATAAAAATACACTATTTCAAAGGACACTTCTAAAGAATAAAATAGATTTCAATTGATTGACAATTGCAAACACTGAATTTCCTCAACTTCAGTGGAAACCACATTAAATTCTCTCAGTTTTTCTAAACAGCTCATTTCATGAGGCATCTTTAACTCTTCTCTTTCCCATTTAAAACGTATATGAATTTCTTTCACCTAATGAAGAGAGCTGAGAAAGGTGTTACCAAGTGCACCTTCATGTCGTCGCAGCATACAACGATGATTCCACCACAATGCCAGGCTGGCCTCATTTACAGCCTTAATTCAGCCGTCTGGCTTTAAAGAAGTCTAATCACCCTTATATCTTTCTCCAGCTATTTTTCATCATCATCCCATGCAGCAATTGTTTCCAACTGTTCTATTTCTGACATGGCATATGTTTATTCTTTGGGCAAATGGAATAAAATGGGCTTTGCTCCACTGATTCCAGATAAACTCTGCTGACTTCACATGAGCCAGAGTTCTGGCTCAATGTATGCTGCCCACTTGGTTGTCTAGTTTGTTAATCAATCTAAATCCCAATGAATCCTACAATTATCATTTTGATGGTTTGTTTCTACCAACTGAAAGATCACTAAGTGGCAATTACTATTAATATTACTTGCAGCTGAAAAATGTTTCACTTCCAAATTGTATTTTTGGTTCCAAACCTTCCACTCTTGAAGACAATAGCCTGATTTATGTTTGCAGGAGTAAATCACATGCAAAAAAATAATCTTGTTACAACCTTCAGAAAACGAAAATGTTAACTGATTACTTTTGCATGCAGTGATCATACAGTTGCAAAATACAACATAATAATCTATGCAAAAGATCTGAGAAATATCCCTGGAAAGGTTGTAGAACTGAGCTGCTTTACCGATGCCTGCCTTTCAAATTAGGATCTTAGACCAGCTACTCCAACTCTGCCTTTATTCAGCAATAGTGTACGTTACAAAAATTCTGCATATTCGGGCATCTATTTTGGGCAATGTTTATGAAATACCATAGTCACATCCTATCTCTGAGTTGACAGCCTCTCATAGCGTGTTAAAGAATTCATTCAACTAGAGACAATGTCGACCTTGTTTTTAATGTAAGTGTCAAGATATATACATGGGAAAAACAATGCCACTTTTTGCTACAGCCTCGTTCTATGGTTATGAACTTTAGCTACTAACTTCCGTGAAAACGATGCTAATCATGCTACAGTGGAAACTCCAATTGAGCTGCCAAAATAAGTAAACCAGACAGCATTTGTCCTTTTGGACTTTAAGCTACACTTCAAAAAAAGTCGCTTATTAAGGCTTCAATTAGCAATGTTGACTACTGAACTTTTTAAAACCTTTCTGTTCAGTCTACTAATAGACTGACTGTTGTGTGCACCTCAACATGGACAGTCTCAATTCTTTTTCCTTTATTTCCCATTTTTATTTGTAATGGGTTACCTATCTCCAAAGAACTTGGTTCCTCAGTAAGCAATTCAAAAGCATCAGACTTGCCCCACCTTTTGAGAATACTCAAATGAGAACCAAATAGTTTGACATAAAAATAAACAATGGAATAGGCAACTCTCATGGAATCATAAATCTAAAGGGAAAAGGATAAGGGTGAACTAAAATCCCTTGTTAGCAGCCATCATTTCCATGCATAAAATTTAACATCCAAATTTTCATTTTGAAATCCAGCCATTAGAGTGTATTTTAGCATTAATTTTTAAAGTTTTCTTAATTTCACAAAGCAATACAGAGCTAGAGAATTCATGTAAAAATTTACTTCGTTCAGATAAGTGCAAACAAAATGTTATCTGCTTAAAATAACATGCCCTTTTTTTAGGAACCGAGATGAAAAATAACCTCTCACTTGTTACTTGTTTTGAAAAGATGTTAATAGCTTCACATCACTTATTGCAGCTGTTAAGAAGTCACATTATGTTCACCACCTTCTTGTAATGAAAGTTATATTACACTACTTTGCAGAGACTGCCAGGAAATTTGTTCCTTTACATTTTAACAAGAGTATAAGTAGAAGTGAGCTGGCACACATTATGCATAGTAGCTCGAGAGCAAGTGGTATCTCGAGGCTGACAGTTAAAATTAAAAAGAAAATTATTGAGGTATTTTCATGTTTTGACAGCGTGGTTTTGACCTGTGGTATATATAATATGGTTGTAAGCTTCCATCCTTTCCAGCTCTGGACTTACTGGAGACAAATACTCTCTCAGCAGCCCAGGGAGGGGGCGCGGGGAGGGAACAGGGAGGAAGGGAGAGAACAAAACAGGCCTTGTGTTGAAAAAAACAGACTAACTGTTAGCTCTCCACTGGCATGTTGCATCTACCAGGCTGATCCCTTGCCCTCCATCCTCCCAGCAATGCTGCAGAGAGCAGAAAAAGCTAAATGGATATCATGAAAACAAGGAAGAATGTGGTAAGGAGCACTCAATGCATTCTCAAAGCAAAAAACAAGATGCACTACATGATTTGTGGGATTTATGATACATAATGGAGGGCAATTCATTCTATCCGACACTTTTCTGTCGGTGCACAATACTGAGAAAAACATGTTGTTATTAATAATATATATATATATAATCATCGGTCACTTAGAGTTACAAGGCACTGCCGTAAATTTCAAACTGTTTTCTAAATTATGTGATGTGCGAAGGTTGTTATGATATATTGTTGGGTGAGAGTTATCTGCTAAAAAATACGGTTACTAGTAGCTTTCATATATGACACAGACTGATGAAACAGAAATGAAATATTACAATAATAAATAACAGAAGCAATCTTCTCTATTAGATGATCTATAAAGGAGAAAAGCCATTGTTGAGCCCCAGTCACCCACACATCATTTAGCCGTATGTCTGAAGAGGTCTACAGCCACAAGCATTCCAAAGAACTAGGGGCAAAAATATCAAGACAAAAGTCATATACTTACAATTTAGAATTATTTAAAAAGTCCAACATATTTAAAAAACACTTTTATACTCCCACTTTTGGAAGAAAAACAACAGGTTAGATGAGCCTTTCCAATAGAATTGAGTATCTCTACTACACCACAGTAGTTTCAGTAAAACAAAGCTGCAAACCTAAAGGGTGGAGAGAATACATTTCTACGAGAGTCTGACTGAACTGCCACTTATTGTCTATAGAGAAATCAGTGAGGTTTTTTCATGTCATCTTTGACTCATTTTTGTAATGGTCAAGACTGTTCTCCCACCTCAAATGATAAACTCATAAAATCTTAACCACCGTAAAAATCGTGTATTATCTTCCAATCTAAACAAACTTCAAAGCTATGGCTCTGCATTACGACATAATTACTTGCCCAACAACAACAGGTATACATATTCTTGCCTACATAATTTGCTTCTAGGTTTCAAGTATTGATTCTTCCAAAGTAAGTGGTAGAAGAGGTCTGATTGGCAGCAACAGGGAAATAACTCTCTGTACACTCAATATTTGTTGTTGGGTTTCTGCTTTTGGGTTTTTTGTTGGGTTTTGAACAAGAATTGATTCTGAATTGGACTAAGGAGTTACAACAGAAGTATAATAAGCAAGAAATCATACTCTGCATTAGTCTCAGAGTATACTAAAGAACTTTGAGAGCCTCTACAGTAGCTTGGAGCACTGCATAATTTTTATGTTGCTGTTTCACATGCTTTGCATTTTCAGTGAGGCCACAGAATTTCCCCAAGGGGCCCATATTACTGGCTGACTTGTGTTTTCTGCACGACACCAAGCAATGAATGAATTTATCACATGGCATGCATTAGTTCATTCTAAGATTAAAATATAGCAATTAAACAGAAATAAGGCAATTAAATAAATTTACTAGGAATAGATTAAACACAGGAACAGGGAATATTTCCAGAGCAAGAAGAGTAACAAGAAATAGGATTTAGCAATACTTGTCTTTCTCTTTTTCTGAATATATTATGATTATAATTTGAAAAAAAAAAAAAAGAAAATCCCTTTTATATTAAATATAAACAAGGCTGTAGATCATAAAACAAACACAAGTCAGAAGAAGCATTACCTTTGACTGTTATTAGCATGCTGAATCCACAGGGAATTTTTAAAAGTTACATTACCCTAACTTTTTCAACATATATAATTTATAACACATCAGCTAGTTTTTCTGCCAGTGTTTCACCCCATCTAGAAGAGAGTGCTATCTCAAGAGAGTTCCCAGGCTAACACAACTGCTATATGAAATCTTTCCACTTGGCATTTACAACATCTTTCTCACTAGAACAGCCTACAGCCCAGAGAGATACAGTCTGTTCCAGGATAACATAGTGTGCTGGTTTTGGCAGGGACAGAGTTAATTTTCCTCATAGTAGCTGGTATGGGACTGTGTTTTGGATTTGTGCTCGAAACAGTGTTGATAACACAGGGATGTGTTCGTTATTGCTGAGCAGTGCTTGCACAGAGTCAAGGCCTTTTCTGCTCCTCACGCCACTCCACCAGCGAGTAGGCTGGGGGTGCGCAAGGAGTTGGGAGGGGACACAGCCGGGACAGCTGACCCCAACTGCCCAAAGGGATATTCCATACCATAGGACGTCATGCTCAGCATATGCAGCTGGGGGAAGAAGGAGGAAGGGGGGACATTCGGAGTGATGGCATCTGTCTTCCCAAGTAACCGTTAGGCGTGATGGAGCCCTGCTTTCCTGGAGATGGCTGAACACCTGCCTGCCGATGGGAAGCAGTGAATGAATTCCTTGTTTTGCCTTGCTTGCGTGCACGGCTTTTCTTTACCTATTAAACTGTCTTTATCTCAACCCACGAGTTTTCTCACTTTTACCCTTCTGATTCTCTCCCCCATCCCACCATGGGGGGAGTGAGCGAGTGGCTGCGTGGTGCTTCGTTGCTGGCTGGGGTTAAACCACGACACATAGTTAATAAGAAAAACAACTGTCTCTCCGCATCACCTTAACCCGTTACTAAGCTTCTTAACGCTCTTTTGTAACACCATGAGGTCACACAGCACCCTTACAGCACTAATCTGCATAGTGCCACACATTGCTTGCTTCATGGATTATCTTTACTTTCATTGCAGTTCCTGCAAACCTCAAACTACCTTCTCCACACAGCATCAAAAACCTACCTTGAAGTTAAAGTATAGAGACTACATGAAATCAATATAGATAAATTAGGGCTGATTCCTACTTCTAAGCTCCAAGTCTACCAGTCAAATAATTGGTTTGCTTATCCTCAGGTTCATACATCTGACCTTGCTGCACAGATTTTCTTTTTCAACTTTATCAAGTTCAATTAGGCTAAATAAGTCGAGGGGAGGACAGAAATAAGATCTCTTCTACATATTTTTAAAAATTTAAGAGAAAGTAATAGTTAACTGCAAGAATATCTTATTTGTGTGAAAGGATTATACAGATCGTCTGGACAGTCTTAACTACTCAGGTCATTAACTCCTTTACACTAAGTGTAAAACAGATGGATGTTGCCAGTAAGCTGGCTTTGCAAGATCTACAACAGTGTGCAAATACAGTCTGTATGCCTGACAGAGAATGCATATACATTTTCATTTACCCAAACAACTTTGGCGGACCTGGTAGTGCTGTGGGATAAAATTATAAATATATACCTGCAGCTATATATATAACACATTTTTAAAGCAGTTTGGATTTAGTAAAACACCTCACGTAATATATTCAGATTTGTCTGAATACTATATTCAGACACATACTATACCGGGTTTGTCATTTCTGCTTTCCATTACAGGGAAACGATGGTACATGATTTTGTTTTTTCCGCTAAAACTGTAGCGTGATGTTTGCAAAACTGAGGAAGAGTTTCAAAATATTAAAGTATTTAATGTAATATGAAGTATTCAACACTGTTTCAATCTACTTGTTAATGATGTACTTTTAAAAAGACAGAGATCACCGTTTCTATGTAAAGTCCTTGCTAAAAATTTCACAACGCTATTAATCTCTCTCCTTTGAGGTGTCCCATTTTATAAATGAATAATAACCCCGAAGTCATCTATCAAAACCAGTGCTGGAATAGCTATTTCAAGAACTTGTAACAGCAAAAAAAGATGACCCACAATCACAGACTTTTTATATCACTTCTGTAGTTTGAATTCACTTTAGTTTAAAAATCTGCTGATCTTAACATGTTGTATGCCAGCAACAAAGACACTCCGGGTGTCTTCTGCTATAATCTGCTTTGTAGCTGTGTACAAGCACATCAGCAAGGAACAGCACAGCTCTTTCAATTAAAGAACTAACACAATATGAAAGCCCACAAATGTCTCTTGTGGACACTGAGCATTAGTTCTTCAGATTTTTCAACTAATTCAGCAGTGACCCTAATCGCAGAAATGGGATGTCTTAAATAAAGCAGTTGCCTTCAGTTTGGTGTATTACCTAATGCAAAAACAAAGGGCCGAGAAAGCGAGCAGTACAAAGCAGCACGGGCTGTGGATATTTTAAGACTGTATGAAACAATGGGATACAAGATGAAACCTATCTCCTGAATGCAGTTGTTGGATTTTTATTTTGTTTTGTAATACAGCTGGAATCCTGGACGCCAACAGAAAGCAAAGAGCTTTTGGAAAATCATGGTAACTGCCTCTACCAATGCTACAAGACACAGTCTCACTGAATCCCAGTCACATCATCTAGCATGAAAAAAGAACGAGGTCCTCTACCAGTAAACCTTCTCTAAAACTAAGAGCAATCACAATGGCTTTGCTCTTACAAGCCCAGTCGCCACCACATGCCACGTTCTTCCAGTTCTGCCTCTGTCCACCGAGCCCAGGACCAGCTTGACGGAGCCCCGGCTCTGGAAGCTGCCGTGGGCAGAGCTGCTGCTCGCTGCCAACCAAGCTGAAAACTTTATTGTTCAGTCACTGAAGACAAACGTCTGAAAGACTTACGCGATTTCTTAATCTTTCATCTCACGTTAAATCACCCACACGGTCAATTTAACACAGCCTGCGCCACGCTTCACAGTAATGTCTGAATCCGTTCACAGCTCGAAGCATGGAAAACTCATGAATTACAGAAAGCATGCCAGTACAGCTGCAAGGTTTTACTGTGAGATTTTTAGAAATATTTTAGAATATTTTAGTACTAATGTTATAGCTTGTTTTTCTCAGCACTTTACTTCATAATTTAATGATATCAAGCTACTCGTGGCTGTAAACCAAAACGTTTCCTTCTTTGAGTACAATTTGTATGGACACAAATATAACAAGTGAAATGCCAGATCTGAATGCCAAGAGCTGAACATTAAGTATTTTAGTATATTTTGAACTTAAGTCTAGGCTTTCAGTTGTGTTTGAGAAACCTTATAACACACTAACAAAATTAACGAACGTTACTTGCCAGCAAACACAATCCACATACTAATTCCATTATTGCCAAAAGACTGTATTTATTTTTCTTCAGGATGGGAAGAAGTGAGGCCAGGATGACATTGAACAAGTTGTCTGAAATATGAACAGAGCCATGTCCCAAGTATCTAACTACAAGAAACAAACTTCCTGTGATACCTGTTTGGACAGAATCCTCATAAAAGAATTACTTCACAATTGTTAATACAACAAGGATAATCACATAATTCTACATTTACTTACATATGCGAAAGTCACTAAAAAGATGACAGACTCCTCTGACATTAACTTTCACATAATCGTGATTCCAGAATAGCGCAATGGGGCTTCAGATGTATTAAAGCAAAATACTCATGCCTTACATACTTATTTATTTTTAAAAGAAAGGAGAGCATTTCATTTTAAAGGATGAAAGATCTAATCCTACAAAGCAAATGTTATAACAGCATTTATGTGCCATTTAATGTTTATGCCTGGTATTGAATTATATAAATTTAAGTATGAAGAAAATCATGATACTGATCCACAGAAACACCAGCCCAGACACACTTCCTTCTCTTCAGTCCAATTTCATTTGCTCTTTCTAGTTTCTTTCAACATGGGGAAGGTCTAAATCAAAAGATAGTTACAAAACTTCTTAAATCTTGTCACAAAAAACTCACCTTGTATTGCTTAATGACAATGATTATCTCTGTAAGAGTTAAACTTGCTATCTAAATGCGCTTTAAACTGCAACAATTAGCTCATTTTTGTTTGCACAATTAATCAATTCTGTAGCCTGTTCTATGGTATATTCTGTGCTAAAATGACTGCATTAAAAATGAAAGATATTAATTTTGTGCCCCAAAGACACAAAAACCCCTTGAAAGGCATTATTTAGTCTCTTGCTGACGCCAAACCAAATCATTTGGATATAATGATATAATGATCTTTGTCAGCGACATGGACAGTGGGATTGAGTGCACCCTCAGCAAGTTTGCCAATGACACCAAGTTGCATGGTGTGGTCGACACACTGGAGGGAAGGGATGCCATCCAGAGGGACCTGGACAGGCTTGAGAGGCGGGCCCGGGCAAACCTCGTGAAGTTCAACAAGGCCAAGTGCAGGGTCCTGCACATGGGTCAGGGCAATCCCAAGCACAAATACAGGCTGGGCAATGAGTGGATTGAGAGCAGCTCTGAGGAGAAGGACTTGGGGGTGTTAGTCAACGAGAAGCTCAACACAACCTGGCAATGTGCGCTTGCAGCCCAGAAAGCCAACTGTATCCTGCGCCGCATCAAAAGAAGCGTGACCAGCAGGTCGAGGGAGGTGATTCTGCCCCTCTACTCCGCTCTCGTGAGACCCCACCTGGAGTACTGCGTTCAGCTCTGGGACCCCCAATATAAGAAGGACAGGGACCTGTTGGAGCAGGTCCAGAGGAGGCCACAAAGATGATCAGAGGGCTGGAGCAGCTCTCCTATGAAGACAGGCCGAGAGAGTCAGGGTTGTTCAGCCTGGAGAAGAGAAGGCTCTGGGGAGACCTTATAGCAGCCTTCCAATACCTAAAGGGGGCCTACAAGGAAGCCAGAGGGGGACTTCTTACAAGGGGATGTAGTGATAGGACAAGGGGTAATGGTTTTAAACTGAAAGAGGGTAGATCTAGATTAGATGTAAGGAAGAAGTTCTTCACTGTGAGGGTGGTGATGCACTGGAACAGGTTGCCCAGAGAGGCTGTGGATGCCCCCTCCCTGGAAGTGTTCAAGGCCAGGTTGGATGGGGCTTTGAGCAGCCTGGTCTAGTGGAAGGTGTCCCTGCCCATGGCAGGGGGGTTGGAACTAGATGATGTTTAAGGTCCATTCCAACCCAAACCATTTGATCATTTTATGAATGAAATTGTCAGTATTCATTGTATTACTATATTTGCAGTGCAATACGTAGTATCTTCAGTTAGAAGATATACAGGCATTCCCATTTGGTGCTGGATTGTAATTACTATTAAGATTCAGATCTGGTAATTTATTCTACGTTAGCTCTAATTTGGTAGCTTTCTTTTCCTGAACACAAAAGAGGTATTAATACATAAACATTACAGTCCTGTTAATTTATAACTTATATGAAAATAATGGTCCAATCAACTAACAAAAGGGAAGACATTAAAAATATGTGACCACCACCAACTGGCACCGACTACATCGACCCGGGATGGGCAGCAGTAGGTAGCTACAGTAGCATGGCCTTCAGTGCTGAGTTACATACTGTGCTAAGAAATTGCTTAATACAGAATTCTACAGTGTATAGTTATTATAGCCGAAAGACTTCTAGTTGACAGATGATTACCAGATTACTTTTTATATGCCTTCACAGCGACCCACTAGAAGATGCAAAGGGTGAAAGTAGGGGATGGGATGTAAATTGGAAGAAAGTGTCACACAACAGCAACTCATGTTGGTCTATGGTAACGAGCCTCTCACCTCCTCTTCTCTCCAGGTTTTCGGATGACTACAACTTCATGATCAAAGAGCCAGCAGCCACTTGCCATTCCTGCCCTAAGGCCTCCAGAACTTCCATTCCAAGAAAACACAGATTTTTTTTTTTTTTTTTAAATGGCAATAATTATTCTCTGCCTCTCTCAACCTATCAAAAGTGTGGCTTGAATACCAAAAAGCATTTTAAAATAAAAAGGTTCAAAAGATATGGCTGAAATTTTCAGAGGATACAGAAGAAAAAGAGAAAGTTCAGCTCCTTTTGGACATGAGGGATACTAATAAAACCAACTGATAATCACTTCAGACACTTTTCTCAAAGGGTTCATGCTGGGGTCTTTAATCTTACCCACCCATTCTGTTTCAGTGGTAGTATTATATGAAGAAATTGAAGAGGTTTTCTTAATTTAAGATCTTTCCTGTTGCTGTTTCTTTTCATTATTTTTGTTACCCAACAGATGCCCAATATTTGTTGCAAGTCTTATCCAATTACATACATCTTATTAAAGGGTCATCTGCTAGAAACTTCAATATCACTTTCCTACTCTCATCAGTCACTAAAAACATAGTTTCATCCTAAAGAAACTGCAAGTTTTCAGGAAGAAAAACAACATACACAAAAACCTCCCCTCTGCATTAGACCAATTACAGTTAGAAATTTATTGCCAATGTAAGATAAAACATAAGACAACACACAAGACAACACACACACATAGAGAAACCAATTACAGAATTAAGAAAATTCACCCTCAGCCAATAGGTGGAAGATGTTTTTTCCCCAGTATGTTTGAAGGGTACATTATTTACTCATAACAAGCAGATTAATTTCTTATGCTTGGCAGTCATCAAAATTACATGGTTGAGTGAATGACGTTAAGTTACAGTAATTCATTCCAAATAGCAAAAATGGTATTTATAGGAAATACCTGTGGGCTCAGAGGTAGGTAGTACATACATAACAAAATATGAAACCACGGAAACATGTCATTTAATTATGAATGAATTATTTACATTTGCAGTAAAACATTTAAAGAAAAAAAATTTTCAAAACAAAGAAGTAGTTGAGATGGGAGATTTGCAGCAAAAAACCCAGTATCGCAACAGTCAGTGGAATCTGTCACCATGTAGTCACTGTAGCTTTTAGTGTTAAAGATACATTTTGAGCATGAATTCAGGAAAATTGAACGAATTGTACCCATCAGACTACCAATTCAGCACTAGGCTTTCATGTAAAGCCCTTCTTAGTTTACACATCTTGGTTCCCAGTGCTTTGCCAGCTCAAACGTTTGCACTCTCAGGGAAACACTACATCATCACGCAGAGCTGACATAGTGATGATTTCTTAAGTTGTGGTTAAGTGACCACTTTAATTTGACATATGGCACATTGCTGTCAAAACCAGTGGCCCTGCCTGCTTGTTTCTATGTCTTAACATTTATGCAGTCAATTTTTTTTGGCAAGGTTAGGTTTTAGCTGGACCAGTTCCCTGAGCTAGCTCAATACACAGAGCATGAAAGTTCACGTAGCACAAAAATAGAACTACAAGACCACCATAGTAGCCTAGATTTATGCTAGATTTATACTAGATAAAGCAAACATGAGATAACAATCTATATGAGTGTTAAAACTCAATCTATCTTGCACGATTAAGTCAAAGAACTGAGAAGATTTCTTCAGTTTGTCTAGATGGTTGACAAAGATTTCAAAACATTTTTCAAGTACAGACAACATTCCTAGAATTTGATCTTTATCTCAAAATGCTCCCCAAAATTTAGCCTACGTTTGAGTTCTTAGTTCATAGAAAGAATAACAGCTATTCTTGTTATTAAGTCATATAGAACCTTCACTATGAAAACAGTATACAAGCATTTTCCACTGTATGGTCATGACATTTGTGCAGTTTCTCCTGGCTCACTGAAGCAGCAATATAAACAATATTTCTTAGTTTATGTCAGATAGAATGAGTAGTATTCTCATGATATGGAAAGGTAAACACTATTTCCCATCCCATATATTTACTAAAAGCAATATATTAGCGTAAGTAAAAAATGAGGCATAAATGTCAGTGATATGTTAGATGACATTCATCTGAGAATATTGCTTACAACAGGCCAAGAATTTTCAAGCAGCAATAAGGGACTGGAATTCAGTAAGCCATGACTCAAATCCAAAAAAAAAACCCAAAAAGAAGAGATTGCAACTCATTCCTACTCACCACGGAACATGCATAAAGGGTCTACAGTCCAAAAATGAAGCAAATTAATTTCTGTCATTACTGTCTTTTCAGGCTATTTTTATTCAAGGTTTTACTGTATGACATATTAGCACTTTAGAAGAGATCATAAAGGCAACTGAAAAAATTAAAGCATTCCGTAATTGCACATCGAATCTATAACTTGGTAAGGAAAACAACCACCAAAATTTGAGCTTTCAGTTGACAGTTTTTAAAAGCACAGATTACTAATAGGTAAAATAAGAAATCTATTTTTCATGTGTGTTAAAAAATAAAATATGAATATTTCTTAAAAAGAAACCACTGAAATCACTTTTGAACTTTAAAGTTTTTCTGACATAAATAATAACTCTTTTCCCTCACTAACTTAACTGTCCTCCTTCTTATATACAGTGCAACAAAGCAATTCAACCTTTTTATAATGTGCATTTAACATCATTACAAACTAGTCTTTTACAAAGTCTCCACAATGCACTTATGGATACCTGGGATGCTGTATTATTCCAAAACTAATAAAAATACTAGTGGATCTGTCCATTCCAAAAGATAAGTTATTGCTAGAGGCACAGTATAAATCACCTCACTAGGTATCTGGATAAGTTAAAATGGTCCTATTTTATTTTTCCCTAGGAAGAATTAAGTATAGGTCAGAAACGTAAGTGCTATTAGAGTCTCTGCTTAACTGTAGCACTCTTCTAGCACTCCAGCGAGTTGGGGGGGGGTGTGGGGTGTGTGGAAAAAACCCAACCAACAAAAACCAGACACTCAGTCTGGCATCCAGCCCCAAAATGACATCTGGGAGCAGTTAGTCACTAGACACATAATGCATGAAACACGGATCTGCGTTCTACCGGGCAGCATAGCACAGCAGTTGGTTGCAATCAGGTCCCACATTTCCAAACCACACTGGTACGAGAAAGAAACTGCATGCATCCATGCATGCAAGTGCACACCGTGAATACAAGAAGACACATACGATCATGGCAAAGGAACATATGCAGACAGTACTGTTGAGTAGTTTCCGTGAGCCCGTATAGAGAAAAGACATGGATACCAAATTAAAGCACTTAAACGGGACAAGATTTCTTTGTTGTACTATGAAGCCCATACAACGGTGATGGGAAACGGTGAAAACTGAGAACAGATGACAAAACCTCAAGGTTTATTGAACAGAGTACAGGATCCACGAAGTCTGTGGCAAGTCACCTCACTTAAGTAGTTTCCCCAGTGCTACAACCTATGTTTATGCATCTCTTACTTCCCGAGTCACATAATTCAGACATTCAGCGTTGCCCATTGAATGCCTAAGTTCTAATGGATGAACGTCTGTACTTGGCAATGTTTCTCCTTAGGCCTCAGTTTAGTAACAAAGATTATTCCATAGCTAGTTTGGAGTACGATAAAAAAAGCCACTTTTTCCCTTGCAAGATTTGGATGTAAGTCCTTATAATCAATAGCCTGAATAATGCCCTTTTATATAATGCAGCTCATTCATTACATCTCACCCACGCTTCTTAAATGCTGTTTAGTATTTCTGATTGTGAATATTCCATTATTTCAGCCAAAAATAGTTTTTATTTTCAATCATTTTATGCCTTTTAATGCTGCACACGGCAGGGTGCTTAAATCCTTCACAAATTGAGTAAAATAATGCAGTAAAACTGTATGAAAGCAAGTGATTTATATAAAACTGCATGTTCTCTCTGTAAACAATGTGAAACTGTTACAGAAGTGGATGGAAAATAACAAATTCCAGTAGATTCCAACTGGCATGCAAACAGATGAATTCTACATGAATTATGTTGAAGTGGTATAATAAATGCAGAACTAATTTCAGGCTCCAAAGTTTGAAAAAGTGCATCCCACATACAGAATAGTATCATATATCAACAAACTACTATATAAGAAATCACACTTCCATTAATACCTGGATGCAACATGAATTTTCAGTGTGGCAGGAACTTTGCTTTAAAGCTGTCATGATTAATTTGCAAATATGTCATCCATAAATTCAGTGCAGAATGTTAAAATGGGACTAAACTGTGTCTTAGGCAAATGGCCAGGAGAGAGGGAGAGAGTGTGAAGAGGTCACAAAACACTCCAGCTAAAGGCTTTCCATAGAAAGTTTCTTTGGAAAATTAGTTTCTTTACTAGTCTGGGTAAAAACATTCCTCCAAACTGGAGGGCAAACACCTACAACAACTAAAGTCTACAGTTTCAGTGCAGCAAGAATTCTCCTATGACACAGGCTGTCTGTGCTCAATGGGCAGAAAACAAGCTAAACAACCTCAACCTGTCAAATTCTCTACTAAAGAAAGGAACATTAGTCTGTAGTTTCATATCTGCTTCACACAGGCATAAACCACCATCACTGCTTACAGAAACGTTTCTGGTACCTGCCCCACTCCCCAGCTGCTTATTCCTGCCCTGGACCAGACCCTTCTTCTTGCTGGCGCTCTTAGCTGAGTGGGCACAAGGGTACTTATTCAAGGATTCCCTCCTTGGCACATTACTGGTGCTTACATGCTGATGCAGCAAAAAAACCCAAGTTACTGCACAAGAAAGGACTGGTGTGTGGACAATCAGCCAGGCAACTGCATGAACTGCAGCTCCAGGGCAGGACCAGACTACTTCCAACTTGGAGCAGTTTACCTGGGTTGTGGAACAGCACCATAGTCTTCACCAAGAAAGGCTCAGCATCTTCACAATGGAGATCAGACAGGAAAATTCCTGTTTCAGGTTTCATCCCATTTCCCCAGTCGTCTGCTACTCCTTTATTTTAACGTTATATACCTCTAAAGCCAAAGATTGTGCTTTGAAATATTAATTGTTAAATTCTAGGAAAAAACCACAGAGGCTGCCTGAGTTACATTAGATGTGATTGGTGAGAATTTCTACAACTGAAAAACCAATGGATATATTTGTTCTGAAACTCACTGACTGGATAAAACTCGTTATAAACAGATTTATGAAAGTGACTCAGAATTTGGAACAAATTGATGATGAGTAACAACAAAAGGAACAGAAAAATGTGTTCTATTCTTTTAAAAATGTGCAGTGCTGACAATGTGCATTGAAGCTGCTGAGGCTAGAGCCCTGGTTTCTTTATTTCAATGCCTTTATATTTGTTTCCTTCTCTGTACTGCCTTGCAGTACAACTGCAGAATTAAGAGGGTTTTTTACATTTTCTTTTCGGACATATTTCTGCTAAGCAACAGCTAACACTACTAACAATAATAGTAATACCAGGTATTACTGTAATCAGGAATTCATAGTTAGTTTCCCTGCTGCATAATACAATCTCATTCTTATCACAGAACTTTCATATTTCTGTAAAACAGATTTTTTTTTAAAAAAGATACTATTTCAATTGCTTTAAGGTTTTGTAGAAAAGCCACAAAAAATTGTAAACTTTTCTTTTAAACTACTGCTATATAGTGCGAACTGGTATTTCATGCATTTTTATTTGTTTGTGAGAGAAAACAAAAGATCATATTTATGTCTTAAAGTACACAAAGGGGTTTTTTTAGTTTGGATTTCACATCCATTCACAGAGACATTAACACAGTAAGTCTGTTAACAAATGCAAGGGGTTTCACAAGTTCAATTGTGGTAATTAGTCATATTTCAGCTTTAAATGACTCTGCTCTAAAGAAAAAGATTATGGCTTTTCTTCTTGCTCTATTACCCAATTGGCATTTAAGTCGATCTGCTAAAAGCGTATCTGCTTCAATGGAAGCTCAAAATAACCCATTAAAGGAATATGCAAATCTCTGAGCTTTTATTTTTTTTTTAATACTTTAATAAGAACATATTACATTACTAAGAAATTCTGGCTGAATCTGTTATTCAGCTCTCCTATAGTTCTTGCATAATTCCACTTTTCCTGACATGAATAAGACAAAAAAATAAGCTATTTTACTGGTAAGATGTTTATAACAACTTCAAGTTCTCATATGGGTTGCAGAAAACAAACCTTCATCCCAACACACATTCCTAATATTTAGTACAGTAAGGAAAGCCTTTCCACAGAGCATGGCACATGCTCAACTGTTTATTTCAATGCAGATGAGAACACGGCTGCTAACTGAAAAACCATCACTGCATGGACTTAAGAGTTGCCCTCTATACTAAAACACTGCATCAAAAAGTTACTATTCCCAAAATCCTAACAGGAAAGATGGATTACCTTTCAGCTACACTGTTAAACACAGCTGCATCATGAAATTCATTTAGTGATGCTATCAACAGATTCGATAAATACAAAACATGTTGAACATAAGGAATATGGAAGAATATTGATTAGAGTAACTGTCTTCTGAAATAAGACATTGCCTGCTGTGGTTTTGCTCCCTTTGAAAGAGACAGTGAATCACCGAACCTTATAGAGAGGCAAAAAAGGAGGCTGATATCTATTGAGTAGTGACAAATAAGGTACTGTGAATTCACTAGAATGGTTACTGAAAGAAAACAATGCTTTTCATGAAAAGGGCCAGACCTACACTTTCAAAAAAACCTATGTGGATCAAAATACTGGCTCTTTACACTTAATAGCATTTGTAAGTTAGTCATTCAATGTAAACCAAAGAGAAATTAAAAAAATATCATAAGAGTTTAACTTTGTAACAGTCTATGTTTTGTATTAACTAGCTCAATTTTTTGGAGTAAGACGCAACCAAAACCTGATGAACTTCCATTATACTTGTGGTGTTTTGATAGTAGCTGGCACATGCTGTTCTGATTTACAGTGATGCATATTTTCCCTTGTTTTCAGGAGCTTTTGTACAATAGAAATTGGCCTGCCATGCTGTATGTTGGCCTCTGCATTTCAGGATCTTACATGTGAGGCTTTGTTAAATGGTTTTAAAAACGGCCTATGGTAAAAGACGACAAAAATGAAACCCCATGCCATCGTTTTAATGTGGAAAATTATTCCTACTTTAGGGTAGTTATTTGATTTGATACAAGAATTATTAAAACCTCAGCATACTCAAAAGGCTTTCAGCCTTTTCAGTGAATGACTTCCCTCTCAGGCATACTTTGTCCATTTAAATTCTACTTCCAGTAAGGCTGTACACATTTATCATTCTGTTAGCGAGGAATTCACAATAAAGTCTGTTTTGCTTTAAGAGGAAGAAGCATTTATGTTCACATGATGGCTTCCTTTGCATAGTGCTTGCATTTGTGTTAATACATTCGTGTTAATGCCCTCCTGGCTTCCTCCAAATACAAAGTCAGCAGAGCTCGCCTACTTGTTAAGCTAATGGACACTATTGTTAAAACATAAATCCAGGTCTTCACTTTTGCTGAGCGACACATGACTTGGTTTCTCTCCCGGTTTACAGTTGACTTTTCTTTGTAAATAAAAATGTTATCCTTCTTCCTGACTGAAGCATTATGATTCATCAGGTTACAGTAGGAGGGGGCGATTGTCTTGGGTTTCCCAATTATTACAGATTTATAAATGAACACCAGTGGGATTTATCTCATCCACATGTTTAGACATTTAAAGAGATCATATCTGTTTGAGCTCATTCCTTTACAATCAATGGAGGGAAGCAGGCACTTCTTCTTTTAAAAGAAGTGCTTTATCACATCCTGATATAAATTGCCTGCATCATGTGGAAAGGTCCCCCATTAGAAAAGACGGATACTACTCTTTTAAAAAAATGCTTTAGGATGAGATTAATCACATCTGAGGAGAGTCCATTTCTCTCCATAGGCTATAAAGGGATTCAAGACATCTCTCAGTTTAAAATTTACAATGTTGGCATTTAAATGTGAATGGATTAATCTCATCCTATATGTTGGCTAAAGTAAAATAAGGTTTAAATTAATAGGATAATCTGTGTATGCATTGTGCTTAGAGCCAGCTACTGCTGCTTGGCTGAAGCTGATGCATCTGGCTCGTTTGTCTGAGCACACTGCATCAAATGAGAATTCCCTGTGCTAGTGTGACCAAACGAGAACTAATGCATTGCCTCATACCTTCTGGTTTCCATTAGTAGGAGACTTACTGAAGATTTCTTTCCTAGGGATTTCAGGTTAAAAACTGTTTTATCTTTATTCTGGTGTCTAAGTGCTGCCCTCCTTCTACATAGTGAGTGCTTAGGCATTTGATCATGTCAACTTTTATGTCTCACTCCATATACAGAATACACAGCAGAAAGCTCATTTAGGACCAAGCAGCATGTGTGTAAGGACAGTCAAACCAAAGTCCCCTATAAATAGAGCACATTGACTTTCATCATTTTCAGTTCATTCCTTCCCTTTTTGGACCAATTTCTGGACATATTATGCAAGCTGGAAGAATAGATGCAAATTCCCTAGTGGCTATTAGTGTGTCTAGACTCATTCATTGACCTAGAAGATGTCTTAATTGCCTCTTTTCTATCTGATGGGGAAAATATACTCTAATTTTTCCTGGCTGCAATCTTTGTCATTAAGTTTTCTAACTGAAATCACTGAATTTAATGAAAAGCAGTTATACTCCATGTTCTCTGAGACTGAGTTATGCGGAGCACTTATCACAGGTTTAATATGATCCACAGGAAACCTCTGTCCATTTGAATGTTGTTTGTTTTCAGGACTTCAGATTTTTTGGCTCTTGGCTACTAGACAAGGTAGTGGCTGCTACCTATGAATCTTACTACCTTTTACAATACACTAGGTTAGAATGAATAAGATAAGTTCAATTTACATGTATGTTTTTATCAGCATTTAACATTTTCATGTTATGGAAAAGTTTAATAATTTTCAGATGTGTCCAACTTTACAAATAGCCTGTAAATTTCCAAGTTTGCAAACCAGTCCGTACTCTGACAGCATGCTTTGCATAGAAATGACAAGATGAAAATAAAATTTGAGTCAGAGGTTGTGGTATAATTTCTGCTATTATCATTTTTCAACTGGAGAATTAATGTATTGTCTCTTTGTATGGCTCATGAAATGCCTAGATGTAGCCAGCCACTACACAGATTAGCAATGCAATTTTCAGATTAACTGGTAAAGAGTTTGAATCTCAAGGTGAAAATCTGTGTTCACGTGATAGGTCTTAATTTGGAGCAAGGAATCTGTCCCTCAAATGAAGCAACACATTGGGTAGATACATCACTTCATGATTTTAAGATTAAAAGAGCCTAAGAAGCTTTTGGACTGCATGCTGCATCAAATTTACAGTGCTGCGTCAGTGAGCACTAAAAGCCAAAAAGTATTAGTAGATTTAGCAGATTTAAGCGAGGATGCATTTCACTGATTACTTCCTGCTAATGAAATTTTGTTTTAATCATTTAAACTATTAACGTATCATTTGTATCAAGAATGTAATAAAGAAGTGTAGTGTACACTGTATATCATGGGTCACTTACAGAATACTTTTATCTCTACAGAATTTCCGGTTTGATTAATAGGTTTTTATACAAGAGAGATCATCAGTTTGTAATGTTAACCTCTTTTATTCCAATCCCTTCTCTGTGTAATGCCCAACAGAAACAGTAATTGAAAACTTCTTTTAAAAGAAGTCTCCCAGGTTTCCAAACTAAAACAAAGCATGAGGACTTGACCGTTGCAATGTCTGGGCAAAATAGGGTAAAAGTACCCTGTGTCATCCAGGATGGATAGCTCGCTCACCTCAATTTAAGGTGCAGAAATTCACAGCAGTAATTATTCTCCCTCTGTGCTTTCTTTCTGGGAGCAGAGTGGCTTTGCTGCCAAAATATTCTTCAGACCTTTGATCCAGTGATGGCATTTTAGGACTTTATGGGCCCATTCTAGCACATACACGCACACAGAAAATGCAACGAAGCAATATCCCAAAGCTTTGTTATAATAAAAACTCGAAATAAACTATGCTTTGTAAAATTAAATTTTTGTTCCTTTACTTAATACACTTAATACTCTTTTCCGTTCTCAACTACTATTTTTATTCTGCTCAAAACATGACTGTCTTCAGGGACAACATGTTCATTGAAAGTATGAATGTTTCATTCATGGCCTTTGACAGCCTGAAAAAGAATTTTACTGCAGAATTTATAGTTGTATATTTTCCCTCACCCGAGTCCCATAATGAATAATACTCTTTCACACTAGTTTAAGCAATTTCCTGGAAAAATATGACGACTACAATCCCTTGGCTCTTTCTGTTTGTATTTTTTCCCTTACCATGTTCTCAAAAATGTATTCAATACTAAGGCAGCAAATCCTTTCTTGGTGTGGCTGATCCCAGCTCCTTTCATATCAGTGTATCGGCAAAAGGATTATACTAGAGGAGGTTCTATACCTAGGATTATATCTATATTGTTTGGGTAATTTGCTTATCTGCTGAACAGCATCTGGCTTCCTAAACTGAACCCTGAAACTGTCAGAATAAACTCTGAACTTAATTTTCTGCTGTAATAATTCAGTCTTAAGAACGAATCAGGGACAATATAAACAACTAAAAGTCTGTAACAAACACAGGAAGACTTCCTTGTGGTTTCTGAAGGAGTTGATGCGTATCGTTTTAATGTGCCAGCCTAAATACAATTCAATAAAGGCTTCTGCTGACAGCTGTATCCTGCTATAGATCTGTCTAGATGCAGAATTTTCATCCACTTCAGTTAAATGTCAGGTGGCAGGAAGTTTGTGAGCAGCAAATGTTACAGCCAGATTCTAGGTGCTACATAGCAAAGAAGTTTTCAAGGGATTCTTGGTTTAGGTCTAACAAAATTATATCCTAAAATACTTACTGTAAAGCATTTTAACAGAGCAATTATAATGGTAAGCATTGTGAAGAAATGTATGGAAAACAAAAGAATTTTTTTGGTAAAATATGGTTATATGAATGACTAATTTTGTCCCCTTTTTAACTAGTCTCCAATTTCCATTATAGATTGCTAAATGAATATTTCATATTATCATAAGCATGGTACCGTATTTTTTCCAGTAATAAACTTGTTCTAAACATCACTCTAAAGAAGTTGCATCACAAATATGAAATGTTTGAATGTTTCAATACTTCGATAAGAAAAGAAGGACCTACAAAGAGATCAAAATAACTAAAGGATTTTTATGGTGTGATGTCGTTCAGTATTGGGGAGAACAGGCTGAAATGACTCGAGACTTCTCCCCTTTCACTAATACATAAAACACTTCAGTGATTCGTAGGGAACACAGACAATCATTAGAAGTTTTACTAAGGGACATTTTAAGCATTTTCTTACTACTGGCCACAAAGTCATCACTTTACAGAGGAAGTTAATAAGGTATTTCTAAAACCTAAATAAATTTTGTTAGGTAAGGGGATGAAACTACTGTCATCTCTCCGAATTGCGATGTTTTGTAGCATTGGCAGTAGGAGAAAAAACCCCATATAGTTTAACACTTGTTCCAGTGCAGAAGACTATGCATGCGGGTTTAATTTTAAAACCACAAAGAAGCATTTGAAGCCATGGACTTGAAGCAATGGATGTTTCTGCTGAGTGGAGCAGACAGATTCCAGCAGTATGCCATTTTCATCATTAGTTCAGTACAATATGCCAAGTTGCTGTGACAGGTACAACCACGAAAGACAAATAAAAGCTTCTTGCACTGGAAGCCCCTTATATGAGAAATGCCTTGATCCAAACTGGAGGAGTTAAATACAATTTTGTCTCATTTTCTTTGGCAATTCGAAGTTTCAAATTTATACTAAGAAGATAACAAATGCCCTTTTCTATTATGCATATTATAATACTTTAGAGAAAGTAACATTCAAGTGTTCTGAAATAGCGACAAACAGACAGGATAGACACATTTACTGTGTTTTTTTAAAATAATTATTGACAATACTGTCCAAGTGATGCTCATGCTTAATTTTTAAAAAGAACTAATGCTGGTGGAATGCAGCATGTGACAGTTCCAAGATAGATCCTATGTGCCATAATAGTTCTTACATTTTTTTCTTTAACTTTCAACATTCAGTGTCCTATCTTTCCTCTTCATATATTTTTCTAAGTATAGGTTGAGGTTTGCTAAAACTAACTTGTAATACATTTTGTTATGTGCTGAATTATAGTACTTCACTGTTGTGTGGCAAGAAAAAGGCAAATTTCTTTCTCACAGTTACCGAAAAGCTTGTTTGAGTATGAAGATGTAGTTGTTAAAACTGGAATCAAACTAATGCAAGTGTTTCTGGAAACGCAGAGGACAGTACAAATATTTAAATTCTTGCGGAAACTTTTTCTAGCTTGGACTTAAGTTTAAACATGTATTTTGGTATCGGATTATCTTAATTCAGGAAAAACGTGGACATATGGAGAGACATAATATTATAACATCTGCATGTTTCCCAAAGTACATTTAATAGCATGGCAAATTGAAAATGGCTTTAAAAATCTTAAAATTTGTTGTCCTTATTGGAAATGTGTATTTAAGAATTAAAGTATAATTCTGATGGCTTGTTACTGAGTTGTAGCAGCTAACTTTGAGACCCATAGTTTTTCAGTTTAGCTTTTCTGAGGACCCTTGTTTTCTTACTGGTTTTGCATTTAGAAATTAATGGTTGAATCAAAGGCCCTTAGAAGTTGCTAGGTGACTGAACTGAAAGAGTCTAACCAAATAAGAAAAGCTCTTCTTGAAGATGAACTGAAAAGGGAAGCAAACACTATTTGTTCACCTCACTGCTGCCTCAGCATGAATAAAGAGACCTTCAAACTACACCAGAAGTGTTTATTCGAAAAATAAATACCTTCTTTCTTTCTTTTTTGGCATAGCCTTTGAATGACCTAACTAAACAGCAAAACACAGTA
This sequence comes from Gymnogyps californianus, assembly GCF_018139145.2. Taxonomy (NCBI): domain Eukaryota; kingdom Metazoa; phylum Chordata; class Aves; order Accipitriformes; family Cathartidae; genus Gymnogyps; species Gymnogyps californianus. Next base: position 3,496,448 of record NC_059489.1, on the reverse strand, counting down.
TTAATGAATTTGAGAACTTACACCTATGTAAGTTAGCTTCTTATGAAGAGAAATCTTTGAAATTACATTGTTCTAAATAACTATTATGTTGTTACCCTTCTACAGATAACTCATTTTAAATGTGAGCTCAAGCATACTATTTTTGACATGTTTTGACATTTGCCTTTAATATCCTCATCCTGGTTAGACTGGGTTATTAGGGAAATCAAGACACAGAGACAATTGCAGCACAGATATTTGAAAAACAAAATAGGGAGCAGTATAAGTAAAAAAATAAAATAATAATTTTTAAAAAAATCACACTTAGAAGAACATTAATGGTGTTGCTCATAGGCAGTGTTGCTGTCCCCAACTTCAGTTAGAAGACTCATCAGGACACAGAAAAAGGACCAGAAGGATCAAGACAATTTCCAGAACTTTTCATGAGATGATGCACGAGCCATGTGATACACTCGCTGCTCTACCATGCCGAGCTACAGAGCACCGCAGGGGTTAAAAAAAAAAAAATTGTAGCAACTTAGCTAAGAGCATTGCTGTACGTGCAAAACCAACTTTTTATGGTCCCTACCTTTAATTCCATACATACAAGAAACACTCTTGGCATGTTTTTAGGAAACTTTTGACCAAAAATTTCTTAAAAAAAACTTGAATGGTTCAGACTAAAAGTTATTTTTACCTGCAGATAGACCTAAGACATTTTTTCTTTTGTTCTTAAAAAATTAACACTTATAAAGTGTTGTCACATTAAAATGACATTTTTATATCTTTCAGTTATCAGTCTTGATTTCAACCAAAGATGAGGTTCAAACAGACAATTCTTACTTACGTATGCTAAAACTTGAAACTCCATTCTGAAATAAGAAAGAGTGTCCCCACAAAAATACATTTTGAATGTTTGTGAGGTTTAACCTTTCTTCCTGAATTGCTTTTGTTGTCATGCCATCCTTTGTTTCCAAGGTAGCAGGAGCAAATAGGAATGAGTACTGAGCCAATCTTGTGTGTTTTGTATGGACTCACGTTATTCCTCTAACTCCAATCTGTTCTTTTGTGCGAAAATACCAGTGTTGAGTTCCTATAAATTGAGGATATAAGAGTCTGTTCAAATGGTAAGGGAATTTATTTCAATCATTCCTAGATGATAGCTAAAATCAAAGTCAATGAAGAGAACTAAAACTGAAGTAGAAAGAGCTACAGAACTAATGGTTCAAAATTTACAAAGAATCATGTCAGAAGTTCCATATGGCAAAACACGTTCTTCAGTGTTCAGGTACTTCAGTGGCGACAGCCCTATAAGTGCAATTCACTGCATGAATCCCCCTGCTTCCCCCAATATTCTAAGACATCTATCGCATCTGAATTCTCCTTACTGGCAGAATATCTGCTGATTCCTGCCAGCTTTGAACAACCAACCCACTATCTCTACATATGCAAAGAAAACTGGGGCAAACATTCAAATTTGACAGCTTGTTGGAGAAGGATAGAGGAAATCAATTAAGGAGATAGGCAAATATCTTCTCCTCCTCCTCCTCCTCTATCATTCAGAAGAGCCACGCCACACTGTACATTATGGCAACAGCCATGTTTAGTCATCTGGCACCAAAAAGCAAGGCTGAAAGGTTATTGCAAATAACACTCCTGACCCTGCCTAGATAGATTACTTTAAATAAAAACAAAATGTTAATACAGCACTAATTTGTCTGCCAACAGTGTTCAGTTCTTTTGAGACTGGAACTTAGAAAAAGAAAATCTTCTGCAGAGAAGCAGACAAGTAACTGGACTGCAAGTACGCAGTAACTTGGTTTTGCTCTGAGGTCATTTTAGAAGTTTAAATTTTAATTCATCTTGTAAAAAGCCTTTAAAAACTCTGCAGCAAGCTAAAGAACAGAGATAGCACCAAGTATTTTATATTTTTGCCTTTGCACAGACTGGAAACAATGCAAATCAACACTTTCATTTAGCTTATCAAGTCTGAGACTAAAAAGAAAAGGCACGATCAGGAAAAGGAGGGAGGGGAAAGGGAAGAGAAAAATTTGCTGATTTCTGTACATTACATAGATGAGAAAACTGTTTCCAAATTCTGGCCTCCATAAAGAACTACATATCTGGTACATGATACTGTGTAGGAAGTGTTCTCAGTTTCACTTGTTTAACAAATACAATAGTATTTTAATCCAAACAGTCATATATGGTACAATATAATATGGTTAGTTTCTGGAAACAAAATTCTTCAGAAGAGCAAGCTTATGAGCAGTTGAATGTCTTCTCCTTTCCCAGATCCAATTACAAAGCTGCCCTTCATTACTGTTAAAACTCCTTTTCCCTGTTTATTTAAACTAGATTTTCTTTCTTCCCTTTTACACACATCTCTTACATGAGTCTATCTTCATCTTTCCCACAACACTCTCACTGTTGGGAAATAACTGTCTTTCCTAAATTTCCATAATGAACTGTCTTATATTCACTTTACTTTCAAAAAAGAATTTCAAACACTTTTGTAATCTCCTTTTTCCCCCTCCCTAATTAATTTTGTAACTAAGTATTTTTATTCCTAGTTTTCTTGTAGTATTCTTTTCCTGTATTTAACTATGAAAACCACTTGACATACAGCTAGAAAGACACCATACAAAATCAAGTCATTCTAATGATGTAATGCCTTAAAATTTCATCAGATAGAAATGTTATTAAAAATAACTAAGTTTTCCATGTATGTTTAGTATTTACCTAATTTCATTTTGTATGTGGTTTTGAAAAATTGTAGACTGAAATAACCACAACACCCCATTTAGTTTGTGTTGCCTCAAGAAACAGAATCACAGTCAATGCCAGATAAAGCCGATTCAATAGGAAGCAGAATACTAATGTTGTCTTTTCACATTAATATGGACAATCCCAACAGTACTCACTTTACTTAATACTAACTAAAAAACATTATGTAAGTCTGTTTAAAATATTCAAATGAAGTTTTGTTACATTTTTATTTAGAGCTAGAACATATGATCAGCATAGCATCACCAAACTACCTAATTAGCCATCTGCTTCTTGAAATTTTCTTAAATATGTATTACATACTTCTAACAAAAGAGTACTTTATCAACCCATGTAGTCTTCGCTAATCATATTAAAGCACATGATCAATGAGATCTTCTCTGTACACAGAGCTAATGGGAAACCAGACATCTCAAATAATTTGCAACAACTTCTGGAAAGCCAGGAAGAAATATTAAACAAAACCACCACCCAAACTCAATGCACAGTCTTTTGCTCAACAAAAAAATGCCCGTACGCCATGGCCTACTGCTTTCATTTAATCCTTTGCTCCACTATGACACTTAGCTATTTCTTTATTTCTTTTGATTCTTCTCTCAAGACATGAGGACTTAGAGCACTTGGAACACTAAATTACACAAAATTTGTATTTCCAGAAATTACTTGTTAAAAGTGTCAAAGAGCAACAAGAAGTTAATTTGCCCACTTCCCAGGGGTTTGTAGCTGTTGGACCAAGACTGCAAACAGAATCAAAAAATCTTTTCTATGCTGGCACTTCTCTCTATGTCAAGCCACAGGGCTGACCAGAAACGGAAACACATAGGTTGTTGAACCAGTTAGAAAGAAATAATAAAGCATTCTGACTAAATTTACTCAAACAATATAGGTAATATATTAAGCATTTTCTTCAACAGCCCCTCTCCTTTTCTTTTAAGAGTAGCAGTATTCTGAGGAGCAAAGACTCTTCTCTAAAATCTGAAGTTTCTCTTTCCATTTTGCTGCTTTACTGATCTCTTAACCAGCAAAGAACCATTAGAGCTCACCTAAACCAGCACAACAATCCTAATGCTATTAAGCAGACAATCCAATTAAGCCATTTCCAAGTAGTGTTTGTCATTAAAGAGAGCTGTAAGTGACCAGCAAGCATGTCCATATCTGAAAATCAGTAATGTGAATTTTCTAGAAATAGTTCTGCCAAGGCTTTTAGCTCAATATAACAACAACGAAGAGGATATAGTTTCAGACTATTCATATTTTTAATATTGAGAAGTATTTGTAGTCCATGATAAATAACCTTCTTGTGATTTATACAATGCAGTTTGGTCACAATCAATACGCAGTAAAAATGTGCTGACAAACATGCAGACAACTTTGCCAAAATTCTACGGACATGTTTGATGCCAAAGAATATTACCCTCTAATACGCCTAATTCCAATATTAACTTCAACTACATTTCCAGTACTCGTTACTTCTGTAATGTAGATCATTACAGTATCTACTCTGCTTCTTAAGAATATTGTTTTTCTCTGCTTTATATTTTCAAAAATGAAACCAACGGAAGTAGGCTTTCGGAGCTACTAATCTGATAATTGACTGAAAGGTTATCATTGCAGAAAACAGGAGAAGCCACAGCACCATGTGTTCTTAAAAAAAAACCCTTTATATCTAGAGTTGCTTATATGTAATAAAAGGGAAAGGGTGGAACCTTAAGGAGAGGAGACATGCATACATGTGCAAAGTCATCTGCTAAGCAATGGGAAAACCATTTCTTCACTACCAATTAATCCTACAAAGGTTAGTTTGAATGTACTAAAAGAGAGATCAAGCAGCAGCAAGTTTAAGTGTCGGCAGATTGATCATAGGATAGCTAATACATTGTTCCTAGTTTAATTATTATGAAATTCAATTAAATATTAATATTAATAAAGTAATATTGATAATTACATCCTTATGAATATTTAATATGTAAGCGGATTAAAAAGCCAAAGTTTCCTGAACTGTAATACACAAACTCCTACTGGACACAAAATGGAATTATTCCTGCCCAATGCAGGGAGGCAAACAGTTGGTGCTCACCTACAATAAATTTAAAAAAAAGAAAAAAGCTGTGAATGAGAAAGACCATGTCTCTGCACTAAAAATAACACTATTAATTTAGCTGCAGATACCAACATATAAGCATTGCATACCACGTAAGACAATAAGAATGGCCATTTCATGCTGTCTTGATTTTAAGTCAGCTCAATTCTTAAGGGTAATTTGGGCAATATACATGCATGCCTTGCCAAGTAAACTTTAAAGAGCTGGGGAAGACAACAGAGAATTTCTTTCTCTTAAGGAAAGAATCTGTGGTATTTTTAGTTTAAAAAAACCCAAAACTTTTAATCATAGATTTTTAACCATCAAGACAAAAGAAAACAAATTGTCTTAAGTACCTCCTACCTGGAAAATGTGAACAACAGTTTCATTACTTATAATTTCTACTAATTTCAGCTTCAATGTATTCCTTCAAGTTTGTGTTCAAGAGATGGAAAGAACACGCATCTAATTTCATTAAAGAAATAATTTTGCAAATGCAGTCTGTATTGATTATTTAGGACATCAAAAATCCCAACTGACATTGTGCAATATGAAAGTCAGAGATGAGTGGTAGCAATGAAGCTATTTAGAAAAAGACAGGAGAGAGAGGGGAGAACAAGTGAATTTATCGAAATCCTGATACATTTCCAAGAAACAAACACAAACAAAAAATCTGATCTTGTACTCAAATTGCATCTACAAATTCTGACATTTCTTGGAGCAAAAAAGATGACTGAATAAAGTTTTAATCATAAACCTATATTTTTAATGGATCCACCAAAGATAGCGTCTCTACTAAGTATTTTGAACCCAAATACTGAGCCATGAGTCATCTAACTCATGAGTAGCTAGCTCCTTTGTCTTCTATAACTCATGCACTATAAGAGAGAAATTATGATGTTGAATGCAAGGACTTTTGCACTCTGAAATTTAGCATACAAGTAAACAGCTAAGAGGGAATGTTTTCGTAACACACTGAGAAATGCTGCATTAAAAGCAGTTTCAAGAAATAAGGGTGCAGCTGCAAAAGCAGTTTACAGAGCTTAGACAGTATTTTTAATGAAGCAGCAACCCAAATCTCTGGCCTAGCTCAACATAGCTGCTATAATATTCTTTATTCAACCTCATAGGAAACAATGATAGCTAATGTAAAAAGAAACACTGCCAATACACTTCTTCAGGGATATAATAGAGAAAGACCACAGATTTATGAAATCTTTCGCCTAAAATTTTCAAATAATGAAATTCAAGATAAACCAGGAGTTTGAAGCTTTATAAAAGTTCTGACAATATTTAGCAGTTTGCTTACAGTATGTCCTAGAAAATTCTCTTTCATATGAAAAATACATTTCTAGTTAAACCGCACTGCTTATTTTCTATTAGAAATGAGTGACTGAAGGATGTCATGTTCTTCTCAACAACCCAGTAAAATTCGATCACAAGGCCAACATCAAACCCCCCCCCCCCCCCCCAACTTCTAATTTCCCCTGAGACTAAAAACACAACACAAGCCAGGGTGGCAGTGGTGAGGAACACATGGGACATGAACCCCAGAATATCGTGTCATATCCCTATTTAAGCTATGAGGAAAGTCACAGCTCATAGGAGATACAAGACATGGCTAGAAGCCAGAAGAGTTTACAAGCAAACAAACTACAACTCTGTTTAATCAACAAGACCGTTCCCGATTTCTGCAACTAGAAAGTCAGAGAGCTACAGAAAAAATTTCATCATTTATTGCAACAAAGAAAGAGCAATAAAATAAAAATAATGCTTTTATAAGAAAAAAAATTATGAAAACACCAGGTAAAGAAAACAGAAAGGACATGAAGAATTCAAATGAACTTTTATATTTGTTTCTGTAGATAAAGAAACACAATTAGGACTAATATATATTTCTCGACTGTTTTTTTTTCCAGGCACATCGTTCAGGAAATAATATTGGTTATTTGCTCGGCTACATATCTGGGTCTGTAGAGGCAATAAAGATCCCAATCATGCACCCCGGACACCTCCTCATACAAATGATTTCCTCAAGACTAGGCCCTGTATTTTTGCATACCACCCAAGGACACGGGCAACACATAGCATTGAAACACATGAACTTTTTCCATGTAACAAAAAAAAAAGCAGTGCACCATTTCGAGAACTAACCTCTACAGCTCAGCCCATGGTACCACCAGTAACTCACACCATCAGCCTAGTTTTATTGAATGAGAAGTAGCAGGATTAGATGGGGCCAGTGTCTGGCAGCCAAGCACATAAAACAGCCTAAGGCGTGCAGATGTTGCAACAAGGGAAATTCCAACTAGATATTAGGAAAAATACTTCACAATGAAGGTGGTCAAACACCGGAACAGCGATGCTCTGTTGCCCAAAGAGGCTGAGAAATCTCTGTCCCTGGGGATATTCCAACTCCACCCAGACATGACCTTGAGCAAACCGAGAAAACTTTGAAGCTGGATCTAAGTTTGAGGTTGGCCCTGCTTTGAGCACGGGGCCAGACCAAATGACTTCCAGAGGTCCCTTCCACCTCCATTTATTCTGTGTTTCTGCTCCATATCATAGTTTCATGGAAAAGCGAAAGGTGGGGGTGGGGGAAAACAGTTTACTCTCAAAATACTCTGCAGCTTTAAAGCAGAGTGATTCAAAAGGTCAGATTATTAGTTGGGGAAAGGAAAGAAATGTCATGTTCTACTTTCATTACCGCCCACTGTAACTTTACAGTTGACTGATATTCACAAAGAATACAAAGAGTTAGATAAAAGCTTAATCTTGAGCTTCTGCTGACAGTGTTGCCTGTACTACTTGCTTATCTATTAATTAGAGAAGATGGTAATAGCACAATAATACAGTGCAGTTGTAATCTTAGATCATTCACCATCTCCCCTTTTTTATGTACTTACTATTAAACATATTACCAGTGTGTATTAGCATTGCCAATGTTAGTGTCATAAAATGTCTAAATATGTCAGAAAAAATTAGTGATTGGATACAGTGAAGAGTTCATCTTGCTGCAGCTGATTTTAATACAGTGTTACAGAAATGCTGTGGTATATTATCTTTGTGGATATCTGGACTAAGCAAGAAGTTGACAGACCTCCGAGCAGCAAGGTCTGAGACCACTAACAGGGAGCCTGCCTGGCTTTTGGGCAGCAATACTTATCAACTAACATGAGAATGCTGTATTTTGTCCTTGTTATTGGCCTCAGTTTTAACTTTTTAATTTCTGTCATTAGTGAAAAGTAGGGTAGCATGTCACCCATAAGCCACAGGCTTAAGCTGCTATAAACCCATAAGCTGCTATAAACAGTCACACACTCAGCACTTACAAGAACTGCCAAAACTTAAGGTAAAAATATCCTCATAGCACGATCACTCTGTTTCAATCAACTCAAAAAGGAGATTTCTTTTGTGAACACCGACAAAAACTTAACTATAGAAAGACAAGGCAATGATACTGCAACATCAACTGTATGCCAACAGTCAGCTGAAGGATTTATTCTTGTTCCACATACATTTCCATACATTACAACTTTCATACATAAAAAGTGTCATTACATGTTTCTTCCTGTATTACTGACATTCCAGCCAAGCATGGCATGGCCTGATGTAGTTTTCAAAGGCTGCAAGCAACATAATTGCCTTTTGTCCATGTTTCCCATTACCTTCACCACAACATTTACATTTAAGAGATATTACGACATGCAAATACATACAGTTGTAATTCAAGCATAACAAACTATAAAACCATTTGTAAGACAGTAAGACTGCCTGATACACCCATGAGAGGATACACCATATACTTGACAATAGAACTACATAAAAAAGACAGCAATTATTTTCTTTTAAAACAAATGCAAAAACTGCTTGCAATTAAAAAAAGTACACTTGAGAGCATCCTCCTGTTTCCAGTCTCCCATGCCTATGTCTTCAAAGAAAGGTCTTAATTGTGCTATAAAAACTATGTCAGGGAAAATTATATATATGAAGAGTGTAAATGCTACCCTAATGGATTGTGATAACTCTGCTACAAAGGAACCTGAGCAAAATACACATATTTAAATGACTGCAGCTCACTTAGCAATACCAAATTCACCTTTAAACTAGCATGCTCAGGTAGTAGCATATTTGCTTCTGCAGAAGCGGGTAACTCAGTTTAAGTTGCAAAACCTACTTGAGAGGCTGAATAAATACTTGGCTGACTAGCCCTATGTCACGGTGACTTTATTGGTAGCAGTAGTTTAAACCTTGGGTACGTCTACTATTTGGAGTCACTGCAATACAACTCCTAAAGCTCAATGAAGACTGCATGCAATTACTTCCACATGTTCCTAATCCTTAGCATATGAGGAATTCCATGTAAGAATGGGACTTTTTATAAACCTGCTGTTAGGCACATACCAAATCAATCTGCTAGATCACAAGCGCAATGTTTAGTGTCTTGCAGATTTGAGTTCAGTACCAGGAATTCAGCAACTCATGAAAAGCCGTGCAATTTGAAGAAAACAAAAAACAGATGTTCTGTAAGTCAACAAGAAGTGAGCTAATTTAATGAGAGACAGGATGGTGTCCCCTGAAAGATTTCTCTCAAGGAAAAAAAAGGTGATATATAATGGAAAACTGGGTATCAGTTACATGATCCAATGCACCTTGATGGTAACTTGCCTTACAGAAATGTACTTATGTCATTAAGATTGCTCCCATTTTAAGTACTTTTGCTAGGCCAAAAGTGTTTGGATTCAAATATTTTTGGATTCTGTTATTTAAGATGTGTTCCAAACAATGTAAAAACAGTTACTTCAGATAAAATGCTTTCATTTTATCTCAATAGCTTGAAAAACCAATGCTATACTTTTCAAATGAAACAAGTATGGCAGTAAAAAAAAACGCTGAGTCCAAAGATGTTAATGGTTCTCAGAAAAGTCAAACATCAGAAGAGAAATCTACACCGAGGTTGCACACAATGCTGATTTTAAACAGGCAACGCATTCTTAAACAATTAGAGAATATTCTACTTCAATTAGTCAAGGAATAAATGATTGCAGAACACTAAAAACTTAAGAACTGGTTTTGATCACTTAAACTTTTTCTGACTAGTTGATGATTAGTAATTATTTCAAGCTCCAAATGCAACTATGATTACGCAACTACGTGCATAGCTTGAACAATGAAACAAATCCACGCTCCTGACCTCCCCTATCTCATGTTGCAGTGTTTATCTACAGTACATTCTCTTATTTTAAAGTCAGTCTACTCATTTTTCCCAGTTAATTTTTCAAACAGCTAAAGAAATAATGAAAAAAAAAAAAATCAATCAACATGTTTATATTCTATTACACTGACTTTGAGGTTTGAAACACAAATGGCTCAAAATGTATCAGTTCTTATTTTCTGTTTAACAAATAATGATTTCTCTCTGTATCACTAATGGAGCCTGAAATTAAAATGGATTTTTAGTTAAGCTCCTGTTCATACACTGGTGTCATCATCAATACCAGCCTCGCTCTAGGAACAAGATTTCTCTCAGCTATCCATTACACAGAGGCAAGCTACTTATAAAAAGCACCAGGCATATTCCCAGGAGTCCCACAAACAGAACCAAACATCAGGGTTACATAAAGTTTGAGATTCTCTAGGACTTCACTCACTGGGCTTATAAATCTAAAATTAGGTCAACCTTGGAATCAAACTACCTCAGCTACTGAAAGCAATGGCTTAACACTGTAATTAGGGTTAAATCCTCGTATAAGTTGAGTTTCTCTAAAATACCTTAAATACACTGTAAGCATTCAAACCCGCTTGTACAATGGAGAACCCAAGCATCTTCATCACAAGTGATGCTGTAGTTCTACTACAAATTACTGCCAAATTTTGCATTATTTTCAGACACCTTTAGTGCAGGTAAGTAAAATACAATAGCTTGTCTGAAGCTAACTGCACAAGGTATACAATTTATAAACTTAGTCTAGGAAAACAGTTTGTATCAAGGTAGTTCAGTCACCACTTCCTGAGCCCTCGCTTTCAGTGCAGAAGAAGATACAGGGCACTTCTTTTTCAAATAGCACATAATCTGAGCATTTTGAAAACAGCACAGACTTTTGTTATTGCATCTCTAATGTATCCAATGGATGGGAGTGTCTGCATCTCTCTAAATGCAGAGCTCTTTAAAAAAACCCAACCATTCCTTGAAACGAGTTACAGAGGAAATAAGATTGGGGGGAAAAAAGCTCTAGCAAACTGTTTAAATCCTATCTGTGTTTTTTGCACAAATAAGACAGGCTTTAGACAACCACTCTCCTCCCTCCCCCCACATCTATCATTTAGGAATGAGAGCACTCCCTTCTTTATACCTTGGGGACATACTCATTTTAGGTCTATTTGGCATAAGAAAATGAAAGGACTGAAAAAAATTCAGTAAGAAAACATCAAAGCCAAATTAAGGAGCATGCTGTATTCTAATGAGTATAAAATAACTTCAGATACAGACTTTCAACACCTTCTGTACACGGTTTTTACAAGCTCAGGACATGCATTTATGCCCAAAATTGTCCTTCTACAAATTAAGGAAGGTACTTATTTTGCTTAGAAGACCTGAAAGAAATCAGGACTGTTAAATACAAGACTGTTAAATTTTCTTAATAACCAGTGCAACTGTTCCAGAAGAAGTCTACACAGCAAGACAACAATGAAAGAAAAGATAAAATGACATAAATAAGAAAGGTTTATCACAAAACAGAACATACATAAAAAGAGTAAACATTCTAAAATCATGCAGATTGTCTGGTATTGTTCCTAACGGCCTGATTTTAAAAATTTAATCCAGGACATACCTCCTTTCTCAAGAGGAGGTTGATTAGGTTAATGCAAGGATAGCTACACAGCTGTTAAGAGTCTATCCTTTGAAAGCATGTTATAAAATGAAACTGATTTCACAGGGGCCAACTATTTTACCAATAATGTCTAACATTCTCTATCGAACTAAGCAGTTTATCATAGGATTACAAGAAGATTACTGAAATGCATCATATAAAAAACCCCTCCAAAACAGATTTTGACACAGTGACAGCCTGTAAGGAGGAAAAACCTTAGAGCCTTTTTATTCATACTTGAGTCTTCGTATCATCATATTTTTATATTTTTGCTAATATAGCAGGTTCTATACATTATAATAATGGGATTTTCATTTCAATTAATTTTTTTCTATCTCATATTATCAGCACTTACTAGCTCAATAAAAACTTATTAGCTGAATATAGCAAAATCCTACTTATTTAGGAACAGAGGACTGAAAAGAACCTCCAAGGGTAATTGAATCCAGCCCCTTGCTCCTACTGGCAACCATGACACAATTCTTTTCGGAAGGTCATATTAAAATCACTTGTTTTTTTGGTCTGCTAATCTCTTCGGAAAGCTATTCCAGGACAACTGTCTTCCAATAGCCAGAAGACCTGCAATTTTCATCCTAAACTTATTAACAACAAATATATGCTTATTTGTCCTCAGATTAACACACGATCACTGTCACAAATGATGTAAGTACTTCTGAGATAAAAATGTCACTAGCAGCATTGTAAGTGAAACAGAAAAAAGTACATGATAGAAATAAAAAGCATATCAGTGCTGAAATAACAGACTGTATTTTAAATGTACAACAGCAGTCTTCAAGTACTCAATGAAAAAAATATCTTCAGTATCTCTCAACCAATTCCAACAGTTACAGAGTACAACTACAACAAAAGCAGTAAAAAAGCAGTACGAGTTAGAAGCAAGTGGTACTACCATCACAAAGGTAATTTATAATTCTAAAATTGTTGGTGAAGAGAAAGAACAAAACTTTCAGATCTTTCATTTAAAAATAATTGCAGGCTAATAAGCTCCCCATTAGCAATTTTTTTTTTTTTTTTTTTTGTTACAATGGCAGAACCTGGTGAAAAATCTAGAGCACGTCATCTAAGAGACTTAAAGTTTTGCAACACTGTCAAGGAGACACACAGCTCGGAATAACCATAGTTACAAGAACCTTTATACTTCATATGCAGAGAGCACTATATAGAGTATTTGGTTGGAAACCTCTCCTCTCCATTTATGGTGTTTAGTTAATCAACATTTGTTGGCTGAAGTAACTATGACTTTGACCATGTAGGCTCCTACATAAGTTACTGAATACCACAAAACATACACATAATGGAAGTGGTCACAAACACAGACACCTTCCCCTCATTTAAATTCATGCTTTTTTAAATACCAAAAACGCTGTCACATACTTCAGTGTAACATACTTCAGCTTCTCCTGTTTAAAAATTCCTGTATTAAAAATTGGTTTGGATTTCTACTCACATTTAACAGTGAAAACCACAAAGGCAATAATTAAGTTTTCCAATTTAACACTGTCTTAGTCTTCTTACATCATATATTTTAAGATATTAATAGAGGCCCTAAAAATAAGCATCATACAGAACAGCCAGGAGAGATACCTAATACTCAACAAAATGCAGTCAAGGGGATGAGCACCACAGTTATTTTTAGCAAGAATAACATTTTCTTTTATATAGGAGTTAAAAGACTAATTAATTTTGTGGGAAAATGAAAAGGTCGAAAACAAAGTACATCAAACATATTACAACTGGCTGGCATCTGGGGCTATACCTCACCTCCTTGGCACATGGCGTTCAAGTAGGAGAACACTATTTTTGGCATCATTCATTTCAAAATTTTGCTACATTTAAATTGTGAAATGTATCACTTCTAGGCCACCCAGCAAGAGCATCAAAGAGGAGGAGAAATTACAGTTTCAATTAAAAATAAATTTTTATAGAAACCTAAATGTATCTACATTCAAACATTATATAAATATAAATAATGTATCAATGTTCCACAGGGTCAAAAACCAAAATCAAATTGCTCATCAAAATCAAAAAGGCTCATCACCAAAATCAAATAAAAAGGAAATCTTTACTTAAACATTTTTAAGGCTTTGATGTTATTTAAAATTTAAAAAAAAAAAATCAAGATTTGGAAAAAAATGTAAAAGTTTCTTCTAATATGACTCAAGTTTGATTACATCATTATTTCAAATTCATATTATTTCAGTCTTAAATGCTATAATTACACAATAACTTGACTATGAATAAGCTCTGAAAGATGAAAAAAAAGATGAGACTTAGTTTAACCAATTTAACTTTAAAGGCAACTGCTGAGTTTATTCCCTAGATTTGAGCACAGAAAAAAAAAAAAAAACTTCAACTGTGGAGTATTCTACCTAAATACAGATTATTATTGAGTATGAGTATTCTGTAGCAGATTTCTGAAACATTTTGAGGACAAAGTGACCTTCAACAATACTTAGTTATGAATTTAACTACCTTGCACCTAAGCTTATGTAAATGACTAAGACAACAGAAAAATAAATCACAGCAGGAACAGACCTTGAGAACTTTTCCACAAACAGAGTGATAACAATCTAGAAATAAAAACCAATTTGCTTCATTCACACCAGTGTGTAAGCAGTGCATTTCTTTCAGTTTCTTAAAATGATTCTTTTGAGATTGTTTTTTGGTAAGTAAAATTTTTTTCCCCGAACATTCTACATATAGTCAACACAAAGCAAGCTTCAGTGTATAGCTTTTGTTACCATCACTATTAAACTCAGGATAAGAAATCTTTAATTGTCCTAACATTCTTGAAGTAACCTACTTACAGGATAACTGACAAAAAGGAAAGAAAGGAAAACATTTACATGAGAAAAAAACTCAAGCGGTAGTATTCAAACAATATGTCATAGAGAATGTACAGTCCAGTCAAATATTTTAATGATTTCCAACAACCAACACCTCTGAGAATGTTAACAGGAGTGAAACAAGGTGTTTTAAATCATCTTTTTAATTCCTTTTACAATTTCATAAATGGAACATGTAACCCTGTAAAATAATCCATTGAAATTTTTAACAAGGAGGAAGTACGAGATGACACACACAGTTAATGCTCATTCAGAACTATCTGCACAGAAACAAACATTCCAAGTCCCAAGGAGAGCTTATCTGGTACCAAGATGAGGCTGGCAGTATCAATAGTCCTTAGTTAATTATTTCTAAAGAGTAATAATTAATGTCTGGGGGAGGCGGAGTGGTTTGCTCCAGATCCTTCTATGCAAGATATTCAAAGTCTTACCACTTAAAACAGGAAGTATGTTTCCCTTGGCAGAGGTGCTCTGCAGGGAAAAGTGAGAAATTCTCCTTACAAGCTAAAAATGGCATGGCTCTAAAGTGGCAGTTCCCAAACATTTTAAGTATTTTATTTAAATAAGAAAAACAAAATAGATTGTAAGTATAATGCTCATTTTTCAGATTTTTATCCATTCTTAAAGGAATAAAAGCAAGGCAACTGAGGGCTGGGGGCAACGGTGCTCAAACCGCCGTAAGCAGTGCTAAGAAATGATGCTTTCTGATCCAGGCCTGATAGACCCCAGGCATGTTCAGGTACCCCTGGCAGAGCAACCCACAGAGCAAGTCCAGCGCAGACTGACTGCCAGACAGCTACTCAGCTTCTCCAGCTTGTGTCGAATGCCGTGCTGCCAAAGCTACGCTGATACCAATACCTGTACTACCTGATAAGGTCAAACTGCACCTACACAAGCTGCAATCCCCACAGGAAACGCAGTGCTTACACACGGGTGCCTCTCCCAGCCTCGGCTCTCCACTGCAAACCAGGAAATAATAGCGTTTCATCAGTAGGGCTCCAAGGGATTCATAAATTTGGGGGTTCTTTCATATCACACTGATCTTCTATTACTGTAAAGTATTTCAGATATATCTAGCATATACAGCAACTAAACTGCACTTATACAGCACCAGGTTACTCACAGAATCCCTTACTCTGATAAACAACATAACACACAACGCTGTTCAAGCACGTTAAACCATGTTCCAATACATTAAATGCCCCATGAAGAGTGCCAGAGTTTTCCGACATCATACGTCATAAAAGTTACTCTTCCTTATAAGATATCCGTAAATAAAAGGCTGTAATGTCACAATATACAGGGTAGGCATTCCTAGGTTATTTTTAGCCCAGACCAGCTGACCGTTGTAGTTCAGAGTGTGATTTGTTGAGAGTAATAGAAGAAAACGAATCTGATCGTAAAGTAAGGAAAAAGATGGCGGTCACGTGGAATTTTATTATAAATTGATTTCTAATTATAATATTCAATGACTACACTTAACATTTAAGCCAAAGATCCTGCCATTTACTAATTGCATTTTTGATGCAAGTGCTATCATACAAGGCTTTAATGAAATTAAATAGCACAAACATTTCACTTATTGCTAATAATGAGATATGAGTAACTGAAAAAAAAATTAACAGTCTTCCTAAAGACTCAACAAGAACTAGAAGGAAATACTTCATTTCAAATAAAATCTGAATAGTCAAAAAGTGGTAAAATATAAAACTGAAATTTTTCAGATACATGCAAAACAACACCCTGTGGAAGTTTTAGTTTCTTGGAATACATCCCTTCTCGAAGTGTGACATTCAAAGTGTTCTAAAACCACAGAAGACCTGTACCAAAGCGTAAACCCAGCTGTCTGTACATGCCAGGAACCACTGCCTGCTATCCTGAGAGAGAATGCCCAGGCAGGTTCCCAGCTCTCCTGCTCATCGCACTCGCCCTCTGCCAAGGCTCCTCCTGTTCTCTCGTCTCTGCTTCCTGTTTCTCATTTCCTTCTCCTACGTTTTCACATGAATAACTATCACGATGGCACAAATTCAGGGCAGGTAAACTCTTGCCAGGCACAAATCCCTTCCAGGGTGAGAGAGAAGAGAATTAGCCCACACAAGTTTCACCCCAGAAGTTGGAACTATCTGGGCTCTAGAGGCAGGGTAGGGCAAGCCAAGACATTTCAGGTTAAACTCTTCTGCCCCACTGCTCCAGGCTCCAGCACAGCCCTGCAAGAAGCAGGCCGGTATGCAAGCATTTGCCATCTCCAAGATAAGTTATGTACTCTCCCTCCAGCTTGAGAGCTGCTAAACTAGAAAGAATCTGACTCAAATTGAGGTCAAAGAAGGAGCTGAAGATGAAAAAGGTGTTCCAGGATGAAAGAAGTGATGCCAGTAAGTGCAAATACTTCTAGAACCGAGAGGATTTATAGCTATGTTATATGCTGTATTTTTAATACATCTCTGTTTCATTCCATCAGCTTCAAATAAGGAAACATCCCAAAGATGGTGATAGCATGCTGAATTTGTTGCTATCTGCAGAAATTAGTTACTATAAATAGTTTTTCCAGGCTTTTTAAGACACAGCTGTACCAGTTTCCACCAGAATCAAAATTGCTAAGACATTGATTTACTGCATCATTGTCTATTCCACAAAGGTTGTGACAGTATCCCACCACCATCCCATTTTTTCTGAAGACACCCTCATCACACATTTTAATCTTATTATCTTTAAAGATGGAACACCATCTGCAACAAGCTTTCAAAACGTTTCTTCTCTAGAAACAGAATCCAGCAATGATAACAAGATTCTGTTAGTATGACGGGATAAAACTTTACTGGGTTAATCGTGACCCAAAACCAGTGCCATGGTCTAGAAGGAGGATTCTAAACTTCAGAAATATAGTACAAATCACACTCTAACCTTAACATACGTTCGCCTCCAGCCCTTACACATAACCTTTCAGCTGCAAACAGTGATTTAACAAAGCCAGGACAGTAGACACTATTGATATCCATAACAATTTGCAAAAAAACTCAGACCCGCATGGATTTCCTAAGTCAAATCCTGTAATGGACTAAAACAGAGGAAGCAGTGCACTGACTTTCCAACCTAAATACATAAAATCTTTTAACTACGAAATCAGCATTTAAATTCACACCCGTCAAGCAACTGATAAAATGACAATACCGGAGCAGTGACACGCTTGGGTCTGGCACGGGCAGGGTTGTTGCAGTTTACAGAAACTCACCACAGAAGTGAATTAATGCCAGCTAAATGGATAATCTTAGGAACAGATTACTTGGGAGAAAACAGCCATTGAGAAAGGTATCCATTATACATTTGTTCTCATTTAAACAACCCTTGAGTCATGTAGTGTTCTACAGAAGGCAAGAGAGGTTTAGAAGAGAATACACTTCCCTATCAGAAAACTAAATGGAAGAGTAAGATAACGTAACTCATTCTTCAGGTATAACAAGTTATAAAAATAATTCCTCATTGAAAGTCCAAATTAACTGACTCTGCTTCTAGACAATGACCTCCTCTATAAGATTCTGCTTGAAAAACCACAACTTTCCACAAAAAACCCACACCTTATTCTGCAGAATAAAGAGCAAGGGCAAACACAGGAGAAGCTCTGATCAAGCAACACTGTACGGACTACTGTATCACTGCTCTGAATTGCGCTGTTCTGTTCTTATACTGACTCATCCCTGTAATATTCAAATTCCTTAGGACAAGGATTCTTGTAAAGCATAAATGCATCTTTGCACAAGACTACAACAATGTTGAAAAACAAACAAACACAAAGTCGTCTTACGTATTTATCTCATGTTCCTGATTCTGACACAATCTGTATAACCTGAGCACTGCTAAATATCACTGTTTAGGTGCAGACAATATTAGTCTAACACACAAATGAGACTCAATGCAATTACATTTTTTATGTTTTGGAGAGCCTTAAATCAATGACAGAAATGCAGAGGGTTACTGTCTAAAGACCATTTAGAAAAATCAGAGACATTTTTAGTTCAGAGTACCATAAGCATGTTATGATCTGCAAGTCCATGTGTGAAAAGAAAGCCTAAGGATATGCATACACAGGCAATAAGCAAAACTAGAACATCTGGATCTCTGATAAACTGTTGCCTTTTAAACTTATCAGTAACCTATAGGTAAAAAGTTGTGTTATCAGAGATCTTGGTATTTTCTCAGGAGACAGCATGGAGATTTTTTTAACCCTAAAAGAAAACACTGACTTCACAAATGGGTCTTTTCATAAAAAAAAAATCTGGAGACACAGATGCAATTTTAAAAAACACACTGATTTAGTGCATTCTTCTAGAGAAAGCTTGGAGTTTCCCATCAACACAAAAACCCTTTTGACACAGCTGTTTTGAAGCCGAGCAAGCTTTGACATTTTAAATTGTTCAATAGAATCTTTGTGTAAATTGGTCTCACAAGGTAACTTAACAAGTAAGATATACAGGGAGAGGTTTCCACATCCCAACTCAAACTGAAAGCAATTCACATTTTAAAACCAGCACTAATTTTAGAACTATTATGCAGATACTACACGCGTTGAATAATAACCAGTGTTCTACCTCTCCTAAAACCAAAGTCCAAAATATGCATTAGCAAAAAGATTTTTTCTATTTTCAGTCTGAAATTTTTGAAGGATTCATTACCAAGAGTGCTGAAAGAAACTGACGTTTCATCCTGTGTTAACAAGTAATACAGAACTCATTATCTTCCTTCAGGGCTCCCACTTCAAGTGCCACATCAATGCTTTGCAAAGTCCTGGTGCTGTAATTGCCACTATGCTTTTAAGAACCGGTAAGTGAGGCTTGTGGCACTTGTGTACAGAGAGCATGAGATGGTGAGGAAGGGAAAAGGCTGGGAACACTTGCATCAGGGCTACATGACAGGCAACTTTAGAATTAGGACATGCTGTTATGAAACACAGCAGGACATCAATTTCTAAGAGCAGACATGTGGCCTTGAAAAACATCCTCATGGCAACATGGATTATGCCACTAAAATGAATTAATAAAATATCAAAGTTGAGGGCTAAGCAAATTAACAAAGGGTTGATTCATAGTCTTAATGCTTTCCTTTTGAATGCAGAAATTAAGACACCATTCCTTCAAAAATAAGGAGGCAACATACCTAGTGAAGTTGAGACTAAATCTGGAATTATAAGCAACTAAAACCTGCAAGCTTTAACTCTTGGAAAGCCACATATGCATTTAGGCTGCTGCCCACCAGCTTGCACACAGGCAGATTTCAAACCGACAGAAAACCCGAACAAACTACAGAATTCACTTATGCAATAGTCAGAGAAACAAAACAGTTGGAGAGAAGCCACACGAACCCAACTCCAACTAGGTCTGCTTGGATTTCTGAAAAGAGCTCATTCACATGGTCCACACTTCGTTGTTTAGCACAGCTGTTTCTAAAGCCACTCCCCATTCTAGTAATGCTTTTCCCATCCTATTTCACAAAAGACTTAAACATATTTCCAACAGATGTGTTTTGTACTCCAGTAATTTAGTGATATTTCCTGATGACTGGTTAACACAAAAGCTGTAGCTGGTTGATCCAAAGATTGCATCTGCTACCCTGCATCTCACCATCAGGTCAGAATGAATTTCTAAGTGCAGAAAGAGATACCACAGAAGAATAAATTACTCTGTTTTTAAGCGTCAACCTAGGGATAAATAATTTGCCCATGCAACAACAGCTAGAATTAAGGGTTCTATTTTATCAAAATATGCTGTAACAGGGGAAAAAAAACACCCAAACCCACAACTTATTTTCTTATCAATATTACAGATGGCACAACAGAAAATACGTCTTGAGCATCTTCTCAAGCAAGATCATTCTCTTTCCCATTACCCATTCAATTTCTGTCGTCCTCTTAATTTAATTAACTGCGTACAGCAAAATAACCTGAATGGAAGAACTCATTCGCCCTAAAACTCAATAGTAACTACAGACAGAACTTGGTTCAAGGAGCAAGTTTCTCCTACCACACCACACATACCCAGAGCCATCACCTGAGCTTTCCTTACACACAACAGCACAACAGGAAAGTTACATATTAAGTGACAAGGACTTATCTGCTGAGAACAAGTTTTAAGTATATGATATTCTGCTCCATTGATAAGTATATTCTAAAATAAGAGGGGGGGGAATGAAAACAAAGAATCATCTCCATATCATTAAGCCTGGCAGAACTCTATTTGCTGAGAAATACAGGGTGCTCTAGGCCTTTCCTAACAGGATCAACACTGTGTAGCATGGTAAAATCATCCAAATTATTTCACACAGTGTATTTATGTATTATACATGCACAGGGGATGAAGCCATTCTCTGAGTTACCTAGGAAGTAAGAGTTGCATCTTCTTACTACTGCTTCTTATATTACTGTTACGAGAGATGTGTGTGTAACAAGAAATTTTTTTTGCATGGTCCCCAAGTTGGCCACTCCCTCCTGATGAGGTATATATTACATCCAATGAATGTTTCAGGCAGTGTTTATAGCTCTGTCCTTACATACAGCCATAATGAGCATAATTTAAATTATATCAACTATTGATATCACAGAATATTTTTATGTAAAATTTGAAGAGATATCATCATGCTGTTAAATTGAAATTTCAATACCAAGCTCAAGCAAATAATTTCCCCTTCAAAAAAATACATACGGAAAGTGATAGGATAATACGTGCACATATCAGCACACCTAGTGTCTCTCTCTGTTACTAAACCTTCTGTATGAAGGGCATCTCACTTTACTAAATATTAATGCAGAATTCTGCATAATATGAGGCTTCAGTTATTCAGAGGATCTCTGCACTGCAAATAAAAATAAGTATTAAAGCCTATACTATTAACTACAGATTAAGGTCAGATCCCAACAGTTGTTCCATATAGAACAATGTAATAGATAGATGTTCATTGACTGCGATACTGATCCATTCATACAAAGCAGCTTGCAAGATCCAGGCTTTAAAATATTAAGAACATTTATTGGCTCAACATGAATACAATCCTACACTCTTACAAAGAGTACCCCTGACTGCAGAACTGATATGAACTGTGTTTTAGAAGTTCTGGAAGTACATCAGTTATGCTACCTGCTGGCCAGCCTAGTTTCCATTCTCTACGCTTCACATTTGATGGTTCTAAAATTAACCCTACTGATTTTACCACCGATTTCCTTTTCATTTTGCCATGTTAAATGTCAAATGATCCATATGTTTGACACTGCCCTTTTAACTATTACAACAAAAGCTTAAAGATGATACCACACCCATCCCCTCGCCCCTTCAAAGCAAAGCTCAGTAAAACATAGGCAATAGTAAGAATTCAAAGGTCAGTATTTGCATAAGTTGAATAAAAGCCAAGAAAGAGTAAGATTTATTAAAAATTTAATTCTACAGTAAGTTCTACTACTAGTACTCTTTGCATTGATTTAAATTACAAAATAAGCTCCACGGACAGTGTTTAGGACTTCATTAAAATTTACCGAGCATATTTATCAATGCTTTTTGCAGAAAGCTTGTTATAAAAACCTGCATAAACCCAATTAGACCTCCCTAATACATTAATGATATATGATGAAGTCTTTTATTCCCTTCATCAGTCTTCAGCTACACTTTTACTTAAATAATCAATACTCCAAAATTATGATGTGTCCATGAATTCATGGCCTTGCATCAATGAATTTGTTCACTCGATATCTTCTAACATGAAGCTTCAGTCACTGTCAGTCACATTAACCTAACCACCCACATTTTATTGTGCTGTTATCAGGATTCAAAAGCACTTAAGATGACAGTAGCAGTAAAAAGCCTTGGGACTTTATATGCCCTTTATGGTTACTGGGTTGTTTAAAAACTGGAGCTGTAGTTGCAGAGTATGATTATAAACATGCACAACAACAACATAGACCCAGAGAGAAGTTTAAGGCACAGGCAGCAAACAAAAGAATCTGAAGTCAAAGACCTTCTACAGAAACTGGGAAAGGGATGCAATGGTGACAAATGTTTGTCCTCCCTCTTCCCAACATAGAAACAGCTCTATTATCAAATATTTTAGTGTTCTTATTACATTTTCTATTCTATTTATAAAAAAAGAAACCTGGAGTAGGACAAGGCATATTGAGCAAAAAGTCGAAGTCAGGCATATCTGCTCCGTTATCTCTGTCCCAGATACTAAAGCAGTTCTAGGCTTCCAGGGATGTCCTGTTTGATTGACTTTCAAGAGTATCCCCGAAACTAACGGACCTTGTTGTCTTCGGGATACTTGTTGACAAGTATCCAAACCCATAGAAACTATGTAAAACATTTGCTGCCATGAAATGATGATGCAGCACATACAAAATTATCAATAAAATACAAGCCTTAAATATTTGTAATATAACATATTTACATTATAAAATGAAAATGACACCTAGCCTTGTACCAGGTTTAATAATATACAACATAATTTTCGTTTTGCCAAGTGTTCAAAGAAACCCAAACTCAAGCTTAATGAAATGAACAGAACTTTATACAAACATGACAACTAAATTGTTCCTCATTATACAGCATCAGGAAGTTGACACAAGACTTCAGTTTTGCAGAAAGCTTAGAAATAAGCTTTGCTGACTTCTACACATATGTCAACAAGGGCAGGCATCGGTTTTACAGCCTACAAGATTTATCAGGCACACCTGGATATCTAAGGTAGAACAAAACACTAAAAAGTACTACTCAGTGAAACAACTGGCAATAGCATACAGAACACCAGAGCCTAAAATCATCTAATGCAATAGCATGCTGTGCAGTTGGCATAATGACTGTACGATCTATTAGGAAACAATACCGCTTCTAAGAAAAAAATGTATAAAACATATCCACCACTTGCACTTTAAAACCCTTGTCAGCAGCTACGTTGTTTTTCAGTGCTCCTTTTTAGAGGTAAATCAGGGATATTACTGCATAGGCAATTCAGAAACTAACACTAAAGAACCTATATTATTTGTACCAACATATAGGTCAGATTTAGACAAGCAAATAGCAACACAAAGAAATAAATTACCATAAAAAACACCACCTTTTTGCCCACTAAGATACTGGGATAAGAATGGAATTTTAATCAGTTTTCATATTTAACAAAACGCACTTTTATTCCCCAGGGTCTTCAGACAGTTGCAACAGTTGTGTTCATTTGTCATGGACATACAATGCAATGGAGACACCACAAGAACTGGCCTTACTAAGCTGCACAACTAGATTTATTGAGCCTTTACTGCATTTTAAAGGCTCACACCTGAGGACCTCCCAATAACGTCAAGAGGAATTCTGAGCAATATCTAGGCACCAAAATATTTGAAACAGAACATAAACAAAATTACTTTTTTCTCCCTTCTTTCTGTAATCTTGCAACATTTGTCTCAATAGGCCTATACACATACAGAAGAACTGAAAAATATCCATGCACAGGATTGTACCTACTGCTTTCTACTGTGTTTGCATCTGCTTGCATCAACAGAGAAGCTCCATTTTATAAAAATATATCCAACAGATGTAATTTGTAGAAGCCGATGACAAGAAAGGAAGATATAAAACTGACATACTTGGAATGCTCTCAAATTTAATGCGTTTAAAGTAAAAGTTAGCAAACAAGGTAAGAGCAATCCAAAATCTGACTAATTTTAAGGCACATCACAAATTCAATCAACTAACCTGCCATGATGGAAAAACTTGGAAAAAAAAAAATACACCCTTATAATCAATTCTGTTGCATTAGTCTATTTCTATATTTATTGTAACATGATTATTTTTTAACAATTCCTCCGAGCCAAACAAATTCAGAGAATTGTTGGGTTGAAATCCATTTATTTCATAAAATCCTGGAAGAGGAGAAAATCAAGATGCTCAGAACCTGTCATCAGCTAGCAGGACGTCATCATCTTCAGACACACAAAAATTCTCTGTGGCTCAAAGCTTGTGTGCAAAAAATGGAAATCTAGTTCAGGTAACAGGTACTAGAGAACAGGCACTAGGTAACACTTCTTCGCCCAGAGAATCAGAAGCTGCCATGGAAATGCAGGCAGCGTGATACAGAAGCAGAAACAATGACACTGCAGAGACATACTTTAGCAAGCAAAAGCAATTACGAAGGGGATCATTTTGCACTTCCCAAAAGCTTTTTTCAGCTTATCTGCAGAGAAAAGTTGTAAGAATGCAGATCATGATTACTAACAATAGCGTCTTAGGAAGCAAAGACTTTTAAAATCAACCCACTAAGACACTAACGTACACAATAGCTTGCCATAAGATAAGGCTTCTTTCTGCGCTCTGCCAGCACAAAGATTCACCTTTTTTTTTAATATTAATATGACCAATTTCTTGAGGACAAGAATACTATGAAGTGGATTCTGGCTGATGTCCTGGTGAATAAAGAACAAAATAATAACCCGGCACAGACTAGAAGTTGAAAGAAGATAAACTATTCTTCCAGCTCATCCTCGTACATGAATAATGTTTTGTTTACTGAAGAACTAAAATAACACATTTAGCACACATTCCAGAGAAGTTAAAAATGCTATTAATTTTAAATGAAAATGAAGAGTGAAATATCTGTGCTTTGGAAAGAGAGTTACATTGGGAATAAAGTTCAACACCCTTCAAAATGAGAATTTCTATCTGCAGTCTGTACCTTGTAATATGTACTTTTCCCATATTTAATAGTAAAATAAGGACGGACAGTATCTGATACACTTTTTCGAGACACTAATCTTTTTTTAACATATCCTAGGTAGACACACTCATGTACATTATTAGTGGTTTTGAAACCCAAGCATACAGAAGCCCAATTTCTAAACATCTGATTCTTGTAGATTTAAAATTTGAAAATGGTTAATTAAATTGGTACCAATATTCATTACACTATCATTTTAAGGATCATTTGGAAGGAAAAAATATCTAATTTTCAGAAACACAATCTTCATAAAGTTTTGCTCCAGAATAAAAATTGCAACTTCCAAATGCAATTACAAGCTTCATTTATCTATATGTAAATGCTTGCAACATATACAATATTAATAGCTTTATACAATTCTTTTGATTGAAGATAAAGGAAAAAAGGGGCAATGGCTGCAACTCTAGTTAAAAATTACAATTTTCTTTTCTGAATATGGGCTATTTTCTTAGCAAAAAGAAAAAAGAAAACAACTTGATAATTATTACACAAGGTAAATAAAGCCTTGAATGTGCCATACGAGCTATTTGTTTTGATCATTGTCCATTCATGGACACTTCTGACAGTGTCAAACCTATATATGTGATTGTAAGCGAAGAGCAAGTGTTTTTCTAAATCTTGACTGGCCATCGTATAAAGACAAGTATTAATTAGAATTTTGCAGCTTCATTTTAAAAACTAAAAAGTAGCAAATTAAGAGAGTAATGACCATATTTTTGGTGTTTCTGCACAAACTTGCATTTTTAGTTCAAAAAGTATGTTTCTGTATCAGTCTAAATAAAGTATTAAAAAAAGACATTTTGTAAACAATAGGGGTCAGACAAAAATAGTAATTCCAGTAAGCTTCTACATTTATAGGGACATATTCCAGACTTCTAATAAAGCTCATTTGATGAAAATATTTTAATTAATAAAGACAGTACTGTGATTTCAAAATCTACATGAAGTCACTAGAAGATATTCTGAAAAAAAGGCCTACGTGTCTGCAGTACCTTACAGTCTAAGTTACATAATTGCAGAAAGGAACCAAAAAACTGCACGTAAATCGAGTCATAATTAAGAGATCAGATTAAATGACAATGAAATCCACAGAAAGATACGTACGCACTTGCCTGACATACAAGGTAACTGTTATGAATCGCATTTATGGAAGGCAGTATTCATAAATAGCTGCAATTGAAAAATTAACAGCTGACAACCAACTCCCAAGCACTCCCAGCCTCTACAAGTCTTCAACAAGCACTGCTGAGATCAGTCAGAATTACAATGTTCAGCATCTACAAGAATTTAAAAACACTTAAAGGGTAGTTCCTGTTATTAATTGTACACAAGAGAGTCCTTCACTCTTAGGCTTCCATGCTTTCTACTGCAGATGTAAAAGCTGAGGAACTGAGCCTAAAGTACTTATTAAACAACTTATTATTTTTACGTTTCACCCTAAAGAGAAACAATCCACAAAAACAAACATAAAAGAAATAATTATCAATGCATCCCAACAGGGAAATCTGTTTTCTTCATCTTTCTGCAACTTACTTTCCAACATTTCATTAAATTCCACTCATGGCATAAGTCACTTACATCCGCAAAAATCTTGTATAAAATTAACACCATATGTGGCTGCATATCAGCAGTTGATGTGCAGTATTACACCAAAGCAGAGGGGAAAATAAAGAATATGCCAAACTTTATCTTGTCCAGGACTCAAACTGGTTTATCTGTCAACTTGGAATGAGCTATCACTCCCACATATTTAATTAGAAGCTGAAGAGCTTCACAGAATTACATCCAGGGCACTGGAACAGTCAGTTTCTTTTAACCGGAACACACTGCTGGGATATCGAACAGATTCAAGTAAACAAAACAAAACGTAACATGTTAGAAGTGTGGGAAGGGTGAAGATAGTTTTGCCCTTGAAATGTAATACAAGAAAAAAAAAACTTTTGCTACAAGAGAAGATTTAATTATCTTCCAGTTTTGATGAGCACATCACCAAGGAAATTTTCTGGAAAAACAGAAGTACAATGGCATATTTCTCTATTTTACTGTCATGTTCTATGTTGAGTAAATTGTGTATTTAGTGAATTGTGTATTATGCATCTAGAATCATAGAATCGTTTAGAAAAAGACCAAAGAAAAGTCGTTTGGAAGAGACCTTTAAGACCATCAAGTCCAACCGTTAACCTAGCACTGCCAAGACCACCACTAAACCATGTCCCTAAGCACCACATCTACATGACTTTTCAGTACCTCCAGGGATGGTGACTCATCCCTATCTATTTGATAAATAGAATTTTTTTGTGATGCACATGATTGTAGTAACAGAGAATCCTCACCAACATGAATACATGTATCTTCCCTCTTCTGACAAAGATGCCCTATTGTCCTTTCTATAGAGCAATGATGCTCAGAGACAATACATTCCCTTCCCCGCACAGAAGACAATTGCTGAAAGCATAACCTATATGTCTACATTATCAAGTAATACTCCAACAGGAACAGATTTGTAGAGGAAAACAGTGCTAAGAACTAGACACCCATACAGCCCACATTTCAGGGGTTTTACACTGAATGAGCTGCGGTGTGATCCACGAACCAAACACCCTTTAGCACCTAGAGGCCATTAAACGTGCTGCTGTAACACAGCTCTCTGTTCAGTATCACCCAAAGGGAATCCACTTTGCATGCTCCAAGACCACCCAGCAATGCAACCCAAAGCACTGTGAAAGGAGGGACGACTGGGATACACATTTCCGAAGGGCTTTCCTGAACTGAACCAACACTAATGTATTTGCGCTCATTAAGACTCAGAAGTTTCATCTGCATGTCAATGCTGTTCTCAGTAAAAACTTGGAACATGGGTAATTTTTCAAAGATCTCTCGGAGTTCAGCTGCGGGGATAGGAACAGAATCTCAACTTACACTGGTATCAGGCAATTAACAGGACCGTATTCCTCATAATACGGGACATATGTTGCAAAGGGAAGGAAAGGGACAGTCGAAGGAGGGGAAGAATAAATAAATAAAATTTGACAAGACAAATGCACAACAAGCATCTTATCTGCATGCTTATAATCTGTATGCCAGACTGTCTGCAGATCATTAAAATTACTGTCCTTTGAGAAGGAGTCCACAGATACACAGTCCACAGATTAGGCTGAGGGCAAAAGGCCAACGGAAAGGACAACACAGGCTAGTGGAATCATGGAAGCTGTCTGTGCGCAGATACAATTTATGCTCTCAGGTGGGTTTTTTGTTTTGCTCTTTTTTTTTTGTTGGGGGGTGTGTGTGTGTACGGGTTTGGTTTTTGCTCTGGGGGTTCCATTTTTTAACAGATACCTCCAAGTTATACGCATGAAAAAACATTAATGAGTCAGCTGCTTTAAGTATATCTATACTAAGTTTCCATTTCGGAGATTTCATGCTGACTGTTAAGTTACATAGAAAGCATCAACAGTCAGACTCTTAATGACTTCCATGGAACTAATTTCTCAATCTCAGGCTTATAGAAATGTTAGTTAATGTAAACTGTAGCACACGACTAATAACTAATATAAAGAGCACAAAGAAAAACACACACATTGTTCAAACTGTGGTCTGTAATATCCGATCTTACCACAAAAATGATAATGATACAAGAGAAGCAGTTCTGGCACAGAGCGAGGAACTTACTTTGTATCTTATCCACCCTTTGGCAATAACATTTCCAAGTAAGGAAGACAGAAAATATTTTTATGAGAAGCAACACAGCAATGTAATACTTTTTCTTTCTTAGTTTTTTTTCGGTTACAAAGGAAAACGAAGATAGTAAAATGTACAAGAAACTGTTGGTAGGGGAAACACAACTATCAGGATGGAAAACCAAGAACTAAGCCTTGATCCATACACAAGAAAGAATTAATTGTGCTGCTTCCTCTATAAACATGTTATAACAGAACTCAGGATTAATAGAAACTGTACATGACAACCAGGTCACAGGTGTTCAGAGGTTTCATTGGTTCAAATCTTCAGATCACAGATATAGCACTAAAAATTAGTTTCTCGACCACCTCTCTACAAAGACCTTTAATACAACATTTTTAATGAAAATACATGATTTAAAAAGGAGGAGGCATCAGTGGGTTCTTTGGTCTTTTCATTGTAGAAGAGAGGTCAAGAACTAACAGATAAAAGATAAACAACGCAGAGGAAATGAAGTGCTAGTTTAATGTGCCAATGTTATGATATTTGCAAGGACAGTAAAAAACAAATAAAATCCAACCATTTCCATTTTTAGTGAAGGAGTTGCTATAGATGTCTAACTAGCCCAGAGCCAGCAGCGTTAGGAAGTGTACCTAGCATGACACAAGCTATTCCAAAAAGCTTAACACATCGACTTAAGATAAAATTCAACATTCAGAAAAAATTAGTCTGAAAGTAAATTGAGGGAAGATAGGAAAAAAAAGTAGAAAGAGCAATAGTTGCACAGATTGGCTAAACATAGTAATCTGCTTTAATTGATTTCTCTAATTTTTATTTATGTAAATTAGAAAACAAACGTGAAACTCTTCCTTAGCCAGTTATTATCCTTAAGCCAAATGTATTTCAAAGCTGAACTATAGCAGAACATTGCACTTCAGTAGACCCTGCAGAAACCATGTAAAAGTGGGAAAACTTGCAGTTTATAACTACAAATTTTGACCATTTGGGAGAGAATTAACAACAGGCCCTTAATCAGGAACATGAGTTGATCGCATTTATATTACTGCAACTAAAAATATTTTCACCTCAAGGAACTTGCTGAACCTTCAGTGCTGAACTTAAAACAACCTCTAAATACACGTTCTTCAACATACATTCTTCACATCTTAGCAAATCGCTATTTGTTGTGCTCTGTTCACCAGAAAAAACTTTTCTTACAAATCAAACTGAAAGCAAAAAATATAGGTTATACTCAGAGTATAACAGTTAGTATCAAAAGAATGACGAAGCCAAAATTTAACTTAAAAGCTTGCTTAAAGCTTGCCATACTGTGGCAGATTCAAAAATGCTTTAAATTATTCCATTTTTCACATTCCTCTTGCAGTATTTCCAGGTGCACGTCAGAGAAAAGCTTTCAGCATTACAGACAGCTTGCTGTCCTGCTTGACAATGTAAGAAAACAAAACAAAGGCATAACTCCCTTAAACAATCTTACCATCATGTTTTCGCTACCACAAAGACAATCAACAGAAAACAGCAAAAACAAAACAGCAGAATAAGAACTCCTGTTTCAAAAGCACAATATTTTAGAATAGTTCGTGTTTGTATAAATCAAGACTAAAACACAAATATCAAACAGCGAAACGCTTCCTAATAACAGGAGGCAGTAAAAATATATTCCTTAGGAGAAAGTTAATCCAGCTGAACTCTTTCAAGTTCATTTTCAAATTCACACATTACCAAAGACAGGGCCAGACTTTTTCCAGTGCTACTTTTTGACCCCAAACCCTCTCCCTGAAAAACTTATTTCCCATAATGCAACAGAATTCTGCAGCCTCTCCATGAAATAACGCATCACAACTCACAGTTGTAAACCTAAGTAGCCGTTCTGAACGTCTGTTTGCTAGTATGTACAGTAGCTAGCCACACTAGAGTACCCGCATTAAGAAAGACAAACTACTTAGGATGTGGGCTGTCTCTGGCTAAGCGTTTGCGCAGTAATAACGCAATTGCACCCCGAACCTCTGCCGCATTAAGGGCATTAAAAGCCATACCAAAATTGAATTTATTGTCTTTTGCAAATTCATAGGGATCTCATAAAAATAAGGAGGGGGGGGGAAATAGTAATTTTGCAAAGCTTTTTAACGAAATAAATGAAAATATTTCTCTTCAATTCCAAAGAACTCATTTAAATGTTTTTACGTAACACTGGAGCTGAACACTATAGCAGAAACATAGGCATGGAAATCAGAAAACAAAAATTATTACATACAATTGAAAACATGTTCCAAGGCTCAAAGCAAGCCCAATGAAAAAAGGTATTAATGGTCCAAAAAAGATCATGACAGTATAGCATTAAGTTTTAATTTAAATAAAATTTAAATTTAAACATAATATAAAAATCCTTTCTTTTGAGGGCATCTCTTAAAAATAAAACTAGAACTGCATTTTGTATGACACTTTTTTAAAGGAAGTTTTAAAAATATATAAAAACATACTGTGTTAGCTGCGATGTTTAATACTGCATAAACACGAAGTTAGGACTTTTGTTTAATTAAAGAATTACTAACACAAATATTCATAGAATAATTGCAGTTTCTTAGAGTAGAAGCATCATTTGAGTTTAACGCATTACTATTATGGACCTTTCCTCTTCCCTTTGGTAACAAAGCCCAGAGGATCTTAAAACAACTTTGGAAATAATAAAACCACCCAACTCTGAAACCTGCCTGACATCAAGTTTCTGTCTAGCAGGAGATTTTACAACACTCTTGAAAACAGAGCTAAGAAAGTTTCTTATAATGGAAACTCTGACGGACCAAGAACTAGAGTTATACTAGGAGCTGTCACTGTAATATTCTTTCCTTTCCTTCATGTCATACTGAAATTTCCATTTTATTCTTCATTTGTCATTCTTTTCTGTAAAGGTTGTTGCTTAATCAAAGAAACTAGGGGGTTTTTTGCAACCTACCTTCTAGTTTCACACCTTTTTTTTTTTAAATTCTTCATGTTCTCACTAATTTTGGTCACTAATTTGTCTTTCCAGCTTTAGCTGGTGACTTTTCAGATGGAAGCTTCAGAAAGTTGAACTGAAAAAATTTGATTCAGCTGCTTAACTTTATCATGGAAGTTTTATTTTTCAAGACTATTATCCCAAGAGTATGAACTCTTGGATTTTGATCACAATTGAATTTAATGAATGATAGCAAAAAACCCCACTACTTAAACTTATTAGTGCACCAACCATAACTTGCTACAAACTACCTAAAATTTGAATATTTCTTAGAGATTCTGACTGTATAAGAATACAGGCAAGAACACTGAATACAACAGTCTCCATCAAAGAGAAACTGCAGAATCTTGCTCTGATGCAGACAAAAGTCAGGTATGAACATATTTAGATTCCTAAAACATATCACTTCTGAAGCATTTAAAAATAAATCAAGCTGCTCTGCTGCTTTTACTCTTGGTTGTGTTCATGCATGTTTGGAGGGAAAATGAGACTGAATCCAAATTTTTAGCTAGCTTTATACAGATTAGTCCTCATCACACAAAACTATTCCTAGCTAACCAGAACTACAATGCTGGAAGGAATTCTGGCCACAGAACCCAAAACACTGGAAATGAACTGCCATACCAAATTCGATCTGTGGCTCAGATCAGTGGATCACGTCCAATTTGAGCCACTAGCTGCCTGACTGGAAGACAGGAGAAAGTCAACATTGTGTAAACTGCAAAACTTAAGATAGATAACTGTATAATTTAAATGCAGCCCCAATCATTTTCTGTATACCAATGGAAATCTGTAATGAACATCCAAATAATTCCTTAACTAGGAACCACGGAGCTATCCTGAATGGGATTCAGGAAATGCCATGCCATTACTGACTGAGGACTACAGACTGATCTACAGCACTGCTTTGGATGTGATGAGTAGCAAAAAACTGGAGGATATCTATAAAATTTAATATTAACATCTTGGGATACAGAGAAAGTTGTATACAAGATTCATGGTAAAATCACGGTTGCATGCTTAACCTTAAGGCATGCAACGTTTTCACTATATGCGTGTGTCTGCAAGTTTCTACTTGCAGAAAGAAAAATATTTATTGCAACATCTTTAAAAGGCATCATTCTTCTACATTCAGTTTCTCAGAGGTTTAATTTCAAGAAGTATCAAACATCAACTTTCACAAAAATACCACAGAATCCATAATTTCACCAACTACTAAGTAAAAGCAACATTCAGGATAGTCAAATATGCTCTAAAGCATTAGCAAATAACCATTAAAAAAATGTAATGAAAGAAACAACCAAAAGGCTAGCTAATGAGTACACAATGTACATCTGCAGGTGAAATGATAGGGAAGAAGGTGGGGGAAGAGAAAGGGACAACGAAAAGCCTCATCCTAATTAGGTAAACATATGACATAGAAAAAATAACAATAGTTGGGTGTGGTTATTTTATGATGAAATGCTAAATAATGATAAGAATTTGGCAAAAATACAGAATATGTGAGAATACAGCATATTATGCTGTGGCTTTCATGTGTATAGTTATCTTCCACTACAGCAGCTTTCAATTTCTCAAGGTTAGTAGAATTTATTAAATCAGCGATTTTGTAGGGGTGGATTTTTTTGTAATTGAGTATTACATAAGACAGAGAAATGCTGCCTGTCCTAAAACATAGTTCAAACCAAAGGTTCTCCTAAACATACAGTGAATGAAAATTAAAAACAGGGAGTTTGGGTTATGAAAAGAAGCCATATGACTAAAAAGTGAATCCATTTTCCAAAACGCCCACACAGACAAGAGCTTCTGATGTGAAAAATGGTCTCTGCAAAAGCTAAATTGCACAGATTATTTTCATGAAAAGTTAGAAGCTGCACTACATGCAGATTATGAGACATTTACGGTGACAAGATTTAAAAAAAAAAAAAAACAACGTTGTGTTATTACAGTATGAACAATTACTTGATTGTTCAATGTATATGATATAAATACCAACAGTTATCTAATTGAATAATTGTCTTCCTTTAGAATTTACACAGGCAGAGATGCTTGCTTAGTTTTTCCAGGCTTGTTTCCCTCTTCCTGTAGGCAAGTTTTGGCTACCTTCAAAATGAGGTGCAACAATGTGCACTAGCCAACAAAGCATTTGTGGCTTACCTTGGCACTGAAATCCTTGTTTCCCAAATCCCCTGCATAAAAAAGAAAAAGAAAAAATCTGTCTTAGTATGTTTAATTATAATTTCTTCTCAATGATCTATAACAACATAAAAATAGCTTCATATTAAATTACTTCAGATTTTACTAAGACAGCAACAGATTTTAAAATATACAACACAGAACAGCCCACCCATTTCAAAGCCGAGAACAATAGCTGTCACCAGCTATGTAATTTCAGCTTCTGGCAACATTTTTTTTTATTATTATTTTCCAAGCTATTTTGGATCTACAATTATCATCATCTGTGATTACTGCATAATATTTCAACTCATTTAATGCCACATGTATACTTAACAGCAATGTAAAATATTCCAAGTTCTAGTAAAGGCGTATAAAACAAACCAGACTGAGTTTTTCATCCAAATTTTAGGATTGCATGCTGATGCTGTTATGCGCCTCAGCTAGATATCAGTCATTTGTTGTATGGAAAGGAGGCAGGCTAAAGGTTTTCCTTGTTTCAATATAAACGAGAAGACAGGCCCATTGGTTTCTTAGTGATTATTCTTCCAGCTTCCTTGCTTTGTTTCCATAACAAAATACAAATGTGCATGTAATACTTTACCAATGAATACAGTGACACATGAGTGTTGTATGTGCTATCCAGAGTTCCAACATATATTATACCTCTGGCAAATCGCACTGTTGTTGGTTTTATTTATTTGTTTATCTTTAAACATTCAACATTCTCTTTCCACAAAAATAAATGTTTTGAGTATCCTCCCTATATACATTTCTCTGCATTTTCCCTCTTTGCAGAATGTTTTTCATCTGGAGAGCTGGAGCTGCTTACACTCAAAGACAAATGAACAAAAGCCATGAACTGTAGAAGCCAGCCAGTAGGCTGTATGCAATTAACAACATGAAGTTTAACTATCAACTTTGTGGAAATGTTTTTTAAAAAATTATATCAACAATTTTCCCACTTATTTATTTAGAGAAGAGACAAAGCCTTTAGTACACTGTTACTTCAGGTGGAAACTGAAATTACACAGCTTCAAGCATTTCCATAAATTTCTACGCAAAAGTCTCTACCTGTTATTGTTATAAGTAGGCCTAAACTAAGAAAACCAGAAGAAATATAAAGTTGTTTGTTTACTTGGCAGCTTGTTTACTATACTGTCATTGTGCTGCTGTTGTCTCTTGTCTTCACAGAAGTGAAAAGCATGTACTGGAAGTGTGCAAACGCAATTGCAGGAAAGCTGACAGCAGGACTAAGAACATGAAACAGACTTTAGATAATTTTTCATCCTTTTAAACAGAGTTATTTGTAAAGAACATTCCTGTATTATCTACTCTAAAAGCATAGCCATTCTTCAGTGTTTGAGCTGAATTCATACACTAACCAGCTGCAGTCCACTCCACTCCCTGATCAGTTACAATGTATTTTAAGTAAACGGTCTTTAAAAAAATATCAACACTTCAGAAACAAAGCAGATAGGTGAAAGTTGTTTAAAAAAATAAGGAGGCACTAAACTATTGCAGTAAATATTACCTGGTCCAATGTAATCTAAGAAAAAAAATCTATTGCATGGTTCATTGAAAGGTTGTATTTACTATTCTTTGTACCTTAAAACATATGTTAATTGCCACATGGCATTTTGGAAATAGATGAAGCACTTTTTATGGTGTATGACGCTTATTCAAGAGTTGCCCATCTTCAAATGAGGGAATGAAACAAAAGTTTTCGAGCTGCCAGATGCTCATCTGATGAGCGTTAAGAGCTTCCTTAGACTCCCTAGCAAGACAAGACAGGAGCGCACAGCTACTCTTGCCACCTGTCAGCCACAGGATACCCTTTCACTTTCAAATCCGTCCTGTCATGACAGTACTCCACTTTGTTTAATTGTCCTAGTTATCTGCACAAACACAGTCCGACAATAACCCTGCAGCGTTTTTTCACACCTCCCAATTCATTCTGTTTTAGATTAACTTTGAAGCAGTTTCTGAATGTCTCTCACTTTTACAATACCAAACTTTGCAATTTTTTTTCCAAACAGGAAAAAAGAATTAAAAAATAAATTAAAAAAAACACTCAAAAAGTTGACTTGTTTCTCCTTGTTTCTTCTTCAGTCTACAATCTCAGTTCTTCCTTTCCTCTCCTTCCTTACTCTGCAAATATATTTCAATCATTTCTGGAGCAATCACAGTCTTGTCTTCAGCATGCAAATCGAGGAAAACTCAAGAAGGAAGGCAAAGGTCTGTGCCTAGATGCATAAACACACACAAGAAGAGCAAGGCACCTGCCGTAGACACAGAGCCAGCTGGGTGCAGATCCCTCTAGATCTTTTACAACTTTGGCTAAAATAAATCACAGCTCTCATTTGCAGCATCAAAACCTGCAGTGAAAACTTCAGCAGCAGACCAAGGCTGAAGCTCAGCCACATCTCAGGTGAAGGAGAGGAAGCCCAAGTTGTTTATGTCGCACGCTCGCTGAACGTACAAAACATTCACCTAAACGCAAGGGTACACACCCGCTCCTCTTGCCTCACACCTCGGGGAGGGCACAGGGCATGAGCCAGCACACTCCGCACGCCCACTCGCATTGCTCGGCTCAGCAGAGCGAACGGCGCCGGGCAGCGCTGAGCCCGGTAAAGGCAGAGCGAGCCGAGCGGCTCGGCCTGCAGCGGGGCTGCAACCCTGCCCAGAAGAGGGCACGGCAGGAACTGATAGGTGTATTTTTTCCCTAACAGCTTAGTAATGGGGGTGTTGGTAGGAAGTTTTCCTCCCCTCCTCCCTTCTCTCTAGCAGGAACCCTTCTCTTAAAAAAAAAAAACAAACCCTCCCTTTCCTAAACATGTAATGTAGCAGCAGTGTCACTGTGCATTCCCAATCTCCCTGCCCTCCCTCTGCAGCAGGAGGAAACAAAGCAGGCACTGATCACAAAGTTAAAGGCAGGGCTACAGAAGTTGTGCCACACAGCAACACCCACAGTCTGAAACAGAAAACCCTCCGGTTCTACTGCAGCAGCTGTAGCGCTGGCTGAGCTCCCCGCCGCTCCGGGAAGGCGGGCACAGGGAAGGGGACTTCGCGGGTGAAGTCAGCCAAGCCAAGCAGAACCCGGGCCGGGGAGAACAAGAGGTCAGGAAATACAGACCTGGACCATTTAGGAAGCGATGTCCCCGGCGTGGGTCTTCAGACCCAGCTGATCTCTGCGGCATTGGCCAGCGCTGCCCCCCGAGCGCCGGCAAGTTCAGGGGCTCCCCCCGCCCCGAGAGCGGGGTGCGCCCAGGCTCGGGCAGGGGCCCCTCCGAGCACCGGCGGCCGCCAACGGCCCGCCTGGAGGAGGATGCGACAAAGCCGGGGGCAGCGAGGCCACAGGGCTCTGCCCCGCCGGGGCTCACCTGCCCGACCCTGGGGGAAGAGGCCGGGGGCAGCCACCCGCGGGAACGGCGGCACCGCGGAACCGGCGGGTGGGAGGGGAGGAGCGGGGCGGCCGCTCACCGGAGCCCGGGCACGGCGGCGGGGGCTGCCCTCGGAGGGGGGAATCCCCTGCAGCTGAGCGGGCCCGGGCGGAGGCGAGGGGCCGCCGGTGGGTGTGAGGGGGGGGGGGGAAGGCGCTCCCGGGGTCTCTCACCAGATGAAGTCGGTGCAGTGGCTGCAGAAGGTGGGCTGCTTGAAGAAGCGCGCGATGAATTTGTGCTCCTTCACCTCGTGCACGTTCTTCTGCCTCAGGGCCCCCTTGCGAGCGAAGCGCCGCGCCGCGTCCGGGGCCGCGCCGGGCTCGGAGCCCGGGAACACGTCGGCCATAGCGCCCTCCTCTCCACTCCCCTGCCGGGAGCCGGGCCGCGCCGGGAGTCGCCGCCCCGACGTCCGCCCCGTCCGGCGGCCGCCGAGTCTCTGGCAACGGCGGCGCTGGGCGCTGCCTCCCGCTCCCGCGCCTGACGTCGGAGCGGCGCGTAGGGAGCGGGAGGAGGATCCCAGCCCCGGGCCCGCGCCGGCTGCTCCGCCCGCGGGGTGAGCGAGCCCCCGGCCGCGGGCGGGGCGGGGCGGGGCGGGGCAGGCCCGGCGCGGGGCCGCCCCCCGCCGGGGGGAGCTCGTCAGCACCTGCTGCCTCTCGTCAGCGGCCCCCGCCCCTCACACACGCTCTCACCGGCTCTTCTCACACGCACACACACCGGCTTCCCTCACACACCGGCTCCTCTCACACGCACACGCAGCACACACCGGCTCCTCTCACACGCACACACACCGGCTTCCCTCACACACACCGGCTCCTCTCACACACACCGGCTCCTCTCACACACACACACACACCGGCTTCCCTCACACACCGTCTTTCCTCACACACCGGCTCCTCTCACACGCACACGCAACACACACCGGCTCCTCTCACACGCATCGGCTTCCCTCGCACACACACCCCGACCGACTCCTCGCACACACACACACATACACACCGGCTTCCCTCACACGCATCGGCTTCCCTCACACACACACACACACACACACCGGCTTCCCTCACACACACACTCACACACACCAGCTCTCCTCACACACACCGGCTCCCCCCCCCCCAAAACACACACCGGCTCCTCTCTCTCTCGCCCCCCCCGCGGCTTCCCTCACACACACCGCACACCGACCGGCTCCTCTCACGCACACGCAGCCCCTCGGCTCCCTCATACACACGCGCGCACACGGAGGGCAGCCGGCTCCCCTCTCTCTCCCCCTCACACGCAGCAGCTGCCTCCCTTCACACCCACCCGCACACACAGAGGGCAGCTCACGCACACACACAGAGTTTCCTCAGCGTCGGCCATGGAAAGTGACACCTTCCCTCCACATCGGGCCCCGGCACCAAGCGGTGCTGCTGCCCTCAGCAGCCCCCGGGCCCGGGCAGGGACCCGGCAGCACCAGGCCCGGGTGACCCTCCGGCACTGCAGCACTGCCTGCCTTTTACCTTGACTCAGTACAGCTGCTGCACCGTGCCACAACCACCGCCATCGCGAAGAGCACGGCTAACCTATACCCGGCTGCTCTCTGCCGCCTTCACAGCGCGCTCGCTTCCTGTACCTACCGTGAGATACATTATTCCACCACCACAACAAACAAAGGTGTAGCCCAGACGCTTTCCTTCACAAACCTTTCCCCTTCCTGCCACTCAGAAACCCAACAGCATACACGCGAATGCTGTCTGAGGCCATACTGAACAACTGTGCGTCACGCAATACCCACTGGACGTACAACAAACACAAGAGAAGAGTGGCCTCCCTGTCTTGCCCCGCTGCAGTGTGTCATATCCTCAACAAAAAGTGCAGGAAACACACAGCAGATCTTTTTCACCAATTAATGCATCCAACATGTACAAAAAGACTTTCACTATGCTTTTATGCAGCACACTGACAATGTAATAAAGTATTCTGTAAAATAATAGAACCGTTCATCTTCATTTATTCACATTACACACAAAATGTTCACAAGTCCCTGGACACAGAAACATTATTTGCCTATGGCATACATACATCCTCTCGTATCGCAATTTATACAGCATCTCCATACATTCAGAAAAACTCCACAGAAAGCATGACTGCGCGTGCATAAAAACACAATATATGCGTTAAAGAAAACAAGCGCTAATAATTTTTTTTTAATAAATGTTATTCCCATGGCTACAAATTTTCACATATGGGAAATGGATGCTTATTAAAAGTTCCTCTACCCCAACATATCTACATACTGATAAGTCTGTGCAAGCATGCGTAATATGTTTTATTTCACAAGAATGAAAGCCAGCTAATTAACTCAAATGAAGTCTTATTTGCTGATGGGAGAAGTGCACACGGACATTTACCACAGAACAGAAATAACTTGTTACACGCTATCTTGTTCTTAATTTTAAAGCCTGGGTTTCTGGGTGCAGCCTGGCTGAACTGGTATGTCCATGGCATTTCATCAAGTGACTGATGACAGGGAAGGTCCTGCTTTTTTCCTAAACTTATAGAATCAAGCCAGATGCCCTATAAACTGTTTCCATATGCCCTTGCTTCATGGACTTTCATTTCGCAAGCAACTACTTTCAAATTTGATCTGAAATTCAATAAAATATAAAGATTTTTAATTTGCGTTCTACCTATTCTACACGTTTCAAATCCTTTATTCCTCTTCAGAGGGAATAGATTTTTCTTGCCTTCATTAACTTATGCCAAAGCATGAGGAGCACTAAGAAACATTTTGTACTCTCATTAAGTGTTCTATCAAGAAATATGGAACGTATTTATTTCTATTCCTTTAGTGCTGTATTACAAACATAGCTACTGAAACTGGAGAATCTGACTGAATCAGACGCAACTCGCATTACGTCAGATTTGGGGCAATCAGTACGTTTGGTTGTTCTTTAAAACCTCACAAACCTGCTGAATCATTTTGGATTCCAGTTTCTTTCCTGAGAGTGACTCTGGTCAAGATTCATTCACTGAAACATCGGCCAGTGCCCCAGGCTCTTAGTTCCAGCACCCGCCGATTGCCTTGTTAGGCCCCAGGGAAGAGCCAAACGACACCAGTCGTGACGCTACACAATCACGTTAGGATCGCTTTACTCTGTCTCTGTAAAGAAATCATTTTATCTCAAACCTAATAATTATTTGTACATTGTGATTATACACATTAGGCAAGAGAAAAAATCTATTACGTGTGCATAGCAATCCTCAGACAACTAGGTAAACCATTATAACAAAACCTTCCCGTACTGTATATAATCCATAACTCCTCTTACTGCTGTATTTTGGATACACACCACTTACACAATGTTTTTTTGTGTATGTATATATATTCACCTTCAAATGTCAAGATTTGTCACTATGACCAGGATGCTCTTACAGCGATACTGTGAGGGGATACTACGTTCCATGCACCGGACG
This sequence comes from Gymnogyps californianus, assembly GCF_018139145.2. Classification (NCBI taxonomy): domain Eukaryota; kingdom Metazoa; phylum Chordata; class Aves; order Accipitriformes; family Cathartidae; genus Gymnogyps; species Gymnogyps californianus. Next base: position 3,455,364 of record NC_059489.1, on the reverse strand, counting down.
CTTTTGGTATATGCTATCGTAACATCAGCACGCTCTTGCTGGGAGGCTTTTAGCTGCTCGGACACCCGTTTTTCCTACTCTGCTCTCAGGTCCCGTGGGTGATACAGGAACTTGTCCTGCCTCTGCAAATCACTGGAGGAATGATGTCTGCCACCTCTTCCTGAGCGCGCGCATTCCCACCAGCAGCCCGCGACTTGCTCTTCTGCTTAGGGTAGCGTTTGCAATTTGTTTCTGATTCAGGCCATCTGGACAAGGAGTCAGCATTACCGTTGGTTGTGTTCAGGCATATACATGGTTATTAAATCAGAGCACCAGCTTTTCCAATCTCCTGGCAAGAAGCTTCAGAATTCCTGACTCCAAAGCCTCATTTACGGGGTCTTCTGATAACAAATTTACGCCTGTATGAATACTTGGATAATATCCTAGAGAGTTCATCCCTGATAGAAGTTCCCAGTGGGTGGTTTGTGAGTTTTTGAATAAGAATTTGATTATTGCTGTAACAAGCACAACTTCTCAAGTCCTTTCTATATTTGCATCAATGCCATCCTAGGTCTGTAAGTGCAAGCATCTGTGTTCATGTTGAAAGAGATTTCTTAGAGCCATTCTGCTGCCTGTGAAATGCCTTCTCTTTCTCCTCATCTGTTGGATCAGCACGCTACTGCCTGCATCATTTTTGGATCAAAAAGCAATAGGAAAAGTGCCTCCTTCCTAAAGGAAAAGTGTCTGGATTGTTCTGTCCCGATTTACATGCGCTGCATCAGATCAACTCAAAGGCAAAGCCAAGGAGAACACCTTCATCAACTTCTCTGGCAATTGTGGCTCTCTTTTATTATTTCCTGCTTGTAAGAAATACTCCACAAACAGGAATCACTTCCTGCTTGAGACCTATAAGGAAGTTCACAGCCTAATTTCTCCTCACATTTCAAAGCAAATTACAACCACTTCCTTTTCTAGAGAGTTATCAGAACAAGTAGCTATTTTCCAAATCCCTTTTAGGAAGGATGACTCGATCATTGCAAACCCGCTGTCTAAAAATTATTTGCTTCACCCAGTCTCATCTTCCAAAGGGATTTCCACACCGACAGCTTATGAGACATTTCCACCAGCAACTATTGTGGAATAATTACTGGCCAGAATTAAGCCAAAAGCAGTTATCAGTTTCCTCTAATACACGGACTTCAGAGTAAGATTTCAGAAGCCAGGTTTCCCTAATTCCTTTTTCCATGCAACACATACTTTGTTTCTCCTCTGTTTGAAATCACCTATAGAGTTTAGTGTTGAAGCTCCCATTCAGAAGTTGGGTTGTCATGTTTTGACCCGTAGCTATCAATTATGAGATAATGTCCACTACTCCTATGGTTTTTCCAGACCCTACCACACATTCATCAACAAAATTGTTTATTGTTCTTACCCAAACACTCTGGCAACAACGTACCCTAAGTGTTTCCAAAAATTAGAAAAAAGTAGGATGTGGTAACATAAATAAATACATTAGTGTGAGTGTTTGTATGTCTGTTATCCCAGTGGTGAGAAGGAGGTAGAAATATTTTGTATCTCTCTATATCAACACCGGTTTCTGCATCTTTCTGTGTCTTTCTGCGTCTGTGCGTTTACAGTCTGCACAACTCTACCTGCGGCTCTGTATTTACACTGATTCTCTTCTCTGCCCTTTTCCCCTCAGTGTTACTCAGATTGCAGGTTGGGAAATACCGGGTCATTAGACAAGATTTTATTATTAAATTATTCCACGTGACAGACAGCTTGTTTACATATGCTAGTATTAATGTGAAAGTTTGAATGTATGTATTAAAACCAGTCAAAAAGAAGACCAAGTACAGAAAAAAAGTCCTGTGAGAGATGAAATGTCACAGAAAAAATATTTCTGAAAAATTCTGGGGAAAAAAAAATGGCATACCATAATAATTAATCATTTGCCAGGGATGAAATTGCAGTTCATTGATACGTCCTAAGCAGCACAATCCTACTTCCCTTTGCGACATGTAAATAATGCCATTATTTCGACTTGAGTTTCCTTGAAAGTGGTGCAAAAACCACTCCTCATGCAGATAGCTTGTAGCTGCCTGTGAATTATCCTCACGGCAGCTCTCCAGAGAACTGGAAATAAATGGCTGATGATATACAGAACGTTGAGCGTAAAACACATTTTTTTTATATTGGTGTTCTTATCAGAATACTGGGAGACAACCTATTGCTTTCTTTTCTCATATCTCAGGCGTATTAGGAGTATGGTCAAGTACCTCCTAGTTACAGAGCCGGATCAGAGCTTGTTATACACTGAAATGTGATGGGAGTCCTTTGGGATTTCATGGTTTGAGTCTCTTTCTAGATTGTATAAATAAAAATTTCTGCCTCAGCTGGAGTATTTGCTATCATCACTGTTGTTTTGCAGATTTTGTCCTTCCCACCAGCAATCACTCTGGAAAATTTTGAATATCTCTTCCAAAATGTAATTCACATTCTTTTGAGTGCATCAGAACAATTCTCTTGTGTAGGCACATTTTCAGTCTTCAACCGTACACACAAAAAAGGCAGAAAGACTCAGACTTTGGAATACAAACACAGCACTCAAACGATGTGGAAAAAAGAACAAACCTCTCTTGTACCAACTAAACAAGAGAGCCTCTATTATTTATGTAGAGAAACATGGCACATAGGTTTGTAAGAAACAGAGTAGGTGGTTTTTGCAAGGGACAATTGACCCCTGGAATTCCTTGCCCCAAAGAACCAAACGCAAGACCCAGCGCTGGGGCAGGACGCTTACGTGGGCTCAGGGGAGTGAGAAAGCCTGGGAGAGGCAAACAGTGGGTGTTACTAAACACAGTCCACAGCTGGCTCAGAAAATTCCTGAAACGGAACCGGCTCAGGCAGCGGGAGATTCTTAGGAGGAAGTATCACATCTGCTTGCCCTTCTCTCACTTCTTCTGGGGCGTGCCGCTGTGCTAGAGACAAATCACTCGCGACGGGTTAGCCGGGCCCTGCCTGAACCCGCACCACCACTTCTGTGGCCTTCGTTTTCTTCTTTAATTACAGAAAAAATATTTACTGTATCACTGCCAGCTGATGAAAAGTTACCCTCAAAAACCTATTTTTTTCCAGTCTTCTTGCTTTAAAAGTGTAAGCTCTACCTGCAGGGTTTAAGTTTGCAGGTAAAAGGAACTCTGTAGGTATATCTATATGCAACCCCTTGAAGAGTAAAATATGTCCACGAAAAACAAGTTAGGAAAGCAGTCACTGCACTGTCCTGCAGCCTTTCCCTGACAGTCTGTTGGAATCTCCAGTGTGTTTTTCTGACACTAAACTGGTACACAGAGTAAATTACTTTCTACTGCTTGATTGCTGGGAAACATTAGTTTTGGAATATCAGTAGGTCTAGCACCAGATAGCTCCTGATATAGCAGGACAATACTTACAGTTTCTTTATGCTAGTTACTGGCCATGTGATGTCGTCTCGCTGACACTGAAGTCAAAGTGAAATTTCCCACTATTGCAATGTGAACAGAAAGGTGTGGTATATTTTATTTACCACATTCCCACAAGTCGTCTATTGAAAGGGATGATAATTTTGCAAGAGTAAGCTGAGTAGAATTTTGCCATGTGAAGATGAGGTGTAAATAGATATTATATATATCGTACTTCAAATTATTATTTTTGACAGCTGAATATTATTTATCACACATACAAGAAATAGTAACTTTCATGTTGCATTTGGTTTATTCTAGACAGTAAATGTGAGAGGAAAACAAAATCACATCAGCTGGAATATACAGGATATTCACTTCTTTTTCTGTGCCACCATTATATTACGACATGTTGATGTAGGGAACGCAGAATACCATTTTCAAGGGTATGATTTCCAATTATACCACGTCCGCCTGTGCTCTACACAAGTGTTTACACTTATGGAAACACTAATAACTGAAATGACAAGAGTTTGGCTGGACAAACACAGCTTTAAAATATTTGTTTAATTTAGAAGAACTGAAAAGAGAAGACACTGACGCACAAAACAAGCTGACATTAGTTTCAAAAAAACATTTCAAAAACCCAAAGTGACAGTGAACTGACAAATGAAGTGTGGAAAACCTCTCTGCCGCAGAGACATAACACGAGGAAGGATTCTGTGTGTTAGCATTTAACACTCATTCAACTCCCCACTGGAATTTTCATTTTCCAAAAAACCCCAGAAACTGTCCTTTAACAACAGTAGCGACTATTTTTGGTCTTTTAATCCAGTATTGTGGATTAAAGACTGAAAAGATTAGCAGACTAATACATATCATAACAAGGGAACATCTCCTTAGGTTGTGCTAAGTCAGTCTCATGCTACCATTCAGTTTCACAAGGTATGGTGACCTTAATAGCCCCAAATTGCTATTTGTATGTAAATAAAATGCTAAAGATGCTTTTTCAACATGAATTACCTTTTAAAATAGTTTTGTTCCAGAAAACATAATTTTAAAAATCAGGCATCTCACCACAATGCTGCTAAGGGAAAAAAACCCAGAGCATTCCATATGCAAGCGCCAGTGGATTTTGTTGCAGATGTATTATGTCATGTCTGTGAGATAAGAGCTAGGCAGCTTGCTTTAAAAAGGTTTGGAACAGTGGTTAAGCCAACTTGTACAGCAGACTAATATTATGCAACTTGACTATACTCTGATGTCCCTGGAAAAACAATGACCCTCTCGTTAATGACCACATGATCAGGTGACATGAGGGAGAAAAATGAGATTTTTTTTTTTTTCTGGAAATAATAAAAAAAAAGAAACAAAGTGTGTGGCAAGCATACATACATGTGCTTTCTGCGCATTTTCAACTTGTATCATAAATATTTTGCACTTTGTAGAATGCTCATGATCTGTTCTTTCCAAGACATCTGGACATCTTCTCTTTTCAAAACTTAAATTTACGAGAATGTCACTGATATCAGTTCTGGCAATGTTGGAACAATTGCAAATTTATTTCATTCTGTTGCCAAAATGCTGGCAGCATCTTTGTGTCTCCCTGTGCAATGAAAAATCTCCATGTGCAATGAATAAAGGAAAACCGACCTCTGATATTTATTTTTGTTATTTTTACAGAAAATTACAAAACAAATGCAAAACTCCAAGAAAAACCTGGCTAGATGATGATGCTGATTACAACACTAGAATCAAAATTTTTAGAGATATACCCACATGTGGAGATTGTCAAAGCAGCTGAGTGGCCTTCTGGAAACCAAAAGAGCGTGCTACATTTCCAAAGAACCCAATACACCAAAAATTTACTTTATTAAAGTGAGCGCTTTTAAAAGCATGGCCTTCATTTAGTTGTCTAAATAGAATTTGAGCCCTTCTGAAAATCTGATTCCAGTTATTGATACCGGTCCTGTCAAAATCTGTTTCGTCTTAGAAAGGCTTCGCCCTGGATTTATTGCTGGAGATTAGAGGCTGTCACAAAGTGAAATTAGTTTATTGAGATCTTCCTACTCCCTAATGGTCCGCACTATAAAAGTGCCGCACTTTGTGGTACAATATGAGTCTGCTAACAGGATCCAGACGCAGAATAATGCGCTGTCATGACCGTCAGACATCGGCCACATCGACAGAGGTGTATGAGGAAGCTTCAAGAGCAGCATGATTTTTCTAGCAAGATGTCCAGCTCAAGACAAACTAATCTTTCCTGTCGCATTAGCCCTAAACTCCTCCACTTATGTTTGAATATTCAAGAGCGCTCTTAAAAATCAGCTTGTAAAAGTCAATGGCCTTCCCTCTGGATCCAACATTTCGTGAAATTTTCAGTTCTGAGACTACCTTTTTAGCTTTTTCAGACTTGTCAGTCAACAGTGAAGTGAGGAATTCCCCCTTTTCAAGTAAATTTGCTAAGAATACCAGATTTAAAATATATGAGGAAAAGTGATAGTCAGCTATTTGTGTTGATTAATAAAGATTTGTGAAAAATTCCTAATCCTGTAATTTTTTAAATTGTGTATAAAGTGATTCAAATCACGTAAAAAAACATTGATAAAAATCTCATTTAAAAAGCCTCAAATGAAGCCAATGACAAGACTCGGGCCGGCTTGTGAAGGTTTTGGTTTAGACCATCAGGGAGATCAGTATCCACTTTTTGATTGCACTGTACAAGAGCTGAATGACAAAAAAGGTAGATTCATTCATCTGGAACACTCTGGACTTCTGCCCAGAAAGAATTTAACAGATGATATCCACTGGTTAATAGAGATCACAGGATCTATCCAGATTGAAGCTGTCGATTTATTAGGCGATACCAATGGACGCCTCCGACACAGCCAAAGAGCATCGATTCTAGGCTGCTGTTAGACACACGCGCTTTTCAATGAAGTTTTTAATGTGGATGAATATCCCAAACAGCTTCTTGATTGTCGATCCTCTTATCCGTCATTTGGGAAAACCAAAGAATGGCAGTTAATAAAGCTGGTGGTAGCTGGGCTTTCTGACAGTATTATGGCAATGTGCCAAGGGAGGCACAGGCAATTTCAGAGCGTTCTCATTTACCCAGAGAAATCCTTTATCGGGAGGGATGGAGTCATCCTAGGATGAAAACTAGCAAGGATTGCTCCGCTGGATCACAAAGTGCTAAAATGCTAACGACAGTTTTGATGTACTGAAAGCGTAAAGCGCATTCCTGCAGCAGTGCGCTTTCCTTGGAGAACCTGCATCAGATCCTGACCAGGGCTGAACTCTCTCCAGCTTGTAAACAAGATGACAACCTGAGGCAATACATATATAAATAAAAAAACAAGGCCAGATGCTGCTCTCTCAGAAATTTGTGGCACCTGGCTTAACAGAAAGCGGAAGAATAATGATGAAGAGAATCTTGAAAACTTTGTTTCAAGCTTGACAGGAGAAGAGAAGCAGTTTGGCTTGAGCTTGGAGAGCACCCTGTCTTTCCTGACCTCTCCGTTAGGAAGGCTGGCTGGCTTCTTCCTTGAATGCAGTTGTGTATCTCTACGCCTGCGCTGGGGGACAAGGCAAAAAAGTGGGACAAGGCAAAAAAGGGTGAGAAGGTCTGTGGCTCCGTACTGTGCTTTTATATCAACATCGCAAAAATTGTCCCGTGCAGATCTGTTCACTGCAGATTCAAACTCTCATAGAGAATAATTTGCCCCCAAGGCTTCATAATTTAACATTCCCGGTGAAGAAATTTAACACATGATTTTTTAGACAGCATTTTGATGAATTTATCAGGGGAACAGACTGTTTCACAATATTTGGGTCGCAGTAGAACTGCGAGAGAGATTCTCCGGATTTCTGCAGGAAATGAGAAGGCGGCGAGGAGGAAGTAGCTTTAAAATGCTCTCTGCTTTTGTACACTGTGAGTTTAACGTATGTGAAAACTAGAATACCTTCATGCCTCTGCGAGAGAATATAGGCCTGCTATCACCTGGAAAATTGGCTAGTGCCAGCCCTCTGACATCTCAGATTAATACAGGATTGGGTATTTTAATACTACACTTCCAGTAAACCGGTGGGTGCTTAAAGGGATTTAAGGTCTAGGACTAAAATGATAATTATTTCGCTAACTTCTGAAAAAACATTCTGAAACATCAGTGGTAACTAGGACTGCAGTTTACCCCTAAAATATGCTACTAAGTGAAAATAATCTTTTTAAGAATTATAGAGACACTAGTTACTTCTTACATCACTGTGACATTCTTTCAAGTCAATACCTGTTACTGTGTGTTTACTTCCAACACCTCCAAACACACGAAATGTAAACTGTCACTGGAAAATAATACACTGCAAATGGATCTTGGCTTCTGGCTGGCTGAATATTTTGCTAATAATGAATGTATACATCCAAATTATCTATATATTAAATATTAAATGCAACTGATATATAGGAAGTCGGAATGGTCTCAACTTGTCCAGAACTGAAAGCAATTATTTTTCTTTAAGGCTAAAAATGACTCAGTTTACCTTCTTACTTTTTATTTCTTATCTCCTCAATGCACTGGAGCACTCACTTCAATATTGGATGTATTGAGTAGAGGTGATAAAAATGTTTGTGCAGCGCATAAATGAACTTTGAACAAATATTAATAGAACTATCTTGGCAACATGAAGGGCAATGATTGGACCCGTGACTTAACACCTGCTCCCGCAGAGGAGCACGGATACACCCGTTAGCCATCTGACCATCGCCTCTTCATACTCCGGAGGGAGGAACGGGTGTACACATGAAACCCCGGCGACTGACGCGTGAAACAAAAGGAACAGCGTGAAGGAAGCTGGAATCTGAACATCTTATCCTTGCAGGAAAAGGATGAGATTGCTGGTCCAAGTGCAGTCCCAAGGCCAGCTTTCATGCCAGACAGAGTGCCTCGGCAAGCAGGTGCTGGCACAGAAGGGACGACTGCATTCAGGCCTCTCTTTCATATTCTACCTCAGTGTCCCTAATCAATACACTCCTGTTGATTTGAGAAACATCTGCATCTTGAACTGGCTGTGTTGTGCATTTTCTAGTTGAAGAACAGCCATAAAATCTTGAGAACGGTGGGTAAAGCAGACCCAACGCTCCCTGTCCGGAAGGACAGACTGCCAGGAAGTCTGTGGCAGGATCAGAGGTGTGACATATCCTACAATATCAGGAAAATTACAGCATCAACTAGAGAAGCAGACAGACAGATTAGAGGAAGGACGTAAGGTCTGGCTCATTAGCTGGGGAACTGTTCCCTCGCACTGACCTCCGGTCTGTCTAGTTCTTGCAAACTTTCTGCATAATATCTCTGGGAGAGACCAATTCCTGTCTGAAAGTCTTTGTCTACCTTCCTATTATCTTCTGTCCTGATTATTACAGTGTCTTTTCCTATCGTCATGACAGCTCCAGTTGACCCCTGGTGTCAATGAAGAACGCTGCTGCATAGACTGTTTTTCATCATCATTTTCCTTTTAGCATCCCTCTACTATTTTTTCCTCCTTCTCTTCCATATGACATTTTTACCTTCACTTTCAAGGCCTTTGCTGGCTTACCCTCTTCCTCTCTCTTATTCCGTACTGAAACCACTCTGATCAGCCAGTGATGCCGGTCTCCATCATTTAATTGCTACCTTTTCAAACACACGCTCTTGATCTCTGCTGTGCTGCCCTTCACATTTTTATCTGGGCAACGCCGGCTCTGCAAAGCCAGTTCGTTCACATCCCTCCTGCATATTCTCCTTTTAGGTTATGCTAGCACAAAACCCGCTAACAATCAGTCTGCTGTGACACTGATACTCCGCATATCATGCTAGCCGATATCATCTCAGGGTGTTCTTGCACTACTTTCTCTGCTTGCAGCTACCATTGCTTTCCTTCGAACGTAATACTGTTTGTGGTAGAGACCATCAGCCTGCTCTCTATTTATGCGGTCACTAATGAAACAAAATTCTGCTTCATGATTCAGTTTATGGGAGCTATAATAATGAATAGCACATGTGCTAAAGGAGTGGGTTGGATTTGATGGAAAATCTGATGATATATATAATTGCATACTATTCACCAAATACAGAAAGAACCAGGTTGGTTTGCTCATGCTCCCCCAAGGTGAATCCATACAATAATAATCACATCTTCTCCAGTTACTGGAAAAGACACAGTTATTTGTAACATACATTCTAATGTTTTTTATTGCAGAGAAATAAGTTTTCAAAAAGAACCACAATATTGGCAGTTATTACGCAATTGTGTGAAATGCATACTTAAATACTCATTCCTCTCTCAGTTTTGCATGCGATTATTCAGTTTTACTTTCAGTTAAGAGCAGTAAAGTTATCACACAAAATCTATGGGAAAATTAATGTGTATATAATTTAACTTTTTTTTTTTTCCCTCATCTGAAGTAGTATAGAAAACTTCAGTTCAAGTTTGTATCTGTGTGGTATATGCTAGAGTACATTCTGCCATCTGCTGAGCACAGTGAGAAATGCTCATGTGGCCAACTTTGAAATGGGTAAAATTGTGCCCATCTATTCCTGCGCTATTTTAAACACAGAAAAGAATGTAATCAAAATAGCAGGCAGATCTAAGGAAGGATTTAAACCAGAGACAAGAAAGTTCATTACAGCATTGCAGCATGTTGGGAAGGGAAAAGATAACTTGTGAAATTTTGTAGAGAAAGAGAAGAGGAAGAAGCAGGCTGTGACAAATGGAAAAATAATCAGACGGAAATACAGAAAACGAAGTCAATTTTTTTCTGTTGATTTAGCAGTGGTACTTTGCCCTTTGGCACTGTGTATTTGGTAAATACTTTGAGCAGGACATTCACAGCATTTTCTTTCTGAGAAGAATAGCATGTTCCTAATTGTTTAATGTTGTGGCTAAAATTTGCCACATAAATGCAAACAGAGAAACTTTATAAAACAAAAATAAACAAACTATTTAAGATCACAGCAGTAAGAGTTTGACATAACCTCGCTTCTCGTTAGAGCTTCAAATGTCCCTCACTCCCCCTCACAGGCTGTGAGTCAGCAGGGGAGGAGGATACTTAGATTAGAAACACCAAACTGTGGAACAATGATTACACAAATGTTATTTTGGTTGCACTTCAGATGCTCCTGCAGTTAAAATCTGCTAAATTAGGAGAACTGCAGTGATCAGAACCTCAGCTGATATCTGTGGAGTTTTGACTTGATGACCCCAAATCGCAGCGCCAAAACAAGTTTTTATACCACCCAAAAATATGATTTCAGTTTGACCCCCTTGTCATAAATAAGCACAGTCCAGAATCATTATCTCACTTTTCCCGCAGCGCTGGCATTGTGAGCCCTGTCTCTGATGCTTTTAGCTATCTGTTAATTGAAAGATGCTTATTGATGACATGAATCTGATCAAACTGGCCCCTGAAGCCTGAATTTTTAGGCCAGATCATCATCTAGTGTAAACTGGCATGAAGTTGGTATCGTCACTGGAGGTGTATGACAATACCAATGTCACTCCAACATTTTGCCTTAAAAAGATACTGTTAAAACTCTCAGGAGTCTTTGGTACATAGAAATATACATGCTGGAGTGATAAACACAAGTTTTAGTGACAGTTCTATTATTTGATCCAATATTGTATTCCAAATATCCTCATCCTCTAAAGATGCTGAGAAGATAATACTGTTTTTTCAAAAACACCAGTCCCAACAGGAGATGCTCTGCGGAAACAACCGGAGAGATGTTTTCAGCAGAGATCGCTATGTGAATTCCTGCATTATGTACAAACGCAACATGTGATGGTTGTTTCATCCTTTATTACAAGCAACACAAGGAGCCTTTTATCTTCTGTTTACTAGGATGGGAATAAATACAAAGAGTTAATATGTAACCGTCCTTTTGCGGATGCCTTTATTTTTAAGAGAAGAAACACTGGACCGAGGGTCATTCGGGAAGCTGGCGGACTGGCAGCAATGTACTCCCGGGCGCTGCTCGCGTGCCTAGTTGCTCTGAGCCACTGTGCTCTTGCAGCGAAAGGTAAGCGTCTTCCACTTTCTAAGGGCAATACTACCCTGAAGTGTGAATGAGGGAAGCTGGAGAAACCAATGGGATTTTAAAGCCTTTAGACAATTCTGGTCAAGCGTTTTGAACAGGAATTTTCTCTGAAAGCTATTTCCTCTCTTTTTTTCCCCTTCCATTTTTTCCCTACGGTGAGGTGAATTGCTGTATACAGAAGTATAAAATGGAGGAAAATAGAAGAAATATTGACAGAAGTTGTGGAAACCAGGTTGCCTGCATGCCGGGGGGCATTGTGCGTGCCAGGACTTTACCTCGCTCAGTCCCTCTGCCCAGCTCCCTGCTCACCTCGCTTTCCCCTCCGCTGCAGGGGCTGCCTGGCATGGCTCTTGCCTTGCTTTTCTCCTCCTTTCCCCCACGCCAAGGGCTCTGGGCGCCGTTTCGTGTACTCTCTCCCTCTGTTTGCCATTCATTTCTACAGCACGAGCTTTGTGTCCCTCTGTTCTCTCCCCACAATCTCAGCAGGAACCTCTCCATGTCCTTTGCAGGAGCGCAGTCTGCACCCTCTGTTCCTCCCTCGCTGCTCCCCTCCTGTTCTCGCTCTCCAGGTGATGAGTTGTTCACGCTGTCAACATGTTAAAGCTGTTTTGGAATCTGAACTGTCTAATGTAACAGAGTGTTTGCCCCACTGAACAGAAAAATCGGGGAAACCAGAGAAAAATAAATCTAATTTAAAAAAATAAAATCTCATTTCAGGCTGATCACATCAAACTAATTTAGATTAAAAAGAAAATGCATTAGTTTGCTTCTAAGTCCCTCCCACCCTCTTTTGTCCAAGATAATTTGCCATAATTTACTCACTTTGCAGAATACCTTCATAAATGCCTTTTGAAGCAACAGTAAATTTTAGTAAAAAAAAGTGACACAAAATCTAACTAGGGCCATTGACAGAGCTGCCGAGGAGAAGAGTAAGAACACGCTTTTTTCTGGCTAATACTTATAGCAGCCATCAGCTGCCTCAGTAAGTTATGTACCTATAGATTACAGAAGGACAGTTTAGCTCAGTGCAGGAACATACTATAGCCGATGATAATACAGAAACCTGTGCTTCCAGTCAAGGAATAAAACCAACTCCAACTTTCTGCCCAATTTCTTGTAAAGCGTCTCCTTTCCTCCAGTCTGTCCCAGGCCACCAGAAGTGCTATTTGCCACAGTTGATGTAAACAAAAGCGTGTATGAAGTGGGTGAGGAAATAGAATATACCTGTAGGCCCGGGTTCGTCCCCAATAACGGCCAAAGGAAGTACACCTGCCTCCCGACCGGCAAGTGGCCTCTCAATACGCTGTTATGCCTACGTAAGTAAAACACAGTCAATCCTACTCCTAGATTTTATGCCATGCATTGATCTGAAAAGGATATTTTATAGTCCACGTGAGGAAGCTGATGTATTTAAACTGATATACTTCTGTTCTCCAATTGTTCTTCCCTCACTTGTTGGAAGACAACTGGGTGTGGGGGAGAAGAGGGGCCAGTAACAGGGGAAGGATCTTCCTATACGTGTCCCACGCTCTCCCTTAAGCCTCTGCTCTCAGATGGTGATGGAGACTGGATCCGCACAAGGTGAACCTTAACCCGACTCAGCCCAGCAGTGCTTATACTCAGTGATGTATACTGCTTGGTAACACTTGCATTTATTGCATCCCTCATTGTTCATTTTTATCATTTCATTGCATAGAAGTTATTTTCCTCAGACAATCAAACGTTAAAAATTATTTAATCACAAAAACTTTGAAACTACTATATTATGATAGAAATGTAGAATAGCTAGACTTATGAAGCGTAGTACATGGGAGTGGACAAACATGAAAGACACTAGGACCCCTTTATGATCAACAAGTTTCCATTATCCTAGCTTCATGCCTCATGAAATAATATTATCTTTTTTTTAAACTTTAATTAACAGCAAAGAGATGTCCCAGTCCTGGACCCTTGCAGCATGGAAAAATGGATTTTATAGACCACCACTATCAGAGTTCTATAAGTTTTTCATGTGAACCAGGGTAAGCGTTCCCTTCCTCATACTGTCAAACAAATAACCTAAATCACAACACTACATTCTAGTATCACCTGCTGCAGTATTGCAAGCCAGGGAACTTAGAAAACAGCACAGAAGAACCCACCTCCACTTCAGAAACTTAAAAAAAAAAAAAAAAGCATATCTGGTAATCAGCCTCTGTTCAGTCTTGGCTATAACATCCTGGCACTTTACTACTCCAAAGCAATGTCTTACAGATATGGAAACCATCCAAATAGCAGAGATTTTATGCAAAGATTTATTCTGCACTGCTTTCCCCTGCTTTTTAAATCCTCTTATTACATCATGAGATGAAATCCTACAGCAGAGAGAAGATAATCTCCATCTAAGTTGTTACACTGTTAGGCTCTGGAGACTGAAAATTTTGTTTCTATGCCTTTCCAAGCTGAGTAAATGAAAACACGAGGTTAACCCTAATTTGGTCCCTGGAGCAAATGCACTTTTACTCAAGGCTACTTGCTAGTTTTAGAAATGAGGATGCATTTAAAGAAAAACAGTTACAGTAAACACAGGGAAATATTTGACAGTAACATACAGTTCATTTGACTTGGGTAATTAATGAATAAACAGCACTTACCTGGGAAGTCATAGGTGAGACATAGCCTAGAGTCCACTGAGGAGTGTCAACAGCACCAGCTACCACCTCCTTCCACAAAACAGGAGCAAGACAAGGAATAAATAAATTCAACTATGACACCAAATCTAGCCATGGGACTTGATTTAATTTTGCCAATTACAATTTACTGGTTTTCAGCTGTGCAATATTGAAATGATAGATACATGATGAACATTTCTTCAAAACTCAGAGTAAGTGCTAATAATATAAGTACAAGGATGGGAGAGAAGCATTTAGAGTGCGTATGGAAATTAAACTGGGCTATCTGGCATTAAAATAAAATAATGCACCTCAGTGACTTTAGTTCTTAAGAGTGCTGAGTGCTTTGCAATAGTTTGATCCTAATTGCCACAATTAGCTAGGAACTCCTCCCAAGAAACCAATTTACATTAGCAATCACAGATCAGGGCTCACTACTTACATATATCCACAGTATTAATCAGTTGTAGAAATTAATATACAAGATAGAATGTATAGTTGAAATGGCAAAACATTGTGTTGTATCAAGCCTTTTGTCTGGATACTTGCAATACTTGAATACTAACAATTTTTCATATTTGAATCTAAACTTTCTTTGAGGTCAGTAAGTGCTAGAACTAGAGAAAGATTTCAGAACTGCACTCTTAAGTCTGTTTATGAGAAATGGTAATGTTTCTTGCAAAGAACAACTTGATTCTTCTCCGTGTTCATTAACTTCCTGATAATCAGGTCGGTCTGTTTTCAGTTACAACCTCGTTGGGACAAGAACGAGCCAATGCATGGCAGATGGAAAGTGGAGTGGAACTCTTCCACAGTGTCAACGTACGTGTTTAAATACTAAAGAACTACTCTGTCCTTATTCTTATTCCAGAAAGATTCCTTTACATTGCTCAGAATTACATATACTCTTCTTCAGAGGCCTCCCATAGTGCTGTGCAAAAAATGGTTAGGAAAAATCCCAAAGAACCCTGTATGTTTGGTTTTAGATATGCGGATTCTAGTTTTAGAGAAATACAGTTTAAAGGTCTGTACAAAAGGCCAGGATCAGGGATGCTATTTACAGCGGAAGGCAAGATGCTTATCCACTCAAATGCATTCTCCCTGTGTATAAAAACAGGATATTGTCATGCCTTTGCAACTGTTACATGTGGTTTTGCTATAACCTGTCCTGCATAAACACTTTACTGAAACAGCAATATACTGCATAATATTGTCTGAAAAATACCACAAAAGTAATGAGTTTCATACTCTAAGGCTCCTGAGACTTTTAATCTGAACTTTTTGTTTTGTTAGCTGTGCTTCCATAAAGGGCAGTGGGGGTTAATTTGGTTATAAGCATGTTGCTCCTGTGATTGTAGTAATAATTTGATCTTTAATTTCTATGAATGCTGTGTTTTTCTAGCGGTGACTTGTGCACCTCCCTCACTTCCTGAATTTGGAGTCCTTTCTTACCGTCACTTAAAACCTGGAAATATTTTTAAGTTCCTGGACACAATTACTTTTGAATGTGTACCTCCTCTCGCACTTATTGGGAATGAGACAGCTACCTGCATGCCCAACGGGAACTGGAGCAGCATTCCAGAGTGCAAGGGTAAATAACTCACTTTTATCAACACCTAAAAACATTCCCTAGAATTGTATATATAAAACTATATGAACAACTTTAATAATTTTTTTTACAATTGTTATTGCAAACATACAGTAGCATTATTCTGAAAGTCAGACTCATGAATGCAAGGTGATTGCTAACAGGATTGCATGAACGTGGGATTGACAAAATATTTGCTGCAGGTATAAAGGTTATATAAACAAGACCTGCTAAATGTAGTTCACAGGGGGGAATCAGAGCCTGGCCTCCAGAGCGCAGCGAACGTTTTGCTCTACTAAGTGCCAGGATTAATCCAAGAAATAGACAACCTTACCCTTAGTCCTAAGAACTTCACTGGTTTCAGTGGAACTATGCCACGTTTAAGTAGTTTTTGGATACAACCACAGATTGCAATAGATGTGTATTTAAAAAAAGTAATGTTTATTTATTGGGTTTTTTTAAAAACTATCTTTCCTCTGGCTATGTTTTCCTGTGCAAGAGGCTGAAATGAACCACTATGAAAGTTTTATGTATTTTTTGAAGTATATAGTGTGTCTTTTAGAACTGCAACATTGATAAAGCTTTGTTTTTGTTTTTGCACCACAGTTGTCACATGCCCCACTCCAACAGGAATAGAAAATGGATTCATAGAGTTGGTTGTTCGTAGAACATATCACTATAATGAAAGCATCAGCTTCGGCTGCCACTCCAGCTACGTGCTGGACGGACCTAAGCATTCCCGATGTGAAAAGACTGGAAACTGGTCCACAAAGCCAACCTGTAAAGGTATACACACACTATCTGTTAGAAACCACGCATCAAACGGAATTTTCCTAAAAGACCACCGCTCTGACTGTTAACGAGCTATTACACCTTTGTGCAAGAGTTGTCCTCAAAAGAAAACCAAAATAGTAATTTCAAGTCCCTGATAATCTAAGATCACTCCCAACATTGAACGCTGTATGACATGATGTATCTGAATTGACTTCAACAATGAGCCACATAACTTTATTTTGTCTGAGTATTTCCTCTCCTCTTACTATTTAATATAATTAGAAATTTTACTGAGACTGGATTTTCACTGGAAACTTTTGACCCTATACTTAGGGGTCTGAATTTCTTCAGTATTGTAACACCAGCAGAAGTACTATGTATGTGTGGGACACATTATTTTTCATTCCCAAATGTCACTTGTACAGATTCCTGATGGGATCTAATCTACCCACTTTTCAAAACAGAGTTCTAATTATCCTTACGTGTTGCTTATAACTGGATTGTTTTACAGGACCATGTAAAATACCAGTTAAGAAAGCTGTGGTATTATACAATGGCGAGAAGAAAAGAGTTCAGAACGACCTTAAGGAAGGCATTCAGCATGGTGAAACTATATCCTTCTTCTGCAAGAATAAAGAACAATCCTGTGCCTATACCGTAGCTGTTCCATGTGTGGATGGCAACCTTACTCTCCCCGCCTGTTTCAAAGGTACGAGCTAGGCTAACCACAAAACAGCTTCTGTTGGTGGAATAACAAGTACTTCAGTGTCGGGGGCAATGTCATACTTCATCTTCGAGCCCTATTTGACTGGCTAATCCATCTGCCTTGTGCTAACGTTATTGGGTATTTAGGAAGAAATGGCTTGAGAGAAGGAGAGAATGCACAGCAGACTTTTCTTTTGGATACATCAGAGCCCTGCTTTAATCCCTGTTCTGTTCTTAGAAGGTGTTATTTAGAGGCGGCCTAGCCCAAACAAAAGGCCATACGTAAAGTATTGTGGGATTTCATGAATCCTTGGATCAATGTCTTCTACAGGGGAAAAGAGCCTGAACATGGCTGCAGCCTTGAGAACCTGATGTGTTCACTCCCATTCTGGTGAATTACTCCCATGTTACACTGATTGGTATCACGCCGGTTCTGACTTTGGACCAAGAGTGTTAAAAAGCAGCTGATAGCTGTAGTGAGGAATTGATGCTGGAGGAACTGGTTCACAGGCACTCAGGTTTTTAGAATAAATAAACAGACTAAATACTGAAGTCTGTTAGCAAGAGGAAATGCTTTGCATTTGTTTTATCAATATCCCTTGCATAGAATATTCCTTGTAAGTTTTGTTTTCATTTGTAAGTGAAGGAAAAAACACAGCCTATGCATGATGAAAACATCTTTCCTCACATTTGGCTTGGCTTCTGATGGGTGTGGCTTAGCTTTCATTAAAAGAGAATTAAAATAGTGTATTTCTTCTAGCGGTTTTACAATGATGCAAAGATTGATTGCTCACCAGCGGGGTCCATGAGACGTACTGTTTTCAGCTATCACATGTTTCAAGAATTTAACCCAAGTTCTTAACTGTTTTTCAACAGAACGTGGCTTTTTTTCATCTCTTGTGAAGAAGGACCCATCAGACATGAAACCATGTGAAGATCAAGCATGAACCAGAGAATTAATGCAGTACTAAATTTCTGCCTTACTGAGACACAACATTACATGGAATAGAGGAAAACTTAGCTCCCATGAGTGTAAACTTCCAGGCGAACTCCAGACTCTCTGTGAATGCAGTCTCAGCTGTTTTCCCAACCACCATCCCTACCAGCCTCCTTACAAGCTGTGACACATTATTTCAGCCATTAACTTTCATTCTCTTTTCTCTGCCTTCTTCAAAATACCCACAATACTGCTTCTCTTTCCGTATGTCCAACATTTATGCAATTGTAAATGACCTTCTCAATAGCAGTCCCTTTACAATAAAGTAATTTTCAGCCGATAGTGTGTTCTTATTTAATATTACCTAATCATCAATCAAATCCTTTAGCTCTTAACTGATTTCTACAGAAAGGCTTTCATCACTAGTAATTAGCTGGGTTCCGATCCCATTACCGCTCCCCCGTGATAGGGAGTGGACCTTTAATTATAGATAGACAGAGGGTCATCAGCCTAGGATTTTCCAGAATTTACGTAAGTAGAAAGACTGAGATTTCCAAATGCGTTTAGAAGCCAAGTATCCAACCATGGTTTAAATGTCAATAGCATCAGATAAAGAGTTCTTTTACACTTCTAAAAAATTTGCTGAAGTGAATAAGACTATTTATGTTTTCGAGATTCTAGCTTCACGTGAAACTGTTGTTTCAAACAACTGTTAATTTTTACCACTGTTTCAATATTACACAATGTAACTGATTCCTTTAAAAAAAAAAAAAGAGAGAGAATGTACACCATTGAGCAATAGTAATGATTTCTGGTCATTAAGTAGCTTTGAAGTAAACTGTGCTTTTAGTTTGATTTATGATACAGGTAGTTCATTGGTACAATCCAGTCTGGCAATTTTTGTGCTTATGTCTGTATTTCCGCTCAGAAAAAATAATTACAATTTCTACATACTAGAAAGTGATAGGGAAATATTTGTTGTACACTTACAATAAATTGTCATGAGTCATATGTGGTTCCCTCTGACGTATAAAAGCCTTCTCTGTGATTAAAAGCAGAAGCTACACAGTAAGCAAGCTACTGTAGAACTTTTTAAAAGGACCATTTAACATTAAGATCAAACTACTTGTAAGATGCTACAGCCACCATTAAAAAACTCTGAACATACTCTCATTATCTTTTTTTTGAAGGCTGCACATGAATATTTTAATAGTATGATATAATTTGTTCTTGTACTTCCTATTTTTAAGGAGAGATTGAGGCAGCTATTATTAAGTATTTAATACTTTGTACTCATCAGCAATTTAATTCTCTAATGTAGAGACAGACAAATTCACGCTCGCAGCTGAAGAGGGTATTTCGTTGGTACAATGTGCACTGCGTTTTGATTCCTAACATGTTTAAGTGGGATCTTTGAATGATGTTTGACTTGCAGGCTGAGATATTCTTAACTACTTTTAACGCATACATAGATCAGCTGGCAGGCACCTATCTGTTTGGAAATCTAGTCTAAATGTTGTGTGGATACATCTTTGGGATCGGGATGTTCAGGACGGTAGCTGAGATACCAAACACAGTTTAATATTAAACTTGTCTTTCACAGCAAAACACTGTGAAATTGGCATAAGTAAAGTTAGCATTCACTGCCGCAGAAGTGCTACTTTTCCCTGAAATGATTTGTATTTTGCACAAAAACAGTTGCCCCAGGAACATTCAGATTTTTCTAAGCAAATTTTCCCAGTTCTACTTACCCGTGCAGCAGGATAACAACGGATCGTGTCAGCTGGCCCTGCTTCCTAGCTGGATATGCAGCATTTGAATACTTGAAAGAATCACCCTTAGGAGCCAGTGTTCATACGCTGAATTTATTATCTAGCCTCCTTGAAGCAAGAAGAGGGAGAAAAAATCTGTGACCTGGTAAGTCTTTGAAGTAGTGAGGTGTTTGTGAATCACAACTTTTCAGACATGAAAGGTTTGCTTAGAAGGTCTGAAAAATAATGTATGGCAACTAGAGGTGTTCCAAAGGCTGGTACGAGTGAGTGAAACCTGTCCTTTTTTTTTTATTATTTTAAAGATGTTTGAAAGAACGCCTTAACATGTGCTTATGTTACTCGTGGCAACCTCCTGAGACAGTTACAGAGATAAGAGAACATGGTAAAATGGGACAAAAAAAAAGTACTGAATGTGTTTTACTTAAATGAACATATTTTTACAATTCAAATTGGGAATTTGTTCTGTATTCTGGTTGGCACACCTATGTGTTCTATAACGGTGTATCTGTAGCGATTTCCTCAGGAGGGTCAGTGCACATCAGTACTCATCATGTCCAGGCTGCAGCTTTGGCTGGAGACAAGACCTCAGTCATTTCTGGAATCTTTAGTTTTTCTTTCTTTTTTTGGACAGAAGTTATGCAATTGTCAAATCCATGCAGGTAGGCTTCAACCTCTCTGGCCGCTGCATTGGTAAGCAGACCCAGAAATTGGATCCATTCCCTCAGGAAATTTCTCCTGCAGTACTGGTTCCAGTTTCATTGGTTCTGCTCTGTCTCATGTTCTTTTTCACCGTATACCAGCAAATTCAGTTTTTCAAAGCATTTTGTGCTGAGCACGACAGAGATATATTCAAATCTGAGGGCAATGTGCAGATACGAATCAATGAACAACAACATACAGAAAAGTTGGCTTACAAATTCCAACCCTTTCCAAAAAGCAGATTTGCAAAGCTGGACAGAAATGCAAACCTCTCACCGTATCATCTGGCCAATATGCTGATGTGCTGCCCTTGAAAA
The DNA here is from genome assembly GCF_018139145.2 of Gymnogyps californianus. NCBI lineage: Eukaryota > Metazoa > Chordata > Aves > Accipitriformes > Cathartidae > Gymnogyps > Gymnogyps californianus. The sequence continues at coordinate 3,434,430 of NC_059489.1, read as the reverse complement.
ACCTACCCGGAAAGAGTCACGTTGTTAAGGCCTTTCAGTCTTCCGTATTCTACCAACTAACAAAACTCTGGTCTGTCTCCTGTGATTGGGACTGACTTGGACAACTTGATTTCATAATGATTACAAAATTCCCATGACAAGTCTGGGTATCTGAAGTGGTGATTCAGAGGTGAAAACTTCGGCAAGTTCGGCTATTTGACCAAGTCAGCCACCCCGTAGTCTTACTGTGTTGCAAGAATCTACCACTGTTTTGAAACAGATTAAAAGTAGTCATATCTTCAAACATATATTAAATGACAATTATTTTAAATTTGGAATTTAAAGATAATAAATAAACTTTGTAATCTACTCATGAGATTCTACCATGGATTAAATACTCCATCACTGATTTTTGCACTGCTTCTATGCAAACGTTGATTTAAGGAGCTATGTGCAACGTGAGTAGGCAACTAATGTAGCTGTCATAGCTATCACCGAATGAGCCCTAATGCAGAATCATTTCTGCTGAAGATTAGCTGAGAAATCAAAGAAAACAGCCAATTTTCTACTGTACATTTAAGAAATTCTTGTTTGATGTATATGTGCATGTGAATCAAGCTTAGAAGAGCCGAAGAGTTTACCCATTTGAGATAAAAGCACTTTAGATGCTATACACACAGCAAGGCCAATGACAGATTTTGGGGAAAGAGAAATAAGTGAATCAAAGAGGTCAGACATTTTATTTGGGATCATATATACACACAATCATTTCATCAACTCAGGAAGAGACTGAAGAGCTGAAAGGACTGGGAGATTTCTCCAATTCTTTTGGATTAATTGATGCTTTTCTTGACATGGCTACAAAACAACAGGTGTAACCTATGTCTTTTGTGTAGAAATGTCAGGCATGCACTTTTAAATTTTTCTATTCCACCCCCTCATATTCTCTGTCTTTGGGACAGGACATAAACAACCCATGAAACATGAGCAATATTGAGGACATTAAATGTTTTAAAGTGAACTCAGAATCACTCTATTATCTACAAGGATATACCTGAACAAATTTTACTTAGGAATACTCAGAAACTGTGGATAAAATTGGCTCTGCAATTATTCAGCCTGCACCTGCAATTTCAGTCTCATTTTATCTGCTTATGTTTCTGGCACCTACTATGGAGCTACAAAAACATTGCTCAGACTCAAAAGCTACTTCTGATTTATTGACCTTTAATTTCAGAGTGGCAAATATTTTTCACTAAGCTTTGTGTGGAAGCATTTTTCTTCCCAAATATTGACCATAATGAAGATACAAAAATAGCTATAGCCGACATCCAACTAGCAGCAACTAAAACAAAGAAACACATCCCCAACAACCCAGAGTTATCTCCCGCCGCTTCTGCACCCTCACTTCTCTAGTCCAGGCTCTCCCGCGATGCTGAAGCACTGGGTCTGTCCCCTGCGTAACGAGGGCCCGAACCAACCTCGTTAAATTTCTGGGATCTCCCATTTCTCCCTTGGTGCTCCCTCCGGCTCTGCTGGGCCCTTTTGAGGTTTTTCATGTGCATGCACGACAGAGTGTACAAATAAATATTTATCTATGCGCACATACGTATTTTTGGAGGGAAGAGTGTTGGGTGTAGCGATGATCGCACTGTTGGGTGCAGTGGGCCCGGCTGGGACAACTGCTGCTGACCGTGCGTGAGGTGACACTGATCACTTCAGAGAGTAATTAAGGGGCACAGGCTGTGATTGTGTTTCCGCGGTACAACCGCACCGCCTTCCACGCACCCTTTTACTCTCTCAAGCCCAACAGTTTTTTCCGTACCGGCTTCTGGGCACGAACAACTCCCCACACTCAACCGCACACCCCTCAGGGCTCTCCTCACGGGCGGCGCCAGGGCGACCGCCCGCCTCAGCTTTCCCGCCCGTAGGCCACCGCCCGGGCCTAGCCGTCGCCTGGCAACCCGTGGGCGGCCCGCGGAAACGGAAACGCGCGGGGCCGGCAGCCGGCGGGGGCCGCCGGGAGTGGGGGTGGGGTCGGTTTGAACCGTTGGCCGCTCGGCCGGGCCGGCTCTGCGCTGGGGCGGCCTCTCCCCCGCTGAGGGGGGCCGGGACCCGCCGGCCCGGCTCGGCCCGGCCACCCCCCCCCCGCCCCCGGAGCCAGGCGTGGGCGCCGCAGAGAGCGAGGTAAAGAGGGCGGCGTGTCCCGGGGGGCAGCGCGGGGAGCGGGGCCCGGGGTGCCGGGGGGTGCCCGGCTGGGGTGCGGAGCCTGGGGGCGGTTTGTGGCATCAAATGGGCAGCGGGCGGGAAGGAGGTCGGGGTTGTTCGCTGCGGTAAATCGCTGCGGGCAGACGCGGGGCTCCACGCAAGCGGTTTGGTAAAGCACCTGAAGGAAGGGCAGGAGGAAACCCCTTGTTCTCGGCCTGCAGGGAGCGCGGCTGGAGCTCGGAGCCGGGAGGCGGGCGGTGAGGACCCCGCTGCTCGGGGAGAGGTGCCGCGGCGTGGGGCGGCCCGGCGGGCCTCGGCGTGGGACCGGGGTTGGGAGGGTAACGGGGTTTGTCTGCGGGGAAAGACAGCCCCAACGGCTTCTGCAGGCTGCCTGTTGGGTTCACCTTAAATTGGCAAAGACATGTGCTAATTGCACGCTCAAATGTACAAAAAAATGCGTACTCCAGCTGGGAAGTTAATGACAGATGACCTTGGCTACAGAGCTCTTGTTTGGCTCTCTTTTCAATACTCCTTCATTAAAAAACAATTCCGACAACGTTTCTGGATTCTGTTACTTTTATCTCATAGGTCTATTGGCTGTTTTTCCTCCTTTTTTCCCTCTTATTTAAAAAAAAAGACCCCAACTAATTCTAAGGAGGAAAAACTTTCGAATGTGGCTATGACACAAATGCCTTTAGGTGTTTTATACAAATTGTGTGTAACTGAATACATTTTTGTGTGGTTGACTACTCATTTTCAAATCTAAACAAACACATTCTTGTAGATTACATTGAATGTCTGTTGCTTGCAAAGAATCACTCTTATTTTTGTGTTTATTTGAATATAATAAAATACTTAGTTTTATTTTCCATATAGTTCCAAAGCATGTCTTTGCATGGCCTAAGATGAACAGAGACTAATGTATAGTGGTGTTTGATTGTGTCTACTTCAGTGTGAATAATTTTGCAGGTTACTTTGTGTTCTTTCAAAATGAATGGTGAAGAGGAAATATGGGAAAAACTAGACGCAGAATTTGATCACTGTGTTGTGGATATGAAGCCTCATGTTCTAAAACTACAGCATAGGTCAGGTAAATATGGTAAAATGTGCATATAGAGAAATGCTAATAACAAAACTCTAGGTTACTGATAATTACGTGTATTTGTATCACTTTCTTTAACCAGACACTTAATGTCTGATGTTACAAGGCACTGTTTTGAGGGGGGACTTGTACAACTTTTAAAGTTGGGTTTTTTAGGTACCTGTTGCTATTGTTTGAGCTTATCTGTCTTGTCTTGGTGATGTAAATGTGCTTTTGCATAAATACGTTAACGTCTCTATTTTTAAAAAATTAATTCAGTAGAAACTAAAAGCTTCTAGGAGGCATTTTTTTTTGAGATTGCACTTACAAAATTGCAAATATTTTTTAGAGATAAGGTTTTTAAAATTTGGCTTAGGAATGTGTAATAGTATAAACATCAGTTAATAAATGATGTTTTATAAATCTGATTATTGGAACTAACTGGTTATTATGAAAGGCACAAACCCTACAAATTAAGACCTTGCTTTGTAAACGTTTAATCAAATGAATAATTTCATCATGGTAGCAAAGCTTGTGTAAATAGAGATTTTTAAAATGAATGAAGATTTATTGTGTAGTTAAAATATTAACACTCATGCAAGCTGTATGTTGTAGTTAATGGCAGCTCTTGCAGTGAGTTCAGAATTCCTGGTAACTTATGTGTTCTGTACTTATTAGAGATTGATTCTCAACATGCTATTTCTAGAAGTCATGTAAACTTCTGGTAAACATGAATTTATAGAAGATATTTCTGGATGATGTAAATTTGAACTATTGTTAAAGACTTATTTTTAATCTGGGTATTTAACCATTTTTTTCCTTTGGTTTGGTCATTTGGGTTTTTTTGTTTGTTTTTCTTTAAACTTTTGGATAGAAGGGAAACATCTGCAAAACTGGTGACCAGTAATGGCTTCTGGTTTTGCTATGTGTTTGATTTGCTCTGAAAATGTATAGTGATTATGTATATCTATATTTTTAGAACGACAAAGATGTGCACTGTGGATTAAAAAACTATGCGAACCCTCAGGAGCAGGCACAGGAATAGCGGGAAGGAAGAATCGGAACCTATATGCAAAACTTTTGCTCCACATGCTAAAGCGAGGTGTGCTGGAAGGTCCTTTTACGCATAAACCAGAACCAGGAATACTGAAAACTTTACCTTCCTACATGGTAGGTGTAACTTCTTTATAAGACAAACTTGCTTAAATATATTCTTAAAATACTTTTAAGTCTTTGATTTGGCATAAATGTGAAAAACAATTCTGAATGAATTGAGTGGAATTGCATGCGGCAAATACAGGCATTTATGTTGTGTATCTTGTAATTGGTGTTGGAAAAATCTTTCAATGTGCAAAACCTTTTGAGACTTGTTTCTTCTTCAAAATTCAGGTTCTAAGAAGGGTTATAAAAATAGGTGTTCTGAAGGCAGAGAAAGATAATTTTTGTCTAATTCTTTGAAAAGATGTAATAAAAGACTCTTGAGGCTATATTTTGTCTTAATCAGCAGATAGTTCTTGTGAGAGGAAAAATGTGCCTAAATGAGGTGACTTTAGTAGTCTGAGGTGATTATAGTAGTCTGTCTTTCTATGAAAGAAAAGATAACAGTATTTCACATAGATATTGTTAAGCTTGCAGTTTGTTTTCTGGAGACCTGAATATACTGTGTCAACCACTGGCATCAGCTTTAGTGAGATAACGGTCCTAATTTATGCTAAAATTACCTATACTGAAGGAAGTAAAGTACTGGAAAACATGCACACCATTGCCTGTTGTACTAATTTCCATGAGTTGGGAAGGTAATATTTGCATACCTCACTGACTTCATTGGAAAAAGAATTTTTATACGGCAGATATTCCTGCAAGAAATGACATTAACAGTGTAAAGAATATATTTGTGTAAATATATTCTAGTGTTGATTTTGCATTTATTTTAATTATAGTCAATTTATTTTGATGAACCAAATTCAACAAGAGTTCGGAGTAGTAGCCCAGACTGCTTACCTGACTGGGTAATGGGAGAACTAGGAAACACTGAATCTAAGCATGAGGAATCGTGGAAGATATCCTCTAAAGAGGAATCATCTTTAGCAACACCACTTACATATGGGTAAGACTTCTGTATTTGCTTTATTCAGTATTTGATTCATATTTAATAGATGTTTGATTTGATAAGCTCTGTCTGTATGTTTCAGTTTGTGTGTATGAATTTATTACACTCCCTCATGGACTCATCTTGAATGTAGTGTTTGTACTTTATATACAGAAACTAATAGCTTCTAATTTAATGATAACTCTTATACTTTTCTGTTATTACGTTCCTCCGTTATGTCGTCTTCTCTGGCTTCTGTAAGTCTTCTTCCATGTCCCATAGCTCTATCCTGTTTCCCTTCCTCTTTTTCTCCTTCCCCTTTCAGTTACAGACACTTAGCATGGAAAATCAATAGGCCAAACAGATAGTTTGAGAAATTTAGCAGCACCTGAAGAGAGGGCTTTACAGTGATTTGGACTGGTGGTTACCATGGAGTACTCATGACTTGCACAAAGAGCCTGTTTGCTAATGTAGAAATAATCACGGTCTACTTTTTTGCACCATTTTCTCTCTTCATGTTAATACTCTGTAGACTTGGTAACATACTCTGTAGACTTCAAAAGTAGATAATAGCTATTGTTCTGACATTCTAAGTATCTGTCAAATAAGCTGGTACTCTGGTTATGTTTTTCAGACCTCAGATATTGTGGTGGCAAAGCACAGTGGTCACAAGGCAAGAGACAGAATTCACACAAAATTACTTAACTGGGAGAGGGAAGCACAGACAAATGTGGACAGGCAGTAAGGAAGAAGTGATGTGGTAAAAGACTGTATAGGTGCAGAAGACTCTCAGGCCAGATTTTTCTTAAAATAGATCAAAACAGTTGCTGTCCCCTTGGAGTTCTTGTACAGTCCTGTTTTCTGCATGCTGATGTATGGAAAGTGGTATTAACTAATGAAGCTGACGTGGATTAATCTTCACTATTTCTATACAGTTCAATATAAAAGGAATGTACAGTAAGCGAGTGGCAAAAAAATGTGGGGAGAGTAAACGTATCATATTAAAAAAGGTTGTAGTCTAAGGTCATAATGCTGAAAGGAGCTTTTATATCAAATAGTTTTTAATGGCTTTTTCCTATAGAGAATAGAAATATAAACAAGCATACAGATGGTGGATTTAAAGGATGTTCTATCATTGTTGCTCACAGGTTTTTTAGAGGAAACAGAATAGTGGCTCCCTGCAGATAAGCAAGTTTTGCTGTTCTGTGACAAAGGAAGAAAAGTTAAATGCGTACAAAGAAAGAGGGATTTGATCCATCTTTTTGCGAGCATCTTCTTATTAAACACTTACCTGTTTGTCTTGTGTTTCATCATGGCTTCCTTATGAAATAGCAAGATTTCTTTATATTTCCCATAAGCTTCATGAATCTTGGATTACAGAAGGTCAGGCTGGACCAGCTATACTCGTTAAAACTTACGAGGCTAAAAATCAGAGCTGCTGCCTGTGGGATACACTGCCATGTTGTTTTGTTCTCCTGCGTGGGGAGGATTGTTTGCAACGACTCCATCCTTGTCTGAACAATCTCTCTCTGAGTTTGATTTAAAATGTTTTGATTTATATCATGCTGTCTACTACAAATACGTGTGCTTTGTTGGTGACTAGCACCCCCTATGCCTAGATCCCGGATGTTTGTCATTAGGATAACGCAAAAATTTCAGTATTGCTCATTTGCAGCTGTACAGCAGAATGCTGAATATCTGTAGCTGCACCTCATTATGGCAATCCATTGGACAGTGTCTTTTTGTAGGTTTGCAGGAGCCAGTAAGCTTAAGCTGCATCCTTGGTTCCAATCAGTTGGGTATAGAGCTGTTTACAGAGCAGGTAAAGGGAGGAAATGTATCAGGTTATTAAGGCTTGTTTTCCTGTTGGCTTAGAAAAATGTCCCTGCAGTATTGAAGGTGTGCCAAGCTGGTCAGTTGAATGCTGTTGAAAATCATAGGCTTTTTTTCTGTCCTATTTTGTGGGAATCTTAGGTAAATTTTAGTCTAATCTACATTCTATTCTTAAGTATTTACTTTCTTTCTAGTTTTTCTTATGCAGTGCAACTTTGCGCTGATTATCAAGATCTATGTTCCATTTTTTTTTTATGTGGCTGCATTTCAGTCATGGATGGAATTGCCTCTTTGCTCATTTTGAAGTTGAGCTAGTATTTAAATTCTCTGAAATCCTTGGTGAAAAAAGCACTCTTAGAGGTAGAGTGTGAATATTATTCAAAACTTAGTAGGCTCTGTACAAGAGGAAGTGTTTGCTCTACTTCTGTATGAAACTTCTGGTTTGGTTTCATTGCATTATAAATATGCTCACAGGTTTTGTTTCAGAAGTCTAATGCCTTTTTTTATGTGTTCACTTGTGTTTTTCATAAGTGGTTATCATTAGCTGTTATTTTTATTTTTTAGGCACACTGATGTTTATGCTATGTGTCACAGTGCCGAGTCTTGCATTTTTTCATTTTTCAGCTGTGATTTGGGTAGATGACAGATAGGCACTCTTGCAAGTAACATCATGTTGATATTGAGTATCATGAAACTTTTCCTCTTATGTATCTATTACCTATGTGTAATTCTAACAGTCATTTAAAAAGTTGCTCTTGGGACTGATGCATCTCCTCTTTCTGAGTCCCACAATGGTAATACTAAGGGGTCTTCTGGTTGCTTACACTCCAATGCTCTGATATGAACCTGTGGTTTTGATAGCAGACTTGTGGTTTAAGAAACGAAGCTGGAGAATGGAGAAATTGCCAGCTGTGTTACCATATTACTGCTTTAGGCTTGGTGATACAAAGAACCATTGGGAAGAGCTGTCTAAATACCCTCAATTAAAAAAATTAGGTTTGACCTTATGTGAACAAAGACTGTATTATGCTTTAGAAATGCTTTTTGAGACGTCCGCTAAATCTGTGTTAGATAGCGTTGTGCCGTGTCAAGATATCCGGCATAGACCTGATCAGATTGTCTTGGTCGCTGGGAGTAGCACCATCACGATAAAGTATCACTCTGGATATTAGAAGTGACAAAGCAATATCAGCACAACTCTCCCCTATTAGGCCCAGTCTAGCATATTGATATCTTTACGAGGCCATATTTGCGGCATAAAAATACACTCAATTCCTCTGAATTCCTTGCTTGTACTGTCAGCTGGGGTGTTATTTGAGTGGAATGAGGCAGCATACTCCTCCCTCTGCATGCAGCTGGTGCTTGTCCCCATTTGAGGAAGGCTGAGGTATAGTTCCGCCTACTCCATCCCTTGTATTCTTTGCCATATTTTTTTCCCTCTTCGCTACCTGGATTACGGTAGAATATTGGAAATCTGACCCCTTTTCCCATTCAGTGTCTGAACCTAAGATTCAGCTTGGTCTGGCAAAGTTCCCTAAGTTGTGGGTGGAGTAGTGAAGCTTTATTTAATTTACTTTTTTTTTTTTTTTTTGTCCTGTGGGACTGTAGCAATACCTACACTGGTGATCAACAGATGGTTCCCAAGGCTCTGGTGAGTTCTCTGGAGACCTGTATTGCTTATTTCACACCAGGAGAAGCAAGTAAATGTGATGGAATAAGTTACTGGTTTAAAGAAATCTGGAAGTGAAACTTAGCTGTATAGGCATGGCTCTGCTAATAGGTACTCATACCAAGAATGGAGCTGTGCCTGAGGAAATCTGAATTTGTGTTGGCAATTAGAAATTTTGATAGCTCTGTAGATTACATAAATTTCTCATTGCTATGAAGATTAATTTATGTTAAATGTGCGAGTTATGCAGGAAGAACTACTGAAAGTAAATGTTTCAGCTGTTACGTTTTGTAGAAATAGGTTATTTAGTATTTATTTGCATGTGTCTATTAAGATGTTAGCTATACTCCACGTATAGATCCTGTCTGTCTTTGTATTTACAGTTTTGAATGAGCTATCAGTGCAAGTAAAGATGTAAAGTATTAGGTATTTCTGGAATCTGCAGTTTGTAGAGAGAGCCAGCAGATGGTGATCTTGTTACGTTATACTTGTGTCTCTACTCAGAATGCGTATTAGGAAAACTGTATCCATAGGCATGCCATTTATGTAGTTGGATAAAAATTTTGCATTCCAACCATGACTCAATTGTTACAGATAGACTACAACATTTTCTCAGGGCAAAATAGATAATGTCAGTGAGAAATGTTTGAGTAATTTTTTGATGTTTATTTATCTCAAGATTCCCTCCTTTAAAAGAAGCAAACAAATGGAGAAGTTATTTTCATAGTTGTTTTTATCTTGCAATACACATACTTCTATGTATGAAGATTTTGGCTTTTCTATAAGTTGTTGTTTACCTGGCTAAATAAAAAAGTAGATAGACAAACCTCACTTGCAAACTAGGGTGTAAGTGAATAAGACCAAGCCAGCTGGTGCTAGAAAGGTGCATCTTTATTTTGAAACATGAGAGAATTGGTTTTAGGAATGTGTAGTTTGGTTTGAACAGAAACCTGGTCTTTCTGACCCCACAGGAAAATTCTACTGTATGTTTATAGATTATGCCTGAAAAACATTGTTAAAGGTTAGTGTGTAGCTGTGCTGTTCCAGGAGGAACCCGTGAGTTTCCCTTACTTTGTTCCTAGTAGGAAATTATTTGCTAATCTCCTTTATTAGCAGCAAATTGCTTCCTTCTCCCATGCTAGCTCACTGTTTTGGCTGAAGCAGGAGGTCACAGGGCTGGTGTCAAGACTCTGACCATTCTCCACTCACCTGCCGTGGGTGGAAAAAGAAATAATCTTGTGATTTCTGGAGCCTGACTCATATTAGCAGAAGGCTGGAAAAGGGAGTGAACGGGTAGTATATGCTTGATGTGAGCAAAATTGCGGTCCATCCTTAATGGTCTTTTCAAATTCTGTTTATAGAATCAAGTAAAGCTACTTCCTTTTTGGTTCCTCTTCAAAATAGCAAATATAGAACTAAGAATATATCTAGGCTATTTTTCCCCATTTTGTCAGTTTAAAAATATTACAGGTACCTTGGGTTGGTTTGAATATTTATTGATATTCCTTAATGTCTTAATGATAAGGGGCATGAATTCTGTTTTCTCTCATTTTAAACAATTGGAGCTTTATTGAATTGTTAGGTAACCTCAGTATTGCTCAGAAAAGAAGTCTGATAACAGTGCAGATTTACTGACAGGCAAAGATTTGTTTCCTTTTAATGGAAGATAATTTTGTGCCAAATGAAATCTTGGTAAGAAATGCATTATTTGGAATGCTAGAGACAGTCATTGTATTATTATATTTCTTTTGATGTTTTTTACCTCTAAGACTTTGCTTATCTAAACTATTTACTGCTTTGTAATTGTTATTTTGCATCCATATATGTTGTTGGTATTTATTGGTGCTGGAAGGGAAGGTATGCTCCCAGTTGTTATATTTCACTGTACCCTGCTGTTTTGATGAAAGCTGGGGCGGTGTGCTTCATGAAAAGTTTGTCTGTGTTTGTCTTCCTAGAAGTGACTAGTTTACATTGTACATCCAACAGTTGTCTTTCTGTTCATAAACACTTAATTCGCCTCAGTGTCTTTTTGGCATAACTTACTGTCTAATTTGCTGCCGGATGGAAAGAATGAAAGGTATTTTAATGGTCTGACTTGATTTTAATACGCTATAGCTAGTCATAGGAAGGTGAATGGATTAACAGGAGTTTTTGATTACTTTAATACGTGTGGATTTGACGTTGGAGTATATGCTGAAGGGTGTTTCGCTACTGTTTTGGATCTTGTGCTATATCAACCTATCTAATAAACTCTTATAATTTTTATTTTATTTTGTTCCAGGCTGTTCTTTTCTTTCAGTGTTCTATAGTTGAGAAAGGTCAGTTGACCAGGTGCATCAGTGAAGGTTATCTTCACCTATCTGTTATTCTTAATTTCCTTTTGTTCCTTGTTTATGACAAAAGCTTTTCCAGAAAATCCCTGTCCACTTTTTTCTCTACTGGACAGAGTACTCGTTCATGCTGTACTGCGGGCCTTTCTTTACCATCTCCCCATATATACCACTTTAGTCCATAAAATAGAGATGAAATGAAATGCAACTAATACAATCTTTATGACTTGTTTCTTTGACATGTTACTCTCCACCCTGGCCTTTCAAGTCATTGCTTTTCTATTGAGCTGTATATGTAGTTCGTGCCCTTGTCTTCAGGTTTGTATGTTATATGAAGATATACCTTGATCTAACCTCGTATTTTTTTTTTTTGGTCTTAAAAGTCTTCTTCCCTATGGTGTGGCCAACCATCACCTTAATTCCTTTTTCTTCTCCGAGTTGCTGGACTTTATTCTATGCCGTCTCATATGCTCAGCAATTTTGTTTCAAAAACGTTCTCCTAGATCAGCCTTCTCAGTTAACTTGGATTTATTCTAAAATCTCTTGGGAGATGTTGGGTCATGTCGTAACAGAAATGCAAAGAACACCTTTTAATATACTGTGATGTGTACACGATATTTCTGGTGTTTTTGTTGGTGTGGGGTTTTTTGGGTGTTGTTTTTTTAATGGAATGCTTAAGGCTTTTGTTTGCCTTTAACATGCATTTAATAAGAAATTTTTCTTTTTTTCTACTATTTTTGATCTTTACATCTTGACAATTATTTTCTCTTGTATATTTAAAAAGATTTTATGTTAAGATAAACATCCTTTGTGTGCCACAAGTTGTTGAAAATGAATTCTTTTCTTTCTGTTTACTATTTTTGTTAATAACAGGGAAAGATTCAAGCACAATGAGAAGCCAGCATTAAGATCACATTCTATGAGTCCTCCTCACCGGACAGATGAAGATAACCTAGCCACACCACTGTCTGTAAGATGCTTCTCCTTTTTGTCATAAAACTTGCTCTAGTTTCAATGAATTGTTTTTGTATAGCCCCATAAAGCTGTTATTTCTAATTGCATGAGTCATGATCCCTGTGTACAAGTGCAGACATTTGGGAAGGAGTGATAGGAAGGACTAAAGCTCGTCAAAATCTGCCCTCTGCAAGTGCAGGGGAAAAGACTTTCTTGTAGGATGCTCTCAATTCATCCTAATGGTTGACCTCTGTTTAGTGTAGTGTGTTTAATGTCTGCTGCATTGTTTTCCCTAGGCTTGGCAAACTGACTGTATTGACATCATCTTGTATTTTGCAATAGTAGATTAAAGAAAGCTGCATAGATGTCTTTGGCTCTGTTTAATGATGGTTGACCTCTGAAAGAGTGAATTTTGGACAGTTTGTTTTATCAAACTTTCCACAACTAGCATTATGGCTGATGGAAGGACACTAAACAGACTTCATGTAAAACCCTTTGAGTCCAAAACATTTAATGATAGTGTATGTATAACTGCAAGCATTTAAACTGGAAATTACTCCTGACAAATGTAAGTTATCAACAAGTATGCTGTTTTTCCTTGTGAATGTGTTGTGTAGCCTTGTAGTGTCCAGTCTTTATTACTGGAGAGGTCTGTCTCCTGTGGTTCCTTCACCATAGCCAGTGCATCTGTAATAATCTCATTCCTCCATGAAACACTGGATTTGCTGTATGTATGTTGTAGGTCTGCCCACACTTATTTTTTCATTGTATCAGAGGAACAGTTTAGAAAGGCTGCAGCTGGAAGTGGGCTGTTGACACCTGAGCGATTCATATAGACTGTTCTTACCCTTCTTTACTGGGCACAATCAAGAACTTATGAGGACATGAAGTGCAAGTGGAATAAACTGGAAGCTTGCTTCTGAGGTCTATCTTTCCGAGGAAATTTGTGTTCTGCTATGCGTTTGGAATAGAGGACTAGCAAGGGGATGCTTTATCATGGCAGGCTACAAATGGTCTGTGGGCAAAAATTGAATGTCTCTGCTCCAGGCTCTGGTTGGTATGAAAGTATTTATGTGTGTGTTGATTGTATATATGCAAATGTAATTTAAAAAAGAAATGCCATAATTAAAAAAAAAAATAAAAACAGATGCTGGATTTACTAAATTTCTCCTTATTGGTTTCCTGTTTGTTTTACTTGACTTAAAGAAATATTTCTTGTGGAACAGCTATTGTAAAGAAAAGGATTTCTTTCAGTTGAAGCCTGGATTTGGGCTTTAAAGTTTCTTGGTTTTTTGTTTTGTTTATTTTTTTGTTCCTGGCTCTGCCACAGGCTTCTAGGGCAATGTTAGACAAATCACTGCACTGCATTGTTCTTCAGCTCCATATACTGGATTCTACTGTGATTACAGCTTTAAAAGGGCCTTTAAGTGAAATAATCCTCTCTTGCTTTGCCAAACAGTTTGATGAACGTTTGGCTGGCTGGAACAAATAGTATCTTGTTCTGTTGTCAGTGACGCACAGATGTTCTGGCATAATTCAGGCCCAGGTAGAGGAACAGGGAGTCTTTTAAGAAACACTAAGAACTGCCTCAACCAAGTGTGGATTAACTGAAGTCAAAGCTCCATTCACTGTATGTTCATAATGAATGAGCAGATTTAAAAAAGAGGTGCTTGCATGCCAATACACAAACCTCTTGTTAACAAAACTTAATGAGACAAAGTAATTCATGCTTCAATGTTCTGTTTTTCTAAATAGTGTTGTATCTCAGTTAAGGAAAATTTTCTGTACCAGCTTCCCTATTTGATACATTAAATACAATCAATAGTTACTGTTACCCTACAGGAAAAGCTTTCTTTGGAAAGACATAGCCTTGAACAACAATAACTACAGTCCTTGCTGAATGCTGGAAATTCTTTCTGCAAAGAGGACCCCTAGCCTTGAGCTGGGCAGCAGCTACTCTGTCCTCTGCTTTTGCACTATAGCTATCCCTGCCTTGCTGTGGTTTCCTGTAATTTTTTTTTTTATTTGGAGACTGATCAGATGATCTCTGAATTCTGGATTAGCCCCACAAAAGGTGCTGTAGAGGTGGATCATTTCTAGAATAAGTATGTTGCCTGATGAATGGAGTATTTTGATTTTTGTTTAGTAAACTCATGCTTTGTAACGGTGGCTGTTGCTTTGGAAATAAGTAAAATAAAGAACAACATTAAAGTGAGGAGGCAGGCTAATTTATCCTCTGAATTCCTTTCTTAATGCGGTATCCTACTTGTAACTGAGCTATTTAGATTAAAGCTGTCAGAGGTATCATGACACTGTTAGGAAGTGCAGTGTAGGCATGGCCAAGTCAATGAGAAGCTTTTTTTTTTTTTTAAGACTATGTATCTGCCAGCTCTTCTGATATTTTGTTTGACTTTTTTTATGTTCCAGGACCATCGTCATAAAAAAACCATTTCTTTGGATGACAGTGACCTCGAAGCACGTCTCAATAGTTGGAATCTTGGGGTAAAATAAACAGAGTACATTACTTATTGACTTGAAATGAAAACTCCTTAGTAATGTCGTCTGCATGTCTGAATTCAGTCAACAAAACTTTATGTAGGAATCAGTCTTTCAGAAATGAATTGGTAAAGCTTGGAAAGGTTGATTATGAATACATGTGACCTTGAGAAGAAAACATTAAAAATACCTCATTTTTAAGCAATAATAATCTTATTGTATTTAATATAGTTACTGATAAATCAAGCAAAATAATAATACCTGCTGGTCAAAACCAAGTGTCCTACTCTGGTAGAAATTCAGGCTGTTTCTTGATAACTCAATAACATTATTTTGAATTTATGTTTGTATAAATGAAAGAAGAGTTTGGTTTTCTGTATTATTATTTTTTTTAAGGAATACAGAGTTTGCAAGCCATTAATACAACTCAACATTTTTTTTGCCAGAGTTTGCCTCCTTTTGGAAGTGTTCAAGAGACTTTTTAGTGTGTTAACCTCTTTCCTTCCCTTTTAATAATTTGAATCTTTAAGCCATCTCTGTGGCTGTTATGGAAACAATAGTGTGTCTTTGCGAATTTGCTTTGCTGAGGAAAGAATCTACCTTTGTGGAAGCTTCTGCAGTACTTTGGCCTATGGTCTTGTGTGGCCTTGGCTTTAGAATGTGTTTGTGAATATGGTGCTTTTGCTACGATGCTGAGATTTGTCCTGACTTTGATATATCAAAACTAAAATATCTGAAAGAGAATCTACTGTGGGGATGGAATAAGGAGGAGTTCTTTCTTGGACAGCTCGACCACGTCAGAACTAGTATTTATTGGATCTCAGTAAAAATATAGAAGATATCTCCCCAAAGCTTTCCATGTTTACAGCTAGGAGGACTTTAATCTGTATTTAAAAATTTTTTTTTTAGACTATAAACCACTTTTGTAAACACTTCTGTAAAATCGAATCTATTTTCAAGCTATCATCTTTTCTTAGGATTTGAACACATCCTCTGTATTTTGGGGCTGGTATAGCACAAGAGGTAATACAGTGAGACAGTAAATATATTTTTATAAGGAGAGATGAAAAAATTGCTAGCCAAGATTGATGCGAATATGTGTTAATCTTCTTTGATATTTGCATGTACAAATTTAATATGTGGGGCTTGATCTATGTGTTGTTCCTGAGCAGTTAATAAAATATTTTGGACCTAGACATATTAGATGAATTTAAATTTTATTTTAATTTAAGGCTACTGTTATAATAAGACTTTATTCCCTTGGTTGTATTTTCTGTGGTATTAGTCCACGACAGTTCTAAGGTCATAGTGAAGTTCGTTCTCTCTGTAGCTATATTCCGCTGTATTGTTTCTGTTGTGTTGTTGTGTCTTTTTTTAACTCTTTCCCCTGTACCACCAAATCTTTAACCTATTTAATTAGGATTAATATCCTCATAACAATATAACTTTATTAAGATCACTTTTAATAAAGAGATTTTTTCTTTTTTTTTTTCTTTCTCATTTTCTGCTTATTCTCACAGGTTGAAAGCTCACTCAGTTGTGTTTGGGAGAGAGGGCAGCTGAAGTTAGGAGGGATGAGCGCTAGTTTCTAACGAAATACTTCAGCTTTGTTTTTTTAAAAATAGTCATGTATTTTCATGTTGTCACTTTAACCAGTTACCAAATAATCCTTATTCTTCCTACACTATTGTCAGTCCAGAGCGATATGACAGCATTTTTAAAGTCTTGCCTATTACACTCAATATTTTGCATTGATGGCTAAGTTCTCTTCAGTAAAAACATAAATGATAAGAGAGCATGTTAACTTTTTTGTGTCTGTCTTGGTGTTTCTCTTGCTGTTTTGGTGCCTGTTAGCATTCTAAGTGCAAATTGCTTGCTTGCTTTACTTCTGAGAGAGAAGGAAGTCTTGATGTTGAGACCAATCCAGGACCTACCTGACTGCTTTCTCCAAACTGAAGGTGGAGATTAGTGAAAATGTTAGTCTGGGTGCATGTTATTGCTCCTTGGAGCTCCTTATCTTTTATAGAGTAATACAAGATCAATTTCTAGCACTTCCAGACTTAGACGAATATATTTTTCAGGAATTGTAGTTTTGTAAAGTGGGGAGAGTGGATCTCCAGAAAGCTTTTCAATAGCAGTCAGCTCCAATTTGTGAAAGCGCTATGCAGGTGTCTGAAACAAATGTGCAAGCAGTCACTTGCAGATTTTGGATATGTGGGCTGTATAAATACCTGGATTATATGAGCAGATAGTTGTGATACCTTGAGCTTTTAAAGCTTTAAGGGTGAAACTTGCTCATGGCCATTTTACAAATTGTTCCAATTGATGCTGACAAAGAATCTCTTTATATCCAGCATTTTTATATCAGCGTTGATATGGGTGCTTGCTTATCTCTTTAATTTTATTTGTTTTTTATTTTTCTAATTGAAATTCCAGTTTGCAATCATGTTGTGTTGATAATGGATGGTTATTAAACTATCATCATCCTCCACTGATATGGCAACTCTCCTGGATAACAAATTGGCTATCGTGACACATAAATCAGTTTTTCAAGTCTCCTCTCCAGGGGTGGTAATTAAACAAGTCGCTAGTGAGAGACTTTGATTGCCTGATAAGACTTGTTGGGAGTTACCTGACAAAGAGGATTTGAGGTTGTAAAAGAGAGGTCTGTAAGTGGTTGCTGTGGAACAGTGTTTCCCTGCTAGGGATCACAGCCTCCAATGGGTTCTTACAGGGTCAGGAAGTTTTAAGTAGAATTTCTCAGTAAGAATCCTTAAAATTTTAGGAAGCTATTCTTATTTCAAACATGTATATATGGAGAATACGCTTTTATTCAAGAATCTGCAAATATTTAGATAGGTGCTTTACATAAAGGTGAGAAAAGCTTAGCATCTTCCGGCTCTGAGTTGCTGCTAAGCCTTCACTGTTCCAGTATAGGCTTGTCCGGGTTATAATGACCAGTTATAAACTGTTAATTTATTTTTACCCTTATCTTTTGGGTTTCTACTTCTTTGATATATTCTAAATTTCCTCTTCTTCAAAGGTCATGTATTTTTAAGGTCGCATACTGAATGTGTTTTCACTTTTGATGATATGCTTACATCAGTGGCTGAGATTTTTTTTATTATTATTATTACTAAAAATATTGTGAAAAGTTTTGGGAAATAATTTTATGATTTCTCTACTAAGCAGAGAGGTCAAAGCTTAACAGACTGTAATATGGAGGCTTCAGATATTTGTTAGTAGTAGTAATAACATTTCCTACATGAGAAGTAAGACTGTTGCCTTACTTTGCTGATATTGTTGCTTCTCATGAGTAATAAAAGAATTTTTCCATTTGCCTTGCAGCATTCCTGATTATCAAACATTTTATTGTTCAAGTTCTTTAGATTCTAGTCATGCACGGGTAAATGTTAAAAAAAAAAAAAAAAAGTTGAGTTTTGATTGTGATAAATTTGCCTTTCATACATGGAATACTAATATAAGCTAATTTTAAATACATTATAAAAATGTGTTTTTCTTAGCCCTTATTGACTCTTATCTAAACTAATGTGGGGACTGTCCTTTATTAAGTGTTCATGCCTTGAATTTGCATTTGCAATGTAGAAAAGAAGAAATCCTTTTGTATTGCCGTTTGAAGGGAAAAGTTTCAGAGCCAGGAGTTTAGACAAATGCAAGTAATCTTTGGTCATGTTGTTACTTTGAACTTTCTTTGTCATTCTTTAGCTATTTTAGAATATAGTAAAAATCCCTCAGCTATCTTATTAACAGCTGTCAGTAAACTTCTACGTGATGTTGCAAATTTAGTACACTTCATAAACGGGACATCCTCACCTTCCCTTTAGTTATGTCTCAAAAAATAATTAAATATTGTGAAATATATGTAGTGTCAGGAAAAGAAGCTTGCTGGATAACGGAATTAAACTTGCTTTTTTTTTTCATTTTCTTTTTTTCCTCTTGTAGTTGTTAAGCTTTTTAGATTGTAGACAAACACAATTTTTGAATAGAAAATTTAAGTGATATAAAGGAACAACAGTGAATTAAACCCCTGCATATTCTTACCTGACCTGCCTATATGTATATTTTTCATGATGTTTCTGATACAGTTTCATTTGTCACTGAACTGTAGCCAATTTTAGGTGTGACAAAGCAACTCTTTCAAACATCCCAGGAAATTCAGCACTTCATTTTAGGTAGAAAGCATACAAAGAGATTGTACCCTGGGGAAATAGCAAAGGGTTTTTTAATCAGGAAGAACATAATTTTTCATCCCTGGAATTCAGCCAGGACAAGAATTAACTCTTTAGCTTTTACCAGAACTGATGTGGGATCTTCAATACAAAGAACCTGGACACTCAGGTCTTGCCCAGAAGGATTTATCATGGGAAATGTTATTGCCTAATAAAGGTTTAAGAGGACTTAGACCAAAGAAATTCTGCGGTCAGTGGCTTGCATTACGTTCTCCTTTCGTGGAGAAATTATATGTAACACAGGGTTAAAGTAGATGCAAGCATAGAGAATTCTTGGGTGGCTATAGCAACAGTGTATGTATGCCTGTTTTGTGTACTTGGCTCACATCTGCCTGTGTCTTTCCAGTCTAGTTAAGCTCAACCGTTTCTGTACAAACCATTTGATTATCTTTTGTTTGGTTTCTTAGTCTGTCTGCTTACTATAAACATACCTACTGTATATGTTGTGGTGTTGGAGGGCAGCAACACTGTAAAAACTTTCCCACAGTGAACTCCAAGTGGTGTTGTGACTTCAAAAAATAAATTCAACTTCCATGCTGACAAACAATCTTCATGTGCTTTAATGTCCTTCCACTAAGACTGCAGAAGCAGCATTAAAGTGAACTTCTCTACAAATTATGATGTTAGATAAGAATGTCCTTACTCAAATTTCCTGAAGCTACTCAGCAGTTATTTCTGTAGGGAACATGCTGGCTGGCTGGGTTTGTTAGATTAAAGAACGAACTTAGGGCAAGGTTCAGTTTAGTTGTTTACCATTTCAAAATCTTAAGTGTTCTTAACTCTTTCATGTGTGTTTTTTCCATCCTTGTTTTGAAAACAATCACATCTTGTCTTTGAAGAAGCTTAAGGGGGAATGTGCAACAAGCCTGCTGATTCAAATGTGGTTTTTTTTCCTGAATCTTAATATATACAACATACCTTCTGACTCTGTTACTGAACTGTAATAAGCTACAGTTGTGCATTATTGAAGATAAGTATACCTTGATAAACGTCTTCCAAAGAATGAAATGTGACTTTGGAAGGGGGAGAATGGAAGCATAACAGTAACATTGTCATTGTTGTGGTATTTACAGTGCCAAAAGAGCAGAAGCTTTGGTATAAGTTTCTGGACTATGACAGATATGAAGCATGTCCACTGTTTTCAGCCTGAGGGTTGAAATATAGTTGATGTCCCGAGGATGAGTCTTGTGGAAGTACTTAGTGCTCAAAATTGTGCTTCTTCTGCACTGTCCTTGCTTTTGGGGGAAACCATTCCAGCTCGGTTTACTTTTATCAGTGCTTCACTCATTGCTTGCATTGGTAGCTTTAAAATTGTATACTTAAAAATCTTTACTTTTGGCTGCTTTAGGTGTTGTTAAAAGAAATAGAAATTGAAAATACTACAGTTAAAAATTATGGCTAATTTGTCTCAAATTCAGTTTTGGAACCTGTGTTTTTATGCAGATTTCTGTCATACCTTTTTCAACTTAGGAGAATGAGTATATTTTCATAAAGTAAATTATTTCTCTTAAGTAATGGGGATCTCTTAATGGGGACCTGATCATCCAAAGCCCTGCCAACTCTGGTTTATGAGGACCCAAGTCCTAGAAGGTGACCGTGCCAGTCCTCACAAATTGAAACATGATTTGTTGTCTGTTTGACTGCCTAATAGAACAGGAGAATCCAAAATCTTTTCTACAAAGAAATTCAAAATGCCATTTTTGTTAAGAAGTGGTATTTACAAATTAAAGTTCAATTTCAGTTCAAATAAAGATGTCTTTCATGATGACATTTATTTGGTTCATACTCTTAAAAAAGCATGTGATTTATGGTTCTTCTCATGGCAGTCCTTCAGTTTCATACATATGTATTTTGGTTTGTCTTTGACCTTTTGCTTATTATTTTTAAATTTGCATGTTTCTCATAAATACAAGCTTTTTTCTTTTTTGGGCATTCTTTATTGTGATATTCCCTCTTTAATGTGGTATAATTTTGAGAACAAGAAGTTTTGCAGAAGACCAGCATGAAAAGAATGAATGTTGAGGCATTAAATGTTTACAGATCAGTTTAAGTGGATATAATCCACAACAAGTAACAAAGTGGGAACATTTAACTTCAAAGCACATATGGCTGCTGTTACAAAATCAAAAAATGCAAGACTTAGGCCATACAAAGTATTAGAGACAAATTTTCCTTATTTCTCATAAACAAGTAGGATATACCTTAGCTTTTTAGATTGGTTTTGAAATGAAGACTGTAAACAGCTTAATTTCGTGGTCAGATAAAGTATTTGAATTAATTGTAAATGTTTACAATAATTTTGAACTCTAAAAAAGCAAAGGTAAAGGGTGATTGTCCTCATTTTGCATGAGAGAGGGGGCTTTTGGGAAATAATTAAGCCTTTGAAATTTGGTTCTGCAGCCTTAGCCTGCTCAAAATTCCACCAGGTATTGGTGAAGGCTTTCAATGTTATCTGCTGCTCAGTTTTCTGGGGAGCCAGATCAGGGATCTACCTTGAACTTTTGGCAAGCCGCCTTCAGTCTTGGGTATCTGTACCGGTGATGGTTAGGCATGTGGGATGGAGGGGGAAGTAGGCGAAATGAGCTAGAAGGAAGAGTATAATACTAGTAAAACTAGAGAATTTTAGATAGAAAATACTATTACAGGTACAAATGTGTAGGACAAAGAAAACCCTCCTGAATTTTTCTGGTTTAGAATTTCTGTACTTTTTATTCATGTCTTTCTCTTGATTATTTTTTTTTTCCCCACTATTATCTATCTTCTGTGGTTAATGCCCCATGATATTCTTACTCCTGTATTCCTCTCCTCACCAATCTCCTCTTCTGTGTCCAAAATTATTAATTTTTTTTGCAGTAGATGCGTACGGGATTCCTGTATTCACTAATGTCTACCCATGTTTTTTGCATGCCAATCATTATAGCATATTTAAAAAAAGAAAAGACACCAAAACCCCCCAAAATAAAAACAACCCAGGAAGCTTTACATGAAAGAAATGTTAATGTGTCTGTTTTGGTAAACTCATTGACAATAAAGAGAAATAGGTTATTTGTTAAATTATTGGTTTTCTTATGCTTTCAGCTCTAGCATTAAAATGTTAGATAATACTATTCATTGGAATTGAATATATGTGTTAAACATGCGAATATCTACAACTACTTCTGGGTGAAATATGACGACTCTTCAACAGCATATAGAAATCCTACATAACCTTTTAGGACAGGAAATGAATAATACTGTATCAAATTGAAATTTCAGAGGGATTAAGCCTCTTTTTCACTGATAAATTCAACACACAAATTTATTTAATAGTACTGGAGAAAGTGCAAGCATTTGATATATTTGCCATGCCTCATAGCTCAATTTGATCTTTAAAAAAAAAAAAAAAAAAGACTAAATGTTGTAAGATGTGTATTGCAATCACATTCGTATTCCAAATCTCACTGCCACATTTTACAAGATCATACCCTTGAAAGCTTTTCTTGGGTGTTATGCATTCTCTGTGATGTGATGTTTGAGCCTCATCGTCTGAGAAAATGAAAAAGATATAGCTGTCTGATAGAGGAAGTGGGTTGTGAACAATGTTTTGTATTCAGTTCTTAAAAATAGTGATTAAAAGAGCTGCTTTAATTATACAGTAGTGTTAATGAATTATTTCCTTATGTTTTGTCTTTATGACTTACATGTGTGGATATAGTTTCAATGCACTCAACTGTAATTTTTCAAAAACACTAGATTAAAATCATTGTAATCTGTACGTTTCATTCTAGCTTTACACCAATTTAAATGAAAGTTTATCCAATAAAGCTGGAAATCTTCTGCATAAGCTACGTATTTAGCTGCCAAATTCTTTTAAAACATGCATTGATGGAATTTTTACAACCACAAGGGTTTGGGGGGAAAAAAAAAGTGCAATTTTGGATCCATCTGCATTAGGAAACACTAAAATTTTAAAACTTACTGAGTATGTCATGTCCAGCAAAATGATCTCTTATGAAGATTTTCTATTTCTATAACTTGTAAAAGATGGCAGTATGTTATTGGACCTTTGCATTCTGCTGAGTGCTTTTCTTAAGGATCATTGAAATGTTCTAAAGGAGAAAGAATTAGGCACAGGAAACTTAATTGGTGTGTTACTTCTAGGTTACAGCCATGTATCCAGAGATGGTACTGGTTTGATGATTTGCAGATAATCAAATTTTCTAGTGGAAAGCAGTTCTTGAGCTGGTGTGTACGTCCGAAGGCATGCTTAAATCTGTTCTGTTGTTGTTCTTTTGAGTGATATAGTTACTGTGTTAAGTGTACCCCCACTGATACAGATTACCTCTCAAAGTATGCACCCAAAGTTGTCATTGCAAACTTTTTTGAATATCTGGAGATATTTCTTACTGTTTGTAAGAAATAGTAACACATTGCTGACATGATTACTTTTTCTCTAACTTGTTTTTCAGTTAGAAAATCCAAGATATTTGCGAGAAAAACCGATGCCAGTGTCTTTGGTGGGTATTTATATTCCCGTGATATTTTATAAGGGTAAACAAACATGCTTAATAGTTTTCATTTCTGGTTAGGATTGATTTTACTTGGAGTTACTGCTTTGAACGTAGTAAGTTGTTTTGAACTTTCTCATTCAATAGATGACACCCAAAATTGGCCTAGGAAAAAGTAGCGCTTTTCGTGATGAACAGGCACTATTTCGAATGCATGAAAAAGAGGTAAGATTCTTTTTAGTCTTTTTAGAAAAAAAAAATTACACCCAAATTAGTAAGTTAGGGCATTTTCTTTGGAAATTGGGTATTCACAAAACAGTTTGTTATAGCAGAAAAATCTCATGTGAGAGAGTTTTTGCTGAAGTGACAGGGCTTTTCATTAAATACTTAATGTATTTCCCAATTACTTAGGGAATGAAAGACTTTCTGAACACATTTACTGTTTCTTTGAAGGAATTTTTAGTGTAGAAGAGTTTGAATTCTAGGAATTTTCGAAACTACCTTTTAACAGAAGCAATGGAACCCTTGATTTAGTGAGGATTTTTTTTTACTTTCTATATACCTTTGAAAATCTGCAGTTCTAGACCTTATTTCTATTAGGACCTACATTATATCTGTATTTGCCTCATTTAGCTCCAATCCTCTTTTATTCATATGGGTTTTTGTATTACTTCTTTTGAACATTGTTAATTGGTGAGATTACTGTCAAAGCTTGCCTATCTAATTCTGTCATACCATGTTATTTTGTTTTGAACGTGTACAAAAGAAAAGTTTTGTGGTCATTTTCACCTTTTTCATAGTTTAAGGGAGCTGTATGCCTATAATATTTTTGTCATAAACTACTCAGTTTATTTAAAACATCAGTCATGAGATAAAACTCAAATATACTATGTTTAGCACATAGATATTTCAGATTCTTCTGAAACCACGTAAGCATTACTTTTTTTTTTTTTTTTTTTTTTTTTTTTTTTTTTTTTTTGGAAAGTCAGTGAACCAATGCTCTGGTGGACCAGACTTCAGGAAGGGAAATTCAACATGTATTAAGAAAACAATTAAAAAACCAAAACCAAAACCCCAACACTCTTCTCTCTCTGCCCTTCAAATTTCTGTTTTCAGCCATATGCTCTTGGAAAATTGAGGCTATGTACACAGTTCCCTAGCTATCCCCAAGTACTTAGACCTACATAGGACTCCAAATATGTATCAGTTGGAAAGGAAGGGGCATCATCTGCAAACCGTGAAATCGTCCCTCCTTTTACATGGTATGTTGTAAGGACACTTATGAATTAGAACTGTCCTAAAGTTACTTTCAAGACACCTCAGAAGACATCTTTAACTGAGATACAGGGGAGGGTAAATTTGATTTGGAGATACTTCCATTGTTAATAAAGTAATTTATATGAAAGTCTGCTTTATATTGATATCTGGCAGTCTGATGCTTAAACAAGCAGCCCGATATGGCAGTTGCACAATACGTGCGCCTTTCACTTTCTCTGCTCTGGTCTAATATTGACTGTTCTTTTGTATTGACAATATTCAAACCACCATTGCCTCAGGATGAGGCAAGGCAAAGTTTCATAAGATGTGAAAATAGACCAAGAAATAAATAAATTGAAAGCACAATGTTGTCATTTAAATAATATTTTCAAATTAAATAAACAGGAATGCATGCCAAGTAGCTACATAAAATACTCAGCGAATGCTTTGCTAGTTCAGTGGAAAAATCCTCTAAACCACACAGTAAAAATCCAGTAGTTTTTTCTAATGGTACTCGACTGTGGGCTAGTTTAAACTGGAAAGGTTATAGACAGTATTTCACAATCACCATGTGTGTGCTATTAAGATGAAAACGCATTTAAGTTTTCTGCTTATTTTGTCTGTGAAGCTCAATTAAGAATAAACCCTTTTCACTTACAGAATGTAAATGTATTAACAGAAAAACAGTGCTGTACAAAAGAATTTTGGTAAACCTTTAACTGTTTTCAACCTCTTTGTAGTAGAGTGGGAGAACATAAAATAGGATAACTGTGGTTTTTTGCTTTTAACCTTTAGACCTTTGTTCATAAACCATTCCTGCACCTGTTTTGACTCTGTAATGCCAAACACATGGCCATTTTCAATGATAACCACATCACAGAATTATGAAAATGTGAATATCATCAGGCAGTGGTTTTTAGTCATATTTTCCCCAAATACTTCTGACATGGATTAAACCATTTGGGAAACTGTCATTACTGAAAAGTCATGGGTTCAAACAAGGAAGGTGCAACAAAACAGGAATATATCAGTTTTCAGCAGCACAACAAAACAGAACAGATGGCATGGCTGGCTTATCTTGATAAATAGGAAAAAGCATCCCTTTGAACTTCACCTTCGGTCATCCTGAGTGCCACCCAGTACTCGAAGGAGCCGAGGAGGGGGGAAAGAAAAAGTTCTTATTTGTGATTTTTCAGAAAAGCAGAACCAATACCACTGCTAAGATAGAGGTTTGAAATTCTTCCGGAATTAAAAAACAAATTTAGCTAGGTTGATAAAGTATGATGTTTTGTTAACCTTTCTGAAACAACTAATTTATCTGATGTATCCTTTAAAGAAGTTTTGGTGTTTCTTTAAAGAAGTTCTCTTTCTTAATTTTTCATTTTGTCGGTCTTAATTTTTCTTAGCATTTTTCTCAATTTCCTTCTGTTTTATTTCTGTAAGCAAAGATATTTATTTATCTAGACTCAGCAAATGAAACATAAACAAATCTGAGGCAAGAATATTGGAAACAATTTTCTCTTTTTAATCTTTCAAATTGAAGGTTATAATTAACACCAGGAGTAAATTTGTACTGAGCTACATACCAACTCTTAAGTAATTTTTTTTTTTTAGGCGAACTGGCAAGCTCAATGCTTTGTGCAATAACTGTATTATGAAGCTTCATCTGTCTGGGTTAACTGAGAACATTGAGTGTTTCCAATGTTTTTGTTGACTTTATCACTGTGCTCCTGTCACTTTTCTGTTTTGCTTTTTGGAAATCCAGTGATAAAGTCTTTGGGCACTGCAGGACAGGTGCTTTTCCAGCTTCTTGTATACTAAAGCAATCCGGTAGAAATAGTTGTTTTTCCTACAATCAGCTGGAGTAGTAGTTAGTGCAGTGCAACTGGAGGGAGGAGTAACTCTGGGGAAGGCAATGGGTGAATTTTCAAGAGGATACAGAATACCTGCAGGATAATTTCCACCAATTTGTCATGTGGAATGAGGACTGAGGAAGAGAGAGTATGTGCCCAGGGAAAAGGAGAGATCAGCTGGGTATTGAAAGGTAACTTAGAGCGTAGACATCTTTTTCCCTGAAAATGCATTTTCATGGATTGAGGACTGGAAGTAAGATGAAAAGGAAGAGGGTTTTTTTTTAATGTATTCAAGAATTCTATCTTTAAGATTCAGCCTTTTTAAAAAAAGCTATTTAAACCTTTATCTTTGTAATCTTTATGTTTTTCTCCTTTTTTTTTGTGAATGAGCACTCCCATTTGTTGCATGACACAAACTATGTTTATAAAGATCATCAAGCCATGTATATAGTTTTACTGCACCAAAAGTGTTGAGATCTAGTGATATATTTACGTTAAGATAAAATCAGCATGCTGCAGTGATGATGTTGTAGTTAAGTCTTGGTCTGGCTAAAAGTGTTCTGAATTTAAGGTGTTGAAAAGCACAGATTTACTGTGCTTCTCACTTATCTGGCAAGAGATTATAACTTGAAATGGAGAGAATTGCATAAGGGCTGTGATATAGATTTTCCCCAAAAGGAACCATGCATAGAATGTAGAGGAAAGAGTGCAGGGAGGAAAGAAAGTTGTAGAACTTGGGAGGGAGAGTGAATAACACTTGCTGGTTTAGCATAGAAAAGAGGTGGGGTTTTAGGAGGGGGGGGGGGGGGGGGGGGGGGGGGGGGGGGGGGGGGGGGGGGGGGGGGGGGGGGGGGGGGGGGGGGGGGGGGGGGGGGGGGGGGGGGGGGGGGGGGGGGGGGGGGGGGGGGGGGGGGGAGGGGGGGGGGGGGGGGTGGGGGGGGGGGGGGGGGGGGGGGGGGGGGGGGGGGGGAAGAACACTTGAAGATAAAAATATGTGTCCCTGCAGTTAGGAGATGGTGATCAGCGAGCATTGTCCTTTTGGTTTCGATTTCTTCTGTTAATTGCTCTGTTCTATAGCAAAGTATTTAAATACATGAATTAAACGTTTAATGCATGCCAATTAAAAGCAATAAATAAAACTAATATGGAGACAGTATCCTAAAAGAAGGACTCTTGCAATTAAACTGAGCTTT
The DNA here is from genome assembly GCF_018139145.2 of Gymnogyps californianus. NCBI lineage: Eukaryota > Metazoa > Chordata > Aves > Accipitriformes > Cathartidae > Gymnogyps > Gymnogyps californianus. The sequence continues at coordinate 3,406,751 of NC_059489.1, read as the reverse complement.
TACCAATGTAAAATTAACATTATTGTGCTTTTGGCTACATCATGGATTTGATATTTCTTTCTTCATTGAAAACAGGTATTTTGTTCATATCTTCCAAGAATGGTAACAAAATATATCAGTATTGTTCTCTTGTATATTATAATGAAATAAAAGTGTTTGTGTGCTCATGTGTATGTATGTCTCTAGAGTTTAAATCTTCTTGGTAGATGAATATAGATACGTATGTGTGTGGAATTGGGAGAGCTGAATACAGCTAAAGGAACCTACTTAGGCATGTATCGGGGCTGGTGATCCTGTTTACGCTTTTTAAGCTCAGAGGTATTTACTAATAGGAGGAGAGTGTTTTTGATGGACTTTCTGAAAGCTTTGGAGTTGCAAAGGCATCTGTAGGTGGGCCCAGAACTTGAATCTTACAATAACTGGAGCTTCGTGTGTTGGAATCTTTTTTTCTTCTGATCCCTCTGTTCTTTACTTCCCCTTCTCTTCCTTTGCTGTTCCCCTTCTCTTGTCGTCCTGTTCGTCCAGAACTGTCCAAGTCATACTTCTGCTCATCAACGTCTTGCTGTTTTCCAAGGGGTAAAAATTGTTAAGGTTTTTAATTCTGGTGAATATTCTTGTTAAAATGTAAGAATGCATGTTGAATTCTGTTCACACAAGTGTGGCCCGTAAGAAGGGGCAAGAAAATGCCAAAAGGCAGATATGACATAATTATTGCTTTCATCTTGATTTTCACTTTTCCGTAACTTTTTTCTTATGACAACTTGGTTCTGAAAATACTGTTTTATTCCCCTTTAAAAATATTCCAAGCAGTGTGTATTGTGACTTTGAATATTCTCTGGTTCATTTGAATTTTCTCTTTTTATCCACAAACCTGATGTCTATTTTGAATGCAAATTTATATTGAGAATTCAGTTGTAAACTGATTCTTACCACCAAGTAATCATTCTGAATAGTAATCTGTTAGTTCATGTTTGAAAACGCAGCAATCTTGACTTCTGTTAACATGATTCCTGGCTGATTAATGTCCTGTTCCTAAGAACATATGCAAGTTGTCCATTGTCTTCCGTGTGAGGAAATCGCATCCTGTCTTGCTTTGATAACTCTTCAGAATGTAATGTAATAAAACCCAAACCTTATTTTATTGCTAGACTGGTGTGAGACATACAGTGTATGTCAGGATGAGACATGTTTTCATAAACTGGCTTGTGATTTATAATTCCTGATACTAATTGGTCTGGTCATGGAGATATATACGTATATGTACAGTTATTTATTTTTTTTTTTGCAATAGTTTGTGAACTATGTCTTTAATTATTGCACATATGTGCTGGAGACATTGAGAAAGATCAAAGAGGTAGGTTAGCAATTCAAACTAGTGTTTTAACCAGTAGAATGTCCAGATGGTTGCCAAGCAGCTGGGAATTAATCTTTTGCTGCATGATTAATCTCTACCTCAAAGTGTCTCTCTCCAAGAAAAAAAAAAAAAGAAGAAAGTTTGATTTTTTTTTTTTTTTTTTTTTTTTTTTTTACACATAGAGATCCTGGGTTTTAAGGGAGAAAAGACATTGACTAGAAAAAGTAGGTACTATACACTGTTATTGCTACATGTTGCACTTGTGAAATAAAGGTAGGAGTACAGTTTTAATGACTGTTTTAGGAGATCCTGAAATGAGTGTAAAAAGTTCAGTAGCTGCTGAAATACAACATATTAAAAAAAAAAGGAATACCACTGGGGAGAAACAGTAAGTGTTGTTGACTCAGTGTATACAGACTCATTTAGTTCACTGGAATTGGCACTATGCAGAATTATATGAAGTTTTCAAGTAGTATCTACTATTTTATTGTACTCAGATTTTACTAACTCCCTTTGAAATCAGTATGATTTCGGCATGTTCACAAGGTTCAACTGGGTTCAATTTTCAGTGCTGGCAACTGAAGATACAGTTTGTTGCATTTTTGAGCTGTCTTTTATGAAATTACATCTAATAAGTTATTACCATGTATAAGTTTTCACAATTTCTAAACATATTTTGAACTTTTTTTGGTACTTACTGATGTCAGAGTCTCTACTACTAGTGGCAGACATATTTGTTACGTATGAAAATGGGACACTTGCCACTCCAAATAAAGCTGTTAAGTAATATGATGTGCTGTAGTGCTAATATGCATGTTATGTTTATTAGCTATATAAAACGTCCTTTAGAGTAAAAATACCGCTTCAAGTTATTACAGTTGTTGGAATACAAAGCTGTATGCTTTTCTCCCTATTCCCACCACCCCCAACTTGGAAATCTATGAAAAATACATTGTTCTCTCTTGAAAGAGACTAATGACATTTACATATGAATAAGAACAATTGTCCATTCAATTATTTTTCTGTATACAGCAAATGTGTATTAATGTTCAGTGTCATTTAAAAAGTTGGACTTTTCTTGATGGGGGGAAGCTGGTGTGATTTGATTTAGCACAAAGCCTTTCATTTTTAGCGGTTATAAAAATGGGATGATGCCATATAAATTTTTTACCTAAGTGAATATCTAGTTTCTCTTCAAAGAGTACTCTGTAGAAATATTATAACTGGAAGTAGCAGTAGTAGTGTTTTTAAAGAGTAAAGATACAAAGAAGGTTAGATATATGGAGAGAAGTATAAATGTTTGTTAGGTCAAATAATATAGTCCAGATCATAAACATGGACTTTTGTGGAGGGACCTTTGAATCTGGGCAAAACGCCGTGTTTATAAAGAGTCTTTTTACATTCTAATTTCTGGCTTGCATGTTTCACTTGTTTGATACTGCTTTTCTTTCAGTCTGTCTCTGGTTTGTCCAGACTGTAAGCTCTTTGCAACAGAGACTTTACAAGACATTTACTTCACCTTAGGCATTGCATCGGATAAAAATATTGATGATATTCAATGCAGAATTTGGAGTGGCTGATAAATGATCTACTGTTTCAAAAAGTAGTTATAAATATTTTTTTTTTATTTCTGTGTTACACGCAGAGGATGAGCACAAACATCAGGAAAAAAGCCCAATGTTAATGTGAATCCCAGATGGAAAACCTGCTTTTATTGTGTGTAATGGTCCACTGGAAAAAATATTATTTATGACTTCCTTTAATTTGTTCCTAAAGTCTGATAGAGCCTTGGAAAGTTAATCAAGTAAAACCAGCTAGGTGGCAAAACTACACACCACCATCTCCCCCCGCCTCTCCCAGGACACTTTTGGGAAATGTCTGCATCTGAAACAGTGAGAAACAATGACCCTTGATACTTAAAAGAATCTCCTTTACATATCATAAAAATTCTCTGTGTCGAAGACTCAAAATAGTCCTTCTTTACTGTATAGAATCCCGTTTATCAAGGGAACCAAGCTGAACCTCAGGGAGATGCAGCAGGTACTGTTTCTGTACCTGGAGCCCCTCTTGAAATCTTAACCTGTGAAGAAAAACAAACTTCTCAACAACGTATTTTATTTTTTTCTCAACAAAACGTTCATCCTTATACCTTGCTTATTTGTAAGGAGTTTTGGTAGGGCTGCAAGCTTGTCTGTAGACCTACGTTGCTTTACCTTGGCACAGTTTAAATGTTCTCCTGGTTTTAGCCTTCCTGGAATTTTATGGTGAACTGTTACACACAGGGTCATCCACATCAGGTCTGTCTTGTGTTTTGTTCAAGTCTTGAGACTTCTTCACCTGTTATCCCTCAGAAAGGTTTATTCTAAGTAGTTTAAGCGAACAACACAGGCTTGAGGGTCTTAACTCTTCCAGAAAATAACTTTTTCTCTTGCCTTTTAGACTTTGAGTAAAGATCCCTAAACTCTCCTGTACAATGTGCTCCTAGAATACCATCTGCACTTGCAAGGAAATCAAATCTGTTTGCGCTTTTAAGACCTGGTCATATTTGATGCTTTGGTCATGATATGCACATTTCACTTTGCTATAAATGCAGAACATCAGTAAGTCTTCTCTCCTAATGTACTTTGCCTGTTTTAATTGTGAAGATTTTCCAACTCTTGGTTGTCATGAGAAGGGAATATGATCACCACATTCATCAATGTGTGAAAGATGAGGTGCATTTCTGCATGCATCTTGCACATTTTACCCTTCCCGCTTTCTTTTCATACTATAATGCATTTCTCTCTTCAGTTAAAAATGCTTCAAGAGTAGATATTGATTTGCAAAATTGTTTGAGCAAGTGGGTAGAAGCTGCTCATTAAATAGATGTGATATTAAGTTATATCATGTGACAAGTGTGCTGGTTGCAGACTTCTGAATGCAATGAAGTTGGAAGTGAACAGTATTTTTTCCACATGCTCTAAACTCAGCGCAAGTTTTTCAGCAGTTCAGTTTTGAAAATGGAAGCTTAGTTCTAATATGATTAAATTTTATATTTACTGTAGAAATTTCTGTTCAAATAAATTGTTACAAAGTATGAATTTGTTTCCTTTTTTTCATGCCAGTGATTTTCTTTTAGGTATTTAGGTGGTTATTCTCACTCTTAAATTGCTCTAAATGTTAAAAGTACTAATACACCTCAAAGCTAATCTTAAAAAACGTTGAGGGTACAATATAAGATACAGAAATAACACAATGAAAAAAGATAGCTTGTTAATTATGGTGTGAGGTACACTATTCCAACTTACTTTTGTCTGAAGTCAGCATGTCTTTATCTATTAAATCTTGAATGTTTTGCAAGTACAGTATCTCCTGCCTTGGCCTGCCTATATAGTTTAAAACACTGTATAAATTATCAGTATTTATTTTTTTAACCCTGGATGCGAAAATTGAGTAAACACGACTCGGTAGAAAGTTCTAGTTATTTGTTGTTTTTTTTAAAGAAACCTTTTTCTTTTATGAAAATATCAAAGCTTTGTATTGTGCACTGATTTCTTTTAGCAGCTGCACAACACCAAGACAAATAAGTTTTGTCATATATTGTAAGATATACAAGTCATTGTTCTACATTGTTAGTTCTTACTTTGAAGTTCTCATTTATTGTTTACATCCTTCTCCCCCTTCCTCGCTTCCTCCCTCCCTCCCCCATATATTCATAGACTTGGAAAAAAATCTGGCAAGCAACAAGTACTGTTTTGTCAAATAGCCAAAAAAAATCTCTGATGGATGTTAAACCTTCAAGATGGCACTTCTGGCCTAAGGGTGATGCCTGTAATGAAGACAAGTGAACAGTGATCAGTAGTTCAAAGCTATCTCTGATTAATATCGTTAGTCTACTTATTGATTTACTTTTAAATCAGGTATTTAAATATTTCTACAAATTTTTGTAAATGGTGACAAGATGAATGTTTGTCTTCTGCATGAAAAACTGAGATAGCACCTTTTTTTTTGCCAAAGATTTATGACAGTTGCAGATTAGACTCTTACTGGTTTGAGTTTGACAGTTATTATATAAATTTTCATAGCACCTAACCTGTGCTATGAAAATATAGGACAGTGATAGGATGAAACCCCATTTTCAGGTAACTATTTGCTCGTTTTGGTGGTGTTTTGTGTTTTTAAATTAGGAAGAAAGTGTGACTAGGCACATAAAAGCAGTTCTATTGATACCACCCTCCATGGCTTTAAAGAACAGGGACAGCACAGATGTTTGACATCAGTATTGTTTACATGGCCTTAGGGTTTAATTGCCTCATACTCTTTGTAAGGAGAATAAACAATGACAGAAATCCAAAGGAATGATGTTCAGGCAACAGCAAGGGCTGCATTTCATACATAGTTGCAAACTTCTCCACTATAGCTAAATATCTACACTTTTTTTTTTTGTCTGAATGGTAAATGCCATAAATTTCATGTTCTCTGGTGCCTCTTAACTGGTAATAGAAGGTATTAAAACTGATGAGCATGAGTGCAGTTAATTGCTTCTAACAAGGTGAATCACTTTTCTAAGTTATTTTTATCTATTTTCTCTAAAACTTATGACGGTCTTTGATACTGTTGTAGGTTATTTAGTTTCTCAATATGTGTTTAATAAATAAAGTAAAGCTGAAGTGCAAAGGGCACTTTATAGAAGAGTAGCACATAAAATTACAAAGCGCTATTCCACAGGAAATTGAGACTAACTTAGCAAATGAGGTTTGACATTTGGTAACTACAGATATGCGGTTGACTCAGTTTGGTATGGTTTTAATTTGACAGATACTCCTTTATTGAAATTAGTATTTAATAACGTGTTTAAACTTTGAAATGGAAGGGGAGAAGTTTCACTCCCAGTTGTGAAGTGATGAGCCCATTTGCTTCAACCCCAGCCTTAATGAGATCACTTTTTTAAAATGTGTTTACATGACTCAATTTTTTTTATCGACATATGTGGTGAGATTGGAAGTTCGCCTTACACAAAGGGTGGGTCAAAAAGCAGATTTATAAATGAAACCAGTACTCCAAGCTTTGCTATAGGACGCTGTTTTGTTGTCCTTATGCTTTCTAGCTTTTCCAGCAGTTTTCCACAGAAGAAATTGTAAGTGTAGGATTTTTAAACTAATATATCTTTATTTTTACACCAAATGCTCAAATTAACACCTCCAGAAGTTGTGATGAAGATACATGTGTGTCTTGGAACTATGGACCATTATAGATTTTCAGTGTTGTTGGAGATTTTCTATTTTATTTTATTTTTTGCCTGTTACTCATTGCAAATACAGCTTTCCTCTTAAGACTAGCTGAAAACTCCATGTGCACATCAACTGTTGAATTTCAAACACTTTAATATGGGGCTCTTCACGTTTATTTATATAGTAGGTCTTGAAGGGACAAAATTATGTAAGTTGTGGATGAAGCAGACAGGGCAGGAAAACGTCTGAGGTGCTGAGACTTCAGAATTTCATTAAGTTTATAGAAGTTGAGGACATTGAGTGCTTTTGAAGGTATCGCCTTTTCAGCCCTCAACTGATGAGGAGTTGGTCTTTGGGTTTTTCAAGTAAGAGATATTTTTTTATTTTATTTTTAATATTCAAAGAAAAAGTAATCTTATTTTGTTGTTACAGTGTTTGCGTTCATTAAGAGCTGACTTCTGTATCTTGGACACATTTTTCACATTCGTTGTTTGGTTGCAACTAACTCTCCTTTTTGGAAAGTAGTCCCAAAATCTGTGAAATTTTAAGGGACGCCTGTTCTACTGGAAGTAGTGCAATGAATTAATGAGCTAAAATTGATGAGAACTAGTGCAAGTGCAAGGCTGGTGTTAAGTGGAAGATCGGCTCCCGCTCCTTGTCATTAACTTCAAGTACAGGGCTTTCTGCTGTCAGCCTGTGGGAAGAGAGCCACATGGCTGAGAACAATCCCCATCACTTGAAAATACGTGTCCATATTTAATATAAGACAAATTTTCAAGTTTGGTTTATTTTTATGTTCTTTCAACCTCCAGAACAATAAAACGTAGACCAGATCTCAGCTGATGCAAACTGCCAAGGATTAATTTATATCAGCCAAGACATTCTTACTTTACTAATGAGTTTTAAATGTAAAGTGTTTGTGTGGGTTTAATAGCTATGTGAGTGCAATAGCTATACATCAGTAATTCATAAGCTTTTAATGTAATTCAAGTAGATTGGAGTCTCTTTCATGTTTAGTTTCTAGTATTTGTGTTTTTACAAGACCTTCATATTTATTTATGGAATGTTCACAAACTGTCTATCTGGAAGTGGATTTCTGTGCTTTTTTTTTTTTAAATCAGTACTTATTTATCACCTGGTACTAAGATTTTCTTCCATAATGTCACTTTGTTGGAGGCATATATGTGTATATTTCTTTTCATAGATACATATGAGTATATTTCATGAATAGAACATGCATTTTTATCGTGATGCTTATTTTGGGATGATAAAAGAGATGGCTGACAGCTGAGAATACTATCTATTTTCTTTGGATTAATTGTCAATCTAACTTTTTTTTCCCCTGGTAATTTGCATAAGACTATGTACCTAGTTAGTCTTGGGAGATAGGTAGCCTCTTTATATGTGATGTAATAAGCAGGCGTCTGCTTTGGCTATCAGCGGATGTGGAGTCTGGAAATTGAAAGAATTTGCTGCTCTTGCTGCTTCTGTTTTCAGTTCTTGAGGAGTCTTCTATGTTTACTGCACAGCATTTTGCATTTTCGAATTGACTTGCATTTTTGTAGCTCACGTTTTCAAGTCACAGTAATGTAGTGACGTTTTCAAGTCACAATAAACAGAACTATATAACACAAAGTAATCATATAAAAGCAATTAATAATTTGCAGTATGTTTATTGTTTGTATATGTTAGATAAAGATTCATGCTTGAATGACTACTTTTGATAGGTCAAAGGAATAAAAATAAAGGCAGAATGAATAATGCTTGTTGGTTCCTTTAGAGTTTGTCAGTTGAGAGTATTAGAAGTCAGGTTCTTAGCTGAGCTAAACAAAAATTTGAGAACCATGGTGGTGGGAGTTCAGTGTCCAGCTCCAAGGCGTGTGGACCTCAGTACCATGGGCTCTTAGAACATCCAAAAGGCAAATACAAATTTTTCTGTTGGCAACAGACGGCTTAAAGTCATCTTCTGGGGAGGTGTTGGTACTCGCACTCCAAGGAGTCTGGTCTGCCCTTTCTAAAGTGAGGGGGGTCGTTGGGATCTGTCACTCTGGGGAAACTTTTCTGTCCACTTTGCTTTCTGAACCATAGAAATGATTAAATGTAGAAGTGGAATAGCCTGAATCTGAACTCGACGTGTCACTTCTGTTTTTTAGAAAACTCGGAGAAACACAAAATACCTATCGTATTTGCAGAGTCCTGAAGACAGTCTTTAATGGCATAGTGAAACTATGCAAGACATTTAAAAATACTTTAAAGATGAAAATTTAGACCATAAGTAAGAAGTGGCAATGTGTTGTTTTGTCGGGGGGGGGTTCAAGTACGCTGCTTTGAACAAACACAAGCAGAAGCAGGAAATGTATTTTAGCGATCAAATTCAGCAGCAATATCCTTAATCCCGTTATAAGTAGCCTCTAAAAGGAAATGTGTTTATAATGTGAAATCTCTGAATAATAGAAAACAAACAAAAATAAACATGCATCTGGGCTAAAGGACGTTCTTTGTATAAATGTAACACCTGCCTGAAGAATAAAAGCAAGTTTACCATGCTTGGTGTATTAACAGAAATATTAAAAGTTTCATTCTTAAGTGTTTATTTAAATAAAGGATGATAGTTTTTTCTGGGCAGTAGCAGTTGGTTTTATTGCCAAATAAAACATCTTACAAATTTATTTTCTAAATAAATATTTTAGGTTGAGATGTTTTGTAACAGTTTTATCAAATAAATATGAAAATACTGAGAAACTGAATATAGATTTTTCATAGCAATTATTTGTTAGTGACTTCCCATTGCCTTCTCAAAGACATAAATGAATAATTTAAAAGTTAGGCAAAGGTCATTAGTGCAATTTATTCTTTAAGTTATATATCTGTTCTATTTTGCTTTTAAAGCTGGACATGAAAATGAAAATAGCAGAAGGTAAATTTCATGAAGAAAAACTTAAATTACAGCAGAAGCATGATACTGATGTTCAAAAGGTAAGAAGTGTTTGTATTTTTTTTTTCCAAAGACAGTATATAAAAGAAAATAATAGAGACTGATTACAATAAATAATTTGCAGTTGTACTTTAACTTATTCACAATTGCAGTTAATGTTCCTTTAAAGTAAGATTTTAGGTAACAGTGTATAAGCTGATAGGAATGCAGAATATTCTATGATAACATAAACTTAGGAAGGAAAAAACGCTTGCAGAAAACAGATGAAAATACAAGGTGATTTGTTTGTTTGTTTGAACAGGACAACCTATTTTACCAGCCTGACAGCTTCTATGGATTCATATGCCGATGAAATCATAAACTCATGATTTTTGTTTTAGAGAGTAAACGCTCATATTATAGAAAAATGTGAACAAAAATATTTAAAACAATTACATTTTTATGGACAAAATGCCAAAAATAACAGTAGGAAAATCATGAAGTATATCACACATGTTCCCACTGATACAGCAATAGTGACTGTTCTCACGTCTCTGTTTTGACACTGTATCTTAAAGCATAGGCTGGTCAATAAACAGTTTGTTATTTATGTTATTGTGTTGTTAAGCTGTATGTGGCTTTTAATTCTTCACAGCAATAAAATGACAGCAGATATACTTCCTTTGGGTTAAGTTGGATTTGTCTTTATTGCGTTGCATAACGCAACTTTTGGGAAGATTACAAAAAGACTATCAAAACCCATACTGTTACTTTTAATACCATGTTTTAAACGTGGGGTCAAATTCTGCGAGGTACTAAGTGCCTTCTGAAGCACTCTGATCCCAAGAAAGTAATGGGATTTAAATGCTCAGCGTCAGGATTGTGATGACTTATCCTGCTGTAAGCTTTGCATTACTGAGTACCTCTGTTTTGTTTCTTAAGACTGAGTCACAAACTTGGAGGAAGTTAGTTGACACAACACTATGACACATCAAAGCCTCCTGAAAGGATGTTAATATTTGGTCAGGTGCATATTTGGCTCATCTGTTCTCAAAGTCTGCAAGCATAACTAGCTAGCAAAGCTGAGAGTCTAAAGGAAACAGCTTTGTGAGAATAAGAAATAGTTTAAATGCTTTCTCATCCCTGGAGTTGTCATCCTTTTCTAACTGATGTTAAAATTCCGGCTTTTGAAGTTGTTTAATAACGTTGGATATTTTAGAAAAGGTTAAATAGTGTCATATTAATCTTTAAAGACACAAAACATATAATGCAGATGGAGTAATATTGTTTTAAGATGAAAGCTTCTGTTTGATGAGAGATTTGGGGCACTGTTATAAAATTTCTGTGACTTTAATGTTTATCTTCAACACAAAGTTTAAATTAAAATACTATCTCAAACTGTGCAAATATTCAAGCATTTTTTTTCCCCAAATCAGCGTGTACAGAAATATGAACGTAGTTACACCTCATATACTTCCTCTATTCCAACCCATTGTTTCTTGTAATACGTACAAAGAATTGCAATTGGTGAAGTACAAAAGAGTGTAATGAAGTTCACCAATTATTTAAGTATTTCTTAAACCTGCTGAGAATTTTAGATGCTTTTAAATTGTATTAGGAAACATAAATATGAAAAGGGAAACAAATCCTTTCTAGTTGCAGCAGCAGCACCACGAAACTTCCAAACTCAACAAAAGCAACATTGGATTTGCCCAAGTTTAAAATAAAACAAAAAGACCCCCCTAAAACATGAAACTCCTTTTTAATCTACTGGCTACATTTATCTAAATCAATCCTTTGTTTATGACTTGGCAGTCTTAGCTGTGAAAATTACTTAGACTTGATCGCTTAGCCCTGCACGACCTAAGCACTTCTTGAAGGCAGCTCTTTGACAGAGATCAGTGTATAGTATTTTGTGCACTGGTTGTAGTTTTGGGTTTTTTGGACTCTTGTTAAAGTATTGTGAATTTTCCCTACAGATTTTGGATAGAAAGAATGATGAAATAGAGGTATTGAAGTCCCTCTACAAAACCAAACAAAATGAAGCTGAGGAGACGATTAGAAAACTGGAGAAAAAAGGTGATTTTTATCTTCAGGGTGGTTGTTTTCTGCGTGGTGGTATTGTACTGCATCCTTCTTGTGGCTATGGGCTTACGTGTTCCTTCTAGGTGCAGATGTCCCTTTCCTCTTCATTTGCAAGTCTTGACCTAATTTTTCCTTTAGATTTTGAGAGGCTTGTCCGGTTGTCTTTGCTGTCCAGTTTCCAAACCAATTTTTCCAAGAGTCAGTGTAATCTTATGTTTAATACTTACAGGTTTTATGAGAGTCATCAAAAAAAATTTCTTTGATACCAAAGTATTTTGACCACTTATTTCAAACTTTTTGGAATCTCTGGCTCAAGGTTAATTTATTTTTACATTCAGTACATTTTAATCAAACCACAATGTATTATTTATTTAGGACTGTTGCGGCAAGAGATTTCAGACATTAGTAGTAGTGTTGACTATATTGTAAGTAAAAAAAGTTGGCCTGAGTGTGGCTTGTCAGCAGTTTTTGAACGTTAGTTTCTTTTAGAATTCCTTGGAGTCCATTTACACTGTGGACTAAACCACAATGTAAAATAATACACAAATTTGGTAACCTACGTACAAAAAAAGGAGAGAGTTCCATGTATGTTGTTTCCTGCTCCTTGACAAAGTAAAATGTCCAGCAAGGGATCTGGTGCTTCTGTTGGTGGGCTGGTGGTTGTGCTCAGCTGTAACGAGTTGTGTTCGAGTCACCTACACTCTTGCCAGATAGTGAAAAATCATCAGGCACTTTTGAAAAGTGAGTATGTACCTGCTTTGTTTTCCACAAAATTTGTCGGACTGTGAATTCTTAATGCAATCACTTGCAATTTAAGTTGGGGAACTTAATTTCCTTGTATATCTTGGGCATTCAACCTTCACAAGAACCTTTTCTCCCAAGGATGCACATAAAATCAGGTTAAAAATGCCTGTTTTCTTTACGTTACAGAATTTTGTTGATGTATATTTACTGCTTCAGTAAGGAAAACTCACTATGAAATATTTTGTAAATAATGTAGAGAAGAGAGAACACCTGGTAATATTTTAGTGACACAGAATCTAAGTGGTAAATTTTAAAGAAGCACATGCATTAAGTATTTTTTGAGATCCAGAAACCATCAGAAAGCCAGGTCAATTGGAAAACTGATGTAATCTGATTGTATCTGTTGCCAACACTGCAAAATCCCAAAGGTGTCTCTTGAATGGTTGCTTATTTTCCCATTTTTGACAGTTCAGACCCTTGTTCGTGAGTCACAAGTCGTCAGAGAAGCAAAAGAGAAGCAGATTGTGGAGTTAAAGAAGATGTGTGAGCAGAGCAATGATTCTTTGAACAATGAGTGGGAGAAAAGGGTAATGAATAATGCTTGCTTTCTTTGAAAGACTCCTACAGTGTATATCTGGGATAATATATTTTGTCACTTTAAAAAAAAAAAATAAGGGATATGTTACTTTTAGTGATATTTTCTTATGCTGATTTTATTTTTTTCTGGAGTAACCTTGCAAGACTCTCTTTGCTGATGCTTGCACACCCACACCCGCCCAGCTGGTCACTCTGTTCCTGGCAAGTCGCTGGGTGTATTAGGGAAGTGTTTCTTTCTGGTTGACCTGACATGGAATTTTAATCTCGGTAAACCTGCTGCTACCTGCTGCCACGGTGATTCCTTTGAACTATTATTTTTGCATTGGGTCATGAATTCTTCAATGTATTCTTATTTATTGTTAGACTCAAGACAGCAGCAAAGCAGAGAGAAAAGCATGTTTATTGCAAGACAGCTTCACCTTTGTCCAGATTATTGTCAGTATTTGTCTTGCTTATCCCTCTCAGAAGAGGGAGGGTCACAAAAAGGGCAGAACCACCTCCCTTCGTAGATGAAGTATGCTGTTTAATTTAAATTTTTGCAGCCCTGCATCTGGAAGTGATGTTGGTTTTGATTCTTGTCTTGTAAGAGATAAATCATAAATCTTGTCCTTTGTGCTTAAGACCTTGAGGCTTCAGTGTTAGGTGGGGTTTTTTGCTTTGTTTTAGAGAAGCATTATTTTCAGCCCGCGGTCATCCCACTTTTTGCAGTTACCTAGCAAGTGCTATTCCTACAGATGTAACTGTCATCAATGATGGCAGTGTGCAAACAAGAAGGTGAATTAAAATGCTAATATTAATTCTAACTTTATGAAATTATAGAAGTTAAAGCGGAGCATGTATCTTATGGAAGAAAATGGGTAGTGGCAAGTATGGCGGAAACATAGCAGAAGTTAACAATGCAGTATTGTTATAACTTTATATACGACTTCTTCTGTGTATTTTTTTTCCTTTGAATAAATGCAGGTTATTTGAATAGATGTTGCTGACAATAATGCAAATATTACTATAGTCTGTTGTACAGGAGGTAGAGATGTTCCCTTAATTTTTGTTTTTATTTATATTTTATGCACCTGGAGATTAAATATTTAATTATTTATTTCCCCAGATTATTTTTAAAAGGCTCTCAAATTCGGCAAATATTCTGAACACCACAGTATACACATGATACTTCTAATAATAATTTATTAGCATTCTTATCTTTTGGATGAAAAATTTTATGTGAAGTTACTGCACACTGTTGAAGTCTGTTAAATAATAGTCCAGATTCACAGACACCTCCATGATTTTGCTAGTCTATATGATGGAGAGAAAAATCTATACTTGGGCAAATTAACCTGACTTTAGCAGTGTGTTTAGAATGATGCTTTTATTTTGTATCTTGCAGCTTTCTCCTTCAGCTGTGAAATGGATTTGTTAGAAACTTGAGAAATATATAATAGCTGTTATACAGCCAATACACCGTGCAAGTTTCCTATGCTAATTTGACATGACATTATTCTGTACTATTGTATAGATAGCAAATTTAGATTTGAGGCTGCTTAACTAGAAAGGGAGGCCACTGGTGTTTAGAATAGAAATCAAGGTTTAGTAATGACACAAATAATCCTTTCATTAGACAAGTAGATAGTCAAGGCTCTCCAGCTTCTTACAAACTGAGAGGCAGATAAACTGGCAGTGTAAGTATCTGGAGAGAGTATTAGTGTTTCTGTAACAGAAATTCATTAATTTTGTGCAACAGTCATTGGTGTTCAGTTTAAATATGTAAACAAATAGAATAGCAGAGAATGGCAAAAATATGTGTGTGTTTTAGTGTTCTGTATGGATAAGTTATGCCCTCTATACATTTTTAAATGACTTCTAAATTACCGTTTTATAGAGTCATGGTAGACCTATTTAGTGAGACAATGATGTAGTTTTGTTATAGAGGACAGAAATGTGGCCTGTGCTAGTTATTTTGTTTATATACTATAATAATATAATACTTATAAATGCTAGTTTTATATGCCATTTATTATTTGGTAATATTTTTGTGATGCAGCTTCACAATGCTGTGGCTGACATGGAGAAGGAGAAGTTTAATATTCGGAAGAAGCACACAGAAGATATGCAGGAACTGCTTGAGGACACCAATGCTCGTCTTAGCAAAATGGAGGAAGATTATTTGGAACAGATAAAGTCAACTGTAAGTTTTTTTTGTAAATATGTCACGACAGCAAGTGTCTCTTGCAGTATTCAAATTTTGTGTGTTTGTGCAAAAGTGTATATAAAAACTGTTGAGCTGAGAAATATTTTTGATAGTGCAATGCAGTTGTTCTCTCTTGGGAGAGAACAGTGTCCTGGCAGCCAATCCAACCAAGGATTTTTCCACCTGGATAAAATTCATTGAAGTACAGCCCTTCAACGAATACTACACAGATATATGTTTGTATTGAAGGACTGTTTCTAGTATTTCTCACTGTTTTTGATTCACGTTAGCAGAACTTTTGTCTCTGTAGGTTTGTAGACTATAAAAAAGGATTTATATAGTACATCTATTTTCATAGATACATGTGACTTTGTACTTACCCACCTCCTCTTTGAATGATCAAATGCTTGTGTTAGATTAAAGATCAAATGAAAAGGATTTTAAAAATAATTATTGTATTATTCTAATTTATTGCATTTCTTTCTTAGAATAATTAGAAACATGTAAGCAGGTGTAATCTGGATTTTGTGCCCACGATATAAATGATGTAAAAAGCAAAAAATTAACAAGTATCCTCAAGAAAGCATCCTGTACTTTTTATCAGGATGAGGTATGAAGAAAATTGAATGAGTGAAAAGACAATGTCAAACAAAATTTATTCCGTTATTAATGAATGTTGAATTTAAAAATTAGCATTCAGATCGTGTCATAGGTAACAGTAAATACAGCGAAAAATGGACACAGTCTGTCAGCAAGATTGAATTTAAGAACCATCAAAACTAGACAGATCTTGCTGAGCAGCTTCTGATTTAATAATTAAACAAGGTAGAGTTCAAGGCAGGGCTTAAGATGAAAGACTAGACTGTCACTGAAAATTAGTTTTCTTTTTTTCTCTCTCCCTTTCTTTCTCTATCCTGATTTTTGGGGTTTTTTTTTGTTGGTATTTCAGAGTTTCCTTGTTCAGAGTTTCATGTTGTCAAGAATGCCATTGCTGTTAACAAGTGAAATTGGCTGAACAATTTAACTAATATCATAGAACTGATAAGTAGGGTTTTGTGCATTGAACAAGTATTAACTTCCTTGAGGGGTGGGAGTTATGATATTTGGTGATACGTTAGGTAAGACTCTTTTTTCTTTTTTTTTTTTTTTTTTTTTTTTTGTTGTTGTTCTTTTAAAAAACCCCACCAAAACCAAACCAGTGCCCAAGAAACCCCATACTGTGCAGCTGGCTTTGCATTGATGGAAAAGTTTGCTGTCCTATGTTCATGAAATACCTTAAGCCGGTTGACAAAGTTCAGGTGACCGTTCTGGCTGTGTGAGGTTCTTGCCTTAGTCCAGGCTCATTTAACAATTCTGTGACAGTTGGGGTACTAACTTGAGACGGCAGATGTTTGAGTTTTTATTTTACTTTAACAGAGGGTGAAAATACTGTTCCACTTCCCTCATCTTTGGACCTTTGTTCATATAAAAATAATTATGATACATCCTGGAAGGACAGCTGTGTCTTATTTTTTGACTCCAGCCTCCCGAGTTCTTCTCTCATTTCCGTGCATATTAACATAAGTTTAGGGAAGAACGGGAAGTAGTAGAGTAGTCTCATGCTACCTGCCTGTTCTCATTCTGCTCATTTTTAAAATTGTTTATATTAGGAGATGACGTTCTGGGAAAAAGATACAACTTTGGATAAATGTTTGTAATTTATTGAAAGAAAATCACTGTAATTAAACAAATAATATGGAGAAGTGGATTAGGGAAAGGTATAGCAGCAGAGAGTTGAGGAATGCACTCTCAGTCCTGATTTGCTATATTCCTGTGCACAACGCTTTCCTTCTCTGTATGCCTCCATTTTCCAGTAATAAAATGGAGATTATATACTTACCTTACAAGATGATTGGTGAATTATTGAGTTAATATTTGTTAATTGATTTGAAACACAGCTAGATAGTATTCGCACTGTTAATGTAGCGTTTGTATTATAACATTCTTCTTATATCCTCCAAATCCATAGCAGATATTACTGTATCTTATTGTTTACATCCTTGGATGTGGTTTTGCCAAAGTGTGCACATAAAAGGCAATTGTTTAAAATCTATAATTCTTTAGCAACCTAAGTGCATTGCTCCTTGTTTTAGTTTAGAAATTTGAGATATATATATTTTTGTCTGTAAACATATGATGGTCGTAAAAGTACTCAGAAGAATATTTTAGCATGAAAGAGCTACAGATTTCACTGGATGCTATACAGTTTAATATGTTTTATAGCTGACTTTTATAGCTGCTCATCACCATAATGATCAGTAAAATCTTTTTATATATATAGTTTTTTCCTCAAATACTCTTTCCCACATGCAGGTTGTACATATTGCTAGTGATAACACGCTTTTTGGTTAATGGAAGGTCTAAAAATGCTTTACGTGTATTATCATCCATTACAGTTTTCCATAGAAATATCTGTTGTCTCTCCCATTTTAAAAGATTTGTAGTTTAGAAATCAGTTGCGCATATTGTTTTGCTTAGGGGAGAAGACATGTTACTTTGGGCGGTGAAGAGACACCCATATTTTGAAGATTTTTTTTTTTTTTTTTTTGTATACAACGTAGAATTTACTGCCATGATTGATGATAGCTTTGCTATTGTAACTCTTGTGTCTCTGGATCACCAAAGAACCTTGTTGCTTTAGGCTACTTAATAACAACAGAGGTATACCCTAATTTATTCTGGTGTTTTCTCAACAATGACCTATTCTTTTAGAACCAGACAGTCAAAAAACTGGAGGCTCGTGTCCAGCAGTTGACTGTTGAGGCTGAAAATAGTAATTTACAGCGTCAAAAATTATCTCAAGAAAAGACTGATGCAGAACAACGTTACCAGGCGGTATGCTCTGAACTTCAGGAAGTGAAAGCAAGGTAATTAAATAGCGGTTGCTGTTTTTAACATTGAAGAATATGGAATTTCTGAAAGCAAACATTATTCATTTTATTTCAAGAATTCAGTGAATGGTAATTGGCATTAGAAAATTGTCACAAAAATGTATTAATTGATGCAAAACTCATTTTTGGAACTGACCCAAATGACCATAGTAAGGAGTATGTTATCTTTCCGTAATTTATAAGCATTTCATTCTGTTACAATGAGCACGTGGTACAGGCAGACTTGCGTACTCTGTAGAATTGATACTGAGCAGGTAAGATGCCAAACTATGAAAGCAATTTCCATGTTCTGTTTGCTTACTACTTGTAGGCACAGCTCACTTCAGAAAGACAAGGACCATATTATACAGGAATATGAGGAGAACTTTCAGCAACTACAAAGTAAATATGAAGTTGATATAAATTTTATAAAGCAGGAACATGCTCTCTCTGCAGCTAAGGTATGCTTCCATCTATAATAGGCATTAAAATGTTGTTTATTTTTTAAGTGGTCTCCTCAAGATAGACGTAATGCTTATGAATAAATCCAAGGCACTGTTCAGTTCCTTAAGTTATTCATGTACATAAGTTTAAAAAAAAAATTGAGATTTAATTTTTCATTCCCAAATTTGACTGAAAAATCATCTGAAGTTGACTGATGATTAGGGGTGGTGTTGGTGGGGTATGTGTACATACAGGTGGTATTTCCATAGCTGATTCAGATAAGGTACAATTAATATGCTGATTTTGTTTGGGCTTCTGTAAAAATTCTGGATACCAGACGACCTCAGCACACTTAAAGACTTAATGTTTTCATAAGGCCTCTTCAATGAGGGAAAATATTTTTTCCAGAAATAAACTGTCTTGCAGGCCTCTTAATATGGAACATTATGTTAAATATTTATGTGTGTAAGAAATTATTTTTAAATTCTGCAAGTGTACATTCCACCCAAAATGTAATAAATCTGGTTTGTTTCTGTAAAAACATCTATCAGGTTGATATCTACCAATATGCATACGTGGATATATAGTATATATTTAATATAATTTTCAAGTTAAATAATTGTAGAAAAGGCTCATGTTTTAAATACCATCTGCTAATCCTTAGAGCCATAGGGCAAATGGGGTCTTCTGCATTTATTTACTGGAATTCTGGGAGCTTTAATGATACTTTAGTCCATTTCATTTACAAGGTATTTTTCTTTCTTTCAGTTGTTAGTGCCAAGGGTTGGTTTTTTTTTTTATTATTAGGTTTTTTTTTGTGGTTTTGTTTACATTTCTAAGTTCACCAGACGGACAGAAGTGACGTATCCAGAGTTGTAAACTCATACAGGTTTTTTTCCCAAGTTGATATTTTTTTCCAATTTCCAGGCATCCTTGAGAAATAAATTTAAAAATGCAAAAGATGTATCTGTAGAGCTAATGAGGAATGCAACACAAAAATTCCTTTTTCTGTTAAATCCCTACAGGCATCTGATGCGATTGAAGAATTACAGCATAGTGTGTCTCTACTAAAACAAGAGTTACAAGATTCAGAACATCAAAGACAGCAACAGCTGAGGGTGAGCCCTGAATTTCTTACTCAAGAAGGACCAGCCCTTTTTACTTTTTCCAGTGATTTGAATGTTTAGATAGCCATACTGAAATGCACTTATAGATAACATGTATCTTTGTATGGATTTCATTCATAGAAATATATAGTGTTACCTTATGCTTAAAGGTTGATTTAAAAAGTATGACTAAAAGGGATCATTTTATGGATAAGAGCAGAATTTTCACAGGAACTTTTTGGCTGTTTGTTGTAATTCACCTGTTAAAACAGTATAAACGTGTATCAGTGGACTACAGAGAAGCATGTCAAAGAATTACGAATATCTTTTTCTTTTCCTAAACTGCAAACACTTTTAAGTAAGTTTCAAAATGGTTTTTATTTTTGTTGCTATTTAACAGTTCGGTTCAATATTCCATCTTCCCATAGACATTTAAATTAATCCTCCTATCTCAGGATAATATGTTCCACATCTGTATCACATATCAATCCTGTTTGAGTTTTGGCATCTATTTTTCCTCCTATGTCTTTCATTTCACAGTCCATGTGGTACAGAAGGGCATTTTAATAGCTCAGGAGAACAAATTGCTTTTTCTTTTTAGAAAACATGAATCATGCCTTTTGAGGTAGTTCTGTTATGTGTGGATATTTTTGCTGTTGGTTGAACTTTTTTGTATGTCAAAGAATTTTTTAATGATGATATAAAGTGGATTTTTAATTTTTATGGACTGTTCTAAATAATAACAAATGTGTGTGTTTAATGACTGCTTTGAAATGAAAGAAGAATGTGATTTGTCTATTTAGAATCACGTCTCTTCCTTTGCAGGATCAAGAATACAAGCTTCAACAGGACAAACTTCACTTGGAGCGTGTATATGAAAAACAGGTAATGTTTTCAGGAAAATATACCGTCTTATGCACATTTCCAATTTTGTTCTATACAGAAGCTAAAGGTTTGAATTCTGAAATCCCCAAAGTAGTAAATTTTGGGATCCAAGCATTTCACATGGGTTGGAAAAATAATCAGACAAATTCAAGGAATATTTTAAGTACAGCTATTTAAGTACAGCTATTTAAGTACAGAGGTGTCGCCTCTGATTCTAGGTACACTTCATCTTAAAGCACTTTGCAAATACTGTCTACTCTTTTAGACTTTGAACGTCAATAGATTTCAAATTAAACTTCAATTTTAGTGATATTATATGTTCAACTAATGCAGTGTTTAGTAAGAGGGTGCATTAGATGCCTATTTAATTGAAAGGATGTGTTGTTCAAACATGTCATTTCCAAATGTGGCAAATTTATAACATAAAATAATGAATTGTGAGCATAGCTACTTGTGACTTGGTAACAGCATTTGCAACATGAATTGTAGTGAGTTTTTGGTTTGAGTTAGTGCCTTCTGTTGACTTGAATTCAAATACTTTTTCCTTCCAGGATATGTTTTGGTCTAATCCTAGCCTATATTTGTCTTTTTAGACAAGTCATGGTTTTCATGGAGGTTGACCTCAAGAAAAGTGTAGGATTGGAATAATATTGCAGGTCAAAATAAAAATATATTAACATAATTGGGGTATATTCTAGCTATTGAAGTATAGTGGACATTGGTTTATTGCAATATATCACTTCCTCTGCAGATAAGTACAGATTAAATACGGCTGGTAATGCTTCCAGGCACCAAGTCCAAATGCCATCAAATGGCTCACACCTACACTATTAAACTTTATGATTCTGGACAATAAGGTGGACGCATCCGTGTTGCCTTTCTGCAGTGGTGCCTGTCCTGTGTGAATCTTGAATGAGGTTTGAGGATCACTTGGGAGAATGCTACTTAGCATGGGCTAAGAGCATGTCAAAATCACTCTGCACCAGTAAGCACAGAGATTGAAGTTGTAACTGTGTCAGTAAACAAGAAAGTAGACCCTTTATTTTTAATAGGTAACTTAACAGCAGTTTGCCTATTCATAAATTTTGATGTAACTGTGTTTTCAAAATCAAATCTTTGAGAAAGGAGGAGAAAAAATACATGTGAACAATCTATGGATATAAATCCATAAAATAGTGTAGATTGGCCCATAAAATACTAAAACAAGCTTGCCTTCAAGTAAAGGAATCGTGAAGTCTCTGGTGCAATCTGTTCACTTAAGAACCTACCCATTATCTAATAATCTTTATTAGTCTACAGTGGCTATTGCCTGCTAGGATATTTAAACATCAAACAAATAATAGGTAGTAACCCTAAATGTCACTTTTTGATTAAATGTGCTTATCTGCTGAATCAGGAACCAGTTAGGCTAAATGGTTTTACAAGCAAAGGAAACACCTGCTTTTTATAAATAATCTACCGCTTGTTTTCCAAACATTCAGCTAAGCGTAAGAACAGTGACAGATTATTCCTGAGAGCCATTCTCGAGCCAGCTGTTAAATATATGTAATTTTACCAAGTTTGGCAATACCTTCTTGGCTGTCTGATAGACAGCCCATAGGTTTGGAGGCTCTTTCAAACCAACTAAGTATTCAGACTGCCATGTAGTAAACATCTATGTGGAACTGCTTACAGTAGAGAATCTCTAAACTTGTTTTTTTTCATTGGACTATACTCTTATGCTTCTGACTATACACTTATTAAAACACATTTTTCTTTATTATATTGACTTAATAGCATGTAACACTGCAGATGATTGTAGGTGAATAAAGGATTTCCTGTGCTCCCCATCCAGTAAAGAAAAACATGCTTAGTACCTCACATTGCCACATTGTTACTTGAGCAATCCTAAAAGCAAACCAAACTCTTGTATTTAATCTGCCTTTGGCAAAAAATATTATGAAAACCCTGGTTTGGACCATGCCTGGGAGGTTGCCAAATTCTGAGGCTGCTTTCCTCTCTTGATCCAGAAGTACCAGAGAAAAGAATTCATCATAAAAATGTCTATTCCTGGTTAGTGAATTTAGGAAGTGGGAGTCAGATTTTGTTCAATGTGTTGTTGCGACTGTATTGCTTTATAGGGAGAGAAGCAGTTTCTCAGATCGCTAGGATACGTTCCTTGTGAGGTCTTGAAAGTTGCTATTTTCACTCTGCATTGATCAAATACTAATAGGAATTAAAATAGTATTTCAAATTTAAATGGTAACTAAAATATACTGGGAAAAATACAAACGTTTAGAGGGGAATTAAAGGCCTCTAAGTTTTTTGTAGCTGAGTATTTTTAGGATATTTATGTAAGAGGTCTGTTTGTCTCACTTTTGTGTGCAAATGTCTTTTAAAATATGTGTGTATAGATATTTCCTGGTGTAATGGCATTTGCAAGGAGGAGAATTACTTGGAAATGCACAGTTTGCTTGGGGAAATGGAAAGGAAGAGGGATAAGCAGCGTGGCCAAGCGAAGGAAAATGGAGAGAGGTGTGGGACCCCATGATGTTAGACAGTAATGATCCTCTGCTGTGTACCGAGGTCATGTTTAGTGATGTGGAAGATTTTTATACTGCAAGATTATTACAAGGGAACACATATAATAATGCCGATCTAGGTAAGAGATGATGGGAAAGAGACAGGAGGATGACGGGGGCAGCTTTTTTCTGTTGTGCAAAGATGCAGAGGCTTTCGGGTTGCACTAGGATTGATTTCTTGCCACATCCATTGGAGTGACAGATGACTTATTCTTCTGGATTCACACTGTACTATAAGCAGCACGTGGTCACAGTTTACGATGGAATAATAATTGTTAGCTAAGAAGCTATATCATTTTAGAGGCATCTGTATGCTTTTTGTGGGGTTGTCAGTTGTACACTTATACAAGAGTGCCATACCCCCGCCTTTCCAAATGGCATTTTTAATGTCTGTATGCAAAATGGAAAAATGAAAAGTTTTATATAATGCTTCAAGCACTCTGGTTTGATTTCACTGGGTCAGGAGTTCATTAGTAGTAAACCACTTTTCCTCAAAGTTTTACTTTTCTTAGGAGTATCTACCCTCAGCTAGTTAACGTTTGAGTATGTATTATTGTAAAGTAATGTTATTTACTATCATTATGTTGGTATTTTTATTGTTGTAAGAATTGATAAAAAGTAGTTCACTTTGGGTATTCACAAATTGGTAAGTAGGAACTCTGCACCATAGAGAATACATGTCATTATTTTAGGCAGATTTCTATATACTTTCCTGTATTTATCTAAAGAAAATCTAGTTCCTTTTTGTGTCATTACTGATATTTCTTTATTCTAGAGAATAATATTCATTTTGAGAAGAAAAATAGCTCTATTGGCTATATTCTCGTACTTCATCTCTCTGTTAATCCTTATTCTTGCATTTTATGTAACTTTAGAAATACATAGATGGTTGTCTACATCAGTGCAAAAGAAATATGCAAAATATAGGTTTTATAATTTAAAATAACATTTTTTTTAAAAATCAGACTCTGTTTTAGCTAAAACATGGTATTTTTTTTTCCTTCAAATGGTAGATTCATGGCATCCGGAATGATCTTGATAAAGAAAGAGGGGATGCTCAAAAGAAAATTCGCAAACTGGAAGAGACTTTGAAGTAAGTGAATGTGGAATAATTGTTGAACCATCCCCAATTTTTTAGTCAAATTTATTAAATAAACTTATACTTTGTCTCATCAAACTGCCTTCCTATAATTTGTCTGGGTTATCTTCCCATTGTAAAGCTGCATCTTCAGGGTTCTAGTCAGCCATAAAAACTAACGAAGTAAAGCAAGAACCAAGCCGCCTAAATTTGGTGACTTTCAAGTGGTAGGAGTAAAACAGAATTGAAGTTAGTGATGTCAGCTGGTCTTGCCCTGTCTAATAAACGAAATTGGCTTCAATTTAGAATGGATGCATAGTAGGCAAATAATGCAAAATAAAGACTAGTTGCTTTGGACTATTTTAGAGGAAGGGATTAATTTGAAAGATGTATTTATTTAAATTATATTTTAACTTGATTTAGTATATGATATTTGTGATTTTTTTTTTTAAAATATCTGTAAATTACAACTTTAATGTGGATTTTTCCTCTTTGATACCACACTTTTTTGTGTGAATACTTATTTTTCAAATGTAGGTAAGGCTCAGAGAAATGGTCTGCAGCAAGCAGAAAACACTTCTCATTAACTAACTTGGAACAGCTTTTTTGCTGACCTTGTACATTAAAACACTAATCAGGATGCAACAAGTTTGATGTTTTCTGAGTGGAGGAGTGGTTTACATGCAGCAGAGGCACATATGACAAGATCGACTCTTGTTACGCTGCTTCCATTTTTGATTATGTAAAATATTATTTACATATGTTAATCCAGTTTAAATTCAAAGTTATGGAAATAATTTCTAGGGAAAACAGATTATTCTGAAACAAACCAGAAGTTATTTGCTAAAACTACTCAGTTAAATGTTATAATGTATCTTATCTAGGCTGATAGAGGCATTGTGAAGATTCTTTTATTCAACAGAAGTCACAGGGCTGAAGTCTGTATTCCTTTATTTCTATAATCTCTTAGGTATTTGGCATAAATAGAGAAATCTTAAATCACGTCACATCTTAAATCACTACAGACGTTAATAAAAACTCTAGCTTTTAATCTTTAAATTCTTTACACTGTACACTTTTATCATTTTAGGGAGATTGAATTGTTATCAACTAAACTTAATCTTTTAGTATTTCAACGTCCGATTCATTGATAATGTGGTTGCATTAATTGTCTTCCACGTCTTTCAAATAACATGTCAGTTTGCACTTACGTTAATAAGTCTGACATTACAGTCCACTGGCTGCTCAGAATTTATGCCCCATGTGCGTGCTCTCAGTGCAGAGTAAACATGGTAGTGCTCCACTTCAGGCAAGTATTTGTGAAGTGGCTTAGTGTGCTGTGGATTTTGAACTTACTTTTAATTAACAGCACTGCGCTGAGAAGCTCTTGTAGATAGCTGAGGAGGTCCTCATTTATTTCGGATATTCCCTAGCTGTAATTAAGTTTAGGCTTCACGTTTGGGTTAGAGTAAGGATTTGAAAGACTAAAGTTTCAAGAGCCCAGTTTACTGGTGGATGCTTCAGGGCCTACAAATTAAGATGATGTTGGCAGAGGCGAGTCCCAACCTTGTGCTTTGTGTGAGTGGGTCCTTTGGCCAAAACTGAGGATGGGTCAGCCTCTGGGATCGCAGAGCCCTGGAGACTGCATGACAGGTTAAAAGTATGTCTAGACTATTTCCCTACAGCAAGTGAGTAATACTTACTCCTGGTTTTCAAAGTGTCTTCTAATATAAGCTACTTCCACTCATATTGTAGAGTACTTTTCCCAGGTTCACTTCCGTGTCCTATGGCACTCTGTTTCTGTTATGCTTTTTTTTATTTTGTTTTTTTTGGTTCAAGGTGTTGAAAATAATTTAGCAATTTCTAATATTAAATGATATATCACTCTCCTAATTTGGAGATAGCTTCCTCTTTAATAATGAATCTATACTACTGTTCTTTTGGTTGTTTTATAGCAGTGATTTGGGGTTAATTTTGA
Source organism: Gymnogyps californianus (assembly GCF_018139145.2). Classification (NCBI taxonomy): domain Eukaryota; kingdom Metazoa; phylum Chordata; class Aves; order Accipitriformes; family Cathartidae; genus Gymnogyps; species Gymnogyps californianus. The sequence continues at coordinate 3,380,701 of NC_059489.1, read as the reverse complement.
GATTAGTAATGGAATTAGTAATGCTAATAAGTAATTATTTTGTAATTGAATAGAAATAAAGAGTAGCTTTCATCCTTGTTTTTGTCTGGACGGAGACAGAAGTTGCCAGAATCAGGGTGGATTTGTGCTCCTAAAGATGAAAAATATTGTATTTACAGAAATATAGTGCCCTAGTCTAAGCCCGGTATATATTCTGCCGGCCGGTTCTTTCAGATTTCAACTCTGGTGCAAAACCTCTGAGTCTTGCATCTGTACGTTTCTGATCACGGATGTGTCAGTGCGCGTGACTGTTAAGAACAGACTCGCGTGCCCCGTACAGAGGAACTGCTAATCCTGCAAGGCTGACTTTCTGGAAACCAAGTCATTAATTTAGTACCAATGCTTCTGGACAATATTAAGATTTTACATGTATGTGCTTATATGCGATATATACGTAAGTAATACATAACAAGCAGTAATATTTTTGTGTCAGAAATGGATGGCTTCCTTATGGCTTTTTTTTTTCCATTGCTGCAAAGATTACTCCTTATTGTTAAAAGGGACTGGCTATCTCTTGCTATTAATATGAATTCATAACATCTAATGTTTTATGTGAAAATGCTTTATTTTGCTGTATTTCTTTGACTATTTGTGGATCAAATTAAGTCGTTACAAGCTAAGGGCGACACAGTAAACCTTGAGAAAACAATCTTATCTTCCTTGAGATGGGTGAAAATATAGTTCACCATCTTCAATAGAAACGATGCCTTGTGGAACTGCAGCTCAGAACCCAGTAGGTGTATCAGTGATTTCTCATAAACCAGTTTGATCTGAATGCACTTTGATGCTGAAATGGCCACAGGATTATATCTTGAGTAGCTAGTCAGCTGCAAACACAGAGAAAGGGAAGTGGCAGGCATTTTAGTGGGGTTTTTTTATTATTATTATTATTCCAGTGGTGTAACAGCAAACAGTGCTATTGCAGTTTCAAACATCCACACAGATGCATAATGAAAGTGATTTGAGACATTGTGTGGAATAGTAAAATCCACATTTATAAAAGTATCTTTCACTTAAAAAAAAATAGTGTTGCCAGAGTTTTAATACTGAATAGGGTTTTACATAGTTTATGGAAGGTTTTTTTTCTTCTTCTGAAGTTTATGGTAGAAATATCTGTCAAAAACAAATCTTTTGCAAAAGAATTACTCTAGTACTCGTGACTATTGGTGGTGACTTGTAGATACAAACTTTATGTTTAGTTTAGCAATGCATGTCATAGGCATTGCCTAGTAGCAAAAGTCACTATAAGAAGTGCTCCAAGGGTTTTTCTAGAATGTCATTGAAACTGCATTTATATAATAACAAAGTATTCTTAAAATGCTACTGTGTAATTACTTGGGGGGGAAAGGTTGTTTCTCTAATCCCTTTAGTTTGGTTGCATAAAATGTGTCATGAAAGTGGGTTACAAATGGGCTAAATCTCTGCGGTTCTTATCTCTTTTATTTTAAGTGGAGGAATAGGAAATAAAGAGGTGTATAGTTATATTACAATTTGTCACACTACAGACTGAGTTGAATACAACAGAAAAAAATTAAGAAAAAAAAAATCTGTACCCATTTGTTGCTGAAGAAATTACATGGAAGAGAAAGAAAAAGTCTTGCTGACTTTATACAACGCTGTTATCCAGAGTAGCTCTCAACATGATCTATTGTGTCTTGCTGTGTGAAATTTGGACAGCTATTTATTAAAAATATTTATTTTGCCTCTGCTAATATTTTAATAACCAATTCTTTCATAATTTTAACTTACTAGGCTGTGGGGAAACATTTCCCATTTTATTGAAGAATTGAAATGTAGAAGCTTAGAGACTTGTGGCCGTTTAGGGAACTGGAAACAAGCATGGCCTTGATGTGGTTTAAAAATGAGGCTAGGACATGTACGTTAAAGGCTCTTTGACCGTTTTTACTCTTACTTCCATTTCAGTGATTATCTTTGAAGCAACTTTACTTACCTGATCTGTACTTGAGTAAGGTTCCCAACCGCTGTATTGCAGGTGGAGGATTTATGCACTTTTCCTAAAGACCTAACAAATGGCTCTTTTCCACAATAAATAATTGTGTTTAAAAAAAAAAAAAAAAAAAGAAAAAAAGTGTTTTCATAATGATAGAAATGATCAGGTTAGACTGCAGTATTTATCACTTACTGATAATTTTATCAAGTTTAAAATGTTTCAGTGGTTAAGCTCCCTTCGGTTTGGACCTGCTTTGCACATTCTCTGGCTATGAAGACACTTGCTGTGTCTGTAAATAGCAGTTTTTAGTAAATATCTGTCTTAATTACTAAAAAAAGTTGCATCTAACTTGTTTTGATAAAAAGATGCAAACATTCTGAGCTGTTAATGCTTTAGTCAGTTTAATGTGTCGATCACAAATATTAAGTTACATCTCTTTTCAACATTTGGTGCACTAAATACTGACCTCTGTTGATATTGGCCCTCAAAATAAAGAAGTTGAACTCTAGCCCTCTGACTATAGAATTGTTTGAAGGCATATTGAAGGTTCTATTTTCTTAAAAATAATACCTTTCCTTTTTTACTGTTTCTTTTGGTTCCAAAATAGCATTGTAAACTACAGACAACCATCTTCCTAGGCATGGTGAAAATTTCAGAAATAATTATAGTAGTAATTTCATGAAACACCAGTGAGAGTGCGTGTTCAGTAAGGACCTTGGAGATGAGAAGTATATATTATGTTCACAATTTAAATATTCAGAATTTAGTGTTAGCATGGTAGTCATAGCAATGATCCCAAAGGCTTCCCGTGGAAGTATCACAGTTCTGTGCCAGGCATTATTTGCAGCCAGCAGAAGTGTGTATACTTTAAGGCTGGCCTCATTTATTTGCTGATAAACAGAGAAACTTAGAACATAGTTGCTTAAGATCAGAGGTAAAAATCTCTTTTATGATCAAAAGAAAGAGCAGAACGGCCATGTGCATTATTAGTATCTATATACTCCATCAGTGTATGAGGTATAGCTGCCAGCTTGACCTACATCAAGGAGGATGTCAGGTGTACAGGAGGAAACGTTTGTTTTACAGCATTTAGTTTGAAGTCCACTTATATGTTATTGGAATCATAGAATCATTTAGTTTGGAAAAGACCCTTGAGATCAGGTCCAACCCTAAACCATAAAATGTATTATTAGTAATAATATATAAAACCCTAAAGATGAAACAGTAAAGAAGGGAGGATTTGATTGTGTAAGTAAATAGTTATAGCTACAGGTTTTTTGAAGTGTGAATACAGCGTATATTTAGACCACCTCAGTTGTAATGTGGTTTGGTTTTTGCCGCTTCCATTCTGGAGTCCGTAATAGCTTTATGACTGCATAGACGTATAAAGTTTGTCCATCTTGAGATGGAGATTTTGGACTAAACTATAAACATACGTAAGAGTTGAGGCTGTTGTCATCTGTCACCTGCGTGGAAGTGCAGACCACCTTGCTGCTGCTGGTTTCTCAGGATAATGGTTGTGATGGTTCTCCCATACTGGAAATAATTATGGGATCTGATTTAATGCTTTTTGGTTTGCGTGTCTCATACACAAACTAGTATTTTATTATGCTACTGAAATACAGCTTTTCTGAGTTCTTGTTCTTCTATTCTGTAGTGTGATTGAAGGACACAGTTTTTAAAAAGTCATGTTAGGAGAAATGAAATGAGCTGTTGCCTCTACAGGTGTAGACATTGTAACTGAACATTGAAATGTCAAGGAATGCGTGCACACTACAGTTAAATGGTTCGTAACATTCTTTCTCTCAATCTTTGCCTTTTTTTTTAAACCTGCCTACGGAGCCAAATCTCAGCACTTTGCAAGTGGTGATGATACAGAGCAAATGTTTAGCAGCTGGTTTATCGAAAGTCACTTAATAAAGTTGTTTGTTTACATAAGAAACTAGCAACACCTCTTTTCTCCATTGCTTCTCTACCCCTCATCTGAACTTGTTTAAAACTCTTCTGGGGAAGAAAGACGAGCTAATCTTTCCAGAAACCAGCAAAGCTGCTCCTATCTGTTAATAGATTTGTATTTTTACCACAGTTTCTAAAGCACGCACATACAGTTTTCACAGTATTTTGTGATTTGTTTTAGATGGCAGACCAAAACATTTCAAAGTCTTTTCAACCAAAGGCATGGTGTGAAGGTGGCGCATGTAGATGTTCAATAAAATACAGAAATGAAAATTATTTATGTTTCTTTTCCCATATATACTTGCGTACATGCACATGTTTTCTCTGGGAATCCTTGACATGAGAATCAAGGAAAAGAAGTTGATTTCTCTTTGGGGATGGTGCCATGGAGTTTCCTCACTGTAGACTTAAAAAGACATATTTCATCGCTTTTCGTTATTCCCAGTGTGATAGCTGTGTCAGTTCTTTATACCTCCATGTGCTGATGCTGGACTACTATTTCTAGAGACTTTGTCAAGTGTGGTTCAGTGATACTAATTTATATTTGAAATTTCAGTTTTTGTGTATAGTACAGTTATTACTACTACAAGGTTTTGTCTCACAGAGGTATCTGAAAAAAGGCATTTGCACTTGTATTTACTAAAACAAGTTGGAAAAATGCTGTTTTGGGAAGGAAATAACAATTATTTTTTTTCCACCAGTTACTATTCTTGAAACTTTAGTCATTTCTTTATTCAAAGGGCTTCTACTTGTCATCTCCTAGTGCGGTTTGCCAGTCATTTGGTTATTCTGAATCATTTGTTCCCTACTTGACATCGTCACAAGATATATGGAGCAATGGAGCTGGAGCTCTTCTCAGGCTTGTAAAGCCTTGGGAGAATGGCTTTGATATCATGCTTACTCAAAAGCAGAAGCTAGTGTCAGTACGTTCTGCAAGAAGAAATCTAATTATAATTATGCTGCAACTTCAGCCTGAATCCCTGACAAAAGGGATGCCTGGATTGCAGCTACGTGGAGGTTCACTACGTTCCCATCTCCCCTCATTTGTACTTCCACAGGGCTTCCGTCTGGTTTGGACTCTGGTGCAGTGGAATGATTTGAGTTTACGTGATCCTGTTATCATGCTGCCCTGAGTATTTTGCTTTTTTTTTTGTTTGTTTTGTTTTTTGTTTGGAGACTGCTTGTCCGCCTCCAGCAGGCATTCTGCCTGGTGTTTTCCACAGTTCCCCTGTATTGGTGAAATGGGGACAAGACAAAAATGGGAACAGGACAAGATGGTCCCTTGTAGAATCTCTGTTCTACTTTTTCCTACAGCTATGGCTGTGTAATGACTCGTTTTTCATTGTATCGTTTTCTTTGGTATACAAAGAGAAGGCCTGGATTTGTTTGGCCTGAAAGGCTCTTTCTGCTGTGTTGAGAATGTGTAAAAATGTATCAAATTTTAGCACCAGAAGTTTTATGTAAGGGTCTTTTACTCTTTGAGATTACTAATCTCTTGCAAAATTCCCGTGATGTTGTGTAATTTCTCTTTTCCCTGCATTATTGTAAAAGGGACAATGTAAAAGAATTGAGGCTACATAAATCTGAGAGAAATAAATGTATACATAATGCTTCTGAGCTAATAAAGAGGGAAACGGATGAAGGCAAGGATAAATGAAAACGTGAAGATAGATGGCAGAAGCAGATAGAATAAATAGCAGTGAATATAATTTCATTTTATTTTGCAGGTTACAGTTGTATAATTCTGCATTTGCTGTTATGTTGGATCCCAACATTTTAAAAAAAGTTAAATTTGGACTTTCAAAATATACAGAAATGATGTTTTTTAAAAAGCTGTGAGTTACAGTGGATTTTGAGAATTTAATGATACCAAACCCCTTGAGAACTTTGTTTTCAAACAGCTGCTTCTTCAGCATACTGTTGTATGGATTGTGTTGTGTAGACTTCCTGTACTGGTGGATGTCATAAATGCCATTGCACGCAGAAGAATACGACCGCATGATAATCATGAATACGATGATAAATAAATAAATGGAGTGATAGCTTTAACCACAAATTGATTTTTTTCCTTTCTTGCTCCTCTAAGTTGAATCCAGATTCTGAATAATTGCTTGTTGTTGTTAATGTTTTTAGGATAATTGCCTAAGTGTAGCTGTTTTCCTGTAGTTAATTCCATTTTTCCTTGAAAATGAAGTATTTGTGTGTGGAGGAATTCTTGTAGGAATGGAAAAGCTATTACTATTTAAAGCCGGAAATAATTAAAGAAATATGAGAAGGCATTGTCTTTAATTCCAAATGTTGCAATAAAGAACATTGTTAAGAGTTTATACTCATGTTTGTTGTGTTCATCATTCTCTTTTATTAAAATGTCGTCTTGTTGCAACAGTTGCAATATGATGAAAAAAGCAAACTTTGTGATTTAAAACCAGTGGTAATGTTAAGTGGCTGAAGAGTTTGGATATAATTTTACTCTTTAAAACAGGGCTGTGTGGTTTTTGGTGGGGTTTTTTTTTCTTCCCCTCCTCTAAGAATCAGTGGAAAAACAGCCAGCTGTTCTCCACTTGGTGCTCTGTTTGAGCATCTGAAACCTTTTAGAGGAAAACCAGTCAAAGTTTCCAGCATATTGTAAACATTCCTGTAGCCCTAGTGAACATGCTGACATAACCCTCACTCTAGGGGGCACAATGTAAAGTATGAACAGAGGACAAAAAAATGTGGTAGCTTTATTTAATAGTCTCACTTAAAAGAAAAAATAAAGTGTTCTGTTAACTATTTACAGCCTTTCATTTTCTTTCACCAGTTTCTCTGGAGACCTACTGGCAATAATGAAATATGTATTTAAAGGAAAGCTCCAGTTGTACGAAAAAAAGTAACAGTTGATTTTTTTAATCCTTGTCTATGGGACGGTTATGTCCCTCAAGATGGTTATAGAGATATCATATGACATCTTTTCAATGATACCAACTATGAAAATGCTTCAATATAATATATAGCTGTATGAAATGAAAAGTATTGTCTTGTGAGATGAACAGCATCAGTGTATCATGCTATGGCACTTAGGTTAACTGCTGTAAATTGCTATTCTAATAATTAATGTAGTTAAGGACTATAGGTTTTGACCTCACTAAATGAATGTAAAAGTGGTTAACACAAATCTCAGAATTGTTCCTTTATTATTCCGAAAGGCTTCCCTTTTACATTAGCGTATCTTTTAGATTCAGTGCAGTGTATTTCCAGACTATATAGTGCCCAAAACATTGATGAAATGACAAGAGCCTTCAGTTGGCTACAGAAAGTCTTACAGATGATTCAATTTAATTACTGATTTTTAATAAGCATGAAATGTTTCAGGCTGTCACCTTTTTTGGGTCAGTTAAAAACTATCTACAAAAATAGTACAAGGAATGACTTTGTTCCTTTTGTTGTTGCTAGATGATTATGATTGCTAGACTTCAGTTACACTTGGTAATCTTAAGTTTACTTTTACTTTTTACATACTTTGTACAACTTTCCTCCAGCTTCATCAACAACACAACCAACGTTCATTGAGGAGTTAAAGTTAATATTTCAAACAGTACTTTTATTGAAAAAAATAATGTGAAAATCCATGTCTCCCATACCAGTCTCTTAGAAAGAAGAAACTGATAACCTCATCATTCCTCAGTACTGAGTTACTATATCATCCATTACAACACGGATGATATTATTCTGAATCCTAAACTATAGTAGTACAATTATTTTAGCCACAAAAATAGTTACCTTAAATATGTAGAATGACAGAATGAAGACTGTATCCTTGTACCTTCTTGTATAAGCGAGTGATATGGTTGCTTTTTGGATTCTTTACTTGCTTGCTCAAAACTGGTGTTTGGTGGTGTAGTCATCATTGTCTAAGGCTAGAAGAGAAACAGGATTGGTGGGAAATAATTTATTTTATTAAAGGCTTTTTGACCCAGGATGTTTTTATCAGCACCTCTTTGAAATAGTAAACCTGGCATGTTTTAAGCTGAAGTAATTAGTTAGATGTTTCATTTACAATTCTGTATTGGAAAAATTGGAGACAGTTGTAATACTGTTATTTCATCCTTGTCGTCTTTGATTTGCCAACCACTGTTGGTTCTCTCACTCATAACGCACCTTGGGCTGTTCTTTGTTAGTGCTAAGTGATTCTTCTTGCCTGGCTCTCCTCCTCTGCCTGGTGATCTCTCCCATAGTTTGTCCTTCAGATGGTTTATTTTATTTGCCCGCCAGCTTTCCGTGCCACAGCACTGTTCCCTGATCCCTATCTCTTCTTTCTTTGCACCTCTTCTCTGGGTATCTCATGAATCTATTTACTATCTGTGCTGCTGACTTTCTGGTCCACCTTTTAATTACAGGCTTGTCTCCTTTTATCTGAGCCATTATCTACACCTGTCTCTCTAATTCTTCCCTCCGTGTTCTCCTTGTTGAGGTTTAGCTGTCATCTCAGCACGTAAAAGCCATGACTATTAATCTCTGTTCTAATCCTCCTGTCGTGATAACTGAGCCTCTGTGGCCTTTCATATATGTGGTGTATCTAAACCTTGGAGACAGTTTCTGCAGTGTTGAGCAAAATTATAACATTTTCCTTTCCAGCCACATTTACAACACTTGCCCAGCCTTTTAACCCACATCTCATTCATCATTTTGCAGTTGCTGGTTTTATTCTGTTTGCATAGCACCTAGCACAACAGTACCCTGTCATTATTATAATGAGAAATAGTTATAATAATTAGTGTGTTTAACCAATGTCTAGTTAATTTGTGAGCCATTAATTTTGAATGTAATGCATTATTTTTCTTATTTCACAGAAGTGTGATACTACACACGTGGAATATTATTTACTCTAAATTCATTAACGGCTTTAAGTAGTGGTTTAGTTTGTTAATGTTATCTCATGATTTATTTAAAACATAAGTATATAGTTTAAAATAATGATTGTATTATAAATATCATTCATTGTTATAGCTTACTTGAAGGAATGCAGACCTGCTTTTTGATGTTAACATCTCAAATTATGCAAACTGTAAACAATTTATAAGTGGATTTGTGCTTTTTCTCATAAAGACAAGCTCATCTTATACTTAAAATCAGGGACCGAAAGATAAAATTGTTCTCTACTTTATATTTTTGGCTTTATTTCTTTGAAATGATGAAATAAGTTAGAATGCTTTCTAACAACTTCGAAATATTAAAGTGCCCAGGGACAGGATAGGGATGATGTTTTGAAGGCAATAAATATTTCAGCTTCACATTTCAGTCTTTCTTCTTCGTTCCTTTGATCTGGCTTTGGTTTAGTTATCATTCCGCTTGAATGACTTCACACTGTCTTTCTTCCTCTCCACACCAAAAAGAAGTGTTCTGCACATATTCCATATGTGTGGGCGCTCACGTTGTAGGAGAGCCCTCGTTGTTCCTCATTGTTTGCTGGTAATAACTGCCTCCACACTCAGATACTCTAACCACAGCTAAGATGGGTGCATTTAGGCCCAATATGTAATTTACACAGAAAGCTGTTACTTAACTATCACTATTTGTTAAAAATAGTAGAGCAGGAAAAGTAAAATTGTTTTTTGTGTATTTCAGAGAATTGGTATTACTACCGAGGCATTTTTCTGTAACTATAAACTAAAGAAGTAACCCCTTCTTTCTACAAATAAATGGTACTTTAGGCCTTAATACATCATTTATGTAGTTGAAATAGCCTGCATTCTAGAAATTAAATTAGAGAGGCTGTTGCATGGAGTGTTTTTTAGTGGTTGTTGCACCCAGCTAAAAGTAGTGTCATGGATCTTGCATTTGGCTATGAATCGATGAACCGCTGCATTCATGTGGAGCCCTGCCAGTATCAGGGCCCTTCCATGTGAGAGTCCCTCTGGGATCAGGAGCAGGATCGTGGGTTCACTTCTAGTTCCGTATACAAAAATCCTATATATGTGTCCGTATACTGGATGGGTACTCATGTGTCTGTAGCTTATACACAGAAGATACTAAGGTAAATTTCCTGAATTTTGCTTTTGCGTGGGAAGATTGTGTATGTTTTGATGAAGGTTATGTTTTTAGCTACTCGGTATGCTGTGGATTATGTTGTCTAGTGAGTTGTGTTCTCCTTTGGGAACATGTGTTTATATAGGTTTTTTTTAAATCTAAATGGACTATATAAAGGTGATAACTGATTTTGTTTCAACACAGATTAGTAAAAGAGTCAATTTTTTATTTCTTGTGTCGACAAATAAAAAGGAAAGCTGTTTAGAAAGAAATCCAGCAATATCCTTCTTCAGCTGCCTTCCAGCAAGTGAATAGTTTGCAGTTGGGTGGGTAGTGAAGCAGTTTTCCCTCAGAAGTATTAATATTTGAGAAGGAGAGGAAGGAATGGTCAAAGACTTGTGTAAGTACGGCAAATCTAAATACATAGGATCAGCGCATATATGTAATGCAGGATCATCAGGGTAATCAGCAGGAGAGCCTGGCCTTTCCGAGCAGATCACCCTTTGAAGATCTCGGCTTCATCAGTGGGACTGAAGGCTCAGCCATTACTCTGCTTTTCCCGTACCTCAACCTTATAGAGCAAGACTCATTTTTATCTACAGGCATAAACCTAGAGTCATACTAACCTGTGATAGACTTAGACGAGAGATGAAGCCTCTCCCTCTTGTGGAGTCCATCAGAATCTAAGTTTCAGAAGCTTATTCAGTGGCAAAATGTATCCTTACCATAGAAATTCCTTGCTCCGCTTTTGTGCTCCAGTACAGTTGGGAAACAACGGTCTGTTTGGACAACTGCGGGTTTTCACTGCTGCCAGCAGTATTTGAAAACCTGGCAAAGAATTTGCATATTCACGAATTAAAGCCTGGTATAATTTTTATATGAAAACATCAGGAGTTTCACAACCTAGTTATTTTTTATATCACTGAAAAGCTGTCTAAACTACGCACAGGGAGTATGTGTGCAGATTTGCTAATGGGGTGTGAAACTCGCTGTCCACAGACGTTGTCCACATGTAGCTCGTGGAGGTACACATCTTGTACATGTGTAAGCTTAGATGCAATCTAAAATGTTTTAATTTGTTGAAGAGGCTGAGACCAAGACAGGTGCATCTCCTGCTCTTGTTTGCTGTTGGTCAGCGCTTGCTTTCGTACAGGGAATGGTGAGAACCCTGCGAGTGACAGTGGTGGTTCATACTACGTTTGCTGGGACATCTTGAGTTTATTTAACCTCTCCTGTAAATCACTGGATTGCCCTGTGTTTCATTAACTTGACTTGCAATGCTGTAATGTCTTACTGTGTTTAGTTGTTACCTCTTGGAAGACATTTTACGAAGCAAGGAAAATATTTATGATTAAGCATGAAGAAGTAGTATGTAAGATGTTTATATTTTCCATTTATCAGTACATTTCAGAGTGCTACTTTCTGAAATTGCAATTCTGGACTTCATAGTCAACTTTCACTGAGATAGTTTGTGCTGTGTAAGATTGTTAATTCTGTTGCCATATCCTTTATACACTGAAACAAGAGGAATTTGCTGCTTTTTAAATTGGGGCCAAAGAGTAAATTCTCCCTATTTTTATATTCAAGCCGGCTCAGCTTTAAGGGATTTAAGTGATGTAATTGTATTGTATTCAGCCCCACAACTAGTCCAACTGAAAAAAATAATCTTCAAAGTGAATATTTTAGTGCTTCATGCAAGGCACATTGCTCAGTGTCTTGGGAAAAAAAAGTAAAGCTTTTCTTATATTTGTGAACCGTGGTCCATTGTTGTACATGTTTTCTAAGCTTCTGTACAAATCTTAACTGCACAAAAAGTAGAGAGAGCTAGCTCCCACATCCTTAAAAAATGAAGTTTTATTCCTGTTTATAATGAGATGTTGCATTTATTCATGGGATTAAGTCCTTAAAAGAAAGGAAGGTGCATAAAACCAGATTCCTAAAAGTTTACATCATAATATTTCAAAATAAAAATATATTCCTCAGGAAGAAGACGCATAAATTTGAAGGCTCACTAACAGCACAAGGACTGACATCTTGTCCTTTTACATTTAGGTTTGTTGCATTTCCACCTGACTGGGCCAAAAATGTGCTTCTGGTGTCTCTTGACACTTATCAGTGGGGATATGTTTGAATAAGCGTCGGTTTTTGGTTTTGTTTCCAGTGTGGAGTGGAAGTATTAGATGTATTTTGCGGGGAGGGAGGTTTGTTACCCAGTGCCCATAACTGAATTAAGGATCTTTGGGAGGAGAAGCTGAGGTTTTCCCCTCTCGGTGTTTCCTCCAAGGTAACACACGTGGGTAGTGCTCCGCTGGTGAACCGTGCTGCTGCCCGCTTCCCGTCTTCTCTTTCAGGGTGCTGAGCCGTACGTAGGGCTCAGCAGATAGTTCAGCCTCTTACATATTCTTTCCTGTGAACTGCTAGTAGATTTTGTTGTGGGAGAGGGGAACGACGTGCTCACCGTAATTCAGTATCAAACAGCTATTAACTTAAAAATTTCTATATTCAGCAGCTCCCTAGTACACGGGTTTCAGGGGGATAATTGAGCCAAATGCCTTTGCAGCTAGAGCCGATGCATAACTAACTCATCAGACAGTTCATATCATTTTTAGCTCTGGAGGCATCACTGGTGTGCCCATCCTGAGGAATGTCTGAGGATTTTTGTACTTGCAATTTTGATCTTTTGGATCCTTTGTAGTAGAAATTTAAATCCTTAAATGGTCTTTTTGCCAGTTGAATTTAGATGGGGGGAAAAAATGTTGATTTTGGTGGTGTTGGTTTTTTGCTCTGTAATTTTTGTTGTCCTGTAAATGAATGGAGAATATGGTAGCTTAGATTAATAAACAGATATGCTTCCCCCTCAAAGGAGTTTAGAAAATGGAATTGCTGAGGCAGTAGGAATAAAGCATATCTGTGTAGGGGTGATGGATGCTCTCTAGTAAATTTGAAGAAAATTTGCACACGGTCTTCGATGAACACAAAACCAAAACCCCTAAACAATTATCATCAAAAATGTGATACAGGATTTTGTTCTGTTTTGCTCCAGTTTCTGTTGGGTAAGAAAGGTATTTTCCTTTTTCTGTACTGAAAATAGCAGTCTCCTTATGTCTCAATTATTCCGTCAGCTGTGAGTAAGGTACCAAAATTAAATATTTTTTTAAAAATATGCATAATGAAAAAACTATAAAAGTAAACAGTAATACACTTACTCAGGGCTTGTGGCATTTCTTTGATCTCTTTGCTAATAGAATTACCCTGCTCTCCTACGCTGCAAACAGACGCTTTGTGAAGATGTAGGATTATGTTCTTTGTCCCATTGTCAAAGTCTGGTATGAAAACCACAGAAGAGGATGTGAATACTGTAACTTTGGGCTTGGCAGCTTCCTGACCTTTATAAAAGGCTCGCTCAGTGCTGTAATAGCTAGTTCAGTGCTGGCAAGGTGACAGACTAGATGAATTAGCTGGTCTTTTCCGTCTCTTATGTGTCAGATTCTTTGTTTTATATGGAAATAATTTCTGTCAAAATGGGAAATTTATCATGAGGTACTTCCTCTGCCTGTAAAATGAAAATGTCAACCACAGGTCTGTTTGAATGTGTCTTCTGTTACAAACCACTGGTGGAGCCAGCTTTGTCCATTGATACCACCATTGTGTTCCCCGGTGTTGTAACACAAAGTCAGGCAGCTCCGCTGACCTGCGATACCAGAAACGTGTAATAGAAAGTTAACAACGCTGCCTGATTGTCTTCTACGTGAGGAATCACATAAAAATTTCTTAAATATTTAGAAGTTATCAGATTTTTTTGTCTGTGATGTGTCAATATGGTGGATGTGTCTATTTTTTAGGTGTTTATATATGTGCATCTATGTACGTAACGTGTTATACATGCGTTACTATTGATATACTACGATGTCTTAAGAAACCCAAACCCATTTCTATATATGTATCGACTTTAATATGTCAGATAATATAGGCTGTTAATATGAAATATCTCTGCATAAAGATTTAACATCTGTCATTACTTTAAAGGCTGAATAGATATTACAGCATTATGGGTTTCTAGTAGATTAAGAAGGTACCATATGTCACGCATTACCCTGCTTTGCATTTTGATATATGTCAAGCAGTGAATAATCCTGCATCTTGTCTGAGCAAAGATGGCACTGGGATAATTTTTTTGCTTGTTTTTAATGGGAGAAGATGATCATGCTAAAAGGAATTAATTTAAATATTGGGGGGGCAATATACTTTTAAAGGTAAGATTAAAAAAAGGGGGTTATACGGCAGGTAGTAAACCATTCAAGTCAATGCAGACTTTGAAGATGGAGGTATAGTCATAAGCTATGAACGCCGTGTTTAGGCGTGCGAAATTCAATAAGAGAAAGCGAAAATAACTCTAGCCTTCTATTCCCTTCTTCAAAGTATTGCTAAGGGAAGTTTGGCAGAAGCTGGGACAGGAAATTGAAATCTGAATACTATTTTAAACTGATAGGGTTAAAGGCCTCTCTTTTACACTAGCACACTTGTTCTTTTATTTGATACTTGAACTCTGAAAATTTTCTGTGACTTTCTAGGGAGAAGGAGGAGCAGCTGACTCGGGTGACAGAGGTACAGAGGCTGCAGGCCCAGCAGGCAGATGCTGCCCTGGAGGAGTTTAAGCGGCAGGTGGAGCTGAACTCAGAAAAAGTCTATGCTGAAATGAAACAGCAGGTGAGAAGGTCACAATGCCAGCCTTTCTGAAACTCTGTCTCAGTAGGATAGCATATTCTGATCTTATAATGCCAGAAACATGCTTCACTTGAGAGTGCTACATCAAAATCTTTCACAATGTAGTGTCTTTGCTAGCAAGTCAAAAAGGGATGTTAGCAGTTGTTTCATCTTTCTAACAAAGCCAGAATTGTCATTGTTATAAAGAGATCTGCGGTTATGATACTGATTAGGGATTTTTCAGGAGTGAGAGTATAAAGTGTTAGTTTATACACCCCTATGGAACAACGTTTGTAATTTTCCGCTTAAATGCGTGTCTCTTCCTACTCTTTTCGGAACGACTCTGTCTTCCGCTAATGAGGTCTTGTAATCAGTTTGAGCCTAAACAGGGGCAGAGCCATTGTGGCTGCCGGCAGTCATGTGCAGAGGACAGAAAAATCCGTTTTTCTGTCCCTGAATATTAGTAGCAGGAATTTATGTAAAAAGATTTTAGTGTCTTAAATTCCTTATGAGGCAAACAATAGTTAAACCGTTGTCCCTGGGATTTTACAAATGCAGCACAATGAGTGAAATAAGGAACAAACGGCAGGTGATCGAAAGGAAGGGGAGAGAAGGGAGTATTTCCTTAACTTGCTCAGGTGGTTGAAATCTCTCTACATATTTCATCCTTGTAATTCTACCTGACCGTGTACTCAGTTTTCCAACCTCACCTATCACATCCAAGCCTTGCTGTTCACAGTAGGATGCTGCAATCTGATATTGTAATGGATTTCTAAGGATGCTGGCTGATAATGTAGCAAATTCTCTTTTTGTTGTTCTCGTGAAGTTTTGTTTTTTTTTTCTGAAAAATCTTCAACAAAAGTCAGAAATTAAGTAAGGCGTTGCTGATATTTTTAAGACCCATGCAGACAGCAAATAATAGAATTTGGAAATAAAAAAAAGCAAGAACAAACTTATAAAAGCAACATTTGTTCTGCCAGCTAGACCCATGAGGGCAATATGACAGATCTTACAATTTTAATCTGACATTTTCTGTGCTGTGAGACTCTCCTGCAACTTCTTCATGATGACTTAAAATAATACCTTCTTTCTGCTCCAAAAGGGATATAGTCTAATTCTAGAAAGACTAGTAATAGTTTCATTCACTTAAAAAAAACCAAAAACAAACAGCAAACAAAACCAATCCAAAACAAAAAAATGTGCAAAAGAATTTGAAAAACTTAAAGTCAATTGTCATTTAAAAATGACTGCAAATTTCTTTTAGAATATTGCTGTGTTCTGGGAAATTTTGAAAATAAATTTTGCTGTACTCCAAGAATCAGCCGTGGGTTTATTCTGTCCCTACTTGCATGCTAAAATACAGAAATAGAAAATGATATTGTATGATCGAGCAGTACTGTTCCACAGGAACCACGGTTCAAGGAAATACATCAAAGAAACACTACTGAAGCTGTCTTCATAGCTTTGTCCTTTCTCATTCTTCTGCACACACATACTCTTCAGACAAATCACCCATTAGATTGTAACATAATGGAAAATTCTATTTTTTGTGGTTAGGTGGAGTGTATTGCTTATAAAACAAAAACTGTAGTAGCTATAGCAATACTGTACTTTTAACTACACTAGAAATATTGGGCTTCTAAAACCATTTTTTGGTGTGTGGTAAAGTTAATTATGGAGATAAGTAGGATGGGGTCTGGCATTTTCAGTTCTTGTAATCAATATTTGATTCATTAGTTTGGCTCTGTGATGTTTTTTGCCATCTGCTTCTTATTTTGTCAGGCTGGTAATTATTAAGAGTCACCTGATGCCCACTGATGGGCGAGTGGTACATTTTTAACTGTAAGATCTGCATTTTTTTCTAATAGTAACTAGCAAAAAGAGAAACAATACGTAGACTATGTCATGGTACTTTAGATCTAGTGTTTCCTGGGTTTGGCAAATAATGATCAAGAGCCCTCATTGCACTTCTAGGAAATAAGTGACCTAACGAGTAAAGCACAAAAGCTAGTAGAGTTAAAGCATCTTTGCATATGTTTTTACTATTTCACTTTTTTAGAGAATGAAAATATTCTACCAAAAAAAAAGAGAAAATCCTTTAATAAATAACAAGATCTTTTATTTTTCTGTTTTTTATTGGGCTGAGTAAAATATGGCTATGAACATGCAACTTGAGTAAGTTTGGAGGCGGAAGAAATTATTCATACAATATTCATTGGAGTCCCTTTTCTTAATAGCAGATAGTAGCAGTGAGGTTCAAGAGCTGCTGGAAGGATAACTTGTTCCTCTCTATTCTATTTTTCCACTTTCTATCTGGCCAACTATTCCTAGTCCTGTATCTTCCTCTCTTGCTGCAGTATTTTCCAATAAAATGCTTTTCCCACTCTGAGTACTGCCTCTTCTCCTCTTTCCCTGGCTTAGAAGTGATGTCCAGGCCGCTTGGCAAAGCCATCTGTTGAAGACGGAGCACTCCCTCAGGCCAAACAGGATTTTGGCTTGTGGTTCAGGAATTCGTGCGTTTCTTCTTTCGGTACAGCAGATGGACTTGTGGCAGCGCTGCTCCTCCTGACAGCTACACCCATTTTCTCTCTTTTTTTTTTTTTTTAGGGAGATGGTTTATTCGCTGCTTGTGTTGGGACCTAGATCTAAAAGTAATTGATGAGTATGCGCTGCAGCGTAGTACTGTATATATATATATATTCCCCTGGAAACATGCCTGATGTACAGCTAACAGTTGTGCTTTTGATACAAAAGCCTTTGTTAATTGAGTTATGAAATTGCTTCCTTGATGCTGTGTGCTGGAATCTGTGGGACTCATTATTCATAGGCGATGACTATCTTCAGAGAACTTTACTTGCAGCCAAATAATTCTCTTTTAAGTTATTTTACTGATTTAATGTAAACTTACTTTAAATGTGTAGTTTGTGCACTGACTCACACATGATTTCCCTTGAATTTCCACAGGCAATATATTTGAGTGAAATATATTTGAGTCTTAAATACGTCTAGAAGAAATATTCACTTAATTTTGATGGGATGTTCACCACTGTTGAGTGAAAAACTGAGCCAATACTTTGTAATCAGGGAGTGGCACGGTATAGGTGATCACTGTATCCTTAAGTAACTAATAATCCTGTAGTGACTCAATATTCATTTTCACTACATACAAATAGTGTTATTATCATTCTCAGCAAGTTATATTCACCTCTTTGATGGTTTGCAAACAACTGTAGAAACGTCAGAATGTTTCAAGCTATGCCTTTTTAAAAAAAAAATTAAATATTCCCTTTCTTTTACCATGTAGATGGAAAAGGTTGAAGCAGATCTAAGCAGATCAAAATCGCTGCGGGAGAAGCAATCCAAAGAATTCTCCTGGCAATTGGAAGAGCTCAAGCAAAGATACGAGCAACAGGTCAGTCGGTTTGCTCCTTCGGGTGGAGGGAGGAGGGACATCTTTTCATGCAGATGTAGGTCAGTTGCTGTGGCAGGCTTAATCCTGTTCTCGCTGTGCGGTGCTGTTCTTTGTATAAAGACAAAATTTATAGGTATGCAGAGTTTATGCGATGGGGGATGGAAGGGGAAGAGTCTACATAGAAAATATTTTTGTTTCCTCTTTGCAATCCTTTGTACCTCTGACTCTTTCAAATTGTTTCCCAGGCTTACAGGTGGCAACACCTATTTTCATAAAGGCCAGATGACATTATTTAGTGCGTTATCTGTTTTTCTTCTTGTCAAGAAACAGCATTTTATTCTTTTTATCATTTTTAACATGGCAAGTGTTCATATGAATGCTTGTTTTGGCCCACTGATAGTGACTTTCTTTATTGTAATGTAATTTCAGGGTTGGGAAATAATCAGGAAACATTTGGGTGGAGACAAGAAACTTGAGTTCAGTAGTGTTGTGAAGTGTAAAGGGAAAAAACAGAAATAGAAGTAGACAAATTATTGCATGATATAGGCTTGAGAGCTATGCAGCTGAAACAGCCCATCAAACACTTGTGTTAGGTGGCACTTTGTCATGAAACTAAAGTGGCGTCTGTTTGGCAACACCTGTTAAAGGATTCAAAATCTTTTTTTGATTACTTTATAGCAATGATACGGTTAGTCCATAGCTTAAAGTTCTCTCATCAATGTTTTTGCGTGGATATAAGTTTACATTTCCACCAGGGAAATGCGGTTTCATTTCTGTTTATCTTCTGTGCTGGTAAGAGGATGAAATACTGCAGTTGGCTTGTGGTACCAGACCTGCTGTGGTCCGTCTGGAAGGGGCTTTTTCAAGTAATTAAGAAACAAGATCACTTTGGTAGGTGTTGAGAGAGACCTTTGCCTGTGCTTGGGAGGAACAATGGTGTGTTTTGTGCGTGGCGCTCTGAATAGAAGAGATTTTTTTGGTTCAGATCCAAGTATTTTCCTTATCCTCACTCAGAATTGTCAACATTACTAATTGGGTTGCCACCTGACAAAGGGTGAGAAGCTGTCCTGTGTAGTAGTGAGATACATCTACGCAGGCGTTTTGTTTAACTAGCTGATATTATTTGTGATTCTTGTGTTTAATGATTCAGAAATAGTCTGGGTTGCAGAGATATTGGGGGTTTTTGTTTCATGCTTGCGTTAAAGGTGAGGAAGTTTGACGTGTCAATTAAAGGACATACTGAAGGGAGGACGATGGGAAGCGTTGGGCTTAGCTGGGTGTTCGCCTTCAGGTGGAATTTTTTATGGAATGTTATGTTCACATCATTTTAGTGGTATGGTTGGTTCACTTTCTTTCTTTACGGTTCCCAGAATTTGTAGTGCATCTTTGAAGTCCGAAGTAAGCATTTATTCAAAGATTTTGTTCCCAGGTTTAGGAACATGATCTATAGAGATAAATACTAATCTGCAGTTCTTCAGCTGTTATGACATTCCTGTACCTACCTACAAATGGTAATTTTTTCTTTCAGTATACATGGTAAGAGCTACCAAGCCATAGATACAATCTTCTGCCAAATACTTGGCTGGTTTTTGCGCACTAAAGGCAAATGGTAATGCCTAGTAGTGTCATGGTTTGGTTCTCATTTGTTTTCTTGTATCATCATGCGTATTATATTCAGACCTTCTGGAGACTGGATCAAAAAACCACCAAAACCAAGAAATGAATGTGATAGTTAAAACTTTTTTGGTGAATCTTTTTACATTGGTATTCTGTAACAATGTTGATGTTGTGGTAAACATCAGCGAAAGCATTTTCCACTAAGAGGAGATGTTTACTGCTTCGCTTTTATTTTATTTTATTTAGGATAGCTACTTTTTACTGTAAGAAAGAACAGCTAGACTTTATGAAACATCACTGAAACCCAAGGAAAGGGTTTCAGCACTAAACAGCTAAACAATGAGGGCCTCAGAAGACTTTTCAGAGGAATCTTGTTTATGCCCTTTTTTAAAATTTATTTCTCTTCGTACTTCATTTGGAATGTTCTTTGAAAGCTTGCGAACATGAAAAATATGTGACCCTTCCTGCAGATTGCAGTGGGTTATCACTGGAAACGACGTTCTCTGTATTGTCATTTCTGCAGTACAAAGCTCCTTCAGCCCAGCCACAGAGCGGTATGAGCTCAGTTCTTCCACTCTTAAAATTTCCTTTCAGTAGTTCCAACTTCTGTTTCTCTGTATTACTCTCTATTTATGCTTCAGAACTTCTAAACCATTTTTAAAGCAGACTTTACCTTGCCTTGTTTTACTGCATATTTCTTTGGTTGTTACTTGGGGAGGAACAGACTGATTTAAACTGTTTAAATAGAGCAGTAAATTAGAATTGGTGGTGCATTTCAGCAGGGCTGTAGCAGACTTGCAGTGAAGTAGACACCCAAGCAAAAAACCAGATACTTTAGTTACCTGAGAAATGTAATAATTGCTTTGAGATGTTCTGCCTCAAGTGTCTGAATCTAATTGTCAAATGGAATTTATACACAAAGGGCAGGAAAATTGACCTTCAGATGTATTTTGCGTAGGTTGGCATGGTGAGTGGCAGAGGTAGCACTGACAGCATACTGGACAATTCAGTTGCCGTAAATTTAATCAAGTTGGTAATGAAGAACCAGATGAACTGATGTGTTATCCAATTCTTCAATCTGAGAAACATCTTGGAAGCATAGGAACTTGAGAGCTGTGGTTTTACCTCTCTGCTTTATGTGAATGGTTGCCTGTGCTTTACAGAACTCTCCTTGAATATTGATTTCAAAGAGATTACTGGTGTGAACATGGACTGTTGGTTGTGGGGCTGAAAGATTACTCTGCCTGCAGATTAGACATACTGATATATATTGATATTTATCTGATATTTATATCAATAAATAACCTGATATATATTGATTTTTTTTTTATTATTTTCCTTGAAAAAGAATTAGGAAAAAACCATACAAAACCATGGCAGTTCATATTTTGTTAACTTTTCAAATGCATTGGAATCCATTAATAAAGCAAAGAAGAAATTTTGGATCTTGCAGTATTTGGTTTCAGCTGTCACGTGTCCCTCCTGGTTCCAGCTTCATCTGATTCAGTGCCACTTTCTTTTGAAGTATCCACTGAGAACACTGTTAGAGAGAAACTGGTGGCTTTTTTTTCTTTAAATATACTTTAGCTCAACTTTGTTCTACTTGCAGCTGTTAGATTTGAAAGTATATTTTGAAGAAAAAAATAACTCCAGCAGCACCACAGTTCCTATCTGCTGGGAGCAGCTGCTTTCGGCACTTCAAAGCCGGTGGACACCACAGCGAAGGCCTCAGCCTTTCCTGCCTTTGAAATGGTTGCAGTATCTATAGTCGGGCTTTATGGCACCATCAGCACAGGAAAAAAGGTTGTTTGGTTTTTTGCACCCCCTCCCTTTTTTTTCTTTTTTCTTTTTTTTTTTTTTCCCTACTTTCTAATTATATCCTCAGTTTAGCTGGAAATACCTGGGAAGTGCTTCTGCTGAAATCATTTTCCGCAAGCCCAAATGTTTGAAAGAGCATGTGCCCAAACTTTTCAGTAATGGATTTTAGGCAGGCAAACTCGACAGAAAAGTTAATGAATTTGCTTTTCTTCCCATATCCATGTCAGTTGGGCACTTTCTGACAGCACGTCTCTCTGGGTGAGCTGTGGTGCCACGGCAGAGCGCTCGTGGTGGAACAGGGCTTCACGCAGGGACGTTTCGCAGCAGGGTCAAGTACGGACTCACCTTCCTTTCAAGCAGATGTTCGTAAATTGTCATGAATTGAACACTTTCAATGAACTTTTGGAGATCTTAATGTTTAAATGGCATTAGCTTGTCCTTTTTAAAAAAAAAACAACCCAAACAACAATAGATCATTGATCACTGTTAGACCCTGTTTTTGCTATAAATAGTTGCTGAAGTGCTATGACTGAGTGAGTGTGATAAAACTGAGATGCAAGATTAGTAAGAGAGCCAAAGTCTATGAAATTTCATTTTCCTAGCAGGGAGAACGCACTATGAAAAAGCTGATGAATTATTGTAATAGCAGGATGGTATTACTTGCTGAGTTATGGACATACTTTCTGAGATTACATGCCAACCTGAATGTATAAATAAGCCTTTTGTTTTGGTTCATCTTTTCTTTAATAGTGTTTATTCCATTTTAAAATAATAATTATTCATGCTTCCATAGCAAAGTGGAAAGCTATTACGTGATAGCTGAAGAATCTCCCCGTATCTCAGGAAATCCTTTCTTGTGACATTTATTGTTGGGTTCTGACTTCTGTAAAACTCGTGAAGGAATAATTAGAGTTGTCGTCTTGTCCTGTTTAGCCAAATAGGAAAGAAACAGGACACCTTCAGAAATGTTTTACTGGGTATTTAACACAATCACTTTTAAATTATGTTAAAGATGAGAGAAGTAGTCTACGCTTTTAAGTCTGGAGCAAGACAAAGGTGTGGT
Source organism: Gymnogyps californianus (assembly GCF_018139145.2). Taxonomy (NCBI): domain Eukaryota; kingdom Metazoa; phylum Chordata; class Aves; order Accipitriformes; family Cathartidae; genus Gymnogyps; species Gymnogyps californianus. The sequence continues at coordinate 3,358,135 of NC_059489.1, read as the reverse complement.
TGAGCTTAAATATGCCTTTTATATTAAAGAAAGAGAGGTAAAGAAGTGCAGAATCAGCTGGTTAAAAGGGAAAAAAGCATGGCTGTAATCTTACCTGCCAGCAGCAAGGACAGGTATCCAAGGTAGTGTTGGGAAATTGTTCTTATTTTAGCTGTGTGCTGGAGCGGAGGAAAATGTTATTAGGAGGAGAGGAAGAATATTCTTTAGATCTTTCTGTATGTCTTTTCTTTTCTCGCTTTCTAGTGAGGTTAATTTAAAGAAAAGAGTGAGGTTATCGCAGGTAAAATATGAATTTTGTAATCACAACCATTGTTTTTATACAGAAGTGTACAGATTTAAAAACGAACATCTTATTCAGTGCTAGCTTAATGTTAAGGTTCCAAGCACAATCTTATGCTCAATTGCTTAAAAATATTCTAAAGTGTTATTTAGATTAACATTCAATGGTTGGACATCTCCCCTGATAATTTTTAAGCGTTTAACTTTGTGCCAAGAGATTTCACCAGCGTTTGGGTTATCAAGGCTGAGATGATGTTGTTTTGCTTTTGCTTAAAATTTTGGCGATAATTCCTTGAAATGCTGGAAGTAGGGTATTTTTGACCGGGGTGTGTTTTTATCTGAAGGTAGGGTATTTTTGACCTGGGTGTGTTTTTTATTTTTCCCTTGAAGGTCTATTCAAGTGTATTTAGATAATAAACGTTGCTTAATTCAGATGTTCAAGAGTTCAGCAGCTAAATGTTCTGAAGAGTCTCACTGAGAATTTCCATGTCCTCTCTGGGAAACGGAGCCAGAACAGTTTGTGTATAAAAGAGTGGTGTAAAGGCTGTGACCTCGTGAGAGAGAGGCGAAAATACAGCCTAGGTAAGGAATAGAGTAAAAAGTGGAGATTAAGCAGTAAACCAAGAAACTGCTGTGACTTGGGGATGGGACTTGGAAAGGAAGCTCCTCAGGGAAAACAAGTACTGTCTGTGAAAAGAATTTGTGAGTGTCTGTGAAAAGCCCGTGCAATGGAGTCTAGAGCTATTTAGGCTGAGAAATGTCATTTAGTCCCATGGATCGGGAGCACTGGAGAGGCAAGTCCTGCAGAAGGGGTCGGTTGGAGGGGTGGCATGGGCTGAAGGGTCCATTGAGCATGAGTTGGCTCTCCTGGAGCCAGCGTTCCTTATTACCTCCTGCTTTAACCGTGGCCGCTCTGCCTTTCTAAGGTAGGAAGCAGGGAGGATAGATGCTGCTTCTACATTGGATGCATTGAATTTACAGTCCTGTCGTGTTTATTTGGCATATTACTTTTAGCTCAATTGATCTTCCAGCTGGTGGTCTTGTCTTCAGAACTACCACAAACATCATCAGTCCTATCACGAGGGACAATCACTGTATGTGCACCTTAAACTCTGACTCCAGTGTCATGCTCAAGCCTTCAGAGACATTCAGCTGGACACACTAATAGAGATAACAAGCTTAACATTCAGCTTGCTTTGTCCCCATACCTTTTCTCAGTTAAGAGTTCCTGCCACCGCACTTATGTCCTAGCTTTTCTCCTGGCCACGTTCCTCGTTTTCTGTTTCTTCTAGCTTCTTTTTGACCGCTCTGTTACCCACTCGAGTGAAGAAAACATTTGCAAAGACGTGCTTGAAATACAGTATTCCTCAGACAGACCAATGTTCCAGGCATTTCTTAGCTGTACTTTAAACAGTCCAGTTATAGTCGGAGATTCACCATCCATTTTTAGTATGCTGGGTTATAAGGACACAGTCTTTGTAAAAAGCTTTGTTCCTCTCCTCTTTGTCTATAGTCTAAGATAATTGAAATACAGTCTGTTCTTGCATGGAGGCCAAATGAGCACGTTAGCAGGGGCTCTAAATTTTTCATGTCATCAGCAACAAGCTGCATAAATTTCATTTCATAAATTAATCTAGGATGCATAAATGTTTCCTTTGAACCAGTCCTAACGCACAGATGAATGCCATTTGCGCAGAATATCTGAGGAATAGTTTCTTCAATCAACAACATCAACTTTTCACTTTATGATATAGCTAAAACTCACAAATGGGAAAAGGATATGAATTTGACCTCCAAATAGGGTGGGTGGAAATCTTCTCGCTGTACCATCGCTGTTTACAGAATTGTTAACCAGACAGATGGGTATTTACACTGTCTCCTTCAGGCATCTAACTTGTGTGTGATTCAGAGTTAAAAGCCTGAGCTCCCTGTATAGTCAACAGAATCAACTTTGCGGGGAGGAGGGAGAGGGGAGACGATTCCAGGAACATAAATTTGTGCCCGCAGTAAATAGCAAGTCAGGCTGCGAACGCCTCTGAAGTCGGTTCTCAGTGTTCAAAGAAGGTCCTTGGATAAACTCTGAATCCCTAAACAAAGACTATGTACAGTAGATTCTGTACCAGAGCCTGCTACAAACAGGCATTTGCAGTGACTCAATGTATATTAGTTTGAAAGAAATATTTTTGTTTGCAGACCACGTTGGCTTTACTGGAGCAGGTGGGCTGGGGAGGGGAGTGGGACCTCCTGACGTTCATCACAGTGCTCGGTGTGATTTAACCACAGGGATACAACTTCATTGCCAGTATGTTGGTGATTTAAAAACAAATTTACTCATGGCAGGAGGATTGGGAAGATAGGAGGATTGAGGTGAGCTTTGTGCTGCCCATACTTTACAAATATTAAAACTCTGGAAGGCCTTTGTAAGTAAAAATTTACAGATCAGGCATAGCGTTTGATATACGTAATGCGACCGCTCAGGTATATTGTTGTAGCAGGGAGGGTAAATCAAACTGCAGTTTGGCTAATAGACCAGCTTGTCTCTTTTAGAGACTTTCTTGCAATTCTTAGTTTGTAGTTGAAATACAGTTATTAGTGGTTGATTATAAGGTGAAGTATAACAGGAAACACAGTCATACCAATTAAATTATTGCGGCCTGCAGTGAAATAGAAAGTAAAATGCATTCGCTATGCATGTACATTACCCTATATGTATTTGCTACTGTGGTTGTAATATGTGATTCTGGGCTGATGTATTTTTTCGTTGTCCTATTTGCCCTTGGCTCATTACAGCCCTTTTATCTTGGGAGTACTTTGTGTTCTAAATTATAGCAAAATCTCAAAAAAATGTGTACTTTTAAAATCCATTTAATTTATCTGTTGCAAAGTAGTTCTGGTGTGCTCCCTTGCCTTGCAGTGAAGATTCCTCTTTTCTGCCCAAAGTTATGCTAAGCCAGAGCCCAGCACGATTAATACTCGATCCTCCAGCCTGTTATATCAGATTACTTTTAGAAGCAGTGTATTTGCAGAGATGGGTAATCCCCATATCCTCATGAAACACACGCGTTTATTTATAAGCTTAGGAGACAGAAAACGCTAGATTTTACCAGAGTTGTAATTTGGGGGTAGATCATGGGTTGTATGCTCTGCTGGGCAGAGGTTAGGGCTGGGTTTGAGCAGAGCAATGATAATGAAGACACCTGATTTACAGACACTCTTAAATGCTTATAAGGTAGAATTGCTGAAAAATACGTGTGCTATATGCATGCTGTATGAGCGAGTTTAGTTCAGTTCTTTGCCATGATGTGTAACTCATTGGTGGCTTCTCCAGCCCTCAGAAGTTCACTCATGCCAAAATAGCGCTAATAAAATCATCCTGCTGTGCAAAACTATATTTTATATAGGTGTTACTTACAATATTTCTGGAATTGTGGACATAAATTTACATGAATTTTCATACTTTGGTGTCAAACATTTATTGTAGCAGCTACATTTTTCAGAGAGGTAGTGAGCTAACTAATTTCCTTTCCCTCCTTTGGGGACTATAAAAAGAATTTCAAAGGCATACTTGTTCTTGAGAACAAGTCGAAATTGTTCTAAAATTGAAAAGCCTAAACTTAGTGTGTGATGTAAAAGCAAAAACTGGATAGTAGAAGGTCTTGTCTATATTAGGGACTTTAAAAAGATATTTGCTGACGTTGATCGTATTACAAGTATTTGGCTTCTGAAAATATCTTCTGCAATCAGTAGGCTATTTACTGTAGATCTTTGTTCTTCAGAGGTACAAACTGAACCAGCGCTAACAGCAGCATGATTTCACTTTAGGTCTTTATTGGATTGTCTCTTGTTTCAGCAGGTTGTTCTAAAGCACCTCCACGTTTGGGTGCTGTTAAGTCTGCCGGCGTTGGAAGGCCATCGTTCATCAGCAGCTGTGGTTGTCGGTGTCCTGCGTAGGGTGGGCATGATCTACATTGCCAGATTTGTTTGGCAGTCTGTGCGTATGTGCATATTTACGCTAGTGAATAGCAAAAGATGGTCACAGTTCTTGGATTAATCTTTTTTAGCCTTTTGTTAACAATTTTGTCTTCTTTTTTCAATTATTTTCTCTGCAAGACTAAGGAAATATTGTTAAATTTCAGGTGAAAGCAGAGATTTAAAAATAAGCGGTGCAATTCTGGTGATGGCTTAGTAAATCAGGTGTTGGCTATTGCCTTGAATATGGTTCTATCAGACTGGTGCGGAAAGAATTAAAAAACGAAGGACTCAGGACAGAGGGGATAATAAATTTAGAATACTTGTGTTACTTGATAATAATAGTATTTCACAGTACAGAACAGCTATATGGCGTCAGACAGTCCTGCTTGTTTTAGTGTCCAGGCCATGGCTGGAGACAGGAACAGATGTGCAGAGAAGAGAATAAGAGAATCTCATCTTTGGGAGGGCAAAATGAGGAAACATCTAAGCCACAATGAATACGATCTGATTATGATAATAAGGCGCACACTATTATTTAATGAATGTATCTTTTCAGCGTCGCCCCTAATTCCCATTGTGAGTGTCGTGTTGCTTGTCTGTCTGAAATGTATAGCACCTAAAACTGTCTGTCTTCTAGACACTTATATGCTGGATTTGAGCGGACATTTTAATGTAATCTGATGAAGTGCTAAGCATCTAGGGGTAGGTGTAGAAAGATGTCAACACGATACAATTTTTAAAGGAGGTGGTTTTGTTATATCATTCATAAAGGCGCTCTCTACCTCAAAGAGGAGACAGAATTCATACTGATTTATGAAGAATTAATATAGTTTTCATGCAGCTTCCTGTGATGAAGATGTCCTGTTGTTGCTCAAAAACAGCGTGGGTGTTTTTTTCCTTTTGTTGGTATACACTGTTTTTTTCCCCTTTAAAAAAACCCCAACAACAATACAAGAATGAGAGAGGGAGGAGTGGAAGAGAAACCGTAGTGCTTGGCAGCAGTTCTGAGGAGAACAGGAGGTTCAGTGAGTGTTCACCAGTGCAGTGAAATGGCTACTCCAGTCACTTCATGTTATTTGTACAGGAAAGCACGTTTTGTTGGTTACAAATGTGGGATACTTGTTAACATTCATTAGGGAAGATGGGTTTTCTAGGTCTTTGAACTTGAGGGAAGAAAATGCTCTCGACCCCATCCTTTCTCTCCTCTCCTGTCTCTCCAGCTCTGCTCCCTGCCAGAAATCTCTAAAAAGCAAAACAAAAACATCATGGGGAATACTTTGCCTTAAGTGGTGAGGTTTTTTATTTCGACAAATTTGCCTTTTGTAAAACACCTCCCCTCACGCTGCCGTCCTTTCTCTTCCCACGTAGCAGACTGGGGGGACGCCCGTCCTGCATACAGAAGGACCGGTCCCTTTTAGCTCTTTCCACCTCTTAAATTCAAAAAAACGTTGTGTCTATAATATAAATGCTGTAAGTGAAGAGATTACTAAATAAAACTGTAATTACTTTGGTTGGGTACGGTGGTGACGTACACGTATATCGTGTAATTGGTTGAAGAAGCAGGATCTGTCCCTTGCCCCCTTTGGGCACGCATTCCCTGCCTGCTGCCGTTTCTTGTCTTCAGTTAAAAAAGTGAAAACCTAAATAATTGAAGTTCCCCACAAGAAACTGTTTTACACCAGACCTTACATGGCACAACCAGCAAAAATCCAGTAATTAAGAAAGGAAAATGTTTGAATAAAAAGCCCTCTCTTGTTGACACGATTTCTTTTTAATCAGGTCTGATTTATGAAAAACCGCTAAACATTTTTTCCCATAACTCAGGCAACGCCTTTACAACTATTTTAGGGAGCAAGAATTCTTTTCTTTAGGCATGCTAAGGACACTGCTAGCGTCTGAAAAGAAACCAGTTTTGTACACAAACTTTGGGCAAAAACCTGACTTAAAGAACTTTGTGTAAGGATCCCAGGCCCAGTACAGATAATGTATGCCTCCTGGGAGGTTAACTCCTTCAGAGACTTCAGGCGACTGTTAATAAGCTCTTTAGTATTATTAAATAATGTAGATATGTTAAACCGTAGAATATTGCATCTGTTCTACTTGCTCCGTTTTCGGAAGGATGCTCCTGGCTGCAGCATGGGTGACATATTCTACTTTTAAACTCGGAATATGCTGATCCGTAGTTGGAGAAAATGCTTTTTTCTTTTTACTTCACCTCAAATTTTAAACCCGAAAGCCACGCAAACAGCTAATATTATTCCAGAATTGAATGCTACAGCTTTAAGATAAGGTGCCGGGGTGCTCTGGGCGCACACGCAGCCGGCTCCTCCCGTTGGCTTTTTTTTTTTTTTTTTTTTCTCACGCTGAAAATAACCCACCATATTCATGTTAAGGGCACTTTTTATTTTTTTTTTATTTTTTTTTTTTTTTCCCTCCCCCTCCCCCCCCCCCCTCCGAAATCCACCAAAACTGAAGAAAAATCCAAGTGACTGTTCTTAGCAGCTGTGTGGCCCGGAGTTCAGTGGGGAAGCGGCTTCCTGCCGTCCCTATTCATCACCTGCTTCAAAGGCAGCCTGCCTGCTCCAGTGTGCAGGCCAGGTAGGGTGCCATTGTGCGCAGGCGGGGAGGATTAGTATCAAAGCTGCGGCAACCAGGCCCTTGGTCTCGGGCTGCCATTCAGTCTAGCGGGGAGAGGCTAAGACTGGCCAAGGTCACAGCATCCAGTGTGGTGCGGACTGGGAAAGGATCCTGAGAATAGAGGGCTTCTTATGAAATCATGGTGCAAGCTTGCAGCACAGCAGGTGCCCTTCTGGAACACATACATCTGTTTATGTTGGGATAGCGTAGCTGACAACGGGATAATAGAGCTTTGTTTTTTATAATTTTCTTTCTTTTTTTTATAAAAAAAAAAAAAGGCAACTGTATATACGACAGCGTTGAGGAATATTGAAGGAAGAGCTTTTGCTTTGCAAATCATAAAGAAATCTTTAAAAGATTTAATTGCTGGGGTGGGGGGGTTGTGTGTGTATACTTAAGCGAAGGGGAGAGCAGGCTGCCTATTAACCATTTAGGATCCTCAGCCCTGCTGATGAGCAGCAGCAGGATGCGGGGGACCGTACACAGAATGCGACAATGCAATTTTTTTTTTTTTGGTACGTTCCGACATTTGTACCAACAAATTGGTTAAGGATGCGCTGGATTTGCTCGGTTGTCTCCATTGTTGGAATTGTCTGGAGGAATTCTGTCACGCTAACGGTGGCTTTTTAAAAGGTGAGGTAATAGTGACGTAAAAATAAAATTGCCAACTTGATGAAATTAAGGGGAAAATTAAGCTGTAGACGAGTTGTCATGACGACAAGGATGTTCTATTGATGAACTGTACTCCTCACTGTCCAATCAGATAGTGGAGCTGAAGCTGGAGCATGAACAGGAGAAGACGCACCTATTCCAGCAGCACAACGCAGAGAAGGACTGCCTGGTCCGAGACCATGAACGGGAAATCGAGAAACTGGAAAAACAGCTTCGCGCTGCCATGGCAGAGCACGAGAGTAAAACTCAAGAATGCAGGAAACGAGACGGCCAGGTAATGATCAATAATGTTTGAAAGGCGTACGCTTATTAGAAAATGCTAATAATTAGTGTTTCCTGTTTGCCAGCATTGTTGGGATGCACGCTGTGTGAGCATTTGCGAAACTGGCACATAAACGTGATTTCGTTTTTCTTTTTTCTTTTTTTTTTCCGCTTTCCCCCCTCCCTTCCCACTGCTGAATAGGGCTTTAACTGCAAAAACCACAGGTAGCCAGATTAAAAATCCCATGGTGCGCTATAACTCGGCCTATTTATAATCTTGTCTCATTTTCTTTCATGATGGATTTGTTTAAGAAAAAAAGGTATCTGTTCTTCTCCCCCCCCAGCCCTCACACTCACCCCTCCTTTTCTCCTTCCTGGGCAAATCCATATGAATTATATCTGCTTCATTCGTATGCTTTTTTTTGTTTTAAATCTCTGCAGGTAACCCACAAATGGCTTTATTTCATTTTGTTCATGTCTTTTTGTTTCAGTTTTGTATTCTAGATTTGCATTGTGTGTTTGGCTACGTATGTCAGATATTTGATAAGATGATGTGGGTTTGGGATTGCTTACCATCACGTTTATTTTCCTACACACACACGCACCCCTCCCATCCTCCTTCTCTGTGGTCACTGTTGGAAGCCATTTGGCAGAATAACCCCCAGCTGGGGTAGCATTTGACTCTTCAAACTTCTGGATGAAATGCACACTGTCAGCATGGAAAATGATCTTTATGAGTTTTCAGTTCAAAAAACATCTTATTGCATTTTTTCAATATCTTTTGTAAGGATGGCATGGTATATTTTCCTAAGAGCCTGTATTAAAAAGGCCTGCAATGGCAATATTTAAAAAATGAAGGTGATTTTGTAGCTTAAGGAGTATTCAGAAAACAATCTTTACTAATCAGCATTAGAATTACTTATTATGCATGGATTATTTTATACCAAAACTGGACATTTTGGTAAGGCATCTTTAACGACATATGTTTTCCGCGCACCACCGCCTTCCCTATGAGATGTAAGACTCTGACATTGAGGCATTTTCACTTTACTTCCCTGTAGACTAGTAGGCTGTGTCTTTTACTGGCAACTATAATGTAGCTAAGTGAAACTGAATATTTAATTTTTAAATTAGTTCGCGTTTGTTCGGTTTTTTTTTACCTTTGGATGGCTCAGCCTCTATCGAAATCTGGCTTAAGTAAGTCTATTGGAAAACAAACGGCTTGTTAGGGGAGGATGAGGGATATATTGCAGAGCCAGGACTTATTCCTCCGTTTCCACCATTATGGTTTTCCAAGGAAAACGAGAGATACTTTTGTGAGAATGCTTGGGAAGAGGATATTCAAGTGACTTCTGAAAAATTAAACCTTGCCCTTTATTCTCACTTTATTGTAAAGAGTGAACAAAGACTTAAATTGTTAAAGGGATTGGATTTATCGTTGCATTTTTTTCTTTGGCCCAAGATAGATGCATCTTAACTATATAGCTATGTAAGTGCCTTTTCAAAGTTGTGTCATCCTCTCACCTGCATTCCTGATGTTGTGTTTGCGTACAGAGGCAGAGCTGTAGCCCTCAGGTTAAAAACAGTTTTAGAATTATATAGAATTATTCTGTCTACATGCCCGCATTCATTACAATTAGTGTATTGCTCTGTATAACACTGAATACAAAGGTAAAGGGACTATGTTAAGCAAATTCAGAGAATCTGGGAGGTGTCTTGTAAGTATATCTCTCTTTCATTCTGTCGTGGGTCATTTCTGGCAAAGATTGGAGCCCAAAGTTTGGTTGTGCTTTCTCTTTGCAATGGGATATATAATGCTACTACAGGTGCTATGTAGAAAGCTGGAAATTATCGCAGCTATTAGGAAAATCTGAACAGTCTGAATAGCAAAAACTTTGGCCTTTTTACAGGGCTTTTCTTTGTAGTTTGAATATCCCTGTACAGTCACTTGAACATTGCTGCCATGAGAATGACATGTAAATCAGGGAAGAAAATGCGGTTGCCTTTGACTAGAAGAGCTGATGTTTATTTAAATTCTGGTAAGAATCTATCAGCTTTCAAGGACGCATATTTTTTCCATTTTGGAAAAGAAGTTGTTCTTCGTTCCTTCCTCTGGTCTTTGTATTAGAATTTGCTTTTGTCTTTGCAGCGAGTTCAACAGACAATACTGGTGTTTCTTACGGAATTACGGCACGTATTTTTAATAAATTTTTTTAATCTTTGCATATGTTTACTAAAATGCGTGTTTTGGACATCTAACATGACTAACGGCCAACGTCCTTTATGCAACATTTGGCAGTCTCTTAACAAAGATATCACAGTGATTTAATGAGTTTATGTACACATAGCTTTTTAAAAACGTGTTAAATTTGAACCGTGTTTGACAGCAATAATTTTTAGGACTGCTTTATATTACAGTGAAGGTGCGATGAAACAAGAGAAGAGGCCATTTTGCTTCACTAAATGAAAAGTAGATTTGCTGGGTTTTTCAAAAAATTTAAATAATAATTAGTGTTAATCACATACGAGTAGCTTGGTTTGAAGGACCTATCTGTTCAATGTTTGGTGAATGATGTGAAAGCACTGTTGTTAAAGGTATTCGCTGTTATTCTTTCTTAAAATATTTTCCATATGAAAGAGTAGCGAATGTTTAAAATACATATTTCTTACTATATTACTAAAGACAGCTATGACCGAGTATTGCAGAACAATTTATTATACTGTTACTGAAAAGATTAATTTATTTTTTTATTGCATATCCAAGGTCTCTACTTTCACATAGGTCTTCAGATACTGTGAAAGATAGTATACAAAACGGTTAGATTTTATTCAAATATTAATACATTTATTAATGCTTTAATCAGAACTAAAGTATAAAAATTAAGATTTCAGTGCATTGCCAGATTTTAATTAAATATAAAATAATGTTACTGCTTCTTTGAAATATAATATAGTTTCAGGAAAGGAACTTGATTTAAGTGGATCACCTTTTGTATTGCTGATGAATTTCTGGATAACAATTGCATACCACTTTAGCTCTTGGACTTACCCATTTCTAGGAGGCTTGCTTTGATTTTTTTCACCTAGGGTTGTAATGCTTGGGGAGGAGTAAATTGACTTGTAGGTCAATAAAAGTCAAAGCAGTACAAAGGCTTTTATACCATGCTGTGTTCTTGTAGTCTTTTAAATCCTATACGTTTTCTATGAACTGCCATAATATTGTTATTCGTTAAACAGTAACTAATAATACAGGTTGGTTTTTTGTTTTTTTGTTTTTTTTTTTTAAAGGGTAGGTTTGAATCACTACTTCTATTTAATTTAGATTTTTTTTGTATTATCTGGATTTTCTTTAAGAGCATTTTTAAGCTACAGTTTGGTTGGTCATTCATTCCCCACCTCCCTAAATAATTTTAGTTTATACATTAGTTCACAAACCAGGGAACTTCTTGGATGATAGAGATCTTCATTTTGTTTTAATAAAAACAGCCATGCAACTGAATTGGCGATTTTCTGAAGCAAGACTTGGGATTACAGAGAATAATACATCTAGTCTGCTTCTGCGAAATAAGATAGCAAAGTTAGGAAATTTTAATAACCGCCGCCCGATGGGCTGCGGTGGCTATGGTGCCAGTTGTGCCCTTATATTTTCCCTTTATCCTGCGAATGTCATTCTCTCCCCAGCATCTGACACGTGCCCTCAACCAGCTCGAAGATTTTCATGTTCCAGCTGCTGTACAGAGCTGGATCATTTTCGTGCTTGTTCTTTGCCCGTTGACCTTCGGGCAAGAAGAAGGAAAAAAAACTCTACCCCTGTAACTTCAAATATAGCGCTTTGCTCTAAAGCGAGAGGGGAAAAAGTTTCCATGAGGAAACTGAATTCTCTTTCCAGGTTCTGTTATGAGATAATTGGCAAGTCCACCGTTTTCGTCCATTCGTAATTGGGTCAAGAGTAGCTCAAACGCTGAGGCACGTTTTGCCAGTATTTGTCACTGGTGTCACGGTATTTAATTTTAACATACAATGTTTATGCTCTCAAAAATGAGGCTGCTTTAAGAGAAGATCACTGGTGTCTGGGGGTGTCTTAGGGCTCTCGATAAACCATTATTGCTTGGGAAAGGAAAACCTCGAGCGGTTCTGAAGTCATGCTAACACACACATTGAGAATGGAGGTTGTTACAAAAAAAAGAGCAGGCTGGAGGTGGTGAGAAGAGTTAAGAAGGTATTTTCCCGTGGCCGAAGTATCCGTTTCCTTTTTCCTCTCTTGCTTTTTGCACTTCCCGTAATCCCCTTGGCGTTTAACATCCCGGTTTGCTTTACCTTCTCAGAAATCAGCGGCTCCTTCCCTGGTGCCCGATGTATAGGGCATCCTTTCACTTCTTTTCTGGCTTTTCCTCTTTGAACATTTGCTTCTTTGCACTTGTAAAAAGTCATCTTTCTGCAACTGTTGCTTTGCACCTGGTTTTGTCTGAATTAATTCCGAGCTGTTTGAGCCTGTTGAGTTAACAATAAAAAAAAAAACCCAGTAATGATCATTATTTTCATTCCAGCAATGATTGTTATTTTCATTTCAGCAAATCCTTGGTATGTGTTTATGCTTCTGTGTAGATAATTACTGTATCAACAAAGTGGGGGGAACAGAAGAGATTTATCTTGCCTCCATATATGTAGTCAGTCTAAAGTGGTACTGTGCTGATATGTTTGTCAGATGGAGAGCTTTATCAACTATTGACAAGAGAAAATACACAAAAAATTAATACAAATATTATATACTTGTTTAATGATAACTAAATACCCCAACACATGCACAATTTCTGTCTGTGTGTAAATATTGCTGTAGCAGTAACTTTTCAGTACGATACTAATACAGAAGGATTTGGGGAGCATTTGTTTCAAAATAGCAGACTTTCTTAAACTTTGGTCTGAAAGAAGCTGTTGTTACCGTACAGATAAATCACTGATCAACTCTTCTGCTTCATCTAATTGTTCTAGTATCTCCAAACACCAGTTTCCACAGGGTTATTCTTCTAGTATCAGGGGAAGCAGTTTGCTCGATCGTGTCTGGAGGGTACAGATAGATGTAGCCTGTGAAACATTCAGATGTTGATGGTGCTACTGAAGTCACTTCTGTATACAATTTTGAGTAAATAAATTCTATGACTCTCTTTCTTCTTTGACTTCTTTTTCTTTTCTTAATAGAGGATGTATTTGGCATGAGAAGAAATGCATTGTTTACTATGCAGGCTTTCTCTGCAGACAATCTAAATCATGGAGTTGCAATCTAAATATTTGTTTGTTATATTTTACTTGGAGAGTAGCTATTGGGCTGACAGTCAGACTTCTGTAGACAGACAGCAGTTCCCTTTTAGCCTTTCCTAAACAAAAGCTTTTGGCTGTATTGCAGCATGTTTAATTTACCGCCAATCAACCCAGGATAATGAACATGACTGTTGATGTAGAACATTTAAAGTACCAAATATTTGTTGCAGCACTTGCGTGGTTTCCCTTGGTGGTTATTCATAGTCTGCTGACTCGGGGTTGGGATGGAACCCATTGATGGGGAATATCTACTGAAATCAAGGATCTGATGATGGGTCCTATAGAGACATTCAAACTGGGCTTTAACTAATAGTATTGCTGTGAAGTTGAGAGTTCAGCGAAATGGCCAAATGCACCAGTTTCCTGCGGAAATACTCAAATACTGTCCCATATTGGGCTCTGGTATCAACACAGCTAGTTTCGGCTGTACTTGAGTAAATGCAGAGGAGCTGTGGGAAGAATTTGGGCTGCAGCATAGACATAATCTTTGAGATTAGAGGCAAAAATGAGCCTTTGCTCTAAAACTGAAGCACACCGTTCAGCTCGGGGACCCCTCTGTCAAGCACCCCCATCAAGGCGAGGGTCTGGGCCTCCTGTGCACCTTCCCTTTCCCTGCTCAGATGAAGCCACCTTGCCACGTTTGTTGTTTTACGTCAAGCACTCTGCTTCTGGTCCCCACTTCTAAGCTGCTGCTTCTGTTTGAGATGCCTTTCAAAAGACTGTTGAACAAGCTATAAACATCTGCCACTTCCTCGCTTAATGGAACCATCAAAGTGTTCTCGTGCTGTAGTGGGTGATCATCTATGATCTCTTCCACATTTTTCCTTGACTCTCACTTTTTACGATAGGACTGAAATTAGATAGTGAGGAGTTCAGTGCAGGAGGTGTCTACTTACTACTCTGTCCTTTTATACTTCTGGCTGCTCAGCATTTGAAATATTTACTAAAGACATTTTTGGAAGCCATACATAATGGTGCATAAATTATCATTTGCTGATTAAAAATGTTAGGTTACCTTAGGAGAGAACTGACATTTCGTGCTGTCTACAGTGTATGTAAAAGGGAAAGCAGTTGCTATAGAAACTAGCTCATCACATAATATGAACTCTGATTCTGAGATGGAGTTCTTTTCAGCAAAATGGACTTTCTGTTTATATAATATGAAATTGAATATATATATGGTAGTTATTGTTACATTATAATCAACATTTTTTATTTTTTTATTTTTTTTTAATTTTCAATATTGGCAACTGAAAAGGTGGAGTATATAATTTCGCTTGTGTAAGGGCAGGGTGTATATCGTATGGCAGTAATTTTATTTTATACCGGTACTCATTGTTTAGGAAAAAGTGATTATTTCCTGCATAGATGTTAATAAATATAGAATAATTTCTCTGAGAAGAAATGAGATCAGTCTTGCTCATCAAGCAGGGTAGAGGATCTTTATGCCAGTTTTTAACATATACACTAGGTGTGGCTTTGCATATAGGGGATTGTGTGTGATGGTTACAATGAATGATTAACACTAACAGACAATAAGCTATAGATGGTGTGAAATTATCTTTAATTTTAAAGTTATATAAAGGAATACTGAAGTAATAAATGATCAAGCACAGTAGTAAACACAAAACAGGTGATAGTAACTGCAGCATTTGAGATGGTGTAACATAATTTTGAAGTAGAGAGGCAAAAATACTGTGTTACTCTGCAGAAATGGCCAACTTACAATATAAGCTCTTAATTTTGAAATAAAAGGAGCATGTGCTTTCTATGTGAAGTTCAGCGTATGGCAAAGCCAGACTCTAAAGTTGCTTATTGATATTACTTCCAAGTGTAAGAGTCTAAATCTTCTCTTTTGAATGTAGTTTCTGTGATATTAGATTGTTCCAAATATTACAACTGAACTTGTTTGGCAAATCTCTGCTGTACAGAGAAGGGGATGCTTACTCACAACATTCTTTATTAACATTTTTTAGTTCTTTTGAAAATTGCTTTTTAGTGTTATCTTTTGTCGAGGTTTAACCCCAGCTGGCAACTAAGCACCACACAGCCGCTCGCTCACTCCTCCCTGGCGGAATAGGGGAGAGAATCAGAAGGGTAAAAGTGAGAAAACTCATGGGTTTAGATAAAGACAGTTTTACAGGTAAAGCAAAAGCCATGTGCACAAGCAAGGCAAACCAAGGAATTAATTCACTGCTTCCCATCGGCAGGCAGGTGTTCAGCCATCTCCAGGAAAGCAGGGCTCCATCACGCCTAACGGTTACTTGGGAAGACAGATGCCATCACTCTGCACGTACCCCCCCCTTCCTCCTTCTTCCCCCAGCTTTATATACTGAGCATGGCATCCTATGGTATGGAATATCCCTTTGGGCAGTTGGGGTCAGCTGTCCCGGCTGTGTCCCCTCCCAACTCCTTGTGCACCCCCAGCCTACTCGCTGGTGGGGTGGGGTGAGAAGCAGAAAAGGCCTTGACTGTGTGCAAGCACTGCTCAGCAATGAGGAAAACGTCCCTGTGTTATCAACGCTGTTTCCAGCACAAATCCCAAACATAGCCCCATACCAGCTACTATGAAGAAAATTAACTCTATCCCAGCCAAAACAGGCACATCTTATAATTTGCTTGAGAGAGTTGTCGAGTAGAAGGAAGTTGACTTCTTTTAGTGCATAGAACAAGTACAGCAATTTGGAAAACAGCAGTGATATCTGGCTGAAGGGACATCCTCTAATGGGAGATCAGGATTCATATTGAAGTTTTTTTTCACAGCATCATAGAATAGTTTGGGTTGGAAGGACCTCTGGATGTCGTCGTGTTCAACCCCCTGCTCAAAGCAGGTCTAATTTCAAAATTACATCATGTTGCTCAGGGCCAAGTCGAACTGAGTTTTGAAAATCTGCCATGATGTTTCACAACCTCCTTGAGCAACCTACTCCAGTGCTTTACTAATCCATTGTGAAATTTCTTTTCCTTTATATCCAGTTGGAATATCTATTGTTACAATTTGGATCTGTAGCTTCTTATCCTTTCACTGCCACCTTCAAGAAGAGTCTGCCTCCGTCTTCTCTACAAGTCCTTACACTCAGTTGAAGACAGCAATTAGATTTCTCCTTAGTCTTCGGTTCTCCAGGCTGAATGAACCCGGTTTGGTGAACTTCCTGAAGGTCCTGGTGGCCCATTCCTCCAGCTTGCAGAGTTTGAGGTCCCTGCGAATGGCAACCCTGCTCTCCAACATACTGACCACTTCCCCCCAAGAGATGCCACCCACAGTATTGCACAGGGTTCATTGTGTCCTATCATCCAGGTCACTGGTGGACATGTTAAGCTGTATCAGCCCCATTTGAACTTCGAGGAGTGCCACTTGTAGCTGGTTGCCTGTTGACTCCTACTCTTCAAACCCAGTGGTCCAGTTAGTTCTCCACTCATGTTGTAGTGCACCCATCTGGTCTGTGTCTTCAGTTTGACTGTACAGATGCTATAAAAGTCTGTATCAAAAGCCTTGCTAAAGTCAAGATAAAAGTTGTTGACAGTTCTCCCCTTTCCACAGAGTCAGTCATTTCGCTGTAGAAGACAGTTTGGTCAAGCATGATTTGCCCTTGGTGTATGCAGGTTGGCTGTTCCCAGTGACCCTTTTATTCCTCACGTGCCTGGAAATTAATTTCATAGAGTTTTACTCCATAATTTTTCCAGGGATGGAGGTTAGGATATCCTGTCTGTGACTGCCTACTAAGGTGCTATGTATTGCAAATTAAGTAGTTAAATTTTTTAGAGTGTGCTTTTTCTCTTGTCCCTTTTGTAGAGAAAGATTATCAAAAGTCAATTTAGTCTCTCTTCCTTAGGTCAGCAGATGTTAATTCCATTCACTTACTGCCACCATAAATCAAGTTTTGAACAGTAGTCTAGCTGTTAAATGATTTATCTGATAGGAGAGATTTTATGATCCATTCAGTTCCTCAACTCAAAGATGATATAAATACCAAATGAAGGAATGAAACACTAGACAAGAAATTATTACAATCTGTAGTTTGGAATGTTAACACCACTTGTTTTGGCAGCATTACTGGTCTTAAAACAATAAGATCCATATGGATGCTAATTTTCCCAATTTTGAGTAATAAATACAACCTCTTTATGGTTTAAGTAATGATATTACTCAATACCACTGCAGGGTCCAGTAGACGGTTTCATGATGAGGTAATAAATAGCAATTTTGGAGAGCTGATTATTTGTATTTTTCTTTTATGTGGTTTATGATGGGGGAAGAAGAAATCACAAAGCCAGTGAAAAGCCTTGCCCTCTCCTGTAGCTGACATACTTTGGCTGAAGATATGTCAGTTGAGAAATGTGAGACCGTCCATAAAGCTCTGCACGCTCCCACATTAAAGTATTACAGAGAAACCTTCAAGTGGAAAACCAGTAACAAATTGCAGCTGAGATGCTTATGGCATACTGCACTGTCCTGGGTGCACTGCCACTGCTCTGCTTATTCCTCTGTATATTGCTTTAGTCAGGAAGAAAAACGGAAGACTTCTCTGGTTTTCCTCTATTTCGTGGACAGGAGCTATGAGGGGGAAAAAAAACCCCAAACCCCCATGATGGGTTATCTGTGGATCTGAAGATGATGTTACTGGCACAGACACAAGGCTGAGTACTTTACTGTTAAACATCTCTGCAGCTGTTTGCCCACTGGCCCAACCCCGGTGTCTGTAGCAACTCTTCGAAGTCTCCTTTTCTACCTCAGATGTTAGGAATTTGCTAACCCATCAGCTGGAGGGGTAGCCAAGTGCTCTGCACTCTTTCAGCACCTCTCCTCACGCTGGTGCCATGCTCGGTGCGTGCTCCCAACTCCCTCCCCTCGTTTCAGCTCCAGGAGGCAGTTTCAGATCCACCCGTTCCAAGCTGCTCGATCTCCTTTTCTACCGAAGCGCCGACTCCTGGCACGCCACGCCACGCCACGCCACGTGCGGTGTAGGCTGGGTTTTGTCTCCTGCCAGTTCCGAGCAGTGAGTAACAAATACGTGCCAGCGAAGGTCTCCTGAGCGGGCTCCATGGGATGTGCAAACCAAAGAAATGGGGCAACTTGGGACAATGCAAGGAATCGTGTTGGAGCTGGGTGGGGGAGCCTGTCGGTTACTGGTCGTGTGCTCTGGTGAGCCCCGCTGTGACCCACCTCCTCCAGGGAGTCAGCTCAGCAGAGACCATTGCCTGTCTCCTTTTCAGAACTGGGACTCTGCGTTTGGTCCTCGGGCAGGACCAGCTGCCCTGGCAGAGCCTTGGAGAGCCCATGTAGCCCTTTGTATTGCTCCACATTTCCCATCCCGATTCATTATCTCCTTGTCTTTTCTGCTGCCATTTTGTGTTTCTGTTTTCCCTCACAGCCAGATAAGAGCAGGAATTTTAGGTTCTGCATTTGGGGAAATTCCAGATAGAAAAAGCGTCATGTGTCCTCAGCTATAGGCTTTGGACCTGTGCTAGCCTTGTATGTTCAAGCTTACAGAACTGTATATGCCTTTTTTGTGGTTTGTCTTTTTTCTTCTTGGAAACCTTTTTTTTTTTTTTTTTAAGAAACAAATTAGAAAGAAAATACATTATTTTAAAATACAGTGAATATTTTCAATATGAAGTCAGACAGCAGAGCTGTTCTTTGGTCCAGTCACCTTTGAAGAAATGATTGTCATCTTACTTTAAAAAATAGTTTCTTCATTTTGAAAGAGTGGCACAGACTCTGACAGTGATTTAAGGTCTTTAGTGTTGATTTCATGTGAAAAAATATTTTTCACAGTATGACTCTAAAGTAGACTTTTTTCCCCCAATTACTCTACATGTTGGCAGCAAATTAGCTTTGAGGGAATATTGTGCACATCATAGTTCTCTGTTGATGTATTGGGGAGTCATTTTGGATCTCTGAGCTCAGTCAGACCAATGACTGACGTTGTTCATGTCTTCCGTTTCTGTAGATTTGAAAGACTTTCTTTTGACAGGGAAGGTGATGTGGAAAAAAAGAAGCCAAAGTACAAGAAATGATTGGCAAAGTGATGATATCATCAAATGTTCAAAGACTTTGCAAATTGAAGCTTATTAGGCTGACATTTTGTCTTCTATTCAGCACTAATTGGAATCATGCCTGGGTGCATGATGTGGAAGGCACTTAATACCTGAGTGTTTATCATGACAAAATGACAGAAATCGATGTCAAGGATGCTGTAGATTTCTGTTTAATGGAGAAAACAATATATTTCAAACTGCAATTACATCTCCCATAGTAATTTGTATTCATATGTATGAAAGTCCTCCTGAAATATTGCAAATAAGAAAACTTTATTTTTGGCCCCTAAAATATTGGCCTGATTGTGAATATTCCATTTTCAGGTTTTAAAGTTGTTCTTCAGAGTTCATAAAAACACTGATGTAGGGTTTTTTTAAAAAAAAAAAAAAAAAAGACAAAAAAACCTGACACGGTTTTTACTTGAAACAGATCTGAAAATCCCACGAAGAGTGAACTCCGTCTTTCGCACGGGTGATACAATTCTTCTAAAGTTGTCTCTGACAGCTTGAATTCTTTTGTAGTCTGTGCTTTCTGCTGTAGTGGCATCTGTAAAAGGAATTTAGAAAAGAGAAATAGTGAGGAAAGTGATTTTGGAAAGGCAGCCACTGCAAACACAGAGTACGCTGGAATATTTGAAAATAGCTGCATGTTCTCCTGCAGTATTTGGTATCATTAGGGATTTCCAAGTTCGAGGTGCCTGCCCCTGTCGAGAGCGCATGCGTGCTGTCTGGGATAGCACACATGACCAGCGTGTTAGTCTACATCTTCATCTCGGACCTTATGAAGTTGAATTCAGATCTTCAATTAAACCTCTACTATAATATAAAATTAATATTTATTCAACAGTCAATGGAAACAACCAGCTGTCAGTTGAAATCATTACCTGAATTACTGTTTCTAATGAAATACAGATTGATCACTGCAAAGTAATATATTTTTAAAAAAAAACAAAACAAAACACCAAAGACAAATCAATGTAGTCTGGATGCTCATTGGAATTACTGGTCATTATGTGACTGATACAGCTGCCTGTGTCTTGCTGTAAACTCCAGCAATCCTGTAACTGGTAAGATGTTGACAAGCAGCAGTTTAGGGGCTGATGGTAATTATTTGTATTGCTGGAATCCTTTCAGGAGTCTGAATCTATGTTGTGTTAGTGAAAATACATAACAAACAATTCCTGTCCCGGTAAGCTCATAACGTAAAAGTGCTTATAGGATATTAGAAGTGGGTGCAGCAAGCAGAAGGTTGAGGACCCATGATAAACAATGAAGTTAATCAGTAGGTTGACGTGGTTTGAGCAAGAAAGCAGAAGTCGCAGCACGTGAGCTGCTTCCCTCAAGTGGCTCTACTAATGACATAGTAAAA
The DNA here is from genome assembly GCF_018139145.2 of Gymnogyps californianus. Taxonomy (NCBI): domain Eukaryota; kingdom Metazoa; phylum Chordata; class Aves; order Accipitriformes; family Cathartidae; genus Gymnogyps; species Gymnogyps californianus. Next base: position 3,337,590 of record NC_059489.1, on the reverse strand, counting down.
ATGCCTTTCCATGATTTGTCTGTAACATTAAGAGACTTCTAAAGTATATTGGATACTTGCCACGTCTGCAGTTGCTGCTGTTATCAAAGGTTCCTTATGTGACTGAATAGAAAAGGAAAAGCGTTTGACTGTAGGTGGGAGATGAACACATGAAGAACATTTTTTGTCTGTTCAAAGTTTGAGAACCCTTATAATGATTTACATGCTTATATAAATGCTAGTTGTTCAATCTATTCAAGCTACATTTAATAACAATTAACTGTAAGCCTTCTAAAACTATGTGTTGTATTGATTTTCTTGTAGGAAAGCAAATTTAAAGAATAATTAGTTATTGTAACGTTTGAGCTGTTGGATACTGTTGTTGGGGAGTGGAGGAGGAGAGAATGGAACAGGACCGAAGCTGTCAATATACCAGTGGTAATATTAGAGAGAAAATACTACTTTTTCTGCTAAAGTCAATTGGGGGTGTGTGAGAGAGTGTGTGTTTGTATGTATATATGTATGAGTGTGTGTGTATGTATTATTGCCCTCTAATGGATAGAATCTGAATGGCTCAGCTTTGCATGCTCATATGGGTTTCTGTAGCAAAATGTTATTTTCAGGGTGTCTGATATTTCTCATTTTAGAAGAATCTTGTAATGTTTATTCATAAGTCTGATAAATCTTTTGTGGGTAACGTTCCTTTAGCTTGTAAAATTAATTTGAAATTCAGTAGAAAGTCCCACGGCTTAGAGAAGTGCCTTTCCTTTGTTCTCTGAAGTTTTATTTCAACTAAATTATAACTGCTTAAAATTTGCCATTTTATTTTCCTATTTTTATCATAGTGCTAAAATAATAACTGAATATGAACAGAAAGTACCACGTCTCTGTACAATGGCAACATCAACGCCCTTTGGAGAGAAGTAGATGAGTAGAGCTCGCTCCCCTTGCTTTATTACATCCAGAGCATGCCCCTGTCTCCTAACGCTCCTGCTGAGAGCCCCCCGTAACCAGGATCTGCCAAGCTCCTGAGACGTGGGTGGAAGAAGGAGTGAGCTCTTCATCTCACTTCTCTGGTCGACACCCTGGCTGTAGCGGGTGTTCCCTGTGGCCGCTTCCACCCCATCCTGCTGAGCAGCTTCCTGGCTGCTTGTGCCTGTAGTTTGTTTTCTAGGAAAAGAGGGAAAAGCGGGAAAAGCGTGTAACGTAACGTTCATAGACTGAGGTTTCAAATCTTCATGAGGTTCATGATAAAGTCAAGTCTTCTAGTGATGCATGGTAGCTTAGGCTTTGTTTTGCTTTTTAAATAAAACTCTCTTTGAAGGTAACTTTAGAATAGCCTGAGAAGGAAGGCTGCAGGTTAGTTGGAAATGGGATTTACAATTGTTTGTACTGAATGTAGTCCACTTCTACGTGTTCTTTATAGTGGAATCCTGACATAGTCATATTTTTTCCTTGCAGGACTCTTTTCATTCAATAAATACCTTTGGGAGAATTAAATTTCAGAATTACATTTCTTCTCTCTGCAGCCGTAGACTTTTCCTTTTCAAAATTTTCAGCGCTTGCTTTTGCAGTTGGATAACTACACAGCGTTTTGAACACATAGCAGAACATCTGTTGCTAACAGCTTTCTTCATCTCCAGTTGTAGATGCATGTGATTTCAGAGTAGCAGTGAGGGTCCAACAGTTATCTTCCTCCCCTCGAGGAGGTTCATGATGGTGCCGGTAGGCAGCATGGTCATTACAAAGAGGTTCCTGCTGGATATGGATTGCAACAAGCCAAATATTCATACTTATGAAATCATGTAAATGTTCTGGGGAGACCAGCAACTGATTTCACAAAGCTCTGCTAAGGTACCTCCAACCTCTCTGTACATTAAGTTTTAGCTGAGTCCATCATATTTCTTTTTATGATCCAATTAACAAGCTGAATCTAGGTTTGAAGAGCAGAAAGAACAGTACATTAATCAAATTCCCTTGTAATGACTGTGCTTTTGTATGGATGACTTCTCTAAGGTGTGATACAAGGCAAGGCACGCAGTACTGGCTTTTCCTGTCCCTCCCCAGGGCTGGGGTGCTTCCCTGGGCTCTACCTGCTCAGCTTGGCAGGCACACTTTCACAAAAGGCTGTTGTAGTGATCTGAGAGCTTACTCCTGGGAGCAAAAGAAATTGTCCCTGGGTTTTGGGCTACTACATTTTCCATTCATGGTGAAAATAGAAAAAATTTGCATATGTTAACAGAGAGATGAAGGATATTGCAGGAGTGTCTTCTCAGCCCAAGACGGGGACTTTATCTGCATTTATGAATATTGGTGTTTTTCTTCTGAACATGATGTTTCCTAGCAATATGTTTTTTTTCTGAGAAAAGTTATTTTCCACTTACAATACATTGGCAGCCATTGTTTGTATTGTTTAGGATCAATTGAGGAATTTTTCTAAATGTTATTTTGATTTGATGACTTTGTTCGTCAGTGAATTATGAAAGCTCTGATTGTTTAGGGCACAAGAAGGGTGCAATACATTACTGGGTCACATGCGCACTTAATGCATGCACATTGTGATGGCAGTAGTAATAGCACCATTAAAGAACAAAAGGTAGCAACACATAGTAGCTCTGTATCTGGCCAATCCCCTCAAATTACCATAAATATTTGAGCAATCTGAATAGTTTTGGACTCTGTAGTAAAGCTTTCCTGTTCTTATCTGGCACTGAAGGAATGTAGAATAAAGTATTCATTTAACAAAGTATAAAAATATGTATGCTATGCAGTTATAATCATGTGTCATTAATCAGAAAATACTGCAGAAACTCTGACAAATTAAAAACACAAGGATGTGTCTGCAAGGGCTTTTTCAGTCATTAAAAAGCTGCTTCACCTCTCAGGCAAACTATTTAATGGCAACTTCTTGCTCAGTGTACTGACATCTTCAAAGGCTCTGACATCTGTCGGCCTTTGAACTACCATTAAAAAATATTATCCCATTTCCATTCTTTTATGCCCATTTTTTTAATTATAGCCCTTCTTTCAAGTTAGGAACATGGTTGGTTTAAATGATGCTGTCCTTTCGTTTTCAGCCACCCAGCTGCGGTTTGAATAAATTGATGTAGAATCAAAGGCGGGACTTTAAAGGGAAAAGGTTTGATGGACTTGGACTCCGAACCAGATGAGGTTTTATGATGAAAAGGGTTTAATCCCAGCACAGGCATCGCTTCTATCAGTCGAGCAGTACAAAGCGATTCATATATATAGGTTCACGAGAAATGATCTATTTTTTTTTTTTTTAAACAGCACAGATCTCTTCAGGACTTGCAAATGTGGCATTAGCTAATATTCAGAGAGCTGATTTCCTTTCATCCACCAGAAGCTTATGATTATAGTACAGTTCTCGAATTGGAAATGAGAGCTGCAACACAGATTTAAAGCTATGCTGTCTGATTTGTATTCAATATACATGTCACTGCGGGACAAGCTAGTCTAGGCCGAGCTGGTTCAATAAAGGGAAAAACAGTTTCAGCATCTGAAATTCTGGGGGGGGAAGGTACCAATTAATTCTTACCTGCTCTACCTGAGTATTGTGTCGGATACTTAGTAGATTACTATCATTTCTAAAGCTGTGCAAACAAACCCTTGTGATAACATTTCTTTGGCATCTTTTGCATCAGAGGCTGAGAGAAAATACGCAGCATTAATCAGTAATGGCTTCTAATGTAGTCATTTATATGGAAGGCAATGTTTGTTTTTCTGTGCATGAGTTTCAAGGAGGTTTAGCAGAGAGCGCCTTGCTATTCCTTTATAGCAACAGCCTTCATTAATGTGGTAATTAAGCGTGCATATGAAGAAAACTGAAATCTCGGTCTCAACAAATGCATCAGATGCCATTTGTCAAAAATATCGTCTCATGGTATTCAAGAAATAATCTTTCTAATAGTTCCCTGATCTTTGTGCTTCATGTTAGTAGAAATGTGGTACATAGTCATGATTTCTTTGACATAGTAAGATTGTGTCCTTCAAAACGGTGATACTTTCCAGAAAAGTAAGAGCAGTAGATTTCAAAAGTCTGCAACTTATGTCCTCTTAAAAGACTGTGCTTCATTGTTGTACAGAAAGGAGACTGCTCCATTTGGTGCTGTGCCTCCAGTCAACAGTTTCTCCTTCAAGCCCTTCCCACAACTGTTGTTCCCTGCCAGAGTATTCAGTTTAGGAGTAATACATTGTTCCTGATCTCCTAATGCAATTTTGAGGTTGGGGTGGGTTTTTTTGGGGGGGTGGGTAGTAAATATAAACATGGACCTGTATAAATGGATATATTTAACGGGGTATTTTATTTTACTGGTACTTTATTTTACTGGTATTTCATAGAATTTGCGTGTTTAGTATGTATTTAGATTTTACATTTAAACTATATATTAATATTTATTCAAAGTGCAGTAGATTCAAAACAGTTGCATAAATAAATCTGAAGAAATTCCTGCCCCAGGATGCAGTGGCCTGTTTGTCATTCAGAAAACGAAGTGGCATCAACTGAATTCAAGGACAAACTGAGAAGGATGAAAAGGATAGAGATCAATGTAAAGGTGCCGGAGGAAGATACTGAGTCAAAAATACTCTCGATTCCAAGCAAAGAAGTGTTATGCACACAGTTTTCATTTATTTTGTACAGATCATCCTGTGATTGATCTTGTCTTTCTGAACTGGTAGCTGTGGAGCATGATGCTTCCAAAAGATCCCTGAACTCAGAGGAGCCGCTGTCGAGATGATGGGAATAGTGCAACCAGCACTTGAGGGTGAAGGTGCAGAGAGGGAGACTAGAAAGGGTGTCAGCTGTATGTGTGTGCACGAAGTACAGAACAGGTACCATCAGCTGATGCCTTTGACTCCAACCGAACACCTAGGTTGGAGTAAAGGCTTCCTTCTCCAGGATTTTCATCCTCAGGTGAAGGTGACAAATTTATCTGTTTGATATAAGGATCGACACTAAAGATAGTCAACTAGAATATGCTTCTTCCAATTAGGAGTGGATTTCAAAACGGAGAAAGTCAAAAGCTGCACGTGTGTGTAATTCTGCATCTTATTTGTGTAAGCAGCTAACGTACAGCTAAGAATTTACCACAACTCATTGATTACAGAAATTCTGCAACTATTGTTACTGCCTTGCAGAAATGAGGGTTTTTTTGAAAGTTAGAAGCTGATTAGTTCTTTAAAATCTAAACCTCTAAGTGACACAGTTTTTATTTCTGAAGCTACTGGATTTCAGGATTTCTGCCCACACATGCTGCCATTCATGAGACCAAGAATGAGGACTTCATGCTTGGTTAAAGACTGTCATCTTCAATACAGCAGCATGACATCAGTAATGAGAGAGTTTCCTGGTGTATTAGGTTCTTTAGTAGAGCAGAATAGTACACACAGGCTAGCGCGTTTAAGTCATCTTCAGTCATCGGCCCAGAGAATGACAGCGTTAGGTTTCTTAGTTGGCTTTCTGTGATTATGCTGGAGTTTTGAAAAATTTATCTTTTTCATCTTGATTAACAGTCAGGGCAGAGCTTGGACAGTAGCATGAACTTCGAGTCTTCCTCAAGTCCCTCAACTGCCTGTTGAGGAGATAGTCATGGCAGATGACCTGAATGGGAGTTAGTGTCCCAAGTTTGCACTTCTACAAGTATTAACTTCAGAAGTTGAAGATGGGAGGTATCTTATGCATGAACAGCTTATTACTTAGGCTTTGTATCTGCATCTTGTCTTATGTTTGTCCCGTCAAGTTTTGCAACTGATGCCATTTCCGTTACAGTCACCATGAAACCCTTACGGGATGCATGGGGTAAAAATTCTGGAATATTCATAAGATGTATGTGTTTTGAGCAGTAATTTAAACAAATGCATCCAAAAGAGAAGTGTGTGATGCTTTTTTGGGGTGTTTTTGGGGGGGAGGTGGGGTTGTTTTGGCTTTTTTACTTACAGTGAAGTCTTTTCATTAGTTGACAGGGCAAAGACATTTCTCATAGACAATACAGCCTCTACCTCTTCTGGGGACAAATTAGGAATTATAATGTGTTTAATTTTCCTGCCTCATAGAGATGAATGTCTGTAGTAATCCTTAAATCTGTAATACATCATGTCTGCATTTAAATCAGAATTACATGTTGTTCAAGAAATGCGAATGCTTTTAAATTTAATACATGGAAAATTTAAACGCAAATGTTTTTTAAAAGCTTTGACTTAGGGGATGCTGGACACAGAAATACTCTCAGATTGACGGGTAGTTCTTCCCTGTCCGCTGCAGAGATCTTTAGCCTCCATTTCTGTATTCCATTGCAGGAAAGTCCTATCCTTGCTTAAATATCAGTAGCTTTTCTTCACTTTCAGAACAAGCTTTGCTCCAATGTTATTTCAGAACTGAATATATCTTTACCATTCATCCAAAAGGAATATTTTCCTTTCATATCCTGAAATACAGAAAACAAAGCTTTATATTTTTTCACAAAGGAAAACAGGGAAGACTAAACACGTTTGCTGTGATTTTCGTCAATCATCATTTAGGGATAGGTTGTTATGGTTTGTATGATGCAGCAAACCTGGTATTAGATATAGATTTTTTTTTTTTTTTAGCCACTCTGTATTTTATCTATATTCTGCTCTCGCAAGTCATTTTAGGGGATCCACTGCATTAAGCAGGTGTTTATGGTTGATTTTTTTTTTTGCATCTCCATCATATTTAAGTTACATTAATGCAGTTATGTTGATTACTAGGTGTCGATTACTTGAGTGTCTCTGTTAAATTTCTTAGTAGAAAGACACAAGGAAATGAGTCCTCCAAGTAGTTCTTTCCAGGTAGGTCTCTTAGGAGTCTTATTCAAATCATTTTGTTTGTACAAAGAGAAATACAAATGTAAACATTTCTTTCATCAGATAAAAAGAGAGGAGAAAGAAGACTGAATGTTTTAATTTTTGACTCACCAATCTATTTCAAAGCAAATACAGTAAATCAGGTAATAAGAAACTGTCCTGGATCTGTCTTCCAGGCAAGAGGGCCAAGTCTCTTCCAGGTCTTAGAACTGTTAAATGGAAAACTTATTTACATTTATCTCAATTTCAACTTGGTAAGTAATCCTTTCACTCACCAGGGCACTGTATTGTTTAGTTATATGTGTAGGCTTGAGGTTCTTTCATTTGACTAAAAATCATTTTATTAGGAAGGCAGTGACAATAACCAACCTATATGAAGGTCTGCTTTCTAGCTGCTGTTAACTAAATTAGAATCAAATGGACTTATGTAAATGAAGAAATCAAAATAAGCTCCGTTAATTTTAAGCTCTTTGTGGAGCTGTTCAAATGGATGTCTGATTTTCTTTCTTTCTCTCCCTGCCCCCCCCCCCCTTTTTTTTTTTTTTTTTTGAAAGCCCAGTTTGTAGCTTAAGTGCCATTTACATTAACTGGGATTTAGGCAGCTAACTGGCTTCTTTAAAAGTCCAGATCTATTTCAGTGCACTCCCTTCGGAAAAAAAAGATCAAAATTTTTGTTTTGCTTAATAGCATGTCACAGCAGATCTTGAGAATTTGCTACCCCTTTCTCGCATGTAGTCATAGATGTAGAAACAAGAATGGTGCTGGTATTTTCAGTGTAACTTCTCCTACTGGCATTTTGATACCTGTGTCTTGCATATTTCTTTTCAGCCTTCAGAAATACATGGCAAAGTTACTGAACAGTCTGAGGTTTAGATTACCTATGGAAATGTTACCTAAGCATGTTTCTTTATAGGAATCACATGGATAGACTCTTTTCATTAATTTATTGAAAATGGAGCTAAGCAGAAGGTAACTTCTCTTTATTGTTCTTCATGAGTCAACACTTCCGTCGTGTTTCAGGAAAATGCTTACGCTGTAGAACAACAGTAGACAAGATACAGCAAGTGGATTACTAGGAAATAGAATTTAAAGGGTGCTGGACTTTTTTGGGGACTATGTTAAGTGCAGGGGAAAAAATAAAGTTGACCATGGTTTGAATATGAAGAAGAGAGTGATGTTTAGCCTACAGCAGCACTGTACAGGTAGGGTGGTGTTAAACCTGCCCCCGCCCCTAACTAACACCCTAGAAGATACAAAATAAGCAAGGTTAGTAAGAATATACTTTTATCAGATTTATAAATGTTAGAGGCGTTTTTCAGAGCATACACGGTGCTGAAACAGTCCAAGTAAAGAATCTTACAAAGGAGGTTTGACGTTTAAAAGCGGCTTAATGCTCTTAAAATTAATAGAATAAATATGTAAGTTAGCAGCTCAACACCTCACTTTACAAGTGAGATGTCAGAGGTACATTTGCAAAGGTGAGAAAAGCTGGCATTGTGCTGAGATGGAGTTGATATACCTTTGCGTACACCCTGTAATGTGGGGATTCAGATTTTACACTGCTGAACAGCAAAGATTTTACTGTTAGTACTATGGTTGCCATCTGCACTGCTTTTACGTAAGTTGTTTTTTTGACACTGAACATTCATCTGTTTGAGTCTAGAGAACTGCCACTTGTTGTATGCTCTGCAGGTTAGTGAGTACAACTTTGGTTTGTGTAACCAAAGAGAATACCTAAAATTGATATTATACAGCCTGATTTATAAATTGTGAACATTTGATTAATGAACATATTAATAACTTCACCCCATCACTGCAATGTAGTCATATATAGGATAAAGATGTCTTCTAGTTAAGAAGTTGTGCGATAGCACCAATGTTATGGACAGAATTTTTTTCCCTCCAGAATGAGAACACTTAAGTATGCACAAAATAGTATATAAGCATATAATAAAATGCATCTCTTTCAGTACTGAAGTTTTAGCTTTGCTGATATTTTAGTGTTTCCAGGAAGTACTAGGCTACTGATCAGGACTACCTGTAACTATGGGGGTGCTAGCAGGGCTCCTGCGCTTCCCTGATTTCCTCCGGAGGAGCTTGCACAGCCCCATGCTTTTTGGAAGATTCGATCAGCGCTCTTGGGAGGCGAGACCAACCTGTTGGTCATTGAACTGTTGTTCATTTTCACTTCGTTTCACACCATTTCATTTATCTGCTCCCTTAATTACTATATTTATGGGCCTATGTGTTCTTACCCAAAAGGCATTTAAACTTGACAGTGTAATAGATTGTGCTGTGAAAGCTAAATAGCTGTTTATTACTTATCCCTGTTAATTTGCGCTCTGCCACATCATTACCCATGTGATAATGTGCGTGACATTTGCAGAAGTAGTTTTCTTTGCAAATCAAATCTGTCTCTTTAAGGATTCATAATATTGACAAATTGCTGATTTTACCAGTCACAAGAAAAATTGGATAATACATTCTTAACATATTTTAATCAAAATTGCTATGGTATAGAAAATATTTTCAATATAGTTGGTTAAAATGGACATAATTGAGTTAATTACAAAGCTTTATTTAGAAGATGACATTAAAAACTTGAGTTCCTAAATTTTAATGACTTGCTAATTCAAAATTCTTTTAAAGTGTCGGTTTAGATTTGATATCTCTTCAGGTTTAGATCGTAGCTTCAACAAAAAGATTCCTCTTTCAGCGCTTCTGTGTACCCTTTATATCATTGTCGTGTTACAAAGGAGCCACAAATAGAGCTGCCAGCTGGCTGAACTGGTCAGCTGAAATTCATCTGGCATGGAGAAAAGCAGGTATACTGGGACCAGTGAGTCCGACTCAGTAGGATGCTTTGTGGACAAAAAGATCAGAGAGCCTTTAGGACTGTGCCTGGCCCTTGGTACTGCACTTGGTTGCCAAACTCTTTTATCTCTTAAGGGTAAAAATCATGGAGATAGTTCCCTAAAACCGGAATGAGATCAAGTTTAAGACTGATTGTTGTGACTTGCTGAAACTGCAGTAGTAAGACTCATTAATATAAACCAATTTTGTTTTATACACAAATCAACATTACTCATCTTTGAAGTTCTTACAGCTATACTTTCTTCTAAGCTTAGAGCTGCAAACAAATAATATTTGTTTACTTTTTTAGCATTCTTTTATGTTAGATGCATTGCTTATTTTTGTGATGGTAGAGAAACTTGTATTTTCTGTTTCTCAGCACTTCATAAAGCTTTGCTTATTAATAAGAAAGCTAAAGCAGTTCAGATTCCCACTTTCAACAGATAACCCCTTCTAAGGTATTTTACAGTAAATATGTCACCAGTTGCTGTGTGACTGGGATGGGATACTTCGTCCCCCTCTTCTGGGACGTTGCACTGATCGTGAGGAAAAAGAGGACTCATTGTCACCGCTGAATCACTGGGTGTTTCTACTTTGTTCCTTATTTTCCTTTTAATTCTTCATCATCAAAGTGAGATTTGTTTTTACTACAGACTTCCTTTCCCTTGACTGGACTGATCTCCTTTCAAAAATAATCCACTACCCAATAACAAATATTATGTATACCTCATCCATCTCTGTCACATCACGCCAGTGTAACAAGACACAAAGAAACAGATCTCCCTTTCCGAAGGGTTCAGCTGATGGTTTCACATCGCGCACTGTTCAAATGCATGCACTCATGTTAATGTTCTGCCAGTTGAGGAAATGCTGAGAACGTATTGGCACACAGAGGCAGAAGCTGCGTATCGGTGGCTCAAATAGGGCTGTTACTTACAGGCTAATATTGTAGGTTATTCTCTTAGAAAGGACCATTGTGATCATGTAACGTAACAGTTCATGTCCGAGCTAAGTCCATGGAACTGCTCAGAGGTTTTGGGGGTTTTTGTTGGGGTTTTTTTTTTAAATGTTACATGCAAGCAAAATTAAACACAGCAAATTGAGACCTATGCAGTCATCTCGAACTGAAGCCAAGTTAGCCCAGTGCAGAAAAATTTTGAAACTCAGTTTGAAGCGTTGTCATGATCCACTTGAGAAATGCAGTGGGCTTTAAAAGTGATGCACTGTTTCAGCAGCCTGAGTGCACTCGGCAATGAAGAGCGATGAAGGGTTATTGCAACTTCATCTGCTGGGAGATGTTAGTCACTTACTGTAAAAACTGCTGAAGCAACACCTAAATGACTCTAGATCTGAGCCTCAGGGAATAAGTTAAGAGTGAATTTGATCTTAACTCTGCATGGCCTTGTTTTTGTGACTTTAAAATGCCCTCAACGCTATTTGAGGCTGGATATGGTGATGGGGTGGATGTGGTTTGGTGTGTAATACATTGAGAGGGAGACAGTGAAGTCCGTGTATTCCATTGCTGTGAGTATAAAAGATGCGGTCATGCTCCAGCCTCTTCCTTAGAAACTGATCCAAGTAAATGCTTCATGGGGTTGAAGTAGGAGCTCCTGGAAAATAAAGGGAATATTTTTTTTTTTTTTTAATTAGACTGTAGTAATTCGGTCCATTTCTCATCTCTGTTGCATGTAACTGTAGCAGAGTTTCAGACATCAGCAACAGATTTTAATTTAAACTTTTTGCCAACTTTATATTTTCTTATGCAATTTACTTTTTAAAATTAAGAGCACATGTTTTCCTTCCAAATAACATGCAGTACATTTATTGGCATTTTAAATAGGCCAAAGTGAGTGAGTAACCTTCTTTTTTTCTTTCAAGTCTATTTTTCCCCTACAGGCAAATTGCTGTGGGCTTATGACCCACCCTTTTTATGACACTATTTCAGCACAGATATTCTTAGTTAGAATTCTAAGTTATTCCTTTGAAACAGAAATAGAAATCACCATCTCAGCTAGCAGTTTCTTCAGCTATGGGATTGTCATGTGCATACACATACGTACAAGTATGCCATATAAATTCATATGAAATCTCTACCCTGTCATACAGTTTACATATTTGTATTTTTGTTCCATTTGGGATACTCTGTAAGCTAGTGTTTTCTTTCTATTTGCTTTCCTGTATGTGGATTAATAGTCATTTTACAAAATGCTTTCTTGTTTGGGGCATGCTGCTATGGCATGCCCATCCTGTGGAATCACTATGAACATCTGCATTCTTCATAAAAAAGATACAGATCTCTTTTATTGCATTTACTCGTACCTATACAACCAAAATAAAGACTAGAACATTTTGATCCATAAAAGGCAGCAAGTAGCAATAAAATTTGGACCTATTATATACGATGAAGTCTTTATTTCTTATGTTTAAGCCTTAAGTTTAGCATAAGAATAATTTGCTCTGGTGGAGTGTTTAAGATGTGTTTTTCTCACAGCAGCTCTTGTACTCAAGCTGTTTGGACCACGCAAACAATTTGGTAGGCATGGTTCACAAACATAGATTTGAGCAGCCAGGAAAAGAATTTAAGAAACCAATACTGAGAAAGAGGATTTAATTTTACAAAGAAACCGAGCAAGCATCGTGCCTTCAGATCTCAAGCATGAGAAGTGAGATTTTGTAATTGCATCTTTTGTTTTTCCACAGAATCATTAAGAAAAGACAGTTGCTCTTAAGTTTTATATTTCATGGATTTTTCACAACTGACAATTATGTCATCTTGTTGGTTTTTTTTCCTAGTAGTACTAATTGGCATGTGGAATAGCAGAATCTCAGTGATGGAAAGTTTGGGATTCGTTTCCTTTAGCAGTTTGCAGGTATCCATGTCACACAAAGTTGTCTTATGCAGCAAGTTGTTCGGTCGTAAGCTGCTTCTGCCAGTGACTTTGTTTATGGGAAAAAATAATCTGGCTGTGAGAACTAGACTTATTTTAAAGTAATTGGCAAGAACTGTGTCTGTGATCCCCAATATAAGCTTTCTCCAGTCACTTTGGAGAGATTAGATGTCTCTTAACATCATCTTACTAGCAGTGAAGTTGCTCCAAAAGGACTCCTTTAATCATATTAGTTTCGCTGCCATCACCCCGTCTTCAGATTCTTTCTTCTTTCCTAATAGAACCAAATCTGCTTTTGCCATCTATTAGGTCCAACATTAATGCTCCTTTGCATATTAATTACTGCTACTTTACCTATAACATTCAGCCCACTATCTTTTGGCTCTCCAGTTTTGAATCTGAAGGCTTGGAGCTGTTACTTTTTCCACGTGGCAGTAGAAAACACTATATTGTGCTATTTGATTTTCTAATGGCTTTGTATAAGAATTATTGAATATAGAACGAAGTAAAGCAGAAGGACGTAACAGTTGAGTCAGGAATTCACCCAGTCTCTATTTTGGCTTGTAATAGGATTTATGAATGAATTTTCCCTGTATTATAAGAAGGTAGCCTTGGCTCCTTATCCTAAATATTTTATCAAACTTTTTAGGAAACTTCTGAGCAAGGTAATATCTTAGTTTCACTTACACGGGGTGTGGGGAAAGTTTAAGGAAGTTTTTTCTTTTAAAAAAGAAGGAAGAAAAAAAAAAAAGGAAAGTGGTAGTGGAAGGGGAATGAGCTCTCAAAAAGAGCGCTCTCAGATTAACAGATAATTGTTACTATTCCAGGCAGGACTTGCATTGGAACGGCTATTAAAAAACCCAAATGCTACGTATGTCAGTTTAGAACGCGGACCATATCATCCTATAGAAATTGTAGCTATTATCTTCATTGACCTAGCATTTCTTTGGTTAAGTAAAAGCCAGTCAGGCTATCATTTTTTTATGATCTTGAGGTGAAATTATTTTCCGAAAGAATTATAAAACTATATTGTAGATTATAATTATATACTAAAATGTACTTTACATTTGTAGTTTGTATACAGGTTTAATAAAAAATTAAACATGTATAGAGGAAAAGATCAGGAAAGGAAGGAAAGGATCTAGTGCAGATTACACTATATGAAACATATGTTTGAGATAATGCTGATATAGCTGAAGTATGTGGCCTGTGTTATACTTCTGTATACAAATGATGTGCTCATTCCATCTCTACACATACACACACAAAATTTTACCTTTGACATAGTAGGGAATAATGCCAATGAGTAATTAAGAAAGCATGGAAGCAAAAGTCAGTCCTGTGATAAGTTTCCGAGATGGTTAACATTATTTAATACATGTTACAGCTGTGATAGTCGAAGGACACAATTGAAGGTTTGGGGGGAGACGACACGTCTTTTGTCACGCCATATAGTTCAAATAGTTTGGAAAAAAATAGGCAAACTTTCAAGCCTTGATTTTTTTTTTTATTTTTTTTTTTTCCCCTCTCTCGGATCACAGTGTTTAAAACAATCTGTCTTGGGATATTAATGTACAAGGCAATATATCTGATAGTCATTCATTTCCCAACTTTGGTCAGAAATGGATGTTTCTTTTTCAAAGATTTGTAGTAATGTGGTTCTCAGAGACTGCAAATAGATGGTTTAGCTGAATACAGACAGTATATTAAAAATGTCTAAAGAAGAAAAATAGTAGTTGGAGAGGGAGATCAGTTCGGAGCTCTAGAATCAGTAACTGGCGTTCCAGGGCAATGGGATCTTTAAATATACAGTAATTTTCATCAGATTTTCTTGTGAAACCTTTAATAAGCTTGAGCTGAGTCACCTACATCTGTTTGGTAGAACATCAGTTTCTCATCTCAATATTATCACATCCTCTATGAAAGAATTCCAGGGAACTGCAAAGTTACTTGTGAAGCAGGGAGGAAAAAGGGGGAAATACTGTGTGAGTTTTTTAGTGAAAATGCTCATTTTCAGAATGATATTTATGAATGAAAACATATATGTGCTTGCAATGTCATACATTACAATTAGCTGTAAGGACAACGGTTTTATTTCCCAGATGCGATGCTCCTATACTTAATTTAAGAAGCTACAGAAGAAATGCAGTTAGAGAAGTAACTAATAAGAGTTATATGCAAGTGTAAATTTAAAGTAATAAATGTATACTCTACTACTGCTGTAAAGTAGCAATGTGTATTCTGTATACTTCAGGAGTAACACAGCTTTACCGCATAGAACTTTCATTCCTTACCCTTTCAAGTTCCCCCATCGAAGGCAGGCAGTGAGCCGACTCCCCGCTGTTCTGCTGCCGCTCCGTCGTCCCCCGCTTCTGATGCCGCTGCTGTGTTGCACACCGTCCTTTGCTCCCGAGGACGGAAGGATAATCTGTGATCACATAAAAGAGTTGTGGATTCTGAAGTCTGTGTCTTGCATTTTGAAGGTCGCGTGTCTTATCTATACTGTGTTTGCAGAGTCTTAAGGATTCTCTGCGTTGGCCCGTGTCATCCTCTCTCGGCGTGCTCTAGTTCCCTCACCCGAAGGAGGATGTTCTTTGATACGTTCCTGGTGCACATTAGCACATTATGATGAAATACAGTCTATAATCTGTAGCAGTGATTGATAAATGATTGATGATACACCGATATCTCATTAGAAGGCGGCAGGTCATTTCTTAAGGGAAAAAAAAAAAGAAGGCATGGACATTATATGTAGTGATTATATGCCACAGACTAAATTTCTTCACCTATGGGGCACCCTGTCCAGAAAGGTAAATCTTACTCCATCCATGCTTTGGGCAGGGGGGACCTGTATCCATCTGCATGTATTAAGAGAAGGAGAAGAGCAATAAGAGAGGCCAAGAAAAGGGACAGAGAATCCTTTGAGTCTGCTTCCTACCCCAGCTAACAGCCTGTCTGAGAAAAGCAAGTGGTTTTTGTTTTGTGGGTTTTTGGGTTTGTTTTTTTTTTTACTTTTTTTGTTCTTTATTTCAGGTTATCTGTGATATGGAGAACCAAATCCACAAGCTGAGGGAAGAGCTAATTCAGGTAAATGCTCAGCGGAAGCAGCAGCTGCTGGAGCTAAGCCATCAGTGGGAAGAGGAGAAGCAGAGGGCAGCTCGAGACCATGAGACAGCAATGAATAAGCTGAAAGTGGAGGCAGAAAAAATGACATTAGACCTGAAAAAGATACATGCGGCAGAAACAGAGAAGGCCTTGGACAAGGTAAGAGGTTCGCATAGGGCTGCTTCTTGTGGCATGGCAAAAGCGCAGCAATCACCCCAAAAGTCAGATAAGCAAAGTTTCACTGAGGAAAAATGTTTAGGGGTCACTTGAGTTGAAAAAACAGACATATGCTGCAGATTTGACATTGGATGCCACAATCACGGCACGAGTATGGAAAGTTTTGTGGTTCTATAATGAAAGACTCGGAACACGCAGCGGCAGTGGTCGCTGCTGTAGCTGTTTTCCCTGCGAGCGGTGCTGGGGCAGCACCTTCCAGCCAGGGTGAGTGCCGAACAGGGACGACCGTGCGGTGCTCAGGAGCTGGCGGGACTTTAAAAATCCAGATGATTTCAAAGGCAAAGTCAGCCAAGCACTAGGCTAATCACTTTTCCTTTGCTGGAATAGATAGAGTAGAAAGAGCGGTTCTGTCTAACCAAGCTTTTTCTCCCTTAAAAAGAGGGAAAGTTCTTAAGGAGGAAAAAATTCAGGCTAAAACTGCAAGGAAATTGGGCCTAGTTGCTAACAACGGCTGGTCTACTTTTGCCTGTGTGCATCGGGTGAGCAAGGACTCTGTGAAAGGCTTGAAAATAGAAATTAATGTTTCAGATACATCAAGGCTTCCCTCCCCATTCTGTTCAGTGGGGTCACTGACTGTGCATCAGTGCTTGCTGAGCATCCCCTTGGACCGGCGTCTTGAATTCAAGTATTTCACCACATTAGGGATGATACGAGCTAAAATATGTGAGTTTCATTTCAAAAGCTAAACTAAAAAAACCCTGCTTAAATATTTATGGTAGATGCTGTGTATATGTAAGCAGATAGTTGTTGAAGTATCTTTTATATGCATTAATGTAATAAATCATACATTTTATTGCAAAGTGATGTACAGTGGCACAAATTAACAATCTGCGTATACTGTTTGAACAGCCTTTGTGAAAGTGACATTTCATTTACCTGCGTCAGGTTCTTGGTCTGTAATTTTAAACAGCATTCGGAGGATTACGTTGGAAATCAGCCAGCCTGAAGCCATTAAAATGGCTGTGATCAACAATTCAGAATCTTTTCTGAATGTAAGGAAAGCTCTGCTTGGCATAATTATTTAAAGCCAAGGTCACAGAAAGTATTTAAACCTTTGAAATTCATCATTAAAGGATTAATTTTAACTCAGGAAGACATTGTCATTTTTGCTTAAAAATGGAATTTGAATCTCAATTCTTTTCTTTCTTTGATCTTTTTTTACATGTGTAGTATAGCAAAAGAAAAGTTAACTTCTTTACATCCTCAAATTAAAGTTACAAATAATCCTTCATAAAGCAATATCTTTAATAGTCTTGAATTGTCATTTCTGTCAGAAATACTATTTTTTAAATTTGTTGGACTTTTTCTGTTTTTAAAAAAAAATTGCTAATTTTAAGCTATATTAACAGCTATTGAAATTTTTTTTATTTAACCTACTTCCCTATTTTTGCCTCTAATCAGAAGAGCACATACTGAGTAAAAGATAGGAGGGGGAAAAAAAAAAGTATCTCTGTTTGGAAAGTCTTTCACAGACATGTGAAAATACCTTGCATTACCTTCAAATCTCCATTTACCATTCCGCTTTGTTTCTGTCTTCCAAATGTAGAGCTGTGGAAATTGGCCACAAAGTCCAAAAGTCAAAGTAGCTTAGAGGGCAAACTCCATTTAAAGCTTAAAAGTTACTGTTTCAGCTAACTTAGTTCAAATCTTGATCCTATTAAAGGCCACAGAACTTTGATGAAGGAGATTTTATCCAAGGGGAAAAGAAAAAGGCATCTTAATTGCAGCATGAGTTTAGAAACTTGTTTTTAAAAGTCTTTTTATTTTTCTAGCAAATCTTGTTACCTTGAAATTTAGGACAATATGGGAGAAAAATTTGTCCTCTAAATTTACTTTTTTCTGCCAATTCTGTAAAGATTGCTTAAAAATCCAAGGGGAAGCTGAATTTCGCTGTTTAGGCTTGGAACATCTGACTGTCCAGATTTTCTGAAGGTCAATCTGTTCCCCAGTGAAGGTTCTCATTCCTCTGTGGTCTGTTTTGTGAGTAATACTGATTTCTGTGTGGTTTGCTTTGTGTAATTGTGGACTGTTGTTCACGTGAACATGATGAAATACAAAAGAAATGTCTAACACTTAAGTGAAAAGAAAAATTGAAATAAAAATGGGTAGGAGGAAATACAGGATTCATATGGTATTGTGCTCCCCATAGCCCTGCTGCACTGGGAATGGGAAGGAGGAGAGTGGGGGGCAGAGACAGAGGAACAGTTTTCATTGCAAGCGCACTGGACATTTAAATATTCGTTGGTATTTATAGACAGCTTTTCACTATTTAGGGACACATAATTTACTGAGGTCTTTGATTTTCTGTTGCTTAAAAATCTCAACTTTAAAGATAGTACATTGTTTATTGTAATATTTTATTTGATTCATTTTGTTAGTGATTACAGGATACAATGCCAGAAAGTTCCTCCATAAAAGTAGTACGGTAATGTTTTTGAACCTGTGATTCTAAAAGCAAATATCTTTTGACAGTTATCGTATCTCCCAGTCACTAGGGAATGATAAGTGGGAAAATATTTAACAGCTTGCCAAATGGCACTGTGTAACCTGCACTATAGGAAAAATAAACATGGCATCTGTTGTTGTGGAAATAATAATAAAGGTGTATTGGGTTTGCGTGGCAAGGTTTTGGTAGCAGGGGGGCTACAGGGGTGGCTTCTGTGAGAAGCTGCCAGAAGCTTCCCCCATGTCCAATGGAGCCAATGCCAGCCGGCTCCAGGACGGACCCGCCGCTGGCCAAGGCCGAGCCCATCAGCGATGGTGGTAGTGCCTCTGGGATAATGTATTTAAGAAGGGGCAGGGGGGGAAAAACTGGGCAAGAGCAATTGCAGCCAGAGAGAGGAGTGAGAACATGTGAGAGAAACAACTCTGCAGACACCAAGGTCAGTGAAGGAGGAGGGGGAAGCCCATGGTGAGGCAGGCTGTCCCCCTGCAGCCCATGGTGGTCCACGGTGGAGCAGATATCCACCTGCAGCCCGTGGAGGACCCCACGCCGGAGCAGGGGGATGCCCGAGGGAGGCTGTGAGCCCGTGGGAAGCCCACGCTGGAGCAGGCTCCTGGCAGGACCTGTGGCCCCGTGGAGAGAGGAGCCCAGGCTGGAGCAGGTTTGTTAGCAGGGCTTGTGACCCCGCGGGGGACCCACGCTGGAGCAGTCTGCTCCTGAAGGACTGCACCCCGTGGAAGGGACCCACGCTGGAGCAGTTTGTGAAGAACTGCAGCCCGTGGGAAGGACTCACGTTGGAGAAGTTCGTGGAGGACTGTCTCCCGTGGGAGGGACCCCACGCTGGAGCAGGGGAAGAGTGTGAGGAGTCCTCCCCCTGAGGAGGAAGGAGCAGCAGAAATAATGTGTGATGGACTGACCACAACCCCCATTCCCCATCCCCCTGCGCCACTGGTGGGGAGGAGGTAGAGAACTCAGGAGTAAAGTTAAGCCTGGGAAGAAGGGAGGGGTGGGGGGAAGGTGTTTTTAAGATTTGGTTTTATTTCTCATTATCCTACTCTGATTTGATTGGTAATAAATTAAACTAATTTCCCCAAGTCGAGTCTGTTTTGCCCGTGACGGTAACTGCTGAGGGATCTCCCTGTCCTTACCTCAACTCACGAGCCTTTGGTTATATTTTCTCTCCCCTGTCCAGCTGAGGAGGGGGAGTGATAGAGCGGCTTTGGTGGGCGCCTGGCATCCAGCCAGCGTCAACCCACCACAAAAGGGAAAAGTCCATAATTTTCCAGTGACCTTCCCTGTTGCAGGTATTATTTTCAATTAAACATCTCTTTCTTACAAAAGTGAGCTATAGTTGACCTAAATATGCACATTATGAGTAGCGTTGAACCTGTTGTGGACAAGTTGGGCAGCTCTGAGACTTCTCTGTGCTTAGTGCTGTCCCCTGAGTTGCAGGAGCACTGGAAAAGGTGACGAGGGCTCTACCTGAACTGCAGTCAGAAGACCTTCTGTAAGCAAGGTCCCTGTCACCAGCCTGGTACCTAGAAACAGAGCTGAGGTGATCCAGGAGCAGCTCGGCGTGTGCTGGGCTGCTGCGATGCAGAGGTAGCTGTTCTTGCTGGGGCAGTGCCGCAGTTCATCTTCAGCCTTGCTTTTTGCTAGATCAGGTGCCACAGCCCAATCACACAGAATCACCGTATTGCTCACCTTTTAAGATGTAACACGGTAGTTGTATTAGAACGCAAAACCACCTTATCAGATAAGGATAACAAATTTTAATGTCCTTAAGGTCAGATAAGCCATGCTGGACATAAATCAGACAAAAATTCAAGATGATAGCATGGAGAATTTGAAACAGTACTTATCATGTTCTTAGGACTTCAGGACTTTCATAATATCTGTTATCTGTCTCTAACATAAAAATGACTTGAGAATATCTCCGATTTATTTCTTGTCTATTAGTTAAGGAATCTTAAATATCGTTTCAGAAGAGCACTTGTATTCAATCATAATGATTTTGATTTACTTTTGAAGTAGAGATTTAATTTGCTTGCATTTCATTATATTAAGTGATTATAGCATTTTCTGATGTGATGGTAATTTTATTTTTTTTTTCTTTGAAGTCATACCTCATTATGATGAAACATAAACTGTTTCATAAACAAACATATTCGAGAATGCATAGTGCTGTAGTTAGGCTCCACTAATGACTGATTTCAGCAGGCAGGCAGGTGTGCTATAGGTTGCAGCAGCAGAACTCGCGGCATGAACACTAACCAGCCGGGGTAATGGACTGTGCAAAGCTTGTGAGCGTTTTCAGGTTTGCCAGAAGTGACTAAAAGCAAGAGACAAACTGCATGTCTAAGTGCGTGCAGATGTGAAGCTTGGCTGACACAACTGTTTGTAACGTTCATCTGTGGTATTTTCTTGGCAAAGAAAAGGAGCATTCAGAAAGCATGACCCGAGCAGATCAGTAGACATGCTAACAGTGCTCAAAGGAAGCAACCTTGGAACGCTGAAAATATCTCATAAAAAAGCTCTCTTTGAGCAGCGCACATGAGTAAATTGGAGTGGGAGAAAAAGTTGTGGTTTTTTTTTTTCCTCTCTAAATAATTTTCAACATTTAGCTTTTTATTGACTACTTTTCTATATTTAAATAGATATTTTGACTCATCCTGTTAAATCTTTATGCAGGTTCCAGGAACATCTAATTCTTTTTCAGTGCTGCTTTTCTTGTGGATAAGTAATTTACATTTTTGTGTATTGACTGTACTGAACGCACATGATATTTGATTACAGGATGAAGCTGTAGTCAAAAAAAAAAAAGAAGAGAGAGTCAAACACTTTAGTTTTTGGACTGCAGTTCTTCTGATTTCAGTACAGTTGTGAAATGGTTCACTCTGGAGAGATGGGACTCCAAGATGGCATGCAACCTGGCCAGAGCTGTGCAAATCGTGCTTGTAGACTTTAATGATGTGGCAGTTAGTTGTACTCTGAGATTTCTGTTATTTTAAATAAAATTTGACATTTACAATGTTTTCTAGTCTATACCAGTTACAATCACTCCATCTATGTCTGGTGGGAAGTCCACATAAAACTGAAATGCCTGGGGAATTCAAAGTTAAGGTCACTGTGTAAGTGACCGCTTCTCTAATTAAGAATAACTATGCTATATAATAGTTATGTTGTAATATGTAACGTTTTTGTAGTGGGGCCTTTTTAAAAAATCTGCAGACAGTGTCCTATAATTGGATGCTTAATTTTTGAGCAACTTCTGCTTGCATACAGTTTGCAAATAAGGTACTGATAACATGCCCTAGAGAGCATTTTGGTCCGTCCTTTAGCATCAGGCTTTGTGATGCTGGATTAATTAACTAGCAAGTACAGCCCTAGGGTGCGGTCCAGTTGGACGTACCCATTGGGCATATTTTCATACTGCATACGTAGGAATATCTTTAATTCACAATATCTGTTCTGGCACTATTGTCAGTACTCATACAGATGATGTCATACTGTTCAGCGCTGGTAAAGAAATAGAAGATGAAGGGAAAGACTATGACATCTTCAGAGATTAAAGAGGTACTTCAAGAGATAGTCTATTTAAAGTATTGAGTTTCCCCTAAGCAGTTAAGTTACTTCTGCTCATAAAGAATAAGCATTGCATGCTTTCCATTAGCTTACGTTGTTGAATACTGTCTCTCTAGCTGTTGTTCTTCTCTGCCAACTCTACATTTCATTAACTACCAAAAATGGTTCCATCTTTGTATCTAAGACCTTCTGGGAACTGGACCATCTCTGCAGCAATTCTGTAGGTTTCTGCTTAGACTTCTTAGCATAATGGAGTCTTTGATCTGAGTGGCACCTTTCACTTCATTAACTTGAACACTAATAGCCATAGTATAGCTAGCTTGGTTTATGTGAGCATCCAGATGAACTATTTTCACACTCGTTGCAGCGATACCCTGGTTATTTACATGGGGTCAAATAGGTCAACCATAAAATGTGGACATGTATTCTTCCCGAATATAATGATATCATTAAATTGGTATCTAATTATAATGTAGACATGTTTTTCTCCTTGCTTGAATGCATTCAGGATCTCATCAGTTGTTGTATATGTGCCATTTTTTTAGACTAAAATTTTTAAATGTTTGTTTGAATCTATTACATAGATTATTTTGCTTAGGCGTTAGCTATGAGTAATCTAAAGAGCCTCTAATTCTTACCAAGAATTGGATGTTTCCCGAGTCTCTTAATTTTTTTCATTATAATCCGAGAACTATTGTCTATGATATTATCTCTCTGTTCCAGAGTAGTAATATTTTTGTTGGTTTTGTGTTGTAGAGTCTGTGTACATTTACTTACGTTTGGTTCTTGAACATTTCTGACACAGTGTTAGTGATTCATCAACTAATATTAATAACAATGGGCATAGTATTTGGGCTTTGTTGGAGAAAATCTGCCAAAAGCCTAGAAGATCAAGAAAAAAGAAATGTATTTCAAAAAGAGAAAAGATTTGTATAGCAAAGTTAGTGTATGTTAGCACAAGAAGTCCAGATTATTTCATCTGTCTTTATAGTACCTTTACAGCAAATCTTGCGATAAAATTTTGCTCACAGATGAGGGGAGAAAACTGATTTCCTCTCTAGTGTGTCCCCTTTTGTTCTGCTCCTTCTTATTCCTCCAAAGAAAAAGAAAGATGATAGTGGACCAGGAACATGGTCACAGGACTTGCATCATCCCTTAGGGGAGCCATTTGGAAGAGTCTTCAATCAACAGAGCCAAACATGAAGAAAAACATGGTAGAATAATCTCAGGGATATTTCACTCAAATGAGACTAAACAGAATTTGTGGCGCTCTCCCTGCTGGAGATATTTCAAAGAATAGTCTCAGTTATTGACAGAGAGTTACTCTGCTTCTACCTCCTTTAAAAAAAAAAAAAACAAAAAACAAAAAAACCCTCAGAAAAACAAACCAGAAAACAACAGGTAAGATTTCTGCCCATCAATTGCATTTATAAATCTGGTTCCAGAGGTAACCAAGAATAGTTGGTATAACTGTCACTGTGGACAAAAATATGCACCCATGAGCATTAGGCTTACTTTTTAACGTCTTCATTAATGTTTGGAGAGGAGATCAAGCACCACATTATTTGCGTTCACAAATAACACCATAGGGTTAAAAATTAAAATGACTGATGCAATACCGTTAAGAAATGAGAACCAGACAAGAAGAAGCATAGTTGAGCTAAATGATAAATTATGACAAAATACGGAATTAAGAAGATAGCTTTCAACAGGGCAAGGGCTGATATAATTAAGATTAGAGCTCTATCATATGGCCCGTCTTTCAGCGCACTTTATTCACTCCCTATAATATCAGTTATAGTTGGTTAGTTGTTTGAGAAGTTTGGTTGGGTTTTTTGGGGTTTTGTTTTTTTCAACCAACTGGTATTAATCTAAGGTATCTATCGAAGAAGTATTTACAGGTGGGTTTTTGTCTTCTCTGTCTCCTATTTCTTTTTCAAGTCTGTGTTTCAAACACCGCTTCTAGTTCTGCCGCACCAGGGCACTCTCTGCTTTTCCTCAATTCTATAACTTCCAGGTTGTAGCCTTTGGTGTGTATTCATAAGACCAAGACTCACAAAATCATGAAGATGGTGGATAAGGTGAATGCTGAGTTGTTATTTACTGCCCAAGAACTTGGGCGTAGTTCCTGGAAACTAATAAGAGATGGATTTAAAACTGGTGAAAGAAGGTACCTCTCTAACCAACAGATAGCGAGCTGCCTGAATTGATTTCCGTGGAGGTTGTGAAGGCGGATACTATCAGCAGGTTCGAAAAAGTATTAAACAGTTTTATAAGCAGCGTGTTCGTAACCAGTCACTAATGGGAATAAGCCGGGATTTAACTTCTGACGTCCCTGATAGGGCAGTTGTGGGTGCTGGGGGAGTGCAAGAGGCCGGGTTTATGCAGCCTCTGCAAGCAGCACCTGGAGAGGACAGTGGGCTCGGTGGCCCATGAGCCTGACTCTGGAGGACATACCTGATGTTTTTAGTACAACTGATGTTTCAGTCGTAACTTTCCTGGTTACGAAGTGCAGGAAGCTTTTCCAGTGGCAGGATGACTGTTCTAATTATTTTTTCAATAGCTTCCTGAGCCTTTCTTCACTATCCAAACAAACTGTAACACACCAACTTTATCTTGTAATACACAATTGCTTATTATTTTAACTATATTAAATATTTTTTAAAGCCCAATTGAATCATTACCTCATTCTCTCCTTTTTTTTTCCGCAATACTATGTGTCTTGAAGAAGGCTGATTGCATGTAGGTACAGTTTTCTCTAATTTACCAATTTTACTTATCTTTACATCCCAGGGTACATTATAACATTAGGAAAAACATTGGGTATTTTCCAGTACAGTAGCTGTTTGTAATGTGAGATTACTCTTTTTTTTTTTTTTTTTTTTTTTTTTTTTTTTAACAACTCGGCCAATTCATTCTTAGATTCTTTCAGAATTATTGAATGAACACCATCTGGTCTGGGTGCCTAGGCAGGGGTGAGAGGATAGACCCTACAACCGATGCCCTGTTACTGGATCCCGGTACCTGCAGCGATCACTGCTGATTTCACTGGGGCTCAGTCAGGGTTTTGTTTATGCAAACAACAGTAACGGGTGTTTGTTACCTGGAATTAGTAAGTACTAAGTGGAGATTTCTCCTGCATCCCATGCCATGAGCTCCACATTCTTACTTTTCTTGAAAGTTCCTGGGGTAATGCATCCCTTACACAGACTTTCTCAAGTCCCCCAAACCCGAGAGTCAGCACAAGCCAAAGCAAAAAAAAAAAAAAAGCTGCCCCATGGAACGTGTCCATCGCATCCCTGCTTAGGTCAGTATTTGGATATCTGGATTTTTTACTATAGCTTTATTTAGAAAAAATGCTCAGTTATCAAGACCAAACTAATATAAAACATCTTTGTTGCATATTTAAATTCTGGCACAATTTGAAGACGTTGTTTACACTTATTTGCTCTTTCTTCATATCTTTATAACAGAGAAAAGCTGCAGGTGGCTTTTTTTTTCTTCTTCTTTTTGGAGGGGAAGGAGTGTTTGGGAAATCGGGAAGGGGTAAAACGATGTTATTAGTCCTTCAGAGTCTTTAATGTGAAGAAACAAAAGTGTTCCAAAACTACTTGCTTACAGCTGCAGAACATGTCACGGAGTAAAACCCACCTTCATTAAATGGGTGAGAAAGAATTCTAATTGTTTTGAAGTTCTTATGATCAGTCTGCATATGCTTCATTGTAATGTGATACTAAAGTGCCTCAATTATGATTTGTATATTTTGGTGCCAGAAGGTTTTTTTTCTTATGCTGAATTATTAAGTTCTGTCAGCTGCTGGGCTGTCATATAGAGATACAGTAAATCACATTATATTTTGTCATGGATTACACAGAGCAATAAATTTGGGAACAGAGATCAAAGTAGTTTCACAATCACATCTGAGTGTAGGAGGGGTGTTTAACTTGTAGAAAATCTGATTTAGGTGAAACTGTTGCAGTTCTTGTGTGAATTTGAAATGAATTTGAGTGTTTGCTTGAAAATGAATAAGGTACAAATCCCCAAAAGAGTTCTCCTGTATTTAGTTCAGAGGAGTTAATCCTGACCTACAGCTGCAGGATGGAGAACGGATAAATAATTAAACATTGGGAATGTTAAGAGTCTCGCAATGTCTTATTTATGTTTTTAATTGCTTTCATGATTGAGCAATATATTCCATTCTCTTTTTAATTGGGACTTTGCTGGACTTGTGCATAGTTAGTCATTGGTACAGTAATGCTTTCTGGCTCCGTGAAGTTGTCGTTCTTTTGGGGAAGCTTTGTTGTATTTAAAACTACAAAAAGTAATCCAGCGTAATCTTGCTAAGGAACATTGATTGCTTCAGACTATAGATTTGTTAGGGGATTTTTGTCGTATTTTCAGTGTTTGTCTTTCCAGCTGTAGAAGCTTAACTTTTGTTGGGCTCTCATCTAATGATATAACTTAGTAATACCGAGTTAACTTAGTAATACCAAGCCTGTCCTTTTGTTTCCAGTTTTCCTTCTATTTAATAAAAAAGGTTCTATCTCAAAATGATACGTACTCACGATTTTTTTCTAGTCATTATCTTCTTAACACTTGCTTGTTATTGCCACAAAATTCAACTTAAAACAGCAATGGAGAATCTAAAAAATAAAAATGGCATTCTTATCCCTTTATAGTCCTTTCAGGAGCCTTATAGTCTCTCCTTGGCAAAAATCAAGGCATGTAAACTTAGCTGATACATAATGATAAAGTGCACGGGTCTCAGAAATCTCTGATTTCTGAAAGAATCATGTATTGTACAGCTCATATTAAGTAGTCTTTAACTGAGTCAAATCACGGATCCGTGTCACATCTTGGTACCGTTGCCTTCTATTCGTGAAGGAAATTTTAGCTTTGACTTGCATCTTCAAAGATGGTTAGCAGCCTATTCCTTCGTGATTTTACGGGGTGTCAGCTGTTTGGGTACCAAAACCATCTGGGCCTGGGTGATACAAGCTAGTCTGTAAACCTCTTTATATTAGAGTGGGAGAGAGAGACAGAGTGCACATGAGCAGGTGAGGTGCCTGTGTAGCAGAGGTGCCCGGTATTTCTGATGAATAAAGGCAGCTTGTAAAAGCTCAAATAATTCCCGTTGGGTGCATGTTTTAGTTGTTAAGGCTCTGAAAAAGAAAACGCCACCACTTTTGATATAATGTCTTAAACCCACTTTAAACAACTATCTTAATTTAGTTGGAGCGAACAGAAGAAAACCAGGAAATATTAAAAATCGTAATCCAGGAATGTATTTGTGCTGTACCAGGTTTAGACATGTAGCTGCGGGAAAACCGGGCTTCAGTACCCTGATGCGGAGAGTGCCGCAGTCTCAACATCTTCACTAGGTTTACTCAGTTCATCTTATTTGAGTGTTGAGAAAAAGAAGGAATCGTGCCATAACGTAAAAGCCACCTGCCTCCGAACCGTTTCGGCAAAATGTCACAGTACATCTTCAGATTAAACTACAATTCGCTGTCTGTCCTTTAAATGCCTGATGAATGCATCAGTACTATCTTGTATGAAGTATAGTTAAGGTATTGAACAATTTCATGTGGACTATTAATCTGGTTTTAAAACCTTGTATCATATACAAGGCTTGTATTTTAGGCCAAATCGTGCAGTTGGTTTTAAATAAGGTGCCTGGCTCACTGCAATATTGAATAGAAATCGGTATTAGTGACACTGGGAAATATTTAGATGCTCAGTAAATACATTTAGATGACGCTAGTAATTGCGTACTAGTGTAAGGATGGTATAACTTTGGCATCAGACACCATGCAGTTGGAGTCTCATAGAAGAATTTTTGGAAGAGTTAAATGTCTGTATTTAACTTCTACGTAATTTCAGAATGGTTAGAAATACACTGCTGGTTTAAATGAAAAGACTGGAAACCAGAGTTTTCCTAAGGCACAATTGCACGAGCGGTTTTTCAGTAGGCCCCCGTTAAGCACAGAATTGCATATACTGCAGAAAGGCAATTCTCCATACAGGTAGAGTGTCAAATTCATTTCTATTCATTCTTGGTTTTTTCCCAATGAAAAGTACTTAGCACATGAATGAGAGGGTTTTTTCCTCCTAAAGATGTAAGTTTAAAGAAAAAAAAAAACAAGAAAAAGATTTATAGACCTACAAAAGTGGAATGTAAAATACAGTATTAATAGGATTTGTGGGTATGACAGATTGGGATTTCTATCATTCATTTTCAAAACCCTTGAAGTCATTTGGTACTTGACTAATTATTCTGTTAACATCATTTTGGATATTGAACTATTTTTAATGGTCTTGTGGGTGGCTCAAATTACATATTTGAACGGGTATGCTATTTTCACTGTTACACAGAGATTCAGCTTTCCGTTTGGTATCTGATTGGTGGGGAGAGCAGTAGAAAGAACAAGAGTATTGGCGTAGGAAGTCACCCGCTGTCGGTATTAGAGGCACAGAAGGAAAATACATGTTTCAGGCTTGGAGGTCGAAATGAAATTTTTATGTACAATCAGGTGAACTTAAAAGGTGATCTGCTAATCTCTGAAGTTTAAGCAGATACTGTACGGAGTGTTTTAACATACTTAATAACAAAAATTGCTACAGTTAGCCATTCTGAAGGTCATTTTCTTTTGACATCTGTCAAATTACACAATCTTGAATTTTGGTACAAAGCATAATGCTGTCAAACTTAAATAGAAATATTCCAGAATGTGGAGTGGTGTGTTGTTTTTTAAGGTAAATGGGCCCCATTTACATTAGTTCTTTGATGTTAAATTCTTTGCTGCACATCAGAGAACAGTTGCTTCTTCCCTGGAGCAAGTTTTCTTTCTTCTCCTTCCCCCACCCTTTGATTTTTTTTTTCCCCCTTTTTTTCCTTTTTTTTTTTTTTTTTTTTAGTTTGCTTACACTTTTATCTAACTAATTATGGAGGATCAGCTTATGTATGGCCATCATTTAGTTAGTTGCAGGCATTTTGAAAAATTATTATTTCATAGCTAGTACCCTAATCAAATTTCTTAAATCTGCTTTTCTGTTAGTGAATACGGGTGTGTATATATAACCCTCTAGTTTGCGAGTTTTGTTTGTGGGGGTTTTGTTGTTTCTTCATGTTTCGGAGAGATTGAAATCAAATTGAAACACTACTGAATCAGTCACAAAACCGTAAGTCATATATAGATGAACAGGATTTCACTATGGATCCTTAACTCTTACAGATCTATCCACGTTTGGGTTGCAGGAGTTAGTTTTCCTATTAATTTTGTAGCATAATTGAAAGCTAACTTTCCATCCGAAAATCACCATTCCAAAGCTGGAAGATACGCACAGGTTTGGACTGTTCCAAAAAATTCTTCGCAGCTGCATTGTTGATGAACGTTCAAGATGCCCTAAACGCCTTCATGGGTGTCGATGGAGGATGAAGTGGTCCGTGTGCCTGCCAACCCCACAGTGCAGCTAGAGCTGCTGTCGGCGCTGGAGGTGGCCGTACCAGTGAGCAGCCCCCAGGGCTGCTTAGGGCATGCGTTCCGTCAAGTGGAACTAGAACAAAAAGTCCCCTCTAATACTTCTTATACCTTAAAAAAACCATATAAAAACTTTGTACTTAGGGTAGGACATGGTATGGTTTTTGCGGTGTGGTCCCATCGTAGATCCTTTGCTCTTTTATTTTAGTGATGCTGTTCTGTTTCATGAAAGGAAGAAATGAAAATCAGACTGGTAGAATAGCATCCATTAATTCAGATACCACATCTGTAGTGCTAATACCGTTTTTAATTTTTACGTGAAATGTTTTCTTGAAGTCGGTGCAGTTTTGCTCAGCAACCACAATATGATGCTTTAAGGCTTGTTATAGAATTATAGTTGGTTTCTAAAACCAATTAACTGTAACAAGGACATAATCTTTTTAATGCAAAAGTCCTCGTTCTGTAATATAAAGTAACTGCATGTAAAATTGTCATAATCAGATAATTTTAGCTAAAATATGTATTAACTGTGTGAAACTAAACAGAAGTTAATTTTTGAATCAGTGGAATTCCTCTATGGCTTATCCAATTTAAACCTTTTTATTATAAAAATGGATATTACAATTGATATTTCTGACAAGTTTTTGCCAAGCGTGAATTTCAACAGCTACCTCTCGCACACGGAATACTAGTTTAAGACCATTAACTATATTTGCAGTGCTGCCCATTGCTATAAAAAGAGTTAGACTTTAATGAATACTGGCTGACCCTCCAAAGGTTCACCTTCCAGTTGGATTCTTATTCATTATGTTTCTGAAATAGCACATAACCTGAAAGTGAGGGAATGCCCTTAAAATAATACAGAAGGAGCTTATGCTTCATACAATGCATGAGCCGAGCAGCCTGTTATAAAAGAAGGAGCCCAGGAAACTGCTGCTTGTGTACACCGTGCCATTTTTAACCTTCTCGTTTGTCAAGATAAATGTAATATAAATCTTCTGCGATGTTCACTGTACACAGCTATGCGTATTTACTTTGCTGTAAGTCATTCCTTAAAAAAAAAAAGTAATAAGGCGCTTCTTTTGTGTGTAGCAGTGCTATATGTGCCCCAGGGGAGTAGGTTTATGCCTCCCTAGGCTGCAAAGCAATAGCCTATAGTCAAGAGGTATTAAATTAGTTTAGTTGCAGGTTTTAAAAAGGGAAAAGTTTTATATTTCTGCAGTAAAAGACGACAATGGAAAAGAGTGTTCCTGTGCATCACCATGAATTAGATCTTTTCAGCTGACCGGTGTGTTGTAACTTGCAGGAACTGCCTTCTGCAGAGCTTTGCTGGTGCTACCTGTGCAGTTTGTGATGATGCAAGACTTGTACGGTGTTACAGATCTAAAGAAAAGCTGAAGTCAGCAGGTGTCCATAGTTTTTAGTGCCACAGGGTTGAGATAGCCAGTTTTAGACAGCTAGAGCTGGTCTCAATGGGGTTTTGCCATCTCCAGTGGAAGTTTTGGTAGCTCAGTGCTTCTGAAAATCAGACCCCTCAAATAAGGATGTTTGGGACTGCAAGTAAATGCAAGAATTTGTGGTTTGTTTGTTGATGACTGGGAGACAACTTATTAATATTTTGCTAATTGGAATTTGTTAAAAGCCATTATAAAACAAAATGTTGTAATTGCTTTTAAATAAACTGGTAGGATATACTTGCTTTGCCTTCAGTTAGGAATAAAACACTGAAATTCAGCATACCTTTCTTTTGGATCGTCTCTGTCATGTCTATCAGAGGTCATCCTGGTTCTACTCAGTGTGAACAAACAACTTCTAATTTGTTTATGGAAGTTATGAGTGGGTTTTTTTATTATTTATTGGGATTTCTTCTATGGGTGCAGGAGGTTATAAAGCTGCTTCTATGAAAGATGAAGACTTTTACCCCAGGCAAGTTGAGTGAGAGCAGCTGTAATGTGATCTTCTTTGCAGTGCCTGGCTGACTAGTATCTCTCCCTTTCTGGGAGTAACAGTAATTTATACTATTCCTGTAATTTATTTTTTACTTTTTTCCCTAAAGATAAACTGGCAGTTTCAGTCACTTTATGATATGCAGTGGTGGTAAAACGTAATCTGAAACTAGACGACAATACAGTGGAACGAGTGTTAACACGGGTCAGCCTGAGTACAAAGAGAAATGTAGCATGCATAGAGCTGTCTGGCATAACTGCCTCTGTGTTACCACTCTCTTTTTATTTATGCAGCCCCACAATATGCCCTTGCAGTGTTTGTGGCACACTTTAAATGATAAATGTAGAACAACTGGAATTTAATTTGTCTGGTGCTCCAGAATTCTTGTATATGCTGTTTTAAACCAGTATGTAGTAGATATATAAACCATTATCTCTATTTATAACAAAAAACAACCGAAACATGTGTTCTCAAAAATTGTGCACAAATTTGATAGTTGGTTTTGATTAACTTTTTTAGTAGATTTCTTAGTACCAACAAACAGATGAAATATAGACCTCCGTATGTTTCATAATCTTGGAATTTGAAGGGATTCAAGATCTTAAATTGCAGTATCATGTAAACTTCAAGATTATTTTTAACTGGCTGTAATATACTTATATTAAGCTGCACCATACATAACTGCCTGGATTGTATAGGATGATTTGAGCCCTATCGTGCTTGGTGGTGATTCGCAAATGCTCTCTGCAACTTTAAGCTCCTAAATTTATACTCCAGTAAAATCAATAAGACTATTTGCTTGACTGAAATCCCCGGTGTTTGCAGAAATGGAGTTTCAGTCTTGCAACTGGATCCAAGGAGGGTTCAGAGGCTTCGGGGGGCCCCCGTGGCTTCTGTGGTCCCCCGAAACAGGCGCTGGCACCCCGGCAGCTGAAGGAGCATGTGTTGGTGTGCTGGATGCCGTGCCGTAAAACTAAGGACGACAGATCAAAGATTTGAACACGAGGTCAGATAGATTTTGAAAACTTAATCAGCTTAAATTTGCTTCAGAACTCAGCTTCATAATATTCTGTCCCCCTAAGAAAATATTTTTCTTAGACACCTGTCCTCAAATTTTAGAGCCAAGAACACGAGAGCGCTTAGCAGTTCATCTGAGGACAGCGTTTTGAGGCTGGTCTAGCAATATGATACCATGGCACTTTGCAAGAAAAATACAAATCAGAATTGTGTCCGGAAATTAAATTGAATTTATTTTTTTGTTGTTATTATTATTATCAAATTATTTCTGAAATTAAATTATTTGAGGAAAAAACCTTAAGAGCTATTTTCCCCCAGAATTATAGAAATATTTGCTTATTGGATTCCAATATGACAAAGCAGCCTTGTTTCAGTTTGTTTTATTCTTTATCTTTGAGTTGTGAAAAAAAACGTTAGGAGAAGGAAAGAGCTGTGTGTCCAAGAGCTCCCGGTTGGTTCAGCTGCATGTTGGGTTGATTTTCAGTGTAATTGCCACCTTTAAATAGGAAGGGACATGCAACGGGACAAAAGGCAGTTGCAGACACCGAGCTGAGACATGAAGTTGTGTCCTCCCATGTCGTGTCGTACCCTGGCAGCCTGTGCCTGAGACTTTCTCCTTGCCTTTTCCCTCCGTTTGGAAACAAAGTCACCCTGATAAACTCGTGTGTGTGTGTTGCCTCCTTCCCCTGCCACACACACACACTCACTCACTCTTTTTTTTTTTTTTTTTTTTTTATCCGCAGAAGTCTTTATGTTTTTCTAATAATTGGCAGCAGAGGTACAATTTCTCCCCTCTTTTAAGTGATGAATAGTTGGCCTGAGATCAAAGGCAAGCCCTTGCGGTTTTTTGGCTGCCACAAAAGGGCGTTGGAGTTGGCGCGGGTCCCAGCCGCTCAGCGATAGGCATGTGGATGAGGTGCCAAGCGGAGGGGTCGGTGGCAAAGTGTCTGTACACGTTCTTCATCGGAGCTAATCTGGTTGCCTTTTGTGTGTGTTGCAGGCAAACAGCCGGCTGAAGCAGACTGAGAAGGAATACAGTCAGAAGCTGGCTAAATCCTCGCAGGTAGGTAGCGAGAAGACAGGAACCTCAAGTGAATCCATTTGATTTGGAAACTTGATGAAAAGTGTAATTACTTCTGCTCTTAAGTATACGTCTTGACGATCAAAAGAAGCCATAACCGTTTCCCAAATCAAACATCCAATGTCTTTCTTGCAGATTTTAACCTTTCAAAAAACACAGAGCATTAAGCTGACTAGAAAAAATGAGTAGGGTTTTTTTGAGTTCTAAATTTCATCTTTTTCATCTACTTTTTCATCTCCTGAGGACCCAAGAGGACAGAGTCCTCCGTCACTCAGTGGGAAGGGAAGGTGAGGTGCCCCGTCAACCAGCGCATCTCTTAAACTCAGGAGCAGTTGCACAACCAGGGCTTGCATTTCGTGTCACGAGGTGGTGTTTGCCTGCGCAGCCGATGGCAGGACGGCAGTCCCAACTGTGCCATCTTGGTGTTTATCGTTATTCCTAGCCAGTTCAACATTTCTGCCCAAAATAACACTTCGAAGAATGTCAGTGTCCTGAAAGCAAACTGGTTTGGACTTGAGTTCTTGTTCTTCAGAGTAGTCTTCTGAACATGGAAGGTGAAAATATGTGTTGAATTTACATATATGCTTAAAAATTATAAGGCAGGAGTATTTTTAAATATTTCAGCTTTCAGGTTGATTGACAGGTAGTACTGAAGTGTGAAAAATGATGGAGATGCAACCCGAAGTTAAGCTTTTAATAATAAGAAAATTACCATGAGGATTTATGTGGAGGTGTCATTCTTCTCATTCCTCCCAACCACAGCAGAATGCCTGCCTTTTACTTGCAAAGTGTATTTTCAGCAATAGTAATAGTAGTCTAATAACACTTTTAAAATCAATAAAACCACTACAAGGAATGGTTTAGAAGCCTCCAAACTAGGCAGAGATGATCAGTGAGACAATGCCGAGAAATTGCAAACTTTATTACAAGCACTTTAAAATACTTTAAAGTTCCTGATTTCAGCTTTTCAGCTACCTTTGAGTCTCATTGTCTGTAAAACTTGTCCAAAATTTTGGCTTTAGTTGTTTCAGTGAAATTTCATTGGACTATCATATTTTTTCACACCACATTTTTTGAGACTGCATTTATCAGAATCATTGTTAAATATATTTTTGCATTATATTTCTAAAACCCAATGTGTATTTTGTGCATGTTTATTTGCATGCAGAGAGGCTGTGGGGTCTCCATCCTTGGAGATACTCAAAACCCGACTGGACATGATCCTGAGCAACCAGTTCTGGGTGACCCTGCTTTCAGCTGGTCCCTTCCACCCTCACCAATTCCACAATTCTGTGATAGATTAGAGAGAATGCTTTCCTAAATGCCTTTTTAGTAATTTGTTGAGAGCCTTATTTAAAAAGAAAGAAAGAAACACAACAAAACACCCCCATATTTTTGTATCTTGCCATCTGAGCCTGAATAGCAGAAAATTGCTAAAGCTCAAAAAGTAACCTTTAATGCATGCCAGACCTTAAGGAAGAGATCCCTTTCATTGCTAACTCTATTTTACCTTTTGTTGTTGTCATTGTTATGCTATTGTCATGCCTAGTGAGTGTAATCAAAAGTCAGCCTCTCTGCCAGACATAGTTCACTGTCAATACAAAAATGGGTCTTCATCCATTCGTTAAAGACAGATGGAATAATTTAAGCGTTTCTGAATTTTTAAACGAGGGGTGAGGGAAATTGCTTTAATTGTTACAGTGGGAACACCTAGGTAGTGTAGTGTAGTGCAAGGTAATAACTATTTAACCTAAATGTCATAATAAATTCTGTCAGACTGCAATGTATTGGCCTGTAGAATAGTGTCAAAACGGAAAAATTTTAAGACGTGGGTTTTTTTTTTTAAGCTAGGCATTGCTGTAGCTAATACACTGTTCTCTTTATTGGGGAGAGATGGACCCCATGAGCAGAACTGGCATTCCTCTGCGCTTTCTGTGGCAGACACAACACACACATCATATGTCAGGGCTATTTGGCACAATAAAGGAGTTTCACCCTGATGTCTGAATTTCTTTACTTTTGTGGGTTTGAATGAAATCCCTGAAGTTACTTGAACATAGGGTTTTTTTGTAGCTCAGTATTAATAATAGGTCAATAGCAACTTCTCTTGTGGTCATGTTGCTGACAACATCTGTCTAATCTTACTCTCTGTGGCCTCTTGGAACATTCACTTTTAACACCCACACAGAGAAGATATTTCAAGAAATTTCCTCTGAAGTTTATACAAAGTAAACAGATTTTTTTCTCTGAAAAGTACTGCACAAAGCAGATCTTTCTCCATCAATTCATGCTGAAATTTCCTTGCATGCATTTCAGAACTCCTATGCTAGTCCAAGGTCTTAACCCAGTACAAGCTTTAAATCTCACTTTTGTGTTCCATTAAAGGGTTTGTTATTTCGTTTTTGTTTTTAAAAAGTGAGAAAATGGAACATACACAAAGTGGTATAGGTTTGCATGGCTTCAGGTTGTTATCTTAATAATGTATACGATCCATCGCTTTCTCCTGCTTTCTCACTGCTTGTGTTACGCACCTAGCAAAGCCAAATTTGTGCAAATTGTGTGTCATCTAAATGATGACCTAAATTGCAAACCCAGTGATACTGCTTAATGCTGCCTAAAGAGTTACACCTATCCAGATAATCTCTAAACTTTGGCCCATTGATCTCCCTAAGAGCAAACAGCCTTCCTTTTGGTTGGTATATTATCTTTTTTAATATGTATTTGTTTCTAGAAAAGAAATACAGAAATATCCATGCAGGTTTTACTCATAATCATTGTTACTCTCTGCGGCTTTCAGGTAGTAAAACAGATAAATAAATTTACAGCAGAATTTTGATTGGTCCTTTTCCCCTTCCCCAGTGATTCTAGTACTTTCATTATATTAGTCCTATCCTGTTAGTAGTTCTAAAAAACCCCATTTTTTCCTAAATAACTGTGGCCTTAGTATAGTTAAATGTTTCTCTACCAACGAGGAGGCCTTGCAAACACACAAGTCTGAGCACTCTGGTAGTCTGTCCCTGAACTGCCCTTGTGCTGAAGTGCTTTTAGAATTAGACTATATTATGCTGCTACAGCAGCTTAACCTTAAGCTTGAATATATACATTAAAGTCAGTGACTCTTCCATATGTTTAAGTGCTTTGCTGGGCGATGACATATCAGCATAAAATTCTGTAAATATGCCTGAAAGATCAGGTTTAGTTATGACTTTCCACAGTGATAAAAAAGGGGAAACAAGTACATTTCAACAAATCATGAGCGAATCACGTAAAAGGTCTAGTTTAAGGGTCCTGGACATTGCATCAGGTCCCCACTGTATTGGAGCAGAATATGCTCCTTTCAGCAGCTCAGAAATTTCACTATCAAGTTTAAATTTCAGTCCAGTATGTAAATTTGGGGTTTTTTTCTTCTCTGCAGTATCAAGCTATAAAGTATCCTTCTAGAAAACGACCACCACCATCACTATGTAAATTTGCAGTGCTGGTTTCAGTGCAGTGGAAGACTGGAAACATGCTCTATTTTGAAGATCGCAGATGTGCTTTCTTCTCATGAGTAAATATTTTGGAATGTCATAGTGGAAAACCCTTCCAAATATTTTGTGTTCAGCAATTTTTGTCATTCGCAGCCTTACCATATTCCTCTTCTCTGCGTGGAATGTCATGCTTGCTAGTGTGTAATTTGTTAATTTAAAATATTTAGCTTGCACAGCAGAGTTTGCCAATGCCATGCTTGTACCGAGCATAAAAACATGCAAAATACATGCCTTTTACTGCAGAGAGATTTAGCATGCTGTTTTCTTTTTAGATCATAGCTGAACTTAAGACAACCATTTCCTCTCTGACAGAGGAGAACAGCCGGCAGCAGCTTGCCGCAGAGCAGCGGCTCCAGGAAGTTGTACGCAAGTTTGAAGATAAGAAGCAGCAGCTGATTACAGATAATGACAGAGCAATCAAGGTAATCTGGGGATTTTAGTCACTGATGCTACTGGCTGTTTGAGTGTAATTAAAAGTTCTGCAGTGGGCAGATGAATGCAGGTATCGTTCCTGTTCACACAGCGCTCACTAATTCCATTCACTGGACCTTGACTTTGATGTAGCTGATGACTCAGGCTCTCTTTCCTCTAGCTGATCATATGCCTGCATAAAACGTGTGAGTCTAATCCATCCACTTCAGTCAAATACTTGAAACTTTCCTGTTCTCTTTCTTTTAATATTGACTCAGATATTTTCACATATTTTCAGCACTTTTATACGGTGCTTTTGGTACTTGGAAAAAAAGGTGAAAGATAGGAGAGCCGAGTTGCACCACCTGAGAGCCAGCAGTATGGCACGGGCTTTAGCTTGGTTTTCACAAGATGTTCTCAACTTTCACGTTTAAGGCTGCAATGAAGGAAAGTATGTGCTTAGGTTCCATTGAAAACTATATGCAAAATCTGTGCTAAATATGAATGGAATAAAGTATTTGTTATGTGTAACTTTTTTTCATTAGATTTCTACATATTTTGTATCAGACTTGCATTCTCTGGCCTTTTTCAAAGAAGCTTTAAGAGACTGCTACGGGTTCTGAATATTTGGACTCTGTTCCTTGCTGCTTTGACACCCTGATTCAAAGCGGCTGCAGAGAATCCCACCTGCAGAAGCAAGCAGAATTATTTTTTAAGCATTTTTCCTTTCAGAGTAGTAAAGAGCAATGGAAAATTTTTGAAACTCTGTAATCTGCTAGGGTTGACAACGAAAACACTTCATTAAAAGTTGTATAGAAGAAGGAAATTCCTTTTTTTCTTCGTAAAGACATTTACTAGTACCAAACAAAGAATTACGTTGTTAAATCTAGAAACTCATGAAAAAATGAACTCCTACAGTTTTTCTAACTTTTTGTGCTGAAAAGAAACCAATGGAGTTTTTACATGTTGGAACTATCTGATGTTCAATTATGGTACAGTTAATGTTGTCCTCTATATTCGAAAGATTTGCATAATGAAATTAGGTTGACATTACTATCTCATCATCTGCAGAGTGTCCTTTTTCCTTTCTTTCATAAATTGTTTAATGATTATTTTTTTTTCTTAAAGAAAATGTCTGCCTTTATTTGTGTGTGTGTTGAGGAACAGAATTTTCTTTCTGATCATTCTTTAGTCTCTCCTGTCAAAGGTATAACCATAAAAATGTTGGCTATAATCTGTTATGCAAATTGAATCACCAGAGGTAGTTTATTATCACTAGGCTCTGCAAACAGAACGTAGTTAAATCACATTATTTTGGGGTACAGGTGGAAAACATAGTATTTGTAGTTCTCCGCTTTTCCAGGGGCCATCTAGATATACAGAAACCCTGTGACAGTCTTCCGTATAGTCAGAAATATGCTGTAATTCAAGTTATCATGCATGATACCTTCTTGAGTTATATATTTGAAAAACACGTTTGAGGCCATTTACCGGCTAAGAAAAAACTTAGCACCTGGTGCAAAGGCTACTGTTGAATTTATGGATTCACTTAAACTAAGTTACGTTCAGTGGAGATAATTCAGCTGTTGGTAACAACAGGTTTTGAACACTAATGATTATAGGTTGTATGAAATCCTTCTCCATGTAAATCTGTGTTCAGCTATTATAAACTTAATTTTGATGTTATTACCTCACAATGTAATGAAATACATAAAACCCACAGGGGAATTCTGCACAGGGTTTCTGACCAGTGTCCCAGAGAGTTTTTAGCACTGGTGCTGCACATATGTTTTGTAAGATTTGGTCAACTTGGGGAAGAAATTGCAGGAGCTGTTAGGCTTGGAGTTCTTGAACTTTGTTTAGTATCATTAATATTGTACTTTTAAAAAAATCTTCCTTTGAAACCACTGATTTAATGGAAATTTACTGAAAGCCAGATACCCAAACAGAAAATTCTTAGGAAGGTAAACTGCTGTGTATACTTCTGGAAACAGAAAGTGGTCCTTTTAATATTCGATCACTTAGTATTTCTAAGAACCACACATACTTCGAGATGAGCACATGCAGAAATACTTTGCTTTTTATTAGCCTGGGGCAAAAAAATTGGTTTTGGTGAAAGTGGAATCCTAGATGTCCTGGAGATGGGGAACAACATCTAACCTAGGGCAAGCTGAAGACCTTGAGGGATGATTAAAGAAGCATTCTAAAAACAAAGCAATTCTTAATATAGCGTAAGCCTTTGAGAAGACTTAATATAGTATAAGCTATTAAAAAGACTATCGTTAAAAAACGGGCATTTGCTAAATATAACATTGATTTAAACTAACATTGAGGAACAGATTGCAATTTCCTTTATATGGTATTGGATGACTTCCTGTAAGACCTTCCAATTATTATTTCCTTTCAAAGGGAGAAATACATTTTTACAGAAACCAACTGGCTCTCAGAGAAGTTTTGGATTTAGTCAGTAAAGTGATATCCAGATGTGGATGCCATAATATATGATTTTGATGTTAATTCAAATTCCTGACTCTCTTTGCTAGTTAAAGATCTCTAAGTCGTCATTATTTCACAATTGTATCTATCTCCTTAATCTTGATTGTTTTTTAAAATAGTATCTTAAGCATTAGTGAAAAAGAATAAATAAAACTTTTAAGAACATTTTGCTTCGACAACCTAAAAACCCAATCCGAGCAACCCTTTTTGGCTTCAGCTGGCCTCAGTTTGGGTCAGTTTGAGACAAATGCTTAAAGTAGTTGGCATTCTGTGTTACACCGTGATTTGTCTGGCCTAAGGGCAAGTCTAACTTTGTGCCGTCAGACTCATAAAATCAGGATAAAATTTTGGCTCATCACATTCCTTTCTTGTGGCTTATAAGGTAACCAATTTGGATGCCATCGCGTTGCAATGTCTAATAGCAAAGACCTCAGAAGCAGTGGTCTGACAAGGCGTTGAACAACCGAGTGACTCCTGTCGCTGCCTTTTCGCTGCTGTTGAGTTTGAGCCTGTTGGGATTACGACAGTGTTGGCACAGAGAGCGATCCCAAAAGCACAGCTCGCCCTTCGGTGCCGCGTAGGTATCTTTGCTTTGAACTTACCAGGACTTGCATTCTTTGGAGCAGAGTACAAGGACACTGCAATTGGCCTGGCATGGGGCAAATCCAGCAAAGCTCACCTGGTCTCTACGCCATGCCTCTCCTGTGATGTGCTTACACTTCAAAGATCAGGAACCATTGGTTTAGCCCATAGGATTAGTTGAAAGCACAATTATATTAATGCCCTGCAGATGCTTGGAAAAGCTGCTTAAATTGCCATGTCTGTTAACCCATTCGTGATGCTTTAGACTGGGATTTCAGAAGGCGCCCTCCAGTAAGGGTTTGGGTGCTGAACTCCTGAGAATGTCTATGCAGGAGCTACGTAGGTCATTGAAGTGTAGTGTAAACTTATTAAGGCTAAATTTAAACTAGCTTTCTTGCATCCCGATAGCAATCTAGCCACAACAACCCGGAGCTCAGTACAGTCAAATGGTCAGAGCATTTACCTAACTTTGCTGCTGCTTTTGGCAGTGGTTACCGGCTGGACTTGGCACTAGCATAAAGCTGATTGCATTGTAGAGATACCTTGGGGTTATTTATGAAATCCCAGCCTTAGTTTTTTTTATGAAATCCTTTTGGATTCTGGGATTGAAAGTGCAAAACAGTTCCTGGGATTGGAACGGCAAAACTTGTTCAGAGCATTTTAATGTAGAAGTTGATGGCCAAGTGGGGACTCCACATCAAAAAGTAGATTCTGGAAAGAAATGGATGATGGAGAGCACACAGTGACAAACCCACAACAGAAAAGGGAGAAGATGATGTTTTTTTGCCAGAGGAACCACATTTGTTGTTTGGCTCATATTACAGATTCTAGGATTCTGTTTTATCCCCTGAATTAACACCAAAATTTCATTAGCAAAACATGGTTTGAAGATGACATATTTCAACACTTTGTGTGTCAGCCAGCTTATGATCAGATTAATTCTGTTAATAAATAAGACTTAAAAGATTTCTAGGAAAGAATGTCATACAATAATGTTCCCCTTCGTGTGAAAAATTTTGAAACAGTTGTTTTTCTTTGTTATGTTTAGAAATGTTGAGAGGGGAAAAAATCAAAAGTGTATTTTATAGCCATAGCAGAACAAAGGAGGAAGCTTCTGGTTTTAAATTGTCTGGGCCTATGTGGGCATTGAGTATTCTCCACATCATCATATATTTGTTAGATGCTGTCATATCTTGGAGCAAAAAGAAAACTTCCTCTATGCAAAGGGTGGACTGAGGGTTTTATCAACACAGTGAAATTTCTCAATGCAACTACAACAAAATACTTACTCTGCTGTAGTTATGCTTGAGTCAGTCCTTGTGTGGGGTACTCTGTTTCCTTTTATTCTGGAATCCTGTTTCCACAGGGGGGGTTTACATTGATATCACTCTATTTTGGCATGTCCTGCCAGCAAATTGCCCCATAAAGAGAGTGCGTGGTCTCTTGGGCTTGCTGCTCGTAGCACCCGTCTGCCGCCCAGCCCGCCTCTCCGGTCTGCCTGTGTCCTTCTGCGCCAGGGCGGCATGCCTGGCCGCATGTCCTTCTTGTTTGGTTTGCATAATCCCCCCTCCCTTTCATGTTTGGTTCCTGCTAAAAGTAAAACAAATTATTTTAGACCTTGGGATCTTTTGAAGCATTCAGAACATTTCTTTAAG
Organism: Gymnogyps californianus; assembly: GCF_018139145.2. Classification (NCBI taxonomy): domain Eukaryota; kingdom Metazoa; phylum Chordata; class Aves; order Accipitriformes; family Cathartidae; genus Gymnogyps; species Gymnogyps californianus. The sequence continues at coordinate 3,295,454 of NC_059489.1, read as the reverse complement.
GGCACCTGATATCTTTGTTTCCAGAAAGTAGTTGTCAAAATATACTGATGGTATTTACAAATGTCTTTAAAAGGCAGTGTATCAAAAAACCTGTGTTTTTAAAGATTTTGTGAACAAGCTAATTTTGCATGTAGTTATATTTCATTATCAACCATGTTTATGAGCAAATTCCACTTGTAATTACGAATAATATTTTGTATTAAAAGAAAAAGCATGTCAGAACTATGGGAACATTAACTGAGTGACTGTAGTCCTGCAGAAGTATTTAGTCTATTGTCCTCAAAATACCTGTTGGAATACCACCATTGGATTCTGCAATAGCCAGTGTTGGGTTTAGTAAGAAATAAAGAATTCTGATTTGTTGGATTACAAGTCCCAAGCAAAGCTAGCTCTCAGTGTTTTAGATGTCCTTATTAGTGCTTATTAAGCGAGGAGAGACATCAGAGAGCATACAACCTAAATTGACCCAATCTAGAGTACAGAGAAGACGCGTTTTTGGTCCTGTCTTACAAAGGTGCTATCAGCCCTTCTGCGAGAACAGTTTCAGGACCCAAACAGTAACAAAACCGTACAGTGCTGTATGGTTGGGGTGATTCTGGAAGGGAGATCGCCCAGTGTTAAAGCCACACCTAACAAGTACACTTGCAGTCTCATCGGACCCTTTTGAGAAAGCTGGGCCAGTTCAGTTCTTTACCTTTTTGTTAAGGCTGCGGACAAGTTTCCAAGCCATGGCAAATAAAGGGGGAACAATTTACATGTTCAGCATTCTCTTTGTATTTCCAGCAGAAAGACTGTAATGACTGGTTGTTCAGAAGGCTATGACCATGTGTAGCTGATAGCACTGAGGACATTAATTAGGAAAAAAAACCCTGAAAGCTTAGTGTAAACTAAAAATGAAAATCTAAAACTTAGGGTAAAGTGAAGACATATTATTTCAAGGACTTTTTGTTAAGTGAGACTTGACTTGCTCTCTTCTCCAGCATACATTGATGCAGTAGGGTTAGCTGTTATATTCTAGACTACCACTGAATAGCTGCATAATAAATTTTTGTCAATAAGACCCACATTATTTATAAGCTTTTAAAAAATATTTTATTGCATTTTTTATTTTAACTTGGCTGAAAGTGGGTTGGTTTTTTTTAGCTAACAGTGCCTGTAAAAAGGAGGTCAGCATTTCACTGTTGAAGCTGACACTGACTCATGTCTTATAAGACATCTGGTCAGAACATGCATTACTGTTTGTGATGGTTCGATGGTCACAGACATGCCAAATTCTGTCAGTCATTGAAGATCTTCAGAGTTGCGTATGTCACAAAGTTCTCCAGAGGGATCTCAAATCCATCTAATTGCTTTTGTGGCTAAACATTACCACGATAAACCATTTGGCACGGTGAAATAAAGAGTTTTAAGGGACCATCTTGTTGTTAAGTACATGGAGTCATTTTTCATGGATCTCTATTTCTTTGTCGCTGACTTTAATCTATAATAATACCAATAACTCTGCAGTGTCTTTTATTAGCGGGGAATTACAAGGCACCAACATTTGTACCTTAGCATTGTAAAGCAGGCATTAAAATTTACCAGGCAAATAACATTATCGTGCTCATAATTTCCTACATTCTGTTTGATCAGCAAAGGAAGTCATGTCTTCCAAAAGGATAGGTAAATGAAATGTGCAGGTCTTTTATGGTTTTGGTTTCTCTTTTACATGGGGTCCAAACTCTGAGGCACCTGTTTTTCACAGTCTTTGTTTATGTGAATACTAGTTTCACCCACATTCTGTCTGTTAGAGAAATGAGGGTTTAGCCCCAAGCTTTTCAACTGTTGCTCATGCTCTGTCTCTTGATTCCATTACATGGTCACCTTTAAAAGGCTGTATTGACACATTCATTATAAATGATAATGAAAATAGGCTGACTTCTGTGTTAAGGTTAGATAGTTATTGATCACAACTGAAATCCTGATTTTAAAAAGTCCTCTCTCCTTTTCAAAATCATATCTCTTTTTCTGTTGCCACAGAAATTATTTCATTGTCTGAAGCATAGTACCTTCTCTTCAAAATTACAGGGTTTCAGATGTTTGGCCAATCAGGCAATCCGAGTGGCTGAGCATCTGTAAGTACTTTATAATATCTTTGACATGCTTTGTGAGACAAAGAATTGAGTCATCTTTTTTTCCTGCAGCAAGCTTTGCACTCTGGCATTTTTCTTGACTTTTCATGTCTCAACACATTGAAGAACTTACCATGGCCAACAGCAAAATCATACTTACAAGTTTTATAAAAGACTAGAACTAGTGCTTGCCTAGCCCTCTGAACTGCAGTCCAGCTTTATCCAGCAGGTTTAAAAGTTTGTGGTTTTACTTTTTCCTACATTATCATTGTTGTCCTCGGTGTTTTGCTTTCCCTCCAGAAGGCACTTTGCTGCATGACGTCCTTTTAATTCTTTTTAGCCCTAGAAGGGATGCCACCTTACATCTACCAGTCTCCAAATTATGGAATTAAAGATTCCATAAATGCATAACAAAAAGTCTTATATAGCTAAGCTATCCGTTCCTTTTAATGAGGTGGGCTACACTAATTTTGCACTGGTAAAATGGCAAAAAGGAATTCAAAACAAGCCATAAAATTCACTGCTTTTAACTGACAAGACAGGAGTAATAACACTGAGTGAGGTCCTGGGCAATTAGAAAGGTACAGAGAAAGCACTCTTATTAGTAAGTGTTAAGTAATACTGACATAAGCCTACACAGCTAATAAAGGGCAGACAATGTTTATAACTATGATACAAGAAAGTGAAAATTAGCTTTTTTTAAGGCTGCTGTGATGGTTACAGTTTACTGTTGCATTTCAAAGACGTTTTACTCTCCAAAGAGCACAGGGACTTTTATGTGGAGGAGAAAGTGGTGCTTAGAAAGACAGAGCTGGGAGATACCCAGGAGTTACGAGGCAGACTGCCTGGGAGGAAAAGCCTGTGCTCAAAAGTCTGGGATTTTACTGGAGAGGGAAAAAAAAAAAAAAAAAGATAAAGATAAAAACAAGTGTCTAATGTCCTCCAAACACAGGGCATCTGTAAAACAATCTGTGCATAGGACTGTGTAGACTTTCCAAGGGCTGTTCTTTGTTCCAGTTCCAGTGAGTTCCTGGAACGCAGCCTCCTTCCCTGCTCCTGGAACAGCCTTGACTGCAGGGCTTCTCCAGCCGTGTAGGTGGAAACACAATATGTGTGAACTATACATTCAACCAACAAAAGATTGCTGGAGAAAATGACATCTTCAAAGCAAACCTTCCGTAGTCCACAAACATTTATTACTCTAGTAAAGATTTTTAAAGCCTGGCACAGTAACACAAGTTGCAGGGTTTGGCAAACAGAGATCTGGGGATGTGGACCTGGTCTACTTATCAACATATATTTCCCTTAGATATCTTTCTTACGGCGTGGCTCATCCTAGGAGCGAACCGAAACAGCACCAGATTGCGCTGGCTGATTTCACAATTTCCAGTATTTGTGTAAACATTTTCTGCAAAACTGTATGTTTTAATATAGGTTGCTTTTGGTTTTGTACTAATCATGGTGCTGGCTGCTCCAGGGGTATCAGGAGGAGAGAGTCACTGAGGATTTCAGCTTTATGCATTAAAATGCTCTTGCCAAAATGAGTGTTGACTTTAGAAATGTTCAGATTCCATTTAGAATTTTCTGCTGGCTCTCCAGCTCTACATGTAACTGAAACTCAAGCAGATCAAATATCAGAGTGTTTTTTAAAAAATGACTGGCTAACACTTTTGAATGGCAGATCACAGTGAAATAGAAATATCTTTGTTGAACTTACCATTTTCGTAATAGTTGGGCTTTTCTTAAGCGTAACAAGAGAAACCTGGTGAATCCAATACCTGTACAGGGTAACTATTTACCAATATTTAAAGGCAGGGTAGCAGTAGAATCAAGTGGTCAGTAGCACTCTTACAGTTTTTGGAAGGCATTGCCTTTATTTTCTGTAACTAGAGTGGTTTTTTCCATACAAAATGAAAATACCTATTGTTTCCTTAGCATTAAAAGATCAGTTACAAAGAGCTGCTAAAGGAAAGCAGCCAAAGCTGCCATATTTCTGCCACTTTTTTGCATCAGTGGAGTTGAGAATAAAGGAACTTTCCAAGTTACAGTTCTGTACTTGAAAAGGAAAAAAGTATCTGGCGACTTTTATCTGCGTATTCAGTAGATCAGATGGCAAACTCACCCAGACAGCCTAGCAGGGGAGCAGCTTCTGCTGTTCTCAGTAAGCCCTGAGTGGTGTGAAGCAGCACCAAGTACGACATCAGGAGACACAAATATGCATCGAGTGTAAAGTTTGGGTTTTTCAAAACATCTGTCTAATTAGCACAACTTGTATATTTGCGAGTTCTAGCTCGGACTTTCTCACAGTTTCATGCTCAGCAGAAGTGGCTTTTTCATTTCACAAATTTGTGTAAGAAGTTAAACCTACAAATACTGTCACCAAACCTGACCCTTCAGATCCTTGATATAAACCTATTCTGTTTCCTTCTAGCATCAATTGCCCTATTGTGCCCAGCTAGAAAATGTGAGATGTAGCTGTTAGCCAAATTTTTTCTAGAAGAACGAGATCATTTTAATTGAATGTTATTATCAGCCAGTTCTTGTGGTTTGACATGGATTCAAAATGAAGCAGTTCATCTGCTTAAAGAATGCGTAGGCACTAATATAATAACCTCAGTAAGTTTTCGGATGCCTCCATCCTACGGGAAATTGGTTTGACTTGCCCTTCAGTGGAAATTTTGTGTACTATTGGCAGCCAAAATAGCACTAGAGTCCAGAAACAGAAAAAATTCTATTCCTGTATATCGTACTTTGCTCCTTTTCTCATTAAAATTTGTATTGTAAACGTTTTCAGTTAGGCCCAGTACGCCTTGTTGCTTTGCAGTTCAAGGAAACTGTCTCTATGTGTTCATATAGTACATGTGTATATAAGAAGGTGAAAAACTAGGTTAGTTTTATTAAAAATATACATTATTCTCTGAGCCTTTTGCACGTGGATTCTGCACTTAATGTGCATGCTCCATCTTGCATTGCAGTTTAGGATGCCTTCCCTGGAAATGGTTTGTTGTTGCTGATTCATGCACCATCTACACTGTGTTGATTCTCTTCATTGATGAACAGGATTTGATATAGCAAATATTTTATTTGTTGACCCTTGAAAACGTGCATGAAGAAGACTGGGGACTTGAGGCTGAAGCTTATAGAGAAGACTGGGAACCTCAAGGGTGAAGCTTTTTCTTAAGCTCTTCTGTGCGGGCATCAATAGTTTTGTATCTTTGTCCTCTTCAGAAAGCCTGAGGTCCTCCAGTGAGGAGACTATTTTATGGAGCAAAAAGAGTTCACCTGTTTTCTTCTTCAGGGGTCTGTCTATGAAATTTATTCTCAGGAAACTGAAATAAGTGTTGCCTACAGGATAAAATTTAGGACTCTAAATGAGCTCTTGGCACTGTCCCCTTCAAAACTGCCAGATAACAGAGGACTGGAAGGGCAGTAAAGCAGAGGTTAGTCAAGCACAACAAAAACCTTACTCCTCTGACACAACCGCTTTTTAACTTCTTCTGTTACTAAAACTGTCTCTGCTTATTTTTAGTTCAAGCTTTCACAGCACTGAAGTCAATAACTTCAATTAAGTCAATATGTTAATAATTATGAAACCAAATCCTTCAGCACTGATGTATGTTCATGTATGAATCTAATCTCTGATACAATACAAAGAGTTATCTGCAGTAGTGGTGAAGATACCTGTTGGAACTGCCTTCACCAGCTTGGCCAACCAACCAGGAGACCTAAAATTTCTGTTTCTAATGTTGAATATGTCTCCTGCATTTGGCACCTCAAAAGAAATATATCCTCAGTGAAAACCCCAGATTGCCAATTATGAAGAATTCATTAAGATCTGCTGAAGTTCAAAGCAAAAAGGCCAGTTCCTCACAGGTCAGGGCAGCTCTTTTAATGGTTCCTGCTTTGCCTCCAGCAGCAGCTCATCTCCAGAACTTGTTTATTTTTCTGCCAGGACTGTTGGCAGGTGAATAGAGTCGCATCAGATCATCTCACGAGTATTTTTATGCTGGAAACCTATGCCCTGAATATGCCATTTTTCTGGCCTAGCATGGCATGAGATCATGGGTTTCAAACCTGTCTGTGTTGGCCTTAGAAGACAAAACAGGCAATGCACCGTTCACATCCCTTTTTGAGATCTGCTGTGAAGTCACAGCTCAGTTTTGCACTGGGGTTTGCTCTCTTACAGTTTAGGCCATCGCGAAGGAATAACACTTGCTGTGTGGGGAGGGAGGAGAGCATCATTTGATCATGTCCTGAAAACAAATCAGATCGTTTGTGCAACAAAAATGAATGAATGCAAGTTCTTCTAGAACCAGATCAGGAGAAAACAAAACAGTCCCTTTTCCTGGGAAATAATTAGTTAGGACATGTCAGCACCAAAGCTTCATGCAGATATACTGTGGTTTAGGAAAGCACAGCATTTGTGCTCTTGCCAAATGGGCAGCAGTGCTAATCCAGAATTCATCCGGGCTCCCAAGAGTCACTGTCTCAGGAGTGCAACATTTTTATTTCAATAGAAGGTTGTACTAGCTCTCTGTATTTAGAACTGTTGAAAAGACGTTAAATCCCGAGGTGCTGTAACGTTTTCCTTTGTATTTTCTACGTGACTGCTCAGGGACTGCCGTGGGTACCCATATGTGGTACCATGGTCCGGCTTGGCCTTTTTATTCCTGTTGCCAGCGTGACTCCCTTCTCACCCGGCGTCCACCCTTCCACCACCAGGATCTAACCTGGAGGAGACACGGGAAGAGGATGTGCTTATTCAGGGAGGGATGATGCCCAGAGGCGAGTGTCTGATCCGTTGCACCCACGCCAGGAGCCTCGGGCGCTCTCTGTGCTGCTGCTCTTTTCCAAGTTTGTTATGTAAGAGGGGGTGAAAGTACAAACAAGAGAAAACTAAACATGAAAAGTGAGTTTGTTTGCTTACTGAGAAGCTTGGGAGTGGCAGAATGAAACTGTATAAATAAAAATTCGGGCTACCAAACGTTAGATACCTGCAGGAACACCTGCACAATTGGACCAAGCCAGAACTCTGCAGGCAGCTTGAAGGAGAAATCTAAGACGTGTATTGGCTCTCTCTGGCTTCAGAAAAAAGCATTGCTTTTCTCAATATGGCTATATTTAAATTCCTTATATTTTTGTTCCTCATGTTAACATCATTCCTATCCTTTACAGTTTTGCACTTGTAATTCAGCAAGGTAAAACAGCAATTACTGAAGACTATGTAACAATTTGAATCATATCAGTGGATTTTAATTGTCTGCATACTTGGAAACACCTTTGACCACAGCTGTGCGCCAAGCTCCAAGGAGCAACTCATACCTGATGTATTGTTTTCTTCCTCCTACCAGAATAACACATCACTTCTATTACGTTTGTGTAAATCCGAAAAGCAAGGAGGACACAGGAAAATGTGAAGTGATTGGTGGGCAAAGAATACAGGGAGCTCTTTGTCGTCACTGTTAACATTTATACTTGCCTTAAGTGTTCACATGCTGCTTTTTCCTTTCTACTGTCCTCTACCAGGTCTCCCCTCCGTCCTGAATTGTATGGAAACGTGCATTTACAAGTCCAGTTTGGCATTGCTGTGGACGTGTTTGCTAGCACCTGTCTCTAACAACGCAGCCTTCGTGGCGTGTGTGAGAAGGCTGGCGTCCCTCCTCCCTCTCTAACTTGCTGTTTGCGAAACCTGCCTCTGCAGAGGACAAGCTTGTTTGTGCTTCCTTATCAGATCCTGAAACTAGATCAAGATTTATGTAACTTTTAACAATACTGGAATTCTTAGTTCTTTCACACTGCACCGTATATTGTTTTTCCTGCAGTTTATGTCTCATTCGTGATAAGGAGAAGTTTTTGAGTGTGCATAAAGTAGCTGGAAAGCTCTGCTCTTTGAGCTGCGCAGGTCTAATGAGAGACGTTAGTATGTAGCTGCACAAATGAGAAACCGGTGGCGCTTTAGAACTTGATCTGTTTTCTGTTATTTTTAATGGTTTTGCGTTTAAAAAATGTCATCCATATAAGAATATTTGGAACTACTTACTTATAAAAAAAAAAAAAAGAGAAAATGAAAAGAGCCTGCCTTCCTTTTAGATGTGCCAAACAGGTTTGGCAGTCGTTTGCTTAGCATTGATCAAGCGTTCCTCAGCCAGTTGAACTCTTGTAGCATTTTCTACCTGCGCAGAAACATTCTTGCCAAGCGTTTCTGAAACCAGAAGGCACCGATTGGGTTATTTTTCTTGTTCAGAGCATTTTGGATGATGACTGAAGTGTATTGTGGATATTGAGATTTGACACATGTCATTCAAAAGCCTGAAAGTCCTGTAGAAGATAAACTGCAAAGATTGTTTTGGCTCAGGGAGAATAGAAGTGGCTGTGCTGGGTCAAACTGGAGTCCATCTGTCTCCGTCTTCTGGGACATGGTATCTGATAACAGATGCCCAGGAAAGAGTAGAAGAACAGGCTGAAGATTTGGGGACATTTCCTCAATATACTTTTCCATTCTCCAGCAAGATACAGTTAAGGGAGTTGCTGTCTGTATTTCATAGTCTTCGATGGCTTTTGTTCTGTGGATCTGCGCGGCTGCTCTTTGAGTCCTTCTGCCCTTAGCACTCATGATGGTCTGAGGCAAAACATTCCCCCCTGTACGGTTTCTGGGCTAGGTGTATGTTTTGGGAGTATTTAACTGCCTTGTCACGACCCTGTGGGAGTTCCTTGGAAGGAAAAGCAGAGGGGTATCTTGGGGATGCTCGTTAGGTTCAAAAGTAACTCAACAAAAACTTCTGCTCTGTGGCACTGAGGTCCTCTCCTGTCTGTGCATTTCCACAGAAGACTTTTCTGCCACAGCAGAAAGATCTGCTAACTGAATTAGCACAGTCTTTCAGCCATCATTCAGCTCAAAACTGAGTCAAAAAAGACTTAACACACACACACACACACAAAAAAAAAAAATCAAAACTCCATTGAAATCAGATCTGCTTTGCCACAACTGTGATAAGAGCTCTTGACATTCCAGGAAAACTATATCTGTGACACAGCAATAGCTTTGGCAAGTGTTTTTCCCCCTCTCATCCTCTTCCTAGTTTGCCTGTATATAAATTACACCTAATTTGTTACCTGTATTGGTGAAATTATCAGCGTCAAAAGATCAAATGTAGGGTGTTTGTGCTTGTATCGGAGGTCTCTACCAGGGAGTCCTCAGTCTGATCTTACCAGGGCTGGCTTGGAGGGGCACAGACCTGCTGGAAGTCTGCAGATCAAAATCATCCAATATGCATCGGTCCTCAGAGGTGCAACAAGTGTGCCTTGAATGTTTTAAACGGTTGCTTTTAAGGGAAGCATAGACAATAAATTTAAACTAGACGAATTCTTCATTTTTTATTGATGATTCCAGTTCAGCAAAAAAGATTACGTTAGAGCTAAAGAAATAGGGTGGTGGGTACTCCCAGAAACGAGTTGTGCAGGAATTAGAGTAACATGTTCTGAAGAAAAAGCTAGCAGAAACGTTTCAATAGGTTGTAGAGCCTGACATTGTTCTTTGCTACGTGTGTATGTGTCTATCTATCTAAAAATATCCTGTACTAGTATTCTAGAGCTCTAAAATGGAAGGAAAAACTTCTGAAGAAGCTGAAATAGATCTTACCCATGTCTAATTTTGAAAAAAATATGAACTTAAAGGATTTTAGAAATGTTTAGAAACATTGGCATTATGACAGCAAGTATCTCTGTCATAACGTCATATGATTAACTAGATCAGAAACATTCTGGGATGTTCTGATCAGTTATGTTAATGTGTCTTTTAAAAAGTATAAAGCCAATGTTCTATAAAATAGATACTTGAAAAACAGTTTTCGTTTTCCCCAGGCTAGTGAGATTAGAGTTTCGTAATCTGTTTGACCAGCTGCAGAGGACGTTCTTTTTCATTTTTTCTTTTTAAGTAAATGAGCTTCATCTCAACATGATTAAAAAAAAAAAAAGAATCAAGCTTCAAAAATGCTCAGTTGTCACACATACTTTTAAATAGGAGCAATTGCATTATCATGTCTTGTTGCAAATGTAATTGGGTTGAAGGTCATTAAAGACTTTGAATAAAAGAATTTCCAAGTTTCCAAGTGTGCATCCTCCCCTGTCAGGAATCATCCCATTTTTGGCTTACAGACATAATTTTAGAAGATGTTACTTTGCTGCCTCTCACATCTTACATGTGTTGAGTGTGCAGGCACTGTTGAGTCAAGCTAGCTCTTGTTCAGTTCAAAAAGCAGTGGTTTGCCTTGTGAGTTAATATTGTTGATGAAGGTTACTTTGAAAGGTATAAAGATGTTATTAGATTTCTTTGTGTGTGTGTGTAAGAGAATGTGTGTTATTTTATGTAATGGGAGAATTCCAGCAATATTGGGCAGTCTGATAGTTCACTGCACAAAATAAATAGTTTTTCTTTTGGTCTCACTGGGAATCAGATTAGCCTATTGATTAGAAATATCTGAGCCTTTCATATTTACTTTTTAAAAGAGCATAGCAAAATAAGATGCTTTGTAAAGCCTGTTAGAAATGTTTATATTTCCAGATCTTCATGCATCTGTGACAAGGAATGCATTTTAAGGAGACGTTTGTAGAGCACCAGGGGTCTACTGGAACCTCTGGTCCGTCTCCAGGTGTAAAGTTTCCGAACACCCACTTAAAGTGGCAGTTTGGTGATAAACTTCGTTGGGAATGAAGCCCCCGGCGGTGAGAAGATTGCCTTGTTCAGCAAGTGATTGATAAATATGCTTTATCATGAGTCAGGCGTTCTCTAAATCATTGCAGGAAATTCTGCTCAAACCCCTGATGTTTGTTTTTGCAGAGCTGTTGGTAAGAATACAGCAAGCAGCGAAACCAGATGTTTTACTAGGTAATTTGTATTCACAACAGCAGTTTTTCGCTAGCACAGCATATCCATTGATGCGATGTTTTAGACATTCTTACGACATAGCATCAAAAATTCAAGAAGTTGAAAATGTTGAAGCTGACATTAGGTCTTCACAGGAAACCTGCTCCGAGAATGGCAGACTCCTTGCCGTTCCCTTTGATTGCAAAGTGTTTAATAAAAAGCAAATTAGGAAATGAAAATTGTCTCGTGGATCAATCAGGCGCAGCAGTTACGCCTGTTCAGCATTATCTGTCAGACATTAACCTGATTGGGAATGTTTTATTTTGTATAATAGTCTCAAAATCAGACTGAAAGGTTGACTTTAAAAATACCTGATGTATTTTGTGTGTGCTCTGAGGCTGATAACAAACTCTGCAGTTCAAGTTTTAATAACTAGGGGGGAGCTAAGAAACTTCAAAAGGTTCGTGATAAATGTTTTTGACAATGCGTCAGCTGAACGTTAGGCAGAATCTTGGTAAATCCTCTCATAAGTGGTTTAAAATGGAGTTTTGAACTTTTCCTTCATAAGTGTATGCTTAAGATGTCATGGTATCTTTGGGTTTAAAAGATTCATTTTATCTGGTATATGTGAACCATTGATGTTTCTGTCTACACCTCTGAGAGTGAAAGGGGGAAAAAGTTCAGCAGTTTTCTCCTTTCGACAACCTCCCCTGCTCTTGACCATGAAACTCGTGGAGGCTGGAAAAAAAGAAAAGCCAGTTTTAAAGCATACTAACAAAATACTCCAGGTAAATATTATAGTAAATCTTCCGAGCTGACAAGCTTTCCAAATGACTTCATCGCGACAACCCTAAAATGTCCTGGTAATAGACAAAGCAATGCTTGCACATGGCAACTGCTTGTTGGGTTTTGTGGTTCATTGAGAAAAGCAGATGAAAGCAAGTTTATTACTGCTCTTTGAACCTTGCCTCCCTCCCCCTCTCGTATCACCTGAGCCACTAAAAACAAAGCGAAAACAATTCCTTCCTTGGCTCCCCCTGAAAAAAATGCCTAACTTTACAATTTATACCGCTGTTTTCTTTGACTCTTTATCTTTGCAGGACTTGCTCTGCCTTATGACAGCCTTCGCGTTTCAAAAGAATTGAGTTTATAGTGCCATGCAGTGAAGCCCTGACTCAGCAAAATGCTTAGGCCCTTGCCTAATTTTAAGCCTACGAATAGCTCTGCTGGTGCTATCAAGGTGTTTTAGGGATATATGGCTAAAGACTTTGCAGAAAAATGGTCCTAAAACTTTGGTCAGCTCAACTGCTGAAAACATACCAACGTTTAATAGTAACAAAGCAGGAAAAAAAATGCATGTTGACAATCCTAACAGTGCTCAAGGAATCTCCAAAAGACACCAATCCAGATGAAGTCTGATGTGAAAGTGTTCAGGGACTGCTCAGGAGCTAATGCTGATGATCCACTCAAGAGCCAAAGTGTGTAATATACTGCCAATCAGTCTCTTGCCTATGAATTGCAAAAAATGAAAATAGTGTAGCATTAGAGCCTACCACACTGCAAAAATGTTTGCATATATGTTTCTTTTATGTTAAGTGGCCTACTGTAAAAATTTTTCACTACTACGAGAGAGACTTGATTTTGTTCCTAGAGTCAAATTATTCCCTTCCTTCCTGAACCCCTTTCTTTCTTCCCACAGTCCCGCAAGGGAAGGAATTGTTATATTTCACAACGGCATCTCCTACTGGCAAGTCTCAGAAGCAATATAGACTGGTGCAAAAAGGAGCCGCTTGACTTGTGTGAATGGGCAAAGCCCGCAGCTCGGGTGGTTTTGCAAGATCTCCACTCCCATTTTGAAGTGTCAGCAAAGTGGGCCAGACGTCCAAATGTGCCCAGTATATGGGAGTTCACATTATTCCAAGTAGGAGCTGATGAATTCGGTGCCTTTGGAAATTACCCCTTTTATCTGGTTCCTGACCAAAGAAACCTTTTTTTCATAATGACAGCAGAAAATGGGCAACCTGCTCTTTTAGGGACACATTTAAAAAGGTATTACCATTTGCATTTTCATTCCGTGTTGTAATTCATGTTCACTCTTCATGAAATAGTGGTTAGTGGTTAAAATTATATATTAGGCATGAAGATTCCCAGATTTGCCATTCTGTCATTGCATAGTAGGACACCGTGCAGATTGGTCTTTGCAGGACTTCTCTTTTCCCCCACCCATACGTAGTTGTTAGCAACTTCACCCAGGTAACGAAGTTGAACTGATGGTAAAAGGCTAGGAGGTCAGTAGAAGGAAAGTGTTAGAGAGATGTAAAATATCACTTCAGGTGTTTTAATTTCTGTTCCTGAGGAGCAATAAAGCATAAATTTTCTGTACAGTCATAACAGTAATTGTAATGTTACCTATAGGATGGAAGAATAATTTGTGTTATTAAACACCGTAACTATTTTCAGCATAAAATAATAGAGAGATTTTCTTTTCTGTTGCAGTAATGTTGGCCCCTGCATATAGGTTGTGGAAAACTTTGTTTGCAAAAACAAAGCTATTGTTTTAACAAAAACCACAGAAATTTTGCCTTTCATATTGAATCAGTAGCATAATGAGTAGTGGAGCAATAGTTCAACATCAAAGGAGACTTCTTGGATATATAGTGTGTTGCAACAACAGTGAAAAAGTTCCCACCAGAAAGGAATTTTGCCATATGTGAATGGCAAACATATGTATTAGGTTAAAACCATAAGATTTCCTTTGCTTTACACCAAAACCAAGAGAGAACGTAAGTACAGAGGTTTTCAAACAGTCGTGTGCTGGAATGCAGCACGGAGAGCGAGCAGTGTCCGAGGCTCGGAGCGGTGTCAGTGTACAAAAGCTCTATGAAAACCCAAAAAGCATTGAGGATGCACCAACAATTTGGCTCAAACATCAATATTTCACTTTTTAAAAATACACTTGTTTTGCTCTGGTTCGTGGCATTACATCAGTGATCTTCATACATATATTTTCCCAATTTATTTATAGTAGTAATAAACCCAGACAAATTTACTTATCTCCATAAAATATTTTAGCAAAAAAAAATGATTACTTCAAAAATTCTGATATTAATTTTGATGGGATACTTGGCCTGCTTTCTTTGAATGAGAGTTGCATTTGACTCTGTAAATTGTGAGACCGCCTAGTATAAAGGAGAAGTTTTTGCCCAGACAGCACATACTTACAGCTTCATGAAGAGTTACTCAAGATGGAGTGTTTCTATGACAAAATTTTAAAGCATTTCCATATATATTTCTGAATATGCTTGATTGAGAATGACACAATGAAAATTTGCTTTAATTTTTGTTAACATTTGCGTGGATTTTCTTTAGAATTCCAGAGCTAGGTTTTCTTCTCATAAGCAGGGAGAGAAAACACATCAATGGATGTAATTTGAATTCAGAAGGCACTTAAAGAGGGGCCTGTATTCAGAATTATTGTTGGCACATGTTTTGAGGATGTAAAGTGGAAGCCTTCTTCTGTGGGCATTAGTAAGGAGATAATTAAAACTACAGTAGGTAATTATGGTAGCTTTTATTACTGCATCTTTCATTAACTAATTATATTAATTTGGTAACGTTTGAAAAATTCTTTGAAGATGAAAAGTGCTAACTATTACTACCTTTAGTTGTAGTATTACTCTGCACTGGTCATAAATATTGAGGTCTTTTCTTGATACAGATGCACATCCATGTGTGCAGAGTTGCTGGTACAGCTAATAAGAATTATATACATATATCAAAAAAAGACTCTGCCATTATCTGGCATAATCTGATCAGGATGAGCAGTGACTTCCCTGCTGACACTTTTTGTTTCAAAGTGAAAATACATCGGTATTTAACATTTTTTAGAAGATTTTCCTTTCCTCGTAAGTGTCACTTATTTATTCAACCCTCAGTACCGGAGAGGGAAATCATTGTGGTCCCAGACTTGCCGTTGACGTGGTGGGAGCAGGAGTCAAGCCCTGTCTACTCTCAGGAACACACCAAAAGTAGGAAATTATTTCAGGTTGCAGAAGAAAAGCATCACACCTTTGTAAATACAGTATCTTCACAGTAATAATCAATACCAGGTAATTAAAAATAACATTGATTTCTGTTTATGTAATTCTTCCAGAACTGAATTTTCTTTCGGGGAATCCAACACTTCTTTTTTTAAAATTCCCTGTGGTTAAAGGATAATCAAATCAGTTTTCATATATTAAAGACTAAATCCTTCATATATTCCCACTTCATACTTGTTCTTGTGATTCTTAGAACTCTTTCTCTTACCAGCTTTTAGTTGATTTCGATTAAGCCTTGTAACTAATGCCAAAAATTTATTCCTGCCTTGAAAAGGGATTTTGTAATGCTGGCATCGTACCTTTTGTCTCTCTATGGCTCCTTGTCAAAACTATACGCTTTACAAGTTGTTGGTTTTTGTTTTAAAAAAAACCAAACCCTCTTTTGCAGCCTCAGTCGGGCACTCAGAAGTCAGGCTGAATTCCTCCGGTCTCGTGCATCATCCCAGCATCTCTGCGAGCTGCACAGGCCGAACTCCGCACTAACTCCACATGTGCTACTCTGTCGTCTCCAAAGGGCTCCAAGTTACCATGAGCAGAGTTGGGTTTGAAATAAACTTCGTTAAACATTTTGCTGGTGATAATCAAGCCACAATAGAATAATAGAAAAAAAAAAAAAGTGCCTACCCAGAAATGCAGTTCAGATGTTCCTCTCTCCTTTCATATCAGCCAGTACCCAAACGTTTCATATATCACAGTGACAGCGATGGACTCGTCCACCAGCTCCACTTGAGGTCCCAAAATCTGACCGTAATATTTCAGTGGCGTATTCTCAAAGCCATTACTTTTCTCTTCCATCCTTCTCGTGTCTCTCAATGTTGTATGCGACCAAAATATTTACAATATGATTTTATTTTAGGATCCTTTCCATTTCTATAAATAAATCAAATGAATGTTCCTTTTATACAGCTGTAATTCACCCACATTGTTGCAGTAGAGCTTATTATCTCATTTACATTTTTAAGTGCTTTTCAAAGTGTAGGATATCTGGGCTGGAAAGCAAAACATTTCATTTCTTTGTTCTCAGGCCAACACAAAGCACTTCCAAGGTCAGGTATGGTGTAGACTTTCAACAGCAAACATGTTTACATGGCATTTGAAAGCTGGTTTAACTGAAAAAAAAAATACTGTCTTTATAACAGTGATGTAAGTCAACTTAGCAAAGCTGAGGGACGGGGATTAATTCTGTTCCTGGAAAAATTTAACTAAATAAGTTAGGCTTTGTTTTCCATTCAGGGAAAAAAGCCTCTGACACTTAAAAATTGGCCTGATTTTATTTTTTTTATCCCTTTTTCTTCATCTCAGCAGTTATTAAACATAAGCTCTGTTACTCTTTGAGCAAAATCTAACACTTTGAAGCTGTAGAATAAAAACTGCATTTCTAAATAAAACAAAACAAAACCCATTGTTTAATTTTACAAAAGAGATGTTCTGTGGTGTACCTGGGGTAAGTCGTCTGCTGTTTTTAAGAGTATTCTACATGACAAAAGCTTCTCTGTCAGATACAGAAAAAGATTTGAGGGTACTGGGTAGCTTCAGAAGCAGCTATCAGCATTCAGGCTCTGGCCACTGCGTCTGAAGCTTTTTGACAATAGAGAGAATTTTCAGTGTGATCTTCAAAAGGGCGCATTATTCATGACATCCATCATGATTCCTCCTAGAAAATTAAAATCATGGGCAACAAACTTGCTTACTTCTAATTACTATTTTCAGAGCTAATCATATGCAGGAATCTACAGCAACCGTGAGATTTTGATGTTACTTTTTTTTTTGGCATGGCTTTGATCAAATCCTGATCCTTTAGTTTTACCTTTTTGTCCTTGTGCTGATAGGAAAGCCGAAATACCCAAATGAACATTAATTACTCACGGAACGTCCTTTATACACAAAACTAGATTCTACAAAGTGACCGGTAAGAGAGCTAGTATGCAACACAGCAACAGGCCAAAAACGGTCAAGTTAGAGGTATTCATGATTGATCAGAGGAGTTAGGCTTTTTTCTGCCATCCCGATACAAACCGTACCAACAGCCAGTTATGATGTGACTGGAAAAGTCTGTAAACTCATACAGTATATTCTGGTTTGGACAATCGGTGAATGGATAATTATAAGACTTGATAGTTTGCTACACTTATATGCTATAGTAAAAATACCTTCTTTCTAAATTGTACTTGTTCAAGACATTGTCTGCTCTCATAATGAAACAAAATACGTGTGCTCCGCGCTGGCGAATGCTGTCTAGAGTAGGTGGACCTAACAAAGACTGTGTTATCTGAATTTCCCAAATTAAATTACTTTAAGATGCATTGCAAACCCTCAGATTTAAAGGAACCTCTCATTTTATGCTCTGCAAAATATGTTTGTCTGTTGTAAATAAGAAAAGTAAAAATGGAGAAATTAAGGAAGGAAACAGCAGTGCACCGACTCTCAACTTTGCCACCATGTGGTTGCTGTCTTTACCAGGAACAATTTGAGATCCTGTTTTGTATTCAGTACTTGCAGATTTGTGTGATGGAGTGTGATACAAATCTGTTCTCTGAGACAAATATGTACACATATATACATACACGTTTGTACGTATACATGCTATCTCTTGACCATCTTCAAAGTCCTGTGAAAGAGTGAAACTTGCTCTTGAGCACAAGGAGGGAGTCCGGGTAGGGCGACTGATGTGTAGCGAGGTTTCCTCCCTCCTTATTTTTCACCACGCCAAGCTATTTGGACTGTATGAGCTGATCCCATGGAAATAGCAGGAGAAGACGAGTCATATGTTGTAGTTTATCCAAAATGTGCTCTGTGAATGTTCCTGAGAGTCGTCCTGTACCGGTTATGTCTGGACATTTTGGCGTTATGGCAGGACTTTTGTCAAATTAATTGGGTCTTTGGTGATCTTTCTGATACATGGAACGGCCCTGCTCCGTATTACATTTCTACATTGCATGACCTGATCGTTTTAGTTTTTAAATCAAAGTATGCTTGTTTGTGTTTTACTTTACAAAGTTAGATGTACAAAAAGAAAACAAAAAGCCTACAATTCACACATATATCTCATTATATTAATGCAAATTCCTGGTACTGCAAGACTTGTTGAGTATTGAAGAGCAGTTTTATATTCAAAGCCTGGATTTCAACATTTCTCAGAAGCGGTGATAGCATAAAAGTCCCTGGGCAGATTTGAAGTTCATGTTTGGGTCTGGTTAAATTTTTTGGCATCAGAACATGTGATAGTCTTATAGCTATAAGACTTTAAAGTTAATGCCTGGCATCACTTCAAAACAATGTGCAAGATCTATCATAAGTAGTCCTCTTATCTTATCTCAATAGCAATTTTATCCTGTAAATGATTTGAGAGTACAGTATTTCAGTGCTGTGAAAAAGAGCGAGTTTTTTTTCTGTTAAATCTTTGCACTGCGAGTACTTTCAATGATCCTGGTTTATGTATGGGTATTCTACTTGGAGGAAGCAAATGTTAACCGTATCGTATGTTCTGCAAAGCGCAGTAAGAGTCCGTGGGCTCGTTGGTCTCTCCTCCCCAGGGCGCTCTGCAGAAGGTCTCTGTGCAGCTCAGCTTTTTAAAAAGCGACGCTGGAGGCACCGTCAGAGTCATTTATAGCGTATCTCCAGGGCGAGTCCCTTCCCAGGTCCAGTCGTGACTCTGCGCCACGCTTTTCAGCCGATGGGTAGCAATGCCCTGATTTCCTGGCATACAAAAGATAACTCAAAATACTCCCTTCCTGCTGCCACCGCCGCCTCTGTGTTGATGTCAATCTAACATCCACATTGTGCACTTTGCTTCGAGTCAGCACTTGCAGTTAACAATGCCTTTATTCAGGCCGACAACATAACTAAGCTTTTAGTAAATGTGTAAGTAAATGTTAAGTGTGTATTCAAACATTCAACAATGACTAGGAAACTTAAAAAAAAAAAAAACCAACTTTGGAACTTTGTATTGTTTGTTTGGTGTGTATCTGTTAGAAATAACATAGACTATCAGTTCCTTGGGGCATGACTGTTCTTTTGTTAAGCATATAACAAAAAGATCAAGGCTCTGAGGGACTGCCATAATAAAAATAAATATATAAGAAGAACAATAATGACAAAATAAATTTGTCAATGTATTTTATGAGCTTGGTTTCGAAGTGATTATTTCTGAACTAAATAAAGACTGGATAGTTGTGGTAAAGTGACATGATCACAATATTCCTTTTCTTTATTGCCATTTATACTTCATTTGTAGATCACATGCTAGACTTTACTCCGGGGTGGGAGGGGAGCCCCTCATCTCGGCGAGCATCCCGTTTCAATAATATGGAATACATTTTCACTGCAAATTCCAAACATGGTTTTCCAGAGAGAGGATTATTCTTCTGTCTTAAAGGAAAAGTTATTGGTACACTGCAAAAGTGTTCCTAGGAAGCACAGATTGTACAAATAAGATGATAACAAAAATCTGAGACATTTGCAATTGCAAATCCAAATGCGATAGCTGCAATTGCAACGTTTCCATTTCCCTTTCAATCTTTGAGGACATTTGTTACATTTTTAGTATGAATACTTGTAGCCTATAATAAGACAGAACTACTAAGATTTAACTATTCCTGTTCAATCAATGTTCCTACCTGTGCAGAGTAACTTTACTCAGTAAGGGTGGCCAAACTGGGTCTGTCACGTCTTAGCAGCTATCATGTACGGCTGGAAGCAACTGCAGCTGAAGAGCTGTACTGATACTGCACTGTTTTCTTAATCAGCTCATTGAACGACATTACCTGTAAGTTTTTCTGCCATCCCGTGTTTCTCACGTGTGTTTTGCATCCGTTGGTCTTGTTTCAGGCCTTACAAGATGAAGCGGAAAGTTACCGCAGTCAGGCGTGGGCTGCAGAGAAGAAGCTGCAACGCAGGGAGCTGGAGACCCACGAGCAGGTACTGGGTGCTGTCCCCCCCGTCCTCTTCCCTTGGGCAAGGAGGTTCGGCGTTTCAAAATAATATGTTGCTTCAAAGCAAAAGCACATATTTTCCTGCAAAATTTTCAGCAGCTTGCTTTTCTGTTTTTTTGGTAATAAAAGAGAATTAAACCGTCTGAACCCTACAGGCAAATACTTATCTCATGCTCTCTATTTCAAGTTGGTATTTCAACTATTCTAGCTGCTAAATGATGCATTTATTTTGAACTGACTATACTGTTTTAGTAGAGCTTTCTGAGTCTATTCTAACCTGTTGTTTAGTGGCTTCTATGAAGAGAATTATAATCGGAAAATAACTGAGCTAAAAATAATCTTTATTCCTGATCTTATGCATTCATTGTCCTAGCATGTTGTCTGTAAACAGTTCCAAATGATTAATAGTGCTAAAATTATTCTGGACACTTTCCGTGAAATCAGAGACTTGGTGTGCTTCAAGCAGAATAGTGTATGTAGTTTACAGACTAGTTTTGAAACGGAAAGTCAATGATCTGCATTCAAACCATATTAAATTGAAGTGTTCAGGAAAATATACAGGTGGTGGATATCTGAATCATGTATGAATTTACAGATTTCTAATACAAATCAGTTTTTGCAGCACTGGAGAACTTCCTTTGGTGCTGAGTAAACAGTATCCGTAACATATATCCTGTATAAAGCATTTCTAAATCTATACCTGCAGGAATTGTAAGTTGGGGTGGTTGTAGAAGAGTAATAATCGTTAATTTCAAATATTTTTTCCCCAGTCGTTGTCAGCCTACTTGCACATGGGAACCTTCGTTCACCCTTGGTGTTTACATTCATGTATTTCCTCTCAGGAGAGTCGGTGATCAGCTGTTCTGCTCTCTTCCCCCTCTGCCTCCCAAATCCAGATGTTGGGCCAGTTCACCCTTAGCTGCAACGCTTGCAGCACCAGAGGAATTTGGTGTAATGAGTGAGTTGGCCTAGAAGCATTGCGTTTTGACTTCAAAGAGTCTCCTGGAAAAGAAGGAGGAAAATTAGCTCTTTGGTGCGTGGTTGTCCCTCTCAGGGAACAGCACTGGCCTGCACGCTATGACAGTCCTCTTCCAAATCTCTTAAAAAATTTTTTTTTCTTTCATCTTTGCCACTGCCATTTTGCTTTTTTTCTGACCCGTTTTGAGAGAGGATCCAGAAGAAGAAACAAAAAATGACCTGTGAAATACAGAGGTAGAAGGCTAGACATGCAGATTCACAGGATGGTCCCCCCTTTCTGCCTTCAAGGTTTTCTCTTACATGTGCACCTGGTCCAAACCAACCGACAGGACTGTCCTGTCCACACCAAATTAATGAAGGACTAGCTCAGCTGGTAATGTCCCCTTCCCCAGTGTAAATGGAACAGAAATGTTATTTAAATGACACTGCACCATCCAGCTTAGAGCTTTTCCTGCAAGGTGGTAATATGTTAGCAGACTTATGATAACGCTCATATCTGAGTTCGTCAACGGTCTTGTCTCTGCCGTTCATCCGTTGGGACTTTCTGAAGAAGCTGGAGCCATTGAGAAGGTTTTTGTTTGGGTGGCTTTTGTCTATTTTGCAGACAAACATTTTGAAAGTTGTTAGTGTGTCTTCTCTGTGACTGGTTAATCCGTTAGTTTTGCTTATCTCTCCAGAAGAAAAACGCAAAAATGACAGCTCTGACATATTTCCAGTTATGATGTCTTGGCCAGGCTACCTGTAAACATGTTCATCAAGTATTGCCAGTAGCTAACGACTCATCAGCCAATCAGGGAGTTGAAATATTTAAGGCAGTAAGCTAGAACTTGCTTTCTGCTTTTACCAAATATTGTCTGAATCGGAATTGCATAAAACATCAAAATTTGCGCTGGCGCTAGTACAAAGGCCACTTTTCTGAGCTTTTACATGTCTATAAATAAGGAGGAGAGAGGGTTAAACAGCTTCTGTTTTTCATTAAAAGGAAAAATCTTGTGTTTTGATTCTATAACAACAACAAACAAATGAATGAGACATGAAAAAACATTTTGTTGTGCTTTTAATTAAAAATAAAAAGCTGTTTCTCGTTATGGCTTGTTGGGTGGTATCTTAGTGCTCCATGTTTGTCTTTTTTTCAGTGCAATGTCCTTATAACTCTTCAGTCTCTAAGAGTGACTGACAGATCCATGAAGCTTAACTCTTTGTTACAGTAACCCTCTGGTGATAGCACAGAGTTAACCTTTCTTTATTATAATTAGCCAGAGAGACAGAGACAAACTATCCTATAAATAAGAGGGGGAAAATATGTTAGGAGGACTCCGATGGCAAGCCCTGAGCTGTCTAGAGGCGAGCGTGGTGCTGCAGTTGAAGATGAGCTGTTGTTTTTATGGAGCTTTTTCATTCCAATACTTTGTGTTCTTGTATGAACTCGTGTTTACTCCTGTTTACTTTTTCGATCCTCTTTACAGTGTGAGTAGATGCAATCACGTTATATCTGTGTTGTTTCATCAGTGGTGCAGTATGGCAACGTTCTCTGAATGATGAGTTCCAATCCAGATGAACATATGTTTGTCAGAAGTGCCTGGGAACTTCTCCCACTTTGACTAACCTAAATAATTTTATCTTTTCCATAAAGGTTGTCCTGTCTCTGCTAAGCATGGTTTTCCAGGACAATGGTCCATGTGTTCAGTAATGCCACACTTCTAGATTGGAGTCTCAGAACTGTATCATCTTTCTTCATGTCAAGATGCTGGATGTTTCCTTCAAAACTTAGATGTCCATCTTCTTGAGATATATGTAATTGTATTCATGGAAAGTGGCAAACTAGCAGTAAATAAAGTGTAACTCACACTTAATATATAGGTTTTTATGTATAGGTTTTTTGACGTATACTCCCGAGACAGTTAAAGCAGTCTGGGAAGGTTCCTAGGAAATTTGGGGGTGTCCAAACCTTCTCCTTGCAAAGCAATGCTGAAGTTTCTTATATCTCAGTACTATGTAACTCTGGGAACCGGCTTCCCGTCAACTAATCCCATTTAGGTTCTGTTCCTGTATCATATACTCCTGTAGTGTATCGCTTGGTTGTCTCTGATACGTGCCTAGATCTAACATAAGACAAGATTTCTGACAGAAAGATCTTTCATTCTACTAAAAATGTTTCTCTTTCTTGAGTCAAATGGCTTTGTGCAGTTGTCAGTCATAGTTAAAAAATCTAAATTGTTCATACAGCAGACTTTACATCCTGTGAATGTGTAATTAAAAATGACGCACATCACTGAGAGCTTAAGCGTCTGCCTTAATGAATTCAGGAATTTAGGTATGTGCAACAAATTTTGCTGAATTGGGGCCTGTATAAAAATTAATGGTAGTGATCTTCTTGCTTTATTACCTAGATTTCTTTAGAATACCTCATTTCATTTCAAATTCCTTTTTGTAAGGGTAATCACCCCAACTCAGTATACTAAAAAGCTCCAAGAATCTCTCTTTTGAGAATTACACACAAGAAGTTTTTCAGAAAAAAAACCCTGTTCTTTTCATTCCTTGTTCTAATATTTTTAACTATAGGGGTGGATTGAGTATCACGTAAAATTTCTAATTGGGGATAATAGAAGGAAAAAAAGTAGCAACACTATAGATACTCAAACCATAGGAATACTCCTCCAAGCAGTCAAGTCACAAATAGAGTCTTAAAGGAGAGAGGCTCTCTGAAGACAGAAAATCAATTATGTTCAATTCATGAATATTACTGAGGAAATGACGGAGAATACCAATGTAGATTTCCAGCCCTTTAATTTCTTTTTTCTCAACTAGATTATAAAAAAGGGAGAAAGGAGTTATCTGAATAAAGATGATGTAAAAATATTTGGAATAAAATGGAACAGCTTAGTTTGTTAAGTGGATTTCACTCATGTTCAAATGAAAACAGGAGTGATAATTGTAAAAGAGCTCTGATTCAAAAGCATTCAGCGAGTTTTCATTTTTAACGTTTATTATTCTGACTTGCTCAATTTTTTATGACTGCTGGATATTTACCACATTCAGCCTAACTTACTGTTTCCATGCCAACTAAATATATTTGTTCTCAGATGAATGCTGTGATGCATCATTCTGAAATTTTAGTTGCTGTGTAGCACAGAGAACTTCTAACATTTGCCACACCTTCTCCTTGATGGGAATAGTGCTACTGCCTGCGGATTTGTGGAGCTGTGAGTAAAAAATCAGTAAGACAGAGATGAGCAAGGTATGCCTATGTCCAGGGTATGGTCCCAAATAGTTCTTAATACAACAATGACTGGAAGACTTGAGAAATATTAATATCCCTTTAGTTTAGGGCTTTTGGTCCGTATTTCTTTTCAGACTCATTTTTAAAGATACCAACGGAGTTTTAAATGCAATCAGATAAACTCACAGAAAATCTTTGCCCTCACTTCCATTATCCTGCCCTGCTGTATATGCTCTGGAAAAATCACGTGGAAGCAGTGGAGTTTCCTCCACCTGGAGGTGGGTGAACCACTGCAGGAAGGTTGCTCCAAACCCAGCCTCTCTGCTGTCACCAGGCTTTCAGCTCCGGTGCCCCAGGGAACTGCGAAAGCCAGGCAGTGCTGCTGGGGGCCCTGCCTTCAATTCCCAGACTTTCTCAAAGGGTTGTCTTCCTCAGGACGTGTTAGAGTCATTTAAAGTCAGGCTAGAAAGCTCTAGGATAGGTATGGAAAAAGAAAAGCTTTGCTTTGTGGCCAGCTGCAGGTGAGGAGGATTTAGGCAGCCTTTGTTTTGCAAAGCCGGCGAGCACTTTGGAAACTGAGAAACAAACAGTCAGCACGCACTGGAGGCAGTGATGAAATTCTGCCATTTGCTCTGGTTGCTTCAACCCACATCACTGAAACGCTTCCAAAATTTCCCCCCAGAGACCCATTTCTGCTCCCACAGAAATGGGAAGCTTAGTTTAGATTTGAATGATCTTAACCACAGAAGTGATTCACAGAGAGCAGCCCTTGCGCTGTCACTGCCTGCGGACCAGGCGATTAACCCCTTGGGCAGGCTGTGCTGGCACCAGGGCTCAGCAGGCTCTGGTGCGATGGGGAAGAGAG
Source organism: Gymnogyps californianus (assembly GCF_018139145.2). Classification (NCBI taxonomy): domain Eukaryota; kingdom Metazoa; phylum Chordata; class Aves; order Accipitriformes; family Cathartidae; genus Gymnogyps; species Gymnogyps californianus. The sequence continues at coordinate 3,270,386 of NC_059489.1, read as the reverse complement.
TGAGAAGCTGAAAGAAGTTTCCACTGTGACTTGCAAGAGCAACGACACCAAATATTGTCATGTCAAAATAGTTCCTGCAGTTTCTCTATGCGACCAGCACGGACCGGAGAGGTTGTATTTGAAGAGTGCTTGTTTTTCTGCAGTTCTGCGTGGCTGAGGAGGGTCCTCCTCCTGTCCATCCACTGCTCTGCCAGCACCCCAAGCACTGGGGTCGGGAGGGTACTGCATACTTCAGCTGTTTTCCTCCCATAAAGCATTTCATATATGTATATATATTGTGAAAAAAATGTAGGAGACAAACAGCCAGAGGGGCGTAGCTCCCCACAGGCTGGCACCTGAAAATCTGCTGGTTCAACGTCTGCAGACAGCACAATAGAAGATTTCTTGTCTAACTACTTATGGTGAACAAATTTCAAGTTTAAAACATTTTTATTGAAAAGAAGATGGTGGAGAGCCACATACAAGCAGTGAAGAATCTGATGTAAGCGAGAGCACGCTGGTCAGGCTGTTTGGCGTACACAGACCAAGACATCCATTTCTTGGTATGTTGTTCTCTTTTCGGACTTCCCGATAGAGGCTGTTGGGGAAGAATCAGACTGATTCTGGTTATATCTCTATAAGGGACCTTTTGTGGATATAGGTGCCCCTATAGGTGCATGGCGATGTTGACTGAGGTCCCATAAAATGACTCCTGACATTACTTGGAGCCCAATTCTACCACTTTTACGTTGGTTAGTGTCTACCATACACGCAATTCCATTGATATATTCATTAATCACTTTGATACAAAAGTGCCCCCCAATTTTTAATTAAGACTGAGATTGTTAGAATAAATCATAACTTTGCATTTGACATCTTTTATATTTTGCATAGCATTTTCTTTAATGGCCTACTATGAAAGGAATGCAGAATTAAATCTAATATAGTAAATTATACTGTATAGCATGAAGTTTCTGATTAGCAGAAGGAGATAGAAGCTGAGATTCAAGCACAGAAAAACAGATTTGCAGGTGGGATTTGAAAGGAGCTGGAAATCAATGGAGTTGAAAGTTCCCGGGAGCTCCATATGGCAGGAACTGTGAGAGAGAAGGCTCTCACCAACTGTGCAACTGTCAAAGGGAAAAGAGGTAGATGATGATGATGATGATGATGTACGTGCGGAAGTCAATGATCAAATGTTAGCTTTGGTAATCAGACACAACTGGAAAATACACAAATATATACCTACTTCATAGAACAGAACGAATCATTGGAACGAAGTGGCCAGCTGGAGGAAGACAGTAAAACAGAAACTACAGAACAAATAGTTAAAAGGAAAAAGAAAATTTTTACCCAAAAAGAATAGAAGCATATGCCGGCATGCAGGAATTAGAGAGTATTTTAAAATGTCAGTTTTCTAGCTCTTCGTCTTAAATAGTAAGTGAATAAGAAAGAGATCTTTCTTTTAAGAGAGCAGTACATCATTTTAGAGCGTCTGTGGTTTGCTTGCGTATTATCAATTAAGGGAATTTTGTTCTTTCAGAAGTGTTTAAAGTAGGACTACAAAGGACAATGATGCTGGTATTTAATGCAGGGAATTAAAAAGAAGAAGAAATGGGAATGCATGGAGGAGCCAGTTGGATGACAGAAGAGAAGAGCAGAGACACCTCATCTCCAGTGTGGGCTCTCAGCGATGCGTACTCAATTAGTGAACTGTCCCATTCATTTTTTCTAGGTGATGAGGTGCCCAGATGGAGCTAAAAAGGACTGAAAAAGGCCAGCTTTATGCTGATCTTTAACATCATTTAAATTCTAAAGTATTATTTTATTTGCAATTTAATCAGCACAAAATGCCGTCGATCAGACGTCCATCCGGGAAGCGCAACCATGGCTGTCTCCTGCACGACCCATCCTCACCCATGCCCAAAGCTGAGCAGACTCTTACCAACCGTGATGCTTTGTAAACCTGGCAGCTTGTTTTCCAGTTGAGATGCTGATTAGATTTTTGTTCTTGAAAGAAGGGAAGTGGTGATAGGAAAAGTAGCTTCTGATTATTATCTACAAAGACTTGCTTGTTCACACAGTCAGTGTGAAAATATTGAGCCTAATCCTGCATGCTGCTGAGCCTTGTCAGCTCTCGCTGTCGTTAGCGAGCACGCAGCACCACCGCGTATCAGACACTGAAACCTGGACTTGCTGAACCACCCCGGGATGGAAAGGATTATATAGAAGGTAAAACATGCTGGAGCGTAAAACCGAAATACATAAATACATTCCGGTGGTGGTGTCAAAGATGCTTGTAGCTTTATTTCAGACTTAATTATCTTGATAGCGTATTAGGAATCGACAGAGCCAGAAATGAACACCTGTGTTTTGAGCTTTGGCCCAGCAGCGCTGGTTAGTGGCTGGGCTGGTTTAGGTTTTGTTCCTCCAGGTCAGGGAGCGTGAGCCGTGTCTCCGAGTCCCCTTCGCCCCGCGGAGCGGAGGACCCTCGTGATGCAATGATGACCTCTCCGGCCGATGAAAGGACGGCATTGACAAGAGCTGAAGGAAATAGTGCTCCGGGACAAAGATGGCATCTGCGATGAGTCATCTGGAAGGAGGGGAAAAGAAGTCAGGGATCCTCCACATCCCAGCTGGAACAATAGCGGAGCCCTGGAGAGGGGGAGGTTGAGAGAACAGCGTGAATTTTCTAGCCACAACATTCCTGGTTGTTCTATGGTGTTGACAGTGAAAGCTTTTATTCCTCTCCAACTCGCGTAATCCCAAGAATGCTGTTCTTGCCATATGCAGCCCACTGGTGTTTTTTTTAAAAAAGCTTTGCCTGCCTTCCCTTCCTTTGCAGCTATGAATTATGTAGACTCAGATTGCTTAACTACAAACAGAGGATTTTCCAGGTGGGAGATCTTGGTTAAGAAAAGAAAGATATCGAAATACAAGCCACCGAAGTAATAAGGCCTCTTGGATGCAGGTTGGAAAAAAAACCGACTTAGAGCAGAAAGCTCAGTGTGCAGTGAGCAGCTCGGCATAACTGGAGGTCCCTGCGGGTTAGTAAAACAACAAGGCAAAAATGTTTTGGACGCTCAGATGGTTTACTAGCTAAAGACAGAAAAACAAAGAGGACGGCTATGCCACCAATTCGTGTTTTATTGAAACTGTCAGAACAGAGGAGGTTGTCCAGCAGTATTTTCTCAGTGGAGAACAACATGGTGTACACTTGACAAAATAACTTGCTCAGCTGATCTTGCTCGGTTACTGTTTTCAACTGCGCCAAATTCATGCAATTTATAGCGTTCATTACTTTTCTTAAGAACTTGAGAACACTTGTATCAAATTACATTCTATTTCTCTAAATCTGGAAGAACCATATTTCAACGTACGTTGCACAGTAAGAATAGAAATTCCCACTGCCTGAACTAAGAGAGGATGTGGACTAAAAAGCAGCGGATATTCGTATTTGATTATATTGTGAAAAGACAAACGTTCAGACCTTGTTCTTGTCATCCTTGGAAAAAATGGATACATCATTTGATTCTTCATTAGGAAAAGTTGTTTCAGAAGATTTCAAGCTCCAATTAAATATTCTCTTACAACAGAAACCTGAGAGATCTGAAATTTAAGGAAATTGCAGATCTTGGTAGATTTGGTTCCTCAGTTACAGACACTGCCCGGCGTCCCCCAGGCCAGCTGATGGAGGAAGGGGCCCCTATAGACTCGTAGCAGTTTTGTGGGAGTAGAGCTATGCTCGCTTAGAGTTTAGGAGCGCTGAAAAGCAAAGGAGGAGTCGCTGCAATTAGGGAGAACATGAACAAGCAGTGCTTAATCATTACTTTGACATTCTTTGGGTTGTTGTTTGGTTTTGTGTTGATTGGGGTTTTTTTTTAATTGGGATGGCATCGTAGTAATTTGTCCTTCGCTTGCCCTTTTCAAAGTGCTTTCAGAAAATTACTTCAGCAATCTTCACACCACCTGAATGAAGTTGACCTATGCAATATTATTATTATTATTATTATCCTCATTTAGAAGGATGAGACTTTAGTCTGAGATTAAATGATTTGCCTAAGGCTGAAGGAGTTATTTTTACCTTTTTGGTACCCTAACTTGTCTTTAGATTTATTACAGCAGATCTTTCATGCCTTCTTTCAGAGATGTGTATTGCAGAACAGATGCATAACCTTTTTAAAGAGATTTCTCTTTTAAACGGCATTATAACATACCGTTGTTTAAATAATGCAGGAAAGGATTTGAGAGAGACAGGAAATTACTTTTCTCATCTTACTCCCCCTGAAACGTGGAGAAAATTTCATAATTAAATGATCCTAATTATGCCTTTTGGTCACTATCCTAGTATTTCCTGGCACACGTGGAATTATTATCCTTCACAAATATTATAAACAGGCAGAAATTAAGATACTGAAAAAAACACAACACTTGAGTTAAGTGAACTGCCTTTTGATTCTTATCTGACATAAACAAAATGTTAACTTCATGCCCTTCAAGACAAGATTTATTTTTTTTAAAGGAACTTGAACAACTCTTCTGTGGTCCCTTCGTTTGCTTTGGCAATGTATACTTCAGAGTTTCTTTTGCATTTTCCTTATGCTCCTCTGGTTCAAATAAAGTAATTTACAGTTGGGAGGTCTGGAGAAGATTGCATTTGTTTGGTTTTTTTAATTTAATTTTATTTTTTAATGAGACAGGGATTTTGCACCAGGGCCAGTGTGTTCTGGATGATAAACTCAGCATCACAGACCTCTCGGAAGTAAGAAGGGGAGAGCTGGCTATTGGGAACATAAATAAGATATGGCGTGGTTGTGGCTGTATAGCAAAGCATAGAAGAGAAGCAGAATATCCTCCCCTTTGCAGGCTGTTCTTAGCACATGAACTAAAATGCATCTGGTCATCTTGAAGATACTGTATTTCTCCTGGATGCGCTTGAGTTGTTTCTTTCAAAAGGGAAGGGGAGTGACTACAGTGCAGCTAGGTGCCAATGGGACCTGTTCCTGATCGGTCCTGTGCCCCCGTCTGCTTCTAACCCAGCCCCACACACATCCCTCTGAAGCTTTTCGAAGTAACGAGTAGCTGCAAAACTGAACTGTGCCGCCTGAAGACTCCTTGAAGTAGTAAAATTGAAACTCGTCTTAGACTACTGAAAAGCGTTGGGCCAGGCCTGACTGCTTGGTTTGGAAAGCTCAGTTCTGGATATTTCTCTTCTGGGCATCAAAACCAACTCTTCTCTCTTTTGAGAATGGTCAATGCCCAACTATGACAAGATCTCATTGTAGTCTGTGAAATTATAACTTCTCTGCTTTTTGCATCACTTTGTATAATTGTATCAATATTTGTCTCCTTTTTTTTCTAATTTACTGTGTGACTAAGCATACATGAGCTATATGTGGCAGCTTCAGCTTTCAGTTGTTTCTACTGACACCAAAGATGATTGATGGTAAAACTTTAAACCTCATATGTTAGCCACCAACCTGAATAAACAAAGACCAGTGTGGCAGCTTAATATTAAAAGCTATAAAACCTTCCTGGGGGTTCATGGATTAAATCAACTCACCAAAATGAATTTTCAAAAAAAGCTTTCTCAGGACTGAAGAAAAGCGAACACAACAGTAAATGAAATAGAGCTATCCTCATCCAGCAGACTAAAGCCCTCCTGAGGGCTGAAGAATTGCAATTTTAAACATCTCTCAAGAGTGCAAGAGGAGACACAGTATTTGTGGATCCTAGGGAGGCAGCTTGAGGCTACAAAAGAACAAAAAAGCCTTTAAGGCACAAGAAAAAAAAAAAAATCCCTGCAGACATAGCTTTCATTGGTCAAAAGTAAGTGTTAAAAAATAAAAACCTTCCCCCATTAAAATTAGTATACATTAGCCCACTATATGTTATTTTTCATTTATAAGTAGTGATTTAGAATTTTGCCATGCACTATTTTAATCTCTTGGGTCAATAAACCTTGATAGTAACTTCAGCCAAAAATATCAGCATGTTGTTTATCATAATATGACAGGAAACAGCTGGGATCTTATTTTCGTCTTATTGTGATGCAATTATTAGTGAGCACAGTTGAAAGTACCATATTTTGTCTTAGCAAACAAATTGCAGTTGTATCCCAAAGAACAGTTTTCCCTGCAAAAAAAGTGCATGTCTTCTTTCTGAAATAGAGTAGGAAATCAGCTCTAAGCAATACTTCAGCTACCAGGGCTTGTTTCTCATTTTCTTTCTCCATTTTCAGCCGACCCAGTAATACATATCCATACTTTAAAGCACAACATGTATTTCTTCCTCACTTTCCAAGAAACACCTTTGTCAAAAGGGAACAATCCCCTTGCTGCTTTGCAGAGTTAATGCAAATGTTAACAGCGTTGTGAAAGCATGTATTCAGAGGACACTTGCAGATTAAACTATTAAAACCAGTGACCTGATTGAAAGAAGACTGTTGCACAATTAGAACATGATTACTTCACTCACAGAGCTGTATTAAAATTTTTGTTTTATCTACTTGGCATGAAACTTTCTTGACTTTTCTCTAGGAAAAATGGTAATAGGGGGCTCTTGCTGCGTGCCTGGCACCTGAGGAAGCTGGTGTGAGTCCTCGATGCTCTGTAGGCATGGCTAGATCGTGGTGTAGTGAGTTATATCGGAGTCCAGGCTCAGCTCCTGACATCTGCATTGCCTGTAAATGCAGAGCTTGAGTGCGAGTCAGGCCCCTGGGATGGAGTTTCTGTGCTGGTTGGGTCACCCCAACGTATTGGCAAGGTGATCGCCCAGATCCTCTTACTCGTGAAATAGATCTTTATTATTCAAAATTTAGGAAATAAAAGCATTTTGCTGTTCTAGCTGCCTGTTTCTGCTCCCGTCTCACCAAGAACAAATGTAACATGTTGAATTAACTGAAATATATGGTTCTACTCTATCAAGGTCCCCACCCAAATGAGCTGTTGGCTCAGAAAATATTTATCCTGGCAAAGCACCTATGCATAACTTTGTAAGCCTTTATAGAAATAGTAGCATAAATTTATCGGAGTAACTTTCAAAAACATAAATTTTGATCACTGGCTTATACGCAAGCAGAGTTCAAACAAGGTTTCCTGTCTCACCATTTTTTGTTTCTTTAGATTTGCATAGAGGCATCACTTACTTGCAGTTCACAAGGAAAGCCTCTAATTGCCTATTTGCATAGAGATTTGGAGATTTCTTCTGCGTGTCGGAATGACTCACAGACAGAATTTTCCTAAAGTTTCATCAGATTGTTTTATTCCTTTTCTATTGATAATTGTATTATGCTTAATGCATATTTTGGCATGACCTGCTTTTTCCGTAAGATGGTAATTGGCACATCTTGCACTGAACTTTGTGTTCGGTTCTCACGTGTATGAGCGTGTGTGCTCCTTGCAAGCCGGGAGCTGGAAGTTGTAACTCGTGGCTTCTTCAGATGTAAGACTGAGGTTTTGATTTGTGGTTGCAATGGTAGATTTAAGCAATTTGGTAACTAAAACAAAATTAGCACAAAACGGCGTTGGTGTGTAAATCATTGGAAAAAAGATTCAATTTGAAAGTTTAAAGATATTTTATAAGTTAATCTGATATTGAATCCCTTTTATCCTTTATTTACATATTCAGCTGCTAATCCAGAAAAACACCTAAGTACTTGCTTAATTTGAATTAAGCGGTTAATCCTATTGGAAGTTAAGTACAGATGTGAGGCCCTGATTCAGCCAAGTAATAAAGTGTGCGAGCAGTCCCGTGCAACTCGACGGGCAGAGCTGAACCAGAGTCTCCGTGCTCTTCCTGGGTCAAGATTCAGCAAATACAAGCGCACTGGAGAGATACAAAGCACAGTCCTTCCAGCTGATCTGTCCTCATATAACACTGCTTTGTAACTCTACTGTTTACTCAGCATCTGTTGAGTAAGGTTATGGGCTAAAATGTCCTCCTTTAGATGTAATCGTTTTGGTTTGAACATCTGATCTTGTAACATGTCTAAGATGCTCGAACCTATTTGTTTCAAGTCCCATAGCCTCAGTGAAGTTGAGGAAGACACAAGGTACAATGAAAAATAGTTGCATGATGAATAAAAAAAAGTTCTTAAAAGCACCTAGAAGTTGAGAAATTTTGTAAAAAAATCTTGGGAAACAGTAATTCACCTTGTCTAAGGGAGTAAGGGGCAAATATCACTCTACTGACCTGGTTCAGATCCCACCAAAGACAAAAAGAAAACTTCTGACTATCAGTTTGCAAAGTGTATGTCTGTATAAATGCTCTATTGAGATAGATTCAGGAATGATTATTGCTTCTTCAGACCATGTCCCAACAAATGCCTTACTGTTTCCTTTTCATTATTTTTTTTCTCCTCTCCATATACTCTTTATTCTTACGTTTTCTTTTTCCTTTCTTCCTCTTTTTTGCCTCTTTTGCTCTTTACAGGTCTTTGCTGATCTTTCTTCTCTCTCCTTCCCTTTCCCTTGATATCACAATTCTGCCTTTATTTGGACTCCAATTTGGGCAAAAGAAGCAAAAAAGTTACTCTCCAGCTTCCAAGAGTAGCCATCTATATATAAATTTCTTTTTGTTCTGTTACAGATGACCCATATACGACAAGAATATGAAACCACACTCAAAGGTCTGATGCCAGCATCTTTGAGACAGGAACTTGAAGACACCATTGTATCTTTAAAATCTCAGGTAAATTCTTATTATTCATCTTCGACTTTTTGGACTGGATAAAAACCATCTCTTCTAGACAAGAAATTATGACTAAAATTTGGCCAAAAATACTGAATAAGTCTCAAAAGCAAATTATGGCAGCACTCACATGCTTCTCACTCAGTCATCTTTCACAAGGCTTTTCTCCTCCAGTTTCCTCACCTTGGGAGCTACCATATTGTATCTTTTGATCCCAGATTTTGCTTCAGTTGGCAGTTGAAAGTAGAAATTATGCTGTATTCAGTATTAGGGGTTTTTCCTCAACCTTTCAAATATAGCACACAGTTAACTCTCATCTTCCTTACCCTGTTTCTCCTGAAGGAATCATTTAAAGGTTGCATGTAAAGGGTGCAGAAGAGAATTGGAAATAATTTTGTTTTCTTTCCAGCCTATATGATAAAGCAAATGGGATATTTCTTTTAAGATATTAGTCCAAATGATCATTGTGTTATTTCTACGTTTTCGTATATAAAGAAGCTCTAATAGACTTCTGTAATGCTTTGTCTTTAATATTGCAAAACACTGGCTCATCTAGAATAATGCAGAATCAATATTATTTATATGAAATAGACTATTAAATTGGCTAATAGAAATATCCAAATGTCATTGTAAATAGGGAACTACTAATGAATTGGATGTGTTTCTTGTACATGGTTCCCGCAGAAGTTATTTGATGCTTTCCTATTCAGTATATTAGGAGCTGGAAGGAAACAAAATGTCATCATTGCCTGAGCTCCCATGAGGAAGGATAAAGAGCAATAAAGAGGGGCGATCATAGATGTGGAATAATGGTAACCCAAAGAAAACCCTGTCGGTGTTCGCATACGGCCCAGTGCAGGACTGTGCATTTAAACACGTTGGGAAGGACTGGGACTGGGACTGGGACTCTGTCCTGGGCTGAAGGGAAGAAATGAGAGAAAGACAAGGCAGTGCTGGTGACTCAGAGCTGCCCATGAGCTCTGGGAAGAGCACAAGCCCTGAGGACACGGCACACAAGTTTAGGCTTGACACCAGCACACGCCTTATACCAATTTTCAGGACCGTTTTTCAGCAATTATAGATCTACAAACTCTCCATTTCTCTTTCTTATGCAATCTCTCTTTGTGGAGATGGTTGGTAATTTAATGTATTTGGGGTTTCCCCCCCGCTTTTTTTCCTCTTTACAATGCATAAGGGTTATTCTGTAGCATTTTTGGTATGCATGAGACACTTCCCCTGGCAAAGTGTGCCTTTAATAGAAGTAGGAAATTTTCATAAGGCAAACTTTCATATTCCTATGTGCTAGTAGTGACACAACTTCAACACTATGGTTGTACACACTCTGCTTAGATATCAAGGGATACCTAATGGAAGTGATGCTCTTTCTCATTTAAATAGTTCTGCAAAATAAAGAGTTAAGGATCTACTGGGGAAATCTATTTCCAGTTGATAGTAAAAAGCTATTTTTAAAGTGTGGTTGACTATTAGCACTGTCTGGTAGGAAGCGTTCTGGAGCTAACACAAGAATACTACACCTTTTAATGAGTTAAAAAAAAAGTAGAATCTGATATCCACCTGCAGGGCTTCTGTAAGCAGCAGCAGCATTTCAAAAGAGTAAAAGTAACTACACACATTAAAACCTGGGTGCTATCCCAGAACTACATAGCTGCTGGCTGTATTTCCAGCGGTACGCTGTCGTCGCAGACCACTCAGTGAGCAGGGCTCTTGCTGAAGCACAGGTGTCCTGGTCTTTGAAAATCGTTGAAATTCCTGTTTGAAAACATCAGACAAGAAGGGCAGTGGAATCTCTGCACCTGTCAGGATTATTTATTGTTGGAGGAGGATGAAGAGGATAGGCTGGGTAAAAGCACCGAGCAGTGATAAAAATAAACAAAAAAACCCCTTGAGGCTTGGGCAAAGTTTTCTAAAAACATTGCTAAATATAAAGTACGCTGCCCAATTGTCTGCTCTTGGTGAGTCGTCCACAGTGTATTAATAAACGTTAATTTTCGTACACTTGAAGAACGGGTGAGTACCTTCATCACAAGAGCAGAAGTGCAGGGATCAGAGCACAGGCATCATAGGGGAGCTGAGAGTAGAACTGGAGCTCCCAAACCCTCGCATAACCCATATGGTACCACCAGCTGAGTTTAGAAACTGTTCTGCCTCTCTTCCTAAAGGCAAATAGTGTGCAGCTGGAGCGGGGCCGAGGAAGCCACGCTAACAATTGTCTATCAAGTATCAATTCTAGTATGCAGCTGAAGTGTTACTGCATTTTATTTAGGCAGGAGACACCAGAGAAACACCTTTTATGAAATGAGCGCAAGTTTATTAATTTTGTACACCATTTTCACGTGGGATGTATTTTACAGGTAAATATTCTGCAGAAAAGAGTCTCTGTCCTCCAGGAAGAGCTGATCGCCTGCCACGCCAGAAGGTCCGTGATTATCTTTGATCAATTTGTACCATTTCACACCTGTGGATCCCAGTTATTGAAGTTTTACGGCTTAATTAAAGCACTCAAATATGGTTGCAGTTTTAAAAGATCCCTATTTTCAGTAAACAAGCGTCTGAGAATTTTCCCAGTGCTTAGTCAGTACTATTAGAGCAAGATTAGAGAACGTGCAGGTGCATTACAAGTCTGGGCTTTGCCTCGACGTTCATGATGAGACAGTGGCTTGGTGCACAGCTGCAGCTCTGCGGTGATGCCACCTCCTTTTAAGATAGAAAACAATGATGCAATGCGTAATATTACAGATCACATCTTCAAAGTACCGGATCTTCATGAGCCTGAGTTTTTTTTCAGACGTTTACACCCTCCAATATAAATTATGGCAAGTGCTGCGGCAATAAAAAGCCTTGCTGTGCCTTTAGAGTAAGTGATTCACATGGAGAGGTGAGTAAAAGGAAACTTCCTAGGAAAGCCACTCCATCTTTTTTATATTTATAGACTTTGATGATACTTTCATATCTCACATGAGGGTTTCTGCAAATAAGAATGTGTGCTTGTAAAAATAGTGTAAAAATCTGTAAGATATTTAAACATTTGTAAAAATGTTAGCAGTGTGAAAGTTGTCTGAAAATATTAATCCTAAACTATTTGTTAATGAGAATTAGCTAAAGCTAATCGGAAACTGAAAATGTCATAGATTCTTGGTAGTATGTCCAGCGTAGGTAACTTTGTTAACTAAATATAAAGCTGTAATGTAGTCTCTAGACTCTCTCCAATAGCAGCAGTAGCATTACCAAGGGATGCATTTTGTCTCAAGCTTATTCTGAACTAGTGTCTTCACAGTTAGGAAAACAGCTGTTTAAAAAGATGAATAATCACGTATCATTAGATCAGGCCAGGCCACAAATGACCGAAACCCTGGGGGCGGAAGGAGCCCCAGCCATGTCCTGACGGAGAGGAAGGGCAGGGACAGAGCCAGCACGGCACATAGCAGCTCCTCTCCCGGCGGGGCTGCCGCGGCGTTTGCTCGTAGACTTGGAGAAGCTTTTGTGTTGCTTTGGTTCAGGGAAATTATCTTCCTGACCCGATCTTTTTTCCAAGACTACATTCACACTAAATTTTGTATTACCATTTACCTGACCCTCATTCACTGAAATACTGCTTTTTGCTGCTTTAACGCACACGCCTGCCCGTGGCTGCAGATGTGATGTAGCTCCTCGGTGGCACGCTCCCCGGCGTCCTCCTGAACACCCGACACAGCAGCGGTCACAGCCGTATCCAGGCCCGCTGCCGACCGGACCCAAGCCTGGTTTCAGCCTGTTGTGTTTTTATAGTAAAAATAATAAGATGTAACTAACGAGAATCTCCTCATTTTCAGGTAGCTGCTGGAGCTGTGGGATTTCTTCGATTGCCAAATGGACTGCTTTCAATAGGTTTGAAGATTTGGCTCTTGTAAATTAAAATGCAGAGATCAGTGGCTGTTTTGTTAGCACATAAAATGTAATGGAGTTCATGAAAACACATCCATTGCTCATGACAGCATGTTTTTAGTTGTATCTTCCTTCCATTATTTTTTTTTCATTATCTTTTTACAGACTTATGCTTTCGATAAAGTGTGTGTTTGACTCCGTGCTGAGCTTGCTTACCAAGCGAGTAGAGTTTCCTCTACTAATATTTTTGTTATTACTTCCCAGTACCATTCTTTTCACTTTTATACATGAAGAAAATCCCATTTTCTATTATTATTGTCCAAGATATTTTAACATATTTTGACATTGTTTTGTGTCCATGTGTTTACATAATATTAAAATATTATTATTTTGTACTATTTTGTTTTGACATTATTGTCCTGCTTGGGCATCTCACTCACCTAAGTAGCCACAGTGCATATGAGAGTTTTGTATGGCTTTGTTAAATGGGAAAATATTTTCACGCTGTGTTTCAAGGAAAAATCTCGGAGCGAGAAGGAAAACACCATGATGACAAATGCAGCCACCATGGCCAGTTGTATCTGTCGTTGGGGTTGCATATGCCGGTCACAGGGAAGTCCTTCATCGTTTACTGATAACACAGTAATGGGGCGTTATTGAAAAAGAGTCGTAACCGATACGGCCTTGATTCTGTGTGGGCGCGTGCAGGCTCTCTTGCATGATCCTGGTCAATCTAAGCAGATTCCCGAGGGTTTGCAGGGATGAGGTTTGAGGAGCAGTGGAAAGCTGAAGGACCCGGACAGGGAGTCGTCCTCGTAGCTGGCTCTGCTTCCCGGGCATAGGAAGGCTTCCTTATCTCTTGGCCATCCGTGAGCCAGAGTGTACATTAGTACATTTGTAATCTGTAAATTTAGATATGCCGAATACAAGAATAGCTGGTTTTTTTTCCTAGGCACCATCCTGCCGGCAGCGTTCGTATCAAGGCACAGTTAATGGTCTGAGTGCTTGAGAGGGGGCCAGAAATTCCTGTCTTCTAAGTCCAGCTGTGGCACTGGCAGCAGCAGCAAGACCCTCCGTATCGCTGCTGACGGGGACGGCCACCTCTCCTCCCTTGCCCCAGCGGCACTGGCACTCAACGTGCCACGGTCCGGGCAGAATTCGGAGAGCCCTGACCGCCTGAGTGCCCGCGGCTGGACGCGGCTGTCCTGCTGAGTCCCAGCTCGCCGCCTGCGCTCTCGTCTCCGCCTGGCACGGAGATCAATGAGGAGAGGCTTTGGCAAGCCGGGCTCCATCCACCCCCACCTCCTGGCAGCGCCGGGAGGGAGCCCCTTGCCAAAGGCTCCAACTTTGCTGGGTGCTTTGCTGATTGTCAGTCTGGTCTGGGCCTGGGCAGGTTTTCCACCTTCCTTGAATCAACAAGTGATTCTTCTAATTATAGATAAGGGGTTGTCGTGGCTCTGATAAGCGAGGAGGTGCTGCGGCAGGTGCCACAAAGCCTTGCCTGGGGCAGCGGTGAGTTTTAGTAGGAGGAATTTGTTAGGATGCATTTAGTTAATTGTGGGTAGTAAAATGAAATGTATTTAGTCAGAGAGGTGCACGGCACCGATGGTTGGGCGCTTCGGGAGAAGCACCGAGAGCTCACACAGCTGCAGGCTGCGCGCGCTGGGATTTACCCGCTGGGTATTGCCCTGTGACCAAACGGCAGACGTTGGGACAGCGAAATCTCTCTTCTCATGCGTGAAGGAAACGAGGCATTTTTGATTCTGCTGTTCTACTTGGCGTTTTTGCGTGATATCTGGGTGGTTATAGTGCTTTTGAAAGCGGTAAGGGGGGTACATCCATAAAGAAACACATGGACCCTCTTCAAGCTAGTTGAATTCAGGCCTCAATTTCCTTCTTTTTGATGGAATCGGGTTGCTGATGTCAGTGATGATCAAAAAGCAGCTTGAGAAAAGTAGATCTTGGTCAATCTGGGAGTTTTAAAACTCTGGGAAACTCTCCCCAGCATCAAATACAGTGTAAGGACCATTTTGAAGGTGCTTGTAAACGTGATAAAAAATTAAATTCAAGGTTGGTTGGAGTTCTCTCGTAGTTGTTGTTAACATTTCTTTGATCATTTTTGTAACGAGTAAGAGTGAGAGTCCAAATTGCAGGATTAGAAATGTCCTCATACCTATTACTTGCTCTCTACCTCTCTTTTCACCCGCTAGGTAAGGAATTGCCAGCTGCCAGTAGTTGGCTTCATTGCCCATAAAACAAGCTCTGGTGAAACCAGCTTGAGTATGGTTAGAGCTTTATTTGTACTTTTTATTTATTTAATTTTACTGATTTTTGCCGTGGCAGAGAAGATTGTTTCACTCTATATAAAACCCCACAAGAAAAAGGCATCATAACATTTTTCACCGGTACCAAGGGAGGTGACCCTTATCAAGGTGACACTTTATTTCAGTGCCACTCACAGTTCTTGTGTTACACGTAACAAATATGCTCATTTCTGGTGCAGTTGGAAGAAAAGGGATACAACCTCCCTCCTTCTCCCAGCCCTCTGCTTTCTTCTGCAACAGTGCTTTAATTGTACTGGTGACAGCAGATACTCCTGTTACTTGCCCAAATCTCTGCTGGCTGTGGTTTCAAACTGAGAAAGGGTTTTGCTGCACAGAAAAAGATTTTATTGCGACTAGAAGAAAATATTTGCGATCACTAGAATATCTTACAGTGTTTTATTGAATTTTCTGAAAAACAGGCACAGCTCTGATTCTAACGACGAGCAGTCTGGATGGAGAGTGTATAAGGGATCTGATTTTTTTTTTTCCCAATCATCTTAATGCACTGCAAGTCCTTCCCAAATCACAAAATGTACTGGAGGCACCACACTACGAAATTATACTTGGTCTCATTCTGAGGATATAAAGGAAAAGTAAGACGTCAGATATTGTACGAAAAAGTTTCAGAACACAAGGTCATTTTAATTCAGACTTTTTTTCAAGGAACTATCTTTTCTAAGCTTTGATATTTTGTTCAGAAAGGTCATTTCTTTTAAGCCTTTGTCATTAAAGACAACTTGTTCTTTAAAGTGCACTATCAAAGAGTGCAGAAATTGCAAGTTACTGAAACTAAAATGCATGATCAATTTTAAGTCTGCCAGCTAAAGCCCGCTTAAAATGAGATGTGCTCTGGTACTGGTGGCTTCTTTGATAAAGCCAGTGGAAGATACACAGTTGGTCAATTCAAACCAAAAAAAGAAGATAATTAAATAAAACTTTTCGTCCCTAAATTAGAAATCATTTTTTGTGAAAAAGCATTGAAAGAACTGAATAAGGGTCTGATCCTGCAAAAATGTGTCTTGTGTGAGAGAAAGAGAGTGAGTGTGCTGCATTTGGGAGCAGTTTGTAACACTTTTACATAGCAATTATGCAGCTCGCTCTCATGTTATCTGACATTTGTAATAATGTAAATAAGTCAAGCCCCTGGTCAAAATATAATTTATTTACCATTTGCTACCACAAGATGATCTTTCCTTCACTGACAGACAAACATGGTAACAGAAAAGAGTGAAGACCTTGTGTCATGCCCTTGCTTTGCAGTCCCTGATCCTGATCTCTGCTGATGCAGCCTTTATCCCAGGAACCTGACCGTTGGTTACTGGCTGTTAAGTGCTGTGCTTGCTTCAAGGCGTCCTTGGCAGAAGGGACGTTTTCTTTCCTGATGGTTCTCCTAATGCTGTTACTAGCAACGGTAAATTGCAATTTTTGTTTTAACCCAGATATGTCCAATATTCAAGGCAGTATTTTCAGAAGAGCCTTGGGAAGCTGGACACGCAGCTTACCTTCACACAAGGAGGATTTAGAGCTGCAGCCTCCTTTGAGCAGCTTTCTAAAACAGTCTTATCTGCAGAGCCGGGTCCCAACAGCCTGTTTTGTTTCACGTGCTCCATAAACATATAGCTTAGTGGAAACGGAGATGTGCTTTAGATATGTCAGCACATGTATCACACACAGTCTCAGTACTTAGGACTGAGAACAAGGAAATGTGTGTTTGTAGAATGAGCAAAGTAAAGGAAGACCTTTATCTCAGCTGAGCAATTAAGTTATAACACAATACTTCCAACTTCATAACATCTATTCACCAGATTTATACTTTAGGAGTCTTGTTCTTCTCCCATTTGAAACCTGATATCAAAGTTTAATAACAGGCAGATTTGGCCGTCATTTCAAAAGAAGGTTGTGGGTCCTAATTCTGCGGTTTTCTTACTCAAGCCAAACTAATGCTGAAGTTAACTTTGTCCAGTTTTGCCTAAAGAAAAGCTTCAAGGAATTTATTAAAATTCTAGACCTAGAATCCATAAGAAATGTCTCGGTCAAAGTGATCCTGAGCTGAAATCGAGGACTCTTGTCTCTTCACTGAGGACCAATGCAGTAGTGCTGAGAAACTCCTGGAGGGTGCAGGACATGTTTAATGAGATTTAGTTGACAATCTATATCACCCGAGAGGTAGCACCAACCCCGTAACACGCAATACTGATGCAGTTGTTGACCAGCTCGTTCCCTTCCCGCTGAGCTGCACCATTAGCTGTAGCACAGACTCAGCCACTCAGCACGGCACTGAAGATGCGGCTGGTCAGTCTAGGGAGTTTGTCTGCAGTGGCCTGGGGATTCACAGTTGACCACTCTTCTTCCAGAGCAAGCATTTTTAGAAAGGGATTCCTCAGAAATGGCACTTTCTCTTTAAATTCAGAGCCCACCTAAATCTCAGTAAGTTTTTATACAGTCAGGCTGTCATTCTGCATCTAAGCGTGGTGGAAAAACAGACCTAAGAAGGCTAATGACTCCATATGGATTTCATGAACAGTCAGAGCCTGGATGTTTGTAAGGCTGTGTTTAATTGCGCTCAGGAATGATGTTACGTCTTCTGAGACTTATCGACACTTGCTTGTCATCTTCTTGTTTGTTCATCGTTGTTGGATGAGGTCATTGGCTGACTCACGTCAGTATAGATTGAATCTATAATGAAAACTCTGAATGAAAACTCTGATTTTAATCAGCTCTTCCTCCCCTCTCCCTCATCTTCCCTGGGCTGTAGCAGATGAAATGTTGCTTGTCCCAGGTTCCCGCTGGAGGAGAGCGCAGTGGGGCAGTGAAGGGATGGGGAATTGGCACTGGGAGACAGGAGCTGCTCCTGGCTGCGCTGCACACCGTCGCTACGGCAGGGCACGTTGTGTAGCCCACTAACAGAAGGTGCCCACAGCCTCTCCTCTAAAGAGGTACTGAACTCACACGTTTGTAAAGCTCGGTCGGATGAAACCTCAAAGTGCTAACTCAGCTGCGTATGTAATTGGTGCTCACAGACCATAAAGGATATCTTGAATGCTTTATTTAGCGTTTCCATTTGACCTCACCAGCAGCCTGAGAACACCTCCAGCCCACGAAGCCCGTGTTTTCCTTTCCCCAGTCAGCCGCACCTCCAGGAAAGTGCAGATGCACCATGGCACTGGCAGTGAGCGTTGATGGCACTTGCGTGCCAGCGAGTCCTCCACCAAAACCACCCAGCCCATGGCTCATACTGCCTGAACAAGCTCAGCGTCCTGTTCCTATCAGCAATAAATGTATTTGCATCAAAACCACTGTGCAGAAGTTTGCAGGCAGAGGAGGAAAAGATGCTTCCCCTATTCCTTTTCCCCATTTGCTTCCTTCGAGAGAAATTCAGAGCTCAAGTAGCAGAACAGAACAGCAGCTGGGTCTGTGTGAAGATGCTTTGGCAAAATGGAGTGAGGAAACTCGAGTTGTATTTCTTCCGTCCTCTGCTTAACCCAGATTTTTAGCCTACTTGTGTAAGATTTGTGTATTGGTCAGGGTGCCAGCCTTGGATTTAGGGGAACCGGGCGTTTGCTGTCCTGCCGCAGATCTGGTAACATTGGGTATAACATAAAGCCCCTCAGGCATTCAGATACCTGAAACATATTGTAAATTCCAGGCTAGCACTGTATGAAATTTAAATACCTCTCCCAAGTGTGTAGCTGAGTATTTCAGCAAAATGCCTACTTTAGGGCGCTCTGAGCACCAGAAAGGGCGAGTCTCCCGAGCACTTGTTTACGGAGCCCATGGTGCATTTACGGCACCAGGAACCTGTTTAGCAGATGATTTAGCCACTGGGCATCCAGACCTCATCCAGGCACAGATCTGGAGCGGAGCAAACATTCAACGACTCCATTTACCGTTAATTACTGCTTCTAATGGAGCTGAATATTACAGCTGAAGTTGTCAGTGACCTCTGCTGAGGAGATCATGTTGTGTTGGTTTTTCCCCTCTTATAGAGCAGCATGGGCACTCCAGTTAAAGGTGGTTATGGAAACATTTCTAGAAGTCCTAAAATTAGGTTGCATTAATTTATCCACGCTCATATATATTTGAAACGTAAGTGGAAATAACACAAAATCAAGTGCTTTGCACTTGAAATAATTGGAGAAACATCCTCCATTTTATTAGATGTTAGATCAGTAAAGGCAATGTGCTCTGACCGAGCAAAATCTCTCACCAGGTCCTGTAACTCTTCATAAAGCAGGAGGGAAGAAAACCTGCCACCCATTAGGAGACAGAGTCCTAATGGTTTAGTGGGAAGCTGAAGTCGCCCAAATATAAAATGAAAAGCCCCACCCAGGTTTCAGTGTAATGAGGTGATAAAACCATCAGTAAGGGGGATTCAGCTCCCAAAGGGAGACGCTGGCTCCTCCTCAGGCAATTCTCTTCCTTTCTCTAAAGGCTGTTTATCAAAGTGATGGTGCCAGGGGGGTCACCACCGCGGAGCTCCTGCGAGAGGGAAGGGAGCCTGGCTCTGCTGCCAGAAGTCTTCTGAACCCCCCCACAATTATTCTGAAATGTCAGCCTTTCAACGTTGATTGTAGCAAAACACTTGGAGAAACCAACTGAATCAACCATTTTTTCAAAGTAACCCACGGGATTGATCAATTCACAGAGAAAAGGAATGCAAAGGTGTTTTTAATGCAGGCATCTCATAGCTAAAGTGACAGAGAAGCTGCAAAGCAGGCAGGGTTAGGTAGAGGCTACAGGCAGGTCGCAAGGAGTAGCCATGGTCCTGCCACCTACTTTGCCCCTTTCTGAAGGATATGCAGGTGGTTTTGAGTAACACACCATAAACAACCGTCTCCATTTTCTCCCCAGCTTCGTAACAGAGACCCAATTTTGTCGCAGTATTTGCTATCCTCCTGTTTAAGCCTTTCCTGCCTTTACAACCATGAAGCTGGGCCTAATCCAAACCCTTTAAACTCAAAGAGAAACTTTCAGGAGACTGCAGCTGGCTCTAGACCAAGCCCTGTAGGTTCACCCCAGAGGACCACCTATGTTACTGACATCTCCAGCGAAGGGTACAGCAAGCAGGGCAGTTCACTGCTGCTCCGCTTGGGAAATCCTGGGAGCAGCAGGATGGAGCTTGTGTGGGTTTGGAGACTTGGAGCTGCTCTCTTGGCTTCTCCTCTCTTGGCACATGAGCATCGAGCGGTTTTGTAAGATGTGACTGCCACATAATGGGGTGGACACGTCCTTCTGCTGGAGGCAGACACAGAAACGCCCGTACCCGTTTTGCTGCCCTGGGCATGGCTGGAAGGACACCCATTTGTGGCTGCATCGGAACAAGTGCAAAGCAATGAGGACCTACCATGAAACAGTGAACAACGGGCCCTCGAGGCTGTCATCTGCATGTCTGGCCGGTTGGTCCAGCTCCTGGGGCTTGTGTCACACAACCGATCCAAGCTCACCTCCCTGTTGCTGGAGCATTTAGCACAGAGAAAGGGGATTTGAACCTCCCACGGCCACACAGATGGGGCACATGGGGCTTCACGTGTTGCATTGCCCCCAGCTCGCTCCTGAGTAAGGAGAAGTGGGAGACCCATGGCTTCCCACCTAGAGCCAACTTCAATCTCCTGAAAGTTTACAGGGTTTGGACGAGGCCCAGCTTCCCTGCTGTAAAGGCTGGAGAAGTTTAAACAAGCGGACAGCAAACACATGGATCCCCCACCTTCTGCACACGCGCAGAGCAGCCGACCAGAGGAGCACCTGCTGCCAGCCCCATCCCCAAATTCGAGGTTTGCTCCCAATGCAGATGGTCGCCCCGCGATGCTCCACTGCCTTTTTTCAGACCTTGGACGTGGTTCTTCCTGCCAGCTCTATGGGTGCCATAAACCACGGGGCTGCTATGCTACAGTTTGAAATATAAATATTGGGCAGAGTAAAAAAGTAACCAGGCACCTGCAGACAGGCTCCGGTTATGGCAGCGGGGTCCAGCCACCACCCCACGCCCCTGCCCCAACAACAGCAGCGCCGGAGCGCTTGCACATCATGGACAAACCAGCCAGTTCCCAGCGGGGCACTTCCCACCCCAACCTTTGGCCCTAATTCAATAAAGCACATGTGCAAACACTTAACCTTAAGCCTGCACTTAAGTCCAGGCCCATCCCCATGCTTGGATGTGCTGATGAATAGGGATCTTCTGGGGGCTTCAGACCTACAGCCAGGTTTGATGGTTAGCCTCTGCCTTTAGCGCACATTATACCTGAGCTGGTTTATGCTCCCAGATGTCTTCCTCAAAGCTGAGGCAGTCCTTCTCTAAGCAGCACTATTGTACATATCTCTACCTTCTCCCTGCCCGAAAAATCCTTCAGCACCCCACGAGCTGCGTGCACAGCCCTCTGTGTCAGCAGCTCCAGCCTTGCTGTTGGGTGACTGTGGAAAGGCTCACGTGAACATCTTGTCTGCAAAGGACAACTGAAGGTCTCACCCCGCAGTAAGTTGGTGGGGTTTCGTACCAGTGGAAGCAGCTTTGTACCAGTGGAAGCAGCTTCCCATGTGGAGTGGGTTTGTGCATCAGTAGGACTTTGTGATACGTTGGTGGAATCAAGTTATTTAACCTTTCTGATGGTTCTAAAAAGGGCTGTGGTCTATTTTCTTTCACATAGTTCCGGTGGGGGTTGATCCTTTCTCTCCAGGCAATGCTGAACCATATTTTAGAATAGATGCAAGAGCTTTGTTCTCAGGAGCAAGCCCACACCGTTGTGACAAGCAGTACTAAGTTGGCCTGCGACGCTGAGCCTCGCGCAGGATCCAGCCCGCTCGTGACTTGGCGTGATGCCACCTCGACAGATGGGCCAGAGCATCCAGGGATGCGTGTGAGCGTCGGGGGCTGGACCGCCCCGGGTGCCCCAGGGTGGGAATGCCCGCTCCGGGAGCGCGGGTGAGCCCTCCCCACTTCATCGCTCTGCCTCGCTTTTATCTCTGCAGAGGCTCTTTTGCAGAGGAAGGGGAGTGCTTTGCTCAGGTTGAGCCTCTGCAATGTGCACGTAGTTTTTTGAAAATTACGGCTGCTGTTATATTAAACCTGTAGAAGAATGGGATGGGAAGTGCTTGGTGGAGGAGGGACGGATGGTCCTTCTCCTCCAAGTGCTGTTGTTACAGAAGATGCTGGGTTTTGGCCAGATAGTCATTGTAAGGTACGTAGTCATTGTAAGGTACGTAGTCATTGTAAGGAAGAGGGTGAGAAATGCCAGGCTTAAACTGAAAAAATATTTTTAAATTCATGCGACTACTAGAAGCTTTCTAATTGATACGTGCAGATCTTTCTGGATCTATAGACCTTTATTTCTCTTTTTTTCATATGACAGCCATTTCCAAGTAAATGTACACATACTCATATGAGTGCTAAGCTGTGAAATAGCTGCATGGGTGCTTAGAAACTTGTATTTAGAGATCTAAAGACCAAAAGGGACTCAGGAATGGCCTAGGGACACCATTCCTAAAACTTCCCTGAATTAATTTTCTGCTTCAAATCCGGTGGGTTTGGCTGAAATAGAACATCTCTATTAGAAAAAGAACTACTACCCAAATATTACTGAAATCCTCTTCTACATTCTTACTGACTGTGATCAGATCCTCTCTGATTAAACCTTTTTAAGCAGAACAGAGCAAGTTCCCTCAATCTCACAACAGGTTGTAATTTCCTGCTTTCAGTCATCATCATGTTTTTTTCTCTAAAATCTCATGAAAAATACTACCAAGTTAATTCAATAGGACATTATTAAATAGACTGGCATTAATTATAATGCATTCTTTTAAATCTTTATTTATTGAGCATCAGTCTTTTATCCCATTTGGAATTAAACTCAGGGTTCAGGTCAATAATAATGTGGAACATCCCACATGTCTTCAAATACTGACACGGCATAGCTGCCTTTTGTGGTCCCTCAGATCTTCCCCTCCGAGCAGGATGGTTTACAGAGCATGGCAGTGGCCTGCCAAGCTGCTAGACCAGCTTTTGAAAAAGTCTTAGGCAGCTTTGCTGATACTCATGTTTTACTGTAGGATGTATAATATATTCCTATGTTATCTTTTGCAATAGAAAGGTTTCATCTCCATTCCAGTAGCTTATCTGGCTTTTTCCCGAATACAGAACACTCTTGACTTTTCACCCTTAGTCGATCATTTTGATCTAACAGTGGACAAATATCATGCAAATCGCCTTTCATTGTAACGTTTTCTTAAAAATAACTGTCCTTTGAACTGCCTTCAGTTCTGCCAGTTGAAGATTTTACCGTGTCCTTTGGCTTGATTTGTAATTTCTCCCCTGAATTTGGTGTATATTAATTACCTTCTCTTTTTAATTTGTGATTATTATTTTTTTATTTTACTTTTTGCTGCTTTCACTCCCTCTTTGCACACTTTCCTTGCCTGCAATACTGTTCCATCATTATAAAAACATAATTATATATTATACATTGGTTTGGTCTAGCTAAAAATATTTTCAGAGGTTGCAATTATCAGTCACAATTTTTTGACAAAAGTTTCTTCCTAAGTTGACTTTTCTTCTCATTGTTTCCAAGCTGGTGCAAAACAATTCTGTAAAATGCATCTCCTGCAAGTGCAGCCTCAGAGCTGCCTACACTGCATGGGCACGAAAGATCAGGCTTGGGAGAACAACAGGGAAAATACAGTGGAGGAAACATCTCCCTCACTTCCCTGTGGCACCATGGCCACTTCCAGCGTTTGGGTGAAGGCTGTGGTTAAAGCCTTGCTGAAATCACCCTCCACTGAGTCCTGGGAGTCCCTGGAGGCTCCTGCAGATGTTTGTACCCCTGAGGTCACAGCCTTTGCCCTTGCCCGCAGCCGGCTTTGTAGCGAGGAGCCCTTCCAGGGCGTGTTATTTACTGGGCAGGCGGGTTAAAGCCTTTCCCCTCCGCAGCATGCATTTGAAGCTGTGTTTTCAAAACAGCTATGGGTTTTGATGCTTGCCTTGATCGGAATGCCCTAAGGGCTCTTTGATTGAGACTCTTCACAACCTAATGTTCTCCAAGAAACCCAAACACCCTCAGTAATTAATGGTGTGCAATTATGGAGGGTTTTATTTGTATCCTGACCTGTCATCAGGGCTGTGTTTATCGTGTGGGAAGGCTAGAGAGGAGATTGGGCTGGGGGGTGGCTCTGGATCCTCCTCCAGGGCTGGGACTTTCAGGGGGCTCAGGCCACAGCTGAGCTGCGGGAGGGGATGGAGCCGGGGGAGAAGGTGTCGCACCCCAGCCAAATTCGCATTTTACATCTGCAGTCACCTTTGGTTTTAACCTTTTCTTGCCCGTGGAGAGATGAAGACTGCGTCCTGGCGGGGTGTCTCTTTAAGCACTCGGCCTCCCTTGTTTTTCCTCCCCAGGCAGAGAGGTATCAGGGTTTACAGCGAGCAGCTGTAGCTCCAGAGAAAAGCGGTGACGAGACAGAGCATTACAGGGAGGACGTAACGGCTGATGTATTTACAGCGACGCTGCTCCCTCGATGTTCCTAAGACGCAGATGAAAGCAAAACTGGCAGCCGCTCCACGATGCAAATCGCGCGCCGCTGCAGCGGCGGCCCCGCGGAGGTATGCCATGTTTAACCGTGGTTATGCAAGACGCCGCTGCCAAACCATGTTTTCCTCCGTATGTGGCTTGACAGAACATTGTGTTTAACCTCAGACTAGATGGGATAAAACACGGTTCTCTGTCAGGACTACAAATTCATGTTTCTGTCTGCACCTAAACTCTATCTTCCAGTCTTAACTGTGGCGATTTCCATCGTGCAGACAGGTGGAATATTTTCAAGGGGACATAGGAGCCTAAAATCTTGATCCTTTTAATCTGAATAAGGTTCCTAACTCAAGTGACAGCTTTGAATTTATGCACCTAAACCATTTAAACACTTTCAAAACGTGCCTTCCAGTCCCTAAAGAAAAGCCCTTGCAGTGGTTTGCTGATCAGCTTGGCCCATATCTGCTCATACCCAGATGTTGCCCCAGCTAAAAGCAGACTCCGTTTACTACCAAGCGTTACATATATGTTCAAAACGTTTCGTAGAGCCCTGCATGGGGGTTAATGTGTAACAGGGCTCTCGGCTTAGCATCTCTGAAAGATGTCCAAGGCAAGCCCATCCCCAGCGCACGGCTTTCCCATATGGAGAAGGAGAACGGGGACCCAGCTCCATCCCGTGCGGTCCATGTATGGAAAAGCTCGAGCACTGATGGTCTATAGCACAGCTCCCCATTATAACGGTGTAATAATTAACAACAGCCTCTGTGGTTATATGGCACCTTCCATCTGAGAGCCTCACAGCACTTTACAAGCCTGTTTCCCTCAGACATGTGATGCTGGGTCCAAGGGCCCCATCTTGATAGATGATCTCCTCGGGGCGGATTTGTGGCATGGAAGATTTGTTGCTCGTGCCTTGACACGTCTGTTTGAGAAATCAGATCCGCATTTCCGCTAGGTGCCAAGAGGCAGGAGCTGCTGAGAGGGCTGCTGCAGATCTCGCACTGCATGGGCCAAGGCTTGAGCAATGCTTTGTCGACATCTCTTTATCGTCGACCCTAAGTCTGGCCCCGCTCAGCCGCTGCAGGAAAGAGCCTGTGATAGATAACGCGATCTATCTCCTCTCAGCCTGATGAATAATAAGCTGTTCGTACATGGAGCCAAACGTGATGCCTTCTTCTGGCTGCAGCCTTCTTGAGGTGGTTTGATTTCGGGGCTCCTCCAGGACAGCGCAGAGCAACCCCCGAGTGTCCTAATGAGCCCCCTAACGAGCTTTGTTCGGGGCCTGCAAGCACAGCTGCCATGGGGACAGCTGGGAGACGCACGGAGCTCCTGGGCCCTCCATATGGATGCTCTTGACCTTTGAGGCCTCCAAAACTCCATGTGGCTGCTGAGGACGCTGGAAAGGGTCAACCCCCTCTCTACACCCCCAACAAAAGGAGGTTTTTTGGTAGACGTGGCCAGGACCAAGCGGTGAAGGGGTCTTAGAGGGAGACGGGGTCGGGGGGAAGCGCTGGTTTTCAAGGGGCATGGATTAGCAGCACAGCAAAATTCGCTTGTAAATGCAGGTTGAAAAAAGCCAGCCACCACATTTGCAGCCCTCGCCGGGTGCCCGGTAAACGGGGCCGGACGGATCGAACGGGGCTCGGATCCGGCCGCCGCCATCCCAGCGAAAGGCTCTTGCAGCTCGCCCGGGCGGCGCGGGGGCGCGGGGTGACTTTGAACCCCCTCCCCGTCCCCGGCAGCTTTGTTATCGGTGCTATTGTGGGGCCGGCGGAGCCAATCCCCGCCAGCCCCGATTCAAAGTCCAGGTGCCAACCAACTTGAACTCTCCAGCATCCCCGCCGTGAAGCAATTATTCCCTCAGACACATTCATTGTTCTCATTACACCATAAATTGTGAATGAATTAAACATGCACTTACCACTATGCACCACAGCTGTCAAGGAAAATAACACACAAATATCGCACAGGGCTGGATCCTGCTCCCACTCCTCTCCCAGGAAGGTTTGCTGCTCGCAGGGAAGGAGGCGGCAGCCAAGCTCGCTGGAGCTGGTATTTTCTTTATGGCGAGGCCAAATCTCTGTTCTCACTTACAGCAGCACAGGGCAGGACTATCTCCATTGGTTTTGATGTTTTAATCGTGGTTGGTTTTTTCCTTTCGGCCACATTTATATCACTGTTGCGCAGAGGGAAGACTGGCCCCTGAGGTTTCGGAGACGCCAGTTTGACCATGTCTTACTTGGGGCACAAAATCCTGCCATGGGTGTCAGAGGATAAATCGGGTATCACTTTGGGCGGGTAGGGATAAAACCACCCAAAGCCCCTGTGCCACCAGCAGCACGGTGCCTGGCCCAGAGCCCCCCAGCCCCGGTGCAGGGGTGCTGGGCTCACCCCCGCAAGCATCCCAGCCCACGCTGGGGAATTTCATTGTACATGACCGATAGCTGGCGAGGGAAGCTGTAAAAGAAAGGTAATTCAGAGTGCCCGACTTCATCTTACAGTGCTATACACATATATATGCTTTCCCAACAAGAAGCATGGGCGTTTGTTTATTTTCTCATCTCTGCTCCATGTCCATGGAACTTACAGAGCCAGGAACAATCTCCTAGCGTGTCGGCAGATAAATTCCCTGATTGTCCCTGCTCCAAAGAGGGGACCTGGAACTCGCAGCTACCTTGGGGTGCAATGTCGGGATTCACCAGACAGGATTACAGAGGGGGCTTTTCTTCTGAGTGCGGGAGCTGGAAGTTTGTCTGCATTTCTCTTCTGGCACCGCATCTCCAAGGAGGTTTTCACTTTCTAAGAAGGATGTTACCCACTGAGCTATTCATAGTAGTTAAATGAGAAAAGGGGTTAATAAAATACATGCTAGAAAAAAGAAAATAAGATTAGAAGGACTGATGTTTTGGCTGTGAGGCCTTCTGTGGGCTGCGGAGAGAGGGGGAAAAAAGGAACAAGATTATTATTTTCTTTTCTCTAGCTTAAAGAACTTCATGGTCAGAATGGCACCACTAATCCAATTTTCTTTCTAACAAGTATTTTATCAACACCTCTTTCTTCCCGCTCCCCCCCCCCATTCTCCTTCTCCCAGTCTCTACACTGCCATATGATTAGTTCTATTAAAATTAGTTTCAAGTCCATGGTGTCTCTGCTCTGCAGAAGCATTAGCGGGGCTCGCAGGAGCTGGAGACCCCCGAGACTCTGTGCACATCTCCCCCCGCACACACATGCCCATGCACACGCTGTCGTTGCACTTTTGGGCACCTGGTTTTCCCTCGCCAACCACAGAAAAGTATGTTTTACAGCCGTTCAGCGCCGTTTGGCAGAGGATCAGATAGCAGCTCCACTGAAAGCAAACAGCCGCCTTTCCGAGGGAGTAAATATTTCGCAACGTGTTACTTCAGTGTTATTTATTATGAACATATTTTCCCTTTTATCCGGGGATTTGCCAACTCTTCGGAGTCACAAAACCTCGCCGCGGCCTCGCGAAGGGCGGCTGTGCCTCTCGTCCCCCCCTGCCATTTCAGGGGGGACCCAGCGAGGTTTCACCCGGCCCCGGCTCCCCTCCGGGAGAGGAGGACGTTTTGCAGGGCCCTGGGATCACCCCCTGCTCTTTTAAAGGCAACGGACACCTGAGATGGGAGATTCGGTTTAAGTGGGTCATGTATCGGGCGGTGGGTCATGTATCAGAGCATGGAGAAGTTGCAATAGGACCAGTCTGCCCCAGTACGCACACGGCACAGCACCCTGGGGGGCTTTTGGGGCAATACGTTAGAGGAATGGGTAAAACGCGGGGAGGGGAGCTGCGCTTTCTTGTTATCTGCCTTCTCTCTTAAACCTGATGGAGGGAGACAAAGGGAAGATCTGGTGTAGTGGAAGGTGCTGGAGGAGGAGTGGGTGGCAGAACCATCAAGATGAGACCCAGGAGAGGACCATTTATCTTCGGTGGGGGAGAAAATGAATTAAAGCCTTAAAAGAACCTGATTGATCTTCATTAGCCCGTGACTCCTGTCTGGCTGTGGGAAACTGCTGCTACACAGAGCCCCCCCTTCACGGGGTTGTGATGGGGCTGGGATGGTGAGAGGTCCTGCAGCTCCAGGCACTACTCCTCTGAATATGTGGTCTTTTGGTGGCACCGTTTTTTCCCTCTCTCAAGGATTAAGGAAGCCGCTCCCCTCCCTGCAAGGTTTGCTTGGGTCTGGGGGAGGACCCGAGATCGGGCTTGTCCACCTGCGAGCGCAGCAGCAGCTCTCAGGGCTGCAGGCACCGGTGCAGCCTTTGCCCGGGTCGGTCCCAGCCCCCTGGGAGGAAAAAAGCTCCGTGCATTTATCGGGGGCTCGCTGCAGGGAGCAGAGCGGCACAGCGGTGTGTGCTCAGCCACCTCCACTGCTTTGCAGAGGGATCGGGACATTTTAGAGCAAAGCGACCTTCTCTACCATATTTGACTCTGTTCTTTGATATAATGAGCTGAAAAAAGAAATATTAAGGACTAATCATGGTGCAAGAGGGTACATCGCTGCAGCCAGCCCTGTCCTACGGGATGGGGCTCAGCCCTCCATTGCATGAGCCCATGCTCCGCACGACACAGCTGGCTGGGATTTCCAGCGGCCAAGGAGGCTCCCCAAGAGCTGGGCTGTGCCCCGACCGTCTCCGGGCAGGCTGTCTAGCAGAAGTGTTATTACAGAAGCAACGAGAACTTGAAAGTGTTTCTTTCTTCCTTCATTACCTTCTTACATTACCTCCCTCGTGCCTGAGTATCCAGGTGCTGATAACTGGCCAAAGAGCAGAGGAGCTGGAGCAGGAGCGAGTGGCTCAGCCCCAGCCTCGCTGCCACAATTCGGGATTTCTCCTTAGCCGGGAATTAGCTGGGACGGGAGTCCTCCTGGGTTCATGCATGAAGGGCTCTGGAGGTAGAGGAGCAATGACCCACAGTGGCTCGGTGTACGAGGAAGCCATCTCGGGGTGTTCCCATTTGTTTCTAATCCGTCTTGGCACTTGTCTTCACTAGAAAATTAGACCGTGTTGGAACATGACTTTGCTTCAGCGTATTAATTACTAGGATGATTAAGATAGGTCAGCAGTTAAGTGTAGACAGGCACGGTCATGCTCAACGTAACGTCAGGTGATGGGAGTTAATCTTGCGATTCCAATAAGATTCACTCAGGACCAGATGGCGTAATTACGACCAACTGAAATTTTTTAGTCAAATGTGCATTTTGATAGGAAATCAAATTTCCTACAAACAGAGAGGAGTTTCTAATTCACGCTTTTTCCCCCCCTCCATGGCTAAGCTGAAACTCCAGGGCCAATTTCAGCCAAAACCCAGAATGTGTAAATTCTGAAATGCAGCAGCGATCCGTAGCAGACGTCGTCATGTGGGATGCCTGACGCTGCCATTTCCCAGCCACGCATGTGCTCCGCTGCTCCCCCACAGTCTCCTTGTCCAAGCAGAAAGCCCAGCCTTTCGTGGGAGATGCAGTCCGGGTCTATGGAAGAGCACAGAGCATGAGACATAGAAATTACATCTCCCATGTTGTATTGCAATTAAAAAAAAAGAAGCTATTTGGTTGCAATATAGGGTTTATCAGGACTTTTTTTAAAGTCAGCTCAGTTTTCTTTGGAAAACCCTTCCTGCTAGTCTTTTTTCAACTGGTTTGATGCACAAAGACCAGCAGGACCACATTTAACCAGCAAAAGACCACCCAGTCCAGGCTGCGGCAGCACGAGCATCCTCCCGGGGTGCATCGGCAGCTAGCCGTGCCCTCCCTCGCTCCGCAAGGCTCAGCGATCCACGTCTCGCTGCGCTGCTCTCGGAGGTTTCCTCATCCCAGACGTGGCATTTGATGTCCCCGGCTGGTGTCACCTCTTTCCCCACACCTCCTGGTCTGGACCCGTGGTGCCACGAGCCTGCTCCACGGCCGCCCCTCGCAGGGCAAGGCTCCCGCGGGCGGGCTCCTTTGCATCCTACGGAGGCTGTCATTAGCGTTTCTCAATCAACGCTTTCTCGTTAGTGACTGGGGCCAGTGGGAGCTTTCAGTGAAGGTGGAGCCAAGCCAGAAAAAGATCCTCTCCTGAAAAATTATAATGAAAGCAATAATGGTTGGGTCCTTGAGCAATGCCTGGGTATGACAATCGTTGTCTGGAGGCTACCTTAATTACGAAACAGTGTTCTCAGCCTCAGGCTTCATGGTCTCGGTGCCTTTACTCTCTCTTGAGCAATGTTTTATTGCTATTGTCCTCAACCTATTTCATAATAAGTTCAGAGTATCTGAAAGTTATATGAAATATACGGGTTTTTTCTATTCTATTTGCACAAATTTTTTTTTTTTTTTTTATCAGTATCTGAAAGCCTAAAGCTGGGATTATCTAAAGGATTATAGGAGAATTAGGCACCCAAAGCCAATTGATTTTTCACTGTGAATTAGCCAAGTGCATTTGGAGGGCTGGAGACTTCGGTCTGCGCTCACGGTTTCAGGTCCACCTTGTACCTTGTCGGTAAAGAGACCTCAGCCCCTCTCAGTTGGCCTTAAAAAGGTGCCGAAGCAGGAGCAGTCAGTAAGAAACTGCAGGTACAAGGAGGTAGACGTGGCCCTGAGACATTAAACTGCCTTTGAAAATCTCCTTCTGATTCCCTTAGGCTCTTTTGAAAATGCCACTCTAAGTTACCATCAATTTCGATAATTAAGCACTGATTTAATTTTAGAGTAACAATAATTGTCAACATTTTCCAACCCAAGCACCTTAAATTAGACACGCAGATCCAAACGTTGGCACCGGATCAAAGCGAAGCGGTGCGATTTTCAGAGATGCTGAGCACACGCAGCTCTCGCTTGACGGTGTTGTAGGTTGTGCTCAGGACTTCAGAAAACCAGGCCATTTGGACTTGATCCCCTGCCAAACTCGGCGTGCTCAACAGGCATTTCAACACCTTGCTTTAGGCACCTCGGATTAAAAAAAAAAAAAATTAAAAAAAAAAATTGGCCGGGAGTATTACACCAATTTTCCCCTGACAGAGTGAAAGCAGAGGTTGGCTGCCTTTCCACGGGGAAAGTGCCGGGTCGCACGCTGGAGTCCTCATGGGGTGTGACAAGGGATGTCACCAGCATCCTCGCTGACAGCGAGCGGGCAAGACCAAGACAGCAGCCAGGTTAATTCTCTGAGCCCCCTTCCCTGGGCCGGCCTTCCTCCAAGAAGGGACTCCTGCGTCCCATGGCGGCTTTGTGGTGGGTTTTGGGAACTGGGGGGGGGGTGGCCGAGGACCTTCTGGGGGCCAGCGGGGTGCAGGTGGCAGAGATGCTGCTGCTCCGGGGCGAGGGCAGAGACCCCCCTTGCTGGGGCATCCTGCGTGGGCTGGGAAGGAGTCACCCGTATCCTGCTGTACATCTCCTGGTGCCAATGCTTGGCCCAGGGACCACTTGCTTTGGGGTGGGGGGGTCATTGCTGGGGGCCGGGGAGGGCAGCGGGACCCCGGTGCGGGGGACCCGTTCTGTCTCCGTCCCTGCTGAGGCTCGGCAGGGTGAGGTGCCATGGCGGACATCAAAGCCGTGATTAAGCCAATACTTTAATCGTATCTCCGTGCCTCATTACTCGTCCCGCGCCTTTGATGAGGGCTTCACCTCTCCCTGCTCTCCCCACTCCCAGCCCCACCCTGAATTAGTGCTTTTGCTTTATTTTTAGCAGTAATTTGGAAATTGCTGGGGGTCCTTTTTTCTTTCTTTCATTCCCCCCTTTTTTCCCCTCTTTCTTTCCTTCTTTTTTTCTTTTTCTTTTTTTCTTTTTTTAAGGATCATGTCAGAGCTCAGTGTCCCTCCCAGCCCCTCCAAACCCCCAGCCAGCCGTTAAGGGAACATTCACACCTATTTTCCTTGCCTTGTCTCCCCTTTATTCTTATGAAGCTCTCATTGATTATTGCCCTTAAATTCCTCAGTCCGGTCATAGATAAAAGGATAACCACTTCAAAGCAAAGTGTTAAGAGTTTAACCTCGAGCTAAAAGAGTGGACAACAAGGTAATTGAGGGTAATAACTGATCACAGACCTACTTTCAAAGGCACATGCAAGCCTCACTTTCAGATGGCTTTAATTTTATTAACATTTGTAGCAGCTCTAGATGCTTTTGAATCATTACAAACTTCAAAGCTTGAGGTAACACTCCAAATGGAGAACCTGACACCAGGTTTTCTGTTCAGACCCACATCATATTGATAGTCTCTGTTGCAAGCATGTAACATCTCTTCTCAAACTATAAAAACCTAGATGAAAAAAATATTGCCAATAGAGAAGATCAAAGCCTGAACCTCCCTTTGAATGATCCCGAAGAAGTCAAAACAGAAAACAACATGGAAAAAAAATGTATCTATATTATTCCAACTATCTTTATCCATATTTAAACTTGTCTGCTGAGGCGGATGGATAATTCTCCCTGAGTTTTATCAAACTATTCAGCTAATCATCTGTTTCTCTTTGGGCATTTGGAGCTGGCCCTTTTGCTGTCCGCGTACGAGGAATTTAAACCCAAGAATTTGGAAACAGCACATAAAGGAACAGCCCTGACTCAGCTGGGAGGGGAGCCACGCGAGGTAAACGTAAAAAATACATCAATAAACTGAAAACACATGAACTAAAATCAGAATTATAAAAGCACACAAGAGTCCTCCCATCTCCAACCCCTGATAGTTACAGGAAAACAAGTCACCTGCAGATGTCAAGCTGTTTTACAGCCGAATGGGTGTCGTCCCCCCGTGTCAGCGGGATGTGCCCGTGGTCACCCCGGCCTGGGTTCGCCGGGGCAGGCGCAGCCATGCGGCTCCGCATGCCTTGCCCCAGCGCAACCGTTCCTGGGGCCGCACGGTGAATCAGCCCGAGGAATTGATCCAGGGTATAAATAGCCTTTTTCTTTGTCTATTTTTTTGTGCGGGGGAGGGTTATTTTTAACAGGGTGAGTTCCCTGAGCTAATGCACCAAGCATTCACAAGGAAGGGGGTGGCCCAAGGAAACGGGCTGTCCCTGCTGCCAAAAAATGCATCCCGGCTCCCCTCTGCAGAAAGGCTGCTGCCACTTCAGGCTGGTGTCGAGGCTCCATGCAACTTCAAGTAGCCAGGGAGAACCTCCCCAGCTGCCTCAGCCTCTGTAAAGTCATCAAGAGAAGAAAAATCGCTTGGATTTTTTTTTTCTCACTGGTTTATAGTGGCGTACAGCAGGTTTTATACTGGTGTAATCCTTTCCTCCTGCTTTGCATCGGTGTAATAGCGGAGAGAAGTGTTAGGCAGATTATTTCTTTAGTGCACTGCAGGACAAAGGGCTGGGTTTGAGGCCAGGATATTTAACAGCGTCTCAGCTTCTGAACAGGGCTGTTCCAGTGGTCCTCCCGCGACAGCCCACCCTTGCTCAAACCTCTCCGACTGCTCCGGCTTGGAAACACAGAGCCAAAGCCCCAGCGGCTCTGAAGCACGGTGGCTTTATTAAAACTGTTGAAGGCAAGGGCTTGATGCTGATTAACCCCAGGTATCTGGCCCACAGGTTTTTGTCATTTTACTTGCAGCCACGCATGATAGATCAACATTTCCAGTGTTGTCCGGTGTCAGGTGTATCACAAAAGAGTCTCATTACCTGTGTTCACTTCAATAGCAGATGTGAATGTGTACAAGCTCGTGGAAACTGCATACTTTTAAATGTATTAAATAACTTCGTTTTTAGCCTGCACTGATATTACATTCTTTATGAACTGAAATCAATTTAATATAAGCTGTTCTCTCTGTTCTCATGTTAGGTATGTGCCTGTGTAATGAAAGGACAATGGTATATTGGTTAAATCTATGGAATTTAAGTTATTGTCTAAAGTTATGGCTAGAATAATAAGCAGTTATTTCAGTATTTCTGTTGTGCTTTTAATGAGTCTATTATCAGTTGCACAGACGGGGTGGATAAATGGGACCCAGCGCTAAAACATATGTTACAAATGCCCAAGGCAAGCCCTGACTTGCAGATCAGGATCTGTACAAAACGTGCTCAGAAATCGCTGCCTCTGTTGCCAGTTCGTTTCTGCCTCTGCCCACTGGAGCTGCCGCCCGTGCCATGCTGTCCCGGGGATGGGCATCCCACCAGTACGTCCTCCACGCCTGGCAGGAGCGTGGAGCAGCCGGTGCCCCATTTTCCTGAGAGCTGACCATCATCCCCAACTCACTTCAGTGGGAGAGACATATTATGGCAGTGCTCTCGTTTAATTTAATCAACCAGGCACGCGAACAGGGATCCTAGTCATCTCCACCGTTGCAAAGCTCTATTTCCATAATGCCATTTCCAAGGAAAACCCTTCATGCATGATTAAGGTGATAGGAGTGCTCTCCTTTCAGCTTGCAAGGGGCTTGTGTGGAAGCTCTCATTTACACTAATGGGAGTTATGTGCACAGAGGTAAATAGACCCATAAATACATCGCTCACAAAATCCTCAGAACGAGTATTTTTTATAGATTTGAAATACTGCAACAGCGTAGTTGCCCTGTAGCCCTCACAACCTGACTCTGCATTAGCCACGGGAGCATTTCAGCTTTCACTGCTTTCTCGGAGTTTTTAGAGCTTCCCCCAGGTGGAAATGTTCCCATTACAAAACAAACTCATCTCAGGAAGAAGCAGCTGGGACTGAGGAGGTGGCAGCAACCTCCTGCTCCCCTCGGTGCTTCGGGCCATGGCCACCATCCCCTACCAGGGGCTCCTGCTGCGTCATCGCTAATGAGTTGATCTGCATGTTTTATTAGAAGACCTTAGAGGGGGACCTGGGACACGTGGGAGGGAACGTGCTGGTCTTTTTCCAGTGTAATAATAGCAAGCTAGGAACTGCTTCGGTCCCCACAGGACCCTCGTGGGGATGGGTTACATCTTGTACAACCCCATGAACTGGAAGGGCTCTTGGAGGAACAGGAGGACCGTGGGGAATGGTCATCCTGACAAATGCAAATGCTACGAAAAAGGAGGAGGGTTGTCGTCACTGGTGATGTGACAGGGCCAGGAATATGCTCTCACGATAACAGAAGACTCAAGTTAGATTTGTTTTCAAAGGAAAAAAAAAAGGTGGCTTAATTTCAGCCACGTTGGGAAGAGAAGGAGAAGCCCAGAACCTGGTTTCAGTGACTATAGCTAGGGACTGCAGAAGTGGGGATGTGGTCTAATAGCACTTCAGTTTCTCCCGATTTTCAGTGATACAACGAGGTTCCCAGTCCCTCCAGTTTCTTATGGGAGAAAGGATACTGAGTAAGTGATTTCCAGGCTTCTACGAAAGGATTAGAAAGCATAACTAGCAAAAGGAGAAAAGTTTGAAATAATATTTGGTGGTCTCTCCCACAGCATGATGATTTCTACTAAAAATAAAAAATCATTCATGACTCTTAATGAAACATATGTCCAAACAGCCATTTTTTGGGTCTAGTCTGGAGAGAGATTGACCTCACACTTACTGAGCTTCCCCTACATTTAATGAAAAGGGGAAACAAAGATGCCAATATTGTTTAACCTGTCTTGAAAGGATTACGGTGGAGGTTCCCATAGTGCAAGAAAACACCTCTTCATACAATCAATAGGGCTTTGGCAGAGGAAGACACGATCTACTAAAAAATAAATCTAGATAAAATGGGAGAAGGGGGAGCAGTGCAATCTGATACTAGATGAAATGGTACCAAAAATTTGCACTTTGTGCTCCTTGGGCAGAAAGTGCTCGACA
The DNA here is from genome assembly GCF_018139145.2 of Gymnogyps californianus. NCBI lineage: Eukaryota > Metazoa > Chordata > Aves > Accipitriformes > Cathartidae > Gymnogyps > Gymnogyps californianus. The sequence continues at coordinate 3,234,290 of NC_059489.1, read as the reverse complement.
GACCCAGTGCCACGACGCCCAGGCAGAAGCCTCCCGAGCACCATCCAGGTATTTGCTTGAGAGCACGATGGTCCCACAGTAATAAAAACGTTTCTGGATGTTGCTGCCCCTCTGGAGGACAAGGGCTGGCAGCTGGGTGTGTGTTGTGCCCCAAAAGCACAATGATTTTTTTCTGGTTCTAGTGCTAGAAAATTATGTCAAGAATTGTGTAAATGCTCCTGATGCGGAGGGTCAGGTCCTATAGCACAAATCCTGACGGCCACTTGGTTGTTGGTTTGAACGAAGGTGTACATGTGAGGCGACCTTTAGGGCTTTTCCTTCAGTTCAAGGCAATGAGGTAGAGCTTAGTACTCAGCCTGTCTCCAGCAACCTGGCAGTGGTGGCTTTTGCGAAGGAGAAATCCAGCCAAAGGGCATTTGCTGTCTTTTGGAGGACTGTGCTGATTTTCCCTACATGATGGGAAGTCCCACGTCAGGTGTAGGTTCTTTTTTTTTTTTTTAGAATTAGCTATCTACTGTTTCCTCTTTTAACTAAAAAAATCTGCCTTCTGGTTCCTCTCCAGTTATTGTCCCCTCTGTCTGATAGATACTGGGGATATTCTTCTCAGTGCTGTTTCCAGCATCGAAGAGGCTCAGATACGGGACTCCGTTGTGCAGCTCTTTGTGTACAGGAAACTCCAGTGACTTTGGGGGCCAGGTCTGCACCTGAGGACCCAGTGGGCAACGTGGGGATGAGGCTTTCTCCATGCAAAGTCTCCTCTCTCCAGTCTGTATTTCACACCTGGAAATACAGGCATCCTTAAAAAAAAAATAATCATGTTTCTTTTGCGGCCTCGGTACTGGTCCAGCTTGTGAGAGGCAGGGTGGAGGCATCATCCAGCTCCTGACAGCACCGTGAGGGCTGGAGTCTCGTACCCTTCACTATCCTCCCTGATGCTGAGAATTGAATCGACAGGCAGAAACAAACCAAAACAGGTATAATTTTAGGGTACTCAACTTTGACAGTGCACCTAAAAATAACTGTGCATAAAGGGTTTGGGGTTTTTTTTTCCCCTGGAAGTGAAGAGTTTTATTTGACTTTGTGATCGAAAAGTTTTCCACTAGTCAGGAAAGCCTATTCACTCGTAACCGTTGTCTCTCCTCCTGCTTTTTCCATTAGCATCATCCTTTAAGGGCTGTGTGAATCAGGGGATTCAGGGTCCTGCTGTACGTGTGGGATGCCCAGTAGCAGGCAGGGGTCAAAACGCGCCGTGCCAGCCGAGCAAGCACCCTGCTGCATAGGAAGGGTTAAATTTCATGCTGCAGCTGCAAAGCCCAGTTTCTTTATTTCCTGTTAATGACATTATTGCCTACATAAAACCATTGAAACATGTTTCTTTCATTTGTTTAATTTCAAATTCTGAGCACACTAGCTGGAAACTATGTTTAATAGTTAAACTCAAAACATTTGGATTTCCTTTCCTCACTGAGATTTGCAGTGAGTACGCTTCATACTTAGTTGAGTTTTTAAGTAACCATTTTTACACAGCTATAGAAGCCAGCCAGAAAACAAAAAGGATTCTATTGCAGAATCAAATCACATCAGTTCAGGCTAGTAACACATCATATATTTCACTTCCTCCGCAGTCGTGCCAAGATACCATCAGACCCGACTCGTTACCAAACTGGCCATGTTCTCTTCCAGGAGCGTCCAGCCTTTGCGGAACGAGAGCCAGCACACCCCGCTTGCTCTGTGCACGCAGAAGAAGGACTTCCCTGAGCATGCATGGAAAAAATGTTCCTGTTTCCATGAAAAAATAGGATGGAATCTACTTCAGGCCTTGCTAGCACTGATACTCACATCACCTCCCCACGTTTCTCCCACGTCCTCCTGCCGAACCTCACGTGCCAGGTTCTCGCTGCCAAGCACTCGCTGGGCAAGGGTGAAGCGGGAGCGCAGAGTAGGCGGGATGCGTGCACGTGTAGGTAGATGTGAACCATCTCAAATTTGAAGAGAAGTCCTTAAATCTGAACCCGTTTGGCAGCTAAAGATCCAAGCTGCCAGAGGCACGTTATCTGTTGATGCTTTTAGCAAAAACTGCCACAAACTCTGCAAGGAGCAGAGGGGATTTAGCCCTCTCAGGGTGATGGACACCTACAAGCAGTTGTTGTGTAAAGCCTGACTGCTTGCGTGGTGGAGTGTCTGAAAGTCACTTCATAAGCACTCATGGGATTAGTGCATGGAGAACCCCAAAGAAAACTGGGCGTTAAACCACTTGAGATTCAGATTCTCCTTGGCACGTGTACGCTATATATGAAGCAAACTCAGAATCAATATTATGCCTAGCAGAAGCAGTGAGCAGAGATGGAGCAAGGAGGAACGTGGCCCTGAACGGGACTCTCTAAGGAGTTATCACCTGGTCCTGACAAGGGGACCACACTCAGTGCCTCTGCCATGGCATCACGGATATGTCTCCAGCAGCCCCAGCAGTGCTGAATTTTCCATCAAAAAATCCATATTTGACTAAAAAATTTCAGTAGGGCTTAAATGTTACCTTCAAGGGTAAAATTTGGGCTCCGCATTGCCTGTGAAGTAGCTCAGCTGCTAGGACCAGAGAGCACAGAGCACGGCTGCATACCCTAGCCGTGGTGTTTGCACCCCTTACTCCCACCCCAGTGGCACGCATCCAGGCAAGCAGTTGCCCATCAGAGGTCTTGTAGACCTGGTCTCCTACGGGTTACTTAAACAAGAAGCTAGCAGAGAAAGTGATGTCTCGTTCGTGCATAGTGAGGAAGGGACTGTGGAAAAAATAAGTTGTGGGCAGTTGGTCATAAATATCCTCATTTGCCTCTTTTGCCCCCACCCTCTTTTCAATCACTATTCCGTGCAGGTGAAGGAAGCAGTTCAGAAATGTTAATAGATAGCAAAGTGCTTATGTGTGTTTTATCAGCTCTCATAGAACGGTTAATGCTGATATGGTGCCCCTTTTAAGTCTAAAAAATCTGGCCAAGCGTGTGCAGATAGCAGGGAGTGCGCTGAACAAAACATCAAGGAAAAAAGTCTGTAGGGGGGAATGGAAATGTTAAAAGGATTATAGGAAGAGAAAATGATCGGACTTATCTGGCAATACTCAGTAACAAAAGTATGTCGGTTTATGAAATGAACTTCAAATCCCATAAAACTAATTGTGTGTTTTCTTGTCTTATTTTTGAGTATCTCTGGCAGTGCTTTTTTTCCCTACTGCAAAAGCATGTCTGCATGTGGATAATACGCTGTGCTTGCAGTATATAGAGAGATTATACAGCCGATCGGTTTTATACCTCTTAAACTAATGATGTTAAACTAGTTTATTAAAACAAAAAAAAAGAGGAAGAACAACTTCAAAGGTTCACATGTGGGTTGCAAACCTCTCATGTCTTCTGTATACAGGGCCTTCCTCTTATTTTGATCAAGACTGTTCCCAGCACTTCTGTTGAAATACTTGCAAGCCTTTGATCTTGTTATCAACATGACCACCAGTGAGAGCACCGCCGCTCGCTGAGCGTATGACAGAGCAGATGACGTCAGTCACCGTCTCTGACTAACACCGCTTTTGGGTTTAGATCGTGCTGTCGCGCGGGTCCTCCTTGGGCTGCGCTTATTGCAGAGGAGTCCTCCTCCCGGGAAAATGATTTATATCCCGAGACCTCAGCCCACCGTGGCTATGCATTTCACCAAGGTGGGAAGAGTAAATAGCACTGCTCGCCCTCCTCTCGCTTGGCCAGGGAAGGGGAGGCAAAGGGATGGAGCGGGGAGCAGGGAGGGGAGAGGCTGGAGGGGGTCTTGGGGGGCGATTTGGCCCCAAGTGGGGGCCGGTGAGAGGTGTGCATGGAAAGGAGGGAGCTCAGCATGCTCATTTCATCCTTCCTCCATATTTTCCATCAATGTCCTTGTGACCTTACCATAGTCTTAGCGGAGGAAGCACTTTTGAGTTGCATTAGTACAATCAGCGTCAGGCAGCAGCAGCGTACTCTGGCCCGAGCGGCGGGGGCTGGCCGGGGTTTGGGTGGCATCTCTTGGCTTCATCACTGCTTTGGTGTTGTCCATAAGGTAGGCGCTTCCCTGGCCCTCGGTGTCTCCCTGTGCACAGCAAAGGACACCGACTTTGACCTCTGGTATGGGACTTGTAGTTCATGAAAAGCGCAATCTAAAATTTAGGCATTACTATTATTTGCTGAGGCTGTTAGATTTGATTATGATCCTCGTCCCACTGCCATCTCCACAAGGCTGCGTATAGGGATGACCAGAACAGCCCTGGTGTAGTCCTCAGAGCCTTAACATTCCTGGCGTTTGACCTAGTTTTTTGCAGGAAGATGACAACCTGGAGACCTCTCTTTTGGAGCAAGACACCAGCAAAATATCTGCCCTGGGGGCAGAGAAGGCAGTGATGGAGCCAGGTTAGTTGGGTGCAGTTGGGACAAGTCGGGGTGTTGCGTTATGAGCCCAGTGAGCGTGGACTGGCACATCTGTCAGCGCTGCACCGAGAGCGATGGTCTTAGACCGGCACTTGAGTCCTTAATGGCTTCCACTGCTTTTTTCTTTCCCCCTTTTTTTTTTATTACCTGCTCTAAAAAAGCCCTCACGCAAAAAAAATTAAAAAATTCATTTCTCTTTATTATGTAGCTCTACTGTGAACTGACTCTTTTCATCTAAAATTATTCCTTTTTGGTGCCACAATCTGACTTCAAGGTTCTTTGCACTGCCTGTGAACGTGATATATAGCAGCAGCCAGCAAGGAGAGGATGCGCCTGGCCTTTGCAGCCGCACCATGAGGGCATTAGCCCGGCTGGGTGACGCTCCTTTATACAGCTTTTTGCAGTCATTTTCTCACACATCTACTGAATTTTTATCTAAAATGCAGAAGGGCTAACAAATAAAATATAAATAGTTAATTTTCCTTCTGTTCAGCCTGGGAATTCAGATTCAAGTTTAGACTGGAAAATCAGAAGGAAATTCAAAGATACTCTGCTTTCTTGATGACTGCAAGCTGCTACCTGAACACAGAGATTCCCTGTAGATCTACGAACAAGGACTTCCAGAAACTGATAAAGATGAAGAAAACTCTGGAAGACCTTCTTGTACCTGCCACCGCCTGCCTAGTTCATCAGATTACTTTCAAATCCCAGGCACTACGTGACTCTTCCCCGTTGGCAGGAGGAGAAAATAGACTCCCTGACTGGACACGCAGAAAATGAACGGGGCCACCGCAGCTTTTGGGGAGGACAAACTGCTCCACGGGCACTTCCACACAAAGCCACGTCCCCAGGGGCTTGCCCTCCTCCAATTTTGTTCCCAAAGCATCCCTTTTTGGTGACTGTCATAAAGAGGATGATGGGCTAGACGAGTCTTTGGGAGGGCTGCTCTTACGCACGTGCGATCCCAAATAATGCAGTAAATTAAGTACCTGGCTGAGTTACTCGATTGCTTGGTGCACTCCCAGGGCATCGGTGCAGGGCAGTATTATTGCACAACGGGACTTGGAGAAAACTAGTTGGTTAAATGACATTTTTATGAAATATAATGAATGATACTTAATGAGATTTTCTTCCAAAGTGGAAAAGTCCAAGGTTTTCAGCCAGCATTATAATGGCTTAATTTTCTGTGCTATAGTAATAAATGGGACTCGGAGAGCTTTTTATGCCAACACCGTTTCAAAGCAAGTTCAAGATGGAAGTAGCAGGAGGTGATCAATCAACTCGTGGTGGTTGGAGGTCCTGGGCTGGAGGTGTTCCCACTCCCACCATCGCAAGGGGCCCAGGGGACACAGGCTGTTCATTCTCTCAGCAAAGGATCATTTTGCATGGCTCAGTAGAGTCTGGCATAGTGGCACGTCAATACCTGGCATCATCAGCAGCAAAAATATTAGTAATTCTAATAATTCATAACTGCTTGTTGTGCCTAGAAATGGCTTTTACTGCTCGGCTCGTGGGTTTGGCAGAAAGTTTGCTTTCCATGCCCAATGGTAGCCATTCCCAGGCCTGAAAAATGTGTAATTGGGCAGCAACAACAAATTCACCCACATGTTATTTCATATTATTAGCCCAAGTTGTCCAGTCCAGGCAGCTAGTAATATCCACGGTTAGCTCCTCGCTGCTGTGCGCAGCTCTCGGGTGGATTCAGCCATCCCAGAGCTGATGAAATTGCAGCTTCAAAGGATGCCCCGTCCAGGGCCACCGCGACACATGGCCTCTTTGGTGTTTTGCTTGCCATCTCGGTGGAGACGGTGGTTTGAGCAGGGCCTAGAGGAGAGGAAGAAACGGGCAGCTCTTCAGCGCGGGGCGAAGCCCAGCACCGTGGTTAGTGATGTTGCAAACCAGTTTGCTTTTTCAACGGCACATATAGAGAAGGCGGCTTGGGTGGGAAGGGAGAGGCATGGGTTTATGGCCATGACTCTGGTTTCTGTCCTCCCATTTAGGATCAGGTTAAGCCCCTGGGACCAGAGTTGGGGTTTCCCCGGTGTGCCCGCTGCTGGGGTCCCGTGCGCCTCGTTGCTCTCGTGGGGTTTCACCGTGGGGTCCCCCCTCGCTGCGGAGATGCGGGGGGGTGGCAGGGCAGGAAGGGAGCTGGGTGAGGCTGATGGGGACGAACCTTGGTGGTGGGAGCAGGGTCTGTCTCGGCTCCATTTCTTGGGGCTGTGGGTGTTTTTGCTGGGTGGCATGGGCAGCGCTGGACTCTGTGGCAGAGGTGGGCTGGGGGGACAGGGCAGTGCGTGTGCCCCCGTGGGGTGTGGGCATGGGGAGAAGGGCTGGTCCGATGATGGGCTGCACTTTGCTGTCGCATTTCCCAGGAGATGCCATAAATGATGTTCAGGCACACCAGAAACAGAAGGTGCCATTTCTTTTGCCAGAGGCATTGCCACGTGCGCTGCCCGCACTCCCCTGCCCGCACTGCCCTGCTCTGCCTGCACTGCCCAGCCCTGCCCAGCTGCCATCACCTTCCTGGCCCCATATGCACACAGGCGGCAGGCCCAGCAAGTGAGGGGAAGCAGGCTCATTTTCCAAAGCTTTTTCCTAGGAAAAGGGGGATCATGGGGTGCTGAGCCCAGCTGCAAGCCTGGGTGCAGGGAGACGTGAGTCTCCTTAGGTGGTGGTGCCCGCGGCGGTCCCTGCCCAGGGGCTTGAGGAGCGGCGGGACTGGCACGTGGGGTCTTCTGCTTACGTGCAGAAGTGCTTTCAAGAGTGGGGCTTGATCCCAAAGTCTTTGCTCAGGGATATGGTAGAAAGAATCCATTTGGGGCCTCTAGAAGGACTTGCAATCTAGGAATTCACGATGATGATAAGAATAAAGCAGAACTTGACTTCAAAAGCTCGCTCTACTGTGGCGTTACCCGCCATCCTGCTCTGCCACCCAGTTTTGAGCTCTGTGCCTGCACATGAAGCTCGGGCGCCTTTGCTGCGCTCCAGGAAGAGGGAAATGGAGCTGCAGGGCTGGGGTGGGCGATGACAAGGCGGAGGGCAGAGCCCAGCCACAGCTCCGCTGGCCGGGGCCAAGGTGGGCTCCCACCGGCTGGGCCAGCTCCTGCCAGGAGGGAACCGCTGAGCCCCCACGTCCAGCCTCGGAGCAGGACGGGGAGGAGGGCAGGAGGCGCCTTGGATCTGGAGGACAGGTTTGGGGGCCAACCCCTAATTAAAACCTTTTGTATGAAGTTAAAAAAACTCCATTCCGTGTCTGTTTAATATTTAACAGATGGGGGGGGAAGATGTGAACACAACTGCAGACGGAGTTTTGCTGATGTGCCAGTTATATTGCAATCAGATATTGTTTAATTAGTACGCAGAGTGAAAACATGCCTTCGGATTATTTATTTAAAAAAAAAAAAAATGGGGACCCGCCCCATTTTCTCCCTGAGATGAAAACTTTTCGCGAAGTTTTTATGCCTGGGAGTAACCTCCCGCCCTGCAGTACTCCGGCTGGCCACGGGAAGAGGCAGCGAGGTGCGGCCGCGGCCCGCGGCCCGCGGAAGGGTGCGCGGCAGGGCGCGGAGCGGTGCGGCCCGTGCGCCTGCGCCTTTAAGGCGGCGGCGGCGGCGCGGGGGGCGGCGGAGCGGCGGCTGCCGATCGCTTCCCTTTGATAAGGTCCTGGCAACTCCGTAGCCGCTCCGGGATGCCGAGAGAAGGGGGCAAAAAATAAAATAAATCCTCCCCCCTCAAAATATAATTATTTTATTTTCCTCACGAATGGTGGCACCCCCCCACCACCACCCCCCCCCCCGGGGCAGAAGCTTCCCCCCGCGCACCCCTCGCACTGGGGATGCCCGGGGGCGGGAGCACCGAGCGGGGCAGGGGGTGCTCCCCCCGCTTCTTCTTTATTTTTTATTTTTTTTTTTATTTGGGGGGGCCTGTTTTTCGTCCTTTTTTTTTTTTTTGTGTGTGTGTGTGTGTGTGTGCGAGCGTGGCGGGCGGCGGGGAACCGCGCTACCGCCCTTGCAGGACCGCTCCGCCGGCCTCCGCTTTGATGCGCGCAGCGCTGGCGGGGAGAGCCCGGGGGCGCGGGGGGGCGGGGAGGGGCGGAGGGAGGGGGGGGGGGAGGAGGCGGAGGAGGCGGAGGAGGCGGCGGCGGGGGAGGGACCAGCGCTTTTGTATTTAAAATAAATAAAATAAATAACCAGGGGAGGGAGAGGAGGGAGGCGCGGATCGCAGTGGGCTCCTTCCCTCGCAGCCCCCCCCTCCGCCCCCCCCCCCCCCCCCTTCCCGATGCTCTCCGATGCGGTTGCACCGCCGGGGAGGAGAGGAGGAGGAGGAGGAGGAGGAGGAAGGACAGCGAGGGGCGCGGGGGGAGCGGGGCCAGCCTGCGCGCTGCCGGCGGCGGAGAGCGGCGGGGCCGCGGGCGCGCAGCGAGCTCCGGCTCCGCGGTGAGTGGCAACTTCGGGGGCAGCGGGCTGCGCTCCCGGCGGCTTATTTTTTTTTAAATACGGATTTTTTTTTTTTAATTTTTTTTTTTTTTTTTTTTTTGGTGTGCGCCCCTTGCGGTGCCCGCGCTGCGCGGGCGCGGTGCCTCCGCGGGCGCGGCCGGGGTCGGCTGTTGCACGGGGCTCGGAGGATCCAAGTCGCTCCGGACTTTTTTTTTCCCCCCCTCTTCCCCCCCCCCCCCCCCAGCTCCGGTTCCGACCTCTCTCCTCCCAGCCCGTCGCCATTTCTGGAGCAGGTTTTGATGATGATGATGATGATTTTGCACGCCGGTCCAGCGCCGGGAAGCCCGGCCGGCTGGGGTCGGCGCCGCCCGGGGGCTGCCCACCGTCCCGCCGACCCCCCCGGTGCTACTTTCTATTTATTCTTCTCTTCCCGGCGCCGCGTTTGATGGCTCCGGGGGGGCGCGGGGCCGCCCGCCCGCCCGGCCCGGGATGCCCCGCTGCGCGCAGGTACGGCCGCCGCGCCCGGCCGCGCCTTAATCCCCCCCCCCCCCGGATAATTTTTTTTTCTGGGGGGGTATTCCTGCTCCAGCATCTGGTTTCCGCAGAGAAGCGCCCCAAAAAGCCCTTCTCCCGAGCGGGTGCGCCCCATCGGGGCCGGGGGGGGACACACACACGGGACTCGGCCGCCCCCGGCAGCGCGGTGCTGCTGGGGCGCGCAACGTGCGCGCTGGAGAAGGGCGAGGGGAGAGAGAGGGTATGGGGGGTGCAAAATGGAAAGCAGATGCCGGGGCAGGGACACCCTGTGCTGCCGTGAGCTGTCGGGGGGGGCCGTGCTACCCCCTCCCCCCCCCCCCCCCCCCCCCCTCCCGCCCCAGCCCCGCTAAAAGTGCGCCGGGAGTTCAGCGGAGCGGATCTGATAGTCGCGATCGGGCTGGCGATAGAGCCGCGCTCCCTCTGCCCTGCCTTTCTCTCTCTCCCTTTCTTTTTTTTTTTTTTTTTTTTTTTTGAATGTGAAGAGTTGAAAAGCCTGTTTACTTTTTGTCTTTGATGTTGGGAGGATCTGGTTTTGATTAGATCAATACTCCTTTTTTCTCTCTCTCCCCCCCCCCCCCCTTTTTTTTTTTCCCCTTTGCAGAGAGGAGGCTCAGAGGATCCCCTGCTGACTCCAGGCAGAGGAAGGCAGAGGCACAGGCAGCTCCTGGAGGAACTGGGAGCCCCTCTCCCCATCGGGCTCCGGAGCCATGAGCAGCGCTGTGGTCCTCGCCCACCTCCCAGACCCCAGCAGCAGCTTCAGGGAAGACGCCCCCCGACCCCCTGTCCCGGGGGAGGAAGGAGAAGCACCATGCCCGCAACTCGCCAGCTCGTTTCTCCCCAAAAGCCAAAGCTTCAAGGCCATGCCGGTGCCTCCTGCCCCACGGAGGAATGAGAACGGACTCGGGGAGCCGGAAGGCAGCGCATCTCCAGACTCCCCTCTGGCCAGATGGACCAAATCCTTGCATTCCTTGTTGGGAGATCAAGATGGTGCCTATCTTTTTCGGACCTTCCTGGAAAGGGAAAAATGTGTGGATACCTTAGACTTCTGGTTTGCCTGCAATGGCTTCAGGCAGATGGACCTTAAGGATACCAAAACTTTAAGAGTAGCCAAAGCTATATACAAAAGGTACATCGAGAACAACAGCATCGTCTCCAAGCAGCTCAAGCCTGCTACCAAGACCTACATAAGGGATAGCATCAAGAAGCAGCAGATAGATTCTATCATGTTTGATCAGGCACAGACTGAGATTCAGACTGTGATGGAGGAAAATGCTTACCAGATGTTTTTAACTTCTGATATATACCTCGAATATGTAAGGAGTGGAGGAGAGAATCCTGCTTACATGAACAGCAATGGACTGGGGAGCTTAAAAGTTGTCTGTGGCTATCTCCCGACCTTGAATGAAGAAGAGGAATGGAGCTGTGCAGACTTTAAAAACAAAATCTTGCCTTCGGTAGTTGGACTATCCAGCAAGACGTTGAGGGTTACGGCGAATGTCAGAGCTACGGAAACGATCGAGAACGGATACAGGTAAGGGAACCCCTGGAAATTGTGCTTTGTTTTAACTTTAAGGACACTGAGAGTGCTTTTCGGAAGGCTGTTGGGGTGGCGTGCTGGGGAGCTAGCAGGGAGTCGAGGGGAGGCTGGGCCTCCTGCGGGGCTGGGAGCATGGGTGCTTCCCTGCACCTCCAAACACTGGAATTTGGGGGTGTTGGCTGGGTTTGGGTTTTTTTTTCCCCCCTTAGTACAGAGGAAACCAAGATACTGTGCTCTTAAGCCCTATTGGCTCTTTCAGTTCTCTTATAGATCAAAAACTTCATAGCAACTATGTCCTCCGGACATATGTTAATTATTGGTTCAACTTTCAAACCTATTAAGAGCAGTAGTAGAGTGGATCATATAGGCGCATGAATAATGTAACCTACTAGTTCCCCAACTCCACCATCAACCAGTGTTTAACTACCTTGGTTATGTGGGAAGCAATTGTGCGGTCATGCAGGAGGAAATGTATGCGCTTACTACATCAAACTCTGCAGCTTGCACAGAATCTGCTTTTATTTTGACACTGTGTGTATGTGTGATGTACAGCCTCTCCCATCGCGTTGGGTGTTGGTATCGTGTCAAAGCCATTTAGGGTGGCTTTGAGCCAATGCATACAGGAGGATACTTAAAATTGAGTACTTAAGGTAATGAGGTGTTCCAGGTACAGAGTAATAGTAGATCCTTGGTGCTCTCCTGTAGATCTTTAGTGCTCTCCTGTTGGCCGTGTGCTCCAAGTTAAACTCATTAAAACGTGGTTGTGTCTGATGGCAGCTCACGAGGATGCGGGGAGTGTTGTGTGGTGGCAGGGTCTTCTTGTACCCTTGTCTTGGGGTGCATCTGCATTGCTGAACCCTTCTCTTTTTGTTGGAAATGTTGATGGCACAGCGGTGTGAGGGGGAAGAAAGTAAGAGCCATCTCGAAGTGAAGGGGGGGATGGGAAAGAGAGACTCTGATGAGCAAATGATGAGTTGTATAATCCTCTGAAAATGTATTCTTTCCTCTCCCCACCCTTGCCATAAATGTGGATTGTTGAATCAGGGCTGAGAGGAGAGGGCTCTGCTGGCAGATGTGCGCTCTCCTCTGCTGGCCCAGGAGGTTGGGGTTTGGTATGGTGAGTGTTTGACATCTCGTTTACAGGAATTTTGAGAGTGTGTCTGTGATTCATGGACATCAAAGGGCATCAGGCTTCTCCTGGGGAGGCTTTGCTGGAGCACGCCCTCCTCTCCTGCCCTGCGGAGAGCTTCCAGCTGTGCGGGGCTTCCCGGTGCTGAGCCGCCAGGAGCTGGGAGGGTCCTCTTGCCCGTGAGGGTGCTGCTGAGCCAGCAGCCTCTTTGGTCCTCTCCCTCTCCTGGAGGCCCTCCCTGCCAGCGGAGGGGTGATGGAGGGGTGATGGGCGTGGGTACAGGCAGGAGGGATGCGCTTCGTCCCGGCGTGGCCTCTGGACCTCTCCTGCTGGGGGGCTGCGCAGGGCCGGGGGGGGGGGCACTGGCAGCTGGTCTGTGGAGGACTTGGGTTTTGGGATCCTCATCTCGTGCCTGAATGTTGCTGTCTGAGCATCTGCTGTTCTCCAGAACTTGGTTTGAACTGCTGCCCTTCGCTTGCTTTCCAGGAGGGGGATGTTTGATGCTTTTATCTCTCAGCCTTTGTTGGTATTCAGTGCTGGAAGGGCTTGGCTGTAATGTTCTACCAGAGCTGGAGGCCCTGCTGAAAACCCACATGTGCCTTGTCCAGGAGAGCTCTCGCAGAACGGTGGCTGCTTGCCTGATTAGTGCTGGGGTTTTTTTGCTTTTCTTCTTTTTCTTTTCTATTTTGTCCGGGGATTAATGCAGCTTGCTCCTCACATGTCAGATCTACCCTCCTAGGACATTAGGTAGTGCATTTTGCTTTGTTCACCTTCTGTTGAATTTCCAGGAGCTTTTGCTCTCCATGGGGCCAAGAGATCTCAATGCAAAGAGAGGGAGGTCAAGCTGAGATGCTTCTCAGTTCCTCCCTGCGCTATCCGTTTGTGAAGCCACTTGTGCATGCATGTGCTAGAAGCTGATGAGCATATGGATGGGTTATCTCTCATCACTCAGCGTTTAGGATTGCGTTTAGGATTGGAGCTGAAGCTTGCACAAAGTCTTTCCTGGTGAGTGGCCAAACCACACCTCCCTCCTCGTGTGTGTGATGGAATTAAAGAATTTCTGCTCAGCGCGTTATGGTTTTGAAGTGCTGTGCAGGCTCTTGCCATTCGCTTCGGTGGGTTTCAATGTGATTATGGCAGCGAAAGCCGGGAGCGCTGGGCTGAGCACACCTGATGGTGGGAGCAGAGCAATCTTGGGCCAGCCCGGTATTTGGGTGGGAGACCACCTGGAAATCCCAGGGCACGGAGTCACGGCCAAAACCATGGCAAACGGGAGACCACAGAAACCATACAAGTTGAAAGACTTTGTTTGGCCCCCGCATGAGTGATGGACAGGAACAGGAGAAGTCAAGTGAAAACACAGTGTTTGCACCTGGCTGCAAAACAGGCGTATGCATGCAAACTGCTGGTTGTATATTTGGAGCCCTAATACAGGGAATATTTTAAATGTAGAACCTCCCTCTTGTCCTTCAAAGCGACTCCCCTCCCCTGTAGGTTGTGGTGTGGTTAAAACTGGCCTCCTCACGCTGCGCTGGACCTGGCCCCATGCTCCAGGAATTCCAGCTATTATTTATACGCGCTTCTAAATTTATCACGCACGACTTTGTGTACACAGAGAGTGCTTCTTCCTTTGCAGTGCTGCCGTGTAACGTGGTTTCGTTCAGTCCAAGGTGGACTCATCTGCCTCCCATTAAGCTCTAACATCAGTGGGACTGGCCTTGCTTTGAGAAGGCTGGGGCTTGCAGATGGCCTTCTGCTGGCTCCCAGTGCTTCCTGGCCTTTGAAAGGACCCGCCGGTGGAGCTCCTTGTGTGTGAAGTTATTGGAACCAAGTTTGGCTTCAATTATCAAAGTAAATGATGCCATTGTAAAGCTATGCTTGAAGCAGTGTTCTACAATTAGAGCATGGAAGCTGTGATTAACATAGTTTTGTTAAAATATACTTTTTTTTTTTTCAGGTTTGTGCATGTGTGTGTTTCCTTTTTTGTTTTTAAACCCATGATTGCCCAGTGATGTTTGTCCCAAGAAAATACTTAATGAGATTCAATTTTGCCTCAAAACGATCCTTGTAGATTTTCTTCTCTCTCTGTATAAATCTCTGGTTTGAAGTGCCAGAGTGCTTTTATTTCTAAGAAGCAGAGTTTGACAATAACAAAACCCCACACTCTGAAATTGCACCCTCATAACAGGGGATACAACCAAGAGCCCCTGAAATTTTCATGGCGTTAGAGTACCTCTGATATGCCCACTGCCTAACATAGCATATAGAGAGTTACATGCTGTGTGTCATCACATCAAGATAAGAATAGGCTGAGAAACATCAGACATTCTCCTTGAAGCTCCAGAGCAACTGCTACCTGACAGCTGAAAACACTTTGCATATTGAGTTTGGAGCTGGGGTGTGTGTTTGTGTGTGCAGCATCTGCGGCAGGAGACCACTGCTTTCCACTGGAATTTAAAACCCTTGCAGGCAACTTGATGCATCTGGGTGCAATTACTGTAGTAAGGTGGTCAAATTAAAAAAAAAAAAAAAAAAAAAATTAAACATAGCAAAAGAGCCCCCATTGGTTTTCTTAAGGGATGTGGGGATTTCTGTGGGGCAGTGTGTTGGAGGTGGAGTGTGGGGGCTTACTTTGAAAATATGTCAACTTTAGGGATTTTTTTTTTTTTTTTTGTCCATGAGGTGTTGGTCAGTGAATCGGTGCTGCAGTCCAGTACGGATGGGAAGATGAGTTAGTTCTGGCCACTTTCTCTAATTATATCTCTCCAAACGCTGTGTTTGGACACACCTCCTCTCCCTGTGCCGTATTCATACGGACCCGCTGCCCCCGCCTCTCCAGCAATCCGTCTGCTGGAAGAACATGGCACATCGGCCCTCCTGGATGCAACCAGGGATGGCACAGACACCTCCCAGCAAGGTGGTGGTCCTGTGCTGGGGAGCATCCTGCACCCCTGAGCCTTGTGGTCCTCACGTGTGCTCTCAAGACCTGAGATGATTTCAAATCAAATAGTTTGTAAGAGCTGCATCCCTTACACAGTTGACACAAACGCCCACCAAGGACCTAGGAAGGGTTGCTTGGACTGCACATCCCCCTGAATCAGAGTAGAAGACTACATGGTTTTTAGAGGAACTTTTTTGTGGTAGTAGGATAACTTAGCTTTCACCCACATGTGGAATTAATTTATCTTTGAAGATTTAACTTCTTTCCCGTGGCATTCCGTACTATCTCTTTCCCCCCCCCCCTTCTTCCCAGATATATATTTTTTAACATCTTGATCTCCCCATCAGAAATGCCTTGGCCTCCTTCGGAAAGGAATGCAGCCCCGGCTGGGCTGAATACCTGCCTGCAGCCAGGCCCGCGCCTCTCATACCAGAGAGGCCTATCTTCCCCACCATGCTTCCTCCTCCTTTCTCCCCCCCCCCCCCCTTTTTTTTTTTTTTTTTAAACTTAAGCCTTTGTGGAGGCTCCTGTTTTCGGTGCTGGCGGAGCAGGAATGCGCGGCGGCGGGGGGCGCGGGGTGCCTGGTTGTTTGTGAGGGATGGAGAGCGGGGCGGTGGGAGGACATTGCTGCTCACTTAAACCCAGCTGGTCGCCTCCAGCCCCCATGGGGGCAGGGAGGTGGAAAGCCCATTAAAAAAAACCTGCCGAGCCTGCTGGCACATTCCTTAGGCCCCCAAGTCCTGGGTAAGTGGCCCTAATTATTAAAATCAGCAGTCCTTATCAGATGACAAGGCCTTTTGCTTTGATATACAAAGGCAGAAGCTTAACAACCCCGTCTTTCCCTGGACGAGGAACAAAATGTGCACCTTAACATGCGGCTTTCAAACCTCCCTGCATAATCCCCTTATCGCCTGCTGAAGATATGTATATTGATCCTGGCTGGGAAGTTGGACTAATGGGAGGTAGCGGGCAGGGGGACGCCCAGGTGTCCCTGTCCCCCCCCCCAACCCCGAGCAGTGACCCTGCCATGGTGACCCCGCCACGCTCCATCACAGATCATGTCACTGCCCATGAATTTTTCACGCGACCGCTCTTGGGTACTCAGCTCAAACATCCAGGCTGGGCTTTGGGTTTGCTTCTCCAAGTGAAGCCAAAGGTGTTGGTATCGGTAACGCACGTGCCCATTAGTACAACCTGCTGCTCCTGTCCTCACATCCCCCATCCTCCTCTTCCCCACCCAACTCTACGCACGAAACCACAAGTTGAAGGTTCTTGGGAGTTGGTTGAAGGAGTAGGTTCTCCTAAAAACTGGGCCTTTTTATTGCACGTTTTTATAATGCCAGGAAGATGGCACCCATCTTTGGGAGGCCAAGCCTGAGACAGCAGATTTCAGCCCTGTCCATGCCTCCTCTGATGCATTGTGGTCCTGCTCCAGTAGTTTCAGGCAGTTCTCTTGTTTCAGGCAACACAGATACCGTAACTTGTATTCCCAAAGGGGCCCTAACTCCTGTCTTCAGAGTAGACTTAAGCATTTATTAGCTGGTGCCTCAATGGCTTTCAGTGGGACTTGAGCTATGAACTTCTTGATCTTTTGCCTGCTGATGCCAACATCATGCCAACAGCAAAACTCCTACTGACCTCAGCAGCGCAGCATGAGTCCTTAAGGACCAAGTTTTTGAAGGTATCAAAGTATGTAGAGGTGCTTCCTAGGATTTTCTAAAGCACGCTTCCAATGCTAAAAGCAACATCTTTAACGTTGGACTTTGGGTGTGTTTAGACAGAGTGTGTCCTCGTTGCTGCTGGTCTGAGCAATGGATGGTGAGTTGCTTCTAAAGAGGTTGAGCAGCCAGTATGCATGGTTCCCATAAGGAGAGTGCTACCATGAAACTTGTGTGCTTTCTCTAGCCCAGGACTGGCTGGTAACTAGATTCCTGTTCTGCTTGTCCGTAGGTCCTTCAAGAGGAACGATCCCGTTAACCCATACCATGTGAATTCTGGCTATGTTTTTGCCCCAGCAACCAGCGCGAACGATAGTGAAATATCTAGTGATGCCCTGACGGACGACTCCATGTCAATGACGGACAGCAGCGTGTAAGTATCTTGTGTTGGCCGGGTCCTTTTGGGATGCGCCATCTGTGAATCAGCTGCGCCGATGCACCATGGGGGCTTACGGGAGCGATGGGTCCAGGGTCATCGCCCTGCTTCTGCTCGCCGTTGACTAGGGGCTGCCGAAACTGAGGTGTGCGCCCAAACCGAGAGGTGTAGCAGGGCATGGCAGCCTTGCTCTTCATGCAGTCGCCGGAGGTATCGGATGGAGTAAAATAATGAATCCCTCTATTGCCATTTTGCAACTGCAGCTGAGCAAACATGTTTTCCCCTATGCTAATGCTGCTGCCTGACTAACCCAAGGAGCGTATCTCCCTGAGCCTTTGTCTTAAGGCCAGGCTTCCTTAACTAGTTATCAGTCATCAAAGAGGAGGAGATTACTTCCTGTAGGAAGTACTTTCTGTAATTAAGGTTCATCATTAATGTCAGAATGTACATTAATAGGGCCAGTGACCTGAAGGGGCAAATAGCTGCTCATCTAGTGTGGCTGGGGCAGTCTTCAAAGAGCCATTTGAATGGAGCTGCATGGATCAGGTCTGGGTGTTTCAGGAGCATAGGGATGAGAGAGGATGCTGTGGCTGAGCCCAAGAATTGCAGAATCTGTCTTTTCCTCCCTACTTTGCTGAGAAGTGTGCAACTGGGAGCAAGTTGTTTGACCGTTCTTCCTCAGTTTGCTTTCCCCAGCAGGAGAGAAATGGTGCTTTTGTGTCTGGGGGTAGAGGAAACAGTAAGACTCACTTAGTGCTCCTAAGGACCATTTTCTTCAACTGGGCAGAAGGCAGATGTTGCCATTTGTGTTTCGTGATCTTCACTTAAGTACAAGTGCTCTAGAAAAGCCCACCTGTAAACAGAGTGCTGCGTTCCTGGTCTTCCTCTCTTAGGTGAAACTTCTCCAGTGTCTGTGTCAGACATGTCCAGTGCTTGCTGTGTACTCCTTGGAGAGGTTTGCATGCTGGGTTTTTAAAGTCAGCGTGCGTGATGATGCACAATGGAGAACAGGATTTACCAAAAATCCTTGATGCATAAACAAAAGCTTTTTTTTTTAATGCACATGTGTGTTTTGAACTGATATTATGGAAAAACATAAGTTTGTTGTCCCACCAGATTCCCTTATTGAACAATATTGGCATTAAATAAAAGAGCTGAATCATAGGGTGACTTCTTTATTTCTTCTTACTGGCTCTGGTTGTATGTGATCATGTGTCAACAGAGCATTCATTGGGTTAGTCATTTCTGGACCAGTGTAGGGTCACTTGGGATTCACAGGGCTAGGATTATACCCTCTCTTCACAGCAATGCCAATTGTAGGCCTTATACAGATGAGAGCACTGAGTGAGAAATAAAGTGCATGGTGGATGAAAGGCTTAACTGAATCGCTTTCAGCCCATTGTTAGTCCAGGGGAGCTTAGCGGGGATGAGAGGGCAGCAGCCCGCTTTGAAATTTGCTTGAACAAGTGAATAGGAGCTCCCCATAAAGCAGCGCGTGAAAGGAGCCTGCCTGTTTTTTCCTGCCGTAACAATAGCCCGCGCAGGCTGTGAGAGTTTGGGGAAGCTTGGCTGATTAAACTGCCCACAGCTCCAGGTTGGGGGGCGGCAGGGAGGGCTGGGGGGGAGCGGGACAGTGGAGGTTGGAGGAATATTTCCTGGTGCAGAGCCAGTCCCCTGGGCATCCCCGGAGCCACGCTCTGTCCGCGGGGCCGGGAGCAGACGGGCACGCCGGGCTGTTTGGTGTTTTTGGAAGTGGGAGAGGTAAATTGGCAGTTTTGGAGGCTGGGCTTAAAGTTAAGGCTGATGTAAAACTTCCTTTGCAGAGGCGAAGGGCTGCTGCCAAGATTGCAGTAAAACACGTGGGATTCGCAGCCTCTGCTGGCACCTGGCTCTGCTGGTCGCTGAAGATGCTGTGAACGGGTTTGGGGCACAAACCCACTGTGCTTTCACAGGCTGAGCCCGGGTGCTCTTCTGCCTGCAAGGTTTTACCCTGCTTTAACAGAGGACCTGGGCTGATTCTGTTCTGTCAGTGCGAACGCAGATTAGTTCTTTTGGCTTATATTGGTATCAACTGAAGAGGAAAAACTTGTTCTGGAAAAGTCTGTCAGACATAGCAGTAAAGTGAGGTTTTTTTTTTTTTTAAAAATTCTAAATCTGAACTGTACTGGAATTAGGAGAGGTCTCCAAATAATGCACAATCTGTCTTTTTTATTTTATTATAGATGCCAGGGATCAGTCTGTCCGTATATATTTTGTAATAGCCACAAAGCATCATGCAAATTTATATTTCCATTTCTTGATTGGCGGGGGGGAGAGGAAAGGGGATTTTTTTTTTTTATTTGCTTATATCTTATTTATGGATTTACTTTGGACACAGGGGAATGCTGCTGAGCAAACTTCAAATATTACCTTATCTTACAAACCAGGCTTTTGATGTTGGCAAGATCAGAGGCTTGTTTCAGAGCCGTTGCCAAATGAAGATGGGAGTGAATGCATATGCGCATGAGTCTGATATTTCAAAGCAGCAGTAAAACTACATTCAGGTTAGGTCAGGCACATCTGAGTCAAAAGGCTAAGATAATTGGCTCAGCTTAAACGGCAGCTGACTGGGTAGAAGACTTCAAACTAGTGTTTCCCCCAGAAACAGATTGGCTTAGCCCCAGCCTGGTTAGCTGAAATGTTTATAATTAAACTCTACTATTTAGTGCCTAAACTCTGTAGCTCTTCAGCCCGCAGCTTTTAGTAGCCAAGAAAGTGAGTGCAAATGTTTGCTGCTGGAGCAAGGGGAGAGGTGGCACCTGGAGAGCTGGCGTTAACCCTTGTCCTGCCCCGAAACCTCTGGCCAAGCTCAGTCTTTTCATTTCAAAGGTACTTTCTCCAGGTCCGAGGGGTCTGTTTCAGCATCAGGGTTCCCCCTGTCCCCCATATCTCTTGCTGTACTGAGCCTGGCTCCAGCTCCATCCATCTGTCCCTCCTGCAGTCGAGGATCACCCGTTGTCACCCCTTCAACCCCGGCGTTGTCCATTTTCCCCCTGTTTTATATGGAAGGCCTAGCTTTAGACAGGACTCACCAAAGTGGCTGTAAAAGTCCCTCCTCGTTCCCCAGGCTGACTTTCCTGAGTTGTTCCACAGCCTTGCTATCCCAGTGAAACACCTCTTTTTTTTGAAATCTTTTCTTAATTCTGCACATTGTTGCAAGTTGTAAAACTCTTCTGACAAGGCAGGGCTGTAGAAGCAGGGAGCAGGAGGTTTGATGTGGGGCTCTCCGGTGCAACCGGAGGAGTTTTAGGGGGAAAGAGCAGATTTTGTACCGACCTGAACGAGGGCAAATCTTTACATAAAGTGAGGAGCTGTGCTGTTGGGCCAGCATTGCTTTTCGTCCTCCTTTTCAAGCCACCCTGCCTGGGAATGACCTGAGTCCCTGCTTCTGCTCCATAGCCTGTCCCAGGACTGTCCCTTTGGGCAGAGATGGTCCCCACAGAGCTGGGAGCTTGGGGATACCCGCAAGGAGATGTGCTCCCAGCTCGGTGGCCACAGCAGAGGGGCTGGGGACGGCATCTTGCCCTTGCAGACCTGGAGAGAGGTGGGGAGCGCAGGAGGGCTGTGGGGCTCCCTGTTGTCCTTTGGTCCTGTCCTTGGGTGCCTTGTGTTGAACGCACAGACCTTCAGCTGCTTCCCCGCTCTTCCCCATCTGGCCTCTTGGACTGCCATTTATAGAGGACACCTCCTCTTTAATTGAATATGTTAACGTGATTAGTGCCATATGTATGTATGCATGTAACGTGCTCATGCTGGCATTTTTACTTACCTTTTAAATGCCTGTTTTACTCTTTATTCCATATATTGAAGGTCTTCCCTAAGAGACCCTTATCTCGGTAAGCCTCAGTGAATAAATGCTTCTCTGAAGGTACAGATGGTTTGGTTTTCACCTTAGATTTGCTTTTCCCCCATTCTCCCCCAAAGCTAAGGCATGTCATGTGCCCCAAGTCCTGTTGCCCCATGGGTTCGTGAAGCAGAAATGCTTGGTGGCCACCAGCGGCTGCGGTTGGTGGCCATGGCTGGCTGTGATGGCTGGTGTGTGCTGGGCTGCTTCCCCAGAAAGCGCTCTGGAGCCCTGTGTTGTGCAATGGGGACGTTAGGACAATTAGCTCCTTTCACTTGTAATGTAACGTGCGTTCATGGACCGTGTCTAGAGGAAGCTGATGTTCATCTTGTGGCATCAAGGACTTTCTCTGCGGTCCCAGCGTGCTCTCTCTTATTATAAAGATTTTTCCAAGTTTATTAAGATGAAATTGTTCCGATCTTTCACTCCAGGCTTTGCAGCTTAATCTTGCTCATTAAAACAATTTAATGGCAACTGAACACTTTGGCCAAGATCTTCACAAAGGCCTGCGATAGCGTGCTTCAAACCTTGAGCGCAGAGCGATGGCATCTAATCATCCTCCTCAAGAGAAGGGACCTGGTGTCTCCGGGAAGGCATTCCCTTGCACCTTGTCTCCGACTACGTGTCCAAAGCGTGTTGGTGTGTGCCCACCACCATTGTTGGCTCCTCCAGCAGCAGTGTGGGGCCACCGCTGTCTGCTCGGCCGCCGCCGCTCCTCCTTGGGCAGGAGCTATTTTCTCCACTCAGGAGATGAGTCAGGTGTGGGGGCAGGTGGATGAAAGGGACGGGACCAGAGATCAAGGTTATTCAGCCAGTCTGAGGGAAGGGGTGGAATTAGACATTCAGGATCTCCAGGCATGCTCTTCTGGCTGTCCTCGCTGTCTGTAGAAGGCCCTTTAATCCTAACTGAGGTAATTTTTTGCGTGGCCGGATGAAAACACCCCGTGTTGCCTCGAGCGGGCTGTGCAGGGGGCTGTTCCCACCGGTGCTCCTTGCCTGGTCTCTTCTCATGGCTTCCTGGCCATGAGCTGGCGTGGCCGAGGGGACCAGCGTCGTGCCCGGAGGGTATGGCCCGGCTTTGCTCATGCCTCGCAGCAGCCTGCCTGTGCCGGCCAGCCTCAGGGCAGGAGAAGTATCCTGGACCTTAAGTGGGGCTAGGGATGGGGAGCAGCCTTTTGGTGGCCATCCATCTTCAGCCGCTTCCTTCTTGTTGTTTCCACTGTGCCAACACTCCATGGGGTGTTTCAGAGCTTGAGGAAAGTTGTGGTCTTAGAGAGCGTAATTTGGTGGTGCAAAAGCAACAAAAATAAAGGGCAGAAGCAGGAACCTAGCATTAGAAGGGCCTTTCTGTAAGATGCCTCAGAAGTGAAGCGGATGGGATCTTCCCGTGTGGAGTTGCCTTCAGCTTGCTTTTCAGCTTTTGCTTGATTGCTGCACATCCGTGTAGATGGTGACACAGGCACTTCCCAAGCCGCCAGATGTTTGAGGCTTCAGGTGACGTCCAGAGGGCTCAGCACCTCTGGGAACGTGGTCCTGTGGCGTGCCTGGGTGGTTTCAGAGGCGATGGAGAAGCATCTTGGTTAGAGCATGGGGGGAGCCCCGACTGATGGTGACTTCTCTTCCATGTGCAGAGATGGGATCCCCCCGTACAGAATTGGGAGCAAGAAGCAGCTCCAGCGGGAAATGCATCGGAGCGTCAAGGCCAACGGTCAAGTTTCTCTACCTCATTTTCCGGTAAGTTCAGGTGGGAGCTGCAGGGTCTGGGCTGGCCATGGGAAGTGCTGGGACTGGGAATGGGCACACGCGGAGAGAAGAGAGCAGGGGAGGAGAGCGTTTCCATCCCTATGTGATGCCAGAGAAGAGATGCTGCTTGGTGTTTGGCAGGAGCCACGTGCTCTCAGCATCCTTGCAAAAACCTGCTTGTGTACAGTCACGTTCTGGTCCTTCCCAGAAAACCAGGTGCTAATTAGGGCTTTTCAGTGGCACTGAATTTGTCCTTCTGGTCTGAATCCAAGCAGAGATGCCCTGGTTGGGTCTAGTGAGAGCCTTGGCTCTAGCCACCACCTTGACACCTCCTCCGGTGCCGAGCAGACCGGGGCTTGGCCTCACGTGCATCGCGGGTGGCCTTTGAAAGCACACCGTCTGTAAGCTGGCGGGAAGCAGGATCTCCCAAAAGAGAGACGTTTGCAGCAGATACGTGCCTTGCTTTGAGGGGATCCGATTCGCGGCGTTGCCGTGCTCTCGAAAATTAACTTGCTGACTTGCTAATTCAGTTGACTTGCAGACTCCCGATTCCTGCAGTGAATAAACTGTTTACACAGACAAGTATAAACTTATCTTGTCTTGAGATTAATATCCTAAAATTCCTCTTTCTGCTGTCTTAAGCAGCAAGAAATCATAGATGATATTTCTGGTGGAGCGGGGGGGTGGTTTATGTGGTTTTTCTTTTTGGTATTTTTTTTTTCCCCTTCCTCCCTAAAGAAAGTTCTATAGCCTGAGCTTGTAAATTAGATTATTTTGTCCCAGGGCGTGCAAATCGACTTTCTCTGTAAGGCAGTGCTTTGATCAGGGACTGAATAGAGCCAGCTTGTGTAAGAGTGACAATTTCCAGCAGAGTGGCCTTTTTCTACCCTCACATCATTTCTGGAGCTAAGTGGTTGCCGGAGAGAGGCCCCACCTCATCTGGTGGGTAGTATGTGAAAGAGTTGGCAGTTCAGCTTTCTGCTTTCAGGGGGAAAAAAAAAAAGAGGGAGAGAGAGGGAGAGTGGGGGCGAGGAGTGGGGTGCGTGGGGGTGGCAGGAGAGGGGGCAGAGTTGGGTGGGTGGTTTCTTTTTCCTCTTTTTTTTTTCCCCTCCCCTTTTCCTGCCATGTTTGCTTCTTTTGGCAGAAATTCGCGTTTTGCCTTTTTATATTCTGCACTTGATTTGGAGATGTTCCCTTTTTCCCTTGATAGATCTGCTTGAGGCAGCCAAGCTCAGCAGTGTAGCACCGCTAGCCTGCAGCAGCTTTCTTCATTTTCTGTACAAAGAGATGGAGGGGGGGGAAGAGATCTAGGACACTGTTGAGACAACACTACCTCAAAGGTGCCCAGTGTGTAGCCAGGAAATAAATTACCAGCACTTCTCTGATCTGCAACCGTTTGACTTCTTTTTTTTTTTTTTTTCTCCTTTCCCTTTTTCTCCCCCATCTTATTTTTTTTAATTTCCAACTCCTTTCTGTTTATACTCACTTTATTCCTTGAGTTAAAGTCTCTCCCTCCCACCTCAGAGGTTTTTTTTTTTTTTTTTTTTTTTGATGTTTGACAACAGTCTTTGAAGATTTTCTACTTCAGAGTAGCTACTGATGGGCTGGTTGTACTACAGAGAGAACAAGCGGGGTTCCTCAGAGTGCGACCAACTGCTCCTGCCGAAGGCAAACGCTGGTGGGGAGGATGTCACTCCATGAGGCCACAGCACTAGCTCATAAAAATCCAGAGCAGACCATGCCTAGTTGCGGTCGTCTTTTCATCCAAACATGGAGACACAACAAGCGTAGCGGGGCTGGCGATGCCGCTCCGGCTAAGCGCCCGCACCCCGCGCCGCCCGCTAAATATGCCTTGTGCCTTCTGTCCCCGCTCCTTGTAGAGGACCCACCGTCTTCCCAAGGAGATGACCCCAGTGGAGCCGGCTGCCTTCGCTGCAGAGCTCATTTCCCGGCTGGAGAAGCTGAAGCAGGAGCAGGAAACCATGGACAGTCTGGAGGAGAGGCTGCAGCAAATCAAGGAGGTAGGAGGATTAACCCTCCCGGGGCCGGGCAGAGCTCGCTGCTTGCTGCCCGCTTGGGTGGGTGGGAGGGGGCCGTATCCTGCCCACAGGGAGGAACACATTTCGATTGCACTGCGGTTCACGAGCCCGCGGGGGGGACATCCCGGCGCACGCCTCGCCGGCTCCCCGTCCTCTTGCATTTATTCCTCGCCATCGCTTGGCCTGCAGGACGAGGAGAAGGAGGGCTCGGAGCTTCCTGCCAGCCTGCAGAGCACTCGGGAGATGGTGAACCCCCAGCACACGCAGCACCCACTCTCGCTCCTGCCCTCCGGCAGCTACGAGGAGGACCCCCAGGCCATCCTGGACGAGCATCTCTCCCGTGTGCTGAAGACCCCCGGCTGCCAGTCGCCCGGCATGGGCCGGCACAGCCCCCGCGCCCGCTCCCCTGACCGCCTGCCGATGGGCAAGCTGCAGCCCGGCGTGGCCTTGCCGGCCACGTGCGCCCTCGTGGGTAAGGGATTCATCACCAAGCAGACCACCAAGCACGTCCACCACCACTACATCCACCACCACACCGTGCCCAAGACGAAGGAGCAGATCGAAGTGGAGGCGGCTCAGCGGGTCCAGTGCTGCTGCCCGGCAGGCAGCGACTACTACTGCTACCCCAAGTGCAAGGGCCACCTGAAAAGCACGGACCCCCCTCTCCCTCCACTGGAGCCCTTCGGGTAAGTCACAACCATCTCTCCATTGCACCCACCCCAAACCATCACCCCATTGTCCCCCTGCGATGGGGCTGATCGGGACAGCCCCGGGGCAGCGCAAGGGGGCTAACGGCGGGCTCCTGTCCCCTTCTCGCCATCAGCAGGACGGGGACGCTGCCGAAGAGGCCGGGCAGAGGAGCGGAGAGCGTCGCCCTGCCGGCCGGGGACGGGGGGCTGCCCGGCCCCGGCGGGGTGCAGCTACCGGGGGGCGAGGCGGACCGGGCACAGAACGTCTGGCAGTGGATGCTGGAGAGCGAGAGACAAAATAAGCACAAGCCCCATAGGTAAATATGCAGCTGTCTACAGCAATATCGCTCCCGGTAAATATTTATATATTACATGGGCTGTCTATTTTTACAATCGCTAAAAACAAATGAGACTCTTTGCTCCTCCGGTTTAATATAAAAGCTGTTCCGCAGAACCAGAAAAACCACAAAAATGTCATGTTTTTGGCAATAAACCTCCTTTCATGTTATGACAGACTTTTGAGAGGGAGCGAGCAGAATAGGAGCTGCTATTAAAGTCATATTTTCCAGCTTTTCTAACCCGACTTCTTCCCCTCCCCAAGCACACAAAGCACAAAGAAGGCCTACAGCTCTGACTTCGCCAAGGGGGCCCCCGGCCGCCACCACCCGTGGGGGACCGGCAGCCACCCGCGCGGGGTGCAGCCCGCCCACCCCTTCGTCCAGGACCCCGCCATGCCCCCGCTCACCCCACCCAACACCCTGGCGCAGCTAGAGGAAGCGTGCCGCCGGCTCGCCGAGGTCTCCAAGCCGCAGAAGCAACGGTAACGGCCGCGGGAGGGACGGTCCTGGTCCCGCGGTGGGGTTTGGGGAGCAGCGGGGGTAGGAGAGGTTTGCTGGGTGCTGGTTGTGCTCCTCTTCAGCCGACGCTGGGGCTGATGGCGGGCGAGGCGGTGGGTGAAGGTGGATGGTGTCCTCCCCGGCTAGGTAGAGGGTCAGCCATGGGGCCAGACCATGGGGATGTGTGACGGCACGGCTTGGCCGAGCCCCAAGGATGAGCCTCCTTATTCCAACCCCACCCTACCCTGGCGCAAATAGTTTGAATCCTAGACTATTACTTCCACTCTTTTGATGGCTGTAATTTGCCCATTTTTCCTCTGGGACGGACTCCAGCTACATACCAAGTGGAGAATTGGACTGGTTATCGTTCATTTGGGTATGGAAGGATAAATTAGCCCACAGCATTTTTAATTCTTCCTTTGATTGTTTACAACATGTGAGGGTTGATACAAAGAGCGAACTTAACGACCCACAGGAGACTTCAATTAAGAAGATTGTATTTCAACAATTTTTTTTTAAAAGTTTTTTTTCCCTCTCTTCATTTTCCTTCTTCCCCACTTGCCCTCCCCCTCTCCACTTCAGATGTTCAGCCTCAAATCAGCAGAGGGATCGAAACCACTCCGCTGCCGTTCAGGGGGGAAACACCCCTTTCTGCAATGCAAGTCTAACGACAGAAGAGTGAGTATTGCATGCGCAGAAAAGGATTGGGAAATATATATATAATAATTATATTTTCATTAAATGGATTGCGCTTTGAAAAGAGAGGAAATTCTTATATCTGAAAATTCGTCTTTCAAACATTCTTCTTAAAGAAAGAACAAAACATTTTCAAATCTTGTCTCTGGCTCTTTTTAACTTGCATTCCTGTAAAGTGGACAAAGATTGGATTAGTCTAATTACAGGATGGTTCTTTTAACAAGAAATCTGCTACAGAGAGGTCTAAAATGGCCTAAATAATTAAAGTTTTCTTTCTTACCCTCTTCATCTTAAGCAATGAGTAATGTTTGAAGTCCAGACTGAGCCACCTGACTAGAGCCTTTCATTTTTAATTGGTTGACCTTAAGTCCACCAGCTGTCTTTGCTAGCAGCTTTTTTTCTGAAGCCACTCTACAAAGACTTAGAACAAATTAGGAAGACTAAATTACTGCGGACTAACACTTTGTGACCTTTTGACATGCCAAGTGTACATTGCCTCAGAAGCAGTTGTAGATTTGGCTGCATGGTGTTCACTAGAGCGTTGCCATTTTGCTGGGTAATATTGTTTTAATTATTCTTTAAGAAGGGTTTCTTAGTGCAAATGACAAGATCCAGTTAATTTTATCCTCACTGGGAAAAATAAGATTACCTGTGTACTTCAGGTGAAGAATCTGGCAGTGGTTTTGCTTTGTTAGCTGTTGGTGGTTGCAGGTGGTTTCGTGCAGGAGAAGGAAGCTTGGCAGATGCTTTGTAAGAAGGCAGATGAAACGAGCCTTTTAAAATCAGAGGTGTGCAATACTGGGGCTCGCTAGGTAGAGGTTAGCTCATGGTGAGCCATACGCACGCTCACCTGGCCTGCGGTCCTGCTCTGATGCTTCCAGCAAGCATCTAACCTCCATCCCTCAGTTCTCCCATCCATAGCATGGTACGAGGTCTCTGCTGCCTGCGGCTGGGTGCTTTGCGATGCCACGATTCCCACCATCGCAGCGAGCAGGAGCTGTTGGGGGAGCCCAGGGAAAGGCTGTGCAAACGCAGCATGACAAATTCACGGCGGGGACAGGAATGTCTGACTTTTTGGGTCACGCCCAGGGTATTTCTGACCAGCGTTACGTGTCGCAGAAACACTGCTGGATTGAGTGCGGTGAAACGGCCTGTTCTCAGATGGAAAAATAGAGGGGTTTGTGTGTGTTTTCTGTTTTTCAGTCACAAAGAGCCAAAGAAACTGCCAGTTGTTCACACCTCTCAGTCTAGTGAGTTGGTTGTCACCTATTTTTTTTGCGGAGAAGAAATTCCCTACAGGAGGATGTTAAAGGCCCAGAGCCTGACACTGGGGCACTTTAAAGAACAGCTGAGCAAAAAGGGAAATTACAGGTAAGAATCTGTGATTTGTTTCTTCTTTAGTATATTCTAATAAGTCAAAAGAATCAGCAGATATTTTGCAAGTCTACCCGCCATGATGCATTTACCTGGCTTTTCGGAGGCCGTAGATCTTATTCTCTTCCCACTCAAACCAAGAGCAACTTGGAGATGGAGAAAGGGGCCCTGAGCTGCAGCTTGGCTGCAGGGCCACCTCCTCTCCATCTCCCTCCCCAGCCTCCTCCCCCAGTTGCGTAAGGATGCAGACTGGCAGGCTTCGTGCTCCAGCCCTTGTCCAAAAGAACTTGAATACCAGGGAAAGCTGGGATGGTCCTGTGGCGAAGGCACGGAGCGGTGGGGTTCGGTTTCCAAACTGGGGTCAGCATTCATCTTGGTGCTGGCCTCCTGCTTTGCCTACTCATTATTTCATTTTTTTCATTTTTAATTTTTTGGTTTTTTGGAACGGTGTGGCTGTAAATGGGGTCAGTGAAAGGTTGGGATGTTGCATCTGCGTGGACATGTAGCTGAGATGCAGGAAGCTCGCTTTTCTCTTCCTTAGGGAAAAAACCTCTGCCCTGCAGGGAAAGCTCCACCAGCGATACCGAGTTCCTCCTCAGAAACGCCAACAAACCCTGCCTGTCTTGTTTCCAGGCCCCAGCTCCCAGTTTAACCAGTTTGCTGCTTCCCCTGCTCTTCTAGTTCCCATGGCAGTAGCTTCACGTTGGCTGTTTTTGCTGTACTTTCCCAGCGGATCTGGGTGCTAGTGGGATCATCTGTTGGCCACTTCTCCTGCAGGGTGAGCAGGAGAGGGAAGTTCCAGCTCTAAGTTTTGAATTTGCACTGAATTTGGTGGTGCTTCAAAGAGCCAGAAGGCTTGCCCTGTAACTGCCAGCCTCTGATTTAACCTCCAGATGGTCACGTAGGTTTGGTACGAGGACTTTCCAGCTGGTGCTCCATCACTGGCCTGTCTCTAGCTTTGGAAAGTCCATCTGTGCAGATCAGAGGCAGGTCACCCCGGGGTGCTTTCAGGCTGGGGGATGCCGAGCTGGGGTCTGTCTGTGGCTCTCGCACAGTGGGGCTGAAATAATGCCAATCTTTCCCCAAAACCATCTTTGCAGCCCGCCCAGCTGCCATCAGATGGCAGCAACCTGCAAGTGCACCCAACAAACACCTGGACAACCTCCAGGAGAGGTTCCTGGGCTTCTTGCACTGTTGCGCCATTTTCCAGCCCTTAAAGCCTCTCCTGGCCCGCTGTGCTCCTCCTCCGGCTGATGCAGCCTCGTGCCCCAGTTGCAGACCAGTTTTCCCTGGCCTCACCGCTTGGTCTGCCGCTGCTCCAGTGGCTGTGTAGTCCCGTCCCCCCCACCCCCCAAAAAAATCCTTTTTTGTTTGTTTGTTTGTTTTCTATGACATTTTTTTGTGCGATGCCCGAGTGCAGGAATAGGCTGCTAAAACCTCTGTGGCCCAAAAGCCCCTCCAGGTACAATTATTTGTGCCTTGTCAGACTGTAATTACTTTAGAAAATGTTTTTAAGTGACTGACAAGGATGAAACAATGTTTTGCTTAGATCTCACCCCTTTACACCTGGGTAAAGACAATACAGAAATTTATAAAAGGAACTTGGGTATGTGCCCAGTATTTTATCTTGCACAGACACAAGGTGAAACTAATTACACAAATGTGTGTACCTCCAGGGAATCATTTTGATCTAAGCTTTGACTTTTGGCTGGACTTTGAGTGAAACTGCGGGTGACCTTCAGGGAAGAGGTCCGCAGTGCCCGGAGTAGCGTGTGTGTTACGGGGAGGCACTAACTAGGCTGCTTTGGTCACATCTGGCATTGATTTCTTTTTAAGGCACATTTAATAAGTATGTCTTTGAAGCCGTTGCCTTTCATTTAATGCACAAAGACATGCAGAAATGCTCCGCTCTCCAAATTCTTTATTGATTGGATCAGTTTGCGAGGCGGGTATCTCGGGCTCCCGCGATGCCAGAGCCGCACGGCCGGCCCCGCCGTGGGGCAGCCACCGGGAAATCACCGCTTTGCTTTCCTCCCTCCCCCCCCCCCCCCTCCAAAAAAGAAGGAATTAAAGCAGTGATTTAATACTGATGGCGTTAACAAAAAACAAACATACACGCACAAAAAAACTGGGTGGTGTCGGGTAATCTGAAGATGGCAGCGGTTCAAAACAGAGCTGTAACGCCAGGCCTGCTCGCCTCGATTGGTGCCAGATGTCCCAAAAAATAAAAAATAAAAAAAAATAAAAAAAGAGCAAAGCTTGCCACATAAAATATGTTTCGATGGAAAGCCCATTTCTGAGCAAATAAGAGCAGAGTGACTTGTTTGAAGATGTTGTGGGGGAGGATTTTTTTTTTTGCTTTGCCTCTTCTTTTTCTTTTTTCCCCCCCTTTTCTCTGTGAAATAAGGTTGTAATTATGTAAAAGGTCATAGCGTGTTTTCTCAAATAAAAATTTTGTAAACACAGCCAGCGCTTGGGCTTGTGGAGGAAGTTATTGGGAAGAGCGGCTGTTATCTGGCGAGGGGTGGAGAAGGGGAAAGGGAAGAGAAAGTTCTTTGTAATTCATTCAAACTTTCCTTGGTTTTTTTTGGTTTTGTTTCAAGGCTGCTGGCCTGGGGAATTGTGGCCTTGACCTGCAGCATGAAAGTTGGTGGGAGTTGGGCCATTGACTTCAATGAGTGCAGGCTCTGAAGGACTTAAATAAGATGTTTTTCCTTGCTGAGCCATTAAAGAAGCAACATGTGTCAATTCAGCTTGGAATGACTTTACAAAAATAAATCCTAACCATACCTTGACTAAATGGAACTGGTTTCGTCTCTTTGACTAAAAAGCCAGCTTTTATCCCCCTACCAAAATAATTTTAACGTACCCTAAAAAATAAACAGATTTGCAGGCCGTTGTTACTGAGTATTTTAAAAATGTGTAATAGAGCAGTCACTAAAAAAAAAAAAAAAAAATCAAATTCTAAGACCTTGCTGTGGCTCTTTCAGTTTTAATAGTAAAAGTGAGCTTAATTTGATCTCCTCTCCCATCCTAAAGAAATAGCAATTGCAAAACCCTTTCCCCTAGCAAACATCTGCCAACCTCAGTTGCCTGGAAACTACAGGGGAGGGGTGTGGGAGGGGTTAATTTTTTTTATATTTTTCTTTGTAATCCATCTGATGAAGGTTTTTCCATCCCTGGCGATCAGATGGCAAAGCACTTTTTTCCAAGGGAGCAGGCATGTCCGAGGAGGTGTGCGGCGGCAGACGGACAGGCTCCCTAAATGCTACCCCTCTGAATGGAAGCCCTTCATTTGTGCATATGCAATTAAGCAGCCTTAGAAGGAAGAAAGCTCCAAACGGGATAAAAGGAACCTTTAATCAAGAAGCTGAACGGTCTAATTCAGGATAATAGAGGGGTCCTTACTGTTTGACACAGGAGGGGTGGGGGTGCTTTTTGTCTCTGAGAGCCTTGGCTTCATGATCTAACGACCCGGAGCAAAAGAGCAGGAATGCAGGACACTGCTACTTGACCTCCCCGTGTCACGTCCTGCAGGCTGGACCAGGGCTGCTCTGCGCCTCCGACAGCTCGGAAGCGTCGGGAAACAAATACAGGAGTTTCTGTCACTGAAAATGGATACGTGAATTAGGCATTTGGTTGTTTCGAATGTGAGGCTCCCAGGTTTTTTTTTCAGTAGGAGTACCGCAGAGTTTCAGCTTTTGCGTTGCAGGAAGCTGGGATGGTTTTCTTTTAATCCATCCGTATGCCTAAAAAGCCTCTCCTTTTAATAACAGTTGCTAATTTTAATGTTGGGCTGCAGCTTTGAAACAAGAAAACACATGAAAGAAAGAAGGTGGGGAGAGAGGGGAACCTTAAGAATGCTTTGCTTTGAAATTCTATTTATTTATTTTTTAAATAAGATATTTGACCAGAAATCACCGCGCTTTCTAATTTTCTTTACGGCTGAGGATATCCACTGCCAACGCATATAATTTACTCACTGTAGAAGCTGCTGTCACCGCTGAGGAGCCCTGTTCCCTCCGTCCCATCGCCATCCCTGCAGCCCCGGGGCTACTTTCATGTTGCTGGACCTGAGCAGCCCTGAGGTTTTCCTGGCCACGCTGGGCGCTGGAGGAGCATCCTAGGAGGGAGAGATTGGAAATATTGTGGTTAAAAGAACTGCCAAAGCATCCTTTGCTTTACCTTTTGATTTTTAACTGTGTTTTAATTCTCCTTACCACAGATACTACTTCAAAAAAGCAAGCGACGAGTTTGACTGCGGTGCGGTGTTTGAAGAGATTTGGGAAGACGAAACCATCCTGCCGATGTACGAAGGAAGGATTCTTGGGAAAGTAGAAAGGATCGATTGATGGCATCTGTTTCTTAAGAAAAGTTAAGCTAGAAAAGCCTTTGGAAACACAACAGTAGTGATGACAAGGAAAGAAAAAAAAAAAAACCACCTCTGAAGGAAAGTTTTGAACCAATGAAGAAAAAAAGTGAAGTCTATGAAGACTTTGCTGAATTAGCCTTAGAGGAAAAAAAATGGCATTTATTATTCATGAGTTGGGTACTGAGATGATAAAAAACCCTGAACTATTTATTAAAAACATGACCACTGTTGGCTATTGGAGATGCAGACCGTGTTCGAGAGACTTCCATACATAATATATGATTTCCTGGGGATCTGAAATCTATGGACTAAGAGAAACTGTGTATAGCTTACCTTAACAGTAATCCTTATTGATATTTATTGAACAGTCTGTTTTCCCTTAAGTCCAGTTTTTGGATATGCTGCTTTAACAATGGAGAAGAGAGGGGCTGGGAAGTGGGGTGATGGGAGGAAGGATTATTTTATTTTTTTATATCGTTCCCACTATCTAAAAGTTAGGAGTTCGGCTGTGAGCGCATTTGTGATTTTTTTTTTGAAGGGGGAGGAGGGAAGGAGTGACGTTGTGCCCAGTATTTCTCCGAGTGAAGATAAAACTTTAGAAAAGTAATAATAATAAAAGCGGAAATAAAAATACTGTCTTACCATTCATCTAGAGACCGGTGCATTTTAATCTATGCTGCTCTAATTTGAAATAAAGGTCTTAAGCGTTAAATATGTTAGATGCAATATAACAACAGCAACTTGTTATTTTGTCCATGGATTTCTGCGGTGTGAGGTTTTTGCTTTGCTGCTGTCAGTGCTGAGGGTACCACGTGGTGCCCGGTGCCTCTCTCGGTTGAGGCAAGGTAGAGCAAAACCCTGAGCCTGGGAGAGCTGTAGAAGAAGCCATCCAGTTCCCGTTTCCATACTTAGCACACCAAAAGGACACGTTGCAAAAGCCAGGTTAAAAAACCCGTGTGTATTCCACATAGCTAGCTAATTTGTTTAGCCATACTACTTCGATGTCAGCACAACTTGTATTTCAACGACATGTAACTGCGATGGGGCATATTGTCAGATCGGTGTGGAGCGCGTGATTCGTTGTGTGGTGGTTTTTGGTTGGGTCTTTGGAGGTTTTTTTGGCCTTACCTTCACAGCACCCATGTGAGCCCGTGGGAGATGTGGGCGAAGGCTCTCTGCAACCCTTGGCAGAGCTTCGTGTCTGCGTGTGCGTGGGTGTTGGGACAGAGCGACCCTTTCCCGAGGAAGACCTTGCATTTCTACAGTTGAGTTTTGTGTTGATTAAGTTAATCTGTGCATTCTGTTTGCCATTGCTACTTTGTATAAGTCTGTATATATTGTAGAAAATGTATGGTGAAAATATTAATACACTATCTCTAGTGTTTTTAAAATTTAATCAGTACAGTACCTGTGCCTGCATGGTGTTACGAGACCATGCGTCGCCCTATATTCAGGGTTCAAGCTCTCCCTTGTTTGTTTAAGGGGTTTATGTATAAATATATTTTATGCCTTTTATTACAAGTCCTGTACTCATGACTTTTGCCATGGCATTTTGTTCTACTTATACTGTAAATTATGCATTATAAAGAGTTTCATTTAAAAAAAAAAATTACTTGGTACAATAATTATTGTAATTAAGAGATGTAGCCTTTATTAAAATTTTATATTTTTCAAATTAATATCGTCTGACTTTTTTTTTCCACCCTTAATGCCTGAAAAGGTTCCTTCTCATGTATGGTGGTAGCGGGAAACAGCAGCTGAGCTCTGCCCTGCCCTCTCCCTCCCCTGCCTTGGCAGGGGCTGTTCCCGCTGGGAAGCGGTTGCAGCTCAAGTAGGCAAAGGCAAAGGCTGGGGCCGCACTTGAGTGCGACGATTAAATCATTTACAGCTCCTTCAGGTAACTCAGCTACAAATTTAGCACAGCCTTATTGCCCAGACTACACCGCCAAGCCTACCTGGTGGGGAGAGGCCGGGCCGACGGAGGAGCGGGGAGTTTCTCTTGCTCTGTCCGTGGGCTCATGAAGCCAGGGTGGGATGTTCAAAGGGACACGGCGGTCCCGGTGCTGGAGCTCTCCTGCAGGGCCACGGCACATCAGAGGGCTTCATCGTTAGGTGCCAGAGGGTGGTCACGGCCTTACCCGGGTGCGATTGAGCTGGGACTGCTCACCTGCATCACCTGCCGGAGCAAAACCCAGTTTTGTAAAGCCCCGGCTAGCGTGGCTGCGTTGGCCACACAAACTGGGGAGAGATTTGATGGAAGCGGCCGAGCAGGACAAACGCCGGGGAGCTCTTACCCGTGTGCCTTCCCTCTCGCCG
The DNA here is from genome assembly GCF_018139145.2 of Gymnogyps californianus. Classification (NCBI taxonomy): domain Eukaryota; kingdom Metazoa; phylum Chordata; class Aves; order Accipitriformes; family Cathartidae; genus Gymnogyps; species Gymnogyps californianus. Next base: position 3,199,238 of record NC_059489.1, on the reverse strand, counting down.
GTATTTACAGTACAAAACCTATTTTATAGCTGAACAAGCTTAATTTGTTCCTGAGGGAAGCTGCCCATACCAGGGATGGATTTGTCTCCCAGCTGTCGCCCAGACCTTCCCCAGCTCAAGCAAGTAACCCTGGGAAAGCAATTGTGGAAATGCTTTTGGTCTGTCCTGTTGGTAACCAAAGCCAGCCTCTTTTCTTTTGCTAGACCAATGGCACCGACTAGTTTTTCCCCCCCACCCCCCACCCTATTTTTTTCTGAGGCTTTAAATTATCTGGGTTATTTTGTGTGTATGAGAAGACTTCATTTAAAACATCAGTAAAACTTCTATCAAAGGGCTCAACTTCACACCGAGTACACAGAGCTCAGGACTGAATCCTGCAGTTCAAGGGAGCTGCAGGCAGTTTTACACATTTAAATGGATGGTGCCTTGTTTTAAAAAAAACCATCTGAAGTTCATGGGGTTCATCTTAATTGATAAGCTGGACATAACGGATGGGTGTAGGGAGACTTCAACAACATAAGGGAAGAAAGATTTTTTTTTTTTCCCCCTCTCTCTTTTTTTAGTCTACCATCAAAGGTTGGGAACTTAGCACTACATCGTAGTATTATTTTTCTTCTGCTATTAAAATGAATCACACTGTGCCTAATTCTTCTTGGGAAGATGAATGTGTTTGAGGCAGCTTGAAGCCATTCAGTGCCTCACAAGCCTTTGCATCTTTCTATCAATGTTCCAAAATACTCACCTCTGTTTTTTGGATGTCTGTAGAAACAAAATATAAAATGGCTTCAAATACATGGCAGGCTGTTTAGCGGAGATGAAAGGGTATTTGAATAGTCTTTTTAAAATGAATGAAAAGTGAATACTCTCTTCTGTTTCAATTATAAGTGGGACATGGAGCTCGTTAGACACCACCTTAATATGTGACACTCTGAAAATGTTCACCTACCTTCAGCGTTTCAGAAACATTTTGTTTTTTAGCTTGTCTCGGGATAAAGATCGTGATTACAGGTCTGGCTTGTCAGCTGCTAAATGGAGAGGCAGCGTGGGAAAGTTCTACTGTTACAGCTTAAAAAGTGTAACATCCAACCAATCTTTTTTTTTTTAAATGGTACAGAGATGGGGAGGAAGCAAGAACCTTGTTTTGACCCAAGTGGTGGGTTTTTTTTTTTAGTTTCGCTTAAGTTTATCAGGTTTAACGAAAGCTATGTAAACTCATGCTGAAAAAAAAGCGCCCACAGAGCCGCTTGCAGCGTCAGGGTACCTGCCGAAATGTCCCGGTTTGGGTCCTTCCAGAGGAGGGACATCAATAGCAAGACCCCTGCTCTGCAAAAGCAAACCCGAGCAGGGCTCGAGCGCTGCAGGAAGGACGGCGTGAGTGAGACCTAACCGCTCCACACGCTTAAATCACACTAATACTTAACCCTTAGAGCATTTTTCATCTTCAAAGCATGCTGGAAACATTCATTAAGCCCCACAACACCCACGGAGGTAGGTAAACCTGCCCGCGTTAGACCGTAGCGTGGTGGATAATTGGCGGCGTGGCCGGGGCAAGCGGCAGCCGGGCGAGCTTCAAAGCCGCGCGTCTGCTCTGCAGGCTGGGTCACGGTCCAACAAAAACACCGGCCCTGGTTACTGCACAATTAAAACGCATTGATGGACCTTTAACGGTCCTTGGGAGCGTTTGGGCCACGGAGCCTGGAGGGAGCAGCGGGCTGGGAATCATGGGCACGCATCACCTAGAGGCTTTTTGGGGGGAAAAAAACCCACTTTCCCAAGTGTTTCACAGCTGGGATTTGTTGGGGGCATGTGGTGACAAGCAATGGTCCCAAATAAAGGCTTGAAGCAGTGGGAGTGGGGCTGGGCTGGGGAGGGGGCAGCCACGGGGTCAGTTCTCCTCTCTGAGATGAGTGGGGATAAGGACCCTGGAAACGGGCGTTTTGCTTCCCTCAGAAAAAAATGGGCTGCATTTGGATGCAAAAAGCATCCCAGCCCTTGCTCACAGGCCTCTCCGCTGGCCCCACGCTGGCGGGTAGGTCACAGCAGATACGAGTGACATATTTTGTTCTTCTCTCTCTCTACCCTGAATGTTTGGCATTGCGTGGCTCAAAGGGTGCAAAACGTCTTGAGTCAGCGTCCAAAAAATGCACGAGGCTGCCCCCAAAATCATGATCTTAGAATAAAATAAAATAAAATGGAATTACCAAACCCCCTCAAGTCATGATTTCCGCCTCTGATTTTTCAGCTCCTGGTGTTTGGTGCGAGAGCAGGAGGCGATTACGGTGTCAGTGCTGGAAACGGGTGGTGACCGAGGGTGCTGGCTCATGCTCTCCAGCACACCCTCACGGGGCCGTTGGAAGAGGGTTTGTGCCTTGGGAAGAGGTGCCCCAGCCCCGTGGCAGGGCAGAGAAGCATCCCTGATACATGAGCCTACATCCAACGGGGATCTCGGTAAAACCAACCCAAACCTCCGAAATTCCCAGCAGTCACCCTGGAAGTGAGGGGTGGAGGAGGGACGCTGGCTGCCTCCCGCAGCGCTGAGGACCGGCAGTGGATACAGGGGCCAGGCAGCAATAATTTGGGGATCCTTTCTCCAGGAAACCAATGCACGGACTAAGTGACCTGCCACCATCCCGCAGCCCCTCTGCGCCGTCAGAGGGGACGGGAGGCTCCCATCCTTCACAACACACCTTTGATAGCATCCCAAGGCACATCAACTCTGTCCATACCCTTCCAGTGCTCTTCTGCAAACCCATTTCTCAGACAGTAAAACAAAGACCCCAAAACAGTGACAAAATCCCCCCTCCCTTCATGAACATAAAGACAGACTACAGACTATACGTTATTTTTAACGGCGCCAGTATTGGGGAAGGTGCTTTGTGTTGGTGAAGTCCCATGAAAACTCCCTCCTTTTCCCAGGTGCCGGGATCAGCAGCGCTGCCGGTTCCCCCCAGCCTTTCCCAAATCTCCCTGAGGTTGTTTTCTCCCCTCCGCCTCGGGAGTTTGTTCCCTCTAAACCCATGAGTCAGTCATGCGCCGGCTGGGCTGGAGCATCTGCTGGTTCACACTCTGCTTGGCTCGTATTGGCAATTTTATTCCCTTCCTCTGTCACCTTCCATTAACCTCGTGTTCCTCAAACACCTTCATCCAACTGCTCCACTCCAGTAGCAACCTCAGATTAATTAAAAAGGAAAAAAGAAAGGAACACTCAGTCTTTAAACAAGGTTCCTATCCCATTGCTTTCAAACGCTCTCTCTTAATCACAGAGCCCAGAAAACACCCACACAGAGGAGGCTGGAGAATTATTTAAGGCAAATCATCTTCCTTCCCCTTCTGAAAAAAGATCAGACTAGTTCTGGATGGTGAAAGCAGCTCTGGTTCAGGTCCTTTCCATTCTTCCCAGCAACGTCCCTGATTCCTGCCTGCAGCCTTGCCCAGCCTCCTCGCACAGCCCTGCACACACACTCCTTTCCCCCTTGCCTTCATTAGCATGTTACTAATCATAATGAAGAGTCCCAAGCTGAAGTTTTCTAACATTTAAACCATGGCATGCCGTATGTTTTAGCCTCTCTTTTAAATTAAATGAGTGTTGTGATGCGTTTAATCTTCAGGGAGCATTGAACCCACATAGCGAGAGAGGAGGCTAATTTTGGACATCAGATCTAGGTGATAGCATAATTTCAGACAATTTTGGCTGACCTCCCTGGGCAATGTCCTTCATCTCTTTCATGAGAAGATCTATTTTTAGGGAAGAAAGCCCATTAAGTCTTGCCTTCGTTAATTCAGCTCTTCACTTGATAAGATTTGACAGGTAGATTTTTTTTTTTTTTTTTTTTTTTTTTAAAGAAAACAGAAAGACCCTCTGGGAATTCTAGCTTTCAACATTTGTCTTGGGCCCTGCAGGAGTCTGGAACATCTCTGAACCCTACAGTTCGTCCTGCTTTGAAACAACCGCCTCGTCATTCCTAATGCACATTGCCAGTGCTGCCTCCTCATCTACAGTCGCAGCACTCCCGGCTCCCTGCTCATGCTCCCATCAGCGTGGCAGCTCTCCTCGCCTTCCCCTTCTTCTCGCCTTCTGCTCTGCCAGCTCAAAATGAGCTCTCATTCCCCCCAAATCCTTCAAAAGTCAAAGGATAAACGGGATGCATGGCCGGGATGCTCCTACCTTGGCTCTTCCCTTTCCCCCTGCGTGCAGAGCTGCTTCCCGGAGAAGCGCTGCAGCCTCAGCACCGTCCCTGGGAAGGAGCCCAGTTGACCCCTCAAGGTCTCATCCAGCCCTAAAATATGAACAGCAAGGAGTCCAGCAAAAACTCTCCACCCCTTCAAAGTATTTGCAGGTGGCTGCAGCAGCCTGGCAGAGCTTGGAACAAAAGGCTCGTGCCTTTTCCAAAGCTCTCGTTTCCTAAAATCCTTACATCTCTAAAGGTTTCTGGTAGCCCTACAAACACAACAGCCTTTCCAAACGTTTCACAGCAAGTTGCTAACCAAAGTGTCTCTCCTCTACAGGTACAAACGTTAAAGGATTACACGGCAGGTGAGGGGTCTTTGCCTTCAGAGACCAACCAGCCAGCCTCCCACCAGCCCCAGCAGGACAGAGGCAAAGGGCAGGGCTTGGGGACCGGACAGATGCTGTAAAACCGGCTGGTATCCAAAGATGATTTGGGAATAACGAGGGGGCAGCTGACGGAGTGCATAGGCGAGGAGCCCGCTCCAGCCGGAACGGCTAGGGAGGGGTTAAATCCTGCCCCACTTTGTTGCCATGCAAAAACCAGGCAAAGCACCAGAGTTTTGCATTGAGATTCAAATGCCCAGATCAAAGCAGAGCTCCAGGAAGGAAGGGCCAATTTAGGTTGGAACCAGAGAAAACTTTCTCAGCTAACTTCTGGGAAGTGAAACAACCAGGTTTCAGAAAGCTTCCATCAAAAGGGCACCTTGAAGGGAGACGAGGTTCCGCAGGAGCGGAGGAGGTGGCCCTCTCCCTCTCCTCCCAGCCAGGGAATTATTATTGGCCACCGGATCGCAACACACCCCATCACGATACCCGCCCCGCTCTTTTGAAGCTGTCACCAAAATGCCCTTGTTCTTCCACGGCCTTCCAGAAAAGGATGAGCTTGAGTCCTGCCAACCACAGCCCAGCGCCGGTGTCCCCGTGCCACCCGGCGCGGGTGGCATTCGCATCCCGGCGTTCCCGAGAGCCACCGCGCTGCACGGAGCCAAACGCCCAAAGCCTTCAGAGACAGCTCGTGTCCAAATTGGGCTTCATGGCCTTTTGGGATGGCCGCTGGCCCGTAATTCAACATTTGATGAAGTAGCCAAAATACTATTTCCAACTTTTTCTTCCTTACTGTTTATTCCAAAGCAAACAAACAAATGAAAAAAAAAAAAAAAAAGTTTGAGAGTTTAGCTTTGCTAATTTATGGCTCTCTGCTCCGTCCTTTCTCCTTCAGGATTCACTGCCCTGACCTTGGTTAAGCCGGGAAGAGGAGGGCGAGCTTTTACCTTGCCTGCGTGACAGGTTGCCAAACTAGGGAGAAAGTGTCTACTCACTTATTCTAGTAGCATGTAGTGCTTTTGTGTTTCAAGTCCTTGTAGATTTGCAATGCCTTTAAAAACCCTTGCAACTGTCCAACATGGGGTGTTTAATTACCAGGTAAAAGAATTTTTTTAGACTCCATTTAATTATTTGATTGCACAGTAACCAAAGAGTGTAAGAGGGCTGTAGCCAGGAGGCACTTCAAAGTAATGCCTTGATGTTTCTTAGTGGGCATTAATGGTTTCTGAAGGCAGGAGATTGTTTAAAAAAAATATTAAAACCCTCCTCATGATCCCGCCAGCAATCTCAAAAAAATGCATAAACACTGGAATCCTCTGCCAGGGAGGAAAAAAAAGAGTTCAAAGGGATCTGAGAGTTTTCATGTAAAGTTTAGAGTTTAAGGCGTGACTGTTGGCTACGGAGCCCCACTGTTTGAACTCTTGTTTATTAAAAACAGTTTCCCAGCATTTCACAGGGTTCAGAAAGACAACAGTAAAGTGCAGCCTTTTTCACAGCGCAGTGTTTAAAGGCTCCATTGATTTCTACCTATATGTTTTATCTTTTCCTTTTTTTTGATCAAATGCTGAAGTTTAGCACACTATCCAAGAGAAGGCTGAGCTGGGTCTGTGGAGGAGAGAACTGCTCTGGAATAAGGTTTTGACTTTATTTTTTAAAATACTTTTTAACAGTTCACTCCAGACTCTTCAGTGCTCCAGAAGGCTGGATGACAGCAGCAGCAGTATTAGGAAATGACAACTTGGCTGGCCCCAAACTCCGACTGCCTTTTTGATATTATCGCCAGCCCTCCAGCCTTTATCTGAGCCCGAGCTCTCAATCAACGTCCAGCCAAACAATCGGCCACTGGGAAAAGAAAAGTCTCTTTTTTTCTTTTTTTTCTCTCAGGGTGGGAGATAATCTTTCAGCCTGTCTTGTCTGGGCACGCATCTTATTTTTGATGAGCCCATCACCACACCAAGAGTGGTCTCATTCTTTTCCGTGCTTATACGTCTCTCTTTCCTGTGGCTTCAGCCAGCCTCATTTGCTTGAAAACTCCTACTTTTTAAAGTCAAGGGGTTTTATCCCGGAATGAAGTGAAAGGGAATCTGCAGCATGTTGCAGCTTGGTCCTGTTGGCCGTGGCTGGGTAAGAGGTGGGCTTTGAAGGGGGCAGCAGCTGGACCCGCTGCGTGGTTCACAGCGAGATGCAATGATTCCTGCAAGGGCAAGGAGAGGAGCACAGAGACACGCAGGAGCACTGGGAAAATCCTGTGCTGTCCTGGGAAAAAAAGCTTACAGCTGAGCGTTTTAGCAAGCTCTTGAGTCTAACTGGAGAGATCTGAAGATAACGCAGCTCAGAGCCGCCCAGGCTTTGCCTTTAACAACAGAGGCTATCATCCATCCAGCGCAGGTCTAGAAGTATTGCCAGAAGACATTATAAAAGGCACATTAGGAGCAGAATTAAAGTAAACATAAAACAAAACAAACAGAAACATCTGCTGAGCAGGTAGCCTGAGAATAAACTCCTTATTAAAGCTGTTCTCCAGGCTGAATCCTCAGCTCCAAGTCACCGGGGCGCTGCCAGGTGACACCGGCCGAGGTTCTGACGCAGGAGAGAAAGAGCTAATAATAGTATCGTGTCAAAGCCCGGCTTTGCCTTGCACAAACACAGCAGAGGAAAGGGAAAATAGGATGTGCAGGAAACAAACAGGGTTTTGTTTGAGTCTCTGGGCTCGGTCCTGCCAGACTGCTCTGCAAACGTGGCTGGGAGCTAACGAGAGACCATTGATGCTCCGGAGACTGTCTCCATGCTCGGAGGGCTGTAAGCTGGAGCAGGATGGGGGAGGATGGAGAAAGGATTTCTAGTACTCCTTCGAGGGAAATGGGTGTGTGTGTGATGGAGCAAGGCAGGTTGAGGTGAGATCAGGCCCCGGGCATTTAAATCACACTCAGGATTTTGCACCAGAGGAGTAGCGTTCAAACCTGAGGACAAGAAACACCGTCCTCTTGAATGAGGAGGTGCTTGCTATGAGGGACTGCACGTGAAAATGTCTCACGTGCTTTATAGTTACGGCGATAAACTCAGATTTTAAATGCAGCAGGGAAAGAAACTGAAGAAAAAACCCACAAAAAAGTCTAAAAAGGAAGGAGCACCAAATTTCTTGCTCTAAGCAGCTAATGGCAGAGTGCTGCTCCAAAGATGCTCCTGCCTTGCTGCGACCAGCTGCCAAGCACAGTGATAGCGGAGAGCTGAGGTTATTCTCCTGCCATCCCCACTCACAGTAAAAATCTCTTCCTTCCAAACTCCAGGGATTGATGGAAAATATGAACTTAATTTTGGGTTCTGTTTTCCTTAAATCGGCGCAGTTCCAGTAAAATCAGATTAAAATACCTCCAGTTCCTGATGTTTGGGGATATTTAAAGTCAGATCAAAGCGCTTTTAACCAGTCCTTTTGGTAGCACATTTGATGAGAAACACAGGTGCACTAATATATGAAGCTAGCAGCCGGGCTGATTTAAATGCTGCCTTGCAATTCTGCTTCTGATCCCCTTAAATATCAGCTGGGGGCAGGGGGAAGGAAGGGATGGATGATGTTTTAATAGAAGAATACTTTTTTTTTCCTGGATGCAATTTGAGCTGCTTCACTTTCTGTGTGAAAACTTTAACTTGCCTTTTCCCCCCCCCCCCCCCTCTTTAATAATGACAAGGAGAAAGAGACTGTCAGACAACGGAGAGCCACAGAAAGGTGGAGGGTGAAGTGATTTACAGGCCATAATCTTTCAAGCGCAAGATGTTGGCCTGCACTCGTGCTTGCAAGGAACCAAGCACAAGCTCCACGTCTCATGCATAGAGCCCAAGCACAGAGACCTGAAGGTCTGACCCTGATATGCAGACAAATTTTTTTATTGTTTTCCTGCACGCGTGCAGAATTAGCCGGCTCTGGTGGCACTGGGGGGTTGAATCCTGCCGCGTGGGTCTGGGCAGGTGAGGAACCAGGATCAGGGTGGGCTCAGCCCCTCGGCTGTGCTCCCACATCGGATGGGGAATGCTCTCCAAACCCCACAGAGCTTCGCAGGGGAGTTTTTCAGGGATTTCCCCGGAGGCATTTAGCCGGGAGTTTTTGTCTCAGGAGATTAGAGAACAAAACCAAACCCAACTGTACTCGCCAAATATGAAGGGCTTTTAGACAATTCTCTGCAGAGTTAACCCAAACCCAAGCAGTGCTGGTGGTGTAGGGGGCAGGATGCAAAGCGGAGCTGTGGCAGGGGCATGGATCCTCCCCCGGTATTTTGGGTACCAGCATTTGTCAGGGATTTCGAGATGACACATTTCACCCAAGAAGGCTTGGTGCTCTGGGGTCTTTCTTGTCCTGCCTCTAAACAATACCTGCTCCGTTCAAAACACACCCTGCTGCCCCAGAATGAAGGCAGGTTAAATTTAACCATTTGACAACAGCAATTAAAAGTTGTTCCTGTTATACTTCAGGAAAATCAGTGTGTTTCTTACAAAGGGTTCAGGCCTGTTTGTTGACAAACGACGTGACCCCAGCAATTCATCCCCAGTGGGACAGGATGGGAAGTACTATAGGATTTTCTCTGCTGGGAGCTTTCAAGTTTTATTGTGTGCAATTAAAATGCAGATGAATAACATAGTAAAATAATAAAATGCTCCTCGTAAAAGTGCCCCAGTGAAACAAAACTGTCAAAACACAAGAGGGGAAAAAAAACCAACAAAAGAGCAAACACTGCTTCCTCTCCAAAAAATCATGAAAGTTTAAACAAACTCATTGTTATCAGGAGATAGCAAAGTCAGCGGTTTAGTTACAGCTTCCCACCTGCTCGTCTACAGCTCCTCGAGAAGGCGGCTGGGGCTCGCAGCGCTGCCTGCCCCATAGCCCTGCAAAAGATGGGCTGCCATGCAGGTCCCCAGCCCCACGTTGCCCCTGGGACGTCTCAACCCCAGCACCACCCCGGCCGCACACCGCTGTCCCCACCGTTGTCCCCACCTGCACACCCAGGTAGCACTGCCTTGCATCGGAGAGAAGCACAGAGACACCATCCTGACCCGAACCGAGAGCCTGCTTGGACTAATGCTTTCGCTAGCGTGCAATTACAAACGGCCCCTAAGATTCAGATTGATGAACTTTTTGCCCCTTTTGCAGCAGGATCACGTGAAAAATGCAATCGAAACCTTGCTGGCACTGCGTGATTAGAGAATTGCTGCATTTGTGTAAGATACATTATTTTAACTGAGCTACTGTCAAGTTATTTAAGAGGCATAAAAAAAAAAAAAAAGCCAGGCTTAGACTGTCAACTCAAGTGGTGGGAAGTCAGAAGATGCCAGATTTGTGATTCCCATTTAAGCTGAACGTGTGCACAGAGGAGAACAAAGTCACGACGCTGGCTACAATACAGATCGGGCTGGATGCGGCCATGGAGCGGGTGGTGAAACGCCTGGCACATGGTGGGGACACGCTCCTGCCAGCATCACTGCCCGGCCCCCGGTCCCCTCCCCGGCACATCATCTCCTGCAGATCCATCCATCCATCTGTCATTCCCCCAAACTCCACCTGGACTTTTATGGGAACAGGCTTCACCCTGTGGTTTAAAGCACTGTAAGACTAATTAAAAAAAAAAAAAAAAAAAAAAAGTGATGTTTCTCTTGTGATCAATTATGAGGCTAAACAGCAAACAAGGCCAATAACAGAGAAGAAAAATAAACAAGACGCACAGCCCAGACATCAAGAAGGAAATCAGATATTAAAGCTGAGTGGCAGCAGCTGCTTTGCAGTGCTCTCCTGGTGGCTTTGAGTCTTACAGCTGAGCACTGCTCCAAGAAACCCAGGCAAATCAAGGTGCAATTTGGATAACGTACCTGCACTTTGCATTTCAGGTAGCTGATCCAGCAGCAAAGTAAAGAAAAACCCCGAATTGAGAGCGCTTGAAGGGGATACGCTGCTGGGAGGTAAAAGTTTACTCCAGTCTGTGTTTGTACACTCTCCGTAGATGCTATGGCATATTTTGGGTGGGTATCAGAGATTAGATGATCATCACTACTAGACTTTATCTTGCATTAGCTTCATCCCCGGGGCGCAGAGCTCCCCTGGTGCAGCTTATCAGAGCAGGTCCCAATTCTGCACATAATTAACCATTAATGCCGAGACACAGGCAGCTATCGGCAGGGTCACGGCCTTGCACTAAACCCCAGGAAAGGCGATTGCTCCTCTGTCTCGTAGAGCATTAAGGGAGCTGGAAACCTGAACTCTGAGCAGTGGCACGGCTACAATCCATAGCTGGGTCAAGAGCACCAAGACACCCCATAACATCCCCAAGGGCAGCGAGACACCCCATAAGGTCCTTTGGTCGACACAGCCAGTTTGCAAACCTATTTCCCCTTTATCTCCCCTGTCACATCAGCCACTGTCACCTGCAGTTCCAAATCCCAGAGGCAGCTCCCCAGATTTACATCGCTTGAGGATTTGTTCCATGTGGAGCATTTCAGAGCGGCTCCCGTCTTCCTCAGTGGCTCCTGCACTTACAGTTGTGATTTTTCCCCTCTTCCATACAGTCATTGAACTCCTGTTATCTCCCTGAATTAATATTAATGGCTTCCTTTAAGCTTCTCCTTTAGCTCTCACTTCTTACAACAACTTTTTGATGATTTTGATTCTCGCAGACTCCTTTCTTCCCCTGTCCTCACGCTGCTTGTCTGCCTCTAATCCGCAGAGTTTCCCCGAGATAGCATCAGTGGCACTTGCTGCGCGGGTGACCCGTACGGGCTGCGTGCAGGGGACACGGAGCACGGCAGGTTTGGGTGATGCCCTCAGGACTGCGGGTGGGATGAGGGGTTGGGAGCAATGCAGGGACAACATTGGGGCCATGTTAGGGCACCCACCGCAGGTGCAAGGAGCAGATCTGAAGCCAACTTGGCCAAGTCGCATCTGCCCAGGCTTTGGCCCTACACAGCTAAATAGAAGGAGATTAAATTGCTTGACAGATAAGCAGACTCTATCTAGGCTTGTTTTTAATGTGGAAGATGTGGTGCTTCACTTTAAAGTTGGGGGGGGAGGAGGAGAAAGTCTTTTATCTGCATTTCTTAATAGGCGAGACAAGTATGAAAAGCCAAAAGCAGCTCATCCCACATGGTGCCGGCCGTCAGGACATCAGAGTTTGAAACTAAACATCGCACAAGAGAAAGGTCAGAAGGAATCACTGACTATGAGCCCAGCTTTCCCCTGAGACCTTCCCCTACTACCACATCTTATCATATAGTTTCTTCCATGATCTCTAGGTCCGAGGTTGAGAAGGCCACCCATGGACACCTTTTCATGGCAGCTTTTCTAGACTTGTAGTAAGTGAAGACAAACCCAAGTGTTTGTTTCTCAGGGGCGGTTGCAATGAAAGAGCAAAGCTGTTACTCTTGCACGGCACAGGGGTCAGGAGCTGCTGCCACAGGAGGAGACACCAAGTGAGGGAAGTTGTTCCCTTTCCCTCTGTCCCTCCCAATTACTGCAAAAATGTTGCAATCAGATGGGGAAATCATCTTACGCAGGTTGTTTTGCCCCATAATAAAGCCTGTACAGGCTTTTCCAATTACTTGGGGGGGTCTCTGTGTTGCACCGACCCTGCCTGCATTTCTCAGCAGCCCCAGAGGTACATGGAGACAGATGCTGTGGTGGGGCCTGACCTGATCCTGAATTCAGCCCTTCCAAATCCCACTGGGCAGCCTGTTTGGGGACGTCCACGGGCTCCCTCGCTGCTGGAAAGGCAGCTCACGTTAGGCACTGCCGAGCTCTTGGCTGACCAAGCCGGGCTCTGAATTTTGTCCAAGATGACACAGAAACAGGTTGGTTGGTTTGTTTTTAAAATCGGAAAGAATTGAGCAATAGCCAAGCATGTGCAAATCAGGACTTTTGCAAAACGTTGCCTCGCACCAACTTTCTGGGATGGAAACCGAGGGTGCTGACATGTTTGGTCCCAATTTACTAGGCTTGGCAATGCTTTTAACCCCTGCCCCTGCCCGAGCTGCAGCCCGCTCAGCTTTTCACCCTGCCTCCCGCCGAGGGCTCTCTGCAGATGCTGCTGCACAAAAATGCCAAAACAGGGGCCACATGAACAGGCTCCGGGGAGGTTTTTCTCCTTGCACAGCCCAAGAGGGATGAGGCGATGCCCATCCAGGTTACTGCATTAGTCTAAACCCATCCTTTCACCACTCTAAAGCGTTTGCTTAAGGCAGAGCCTTCTCTGGGGTCCAGGATCTCTTTCTTGCATTTTATGAGGTTTTTTCCTAATTATGGAATCTCTTTCAATCTAGACCTCCTTTGATCACGGCCGGCCCCAGAGAGAAGTCGTCTTGTCTGGATCGACTGAGAAAAGAAAGAGAGATGATAGGCAGAAGTGACCTGCCCAGGATGACTAAGAAAATATGTGGCAAAGCAAAAATTAGAACACAAGATTTGCACAGCCACAGCTTTAGAGAAACCACAGGACAAACCTTCCTCCTAGCTTGTGATCAATCACCACATCCTTCCAGGTAAACCACACTTCGAATGGGAACTAGAGGTGAGCAATCAGCACTTTCTGCGGCTATTTTGCTCCCCTAGTACAGGCAGGATGAGAACGGATCATTTCTGGTGCAATCTGAGCATCCAAAGGGAATTTCTGAGCCAGAACGTGTTACTGGCGCAGGAGAAAGCCATCCCAGTTCACCAGCACAGAGGAGACCCTGCTCCGATTCAGCTGGCAGATCACAAAGGACTTCTATAAAGCTCGGTTAAATGAGATTTCTTCAGAAAAAGGCTATTTTCAGTACCACTCTGATTATTTGCCCTCTGTTGTCTTCCATAAAGGATACTGTGAAGTTAATGATCCAGCCGTGGAATTTTAAATAGCTGCTTCATGACTAACAACATGTGCTCCGGATCAGCTCGAGCCTGTATTTACATATTTCCCATGATAAGTAACATATGGTTCTTGTCTGTAACGTGAAGTTGCTCTCTTCATATTATTACCAATTTTTTTTAACTTCTTTTCACAATTACGGGGAAAACCCTTTTCTTATAATTATTGTTAGAAAAAGCACTGCACAAATAATAAGCTATTGGGGTAACTAGAAGCCTGCTAATTGCTTTATCTTGATTCCCACTCGATCCTGAGCTGGTTTGTCATGCCAGGGCTCGGGGCTGCGTTCGTGAGCGCCGTAGGATGCACAAAGTCAGCACTCTCCCCATCACGCCACGGGATGGGGTTTCACAACCCTTCTTGACAGCTTGGCGGTGGCAGTCTTTGGGAAACTTGCACTAATGGTTTGAATTTCTTCCCTTCTGAATTTGCAGTTTTAAGTACGTAGATAATTTGTACAATTGTTGTTGGGGTTTTTTTTCCCCTCTTCCCCCTCTATTTCCTTCCCCACATCAAAGCATCGGTTAATGGCTGGATATGTACATCCTAACTGCTCTCATGGCACGGCTGGAATTGCAGGAATTGGCATTTTCCAAACTCCCGTGTCGTTTTCCCCGTTGCTCTGCTCCCCCAACTCCCCTCTAATGATTCAAGTCCTGAGGCTTCACATATTTCCTTTGGGAGATTATTCCACATGGAAATGGGCTCTAACCATGAAGAATTTTTTCCTTCCACCCAGTCACAAAGATTATTTCCTTTATTTAATCTTATTACTCCCACTCGAACCAGGCTAAATAATCCCCATCCTCCCTGGGTATTTACACCCCTCTCATACTTGCAGACAGATACCGTATCCCACCCTTAGTCATCATTTTGCCAAGCTAAACATATGTAACTCTTTTAATCCTTCCTCATAAATCAGTCCAGCCCTTTCATCATTTTTATTGCTCTTCTCTGAATCCTGTCCAATTTGTTGACATTGTTCTGCTCTTTAGGTGCTCGGAGGATGGATATTCCAGGTGAAATTTCACTGGTCGCACGTTACAAGGTTAATTAACACAACCTTCCTCTCTGATTACCTGCACGCAGTTCGCAGGACTGAGGCTTGATGCTGCAACCTCTACTGATAGGAAAAAGGACTCACTGATATCAGTCGGGCTAATGAACAAGTGATCCTGGGATCAAGCCCTGTAAACCTCAGTTATAACCTGTTTGAGGAGGTTTGGTGCCCGTTTCATCCCACAGAGATCGTACATCTGACACGACCGTCGGAAGGTGATCCTGCAGACAGGGCTGAGTTAGGGGATGGATTTTGCTCAGCAATATTCGATGCTCCAGAGAGGCCAGGCAAGAATTTGGACCTCCCTTTGAAAACCCACCTAAACCCTACTGCGGGCAGGTCTGGGCAGTGCAAGTGTGTGCAGGGTCAACCCCATCCCATCCACCGGCAAGTCCTGCACATCTCACACGACGGTGCTGCCACGGAGCCGGCAAGTGCAAACGTGCAACCCTGTTATGGCTCACAGCTGCGAGCAGGGCATTGAGAAGTAACCAGTATTCCCATAAAAACACGCCGTAAACTCAATGCAACAAAGCAAAGCGTGCACTCACACCTGTGCCACGTACAGAGCGCCGAGGGGCCCATCTGCCTAAATCAGGGAGCTACTGTGGCATTTTGGGGCCAAATAAAAGGAGTGACGAGCCCTGCATGGCTTCAGTGTGAAACAGGGGAGACGTTGGGCTGACACATGGGTCGCTCCAGATTGACACTGGTTTAACCGGCGCTTAGTAATTAGTCTGTTCAAAGCATGAGTCTCTGCTGGAAGAAAGTATTAGCGCAGCTCAAACCCCTCTGAGATCTGTATGGTGTGCAATGTTATTTATGGGTTACTTGTATTCCATTAATAGCGACTCTGGGGTTTGGCATGGGGGCATCGCTTGTGGGGCAGAGGCTTCCCTTGGGCAAGGGGAGGCAGCCTGAGAGCCTCCGCTTTTTTCCTCTTCCCTAGCCACGCAGCCAGCATCTCCGCTCTCCTCTCCCACTGCTCCCCAGCAGCGGCTGCCGGTGAGGCTGGTTGGGGACGGCTTTGTCCCCCTTCCCCCCTGCAGACCTCGCTGGCGCAGAGCGGCGGGTGCCTGCTCCCCAGCTGCGGTTCGCCCAATCCCAGTCTCACACACCCATCACCCTTGGGGCATTTCGTGCCTCTTCCCCCCCCAAAACTGCTGCATGGGGTAGGAAAGGGCTTGTGCAGAGAGGGGACAAAGCACCCTCCACCCCAGCGGTCCCCGGGGAGACCTTTGCTCTGTGCTTGGCCCTTAACAGCCGGCGCATCCAAAGGCAAACTCAGCCAACGCTCCTTTTACTGAGGGTCGGGGACGTGCCGAAAGGAGGTGGTGCCTCCGTGTGAAACCGGGGAATAGGGGAAAATCAGTTCACAGCCGGTGGCTTAGAGACGCTGTTGTTTTTTTTTTTTTAAAAGAGTCCGTGCTGTGTTTAGCACCAAAACCTAATTTGCTCATCACAGCTTTGCATGGGGCTCAGGCAGAGGCGCATCGTCGGGGAGCCCCGTCCCTCAGACGCACCATCAGGAGGTGTGATCCTGCCCGGTTGATGGTCCCATTGCCTTTCACCCCTCTGACGAGGGCCCGCACCCAAGGCCCTTCACGCTACAAAGCCCCAAGGCTTTCTGCTATAAAGCTAGCCGCCTTCAGTACAAAGTTAATTCTCTTTGGTTCTCAATGATGCCACCATTCATAACAAATAGTCCATGATAATAAATACCTCGGTGAGTTCAAAAGATTCTTAAACAGCCTTAATAAAAAAAAAAAAAAAAAACACCAGGAAAGTGCAATTTGGTTCTGTTCTTCACCACTTTTCTTCTCTCCTCTTTGCGGAAGGTGACAGCTACGTAACTTTTACATTTCAAAGATCCACATCTCATTGTATGTAGAGAGGCAGGCTGAGCGCTTTGTGTTTTCCTTAGTTTTGTCCAGCGGTTGTCCCACTAACCAGCCTCCCGCCAAGGGAAAGGGATTTCTCCCTTCGCCTGCTGACAGCATTTTCGCTTTGAAAGCGAGAGTTGACTGCTTCTTAATTAGTGCTGTCATGAGCTGGTCACTACGGGTTGGGAGTCTCGCGAAGGAGCTCAGCTATTCACTCCTGCTTGCGGCTGGCGCGTCCTGGGGATGCGAATCCAGCACAGCCTCAGCTGCTACTGCCGGCAGCTCCTGGGGATTCTCCTAATGGCCCGATTTAAACCATGAAACACGTCTCAGAAGCCTTGCAAATAAACGCAGGGCACTTTATAAAAAGCGCGGAGATTGATATGTTATAAAAGAGAGTTTCCTTTCAGACCCCAGGTATCCCGAGGTGCTTTACAAAATAATGTTAGGGGCCTGCCAGCTTGGATTTTGCCGTTACGATTCTGCTCGTGAAGCCGCTCGCCCAAATACTGCTCAACCACGCAAAAAAAAAAAAAAAAAAAATCATTACACTCTAAAGAATATACATTACCTATTTGCAGAGGAACATGTGAAATTATTACTATCACTAGTATTTGTGTTTATTACAAAAGCACCTAAAAAGAGTCCCGGGCCAGGTGGTGCGCTGCAGTATGTGCTACACGAAGCAGAGCAAATGATGGGACCATAAAGTGACAGCAGTGTCACCTCCAGCCCTGTCCTCCATCACCGTCTTATTTCACCCATGAAGTACAACAAAAGCAATTCCCCCAGCCAGCATCTTTCACAACCAGACAAGTGGATGCGCCTAATGCTTTCTAAAACTCCTCCTTTTTTTTTTTTTTTGCTTAAACAATGTTTTATCTTGAAAGTATTAGCAGCAAACAAAGATGAAGACTTTTTGACCAGACTACGTTGCAGTCAGCATCCCTCCATCTCCCATAGTGCGGATTCCCGTCCGATTGCTGGGCTTACAAACATGCATATTTTCCTTTGTGTGTTGGTTTGAATCCACACAAAATAAAGGATAAATTTCCTTTGAAGAAAGTGGGAAAGCAGTATGGCAACAAGCCGAGGTAGGTATTGAGTTACTTTCTGTAATTCAT
The DNA here is from genome assembly GCF_018139145.2 of Gymnogyps californianus. Lineage (NCBI taxonomy): Eukaryota > Metazoa > Chordata > Aves > Accipitriformes > Cathartidae > Gymnogyps > Gymnogyps californianus. The sequence goes on along the minus strand of NC_059489.1, from coordinate 3,181,740 downwards.
ATTTTCTCTAATGAGAGGCTTGCAAGAAAGATATTCCTCTAGTCGCCCTTCAAGTCAGACAGGTATAACAACAAGTACACCAGACAGGTATATGTAATCTAGAGATGGCTTTGAACCAGCTCCCAGGATACGAGCACTCCTGAACTTTAAAGGTATTTAGATCCAAATCTGGATTTGTGCTTTGTGGTTGACCATTTATCCCACTCCCCCACCACATGATGTGTATGTATATATTTTTTTTTTTCAACAATGACCCAGATCAAAACATGAGATGTTAACAACTTTCGACTTCAAGGCAATTGTTGGCATCTCAGTTTTCTGACTTACGTTTGTAAAAAGGAGGGGACTTAGACAAATGTGCCTCGCATATGACTTGTGGCATTTTCCTGAAAATATTACTCCATTTTGCAGATTAGCCCAGCTCAAAACAGTTAGAAAATAGAAGAAAATACAGGAATACAGTAGGAACACATGTAGTAGATGCAATAGCCTGTGTGATTCCTGTGCCAGAGCACTTTATCAAATCCTTTTTTTTTTCTGCTAGGATCAGCACAGTAATTTCCTAGTGCTTGAGACAACCTCCAATATGAGACTGGAGACGAGACAAGGATCCTGAACAAATAAAGGATTCCCTGACATTAGCTTGATACCTTCCTGGGAAAATCAGAATTTCAATGAATTTATCAAGAGGTTTTCAGGCCAGGAGGAAGGGTAATAAAGATACAGAGTTCAGGCCAAAGCAGCTTCCCGAATGCAGTCCAATAACTTGCAGATCTCAGATGAGAACAATTCTTTTAATCTTTTAATGGCATTTCATATTTATTACTCTACAGAGTGATTGCAGATACTTCGGGTAAGCTCTGCCTGTGTAGCTACACCTGCCTGCACTAGCCACGTCATGGGTTTCTGCTCCTTGGCTGAATAAGCTTGCAAACATCCCGCCCTGAACATTTCTATGAATTAAAACAATTAGTTCCCATGAATTCATCGTGGATGCACCTTTGAAGTTCTCCTTCTGTGAGCATCGGGGTCATTAAGAGTCATTCGCTGCAGCGACTGCGGGAAAGGAGTCGGGAATCGGAGGGGTAAGGACAGCCAAGGAGTCAAGGTGTAATTTGTAAACCTGATAATCAGCTTAGAAGAAAGCGTCCCACAGGATTTCGTGGCATCACTTGTGATGTTTTCACAGTGGGTATGTATTACAAGAGCGGACAATGGGATCTCTCAAATCTTTTAGGTCTTTTATCTCTACAATTACATTTTCAATAGGCTTTAAAAATACAAGACCTCTCATTAATTTTCTCTCTCAATGGGAGAAGCACCCATGAAACTACAAGCTAAATTTGGCCCTTGAGCTAAATTTGGTGGCTCTCGCAACGTGGAAAGCCTAGGCTGTGCTAACAGGGAAAAAAAATTTCTTGGAAGAGGAACTTTTCCTTCTTTTGAAGTCAGAATGGATTTGCAAGGGTCTTATGTGATGAGGGGACAGTTTTAAGTAGAGGGGTATGTGTATAATTTTAACCATGTAAATAGTCTTTTGCAGCCTGGGAATCTTCAGACTTTTCAAGGCTTTAAGAAGTTGGCACTGCATACTTGTTAAAATCAGTTTAACCACTTGCCAAGAGGTTTAAAGAAAGACGACACCTATTTTGCATGAATAGTAATATTACTCTGACAAATTTAGTTATACTAATGGGAGAGTTTAAAGAATATGCTCCTGCCCATGATGGATTTTTTTAAGGCAAATAATAAGGTTCTGGAGGGTGTAACCTAAAATAGACATTTCATAAAAGATTCATCCTTGAACAAAAATGTCATGAAAGCATGAAATGAAAAATAGACGACAATCAGAATTCCTCTTGAAGTGCTTTGTAGTAATTATTTTAAAAAATCCTCACAAAAGACTCTTTTCAATTGCAGAATAGCAAGTGAGGTCTGTATGGTTCAAGGCCAAATAATTTCTGCAATGGAAAAAAACAGCTTCAGTTCTTCAGTTCTGATGTAAGGTATTTTAAATGGGCACGAGCTTCAATTATGGCTTTCTTTTCCCCAGCTTCTGTGGGACATGAATTGCCCACAGATAAACCCCCTGCTCTGCAAAGTGATGACCAACATCATTTGCAGCTCTAACGCTCCTGATTCCACAGTGACACCGAGTATCACAGCCTTCGGATAAGGGTCAGGGAGCTTGTGGCACCGCATATGGGGCTGGAGACACCTCTTTGCCAGTCGTGCTGGTGGATGGAGCCTGCTCCTGGGTGACTTAGAGTAGACCAGGTTGGGAAGGTTGGACCCTTTCCTCTCTCCTGCCTCCTTTGTGTCCTGCTTGCACCCCACAGACCCCACAACCAGCTCTTTGGTCTTCCAGCACATTGCTGGAGGGTGAGAGGTGGCCACGGAGCAGTACTATACTTCCAGCCCTTGTCCTCCTCATTGCTGCAAGGAGGAGGCTATGAAAGCAGCATCTCCCCAGCTCTGGAGAGGGGTGTCGTGGAGAGAAAGATGGAACAAGCAGAGATGCTTAAGAGCCAAGCACGGATGGCTAGACACCATGATAGCATCTAACAGTTGTGATCAGAGGAGCATCTAATGACAGCACTACTGATACTATCCTTAGATATCACCTTAAATTACTACCATGGTGGAACCACGTCATCACCACCATTGTGGTGATGGATCTGCTCTAGATGAAGACGTTTTCCTATGACGAAGTTGCGCTTTTAAGTCATTCAAATTGTAAATATGGTCTGGAAAGTGTCAGCAACTGGAGAATCAGCCAGGATTCATCCCATATCAAAGAAATACTGCTGATCCATACCACCACGAGGCTTTGCTACCTCAGGTCTTAGCGGTGGCCCAAGCGGAAGCTGGTGGGAGCAATACGTATATGAAATAACCCTCAAGTAGCTCCAAAAGCCCAACTGCCAGCTGAGCCTACTGCGCTTCCCCTTGGAAACAGGCCCGTTCCTGCCTGTTTGGGGTTTTTTGTAGCGATGCCCAAGCAGCACAAATGGGTGAGAATCAGTCAGTAGCCTGCTGGCACATTGGCGAGCGCTCACCAGTGCCTCGACATGCAGGGTCCTGCTCGGCGGGGAACGACAGCGAAGGGCAGAGCGAGCCAGGCTTGGCTGCCGACATCTCCCACCCATCCTTCCCTATCACCCAGGGCTATTTCACACTGTCTGAGCTCACCACGCTTTCATCTCTTTATTTTCCCTTCTCATGTCTCGTGCAGGAAAAGGCATTTCCCGAGCTGCCAAAACCCAGCCTCGCGTCGCCGGCAGGTGCTGGATGAGACCTCTGCGCCGCGGGGAGTGAGCACAGACCTCGGGTGCAGCCGCGATTTCCCAGCTCCTCAGCAGGGAAGAGCCGCTTGCGCATCCACGGCACCACCAGTTCCCATTCCGGAGCGTGCCCGCGCCTCTGCTGAGCGCCGAGACGTGCCGGCCGCCAGCAAGTGGCCGTTCCCCTCCCTCTGGGGGGGTCACTGAGCAGTGCAGGATCAGTCTCCGGGGAGAAGAGGAGTAGGCAGAGCAAGACAAAGGGTTGACATTGCTTATTGTATGTACAAATGTTGGTGTTTTTTAATGTATGCAGCTTCACTCCAAGACTACGCTGTGCTGGCCTCGCCCAGAGGAGCCAGACTTACTCCCCAGCATCCCCGAAACGCGGGTGACAGGGGCGTCATTCTTCACTGGAACAACAGCGACTTGTTCACAGCTCAATACCAGGCTGGTAAAACTCTGAATTTTCAAGTGTGTTTGAGTTGGGGCTTAGCTAAACAAAACTCATTTTCTAAGGCAGGCCAAGGGATTCTCACAAGCTGTATGCCTCTACGGCCCCAGCTCAGACCTGCTCCCCGCCGTCCTTTCCCCCAGCATCCTTTCCCCTCTCTCTTCTTGTTTATGCTATTCGCCCCTTTGGCAATTCTAATTTTGCACTGAAAATCCTCCTGGTCCTTCTCAAACCTAGGGCTGACCTGCGTTTAAGACTGCAGTGTTTGAAGCAGAACCTATTCCCCACCAGAAGATTTTAATTTTAAGCTAACTGCTGTGCTTTGTTTCCAAATGCTTTATTTAAAATTACTTCAATGTGTAGCTTTCCGAAAAATTATTTTCCCTTTTCTGAGGCTTTTCTGGCTTCGGATTTTTCCCTCCCAATTTTTTGGACTTCTCTTTCTTCTTTCCTGAGGAAATACTACCCCCGAACCAGATCTCCTGCAAACTGCCTCTGGACTTTCCCGCAGATGTGTAACCTCTCCGTGCCTCAGTTTACATAGGTGTAAAAACCCAGGGAACATCATTTCCCTGCCTCAAAGAAGTACGGTGAAACTTAATTAAACTAACTAATGCCTACAAAGGGATCCCGTATCCTCAGGTGGACAATCTATATGGAAAACGCACTTCTAAGAGAGTGCTATAAGTGCTTCAAGACGAAGATATAACAACAGGAGATCACAGGGACTTGGCTGCACTCCTCCTCCTCCAGCAACAGCACGGGCTGTGCATCTGTTTCCCCCGAGGGACTTGTTCAGAGCCTGTGGAGGGAGAGCACCGAGGGGAGCCAGGCGCCCGCTCTCGCCCCCCGGGATGCTCTCTGGCAGGGGACGTGGGACCGAGCAGCGGCAGCAGCACCTTCATGCAAGGGTTGTGCTCGACTTTGGTGGAGCTCCTGGCCTGGTGCTGGATGGCACCAAGAGCTCACGCAGCAGACGCCAGGTCTCCCCTTCCTCCCGAGCCCCTTCAAAGACCTTGGAAATGAATGAAAAGCAGTGCTCCTGTGATGTGACAGCAAGAGGAGAAGTGCTTACGATCAAGGAGGAGCAAAAGGCGGTGAAAGCAGCAAGGTGCTCAGCCTGGGTTTAATGCAGCTCCTGCCCCGAGGTGGCAAGGGAAGCTGCGAGATGGTGCAAGTCCTGGAGAGGGACTGGGGACCATGCTGGAGGCTGAACCCCGTGAGCCTCCAGGGAGGAAGAGGTGACCCAACTTGCCGCTGCCAGCGGGCAGTGCCATGCTGCGTGGTACGAGCCTTGCCTGGGGGCTGCGCTGCACCCATACCCCAGTGCACCTGAGCACCCATGGGGAGCCACCAGCAGAGCGGCTGCGCTGTCACCGGTGCCTCGGTCTGCACCGAGCATCACAGCAGGGACAGTTCAACACAGAATGAGCCCAGGTTGCAACGCAGAGCTGTACACACATACGCTGTTGGGTTTTTAAGGGTTTGCTCCTTCCCTTGCAATGGGTTTTTGGAGCAGGCTGCTGTCCCTCGCTCCACGGCACTCTGATCTGTTGGGTACCGCTGCCCTCCACCTCCTCCTCCTCCTGATGCATCGGGTAACTCTTCCCAGGGGAAGTTAACTATGTCAATATGTAAGAACACAACCCAAAAGCAAAAAAAAAAAAAAAAAAAAGTTACATTTTCTGAGAGGCAACAACATACCTGCCACTCTCTCTAAGCAAACCTATGCTGCCTACGTGATAAACACAAGCCCATGACTCTTTGCAAGTACAAGTAAGTGCATATTTCATTACAATGACATTCCAGCCACCTACAACAAAAATAATTAATGACTGCTTAATGGCCCCAATGGTTGTTTTTTTTTTTTTTAAGCACATGAATAGATTAAACTTTATTCCCAGTGAAAAGGAAAAGCTATAGATCATTTTGAGCTGGAACAAATAGATACTATATTATTCCCTGTTATGTATTTATCTAAGTCAGTAATTTCTGAATGAGCAAAATAAACTTAACAAGTGCTGTATTTTTCCTCAGTGTTTCCAGAAATGCTGTTCTACATTCTTCAGGCAGAAGAAAACACTATTTTTGGTTTAAAACAGTTTCACGAGATGCCAGTGGAAAAGGAAGCTAAAACAACCCCAGGTGACAGGAGCTGTCTGCGGCTATCGCGATGCAGCAGCTATCGGCATCCACCAGTACCTGCAGTAACCCCATTCCTGAACAGCCGGATCTGTGGCAAGAGTGGTCGGGATGCCACGGGATGAAAAATGTTGTTGTAGATGCAACACACCATATTTACAGTTAGATGGGAATATTGCACTTGCCACACATAGTATTGCGTTCCTCTCTCAAAGGACGTCGTTGCTGAGAGAGGCTTTGCCAAGGCTGCTAAAGTCCATGGGTGCAAGCGCGTTTTTCTGGCGCCGTTAAGCCGGCAGTGGTGCATCCCACCTTCGGCCAAAGCTCAGCCAAGCGCCCACCATGAACCAGTAAGGATGCTACACAGCAACGCCAAAGAGCGTAAGCTGTTGAAGGAGGATCAGCAAGACCACTGCCACATCTAAGCACGCGAAACCATTGCCATACAAAAAGGATTGCTTTGGAAAAAGCCTGAAGGAGTTCAATTTGTTTCCTGGGTTCAGAAACCTCAGGTTTCCCATGCTGGAGCTTTACTCTGCCATGGCACCCTCCTCTTAACACTTCCCACTATCCTCGAGTGACAGAAAAACCCTTAGAGCCACTGGCCTCTCTCACTGGCTTTTTAAGAGAAGCATCAACAAGAGTTTTCCCACATCCCTTGGACACTGGTGTTTTCTTTCTTAATTTCTCAGTCCATCTCACGTGATTTAAGCAAGATCTGGGCCAGCCATATGGAAGAGTTCGGGAAATCCCTGTGTTTCTGTGCCAGGCGAGCACGTCCCTGGTGATTGGGGATCACAGGTAATTAGAAATATCTGAGGTGCACTAGTTATTGTTACGTGCTGCAGGTTTATTGCCAAGTGTTGCTACAATATTTATGAAGTGGTTTGCATTCCTGTGCTAGACTGACACATTTTGAGCAGCCATAAACAAATCATCTTTTCAAGTGGAATTTAAAGCTGTTTTGCAGCATTGTGTTCTCTAACAGCCGCATCACTTTTAAGGCAGAAACGTTCAAAGTTCAAGTCCTGCAAGTGCATTTACTACTCCATTACTACCACTAGCAACAGCATTACTCAGCTGGAGAACAGGTCTAGATCCCATCTCACCACCGGTATCGCATCCATCCAGCCTTTTCACAAGCTCTGTTTTAAACTAGGCTGTATTTCTCCTGACTGGCTCTATTTGGGGAGGCGTTTCAGGACCTTACTTCCCTGAAGGCTGCAAACATCTTCTACATTTCAGCCTACGTTTGCAAAGTGAACTTGTGCATTTTCCCTGCCCGGGATGAGCTGTGTTCTCCGAGTGCATCCTAACCTCTCCTTATCGATTTTCACCCTGGCTGCTCTTTCAACGTACATTTTCCTCCATTTACTGCTCTATTCCCAATTCCACTCTTCCCTTCAGTTCCTAGTGAGGGGATGAAGACCTGGTGATGCTTTGCTAATTTTCAGCCAGCTCCAAAACTGTACATAAGAAACACACCTACAGGTTCAGGTACCGTTGAGCAATCTCAGCGCTTAGCTCCAAACACAAGATGAGTCTCACTGGAAAGTTAAAGCCAGCAAAAAGCTCTTAAAAGGCATTTAAAAAGTAAAACACAAACTCCAAACAGCCACCATGGGGATAAAATTTTCAAGTGACAGTTTAAACTGTCAAACGTTAATATATGATACTATTTATTGCCTTCCATTGGCTACCTTCGACACGTCACCCATCACACTAATGGCCATCCTGTTATTAACCATGGATTTCATGGTCATTAACTTGAGTTCAGCAAGTCACAGATGACTTTATTAGGCATGACTTTGATAATCACCATTTTAATTGCACAAGCTGTCCTCTATGCCCACCCCGAACGCAAGCTATTTTTAAGTTGAAGCAACATTATCCTTTCTATTGGGCAGCTCAGCGTGCCATCACACGGGGCACTTTGCCAGCAAAAGAAACTAAATAAAATAATTCAGGGTAAGGGCTTACCCATTTCTGTGCTGCTTTGGGGTACAAGCCACATCTGATAAGGCAGAAGTGGGACCACAAGAACCACATTCTGCTCAAGGTTTTAATAAAAAGACTAATGGAGAAAGGAAGGGAGATGGGGCTCAGTCAACAGACTGGATCAGGCTCACGGCCACCAAGTCCAACAGGCGGTCAACAACAGAGAACAAACCTGTCTGCTTCAAAAAAAATACAGAAGAAAAGCCTTTTACAAGCAATCGTGTAGCAAGTGGCTGTGCCTACCCTACAGAGGTAGCGCAAGCAGGTTGCATCAGGAGCAACCACCACATTGACATTGCTAAAGCATAAACTGTCCTGCTGCAAATTTCCCGCTCCTTACACCATTCCAGACCCCCAAGCTGTTGTGTCCAAGATGGGCAAATCAACCCTCTTGGCTGGGTCTGAGGGAAGCGATCCTCTCTTTCAAAGAGAATGTGGTTTAAAACTAAAACTGAAGTGGGGGCTATGCTAGTCATGCACTTGGCCAGCAGCTTTGGCGCTAGCCTATGCCTCAAGTACAAAGCATCATCTCCCCGTGCGTTATCATCGTTAACAAAGCACAACTGTTCTTATCGCTCAGCCTCTCCGGGCAAGAGGTTCCCTCCCCATTGCCTCATCAGCTCTTCAAACACCAACCCTTACAGACCTGGATTTCCATGCGAAATGGTGACCTATAGCGAAAGACACCCCCCAGCACTCTGCCCTCATTCTTTGTGCAATGGAGATAGTACAACTTGTTTCGAATATCAGAATTATAAAAACCACCCCCAAACCCAAAATCTAAACAAACAAACACAACACCTCCAAACAAAACAGAAAAAAATAGTTCTCAAAGTTCATATTTTTCTTACTACACCGTGACCAACGCGGAATATGATTTTTTGTGAAACTTCAAATTTTGAAGTGTAAGAAAAAGTGGATAAATATCCACCAAACTGGATTCCATACCAAGCTAGGCTGTACGACCGGCACCGACAAATTCATTTCTGCATGAACTGCTTTAAAGCACATTCACATCCTCAGGGCGTGCAAATGCGAGGTTACCACGCTGCAGCTGACACAAGTCCCGATATAATCCTCAGCTCAAAAAAAAAAAAAAAAAAAAAAAAAAAAAAAAAAAAAAAAAAAAAAAAATCTCCCAGCAACTAAAGCACAGCCTTCCCAGGTCAACAGATCTTTCCACAGGCACAGGAAGTCTTCATGGATATACTGCAGGACCGCAGCCTTAGATCTCCCGTTCAATCACAGATGTATCACTTCTGCATTTTATATAGACCCTTCCTGATAACTTTTATTGAACAGTTTAAAAACATAATATAGCATGTGATAAATAACTGTGTTAGCTCTGCATACATGAATGGCTTTAACTTGCAGCTTATACTTAGTAATGAATGTCAGAGTATGTGTTAATAAAAAATTAAATCACCATAGCGGGGTGTCAGGATACATACTTTTGTAACCTAATGCTGTTAAGTTTTCGTGTCATGTGAACTGTAATATACAGTAGCAAGGAACAGGCATTCCTATTCCCTTTGGATTGTACAGATGTTTTGTGCTCCCAGAGAGCATTCTAAAGAGAGACATACGCTCTTAGTATGTATCTATTATAACATTATTAGCCACACTCCTAATTAATCCTTAGGAATTCCAGGCATTTTTCATTTAGTTCTTAGCAAAGGAAAGGGGGAAAAAAAAAAAAGGTGCCTTAACAACTATTTGCGTCGTAGAGTTCATAAATGAGCCCATCACCCTATACCAGAACTGCTATAATTTTATCGGAATGAAAACCATTCTCTTTGATCTCCTCCAGTTCTTAAATCCAGCAGTTGTGTATTCAAACATCAATGGAAATGTGGTTTCAAGCTTCCTCTTTCATTATCTTTCTCAAAGATAAAAAAGAGCAAAAGAAAAAAAAGTTCTGAGCTTTAGAGATGAGGCAATATTTTTACAGTAATTTCTTTATCTGATTTCATCCTGTTTACAGAAGCTGCTGTTTGGAAGATTCCCCCTCCCCACTACCATTTTCGAGATGGCTTTTCTTTAAATAAACTTATATTAAAAAATAGAACAGACAACAGAGTAAGCTTCCTGCTTGCTCTTTATTGTAAAGCAGATAAGGTTGCTAAATGCTATGCTATCTGACTTTGGTTCAGTGCGTGACCTACATGGATCAAGATGGAGATTTAATGATTAAACTTAACTCCTTTATCTTCAGCAAAGTGGGGGAGGAAAGAGTACCCAAACAAACTACTTATGTTCTGGCACGATAGAATTACGGTTCAACACAATAATTAACTATCCGACACATTCCTGCAAGGCTGCAGATGTCATTGATGGCTCCGAAATGCCCCCTCTCTGTTGTCATAACCCAGAGCTCTTCTCAGTAGCCAAAACAAGCATGTACTCTAAAGAGGATCACGGTTGGCAAAATGCATTTCGTCCCTTCTCAGCAGATTCATACAGGCCACAGGTGCGTTTCATGGTTCATATAGAACCGATAGAAAAATTTAGGAGCAAATTCAATTAAAACAAAACAGGTCCTTGATCTACCGAACCCGCAAAACAGTTTAATCTCTTCCGTCCAAGGCCCTGGACTCCAATCTCTCTGTTAGCTTCTTCACAGCTCTTGAAACATATCTTGATCTCTCACAGCCAGATAACACAGCCCGTTTCACTGACTGTTACGCATCCAGTGTCTCTGGACAAACTAGGAGAAGACATAGCCCTCTGGGTGGTTCCCAGGCTGCTCCTCCTGCACCCTATCAAGCCCATTGCAAGTAGATCCTAAAAATCTTGAAACAATCTGCTACAATACAAACTTCAAAAGGGCTGGCACTTTAGTTTTGATGGGTAGTAAAAACTACATGTACTTATGCATGCAGCTCTCATGCAAGAAAAAAGACCGGCAATGCATCCCCAAAACCCAAGCAAACTCGACGTCCAACCTAGGTTCACCATAGGGCCTCCTGAGTTTTGTAAGCATACAGATCAAACTGTGGACACTGGCAGTGGTTTTTATTTTTGCATGAAAGCCACATGACATGCAGCAAGTTTAATGAAGCTTGTTCTTAGCATTATTTCAAACCTCCAGGGCTGCTGTCACCCACATGGATCAAAACAGCAGGATTTATTTGCATCAACTCCCACTGGAAACAAAAAGCAGCAGCCATCAGCCCCAGCTTCTGCAACATTCAGAAAAGCAACAAGCTCCCTGTACCTCCAATACCAAAAAGATGAGGATTACACCAAAAGCAGAACTCACTCTCCTCCTTGGAGCACCAAAGTTCATTAAAGGAAAGAACAAATTTAGACTCTTACCTTCCAAAAATCCCCACAGAGCTGCAAGACCAGCTATTTCAGGTGCCCAAGGAGTTTCCCTGCCAGGAGTCCCCCGGCAGCCCCAGCAGCACTCACTCCTCACCCACCCGGGAGCATTTACCTTAATTAACAAACCCCCAGAGAGCTGAGCAAAGCATTTCTGCCCCCTCCTCCCCCCCAAGTGTCAGCATAAGAACCCAGCTGCCCCTGGTCAGAAGGGCTTAATCACTATTAAGGGGTTCACAGGAAAACTGGTTTTGCCCTGCCACCTCCTCTGTGCTGGAGTGGGGTGGGAAGAGCAGTTGTGCTTGAGCTATGCTGCTGGGTGGCTCTTCCACTTGCTGATAAACAGCTTTGATGAAAACTGAAGTCAATTTTGTCACTTCCCAGAGCACTTTTCTCCCATCTTTAATGGCCTTCCTATGTTCCCCACCTCCCTTTGGCCACGTAATAGTATAACATCCCAAAAGTTTGACTAGGAAACCTAATACCAGCTTAATCCTATAGACCATTCCTGGCTAAAAGTGCTGGAAGGAAGCAGCCTGCAAACGCAATGCTTGCCCCTCATCAGGGGAGAGGAATTTCATCCTGGAATGCCACGAATGCTGTCGCAGCCAGAAACTGAGCTGCTTCCAGAAGATGCTCTTTAGTACGAGGGGAGATGCTGCAGCGGCGGCTTTCAGGCAGCTCTTCAGTTACGTTATGTTGGCCTTTGCATCCCCTGGTATTAGATCATTGTCTGTCTTGTTAGCACTGAAAAGTTTGTAGCTTTAGATTCCTCCAGACAACCATCACAGCTTGACATTTTAGTGCGAAGGAATCAATTAGCTAGTGATGGGAAACCAGGCTTTGGTATAAAAAAAAAAAAAAAAAGAGGGGACAACACTCACTGATTAGCCCTATTGCTCCCACGTCTTTCTAAAGAAGTGTGCGAAGAAGAGTGGATTTAGGGGGATAGCCTGGATGGAGAGATGCTGTAATGAGCTAAAGCTGTCTTGGGCTGAGGGATGGGAATTTAAGAGGATGCCCAAGTCAAACGTCAGGGACTAGTTTGAGAGTCATATATGGAGTAGCGAACATGAACTACCCTGGTATTTGGGGACATCTGGTCTCAAAGCTGATTCAGTTTCTAAACTTCGTTATAAAGCTTCTTAAAAATTGAAGCATGAGGCATTTGGCAGGGGAGAGCCAGAAGAAGGTAGATTTTTCCAACCTTGTGGAAAGAAAATCAGAAGTACTTCCATGCTGCCACATGCACCGTGTTGCTTGTCACGCTGATAGATTGGGGACATTGCATGAAATAAAATAGAAAACAATTAAATGGCACGTGACTCTGGGAGGGGGTAGGTTTACTTTGCAGGATTTGCATCAACATTTTCTTTGGCTTCGATCCAGGCAGCTCAGCACCCCTTTGAGTCACTTAAACAAACCCAACTTTGAAAGCAAAACTCTGTCAGAACTTCTGAGTCTCACCCAGCTTCACGTTCACATCAGGGGAATGGTAAATTGCACGGGAGGTGGTCGCGAGGGCCACAAATCTTCTCTGAAGGTCTCTGCTCTTTTCACACACGTGAAAAAATTCATAGCAGTCTTCACGTGGTTTTTAAGCTTTGTGATGAAGATTCAACACAGCCTCGTACAATCTAATGCCAAGCTTTCTGGACAGGGTTGTAATGGAGCAATAAAGCTCAGCTCCACCTTCAATTCTCTGCTAAGTTGAAAGGAGATGGTCAGATCGGGGATTTCGTTCAGCACGTTCTAGAAGAGGGGTGTAGGGGGATCTAATGTTGGTCCAGATGTGCCCTCCTTTGCCTGACGCTGAGCAGTCCATGGATGATCTAGGGCTTGACTCCACACTCACCAGTGACAGAAGTTTTGGTGGATGGGTAATAGGCAACCTGGTGCATATTAAAAAACAGCTATAGGTTTGTTCCAGCAGATAGCTATGATTTGTCTATTTTATGGCAAGGTTTGCAAGTGTAGAGCAAACTTTTTGTTCTGTAAAGTTCAGAGCAAGCTGCTGGCTCACCCTAATAACAATATTTGGGGCCTTGTGATTATTTTATTTAGAGCTTTTTTGCAATTAACCTCGGCCCTAAAAATCTTTCTGTTTTGATGAGGTTATCTTCATACGCTGCAAGTTGAAAGGGGGCTGTGACAGCTACGCATATGTATTATAATCATATTTGAGCCATTTTTGTTCTTCATCTGTTTAATGTCATCTGCGCTGCCAAAGTAGCTAAGCTCCTTCAGGGTGAAACTGCATAATGGGAACCGACTTTCCTGATTTACTGTCTCTGTATGCAGCTATGTTAGTGATGCACTGCTGGATCAGTCTGAGCTCTTCTATCCTTATGTCCTGGTTTCAGCTGGGATAGAGTTAATTTTCTTCCTAGTAGCTGGTATAGTGTTATGTTTTGGATTTAGTATGAGAATAATGTTGATAACACACTGATGGTTTTAGTTGTTGCTAAGTAGTGCTTATACTAAGTCAAAGATTTTTCAGCTTTTCATGCCCAGCCAGCAAGAAGGCTGGAGGGGCACAAGAAGCTGGGGGGCACACAGCCAGGACAGCTGACCCCAACTGGCCAAAGGGATATTCCATACCATATGACGTCATGCCCAGTATATAAACTGGGGGGAGCTGGCCAGGAGGGGTGGATCACTGCTCGGGAACTAACTGGGTATTGGTCAGCAAGTAGTGAGCAATTGCATTGTGCATCACTTGTTTTGTATATTCTAATTATTTTTTATTATTATTATTATTGTAATTTTATTATTATTATTATCATTATTATTATTTTCTTCCTTTCTGTCCTATTCAACTGTCTTTATCTCAACCCACGAGTTTGGGTGTTTTTTCGATTCTCTCTCCCATCCCACTGGGCGGGGGAGCGAGCGAGCGGCTGCGAGGTGCTTAGTTGCCGGCTGGGGTTAAACCATGACACCTTATTACTCAATTACCATTACTTTTACAACTGAATGTTAACCTTATGATAACCATTAGCTGCTGTCAGTTGTTGCATGTATACAACAGTCTCTGTAACAGTTTAAACTGAAATAAATTGGAATTTGGTTCTGAATTTAAATCCAAACTTGGATTTACCCAGCACTTTGGAAGAGCTATAAGGCCATAAGCAAGAAGGTTTAACCTGGTAAGTAACTGGGATGAGGAAGAGTTTGCACGGAGGCAGGTCCTTCCTCGCTGTTTGACTCAGACCCTTTCTTGGGACATGCAGACAGACACCGCTCTCACACCGCTGCTGCTCCCACCTAAAGTTTTCAAGTCTGGATCCCTTTCACACATATGTGATCAAGCTGTGCATGTGGGGTTAGCTCCAGCCTCCTGGAAAAGATGAGTGGATGGGGGTGTGTGGAGGGGGAGTTTGCATCATGTGTTCTGCTTTAGACTTTTTCGCTTGCCAGTTAATAAACGTAAAAGTCTGCCTCCAGAAGTGCCTACGCCCCAAAGTCGCAAGCGATGGACAACAAGAGGCTGGAGTTACGGGATGTTGGTGACTTGCAACAGATGGGCCTCTTCTTGCTGCCCTGCTTCATGAAGCCATCCAGAAACTTGCTTCATCCTGAAGCTGTTTGGGGGAAAAAAGTTCTCAGTGGGAGTGGGGAAAGTTTAATTTTGTCCCCTGACCTGTGTGGCAGATCTGTGTTCGCCTCCGCTAGCACCGTGAGCTCCTTTCTCATCACCTCTGCGTTCCCCTTCGCCTCCTTTGCCGCTAAGGGAGCACTGACAATATGCTCTCGTACTTCAAAAACATACCACAAAAATTCATTTCTTAGGTCCTTCTCATTTTCCTTCATGTCCTCTGAGTACAGACATTTAACGACATAGAACTGTAATTGAAGCAATTACTTTAACACAGAGGCAAACGCAGGTTCTAGCACCCTCCCAGAGAGGCTCTTAGTGCATTTGCTTAATGCGTTTAATTACAGTTGTTAATATGACAGATTGATAAGACTTTTGACACCTTCTGTTTAGGTTGGGATGTTCTGGTACTCAGCAAATGCTCCAAAGATGCTTGGAAGAAGCAGCCTGCACAGGAAGCACTGTTACTGAGTCAAACCCGTATCCCAGGGCATGGTATCAAATTAAAATGATTTTTTTCTTCTCTTTCCAATAGGGAGTTTTTCCTCCTTCTCCTCCCAGCGTGAATGTGGATGTATGAGCGATGAACAGCAATGGGAAAGGAAATGCAGAGAAACCACACAACACTTTACTGGGGCTTTAGCAAAATATTATCATTCTTAATGTTTGTTGGCATGTGGCAATTTTCTTTGAACCAGGGATAGTTTAAATTCCTTTTTGCTTTGAAGACTTAATTTTCTCCCATAAAGATTATGGAGACTGTCTTGGATAATTTTAGGACTCAGGCACATTATTTGCTGAGCTCAGGCATGTTTTGCACCATGTATATTTTATTTGCCACCTGCCAGCTAGTGTCCACATGTTCCCAAAGTCTAGAGGTCACAGACAAATCCCAAGCAAAGCCATTTGCTATGGCCCACACCCTGCATTGGACGTGCACAGCCCGAGCACCCGACGCGCACGCAGACACAGCTCAGCACCACTTGTTAAATAACGTTTCCAGGCACGGTGAAAGTCCCAGCCTTGCACACAGTGACACCGGCGAGTAACCTTGCAGAGGGCCATGCGCCAGACACATGCATGCATGGCAAGGTGTCTCTCTTGCTGATGATGCAGAATCCCTCCAAGCTCAGTGAGTCAGGGTCAGTAGGAAAGCAAGGTATGAACCTCAAGAAATGTCTCAGTTACTCTGAATACATCTGGGCCAGGACTTCGCCCACTCTCTGGTTTGGCCTATGCAGAACGGACAAGAAACATTGGGAGGTGACATAAGAAATCACCAAGCCCCAGCCCTGGGGATTGTTACTAAGCAGAAGATGGGGATGAGGCGTGAAGGAAGCATGTCAGTGTAAAATATACAGCTCTTTGGTTAGGAGGGGAACACGTTGAAAAGGACTAATAGATGAAACCCAAGGCAGACAAATTCAAAATAAAGCATGTAGACATAGCAGTCATTGTAGAGTATTTCTGAATGACTGTTGTGCCTATGTTTGTGTCTGCAGATGGTTAAGTAGAAAGAGATTGTTGTCTTTACTCGCATACATTCCCTCGCCCTGAGTTAACTTCCTTGGGCAGAAGAGTGCCCAGAAATAAACTGTCATAACCACTGAGTTGAACTGCCAAGGGGTGGTGAAGTGTCCAGCTCCAATGTCTTCAATCAAGACTGGTTTCCTTCTTTGAAGATATGCTTTTGCCAAGCACAAGTTGTACCTCAGTCAGACACCAGTTATGGGACTTGATACGGATGAAATCTAATGGCCCATGAAATAAAGGTCAGCAGAAAAAAGATTATTGAAAGGTTTCTTCTGGCTTCAAGTATATGAATCTGCAAAAGGTTGGCAGCTCGTACCCACTGTCATGGTGTTTTTCATGGTATCCTTTGATAACGGGATTAGGAAGTACCAATATTAGTTCAAAAAAGCTGCTAAAAAGTCTCTGACATTTGGTCATTACCAGCTTTCAGTCACTATTGATTGGTGTCTGCCCTGGAGCCGGTAATCCAGCGCAGGGAGGGATCCACGGCAGCTGCAGATACCTTGAAGATCGATACGGAGACTGGCCGAAGGGATGCTGCTTGGCACTACTCTCTCCGGCGCTCGTGATGGGAGCCTAATGTTTGCTGCGGGTATTTTAATAAGCTAGTCCTGTTTTTTGTTTTTTAGCAGATTATTCTGCCAAGCAGTTTGGCAGCATTCTCATTTCTCAAAATAGAGGAATCACCATTTTGCTTCTCCTGAAGCATTTACTATCGGAAGCCGCATGGAACAGCGTTCCTGAAGCATGAATAGTTCATGGGACTGGTTTTGGGGAGATTACTTATGGTCGAGTTTTCATGGCCAATAACTAGATTTTTGTGACTATCAGCACTTCTTTGGTAATTTAAAATTTACTTGAAACGAAAAAGAAGCAAACCAAGGCTGTATGGGTACAACCAAGGTCTTGTGCTCTTACAAATACCACAATAAAAGTATATTGGTTCATAAGAATACTTTGAAATATTTAAGAGAGCATCAGCAGGAAATATATACACATGTATATGTATAAAACTAGCATTTCATGAAGTGTGTGGGAAGGAGAACATTTGGGAGTCAGCACATTTCTTACCAACTATATTAAGTGCACCCAAGGGTGAATTTTTTATTTATTTGGCTTTTTCTTTAGAACTACCCCCTACAGTGTTTTGGATTTCTGGACATGAAAAATAACAACAAGCTTTACAAACATACAAGTCACAAAACCACCGTCAACCCTGCTTGTGCGGCTGCCGCTGCCCTGCCAGCCCCTTCCTCCGGACACAGCTGGAGGAAGGCTGGTCCCAAAGAGCTGAGATCTCTCCTCAAAACAGTCAGACCTGCCTGGACCTGATGGCTGGGACAGTTGGAAGCTTTTCCTGCTGCTTCCAGGAGCCGTCCCACCGTACCTCCCCCGTGGTCCGCCCCCAGCGAGAGATATTTATGTCTGAATTTTCAAGGCAAGAGTTCATATTTAATGGGAAGTTTCTTTGCGTGAAAATCAGTTTGAAACATCCCTGGGCTTGAGTGGTGCAGAAAGCTTTGACAAAATATTTGGACTATGTTTAGTTCCTTGGATATATCAGTGTTGCCAGAAACATAACAATTTTGATAAAGCTCTTATTTGGAGAAATTTCTCAGCTCCCTCCTTGCTCCCCAAATAGAATAATTAATAAACCAGGAATACAGAAGACTACACTGGCATCCCAAACAAGCACCCTCCCTTGCTGTGAGAGGGTAACTTCTCTCAGTCTCTCCTGTTAGTATGACTCCACTTTCAGAAATCATCAAATAGTAATTTTTTTCAGGAACTTGGATCAGATCTGGCCTGAAAGTGCAATCAAGGAATCAGTCACAAGACAAGGGGGAAGAGATCTGCAGGTTTTGTCCTAGGGTAGGACAGTCAAATTGCAATTTTCTCTCCTTCTCGGTCGCGTACCGATGGTGCCAGCGGAGCTACTCCTGGTGGCCAAGGACGAGAAGTGTCACAAAAACAGCTGGGCTGGCTTCTTCTGCCTTGCCTCGGCAACCAGCCAAGATCAAGCTGCTCTTTTTTTCCCTCTGTGTCTCACTTCCAGGGTATCTTGCCTCCACATTAATTAGTCAATGGCCTGGCCCAAGCTTGGCCAGGTTTGTCTCCCCTCCTTGCATCATGTTTGGGATGGGAGCCCCTGCCTCGGCATCATGGTCCACCGAGACCTTGCAGAAGTGACCCTGAGATCTTCCTGACCCTTGCTGCGTTTGCTCATTTCCTTCTCAGCTCTGTTTCTATTGCTTTTCAAATTAAGGTGCACAGGAAACCAGAGCAGTTTCTGATCTCTCCTCCACCTAAAAAATTAGAACATCAAAACCAGTTTTACCAGCAATAAACGAAGCTACTTTGAAAAGTGAGGCAAAGGGATCTATCTGGAGTCAGTAAGACATTGTTAGGATCTCTTTGATCGGGAGCCTTAAATGAAAATTATCAAATGGTGCTTTAAAACATACACCCTTTTGTTTGATTAGCCTGCTGCAGATAACCTTTATTAAACCTGATCTAAAATTACAGCCATGCACTGGTGGTTCTTTGATGCCTTGGCTGTTTCATTTCCTGTTTATACTATGATACACGTTGCACTAGGAGATAAAGCACTTCTGAAGGATATTAAGACATGAAAGTCCCTTGGCTATTTGCTGGCACTGTTTTGATGTTTTCTTGCTCTCTAGAAATTAGCATATCCTTTTCAAAGACTGCCTCTGATGAGAGTAATCCTTTGCCATGATGTATTTGCTAAAAGTCATAAATGATAGTATATTGTGTAAAGAAATGACACATAAAAGGGACGATGCTAGATTATTGATAATGAGGCAACTTGTGCAACTCTGCTTTTGGCTTTTATAAAACACATTTTTGACACCATAAATACATTGAGCTTATATTAATGAGGATTTAATACTTCTGAGATTTTAGAAACTTGCTTAGAACAACTTTTCAAAAGAAGGTTTTTTTGGGAAGTTTAATGTTTTCGCTAATTTTGATAAGATAGTCTGTTAAGCACGTTTTGCTGCCTTCGTAATGAGGAATGATGGAAAGGTTTTTAGAATGGCTTTGCCAGAATTAAACTGTGCTCGAATATTTATTTTATTAATTTGTATAGTGTCTATTGCCATAGAAACGAGGTGGCTTAATTATAGAAATTTGCAACAAAGTGTTACCTTTCAGAAAAAAGAACTTTGACACACATAAAAGCAAAACATAAAGATCTGATACCTGAAGGTGTAAATAAATATTGCTCCATTGAAGCTTTGAAGTGACGTTGATTTACATCACCAAAAGATCTGTCTCCTGTTGTCACTAACAAATGACCTGAGCGTTTTCACAGAAGAGAAAGCCATGCCTGGATGACCTAGAAAATAAGGACTAGGGTGTTGGGATCATAGTGGGATGAGAAAGAGCAGCAAGGGCTTGGAGACCTTAACCAGTGTCTTTTCAAAGGCACTTTTCCAGGACTTTTCAAAGTGCTTTGGATGCATGGTCTAAGTTAGGCTATAAAATTCCTGTAACTGTATGAAAATCATCATAATATTTACTGAGTTTCGTTTGCACAAACACTCTTGCATCACTCTCGCTAGCTGGACGGGTGGTAGCACAAGAAGATCTGGACTCTGAGGGAGGTGACGTGGGTCAGGCATGGCGGCATTGCTGGCTCCACGCAGTGCGGTGACCTTGGTGGAGCGTGATAAAGATTTGCACTTTGCTTTACATGAAGTGCTTTCTGTAGACAGATGCAGAGAACTGAATTTTGTATTTTTCAAACTGGGTGACGTGAGTTACATACCTGAGGCTCTGTGTAACACACCTGAGGATGAGGATTTTGGTACCTAAATTAGCAAACAGAATTTGCAGTGACTCTGAATACCTGAGCTCACCCTTCTAAAAATCCAGTCCCTTATCTATACACCTTTATGTGGAGCTGAGCCCTAACCTTAGCTATCCCAGGTTGATAATCCTGCCCTCAGGAACCGAAGATCTCATCTGATATCCACTGAAATCAATGGAACAATTGACTGTGGGTGGCTGCTCCAAGGAGCCCTGAAGGGAAAAAAGGTCACAGCCAGACTTGCAACACAGAGGTACAGCTCTGCTGTCACCAGTACCTTTCCAGTAGGCACTAGCACAGACCATTTAGAGTTGCAACCATGCTAATCAGCTGACGTGGTTTAACCCCAGCCGGCAACGAAGCACCACACAGCCGCTCGCTCACTTCCCCCATGGTGGGATGGGGGAGAGAATCGGAAGACTAAAGGTGAGAAAACTTGTGGGTTGAGATAAAGACAGTTTTACAGGTAAAGCAAAAGCCACGCGCACAAGCAAAGCAAAACAAGGAATTCATTCCCCACTTCCCATCGGCAGGCAGGTGTTCAGCCATCTCCAGGAAAGCAGGGCTCCATCACGCCTAACAGTTACTTGGGAAGACAAATGCCATCACTCCAAACGTCCCCCCCTTCCTTCCTTCTCCCCCCACCTTTATATGCTGAGCATGACGTCCTATGGTATGGAATATCCCTTTGGGCAGTTGGGGCCAGCTGTCCCGGCTGTGTCCCCCCCCAACTCCTTGCGCACCCCCAGCCTACTCGCTGGTGGGGTGGGGTGAGAAGCAGAAAAGGCCTTGACCTGTGTAAGCACTGCTTAGCAATGAGGAAAACGTCCCTGCATTATCAACACTGTTTCCAGCACAAATCCAAAACATAGCCCCATACTAGCTACTATAAAGAAAATTAACTCTATCCCAGCCAAAACCAGCACATCAGCACAGGGCACTATTCTTCATCTCTGTGCATCTCACTAGCTTGGGGCAGGAGCTGGATTTTTATTAGTTCAGGTAGACTGCAGCAGGAGATGAGAGGAAGGGAGGAAGGAGCAATTGGAAAGGCAGACAAAGCATACCTCCAGTGATGAAAGCCACCTTGACTGCAGTGAGGCTAAGACATTGCCAAGATGATTGCCAGTTAGGCATGTATTAAGCAAATATCTTTCCTTCCTTCCAGGCCTCCAGTAGAATTGCCTTCTCCTACAATTTACTGGATTGAAAGTGCATAGAGTGACAAAATTACATTTTTAACAGCTGCAAAAAAATCACAAACAGTTGACAATTCAAGAGAAAAAGACTTTTAAAAAATTGATAGTGTTTTTTCCGTATCCTTGTCAGAAAGTCTTTCAACTTCCCTCTTGGAAAGCAAAGACATGAAGAAGGTGCTGGGAAAAGGATTTCTGCATGGGTACCTGCTGTTATTACTGCAACCAGTGACAGGGAGAAAAGGCATTTAGGATTAGTCCCTAAGAAATGGTGATTATCAAGACTTCTTTCTGCAGGACCTTAGCTCCTTGGCCTATGTGCCACCCGGTAACAGGATTTGCATGACTCCAGCCAGCTGCTTGGAGAATATGTCCCATTCTAGTGCTTTACCACATGCCATACAGTATTCACGGCAAGGAGCATGACTCATAAGATCGGCTCATGCCTATATAAGGTTTTCTGCAAATTTGGGGTGATTTAACTAAAAGTAATACATGCCAGGCTCATGCTGAGCTCATATTCTAACCAAACTAAAAAGGGTTGAAGAAAGGCAACGAGCAGACAGCATGCGACATCCTCAAAAACAAAGGACTCGGTCTCTCTTGGAGGTCCTTGACAGACTCCTGCCGTTGTCCTCTGAACCATCCACAGGTCTCCACGGGTCCAAACCAGAGGAACCAAGCGCTGCTCTGGAATCCATCCCTGCCCGGCTCAGCCGGCCCGAAAGGCAGCTGTGAGCGAGGCCGGACACTCCCTGCAATAACGGCTCCTTCCAAGCGCCTCTAGCCCCGCCAGCACGCGAGAGGCGGCCAAGTGCTCTCGCCTGCCAGGATGTCACAAGACTGGTGAGTCACGGGAGGATCACAAAGTGTTGTTCGCATAATGGAGCTTAATAACAGCCAGTGTCAAGGTAAAAGCACCTGTAAATGAGACGGTACGTAACTTTACAGCCTTGCAACAACACTGCTGGGCAACTCAAGCTCGCAGGTCTCTGCACTCGCTTCATCCGTGTTCTGTCTTGTTCTCTGCAGCGGCTTTGGGGCTGATGTGTCATTGCCACAAGGATGGGTCGTTTGTAGGACAGTGCTGCCCGGACTCTGATATCCAGGCTGATAACATGCTCCCTCCTCTCCTTGAAGTGCAAGCTGTGAGCCCCGTGTGTGACAGCAAACGTTGCCAGCGAGAAAGCACAGCTTTTCTGCCCAGACCATCAGCAGCAAAAACACTGTAACCTGGACTGCTGCAGAGCGATGTGTCCACAGGATCCGTCCGGCACAGCAGTGACCCATCTGAAATTCATAGCCCAAATGGAGATAAGCTATGTACTGGACCACAGCTGGCAGCTCTGAACAGAGGCTGTTCAGTCCCAATGGCCGGGCAGAGAAGAGACCTCGGTGCACCCCAGCATGCCATGTTTGGTGGGGTGAGGAAGAGGATGCAGCTTGTGCTGCAGTCACTGGTGGTCCCCTCTTGGTCTGCCAGCCGTTAAGCTGCATGGTGACTCCAAAACGTCACATCCCGCTTTCCACCTGTGGCCTCAGAGACCGTGGGCTTTCCCAGGTCTCCAGCACTTCTGTAGCTACTCTCCCAGGCTGCTGCTTTCACTTCAGACCCCGTGCGGGGTGTCCCCTGCCCAGCTGCACTTCTACATAGCATAACTCCTCCTTCCTTCCATCAGCAAATCCCTCTGTCCTCCCCATGCTACCGCTTTACAACTTCAGGGAAATTCCCCTTCTCTTTCCCGACATACAAGTAACCCACCCAAGCACTGCCGCTTTTACCCCGACCCTGCCAGCCAGGCAGGAGGTCCATAAACAGCAACAAGACCTCACCAAATAACATCGTCTCTAAAACTGCCTGTTCAAGTGCCTGGGGAAGGACATCTGCTCACCTGCAGATTTTCCTGCCCATTTGCTGCAGCTGAGGATGCCCTTCGCTCCTCCCCGGTGTGCTCCAGGCTGTATCCCAGGCATCCGGACACTGTCCATGAGATTTGGTCCAAAAGGCGACCTTTCCCTTTGGAGTTCCTCCAAAAACACACCCAACATACACCCTCTCCCTTTGTCTCCTGAGCATCGTTACTGTTTGATAATGATCTCAGAGGTGCTAAGCTGATAATCATCTACCTCAGCTACTCCGCACACTTTGTCAGGCACGTTGGTAACGAAAACATAAAGTGTAAAGATATCCCCTTCCCAAGGTAATGGAAAACCTGAGTGGAGATTGACGTTAGAAACAAGATAGGCGGACGGAGAAGCCAACTAAAAAGGAGTAACATCTGGTTCCGTTTTACTTTGTGAAATTATCTCACACTGACCAAGCAGTACCTTCTCTGAAGTATATAAACGTTGAAGACACACACACATGGTTGTTATCAAATGGTATTGTGCAAAATTAAATTGGCTACTTTATGGTGAAATGGAGAAGGAAAGCAGGCATTTCAAACACATGCGTGTCTCTCAGCGAGGTCTGGAAGCGATCACGATGCAAGGATGGCTACTTTAAAATATCTACAAATAGTTAGGGCCATTCTGCGAGATGAATAAGCCGGGGCTGAATTTAATAAAGTTATCAAGGCCATAATAACACAGGGGCCAGTGCCTGAAACTAATAAGCGGTTTGGTGAGCATGAGATAGTTCATATGTGCAAAGCATTCCTCCAGTGCTGACTTGCAAAGGTAAAACACCATGCCACATTCCTCTAACCTCACCAAGATGTGCTGAACCTCTGCCCTTTGGCCAGGCTTTGCCAGCCAGACTGGAGGGGACATCCAGCACATTTTTGTCCAAGGGGCAGTCACAAGCTTGTCATGTCCTTCACTGTATATAGCTGGTAGGTCCCCTACAGCAGGCACGTGTTTGTCCTTAGCACGTGTGCTCTCCATGCCAGTCGGTAGCACGTTTGTGGTTTGAGAAGAGAATCAAAAAAGTCTTCACCAGAAACAATCTGTTACGTCAAATTTTTATCTAATGGTTTTCATCAGTAGCTTCAGAGCAGGTTCCTCAGGGCTCCAGCCTCGCCGCCCGTCCCCAGTCAGAGCTGTGGGACCTCGCTGGTCCCTGGAGCTGGGCAGGACACGGGGACGCCTCGCTGGCAGCTGAACGTGGGTGTGGAGGAATGTTCTCCTTTGCGTTCTCCAAAAATGAAATTTTCAATTTGTGGAAAATTCCACATCTCTGATTTTTTATTTTTTTTTTCTAATTCAGAGGAATATTTTAGATATGAGAAATTTTCTCTGGACTGGAAATTCCCATTACCGCACATGTCGAGAGGAAAGCGTTCAGTTTTTCCAGCAGACCGGTGGCAGAGCAGGAAAGAGGGCTTGATTTTCCTGAATTCCACTCCAGAGCTCTGTTCGTCAAGCCACACAGCCACTGCAAGACTTTTGTTTGGATAAACCTACCTTTCCCACAGAGCTGCAAACCCGGGCAAAGGGTGAAGTAACAACCCTACTTATTTTATTTATTTTTTTTAATTTCAGCTTCAGAAGCAGAGACCCAAGAGCAGTGTCGAGGCTGGCTTCGGGGAATGCAATTCTCATTCCTTTGAAAATTCTTGTTCTGCCGGTTGGGAGTTTTGTTCAGCATTTCCCTTCCCAGTTGGTATTGTGGGGCTGAACTTTCTCAAGGTGTTGACTGTGCGGAAAGAAGAAAAAAGAAGGGCAGATTTCATCTAGCTTGGATTTACCCGGGGAGTGATTTTCTTCCAGAGATCCTAATCTGAAACCGCTTCTTCCCGCTTTCCCCTGTAGTAGTTTACAATCTCTGACGTACGCAGGGAGGGACTGTGAATCTGTTAGCACCAATGGGGCTGGCCAAGTACTCGGGGAAGAGATGGATTGGCATTTTGGCTCACGATATTAAGAATCAAGTTTATTACAGCCATGGCTATGCCTCAGCACTGTGCTGGGTATTGCACTCTAGCCTGAAAATCATAGCATTTATGTAAAAAACAGTTGGGCAGAATTTACTCATCTATCACCAATTTTGCCAGGGTAGAGGAGTCCAGCTGAGCTTCTAGACATCTGCTGGAGCTGGTTCTCTTGCAATTAACTTTAAAACTCTCCACTACAGCTCTGTGAAAAGGTAGGAGAGGCAGCTGCGGACACGTCCTTCAGAGGGAACGGTTACTGAGAAGACTTTCAAATTGCCTTGGGAAACATAACTCTGAGACCCAAGTTTCAATGGAAATGCAGTAAAGAAAACCTCAAAAAGCAAACTACAAGCTACTCTCCCAGATTTCCTTTTCCTTTCATGGCGCAAATTAGAGAATACAAACTTAGTGGAATTGCAGGCATCTAAGAATAGCTTTGATTTTCCTAAACATTTACAATTCTGTTTTATGTACATCGTCAGAAAAAGAGCAAGGAAATACAAAATGTAAATCTTTAAATGAACCTAAATACCAAGGAGACTTTACATATCTGCTTGTAACAAATGGGATGTTGCAGCTAAATCTCAAACAGGGGAATCAGAGAGTTTCAATAGCCGTGGATGCCTGGAGTATAATCAGACACGGGATATCTTGTGTAGGGTCCTTCTTTCCCTCCCTTCCCTCCATTGCAGGTTAAGAAAACTATTGTGACTTGCTACAGATTTTGCCGCCTGCCATTCAGTTTGGTTTCACGGATCCCAGAGCCAGAATCTGATCCCCATTTCAGAGAGCAGCAACAACATACTACGCTGGATATCAAAATCCTCCCTGGCAAAGGGGCTGAGGGGTTGCCCTCGCCGCTCTGGGATGCGCGATGGATAGTGTCCCCATTAAGCGAGTAGCATGCAAGGTCTAACGAACCCAGAAGCTACGGATCTGAAACCACCTCCAGACGCGGAAGATTTGCAGGAATTCTGGAGAGCCTGTTGGGCATCTTTGATAAAAAGTCACATTTACAACAGGGATATTGTTCTCGGTTGTACTGTAATGCTGAGAGAAAAGTTGAATTTGGGAGAAGATATTAGCCCTTTCCTCAGCAGGACAGCCCTGATAGAGCAGAAAGCATTAAGAAAGCAATTTAAAAAACATAATGCTCAGGAAGCACCTAATTTTACTGCCAGCTGGATGTTAAATTAATTGTGTGCACGCCGAATGTGGCACGAGATGGAAAAGTCAGGCTTTAAAGTGTGTGTGCTTTTCTAAGAGCGATTTTGTTTCGTGGTTGAAAGCAAGGAGTGTATCTCATGGAAAGCATCAGGTGATCAGCAGAATGATATCATGATGGATTAGCCCAGCGCATACTTCCCTGGAAATGCTCAGAGGTCAGGAGCAGGTTATAACTCTCTCCAACACTGAGTTATGAGCATGTGTTAGCATTGGTCTGTAAGGAGAGGTTGCTTTTCGGAGCGGGAAGGAGGCTGCCTACAGACGGGTAGAGCGATGATTCACTTGTCTCAGCAGACTGAGGAAAAACGTATTAGCGAAATCTTGGATACGGCAGAGGCTGATAAGTGTTACCACTCCCATTTTCTCACTAGGTAAACTGAGGTCAGAGATGCTTTTTAACTTGCCCAAGGTCATGAATAAATTAGTGGTAGAGCCAGAAACAAGACCTAAAAGACCCCGTTTCCTTTCATTGCCACAACGTTTTCAATTGCAGATGCAGAAATGTTGCAGGCCTGTTGTTCAAAAAGAACCCATTACCCGTCTGCAGGACTTGTATCAACCTCAAGAGAGATCAAATAGCCCCGCAGTGAAAAGGCATCCAAGAACAGCTGCCTGCCTGCTAACTGGTTTTTAGGCTGTGATTTCTTCAGTAGCATCATTCCTAGTTCCCACTGAACACTCTTAATTTAGATTGATGGAGACGTTCTGCAAAGCAAGAAACTTTCACTTACAGATACGCAACTTCTATACTTGTTCAAAACAGCCAAAAATGTTATTTATACCAAATTTACAGCTTAAAGCTAGCAGCTGTTAAAGCCCCTCCCTGCCAGCTCCTTCCATCCTTTTTTTTTTTTCTTCCCTTCTTTTTTTTTCTGGTCAGGATCTTGTTTTGGAAATACCCCAGATTGTAATAGTTTTACTTGTACTGTATTACTTGGCTTTGTTCATCTACTGATGAAGTGCCAGCCCTGAAGTACTGCCAGATGAAAGTAGGCATCTTATAGCACTGAAGGGAACTTTCCTGAGATTATTTATTAGTCGAGTCACCATGCAAGTGTTCTGAACAAACAGCAGGTCTCTGCCCAAACGAGCTTACAGTGGGAAGGATGCACAGAAGGTCTGATGCGTGGCATCCAACAAAACCCAGGGAGGAGGCTACAACCTCAGCTGGACCTGCTCTGGCCACGGCTCTGGCCAAGTGGCTGGGCAAATAAGCAGCAGCAAAATTTCAGGGGAACTCAACCACTTCAGTCCCCATGGCTTACATTTGGGGTGATTTGTGTTCTCAAGCAAGTCCATCTACCGCGTGAAGCAGCAACTCAGCTCGGGAATGGGGGAAATCCAGCCACCTTCTACTCAGCACTTCATCCTGCTCCAGAAAACACTTGCCTCCCGGCTGATTTGAAGTCCAAACGAGGGTTAGTTCAATTCTCAGGCCCAGATTCACTACGAAGATCTGAGTCTTGATGAGTCTTGATGAACATTTTAACTAACTTGGCCCAAGTTCCAAGTTCATAACAGAACAGAAATCCAGGCACTTTCATGTGGTCTGAGGTTTTGTAAAGAAAGGTTCATTTGGCTCTCAAGTTGACTTTGGGTTTGGCTGTGTCTCCTGGGTCACTCCAGCCTGTCAGGGCTGATGTGGGCTGGCCCAAGCCCTGCCGTTGCTGTCACAGCTGGGGAGAGATCAGCTTTTGTCACTGCAAATTGTAGAGAAGCAAGAAAATAGTGGGCTACTGACATGATTAACTCTTTGCAGGCTGCACGGCAATCTGCTAAGTCCTTCCAGAAATTTAATCCTGTGATGGCCTTCTACAAACAAACCACACCTCTACAACAACAGAATTTAAACAAGCAGATCATCTTGCATGCTTTTCTTGGTTTCAAGTGATTTTAACTTGCATCTTGGTAAGACTATGATCTACTGAATTATTACTTCAAAAACCTAAATGCCACTGTTTTCTCTCGTTATTTTCCCTTGCACAGATTTCAAGGTGTAGATGCAATAACTTAGCAAAGAAGAAGGAATTTTTTTCCTGGGTAAACATGATGGACAGCAAGTGAAAGTGAGCTCCTGGGGAGGGAAGTCCTTCGGGTACTTGTGCATATCACCATAGTGGCACGCCAGCTTGCTGACCAGTAATTAGCTTGGTTGAAGTCTGGCTCAGCATATCAAACTACAAAGGCATACATTTTTGAGGGACTTCTTTCTTGCAAGAATATATAAGAAGCCTTTCGAGGAGTGATTGCTTAAGTCCCTCCTGTGATCTCACACAGTAGACCTAAAAAGTAGATTAAGTAATAAGCTAAAGGAAAAAAACACAGTGCTTTGCTCATTTATTTTATATATTAAGGGGAACACTGACCTTTGAGAACTCTTTTTTCCCTAGTTTTCATGGTGATGAATAGAATGTATTCTGACTTTAAATGAAACAGAGTGCTTTGAAAAGACAGAAAATTAGCAACATATGGGCCAAAAGACCCAAAAAGATGAGAAAAAAGCAGGGGGAAGAAAATAACCGAAAGAAAGTTTCAGATGTCACTGTGATCCTGCAGAAGAATATCTTAAAGTTACTGCTATTAGGGGAGGTCAGGCCCCCTTCGGACATCCCCCTTGCATCACATGTGACGAGGCCTTTCTGTGTGCAATGCAAAGCAGAAATTACCCTTCCTTCACTGCAAATGTTCCTTGCCCAACCGGACCGGCAGATGCCACAGAGGAAAAGGACAGAAGGATCTTACAAACGAGGTTATTTTTCTCTTCCCTATCCCCTCACTGCTGTGAACCAGAGATGCTCTATAATGTAAGATACAATCTTCCCTGCCAGACTCCCTGGCAGCCTTGGAGTCCTTTGATTTCGGTCCCTGGTGCTTACCCTCAGGCTCACGTCTGCTCTGCCCAGGGGAGGAGGACTCAGACATGAGGCAGAACGCCTTGCGCGCTGCCCTGGATGTCGCTGGACGTCTGCACGGTGCAGAGCAGCCACCAGCTCACCACAAGCTCCCCCAACCAGAAGCTGTACCAGATCATGCCCCAAACGTGCAACAACTGTCCTATGAGCTGGCCACCAGCGTTGTTCACGGTTGCTTTTTCCGCAGCCAAACACCTCCTCATGTGCTTTACCCTGTCCACAACGCACCTGCAACCGGCACCAGAGGCAGGGCTTTCTTTGGACTCGCCATTGCACTGACACAAGCATGTTCTTATTTTTACGAAATAAAATCAATAACAACAAAAAAAGTCATATTGCCATTTATATTCCTACCATAACTTTTCCTTAACTTGTTTTTTTGGGGGGGAATTTCCTTGTTTTTCTCTAAAGTATATCTGAAATGTTCCCTTTCTAAAGGAGGAGGCAGTGCACTCGGTAAGGGGTGGGTGGTTAAAAATAGTCTATGCCACAGACAAACACTAATTACCTGAGCCTTTTTGATGGCTGGGAATCTTCATCAAATCAGGAATTAGCTAAAGCAGGAGTTGAAGTATCAAACTGTTCACAGCTAACTTTGTGTAATCATTTAATTGTCTTATTGATTCAATATTCTTAATTAAATTCTCAAATACTCCCATTTTAATTAAGGTCTGATGCAAGCCAACCAGAGCAAGGAAACTTGGAGTTAAGACTCCCAGCTTCACCCCTAACTCTATTGCAGTGTATGTGTTTAGAGATGCCACGTGCTGATATGAAATATCACCACGTGCTGATATGAAATATCTCCAACATAGGGGTAATTAGAGCAGACGAAGCCGACCTGGCCACGGCTGTCAATTCTGCAGTGACATTGGGAAGCGCCACATTTGTACATTATGCAGACAGCTCCGAGAGACAAAGTGTTGTTTTTTTCCCAAGTGAAACCAAATCTGGGTAAAATTAACATTCTATCCTACTAGTATATTTAGTCCAGATCCAAGTCTGCTTATTTTTTCCATTCTGTCTCTGTCATTTCAGCTCGTTTGTCTCTCAGCTGCAAAATGAAGGGGAAAAAAAAAAAAGTCCTCTGCTGTTGCACAAGCATGAAAACTGTTCTGTGCTCCCCACAATACCCGTAAGTCTGTGTATCCTCTGCACACCCTATAATATATATTACATGACCATACTTAGGTATTTGCACAGACCTGCTATCACTTTGCTTCTTTCCCCCCATATTTTTGGAGTGTCTAGTTAAAAATGACTTTGGGGCTTTGCTTCTCCTCTTGGCCATTGATAGGCTTTGCTTTTGCATAGGATGCACAAATATTTCTCAAAAAGCTTTTTTGCAAATGCTGCTGCCTCCTTCCAGAGCAGCACGTGCTTAAATCAGCAGAGTGTTAAAAGCAATGAAGTATATAGGAAGCTCGCGACTGAAATACTGTATCCTACAACTCTCGCAGTAATAGCATAAACCCTTTTTGGCATTAGCCATGGCCCAGTTAGAAAGGACAGGAGAGAAATTAAGCCCCTATGGGCTTTGGCTTCTCTGCTGGGTCTGCCTTCTGAGGTGCCACTTTGTGTGAGGTTGTTAATGGCTCGTGGATTATGGAAATCCTTTAGCAAATGGGCTCTCTGAGCAGCCCCAAGTCTCAGACGTTTTTCAAAGAGGAAGTCAAAGTCCTAGGATGGGGTTTGAAATGATGGATGCCAGGGCCAGTCAAACGCAAACTCCTCCAGACGTTGGTGAGACATGTCATGATATGAACAGCGCTGGCTCTTGCAGAACTAAAACTTGTTTCTCAATGTTTTAGCTGATCAAAACTACAGCCAGTTCCACCTGCCTCCTGGTGCGTGGAAAGAAAGCCCACCTCAACTTCTTATCCAAACTCCCCCAGATGTCCATGCTTGGGATAAAAAGAGTGAAGGAAACAGCACCCAGAGGTCACATTTTGCCCTCAGACCAGTATCGTCCAGGACGAAGGCTCGGCACTCCTGATCCCAGCTGGTCTCAGCAAGGAGGACACCTGCAGCCTGAGGACATCAGGCCATAAATCTGACCACAAAATGGCATCCTGAGCCCTATGCTGTCCTCTCCACCTGTCTTAGCAACGGTAATCTGCAAGCCTCTCCCAGGCTGCCGTTAGACAACTCGTTTGCAGGCAGCCTGAGACGTTAATGAGCCGGCAACTCTTCCCACAGTCCGGCTCACGTAACCTCACACAACAGATCTGCAGGTGATGGCCATGATTTTCCTCTCAGGCTCATATATATAACCAGAGTGCTGTTATTCGCACTCTACTTGTTCTCCTCCAGTTTCTCCTCTACCTGTTAGGTCTTGCCTTGTGGGCCAGAAGGGCTCAGGGAGAGCGAGCGCCCAAGCCCAATGGTGCCCTCGTCTGGCTGAGGTTCCCGTGCAATAAATACCCACTGCAAATATTCATCCTCATCTTCATCTCCACACCAGGCAATACCAGGAACAATGGACACAAAACCCAGCTGGTCTGGGATGCGGTTATGCATCATGTCCAAGATGGGCTAGCCCCACAGGAGCCTTTTTCCATCCATGCTGCTCACTACTTTCCTGGCTCCCCCCCAGCCTCTCTGCTCCACGCTGTGCAGCACATGGAGCATGTAGCCCTAAGAGCAAAGTCCTCAGGTAATGATTTTTAGGGTCAGATAAACTTTGCCCTTCGCTTCCCCAGTGGGCATCAAGAGGAGCCCCGCTGCCAAGAGCGGGGCCGAGGGGCAGCGCGCGCCAGCCAGCAGCTGCCGGCCGTGGATTTGAAGTGACACCATGAGTTTGTGGGTTTTTTTCCAAGTGGATCTTTCAAAATTCACTCTTGTGGTTCCTTCCACTGATTTTGCTTCAAGAGATAAGACTGGTTTTTGGCAAGCGGCCAGCTCAACTGTTGACGGAGCTGTACAGTTCAGCTCCGAGCTGCAGGACTCTTCCTCCAGAATAAAGGGTCCTTTTCAGTTTATAGACACAAATACATGAATAAAGGCATATTTCATGCGTGATGTCTAAGTATATCAATCAGATAACTGGAACTGGTGTGCGTGTGGAGAAACTTCTGACGTAATATAACTTGTACAAAGAAGAAAGGCGCTTTCATTAATCTGGTGCTTGGAATGTCACTTGTACACCAACAAGTGATTCAGTAAGAACTTGGAAAAACAAATGAAGCCATCGTTTTCAAATATGCAGGAGCCTCCCAAATTACAAGAGCAAGTGAGCGTACAGGATTCACAAATAGAAAGAGACTCCCAGATCCCAGAAAGGTCTAGAGAAATAACTGGAAAATGCAGAGCAGGTATGCATAAATTATGCTGATGTGTCCAACAGAAAATAAAATCAGTTCACGCTGTTGGCTCTTTTTTGGGGGAAGGAGGACGTCACTGCAAAAAATAAGATCCTGAGGATTGGAGTTTGCGACAATCCTCACGCAAATAGTCTTTTGTAGTGTGAGTACAGAAGGGACTTGCTGACTCCTGCCAAGATTAAGAGTCTCCTACATTCAGATCCCGTGTCCTGTTGAGATTTCCAGCTCATCTGTAATATGAAGACGGACTCTTCCATCATGTCCTTGTAGCCCCGAGAAGATACAATAATCAAAACGCATTGTGACAAACTCACACAAATACTAGCGGTGGATTCACATTGCAAAGTTCAGTTCTGGATGTAGGTTTAAATGCCCCGAAGTCTGGTAAGTTTGGATTTACTAAAAAGCACTACATTAAAATGAAATGAAATATTTTATTTGAACCAAAGGAAGGAAATTAAATTTAGGCGGAAATTCCATCATCAAAAATTCCTGCACCACGTCTCAGTGTTCTAGCACCTAGAGAATGGTAAATACAGTTCTGTACTCTTTGGACATCTCCACTGTATCTTAAGTGCCTTTTGTGTAGGCACAAGATGATGGGTTAACAATATTATTTCATCTTTAACTGAGAAACATTTTCTTGTCTTTGAAAATGAAAGATAGACTCTTAAGATTACTTTCGTGTCAATTTTTCTTATTTATCACAGGTATTTATAAGGTGCCTATCACACGGGTATCCAAGTGCCAGGTTTTTTTCTTGTGGTAAGTTCTTTGATTTTTTTTAAAAAAGGTAATTTCATACCAAGAAAATGAAGTTTTCATTTTAAAAAGTATTAAAAGAATTGTTATAAAAAAGGAGGAAACATCTCTCCAGGGATAATATGAAAACTGTATCTGCTTTACAGCTGTTATGGCCCATTCCAGCAGTTCCTAAATGTGGTCTTGCACCATTGATGGTCCATGGCATATTTGCTGGAGCTCCACAGAGATCTTGGCTCTCTTCCTCGTTTTCAGCTCCTAAACTATATAAAGAGACAGCTTAAAAATACACATTTTTCCTTCCTAATGCAGCTTTTCCACTCCGGCAGCTGCTTCCTTGACAGAGAGAAGTCTGTCAGTCCAGGTGGGGCAGGAAAGCAGTCGGTAAAGTTGCAAAAAAGTAAGAAAGGGGCAAGAAAATTAGAAATTTATATCTAAGGAGATAACTGGGAGTAATGGAAGATCCCCCCCCCAGGACAGGCTGCTGTCCACACAGAAGGATGCAGTTGCCCCGTTGTTGGAGTCTGGCGGTACCGTCAGCTCTCGCCGGTGACCATGCCATCCTGGTGAAGGGGACACAACGGGCACATCCGAGACAAGCTCAGTTAAGTGTCCCATTGAAATGTGGCATTTTCACACAAACTGCAGAAGAAACTTCTGAGTTCCTTGCCTATCTTGCAGGGTAGGTTCAGAAAACATGGCTCCAGCCACCAAAAACGTCCTTGATGCTCTTAGTGCTGGATCGCGCTCGCAATGAAATACGCAGTAGCAGCAAGGGATGCAAGCAAGCATCAAGATAAAAGAGGGTAGTTAGTAAAGGGTTAATTTCCCAAACACCACCATGAAAGATAATAGCACCATGTTAATGACAGTGCTAAGATAGCAATCGATAACAGTGACACTAGCGATCAAAAAAATGTGCCGGTGCTTTGGGGCGAATAAGCTGATTTTAGCGACTGCATCTCACATGTTGATAATGTTTCAGTGACTTTTATGCCATTGAGAGGGGAGCTGAGGAGAGCGGAGTTTGCATCTTTATTGCAGCCCTTTCACAGGGAACATAGGGGATCTCAGTCTGACCGTGGCCGGATCCGGAGCTCACTGACACCAGCCACCGGTGCCTGCAGGCATGGGGTTGGGCGGCGATGGAGGAGCAGCTTTGGGGCCATCCAACCTCACCTCTCCCTCCATCTCTGGTTTTGATCAACTCTGCCGGAAAGAACAGTGTTTCCAGCCAAGATTCACATATAGAAAAATTTAGCTCAAACCCCGTATGGTATTTATAAACCTCTTAAAGTATGTAATCCTGGAAGCAGGCTCTCCACCAGCAATACGGTGACGGTCCTACAGTGGCTGGGAGTCACGGTGCTGCCATCACTTGGGTCATCTCCATTTAGGAGGAGACGTTTTCTAGCTGCCATTGGGGGTTTGCACAGGCGCTGGCTGCACAGGCTGCGAGCGTGAATTCACAGACACAAGCGAGCGCCTGAGGACCAGCCCAGCATCCTACACGCAGACGTTATCCTGGTCATGCCATTGCGTCTGCTTCTGCAGAGCAGACCAGCACCATCACAAAGGACTCTGCCCACTTCAAAGGGAAAGGTTAGCAATTATGCCGAGCTAGTTGTATCCCAATAAGAACACCAGCTTCATTATTCCATTCTGGTTCACATTTTCATATCTAAGTTCTGTTTATTTAAAGTAAACATCCTCAAATTATGCTTTCTTAAAAATACAAGATACTTACAATTTTATTTCCAGGGATATGTGTTCATTACAGATAAGGTGATTTAAAAAAATCATTTTGTACCGCTAATTGTAAGCAGAAAACAGTAAGCTCCCCATGAAAAATGCACAAATAATGCACCATGCAGGCCTCTAATACTGGAAGTTCAATAATTGCTCTTTTGATAAAATGTTTTCAACTTCATAATATTATTTTTATAGCTAGAAATCTAACTTTCAAACAATGGGCTGGGAACCTGCATTCCCTGTGTGTTTTAGACAAATAACACACTCTTGATCGAAAGCAAGGGAAGAATCACTCCTGCCTTGTGGGTATTATATTTTTTAATCTACCAATAAGTTTGGTTTTTCTTTCATTTTTTAGTTTTACATAAAGTAATTCCAAACTGTAAGCCACGACTGACCTAACTACTTATTAAAAATGCTAATATGCTTTTGTGCTTTGATGTCTGGTGAACAATAAAAGGGAGAGAGTTACTCTGGGACACTGTAATCCTTTATTTGTCACTAAGTTATGACACCCAGCAGAGCTGTGTGACAGTCCAAATCAATCATCCCCCGTGCACTGCAGGCCTTCGCTGCCTCCTGCAGAGTCTATGCAGTTTAATTAGCTTTTTTTCACACTAGCATAATGTACATCTGCAGCTTCAGCAAGAAAAAGAAATGGAGGATAGTTCACTGGGATACGGTGCCTTAAAAAAAAGTTCATATAAAAAAAAAAAGTCTGAAAGAAGAAACATCACAATCCTTTGTAGTTTACTTCAGAGGAGTTTGCGGTAGAAATCTACAGGACTGGGTACTCTAGATTGTTAAATGTAGATTTTTTTTTAACCTAATAAAGGCCTTTTCAGCTAAAATCTCAGATGGCATTTAAAGCCTTGTTCTTTTCTAATGGTCTATATCTTTTATACCTTCTTCTTGTGGTTGATCATGCAGTAGCTCATTATCTGCTCTTCTTCCCCTCCCCACGGTGGGTTGGTACAATGGAGTCTTCAAACCGATATTTGCTGGTTAGAAATCGCTGTCCCCCGTCCCCCATCCCCGGCGGCGGCAGCGCCCCGGGCTGAAGGAGGTAAAGCCGTGCTCCCTCACATCAGCACCGAGCCCACAGCCGGAGCAGGCTTGAAGTGGTGAGTCCGTGGTAAATAAACACTCTCAGCAATTAGCCAAACACAAGCCTGCAGGAGCGCGGGTTGAGCGGAGCAGACACGGGTTGAGCCCGCCTGGCATCCCCTCGGCCGCCCTGCCGGTGAGCGAGTGAAGTCACGGGACAGAAGGTCTTCGCATAAACGGGATTGTGTCATCCTAAGAAAATATTTCTGGTCTTACCAGGCTAGTGGTTGGATCCAATGATATATTCAAGCAAATAAAAATGACTCAGGCGCTGTCTCATTTCAGAAAGGGCAGTATCCTTTTCCAGCCATTCCAGCTGATACGATAGAGCTTGTTAACTCGATGGTGCAAGCCAATGCTGTTTGGCTTTTATTTATCATTTCTACCCTTTGTGTATCGTGATGAAGTTTAAAGGCATGCATGATCATTCCTTACACTATTCCTCTGAGCGTGACACAAAAGAGTCACCTGCAGAACGCAGCAGTTGCTTTATTCAAATGATAGATTACATTACTAGAGGCTTGTCACTCTTAATAACCTTCCAACAGAGAACTGCATCTAAGGAGATGATGGGTTGGGTTCAAACGTGAACATTCAGCAAGAGCAAGCACTTTCCACTCCCCGGTTTTGAGGAGATGCGCCGCAGTGGAAGCACTTACAAAGGCTGTGGCTGTAGATGGACGAGGTCCAGTGGGTCACAGCGGCGGAGACCATCACAAAGGCTGGAAAGTGGTCAAAGACATTTATCAGCCCCTTGATTTTTAAGCAGAACTCCACCTTCAAATAACACAGCAATTTGCTTAAGATCTGCTAGGACTACTTACATTCACCTCCATCGCCTTCGCTCGCAAAGTGCAGATGTGATCCACCAATTCTGGGCACTAATGAAAGTACGAGAGCAGCAGCCAGACCTACTGTCAAAGTCCCTTTTAGAGCTGTACCTTAAATTGTCTTTTAAACAGCACCTCTTTAATCCTTCAGTGCAAAAATACTTTATCCTCTTGTGGGAATTATACATATTTCCCAGTTCAAAGGGGTATAAAATATAAATGTACTTCTGTACAATTCAGCATTAATAAGAGTAAATAGTGTACAGTGCCTTTTCATCTTTAGATTTCAAGTTGCTTAAGCATTTAGAGACTACAGTTGGCATTTCTTGCTGTGCTTCTTCTTGGTCTAATGCTATTATTGAAAATACTTTTATCCTAGGCCTTGGCTGGGGTAATTCCTTTGAAAAATCTTATTCCACACTTACGCCAGCAATTCTTCACTGTTTTCCCCTTTTAAAACAGATAATTCATTAAGACCATAATATGCAGTTTTAACATACTTCCAGTTTCACATTTAACTGAGAGTTCCAGTTTTGGGTCTGGTGGACATAAGCAGTAGATTTCTTGTTCAGAAGTGAAACATTTTGAAATGATAAAAATAATCCAGCTGAGCAAGCACGGGGCTGAGCTTCCCTCTGTGAAGACCAAAGAGCAGCCATGCTCCACATGAGAGACCCTGAAAGGGACCCCCTTCTCACACAGGAGCCCCTCCTGGGCATTTCAACACAAGCATCCATTTCCTTCCCAAAGTACCGCAAAGCTAGGAAGACTAGATCTTCAAGGACTTGGAGAAAGACAAGCAGAGGAACAACATATCTTTTATCAGCTATGCTCTCAGACCACGTTGGTCTCCTAAGGAACACAACCAGAAAGCCATGCACGGAGTCCTTCTGCCCTTTATCCGTACACCAAATGACTTGCATGAACACTTCATTAGCCAACACCTTTCTCCTGCCCGTGTGCCCAAACCACTGCACTCCCGGTTCCTCTTCCCGGAGAGAGCCTGAGGCGTTTTCTTTTTATTTCCACCCCCTTTCTTCCTGGCCAGAGGACAACCCTCACCCCAAAACAGGCTCCAAGACAGGTATTGCAGGGTGCCGAGGAGTGTCACTTGATTAGAGGAAAGGCTGAAAAGTGAGATGAAGCCTCGATCCTTCCTGTTTCTTATGCCCTGTTAGTGGAAATCTTTTGAGGATGAGGAAAAATGAGAGCTTTAAGGCTCCTCTATAAGAAAGAGAGAATTTAGACCAGAAAATAATTTTTCCTTGTAATTCAGCAGGTCACACATTAAAGTAAAAGGGTGCCCAAGCAAATAATAATTAAATAATTTGTGAGCCATCTAACACCCTGCCTGGTGCAGGGAAAGCATTGCTTTGGTGAAGAACAGCCTGACAAAGAGGAGAGGTTGGTTCTGGGAAGAGGATGAAGTGACTGATTCTCTTTTTGAGAAAGTCAAGGGAGGAGGTGGTTGAAAGCGTTGTGCTTCCACTCCAAGATGCCACAATGATACAGTGAAGACGAGTCATAGTGTTTACCCTCGTTTGCCACACGATCATCTCCCTCCGGGAGATCCAAAAAGGAGAATTTTGTACATTAGGGCTCCAGCAGGTGAGATCCGCAAAAGCTTTTGGTGCTGTTACTGCCCCATTATCTCCCTGCCCTGCCCCTGCGGGAGGTTTCTGCTCCTACAGCATGAGGAATCAAAGACTTAGCCCTGCAGAGTCTGGTAGAAAAACCTCCCTTCCTCACCCATCTCAGCGAAGCCGCTGGGTTTCCCCTCGAGTGCTTAGGGTGCCGGCACAGCTTCGCTCTGCCAGCTCCACCAGGGAGCGGCGGGCAGAGGGCAAGACAGATAGAAGGGGAAGTGGAGGTGCGATAACATCTCCAACCACCCCAGCAAGATTTGCTAGAATTCACCTGCCAGACCCCTTAGTCAGACAGAAAAAGGTCAGTCTGATCCATCTGCGCGGTTGGGTGGTAGCCTTCAGCAAACCCAAGACCTGCTGTTCCAGTGAGGGTGCATCAGAGGGATCCCACCCCTCTCCTGATTTTGTAGCTTCCAGTTTGCTGACACTGGAAAAGCATCAGAGAAGATAGGAGGATACTTATGCAAAGACTTCTATCAATGGGGAGGCCCATCTTCAAAGCTTTGATTTTACCAGGTGCTGGCATCCCTTCTGAGAGCTGTTCTTGCTTGGGGGGATTCCATCTCAAAGTCTTCACATCACAGGAAGGGGAGTCCTGCTTTGAAGAGTCTCACCAGCAATGCGCCAAACCTCCTATTTGCATTTCACTTTTGGCTGCGCGAAGCTTGCTCATTGGCACCAAACAAGCATTTTGCAATCTTTTTAAAGCAACAAGGCGCAGCGTTTGCTGACACAGCTCAACACCGGGACGTGTACATGTGCATCCAACTGTGAAAGTCACCAGCAGTTTAGGCAGGTGTGGATGAGCGCATTAGAGTTAGAACAAAGTAGTGGTGCATTTGGAGTATGCCTATCAAGTTGCAACAAGCAAAAGTTAATGTTAAATTAAGGGATCTACTTCCAGTGTGTGCACTTGGCAGCTGGTTTGATTCCTAAAGTGAAACCATGAAGAGAATTTAAGGTTGAATTTATTTTAAGGCTACCTTGTTTGAGTTGCTTTGCTGATGGTCCTGGGAATCTGTGTCATGTTGGGCTCCAACAGAATTTCTGCTGGATCCTCAGCACTGCCAACGGGGCCTGCCTGGTCAGGGAGCAGCATCTTGCAATATTTCAGAAGTAC
This sequence comes from Gymnogyps californianus, assembly GCF_018139145.2. NCBI lineage: Eukaryota > Metazoa > Chordata > Aves > Accipitriformes > Cathartidae > Gymnogyps > Gymnogyps californianus. The sequence continues at coordinate 3,141,822 of NC_059489.1, read as the reverse complement.
AAAAGGCTTCGCCAAAAGCCACTCAATCTTGTTTTTAACTTCAGCTTTGTCCAACTCAGAGTTTCTTTAATTTCCTAAAGGTTCTTAGAATATAGGGCAGTGCTGACATAATCAAAGAAGCCGAGTCTCCTGGCTCAGACACTGTCTTTGACCTTTCAGTGGTTCATTTTCCCTCTGTTACTTACTTTTCAGTGGAATTGCAGAGCTTCACCCTCTAGTGTCTGAGGAGGAGTTTGGAAGGCATTTAAGAAATGAAGGTCATTAGACGTTACCTTTCCTGTTGCAAGCCCTTGCATGATGCACAGAGGATTATTATGCCATTGCCCTTTGGTGTAAACAAACCTTAGAGATGTTCTTTGCAATGCTTGTAACCAGAACAAAGCCCTTTGCGTTGTTAAACCTCTAACATAAGAGAGACTCAAGGAAAGCCTATTTACCATGCATAACACAAGAAAGGTTCCTGAATAATCCAAGACAAAAGGTCTATGCTGGGAAAGTACAGAGGTGGGACTGCTGGTTTCCCTTTTATGAGGATCCCCAGATTCCCCAGTTCTCCATTTGGCTGATACAAAGAACCTGGAGTTGTGGCCCTCCCTCCTCTGCTCTCTGTCCATAGAAGGCTTCAAGAAGATGCAACAAATTTTATGTCGAATTCAGAAATTCCTTGTGCAGTGGGTGACCTCTTAGTGCCTGGGGACAGGTTGATAGAAAAGGGAGGTTCCCAGGGAGGCAGAGCTTTACACTGAACCCTTAACACATAAAGAAACCACTTTGAACTGCATGTGACTTGGGTTCTGCTGCAGAACAGATTTTTTTGGTTGGGCTGAGCTTGAAGCCAAGGACTTGGTTCAGGTCAGCATACTCTTTGAGGGGGTGAGAGCCAGCTCAGCTTCCCACGGAGCAGCCCGGAGGCCAACGCCAGAACGCGGCTGTTGTGCCAGCAGGATTTTAGGAACTTTCTAGCCCCGTTGGGCAGTCCTGCGTCCGTCTCGCAGCCCCCTTCATGCACACTGCAAGAAGGCGTTGTAAGCAGTAAAGAGGTACAAAACAGAGCTCGTTTTGCCCTGCTTCCCATTTTTCAATTATTCACCTTGAACCTCCAAGCAGAGTTCTGCAGCATGAGACTGTGCAGGAGACCGCTCTTGCCCCTTGACGGTAGGTATGGGACTGGGCTGCCGGTGGGATGCGGTTGACAGGTAGTTTGCAGAGCGCGCTGCTTTCCCCATCACACATGTGGCAATCAAAGCCCCACGCACAAAGGCCCAGCGCTTGGCTGAGGTTTTAGCCGGCGGGTCTGAAAGGGCAGGTCTCCTGTTTCTTTGTTTAAATGCTGGCCCATTTGTTGACTTGGAGGCACCCACTCCTTAGTGGCGGCAGCAGCAGTGAAATCATATATCACTCTAATGAGCGTCCCTTCAATAACCATTGCCCTGATTTTTGATACCTGGAGAGAAGATGCACCAGCTAGGGAAGAATTTATCAAAAACACGCCACTGACTAGACATCAGAGGGAACCTCAAAGGGACAGTGAACTAGAACAAAGAACAAAAACATTTACAGAAGTGCTACGCCGAAAAAAAGGGAAAGGAAAAAACTGTACTAACAACAGTAACAAGGTCAGCTATAAAACCAGAATTAAAAGGCACTGCTGGGGAAAAGACGACGACTCAAAAAAGCACCAAGAACTAAGAACACAGCTTGCCAATCAGATCTACACAGATTCCCCTTGATATCTTCCCACTAACAGGCTTTCCTGCAGGACAAGTAAAAAGTTTAAGTGACTGGCTCTGGGAAGGTGGGCTAGAAGCGGGAGAGCAGCATTCACAGCTTTTAACACAGATCTTCAGGTTCTGCATCAATGGGATTGCTCAAAGGCACAGGGGCTTGGCAAGCGGAGCCGTGCAGCAGCCGGGGCCGGGAGCGGGAGCAGCCCTCCAGCAAGGTGCCGCAGCAAACCCCATTTAGGCCAGTTTTGCAATTTGAATAATTATTAATGGAGGTCAGCCCCTGAATGGACTGGCTAGTGCCCTGAGCACATGCTATCTTTGCCACTCCTGTCACTCGCAGTCGGGAGCAGGCACCGGTTTAAATCAGCGCAAATGAAGGTCCAGCCCTGAGCTTCACCAAAGTGGTGCTAAAATTAGGATTGGTTGAAATCTTGCAAAAAAGCATTTCCTCCAGAAATGGAAGTTTTCTACTCCACAACAAAAGAAGTTAGTTTTTTGTTGAAAATTTCAACCAGTTTGTGGGAATATGAAAGTTTTCAGCATTCTACCAAAATACCCAAGGGCTTTTCTACACAGAAAGGTCATTACACGGCAGCCCTCTTTGCCTCCTGCGCATACGCATTTATTCCACCTTCTGTGCATCCATCCAAAGGGAGAGCATTTTCCTCCCTCCCAGCCTTGGTGGTGACATCCATACAGCAGATACGCTCTGTTTCCCTATGGTTGTCAAAACCAGGTATGCCCCATATGAAAAACTAGTGGAAGAAAATCAGCTTGAGATCTTAATCCTGAGTTTTCCTGTTCCCTCATTGCTGCGGGAGTCAAAGGTGATTCACAGCAAATACTGGTACCAAATTGTGAATATTCTGGACACAGGCGACAGAGAAACTTCCAGAGTCAAAGCAGCTTCACAGCTTGGACCTGTACTCTGGGCTCCTAATTTCTGCCTACAGAAACTTCAAGAAAACTGAGTGAACTTCCCCCAGAAGCAAGACGTTTTCTATCTTTCAAGCCCTGATGCAACCCCATCACACCCAGGCAGCACGTCACATCTGGGGTGGAGCTGTGCCTAAACATGGGTGAGTAGATGGAAGTTTTAGGTGCCCTGGGGCACCTCCCCGACCTCTGCATGCTCCATCAGCAGGCACGAGTCTCCCACCAGCTCGTGTTGTACCCACCAGCCTGTGCAGATCTCCTGCGTGCCCTGAGGACTCCAAAGTGGCATGAGATGCCTACACTTAGCTCACTGAACTGCTCCTGAGACATCACAGCGCTTGAAATATCTTCCACGGTGATATGCACTCTGCATAAGCAAGGGAGCTGGTTACCCCGGCTTATCAGTGGAGATGGACAGGTACCTCCGGAGGAGGACGAGAGCAGGAGCCGACCTCCGCTGCTCTGAGCCATTCCTAAAGGAGCCCCTCTCTCACCAGGAGCAATGCGGGGAGCTCTGAACACCAAGACCAAACATTAGGCAGCGTGAATACCCTGTAATCATACACCTCCCACCAATATCTCTCTAAAATCAAGACGACTTCTATGAGCTAATATTGCAGGGCTGGGTACTAATATTTCATTTTTAAATAGGTCCTGCTTGCTTTTTTCCCCGGTCCCTTCCCTGCGAAGCTGTGCTTGTTAGCGAAAGTGAAGAGACTTTTGATTTCTAAAGCCAATGTTAGAATGTGCATTTCCCCGTGAGAGCACCTGGTTCTCGTGTTTAATGAGTAAACACAAGGAAACAGAGGCTTGAAGAATGATTGTTCCCAACATCATTACTTCTGAACCTGACATTAAAGAGAAGTAAAAGACAACAGCACAGCAGTTCTTTGTTTTTCCACCACTCTTCCTAAAAAATACCTCTAATGAGACGCATTTGAAGTCTAACATGGGGCCGTTCTCCTAGATTATAATTGATAAATCTTCCAAAGTGGTATGGGGAAAGGATTGTGTAATAATTACTTGTTTCTTTTGAGGAAATAAATAAAATATGAAAAATGTAATTACTAACCAGCAAAATGCAGCGAGCGGGTTTCCCGCCGCTCCGCCGACCAGAGTGTGCAGAGAATCGGGATTTCAAAAGTCTCTCTCTGAGTGCAGCATGACACACAATGATGTTGCTACTGCTCATGTTTGTTTTCCAAGTGCCAACTTTTCCAGTCGGAGTCACTGGTTCGTTTGAAGTCCTCGCATTTACTCCTGTGCCACAATTAATTTTTCTTAAAAAAGGAACAAATTGCTATTCTTGTTGGGTGGGTTGTGCGGCAGTTGATTGCCTTCAGAGCAGCAGGGAGGGCTTCTCCCAGCAGCCAGGGAGGAGGACGGGGCCAGCCCGCCTGGGTTCCCTGGGCAGGGGGGGGTGATGGGGACCTGTCCCCCCTGGCATGGTGGGAAGGGTGATATTCACTGCACGTGCTTGGCAAACATATGGTTTTCCCTGCACCCCAGCTCCTCCTTGCTCCGCTCCCTGCACTCCCATGGGCAGTTATTTCCAAATTTTCTGATAAAACCATGCTGTAGTTTCACCTAACGCCATCTCCAGCACAGCTCGGCCGGGGCAGTTCCCCATCCCGGTCTGCGCTGTGGGTTTACAGCGCTGATCCTGCCCTGGGAGAACCCCCCTTAGGCACATGCACCCCAAAAGCCCATAACAGCAGCTGCCAGAAAATGGTTATCAGGTCCTTTGCGTTTGTGCATCTCCATGACGCAGCAGAGACCTGCTGGCCTCAGCAGGGGCTGGCCTGGGAGCCGGCAGGTTTACCACCTCCCTCTCCTTTCTCTGGGGCATAATTCTTGCTCTGGCTGTTTTAGAGAGAGGCAAAACTTAATGCAAAGGTGCCTAAAGACACTTAGACTGAGAAACCTGCCATTTCTGGTGAGACATAAAGCTTTCTCCTGAACTTTCAGCAACTGGTTCCACAGAGCAGCCTTGTCTCTGGGCTGAGGCTGTACCCAGTATCTACTGGGAACGAACCTCTTCTCCCCTATGTAGCATGGAAGGTTCACGCTCCACCTCAGTCATTAATTGTTCAGAAATTCTCCGCCTAACCCACAGATAAAACTTTTGTTCAGCCCTAAACTAGTTCAAGTACCGGGTTTCTGATTCTCAGATAAAGCTTTCAAATATATATTCAAATATATATATTCATGCCTTCTAGACCTTATCCTTTTCTTGCTTTTTTAACCATTGCTTTGAACAACAACATGCAAATTTAATGGATTTAGAAGACTTCAAGCCAATTCTCCCCTGCCTAATTTTGTAAAATGTTATCATAAATGTTTTATGGTGTTTAAAAAAAATAATCTTTCCTTAAAGTAACAATTTAAATTTTTCATGCACAGTGAAGACCTTTATCTTATTCACAGTTGTCATTTTCTGTTTAGCATCACAACACAATACTAATAAAAAAATGCAATTGGATTGCCTTAAGCAGTTTTGCCGATTTTAATGCATGGTACAGCTTTGTTCGTGTTATTCCTTTCTATAGAGCATCCTTAGATCTTTGTTCTCCAAGAACATCATTTATTGGTTTTTAGAGAGGGCAGGTTACCTACAGAGTATGCCTTCCCTACAAAAAAAAGGGTGACTTTTTGATTCAAATAGCGTGTGGTAAAATTCTAGCAAAGACAACGATTAGCAAATTATAGTATTCTTCTGAATTATAATCTTTCAGTTTGGTCCTAGCCCTGCAAACTCAAGTCCAATTAATACCTGAGAGCAATTTTCAGCAAAGTGGTATAAAGTATTTCACTGTGAAACCAAAGACACACCGCAGTGTTTGCCTGACATGCTACCGGCAAAGCAAACCTGTCTTGGTTGAGGTTCCTCCTCATCCGTTGGTCAAGAAGAACATTTGTCTATGAATAAGGTTGAAAGGCCTTGAAAACTCTTCCTCTAAACCTAAGCTGCAGATGAATTAATCCTGCAGCGACCTGGACATGGGGCAGGACACACAGCCTGAGCGCAGGGCGAGTAGCACACCTGGGAATGGTCACAGCAACGGCAAATCCCCCAGGACAGAGGCTGTTCCCTGCAGTGCTAAAGAGAAGAAATGGATCTGTTGGGTCTCTCCATTGAATAGATTTGCAGCTTTCCAGGCTCTGGGCTCAAAAGTGCATCTCTTTCAAGTTCCCAGGCATCAGATATTCTCTCCATCTTTTGCTTTTGAGAATTCTAGGAGCATCTTCCATTAAATACAAAGATGTTTAGCCTTTTAACCCTCTAAACGCGATACCACAGGCTCTAGTGATCTATTGTCAGTTAAATTCACCCTCTACACTCTCTGCTACAGCCGCTCTCTTGTATTTTCTTCCCTGCTGTGTGCACTTATCCCTGCATTGAAAATATGCTTTTAAACTAATACACACTATTGGTTATTTTTAGGTATCAAAGACATTTTTCTCAAGATCTTTCTTCATTAATTCACTAATTCACTTTTTTTGTCTTGATCCCATTTGCCCCATGTTCTTTATTGTCTCCTAACCCTGATGCTCAATAAGTGTCAGCACAGATTAACAGGGAGTCTGATAGCTTCTGGAGAGCAGCATTTCATGTTCTCCTGCATCCTTTTAATCAGGTTTAAACTCTTGTGGCCTTCTGTTTAAGTTCAGTTTGAAAATAGCCAGCAATCCTCAAATGAAAGACCAAATAGAACACATCAGCATCCCTTTTTTCTATTTTGACATACATTCCAAATGTGCAGCAATGCAATAGGAGGCAGAAAAGAAAAACATTTTAATAGGGAAGTCTTGCCCCTTCTATTAGTTCTGTAAATAATTTTGCTTGAGTTGGTCAATAAGAAGGGAGGAATCATAACGGCATGGACCAGAAAACCCTCCTGTCTCTTCTCCTGCGTGGCAAAGTAAAGTACCAAGGGCACGAGATAAGTGCTGCAGAAGATGCGCCATAGACCTCTGGAACGGACATCTCTGGAAATCCACAGTAATAGATCCCAAACCAAAACTCAAATGCTTCTCTGCTCTGGAGTTTTCAGTGTTCAATCCTAGCAGTGCCTCTGAATTTGCAGCTTGAGTCCATCTCGAATCGCAACCCAGTCCCAAATAATACATTATTGTAAAAACTGTAGCTCTATCCCCTATAGACTGCCTGCCCCAGTAATAGCTTCTTATTCCCAATTGCTTTTCCCATGCCAGAATGAGCAAAGGCTGAGCTAGCAGTTAGAGCAAGGGATTGTGAGCTGGGGGTCTGGGGTCTAATTCCAGCTCAGCTCCTCATATATTCTGGGAAAACATTTTACTTTTCTGACCTGAAAAATAAGGTGGCACTTCTTTATGCTGAGACTTAGTTCATGAAAGTCTGCAAATGGCTTTGCAGTCCCTAACTGAAAAGTACTGTAAGAGGTCAGAGTATAGTTATAAAATAGCTAATAACCTCTTCTTATTTTCTGTTGCTGGGCCTAGCTTAAGAAAAATAAATTAGATGAAAAACCTCGGGAATCTCAGAAGACTCATGAGAAACCTGAACTGGCACAACTCTTCCCCGTATGGATGTCCCAGTGATTGAATTGGACTGGAGCAGCCCTGAAATTATCATCTGCTTTGAGAGTTTCAGGACGTTTCTCAAGGCAGAGGGCTGAAGAGGCTGAAAGTGATGTGAAGTCACTTTGCCTTTAGGAAAGCGGCCAAAAAATGGCAGAGCTGTACAGCCCTGGGAAGAGAGGACAAACTCAAAGGGTACTTCTGCTGTTATGTCATGGTTTGAGCAATGCCTTGGCAGTGATGGTGATAGACCTGACCAGAGAGACCGAGGCAGCTCGGTATGAGGCAGGAGGCACTTGGGTAAGCCCAGGGTCCCTGTCCGTGCAGCCAGCACGCAGAGCTGCCGAAGAAACACCGATGCTGCAGGGAAAACGTGTCCTCAGAAAGCACCAGTAGCTTTCCGGAGCAGTGGAGACCAGGATGCTTACTCCCTCCTCAAGCCTAAGGGTGAGCACTTTGGGAAGACCATGCTAACATGGGGCAAGTGAAGCAAAGGATTGCTGCAGCCCTGTCATCCCCCACCAAGCTGCTGGTTTTGAGTGCCCGTGTTATATTTTCTGTTGGTATCCAAAAAAGAGAAGAAAAAGTCAGCTTATGCTAAGCAGCGCATCTTTGTCACCCCACCTCTGCCAATCACCAGATAAAAGGAATCATTATTTTAAGACCCCTGCAGATGTCTGTCTGTCTTTTGTAATGAACTCATGAGCAAGAGCGATCGTCATGGCACTGTTAATTGGAGCACCCACCGTGCCGGCTTCCGAAAGGCGGTTGTTTGTGTCACACGAGTGTTTCTTCTTCCAGCAGGTTTGGTTTACAGACAGACACACACGTCTGCACATATTTGGATCCAGGTGGCTCCAGAAAGCCAGGCCAGGCTCCTTTGGGAGATTTCTCAGAGCAATGTCTTCCAGAAACCTGTTCTTTGTCTCCTCCCAGGGCTCTGGGGAGGAGGCTGGGGTTGACAAGGTGTCCCATTAGCTTTATGGAAACCAGTGTGACTGGCCACCCAAGCACTTTAGCTTCTGACTAGCTTCCACCTGCAGCAATAAGCTCAATCAGGTAATTAATACCAGCCTTTACTACCTGCACTACTAGAACTGCTATGGAGAAGACGATTTTGCTATTTTTTAAAGAGCTTTCATGTGGTTACTGGGGCTTATGAAAAAAAATCCTCACCCCCCCGATAGCCGTCTGTACAGCTTGCTTTGTATTTTCCTCCTCCCCCTACCCCCTTCCATGACTTTCGGGCTTTCAAGTCATGTAACGTTTCGACATGGCACTGGGAGAACAGGGAAAGAACAGAATCATCACAAAGACGTTTGAAAACCCAACAAAACACTTTCAGCAGCAGGGTTGGGTTAGTTAGCAGCTTTGTTTAGTTTGATTTCATCTGGAAATTTATTTACCAGAGAAAAGTCGGCTCCAAGATGCCGCATCTGGTTTTCCAGTGAAGAGGTTCCAGCACTATTTTTTTTTTTTTCCAAGAAGCAAGAAAAACAAAAAAGCCCAAACCTGTGGTTCTCCAGAGGGAGCTCAATACGGCAGCTGGCCCAAGTTACGTGTCTAGTCAGTGGCTGAGCCCTAAATTAGAAAAATAACACCTTTCTTCACCCCACTCCCATCCCCACTTTGCCTCTTCCTTCGATCTCAATCACTGGGCCACCCCATGCTCTGCTTGGAGCGCAGCAAGGCCAGAATCCAAAGATTTCTTTTCTATTTAAGCCACTTGGTCCGCTATTTCCTATCAGCCCCCTTGAGACCCTCAGAGGTGTCTATTTAATAGATAACTGATAGCTCAGGGGCTTGGGTGACCTTCAAAGAGCTGAGATGGACTCAAGACTGCCTACACAGAAGATCAGGTCTGGACCAGCACCCTGGAACTTTGAACTTCAGCTTAAAGTAACTTTCCCTACAGAAATGCTTAGCCAAATGCAGAAATCATGGAGGTACTTCATCCCAGGTGATGCACAAATCCAATAAACTACCACAACATCAGCTCCATCTTCTAGTTTGATGGATACGTCCCACTGTGGGAATGAGCAGCTCTTTGCTCTGCTGCTGTGTGTGGTTAGGAGGCGATGCTGTCTCCTAGGATGAAGTTCAGAGCTGGGAAAACAGTACTGGGGAGAAAGGTTTTACCTCTTGGGGGGGTAAAGTGAAAGCCTTGGACAGACATGGCTGGAAGCCTGGAGAGAATTCATCGCACATGGTCTGTGCATTCCTGCACTGAGACCAGCAAGCTGTGAGCCTCCTCACAGACGGGAATCATCAGGTCTTGGGTACCGAGACACCAAGTTTGACTCATTAGCAGTGGGATCCTACAGGCAGACAGCAATGTTTGATAAAAGCTGAAGTATGGGTAATCTGTGTTGTGTTTTGCTATGAATTTCTTGCAATGATTCTTATACTTTGCCCAGTAACTTGTTGATTATCTTGAATCCAACTTTGAGAAATATTCAGTCATTATTTGAAGGCTTTAAAGTGATAGAAAATCTACCATACATCTGAAAAGGATGCTGTGATGATTAATTATGCTCTGTACAAAAGCTTCTCGACTTATTTCTGCTTTGACCTTTGGTAGCTCCAGCTTACTGGATCTTGCTATTCTTTTGTCTGCAAGTTTAAAGGACCCTCCAACTAGAATTGATTACTGTGAATAAAGGGACCTTCTGCCATCTTTGCTACTTCAAAATGAGAACAAGGTGATTTCTCAGCAGTATAATCAAGGGGAACCAGATGTGACTTGTTGCCATCTTGCAAAAGGAGCACAGCTGGATCCAAACACACACACACCTGCTGATGTAGCACAGCTTTCACAACCGTAAGTACGGGCACGAAAACCATGAACGGAGGAAAGAGGAGCTGCTTTAGCCACTGCGTTTTTGTTTCACCGTGTCTGAATTTCATGCAGGTTTGTCAGGTTGCCAGTGATTTATTCCCCCTCCAGCTTTCAAGAAAGGAGCAGCATTTCCGATAGCAGCCCAGAAGTGCAGCGAGCGGAGCGGCCCCTCTCCAGGCCTGGGGAGAGATGGCAGGAGTTCAGGAGGAGTGAGGAAATCAGTGTTACAACTCTGAAGTGATCAGACAGCCACAAATTACAACTCGAGAAGGGATGTCTGGACCTGAGCACACAAGGGTTTTTTTTCCTTGTTGCTGTTTTGGACTTTTTATGAGCTAGCATGAAGTTGCCTCCTTTCTGAAACCAGGCTTAGCAGTCAAGGGACATGATGAAAGCTGGAAGTCAAGGCTGACAGTGCCTTTTCCTAGTGTTTTAGGAACGGAAAGAAATACGTAGAGTCTATGCAGGGAATAGGAGAGTTACTCTAGCCCTGCACATCCCAAGGTAAAACTGCACTCAGACCATGCTGCCTTCCCCCTTACTGTCAAGGGAAGGTACCACAAGGCGGGATGGTGTAGTCGAGACCTTAGTGGGAAGGAACGCATCACTCAAAAGAAGCAGTGGGAAAGGCTCTATTTTCAATTCTTCTGAATAAAGCATTTATTCTGAAATAAAAGTTTCTTATTTCCTGAGGGTCACATTAAGATCAAACATATTAAATGCCTGTCAGCCAAATCTGACCTTACTTTGAGACAACATTCAGGCACACATTCTTCTGAAGTGTTTAGATGAATACGTGAGACATCAGATTTCCCAAATATCTGCCTTATCTAAACTAAATCCCATTTGTTTCAGTGGAACCAAAGAACCTTTCTGTAAGTCCTGCAAGGCATCTTCTGATCATTTAGGTACATAAATACCTTGAAAAATGTGCACCTGCGGCTAGGATCCATCTTACCACATGCAAGTCAGGTGTACAGTCTTAGCCAGTCACATAGGCAACTCCTATAATCAGTGGAGAGAGTGGACATCACCAAGGGGCATCTCCTCAAACCTCCCTTGGACATCAATCTAAGGACTGAAGTGCTCTCCCTTTGGGGCACTATCTCTGTCTATTCATTGCAGAGGGAGTAGAGACCTCTAATTTCATCTGCTTAAACGTCAGGTTCTGTCTAAGTTAAATGAGACAGATCCCACCCTCCACAACTACATTGTAGAGACAAGTGAGTCGTGCTGGAAACGTACTGCAAGCCTTTTTTTGAATTTGTAAATAGGAAAGTGTGACAGCACACAAGGTGCTTTGGGTTGGCATGTTGCAGGAATGCTCAGAGTTTACCAGCAGGCAGGCTCTCCAGTAATGAAGCTTGAAGCTTAAACCCTTGAACGTTACCCAAAAGCAAATTTCAGATCAGTATTTTAAACATTTTGTTAGTCCATCACCTAAGTTGTTCATGAGGAAAGAGAAATGATACCATATGACAGAGCTAATTTGCCAACATTGATGGAACAACAAAGTTTAACTCTTTCAGAATAATCAGAGAGAAGAAATAAGGTACAAAGACACGTGCAAATAGTTTGGAATAAATAGAGGTGGTATTCTCTATAACTGACCATCTGGAGCTATGTTGCCTCTGCTGAGTCATTCTGATAAACTCTCTGCTTCAAGGAAAAAGTTCAGCTTCTTTTCTTTAGACATCAGCATTGAAAACATCAGCTGCAGCCTCAGAGCAACCAGTTCGACTGGGAAGTGAAAGCAGTGGGGAATTGTGGCTCACTCTGAAGCAATGGAGCAGCAGAGGATCACCTCAAGGAACATGCCAGCAAGTTAGCAACACTCCCCAGAAAAGGCCGCTCTAACAACACAACATCATCCATCACGCCCTCCTGAGGACAGCTTTATAGCTGTTAGGAACCAGACTGGTAATTACAACACAGAAATATAGCACACAGAGTATTCGGAGACCAAATGGCACGGGGAGCCAGGAGCCTGCGGGCAGGCATTTGCATTTCCATCTTCGATGCAAGCAGGGGCTGGTTCTGCTCTTGCGCTGGCCTAGCTCTGGAGTTGTTCAGCTGAAGTCAACGCAGCTATGCTTGCTACAAGGGGCAAGAGATGCGGGCTCTGAAAGTCTGCACACTAAACACAAAGGCACTTCCCTGTGACTTACTGTGCCATATGGAAACAGCTCCTCCGACACCTGGCTGCGAGCAAAGCATCACACCGTGCCAGAGGCAGCGTGGTGGGATGGGGACTGGGGGGACCTCTCCCTCACCCTGCAACACTAAGCATGCATCGGGCCAGGAAAAACAAATGGAAATGCTCTGCTTTTAGCTCTGCTGCTGGCCACACTTGTTTGCCTCCAATGTACTGCTCTGAGCAGTGGCTTTAAATCCAGCCCTGGCCCCAGGAGGCTGTACTGGGATCTCCCTCCATGTCCAGGGACCTACAGAGTCTGGGAAAGCCAATGCCTATGACAGTACTTACATCTTGAATTGGAAGATCCCCATTAATTACAGCTTCGTAGGGAGATTGCCAACAGGAAAGAACTTCACAGATGCAAGACCTGTATCTTACTTCATCCCCTCTTTTTATGCTTCAAAGGTAGGCCAAATGATCTGGTAGCATATGAAGCTATCGGCTTCTAGTTATTCCCAAAGCCCTTGGCTCTTTCTGTATAAAGGGCCAGAGTTAAATTCTCCCCGGAAAGGTAACAGAGCATGGATCCTTACATGAAAATAACCAAGAACATAGGATGTTTGCAATCTGTGAGAAGGGCCTGAGACCCTGCATGTCAATATTTAGAAGTCTGTCCAAAATCCCGAGTTCTAAACTTAGCCCCAAACATAGCACACACAGATCTGAATCTGTTTTGTCTCCGGCAAAATACATGTTCTGCAAATTTTATTATTTATTCATCTCATTTGTTTTCCTTGGTCATCCTAGACAGAGGATGGGAATTATTTTCAGACAAGATTCTGGGTAGCTGTAATTAGTCTTTTATCATTACAGGAAAAGTGTGTTCTGCAAATGTAAGATTTGGAACAATGATGTGGAGGCTTCCCAAGGCACCACTGGCCTCCAACACAGTGGGACCCAACATAAGCAGCAGCTCCCCTGTGCAAAGGGACGAAACTGCAGTACCTGCCCACAGGTAATCCTCCTCCTCCGCAGTGATTTCTGTAGCGAGACAGGCTTTGCAGAGCCCACCAGCTCTGAGATCAGGTCCTTCACACCAGTGCACAACACGGCTGCAGACAGATGGATGCTAGACAGTCCACAGAGGATATAGTCTACTTCTCTAACGTGCATTTCTTCCAGTAACTGTCATGTTATCTTTGGTTTTCATCAGGACTTCTAAGTGTATATAACATTAACTGCAGCTTCATTATTCATGACTTGCCTATTTTGGCAAGATCATGGCTTATCCTGTGGGTCTGATCACTTCAAGGATCTGCCCGAGGTACTGATGACTTCCAGGATGGTAGGTAAGCACAGTAAGCCTTGTCAAATACCAACTAAGGACATCACTTCTATTCCCGGTTCTCTTTTGATTTTTCCAGTACCAGAATCCAGAACACACTGACTTCTCAGAGCAAAGTATAGCCTCAACAAAGGTCCACAAAGCTTCCCAGAGAGGCATGGCTGCTCGAAAGGCTTGTTGGAGAAGGGGAAAGGACTAGCACGAAATGTTGGTGGCAGCTTGCCCCAGTCCGTCAGGAGGAGCCCCAGGCTGAGCAGATGCATGGCTCAGGAGCGTGCTGGAATTACAGCAGTGACTACACCAGGCAGAACAAAACCTAAAGCAGATGAGAAAAAGTAATCTAGGCTCCGGCCGGCCAAGAAAACAAATGGAGATCCCAGGACACAGCCTTAATGCAGACACTAAAGAAAAGCCCACACCATCTGGGAGCCTGGCACGGCACGAAGAGGCCAAGAGCATTCGCTGCAGCATGGGCTGTGCTGCAGAGCACAAGCAGCATCTCCCTTTTCCCAAACCTGGCACCGACACCCACGGGCTCGACAGCCGGCCAGCTCTCGCTCCCCTCCCAACAGGAATGGCTGGCAACTTGTCTTTTCCCAGGCCTTTGGTACAAGCGGAGCAACCACTTCATTTTATTTTATTGTTCCCATGATATCACTAGTTAATTGTAACCAGCAGAATTCCTCTCGCTGTGCCTCCGAGGGCTGGAGCCGGCCTGGGGGCAGTGAGCATGCTCGTCTCTCTTGGCTCCATGTTACCCAACGTGCCTTTGAAACTATTTGCATTTCAAAACTTTTGCGCTCAGGCAAACTGCTTTTTTCTAGCAATGAGATCAGTTGACAGACACCCTGGGTCCAAGGCAGAGTGGGGAAGGAAGTCTTGGCGCGGTCACAAGGAAAAGCCAGAAAGCTGCGTTCAGCGTGCTCGAAACCACCCAAACCCAGGCTGAGGAGGGACAGATAAAAGTGTCAACATACATCTATGGCAGGCATAAGCTTGCATAAAACATACAAAACTAATGAGATCTATTCAACAGTTACACATTCGGCATGAAAAAAGTGATCCTTTGAAGACTTGGGTTACATCTCCATCACCCAGGGGACAAAACAAGAGGTGCTGGTTAAAGCAGGTGCCCCGTCCCGTTGGATTGCAAGGAGAGCTCACCCAACCCATGCTTCGGTCGCCTCAGCTGCGCAAGGGGAAACGGCTACAACTGACAGTAGAAGGTGATTGTATTAATATTTGTAATTCCTTTGAGAGTCTCAGATCACAGGTACCACTAGAGGAGGGCAAAGCATTATATTATCAAAAGCCAATTGTTATCCTCCTCTCTTGAGATCTCTCGCAGGTGATGTCCGAACGCCGCACCATGCATTCCATGTTCCTGCAGCTCAGTATTTTTCTTTTTTTGGCACTTACCCTAACTGAAAACTGGAAGGTGGAAATGCCGAGTGCCTGCATTCAGAGGGATCCACTTTCTTGCTAAGCGGAGGCAGCCTAGATCTGCCCCCCTATCTCCTTGCTGCTCGCTTATCAGTGAACTGAATCTACTTTAACATAGGCACAAGAAAGGGAAGAGGCTTGAGCTGGAACATGGGTTCAGTCCAACGCTTAGATCCTGAGAATGGAAAACTCACAGTCCCTGAAGAGGAGAGAGGCTGGATTGTGGTTTCTAGAGGGAGAAATTTAATACAAGCTTGTAGAGTAAATAAACTGCAATCTCACCCCTACGTTGAGCGTGTGAGAATCTACAGTCCCAGGCAGTGAGAAAGAAATCCTGTCTTTAATGGGTGCTGGAGTGAGGAGCAAAACAAAACCAGATGCAAGGCCAGGACTAGCCCAGCCAGGCTGGCCGGTGGGCACGGCGCGCCGGCCTCCCCTGCACTTAGCTGCTGCTTCGCAGGGACTCAGCGTGCGCTCGTGGCCGGTGCACGCTGCTAACCGCGGGCAGCCGCTCGCTGGCTGGCGATGGGGATGAGGATGCTGCCTCCTGCCTCGTCCCCCGTCGAGCAGGACCTGGCCCCGCTGCTCCCGGTGGGTGGGGTAGGAGGCAGCTCCGAGGGGCAGGGACAGGAAATTTCCCTAAATCCTCTTTAATCCCTAAGGACACTCATGTGTCACAGAGCAAGAATCAGCCTGCAGAGCATCATTGTTAGCTTAAAAAACACCCACCACAAACTTCCCCTGCTATAAAAAAAACGAGCCGAAACCATCCCAAAAGACCAGCGTTTTAAGTCAGTGGCCAGCTCTGTAAACTGTTGGTCCTGGGTTTTAATTTCCTGAAGTGTCTCATTTCTCTCCCTTGCCAAAGGGAGCTGGAAAAATCCTCTTTCTCTCTTTCTTTCTCTCCTTCTCACAGTTGCTCTTTGAGTAAGGCCATACCTAACAATTATTCAGGGAAACATTATGTTGACATTACTGTTTAGAAAATAAAAAAGGGTTTTTAAAGCTAGAGAGTAACATCGTGACCATATAGCACTAGTGAATGATTAAAAATTTAGATGACTGCCTTTGAAACAATAAAAAGCTTTCGAAGCTTCTTAATGAGCAGCTATCAGAAATAAAGCATTTAAAACTTCAGAAAGTGCCTCTGTGGAAATTTCATTGTCTTTGATGCTGTAAAATAACTGCAGGGTGGATTCATTTCAAGTTCTTTTTAGCATACTGGTCGTTTAGAAATATTGGGAGATATCTTTCTTAGCAATATGTGGGGAAAACAATGTCTTGGTCGCTTTCATTTATCTGCAATTTGACAGGAGTGCAGTTTATTAACTTGAAAAGAGACAGATACATTATCTGAAACACAGAGAGTATAGTGGGTATTGCCTCCTTTTTATACCAGTGGGAGTCCATGACACTTTGAACTTGCTCACCATTAAACGCCTTCCTGAGTTGTTGAAGAGGCCTTTAAAAAGGGAGCCTGTGCATTTATGATGTAAATTCGTTATTTTGACAGTCTTTGAAATCTGTCATATTCACGTCCAATTTAATGCACCGCAAAAATTCTTTTCTTTTAAAATACTTTTCTTTTAAGATTTCAAAGCCATTTTCATGTAGAAAACTATTGTTATACCTAATATATCCTGAAAGTGTTTTAGCAAAGGAACTTATATGATTCTGTTTTAAGTCATGTCAGGTTTTAAAACATGTCATTTCTTCAAATAAGCTTTGACCACGCTATCTTTTTTTTCATTAGTTAAAGTGCACTTGATTTCCATGGATACAATTAGTCAGAATATATGCTATAGTATCATCATTGGATCAAATGGGGTTCTTTCAGGCTGTATTCAGCGGAGCAATTGCCCACATATCTGAGATCAATACAGACCAGCACACAGGTAGACAGATGCAGAGAGATGAGGGCTGGCTGGGAAAGTCGAGAATTGTACTGAAGCACGGCGTATTTAACGAGAACCTGGACCGGTGGGAAAATTAAACCGCTCCTTTTAAACTGATGAGCTCTGAGTATTTACTCTAAACATGGAGTGGGGCGAGGAGGAGCAGGACAGGAGGGGGGCCGTGCGGCATCTGATGAAATCCAAGTTCAGTTTAATTCTGGTCGAATCCAAGCCTCATACATTTCAACTCCATCTTCAATCCAAACAAACCTCCTTAGGCTCGCTAATCCTTATTACACAGTGGATTTTAGCTGTACCTGCACTTCTTTATCAGTTTGCAAGATATTTTCAGCCGGTACAGAGGTCTTCATGCAGCTCTGCTTCAAAGCGGTGTACAGAGGAGGTTCTGTACAGAGTTTCAGAGAGTGTTTACTGATGCCTTATCACTTTGGGAGAGGAGGTTGGTGGGCAGGGGGAACACATTTCTCCAAAGCAGCGCAGAATCATCCTAATCTAGGGAAACGATCAAATAAGAGTTTCAAAGATCTCCTACTACAAAGGAAGGCATTAAGCTCACTCGTTGCCTGCCCAGACTCCAGGGCTGTGTTGGAATACATGGAAATATGTCTGTTATATGAAGGAACCTTCCACTGATGGTTTAAGCACCATTTCACATGTCCCCAGTGGCTGGGTTTAAAATGCAGTGTATCATGAGTGAGATAAACCAGGAGAATCATTACTTCAGTGGCATTTAACCCTATAATTGGGTGGTTTTTTTCGGCACTGATTTTATAAGGTCACCCTGTTATTTCCTTTGCTGGCTGGCTTGTGATGGTGCTCTCACATGTTATTACTCTCTTCCATCACAAGGAATGATATTTCGGGACTGAAAGGGCGAAAGATTTGTAAGGACTGTCCTTTCCCACACTGTGATTGTCTGAAAGCTTCAAATAGTCAAAGGCTGAGTGTAAACGTGTTTTAGATGGTGTCTCTGGGGCAGAAATCCCACCTGGTCTACGGGTAGGAAAGAACTATAAGGATCTGATCATTTTATAGTCAGATCGTCTTGTCCCTCTGCAAAGGTAGGATATACTTTCCTGATAGAGCTTGTATCAGATATTAAACTAATACTACACTTGATCTCAGCAAAAAGGCCATTAAATCTCACAACTTGAAAAAGGCAGCTTGATCCTTGAAGCAGGGAATCCTGCAGCGCTTGCTGCCTGCTAACCCGATGGCCTGGCTGCGCTCGTTCGCAGAATTCATTTCTGCTATCATTTCCCCGAGTTTCGGATTTCGTTGGCACGAGCAAAACCTTGGGCTGCATGAGAAAATACTTTGAAATGGTGCCTAATTGACTTGGGTCTGGTTCAGAATATAGTACACCGCATAAACCACCATAACATCAATCAGAGGGAGAAAGGATGTCCCCATGTTTGGCTTAAACTACAGGGTATTTCCTTTGCCGAAAGCATTTTAATCACACTTAAGTATAGGTTTGCCGTGGCAAAAAAGACTGACCCGTTCCAGTCGTTGATTTTTTCCCACAGAAGGAAACTTCTGTAAGGCAGCCCATGCAGTGAAACGTCCCAGGGTTCGTTGCACCAACTGGATTGACTTCACCAGCCTTATCGTATCTGTCCTCTTTTTTGCTCTGCACTCCCACAGTAAAGGGCATGTTTCTGTGGTCTGCAAGAGTATTATTTCCATCCAAGTTTGATGGTATTAAACTTAGTCTCTGGGATCTATGCTACCCCCTCTTCTTCCTGAGTTTTATGCCCTTTCCCCTTGCCTCCCCCTCTCCAATTAGCGTTAGTTAGCTCTGATAGTGCCTCCGTGGTAGAGAGGAAACAGCAGCCAGTTATGAATATAAAAAAGTTATTTCATGGAGACTACTGAAGACAGACAAAACCTGTGGTTCTCTTGGGCATGCCTACCCTGCACAACGGAGCCCATCTGCACCCAAAACTCTGGCATCTTTGTGCCTCAACGCTCTCATAGACGAACTAATAACTTATTTAATGACTATCATTGTCAAACACGACTGTTGGTTTTAAATGTCTCAATTTTTGGTCATGCAAATGTCAGACACCTAACATTTTCAGTAGGTTTTGAGTAACCTCTGTGAAAACCAGGGCCCCAAATCTAAGCAAACAAAACAGCATTTGGAAATGCACACCAACAGCTACTGTTATAAACTAACCAAGGGCCTGATCCTGCCATTATATCAACAGCTCAGTGACAACACTACCTGGTTGTAGGTTGATTCTAGAAAAAGTGAAGCTGTGGACTATGCTATTAGTGTACATTGCCATAGCTGAAATTACTAAGAAATTAGAGTCACTGCCTGGGCATGCAGAGAGTAATCACTAATAGCTGTTTCAGTCGTCATCTCCATTGCACAGGGCATACAAGAACCTTGCTTTTTTTATCTTTCACTTCCCACGAAACAGTAGTGATTTGCTTACGAATATCAGCAAGAGAGAGAGGAGGAGAAAGGGAGGAAGAAGCACTTTAAGCCACCCTGATAAATCAGACATACAGCAGGAGGAAGGATGAGAACTGTGAATGAGAATAAAAGCACCATTCTCTAAGAAAGCCATATGAAAACCCAGCCATCTGATGACATGTTGTAGATCACTCCGGTACACTTGTGTGCAAACAGCAGCACAAACATGTAAATGACAATTATGTCCCAGCTGACACCAGCCTCAATTTCTAACCTCTTGAGATACAACCTCTGCGAATAGTCACGAAATCAGAATTTTATTGGAATGAGGTTTCAGTGATAATTCCAGTTGGACAAAGCTAGTTAGTGAATCACACACATATCAGAAAGGATGGAAAAAGCCTTCCCCATGCAGCTTTAGCCATCATTCCTCCTCTGTCTTGCACAAGAGGGGCTGTTAGCTCACGTGTATCGCCTGGTGACAGCCACCACGTTATCCACGACAACAGGAGCTGTTCAGTATGTGTTCAGATCCAAACTGGCTTGGATTGAGATGTTAAATCCACTGCCTTTAACCTTACGTGAGAATTGACTGCAAGTGCAGAGGTCTTAAGAGTAATGCGTTTTGGCAAGAAATCCCACTTAATAGGCAGGCTACTGAATCCTGCACTCCCTGCAATTTCTAAATCGCTTTCAGGCATAGCCAATGTCCTGCCCAAAGGGGAAAACAGCTGCTTCCAGGGAAAAAACACAAGGAACAAACGTTATCCTGTAGCGTTATGTCCCAGACTTGAAGCCGTGTGCCCGGATCCAAAGTCCTGTACTTCACATCGGCACTTCTGGGACTGGAAGGGACAACCACTCGCACTCGTTTAGGAAAGAACTGTTCATCAACGCAAATATTGCCCAACTATGTGAAAGGGCTCAGCGCCTTGGACACATGGATGCAATTCATGAAAGAATCCAAACAAGGCAAGACCAAGGAATCCTGATCTGTTGTGCAATGTCAGACAAAGAACAAATATAGAGTCACTAAGGAACATCATGGCATTGGGAGATACGCCAAGACATCCTGATATAGAAGCTGAACTGTGCCTAAGGGCAACTGTGAAAGAGAAACTGTTGTGGCACAGAACCACCCCGTACACACTTCTCGCAGCTTCATGCTCCTTTGCTTGCTTATCTCCTCCCTGCCACCCGCGTGCTGATGCACGTGCCTGGCCCAGCCGCCCGCAGAGATGCTTTCGGTTCGGCCAGGCTCCCTCAACACACATCTTTTGCTAATATTCGCTTGATATTGTTGCTATTTATCATCTGATTTTGTTTTCTGTCCCCCGAAACAGACTGCAAATGCAAATCCTGCTGTTAGGATTGTTGAAAACAATAAAAATTTAAAAAGAAAAAAGAAAAATAAAATTCAGAAGGAAAACATAAAACTGAGAGGCAACTAAATATCTCCCAGACGGAAAGGGAAAAAGTAAAACTGCAACAGTGGGTTGCAAAAGCAAAATCCATTGAACTTAACAATCCTAGCAACACATCTCTTTGTTTATGAACCATCTGAAGCAAGTTTTACCCTGCAAACTCCATGGGGATCCTTGATTTCTCTAGCCAAAGTAACTAATTTTCCTAACTCACACTAAAATCTGGTCATTTGATCTGTCACTCAAAGTCTGTCCTCCATGTAAATAAAAACACCCCATAGTTTTGATTCCACAGAAGGCCATAAAAAGAACAACAGTATCCTAAGCAAACAGGGCTGTTACGATGTGCGTTCTCCACCGGTGCACCTCTGTGCAAAGTTTTTTATCCAGGAGGAGCACTAAAAGCTCACCTTTTGCAGGAAAAAGTCTTGAAAATGACTGAGAGGAAAACTATTTTTAGATCCACCACAGATATAGGACAGATTATATTCTTATACAATATAAAATGATTGTCATTTAAAGTCTCAAGTAGGCTGAGAGAGAGACAATGTGACTTCATGGTGCCTTCACCTTGGAACCCCCTTGGTATCCAGGCGCCATGCCCTACAGCGTGCCTTCCCCCACCCCCAGGTACTGAATAACTTCAGCTATAGCTGGAAAAAATCAGACACCCCGTTAACACAGGCTACGTCAGGGATTTATATGGAGAAAAATCTGGCCATAAATATAATGGAATGACCCCAGTGAGTCTGCCTCAGAGATGCATAACATCTAAACTAGTCCATGCAATTAGCACTGGTACAAGGACTGCTATGGGGAGATAATCTCCATTGTTTGCCCCTTTCTTTGTTTCACAGCATTTTATAGCTAACATGCAACCTTCCAAATGCCTGAGCACCCAGCACATTTAACTGACTGGGGGTACGCAAATCCAAGGGGGAAAATCTTGTGCTATTCCTGTTCCACGGACACAGAGCAGTCCTCATCCAGCTCCTTCATGGAGAGAGACACGGGCATTTTGTGCCCCCTCACTCCTGAGCGGGATCTCACATGCCCCTTTTGAATTTAGAATTTCAACATACATTTGATGCCCAGTTGGTAGACTTCATCCCGTTGCTTTATAAGCAATAAGGGAAAAAAAAGCTGGAGAAAGAAGAAATGATGCTTTGAGTGGCCGGATGCAGTAGAATGACTTAATAACATGAAAATTATGGTCCAATTTGTATTTTATGAGATATAAAATCCAATAGGTTCAGAGCTGCTTTCCTATCTTCACATGAGACTCCAACAGCTTTGAAGTTGCCACTGGGGCTGTTTCCTTTCTCTAAGAAAGCTTTTGTCCACCAGGACCAGATGGAGATCTCAAACCTCATTTGCAGTGAAGCTAACGTGCCAGAGACAACATAAAGCCATAAGCTAAATGGAAATGCTGATGCTAGCGTAGGCTTTAAATATTCACAATATCCCTGCTGTCATTTCAGTGTCAAAGATTGTAAGCCCAGATAGACAGACATCCAGTACACAAAGCTGTAAAAGAACCTGGCACTTTTTAAAATTTCCATGTTTTTATAACAGTATTTGATCTGTTTCCCAGCTACGAAGGTATGACTAACTACTGAAGAGGCTTGACATAAACAGTGTGTCGTATTTGAAATTCATGTCATGTAGGTAAGCGTGACTGGGCACTTCAGTCCGGAGACACATTCCTACTGAGCAAGTGACTCAGTCCCGGGCTTTCAGTGTCTGTAGCTGGATGTGATTCTCCTCCAGACCTTGTTCCAAATGATCCATTTACTGAGTCACTCCTCCGAATGGGGCCACGACAGTAGTATTAGCAGGAGAAAAAGGGGAGCAAACACAGAGAAGTCAGTTTAGAAATACGAGTAGATGTAGACTGGGAAATGCTCTGTTGCATTCACCCATCTCTGGGGGGCTCAGTGCAATACCATGCCCACGGGAGCCCCAACAGCCACAAGCAGCAGCGCGCTGCATCTCTCCCCTGTGAGCTGTGCACGTCCTTTGCTCCTCGTACTGCTCAGGGTGGTGGGGGATGCACAACAATGCCAGGGCAAATGTTATTTTGCAGTTTGCAAGGCTGGTCTGGGGACTGCAGAGAGCTCTTGGCTCCGGCTCTGCTGCCGTGCTCTTACTACTAGGTAGGTTTAATCAAAGAAATGCATACACAAGTTCTCTGAGCTTTAAAGAGAGGTACCCAGTGACAGCTCTGCCTCTCACAGGGTGCAGCTTAGCACAGCTCCCCCGCTCCAGAATCTGAGTGGGAAGCTGCTTAATGCATTTTATAGCTTCCTGATTTTTTTTATTATTATTTTATGGGCTTTTAGGTAACGCTGCTGGTCACCTGTTTGAAAGACTAGCTCACATCCACCCCTCTAACATACACCAGGTACACAGACATACGTTTGGTGGGAGCATATTGCAGCCACTGAACTGTCATCAACCCAGGCGCTCCCCCTGCGCTCTTGCTTTGCACCTGTGCCCTCTTGGCATTGCAACGTGGAAAATTCCCAAGGCACAAAGCCGGTCTTCTAAGACCTGCTCTGTCTGGTTTCTGCTCGTGGGGCCTCTTCTGCAAAAACACACGAGCTGATTAACAAAGAGAACATTAAAAAAATAAGAGGAGTTAAACGCTCTACTGCTTGCCCATCCACATCCAAAGAGGATGCCAGCCTGGGGTATACAGATGCTGTCCTCCGCATGCATCGTGGCCTGGCAGGGTCATGGTAGATGGCTGAGCTGAACAGGCAGAAAGGAGAGGTGGAGGCTGCAAACACATTCCAGTTTTGATGCTCATTGTCATGAATGTAAATTCTCATTTATATTAAAGCCTCTTTAGGTTGGCAAAGTGATTTAAAAGGGTAGCAGTGGAAGTTATAATCATGCTCATGATATTTTTGCTGATCAACAAAAGCGAGCTCATAGCATGCTATCTGTCCTCAGGGCTCTGACCCTACAGAGGCTACTAAAGTAGCACCATTAAATGCTGGGAACTTCCAACTATTCTTCTGCTAATGCTCTGATAGCCGTTTTCTAAGAGATGATACAGGTAGCTAATCACAGGAACATCATTCTCCCAGAGCAGCGTTCAGAAGCGATACTCATTTTGCTCTCCTCCAAACTAGAGGAATCTAGCCATACCTCAGTGATGGATAGGATTTGTATTTTCCACTGGTAGATCCATTTTATTTTATTCTAGATAAGCATCTTTTTTTCCTTGACTCTCTTGGTGCATTTGTCCTCTGTATCTCTATACTGCATCAGACCTGGCTTTGCTATCTCTTCTCCCTCTGCCTTTCTCTCTAGGTCTCCTAAGTGCTCCTCTCCTACGTAACAGTCAACTTTCACATGCATAGGGAAACATGCTATACTTGTAACCCAGTGCAATAAAACCAGCAAGCCGCTCAAGTGCAGGTTGAAAAGCCAGCTGAGCTGTGCCTTGCGTGATGCAGAGACAGCTCACGCTGGTGTCAGCCTGGAATCGCAGCACCGAAGCCAACGGCACCGAACCAGCGCAACTGCAAAAGCAGCAGCTGCTGCCGGACTGCATCTAGAGCCATGGTTCCCCGGGGCCTGAGGGTGCTACGAAGCAGGATGGATCTGCTGAGAGGGGGCTAGACTCCGCAAAGCGGCATTCCACTGAGTGAGGAACACGCCATCGTGTGCGGTACGCATGACGGCATGGTTGGGGGAAGCCGTGCCTGGTTCCCAGCTCTCCACCAGCTGTGCAGGGAGCGCACAGTAAACACCTAGAGAAACAGGTGATTTTGTGGACTGGAGGTTTTTCACTGATGAAAACCAGGCACTATCGACCTATTTATCCCACCTCATCTTCTGCATCCTTAATATACTCAAAATAGCATTTTCCCACATTTCCAGCACTGCTCCAATGAGCCCCTCGCAGAAGCTCTGCTACCTCCTTCTGTTTAATTTCAGTATCATCTCCAAATCTGCTCCTTATGCCCTCTGAGAAATATTTAGACTCACAGTGGTCCAACTTGCCCCTGCAATGCAATTTTACCGACAAACATGCGGTCTCTGGTCATCCCGTCGGTGACCATCTCCGTGCGTTTCACCTTGCTCTGGAGCAAGGAGAAGCTGAGGTCCTGCTGCGTGCGGATCTCCTCCTGCCTCTTGGGCAGGTGACCTGACCGCAGCCTGGGAAGCCGGTAGCAGTAAAGTCCCCATCACTGTCCCCAGCTTTCCTTGGGCCTGGGCATGCACGTGCTCCTCCCTTCTATGGGCATGGACTATGAAGTTTTGCAGCAGTAATGCAGGTAAGCAGCAAAAAAAGCGGGGCTGAGTAGATTTCCCTTTGCAAGAAGGTCTCCCTCTCACCCTGCTTTGCCAGGAGCTGTGGAAGGATCTGCTGACACGCAGCCTCTTTGAGTTTTTCTTGGGGAAGGGGGGAGGGGGGGAAGCATTTGTTTCCCAGTTCTAGATTTTCTCCTCTACTTACATGTTTGTTCATAAAAAAAAGTCCTCTATTGTAAAACTTGTCAGATGAGACCACCCAAGTGGCTGAAGGGAGGGAATTGGGAAGGAGGAAGAAATGCCTTGAAAACCATTTTCTTTTTGATGGTTTAGAAAGGGAATTGAATGTTATTGTCTCACTTTAAATATGTTCTTTACGAGGAGGTCATGTAGCAGGCACATCATTTTCTAATTACAACCATGCAGATAACATGGAAACAAAATATATGGAGATTTTCCAAAACAGACACATTTTCAAAAAATATACTGTACAGTTCATCTTCCAAGTCTCAAAATGAAGCAAAGAGCTTTACTCAGAAGCAACTAGATATAGTTGTAAGCTGTTAATCGCTTCCTTTTACCCACTGTTTTATTGTCAACGGGAAACCTAAACTCAGTCAGTCACTGGATAATAACTGGAAAATGTTGTCTGGGCTTTGACGGAGTTTTCTCAGGACGTGCTGGTGCTGTCCATGGAAACAGCCTCACTAAACCCACTTACAGGAAAGGAGGAATTCAGACCCGCTGTAACACCACCAAGATCCGGAGAGTTTTCCCAGCAAAACTTGCTCACTGCAAACGTGTATGAAGGGAATTGCATGATTAAATCCCATTAAATTGACAGGAAATGAGGCTTAAGTGAAAACTAGTGTTCATTTTTAAACATCTCAGCCAGCGCTGCAGAGAAAGGAAGGGACCGGGGCTTTGTTTCCCACGCAGAGAGCAGTGGAGCCACGCGGGGTGAGTGATGGAGCCCTGTCCACCGCAAGCCCCTCTGATGCTCCCACTGCAATCGCCGGGGTGTGCACCGCTTCGTGCCCTTCTCCTCACTTCGGCTTTGGGACCCTCCCTGTTTGGCACTAACAAAGGCAGGCTTTTCCCTGGGATGCTGTGATTTCTATCCCTAGCTCGGGACGATGTGAAACCCAGCATCTTCCCAGCTGGCAGATGAAATGAGGCACGGATAAGGAGGGGTGCCTGCAGGGAAACCTGCCCCCTGCTCAGCACCCACCGCTTTGCAGCAGGGAAATGAGGTCAGATGCACTTTCAGGACGAAGGGGATAAAGCAGCATCCAGGGGTGACTGCTTTTCCACCACAGTTGGTGAGACTGATTTTCCCCACCGCCCCTCTGGTGCTTCAGCTCCCCAGCCTGGGTGTACTGGATCGGAGCGAGGTGTCCTGCACCATCCACGTGCGCTGGGACACCTGCAGGGTCACAACCATCAGGCTGGCTGGCAGGGTTAGACGTGCTCTGGACAGGACCCATTAGTGCATGGGCTCATTGCAATGCCAGTCTCTCCACGGAGATGGAAAGCAGTGGGAAAGGGCTGAGAACGTGTCCCCAGGATGCCCTTCTTGGTCTGTCCCACCTGCTGAGGTTGAAGGAGGGGATGCATTTGGGTACAAAATGGGGTCACAAATTATCACTGTGGTTTTATCCCTCCCCAGGTTTGCCTCCACTAGACAAAGCATCCTGTGAGCTGCAGTAGTGATAACGATTTTTTGCAAAGCTTCATCTCTGCCATAAACAGGAGCGTCACATCTCAAGGCACATCAGAAGGCCCTGGTGAGTGCCAGGATGGAGCAGGACAGCTGCCCACCAGTCCAGGATTTCTTCAACAGGAAAAAACCCTTCTCCTCACGAGATGGCACGGTGACTTTGTGCGTGCGTTTGTTCACACACTCTTCAACATGCATTTTCCCAGCAGACAAAAACCTTAAAGTGTCACTCTGGCTCCATCCAGCTGGATTTGACCATAATGAGCGATCAGGGTTTTCCAAAGAGGGTAATTTAAATGTGTTTACACTGCCACTAACCCCCCTGCTTTGTTTGTCTAAGATGCTCAGGATAAAGGGATGTGTCTCTGGTCTCTTTGTATCTGAAGTAACACAGTAGCATGTAATTGAGGGTGGATCACTTAGGCTAAACTGTTCTGGTTACAATCCTGTATAATAAATTATCGTGGGGCGAAAGGGAAGATGATGGGCTGGATTCTGAGCTCCGCTGCATGGGAGGAAAGCCTGGTTTGGGAGAACCCAAAGACACCTCAGGTTTCTTTACTTACAGCCCTCCCTGTAAAAAGTAAACCCATCCTTCTCCACCACCACGTCTGTTCCTGATGCTCAGGACTGCAAACCTAATATACACAATAGATTAAGCAGTTGGGAGCTTCTGACCAGGTACAAAATAACCCTTTATGGCCTGAAGTAACCAATCTACCTGGTGCAACCAATACACTTATTCCTCTTGCTAGTTCCAGTTACAACCTCAAGTAAAGCTCAAGCAACCTAAGTTTCCCTATGGCTTTTTTTTTTTTTTAGAAGTTTAGACCAGGAATACAATTTCATAGATTTGCTCCAGGATGAAAAAAGGAAGAAAAAGGATTGAATGAAACAAAAGGAACCCACATTGATTAAGGAAATAAAAAGAGCAGCAAAGGACAGAAAGGGAAGGCAGGAGCACACCACAGGCAAAGTAAACTGCTCTTTTTGTTCAACTGTTTTCTGTCCAAGCCTGCCCAGCATGAAAATCCCCCTTTTAAAAGGGGACAGAGCTGGAATTCACACCTGTAAGTTAGACCTGCTGCTCCTGGCATCAGGATGGCCACAAAGACCCAAGTCAGCTTGGATCAGTGTCAGTGCAGCGGGTGCATAAAGGGAGCTGAGCCCTTCCCTTTACACTGGATTACTCCAGAAGAAAGCTGCATTTGTTTGAGGTGGGCTGAATAGGCTTTGGGTTTTTGAGAGGAGTGGGGTTTTTTTGTGGCTTGGTTTTGTTGGGGATTTTTTTATGTTTTTGGTTTGTTGTTTTTCTTTTTTTAAAGTATCCACTTTGTATCTATATCTATCCCCAAAAGGGAGGGGAGTTCTGCAAATCCACATTAAAGCTTCCTTGGGCAGCAGCGAGGAGGCTGTGCTGTCGGTGGGTTCAGCCTCCTTGTGCAGGAGCACAACCCGCCACGATGCTCCAGCAAACCACCCCTCCCCAAGAACCAGCTTTAACAGATCACAGTGGATCAGCTGCTGACTCGATTCCAAACTCCATTCACTGATCTCACACAAACACCACCAAATCTGTCCACTAGAAACGATTTCTAACCTGGGGATGGTACTATGTCTAACGTTCCATAAAAGCTGCTGCTTTTCTAACATTCCACTGCCCCTTTTGGGCTTAATCCTGATCCCCATCTCAGCTTGGCAGTGCAAGTTCAGACCCTGGCACACAGCAAAAATATATGCAATTAATACCACATGATCATTGCAGGAAAGAGAAAAGCCATAATGCCCGCAGTGCTGCACTGCTCTCCTGTAACAGCCCCGTCAGAGCCAACCCGACGAGCGCAGGGGTCCACGACAGGGAACTATCACCCCACATGTCATCCTGGCTCTGGGGAACCGGGTTTGAGCAGCTGGTGCAGTTATAAATTGTGCGTTTGGGTGCCGATCCTAACCATCCTTGTAGCCAGGAACCCACGAGATCACCGTGCCAGCCGCTGATGCTCAGGCTGGGTAGAGGCTTTTCTCGCTCACCCGCAGCGGGAAGAAGGCAGCAGGAGGCAGATGCTCCTAACACAGCTCCATGGAGGATTCACGTCAAAGCTCCCACCAAGGTGTTTTGATATCTTAGCATTGTACATCGTCATGGATTTTGGCTGTCATGGGACTGTCAGGTACCCACAAGTCTGGTACCCCTCAAGTGCAAGTCATTAAGCGTACCCCAGACATGCACCCCCTCCCTCTGCAAGGAGGAGGGCTAGGGTCTTCCTCTGCTACCTCAGCCTCCCACCCAAAGCCATGATGCATGTCAGGCTGCATCCTTTCCTCCTGATGCTTTACAGCAAACAACTAGACTCCCCCAAAACTCATTCAAAGGCACTGCGAGTAGAGTCACTTCTTCTCCCAGTCCTAATAAACCACAACAGGAATTAACAACCAATAGATCAGTGCTGTAATTTCTGTCCTTAGTTTGGGACAATTTGAAGCCCAGCATCTTCCTCATTCTGCACATTTCTTTCACCAGGCAATTCTAATGAGGTCAAAATTATTTTCCTTCCTTTGCTCTAATCTCCTCAAAGAACAGAAAGAAGTATGAAAAGAAAACACAATATTTATTGTAAATCAGTGACTTCTGCATTAAAATGATCAAAGTGTGTTTGCTGCACACTTGAAGTTCAGATGCAAAGGGATTTCCAACTTAAATAAATAAAAGATTGTTTTTCTGTAATGCAAATTGAGAAGGAGGAATCCACACAAAGTAGTCAGACATGCTCTGCAGAAGGACTGTCCCACTCCTATACCCCACATATTTTGCATGGCTGATGCTCTTAATCTTTTCAAAAGAAACACCACTCCATCAGGGCATGCTAATGCGTGCCAAGGGGGGGAAGTGGACTCTACTTGATGTATGATTACAATATGCAGCTTAATAATATAATTTCTCAGTTCAGATATTGATCCTTGGGAGTGAAGTAGCATTGGGAATAGAGCGAAGCAGGGGGTGGAGAAATATCTGCCGCCTGTTTTCTCATCTAACAACTCCCCAAAGAGGCAGAGGCTTACCCATCCCACATACCCAGGCGCGACAAGAGATCAAAACTCGCTGGGGACGCGCACTGTGCCTTTCAGGTAAGTTATACTATTATTAATGATCATAAAAGAAGCTATCAAGGTATTTTGCATTTCTTTCATCTGGCAAGCCTGCGAGCACGTTTATTAATTGAGGAAGCCTCACTTTTCTGCAAGGTAGATTTTAGTATTTCCTTTCTACATCCAGGAAACCAAGGCACAGGGACCATGCTGGTCGCTGAGCGCAGCCTGGGCAAGGGTACAGCACAGCCTGGCCCTGAGCCCAGAGCCAACACGGTGCAGCATCAGCCTGCTGCAACAGGGAGTAGGGCAACTGCCCCGCTCCTCGCAGGTGGAGGGCAATACCCTGCAGTCTGCACCCAAAGCTCATGCATGAGAGCAGACTTGAAGCCAACCTGCTCAGATGCCAGGCTGGTGTGAGCTAAACAGCACTGCTGAAATTTGGAAAATACTCCATATTCCTGAAACAATGGGTATCACTCGTCGTCTGGCATTGCCTTCCTTCAGCCACTACCCTCTTTGCCCCGTTACCATGCTGCACAACGTTAGCAGTCGATATTGAGGTGCAGCACACCAGCACCATTCATTTTTCAAGGACAGACAGCTAAAGCTGGGAAACTTCTCATCCATGGCAGTGGCACTTTGGCAAACATGATGCTTTCTCCCTTCATGTGTTTTCAGAAGTTGTTCTGGTTAACCCCACGACCACCACAGCTACTATCATTTTGTGTGTCAGGAACACTCATTCAGCTCAAGGAGACATATGGAACATGAAGTCACCGGAAAAAAATCCCCACTGAAGATTAGGGACATGCTCATGTCGATATGTACAAAGGGCAGCAAGGGGATTAGGGCATCAAAGCAACTAATTAGGGTAACGGGTTGTTTCTGAAACAAGACCAGCTCCAATCTGAGTGATGTGAAATGGAAGTTGAACCTGAAATATTTGTGGCAGACTCTTGGATCCTGTGAAAACCAGTACATATGTTTAACTGCGTTTAAGTGAGTACTCCTGTTAAGTGTGTGAAGCAAAACACGTGCTTAAGTGTTTGCAGAATTCAGGACTAAATCTAAAACTGATGGGTAATAGGGGGATCAAAATTTGAGGAGAATAAGTTCACTTGCTCTCCACAGCTTCAAACAGACCATTTCCCAAAATCCACTAAGAAAAGGCAAAGTTCAACCACAACATAGTCCAAGCTCACTTGTACAAGTCCAAACTTTGTCAAATCTACGCTAGGTTTTTCCAGTTTTTTCACAAAACCAGGACAAGCCCAGCACAGCTCCAGGCCCTGGCCAAGGACCATGCTGCAGAGCTTGGATCCAGACCAAAACTTCTCCAAAGTTCAGGACTCTTCTGTCCTCCACGGTTTATAGCCTCCACCTCCACGACACCCTTGCACAGACCTTGCTCAACCCAAGGACAGTCCATGACAGCCTCCTGGTGCGTGCTCACCCTGTAGGTGACCACCACTGCCACGAGCTGAGCACAGGCACTGTATTTTTAAGTCAGCTACAGCATCATCTGCTGTATTCCAGCTGGCAGGAGCAGTGATGGACTCAGCTCAGCAGGATGCTGTTTGTTTAGCTGGAAGTCTAGAAGATGCCTTTTACTTACGCATCTGGGTGAACGACTATATTGATGTTTAATTTTTTTCAAATAGGATAAAAATAGACACTCACACAAATTAGACATTGCTCTATGTATACTGTGTACCCCATAATTAGCAGGTAATATTCACTCTTTAATTTAAAAAAATTGTTATGCTAAATAGAAGGATTTTCGCTTAATTACAGGCTAATCCTATTTCCTCAGAACATGTGATATTTTCTTATCTCCCAAAATGGAAAAGGCACATCTGAATGGGAAGTAAGTTTGTGTGTTATCCTGTGACATACAGATTCACAGAGGGATTTCGATTTTTCTGTAGAGCTGTTCGCTGGAAAACAGCAAGGCAAGCTCTAAAGCATGACAGCCCAGGGGGCAAAGGAGGCACCTTCGTTTGGCCAGTCCTTGCTCAAGTCTCATGGGTCTGCCTTACATACCCTTCAAAGTCTCCTACATGACACTAACCATCAGCAAACCTGGGGATGACGGCTCCTAAATTAGATGTTTTGACCGTTATCTGAATGGTTGATGCATGGATCCTTGTGCTGCAAAACCTCAGCCAAGGTTCTGGGGACAAAACTGCCAAGAAGGGGACATGAGACTTCAGCAGAAGAAATGCCCTGAGGACCCTGCACTGCTGCAGCAGCGGAGACCAGGCGAACATCCCTCATCCCAGCGCTCACCGCAGCCTCGTGTCAGGTACCCGAGGCTGGCATCCTCGGCACCGTGTCTGGCCATGGACAGGGACATCAGGCAGCCTAGTAGGATTTTCATAGACACATTCATGACATCTTATATCTTGCAGCAAAGCATTGGCTGCATTTGAAGACAGGCGCTGGGGCCAGTTAAATAAGACATCCTACTTAATGTCTGTTATTTCTCTAAAGGCCCAAAGAACTGAGAATTATAACTAACTTAACCCAACAAAGTCTTTTGGCTGTAAGAGTTACCCTGCCAAATTATAGATAAGAGAAACCAAAGTCCAGAGAAGCAAGGCAGCAAACCTCGTGTTGGATCAGCGGCGGGGCTGACAACAGCCAGGCACCAGCTGCCAGCGCCTTCCTCTAACCACTGGACTCAGTGGCTTTTGTGTTTCTCCTTTCCATTATGCATACCCTTCCCTTTTCCCTTAATGATTTAGTGATGTTTGTTCCCTCACACTGCGCGCAGACCCTGCAGATCAAAATAGCCAGTCATCTAAAAAAAATTCTTTATCCTTTGTTCTTCAAAGAAACCAAATAATCTCAATCCTTTGAGAAAACTCAAAGGGTGAAGGCAAAGCATCAGGCCTGATGAGAACAATAGCGGTGTATCCCCCGATGAACGAACATCTCTAGTGCTGTGTGGTTATTAAAAAAAATTCCTTGTAGTGAAAATTCTTGGGTCAATTACTTGTTGCCACAGGGAGATTTCCTATGAGTTTTACTGTTATTATCACTATTCAATGATTATATGTAGCAACACAAAGGTGAATTTTTATATGAAGAGATGCAATGTTTGGTAAATCTTAAACAACAGAAAGTAGAAGGGGGTGGAGTCATGGGGGATCAAAGTCCCTGCAATTCCTGTAACATTTTGGAGCCAATGCTAGCCATTTACTGCTGCTTGCAGTGGTCTGAAGTATTTTTCCTCACTTTGGAAGGTTAAACAGTGGGATGATAGCAACTGGACATATGACCACAACATTTCTGTAGCAAGCAGTGTCCGCTTCAACCGGCACCAGTCCCGCTGCTCTGTCCCCCACTTTGAGAGTGTGGACGAAAACCCTTCGGTTCCCAGGGGACAAAAAAACCCAAGCCACAGTTCTCCAAAGCACACAGCATATTGTAATTTTGAGAAGGACAGATCTCTCTGGACTGAGGACACTGCTTCTCATCATCACTTGCCTCTGGCTTGGTTTTTGCCCATCACATTTTGGAGTGCTTCACACTCTCAGCAGCAGCATTGACGGGAGAGGCTGCGTCCACACCTCGGAGCTCAGAGCCAGCTCCTGACCACACCAGTTACACTCCAGCGGACAGGAACAAATGCAAAGTGAAGCTGGACGATGCCCCTACAGATCAATCCCCTCTCAGCAGAAAATGCCTTTTGGATCCAAGTACAAATCACCTATAATTCCCTTTTTAGTATGGGTTTGCACACAGGGAGCACTTTCTTTGCAGAAACTTCCTCCAGGATGTGGCGGGGGCAAATGCTGGTTTGCCTTTTCTTTCTGACTGAAGACAAAAGGAAGTATCAGAAAGGGAAGAGGCTAAAGTATTTCCCCACACACTGTGGACCGGTGTCTTCCTTTGACAAAGGAGAATGTTAACTCTAATTGTCTTTTTAAAAATGAAAAATAAAATACAATTTCTTTCTCCCCGTGATATGAATTACCATGCATTTCCCAACCAGCTACAGCAAAAATGCTCTGATTCACACTTGGAATTTACACTGAGAGCGAAGCTTTGACTCAAAGCACTTACTCCCTCAGACACCTCTGACAACCCCACCAAAGGATTTGCAGGTACCAACTCCTCCAGTGTAAGGGACAGCCAGGCGCCAGCCTGCTTGAACACACGGCCTCCACCTGCACAAGCCCTTTGCCAGGGCAGGTGGCTGCTCGCCCAGCACCGCACCGCACCATCACACAGGGACTGCACGCACAGAGATGGGACGGACGATTTCCAAGGTGTTTACCCCATCCTATTTTCTGCACGGCAGGAGATTTGGATTTTGCTCTGTTCACGCTATCGCCACGCAGGACTAACGCTTTTCCCAGTAACTGGATCCTAATCCCCCCACTCCTGCTCAAAACTAAATTTACACATCTGAATCACGTCCCAGGGGTGCCTACAGTTACTCACAGAAGCAAAGGTACTTGCCATCGCAAGTCTGGCACAAGCAGGGCCAGAAGAAGGAATGGCTCCCATTTAAGCGTTTGCCTGAAGAGAATCAATCTAGTAAATGCATGCTCTGAAAAAGATACATTTGGATGTGAGGGCTGATAGGAAATGCCGACTTGGTATCAAATAGGAAGCTGAAATCTGTCTATCAAGCCAGTACTCTTTGATCATCAGAAGTCACTCATCATTTACACATCACAGGAGGATGCTCAACTCCAGAAGGCACACAGTCAGCCAAAAAGCAAGAAGGATCAGCTGAGTATTTGTGTCTTAAAGACATGCAGCCATTAAATAAATACCAAAAAAATAACCTAGTCAACCTCCCAAGGGCAGTGGCATCTTACACTCAGACAATTTATGCATGTTTTATGCAACTATTAACTCTACTGCTCACCAAAGAGTTAAGAGGTTTTTTCATTCCTAATGTCACAGAGTAATCTCACTTCTCATTCCTCTTACAAAACCATCCCACAGGATCCCTCCTGTATTATTTACAGCCTCTCAAGAGCTGTGCTATAGCTGAATGGCAGGACAGTGCTGCAGAGACATTTTGTGTCTAGAGGCCTGATTCTCACCATTCAGACCATGCTTCAGCAGCACAACCATCTGTAGCTCATGGGACAGCAGCACGCTGGTGCCAGGCTGGCACCACAGCACACAAACCAGGCTGGGGGCCGCAGAGAAGAGCTTTCTTACACCTCCTCAGCATCAGGGAAGCCAAGGAAGAGTGTAAAATACAGACTTGCTTCACTTACGTGATCAAAAGTGAGTGCCATGCAAGGGATTTTTGGACTACGTAGTTAAAACCACCCTCAGACCAACATCTTTTAAGGTTAAATAAAACAGCAGATGACTCAGAGGAGGGAAGAACCCTCAGCCTGCTCTCCCACAGGTACCAGGACACAACACACACTCTGCACACGGCAGGGGTTAGGCTCTCCCTGTGCTGCGAGCGGATGCCAGCCCGGACACAAAGCACTCACCCTCTGCAGCAAGCCCTCGCACACCTCCGTGCGCACAGCTCACCTGCACGGCCATACGGTTGCCTTTAGCCTGACGTCAGGCACCCACCGGTTCCATCATCCTTTGGCTTCATAGAGGATGCTCACCGGAGCAGCGACAGCACAGGACTCGCTACCACCATTTTCACAGCTGAGCAGTCAGGTGGAAGGCCATGATATTGGCATTCTCAGCCCCCCACGTCCCAGGGAAGGAGCTAGGCAGTGCTGCAGCCGCTTTTAAGAGCAGGCTCTCCGGGGGAGGCTGGGGCACATGCTCACAGCCCCCTCAAGGCAAAACAAGAGGCACCTACGCTGCCCTCCCCTCCCTCCTCGTCTACGTGCCCACCTGAGCTCCCTTCTCCTCTCGCCTCTCCTCTGCAAAGGGAAGGCCATCTCTACCCACACCATTCTCCTCACCCTCCACTGGGCATAACCCAGCTCCGAGTGCCATTTTTTAAAAGCACGTCTCTGGGAAATGTTCAGTACAAAACATCACGCTGACTGGCTCGTTGCAAGTTCAGTGTTTAGCTGAGCTTTGCCCAAAGCTTTTTGCTCAAGTTTGCAAACTCCTTGAGCAAACCTGGTCCCAATTTTGAGCTGGTTTGAACTCAATTTGAGCTGATTTATAGTTTGGCATTAAAAAAACAACAACAACAACAACAACTGTTCTTTAAAATGGCAACTTTGACCATAATTTATGTGAGGCCAGATGGAACTCGGTGTTTTCAATTAAGTTTCAGCTGGATTTTGTAATTTTAGTTTTTTGTTCAAACAGAGAGTTAGAGCAAAACATGGAAGAAGGAATGGAAAGCAGCAATTAATTCACATAAAACTTAATGGGAGAGTAGGTATACAAATGTCTTGCAACAGAGTGGTGTCCTTCCGTGTACGTCCAGCTGCAAATGAAAGACAACAGTAGAAGTGTTGCTTTGAACTTGTCCCTGTACTGCTTGGCCAGAATTTCTTTCCACACGCCAGACCTGACTTTGTAGCCCCCTCGGATCAAGTGTGCCTTACACACAACACTGTAGTCCAAGCCATTTTGACACTGTCTTGCAGCTACTTTCCTTGAGATCCCAGTATTTTGATAGCTAGGATTAGATCACAGTAAAAGCTGAGTCTTTGACGTTTCTTCCTAGCAAGTAACTCACAAATTGATGCTAATATTTGACTGTGCTCAGTGGAGACCGAATCAATACTTACAAAATTCACTTCTCCCCGAGGTACTGAGGCCAGGTATTTTGTTTTTACAGGGGAATATCTGGAACCTTTTAATGGATTAAAAATAAGTTGCAGTTGATCATTTGTTTGCGAGACAGAAAAGGCTTCAAAGATACACAAGCGGATTAAGCAGAAGCGTTCAGATGATTCACAAGCTGATACAGGCTACCAGTCAGGAAGCGTCTCAAATGATTTGCTCTTTTGTGCCCGCATCAAAGCACCACCGAATGACTGGCAGCCTCCGTTCTGGCCGGCCGCCTGGGGGGACCGAGGTGGCAGCAGTGTCACTGCAAGGAGCGAGGTGTGCATGGTTTGGGGAGAAAGAAGAGAATTTGCTTCCTTGCTCACCCCGGTGCATTGTATCTGCAGTTTATAGGAGAAGCTTATGCTAAAGTGTGTTTTATAGCCATAACCTTCTCCTCCCGCTGTTTTTCTGCCCTGCTTGTTCTTTCTTCGTCTTCTCATCCCTGCTTTATCCTTTTTCTTTTTTTGGCTGGGCAAGAGGAAGCCATGTGAATGTAAAAGTCTGCAGCTTGACCTACGGTCCCCTCTTTGTCCTTGCCTTATAGCCGGGGCTCCTACGCCAAGAAATGCCTTCCCAGAGGGCACGGTGGGGTGCCTGGTGCCGAGGCGGGGGGGCAGCTGAGGGTCACCTTCAGGGAGCTGGATTTGTGGCCCACTGAAGACAATGGGAAGAACACCACTGACAGAACTGGGTTGTGGATGAAGCCTTGGGCTGACCAATTTGGGAAAATATAAGTGAAGGGTTGGAGAAGACAATGATCTTAGTTGTTAAAGTGCTGCTGGCGGTCCTGAAGCCATGATTGCTCTCTTCTTCTTTCTTTTTACCCTTATTTTGAAGCTTCTGGGGGGAGAAGGGAGCTCTCTGCAACCTCGGTCCTCCATACCTGGGCACAGATGAGCAATGGCAAAGGTGTGGGATAATTGCTAATTGCAGCTACTCAGGAGCGATGCCAGCCTCGTTGACCCAAGCAGGCTGTGGTTCAGGGAGAGGGTCCTAAGCTGGCTGAGGGACACCTCCTGGTTCATTCGTCTTGAGCTTCTAGGATTTTGCATTTCCCAAACTGGAGGAGGTCAAACTTTTGCTCAAAGGCTGCTGAGAAAAAGTTGGACCACAGGGTAAGAGGCAGAGATAGCTCACTGGAGGGGATTTGTGTGGCTCTGAGGCCTGATTCTGGAGGCCAAGGATTAAGCCCGTTGATCTTTGCAAAAAGGCTGCAGGAGATGAAGCCTGTCTGCATTAATTCAAGGCAGATACACAAGCAGCAGCCACATGTACCCTGTGGCAGCAAGAACCTCCAGAGTTCACGGCAAAGGATGGCGATTTAATGGAGTATACTGTGAAATTAGCTAGGAAAACTCTACATAAAGGGAGGAGAGATATTGCATATACAGTGTGTGAGATCATTATATTACAGAGACTTCCAACGCTGTCTCATAAGGAGACACTGAAAAAGACCTTACAAGAGACTAAAAAAATCCTGCACCTCTTAACATCCTGCACTTTTAACCAAAGGCTTAACTTGCAGAGAGAGCAACGCTTTTCATATTTAAATCCCATCAGCACGATGGCAGGCCAGGAGGAAATATATCCAGGCTTTGGAGCCCAGCTATGAAGGGGGAACATATAAAAATGG
This sequence comes from Gymnogyps californianus, assembly GCF_018139145.2. NCBI lineage: Eukaryota > Metazoa > Chordata > Aves > Accipitriformes > Cathartidae > Gymnogyps > Gymnogyps californianus. The sequence continues at coordinate 3,103,617 of NC_059489.1, read as the reverse complement.
GGTCAGCTGGGAAAAGAAGCTAACAGAAACCCCAGTGTGGCCACCAGTTCACTTTCTGGTTTTGAAAGGCAGTAAGTTACTCTGTTCTACCAAGTCTCCTTCATCCTAATGCGGATCTGGTGCACCAGCTGCTCGGTGAAAGAGCAGGAGCTGCTCCCCCACCCGCCATTAGCAGGGGAGACTGGTGCCCAAGACCCCTGTGCTGTACGATGGCTTGTAACAGAACTGAGTGGAGCTGTAATGGTGATGGGAGGTCGTGTACGTCCATGACTGTTCCCTCCCATGTCAGCCAAAGTGACTTCTGCACTGGGAGAGCAAACGAGGGTGGCCGTGATTCCCTTAGCTGCCTCTGACTGTCAGTGCCTCTCCCTCCTGCCGCCCTGGTGCTGGTGCTGGTGCTCATGCAAACCCAGCACAAGAGCTGGCAGGCTCCTCGCTTAGCAATCCCTCTGCCAAGCACTCCGGCCCTTCTCCTTTTGGATTCATGCTCACAATGCTCCCTCCTATATATTGGCACTCCAGCACACAGGCAGCTTCCAGCTACTGTAGCTGATACTGCTTTCATTTGCTGCCAGAGAAAACTCTCAGCCCGCAGCTCTGACCAACCATCGGGCCTGCAGCTTCCCAGCTCTCGGAGGTCTTTCAAAGTAGCTCTTTCTTTTGAGTTTGGTGAAACCACTGGCTTTGGTGAGAGCTGCTGCTTCCCTTTGGATCTGGGGTATCTCTTCAAATAAGCATGACTCCCTCTGCTCATACAGATGGTGCTCACAGACGAGCAAATCACCCATTAGCATGCAGGCAGTTGGGAGGAGGCTGTCCTACCTCCCAGCCCTGTGCTTGGGCCCTCTTGTGCACCTTTATCCTGTGAATCACAGTAACGATAATGCCCAGAATGCAGATGAACACATATTTAGTCCTCAAGTGGAGTCAAAGCTGGGAATTGGGTCTGGAACTCTACCTCCCTGAAGCTCTGCAAGTCCCAGTCCTGGCAGGTTTGGTTTGGATCTGAGTCCAGGTGTGCAGCGACCAGGGAGCTCCCGAAGTGCATTGGCGGCAAGGGAGGTGGAAAAGGGCTCACAAAGGAAATTCCAGTTTATGAAATTATTCCATTTTAGTGTTTCTAAACTAATTTTTAATTGAGCATTGTGAATAGACCCACCAGAGAAATGACTGGGGTAGGTACTATCCACTTGCAAACACTCCATGCAGGACAGAATATACAAGCAGAAAAGATCAGTGATGGATGTGGGACTGTGGTGACACAGCCTCCTCTAGCTTCAGGAACTGGGGAGCTCTTGAGAGAAACAAGCTTGCATATATTCATCAAGATCAATTTTCTCAGAGACAGTTTTGTTGTAAATCCCCAATACTGGGCTTTAGGAAGGCCAGCTCTGCCACTGAATACGACAGCCGTTACTCCTAAGGAAGACTGATGAACAAGCCCTAAAGAAGAGGTGTCCTGGTGAGGTGATCGTTCAGGTTACCGTGCAAAACCAACAGCACTCCGTACCTCAAATATAAGGATTGGAACTGAGAGCTTGTTCAGGTGACCATCTTGCTTCAAGTCTGTACACACAGAGACTTACAGACATCTTCCCTTCCCACCCAGGGCTGCCCTCCAGGAGGGTGCTGCCAGCTCACCAGAGTGCACAGTCAAGGGTCAGGTAGGGAACCTGTATCTAATATGTCTCAAAAGTTTACCTTTCCTAACAAGGCTAAAAAGATGGCATCTTAATTAGGTGGGAAAAGTACATCAAGCTCATTAACTAATTATGAGGGAAAGTCCCTGCAGCAGATGCCTGGATTGCCTAAAGTACTGCTTACTCTTAACTAGTAACTTTGAAAAAGGATTCTGCTATTAAAGCATTATTTGGTTCCAAAAACACAACAAACTCATTTATTTTTTATCATGTCTATCCAAACTAACCCCTTACAGCTTTTATGAAGCGTGTGTGTGTAAGGCAGGGGGCTGGGGGCATGGGAAGACATCCTTAGGGACCGTTCACAAATGGCACCAGCTGCCTTCCGAGAGGCCATCCAGTACCTGACACACACGGCCTGGGCTTCAACTGGTGCCTCTACAGCTCTGTCAGGAGCAAAATATTAAATGACCTGAGGGATGAGGGCTGAAGCATAAAGTGATCAAGCAGCCAAGAATAAACTCAGCTAATAACCTCCCTATGATCAGCAGCAGACCTTCCCCCTTTCCTTTCTAGTGAGAGCTGATAAAGCAGGAGAAGGAGATGAATCCTGTAGCTACTCCTCGTTGAACCAGATAAGGACTTGAACTAGAGATATAATTTATATCACTGAGCACCTATCGTTGCTTCTGAACCAGTTGTTGAGGCACAGCTGTAATGTTAGGGCTTGACTGGAGACATTTGTCTACAAGGACTGAGACTTATAGCTCATTTCAGGTAGCCCGCTGAATGGTCATGCCATAGAAACAGCTGTTGATCTTCAAGAAACCTTCACCAGGATCAAAATGGTGGCAAAGGGAGTAATTCCCAAATACCACTGCAGGCAGGTATAGGTGTATATTTTAATACTTAGTTCCCTTTGTGGAGTACAGGTGTGTCCAGGCGAGTATTAGAAATTCAGTGGCTAAATTCAAGTGGAGGGAAGGCTGTACAGACTGGGAAGCCAACGGGACTTTTTCATTGACTTCGTGAGCCAGCGTGAAAGTGTTGTGAAACCCACCCTTGCACGGCGGGGTTAAACTGTTCAGCAGTGTGATCTTGCAATGTGCTGACAAATTGAACTCAGCAGAAATGTACCGTGCTACGCAGAAATATTTGCAAGAGGAGGGCTCGCTTCAGAGATTACCAATTCCATTTTCATTCTTTAACTGATAGTAATTGGCTTGCAACCTGCAATAATACACTCTCCACTTTGCTTTGCAGGGGTATTTTCATGTTCAGAGAGCTAGCACAGAAAAGTAGGAAGAAATCTTGGCCAGTAACAAACCAGCAATTTTTACATAATCTCCAGAAAGTTGCACAAAGCCCGGGTAATGTGCCCATTTCTCACCTCTGTAAGAGGATATTTTGCTAATTTTAGTGGGATTTTTAACAGAGTAAAGGTGTGACTCAGAGAGAGGAGAGGTGGTAGAGTTTGGCCAAAGTGTTTAGCTGTAATGGTGATGGATCCATCACAGAGCGGGTCCACATCTAAATGCTGTTTACCATCCTGTGTTGCACACTGATGCGCAAGAGAAAAAACCTTTGCTTTCGGGCGCTTACAGACTAATTTCTTTCTCCCAGTGTAAGGGAACAACTGTGAGGGCTGCAGGGGTGACAACAAGCAGTAGCACCAGCAATGAACACGGCAGAGATGAAGGAGAGGCTGCCTGTGGAAAACAGAGGTTTGAGGCAGGGATCAGCTCTTTGCCGTGGGATTCCCGGGCACTACAGTCACCCCAGTAACACTTCCTCCCCATTAACTCCTAACGAGAATTGGAGAGGTCTCAGAGAACTGCAAAAAAGGACCCAAATTTTGCAACAGCCTCTCCCAACACAAAATTCCCAAAGCCTGAGGAACCTTGAATTCTCCACCAGGAACGGCGCTCAAGCTCACCGCTGCCTCCCAGCTTCGTCCCTTGAGAAAGAGGCAACACCCTCCACCATCACCCCTACGTAGGAGAGCTCTTCAGATGTTTGTTCCCTGAACTACAGACAGCAAACCCTAAATATTTTCCCTCCTGCCCTCTTGAGGCTGAAGGAATGCCTTAAAACATTTCTAATCGTGTAATCTCAGCTGTCATATGACCTCAGCGAGAGAAAATGGCCAAATTCAGAGGAAACTGTTTGCTTAAACCTATCATTAGCTCTTTCCCCACCCCCACCCCTTTTAAATAAACAAACAAACAAACAAATGAAAAACCCCACAGCCCGTACGGGGGGGGGGGTGTTGTTGTTTTCCTTTCCCTAGAAAGCCTGAGGAATTGCATGGTCAGGGAACTTCAGCTATTCGAAGACGCCATGAAACCCACACCGCCGGCTAACAATCCATCCTCTCTGCTTACGGGAGCATTATCAATAAGGAAAGTCATAAATCGCCCGCTGAACAGGAACTCAAAGACCAAAGTCATGTAACTCAAACAGGCTCAAAGCAAAAGAGTCCCTTTAGTGTGAGGGTGGTCTGTGTAAAGTTAGGAGACACCTGCTAGCAAGTCCTGAGACACTAGCATCTGTGTAAACTTGCCCCCTCCCTGCGCCCGCAGCCCTTATAAGGTGTTGAATGAAGCAGTTTCATGAAAAAGGCTCTGTTTGGGGCAGTTCTAAGGCTTACATATACCTAAGTAAAACAGAGCCAGTGCTGTGCAGTCCTGGGACGGATTACCAGGGACCACAGGGAGGCCTATTAATTATTGTGACAAGCTGATCTGCTTGCTGACTGGTGGCTTGAGTTGCATGCGGAGGGGTGGGTGTCCGCGTGATAACAGCCCTCTCTGTGCGAGAGTTTTGGGAGAGCACAATAAAGTCGAGAGGACCTGAGGAAATGGGAGCACGAGGGGGAAATCCAAAGCTGAACGAGCACATCCACCTGGGGCTGAGGGCTGAGAGCTGGTGGGGCTCCCGTGCATCCCTGGACCAGGAGTGGTACCCTGGCCCCGCTGCAGCATCTCCCGGCTGCGGCACCGCGAGCAGCACGGCACCGTGGCAAGGGAGTGGGTTGGCAGAGCAGATCTTGGCCATCCAGACTGTGGTCCTTCGCCCCCTCAGATCAGCAGCAAGCAGGATTTGAACACTGATTTTATTTTTAATTGGAAAGCAAAAGCTAAACAGTGAAACCTCTACCTACAAGGCCATCACACTTTCTTATGAATTAAACAGTGGAAATATTTTAGCGCTGGCAAAGCTGAAATCTGGAAATACCAATATTTCACCAAAGCAGTTTTTTAATGTGCAGAAGTGTCGTACATATTACTCTGAAGTTTCTAGCTGTAGGTGAGATCTTCTCATCATCAACTCTCAATATAATATGCGCTTATCTTAAAGGACATTTACTTTCCTGTGCTTACCGACTATATTTGAATTGTCAAATGACACTTTGCTGAAATTATTAAAACCTAGAGGTCACAGAGAACCCGACTTGAAAGCGGGAACACACATTCTTTCGTCTGAGCAAAAGTGCATATTTGGAATTTTAAATGCAAATTTTTTTGGAGGAAGAATCGCTTTTCTGGCAGTCAAGTACAGACGGAGGATTTGAAAGAAGGTTCTGCTTTAATTTTTGACTAGTGCTGTGAATAGATACTCTGCTCTGCTGTTAGAGGGAAGGGACGGAGCAGAGCCCCAGCCGCAGTGCAACGGGGAGCCGGGGAGCCCTCACACAACCCTCTCTGCTCATGTTTCTGATCGGTGTTTTACAGCAGGTCCTCCCAGCTCGCCAGAGCAGATCGCAGGCGACCTGGCAGCCTGGTCCCTCGGGGAGGGCGGCGGGGAGAGGGGAGGGCTGCGCTGGGCACTGTCACCCACCAGCCCTGCGACCTCTGGCTCTTGTCCTAAGCCCCAGCGGAGAGCCAGGCTCCGGCTGCTGTGATACCCGCACGGCTCGGGCTGAAGAAAGGCAGGCGGTATCTGGCTTATATACTCTGCAGGAATGTTTTCTTTCTGAGGGATAAGGCTTATCTGTTTCCCTTGTTCATACTTCCTTTTAGGGTGTTCAGCAAACAGACAGGAAGGGGAAAGTAAAGATGTTCAGCATCTCTCTCAAAAAAATCCTCGAGTAAAACCACCTCACACAACATTTGCAGATTAGCCGTAACCTTCCTGTTCTGCAGTGGCTCTCCATGGGATGTGCCACGGTGCATTCCAGGACATGCCTAGCTACGAGGCCAGACTGTGCCAAAAATGCTCAGGCAAGGAGCAGTGAGCCAGCAAGCTTGAAAGAGGATGAGAAGCAACCTTGCCTGGGTGCCGAGCCAGGTCGGTGCCTCTGATGGCGTGTTAGATTGCAGCGCGGGGAGCAAACCCTGCCTGAGCAGAGCACAGAGGTGAAAACAAAAGCCCCAGGGCTTTCCAGTGCAGAGTTTTCCCAACACCTCTCAGTTACCCCTGTGCTGGACTGGTTTTCAGTCTGTACTCTGTTGCACCAAAGCTTCAGAAGCTGCTTTTATTCTGACAAGGCTCCACTCGTTTGAGAGCTGCAGTGAAGAACAGGAGCAGTAACGCGGGGATCTGTCTGTAACCGCCTCTTCACAAGCCTCACCGCAGATTGACAAGCTCCCATTTCACAGATGGGGACACTGAGAGCTGGAGTCGAGAAGAGGATTCACAGGGGAGTCCAGAGAGGGTTTGGACCTCGTACCCTCTCACCGCCTGAGTGCAGCTGAGTCCATAGCCAGCGAGAGCCACCAGCCCTTTCAAGCCTCCTGGCGTCACAGCAGGGCTGGTGACCTCCGCTCTCTGCCTGTCCTCTCTCATGTTATACCGCTCGAACGAAGGAGCAGAGAGATGCCAGAATTCAGATGTTCAGTATTTTAGCTATGTGTAGCTAAACATGAGACACTTGAGGCAAAGGATGAAGATTCAGCTTCCTACAGCCTTGAGATGAGTGTCTGGTGACTTCTGCTGCCTCACCTACAGGCTCCATTACAGGGACTCGGTGTCAAAAAAGTACTGCAGCCCCAACCTCGACACTTGAAGGCGAGCACCAACAACGTAGAGGTCACTCTGAAGAAGAGGGGATGGAGGAAACCTGCACATGATGGCAGAGCAGAGGTAGGAAGACATTTCCTACCGTGAAAGGCCCTTGCCTTTCCTCTCCTTCCTCTACTACGAATAAAGATGTGGTGTGAGGTATGCAGACTCCAGCCCTACCTTGCTCCAGCTGCTAACAGAGGGCAGTGACATTATCATTGCTATGTTTACCAGTGCACCTGCAAATACACTCCTTTCTAGCCCACGCTGAAATCCAGGTTGTTCACCTCCTCCCAGGTACTTCACCTAAACAACCTGAATTATTTTGCATAGATGTGCTCACAGTCACTCCTTCATTTCACTGTGAATGCAGAGCCATCTTCACTAACATAATGCAACCTGACTTAACTATGACACGCTTCATCCTAGTGCCTTCCCAGCGAGTAGGAAGGCAGTCACGCTGCCTGCCAGCTTCACACCCTCCTCGCAATCAGCAAAGCCTGCTCCTCCGCTCCATTTTCATGCCTCCTGGAGAGCTCCTCGGTGCTGATCTGAAGTTTGGATGCAGTGTTGTTTTTATATATAAATGACATTATGACAAATGATGAGGGATTAAATTACACTTCAATCAAATCAAGCCAAACCAGTAGGGATCGAGGTCCCAGTGGAAAGTATACATGGAGTTCCTCAGCTTCCTGATTTGAATGACTTTGTTCTTCTTCCAGAGAAAGAGGGGGGGACGAAGGAGAAGAGAGGGGAAAGGGAGAGGAGGGGGGAATTTGGCCTAAAATGAAACATTTTCCTTTTAAGTTGAACATTTGAAAATGGCTGGGAGGAAAGAACTGAAACACTGTAATGGCTGATACTGAAAAACAGCCTGGGACTTTTGCTTTTCGAGAACAGAAGCCAAGGAGAGAGCTGTGGTGTGAAAAAGGCAACGCTGTGTGCCTTGAAGGGGAAGGTGTTTGCAGCAGCCCATCTCCTGCAGACACAGAAAACCCCCTGCAAGGCACTAACCCAATTAGCTTTGCAAAGAGCTGTGCTGTGAAAAGGCAAAGGCACTGACAGTGGTTTTGGTAAAGGCTAAAGACAGCTTCACTCTGCCTTGCACTCCTATCAGAGTCACTTTATTATCTTTGTATTACCGGATCTTGCAAAGGTTGGCTCAAGAGCCTTTAGCTCTGCATCTCTGTCCAGCTAGAAAGCCTCTCTTAGCATCGCGCTGACTCACAGCACTGTTTTGAACATGGGAGCATTTCTAAATGCTGCAAAAATAGTCATTCCATGAATGAGTCTGCCCGTAGTAGGTAGGTAGATAGACAGACAGACAGATGGGCAGGCAGATACTGTGCTCTAGAGTTTACATTAGGTACTTTGCTCTAGGGGTTGTATTAAATACTGCCCGCTGCGTTCTGATTTCTGGGTGCAAATCTTGGGTATTGTGTAGAATAGATCCCATCAGTGAAAGCCCAAACAAGTGAAGCAGAATACATCAGGGTCTCCTTTGGCTTGATGGTTGTCTCTGAGAGACAACCCATCAAGCTGACTTAACTGTGACACACTTCACCCTCCCAGGATGGCGGCTGTCTGATGAGCTCAGACGAACTCAAAACCTTCCTGGCAGATGAGGCCAACATTTCAGAAAACATTTCTTAAAACTTTGGCACTATGTCTGTATGTGAATCACGTGCTGTCTGAGCCAGAGCGGGTAGAAGACCTTTTCCCACCTCCTCATTTGATTATTACTGTCCTCAAACGACATGCACCACCAGCACATGATATCTGCAGGTCATCCATTTATCTGCAGAAGGAGTGATGGACAAGTTCCTCTCTGTTTACAGGGCAGTTTACATTATTCTGGTCATAAGATGCGTGTCAGCCATGTGTGTACCTGCTAGAAGACCCTCTTCCATTTCAGAAATGAAAATTTTAGTCTTACCGAAATGAAAGGCAAAAAGAACACTTCAGCAGGGCTAGAATATCACTCTTGGTGCATGGTAAAGCCACTTCCACTGAAAAAAGACTGAAGCCCACAAAAGCACACATGTGCACACATGTCTACACATGTGCTCAGGCACACACTCCAGCCTGCAGCTCGACAGGATGAAAAGCAGAAGATCACCTCTTTCTGAAAGTCTTTTTGCTATGAATTTTCTCCCTGTAGTAATAGGCTTTGCAAAGTATTTTAAAGAATAACTTAAGCAATAATTCCCAGGAAACCATTTGTTACCTATGGTTAACGTCCAATCTGTTCACATTACATCTCAAGTTTCTGACACAGAAATCAAGGAGAACACTTGCAGAAATCAAGATCCAAATAGGTTCAGCCTCTGAGGATAATAAAGACTTAGAAATATGTATAAATTTAAGTGGTTTTGAATAAGGACAGCATTTCAAAAAGCAGTCGAATTGTTACTTTGAAATAAGCCATTATTTTCTGCTTTTTAAAATTCCAGTCTTTAACAGGGGATGAGATCCAGACCGCCAAGAACCAAGGAGATCTTTTGATGCAAATGAAAAGCAGCATTTAAGAAGTGCAAGTATCCCATAATAGGGCCCACACCAAATTGCCAGTTCCCAGACCTGCCTGGAACATCCAGGGGTCCATCCAGCCCAGGAGATCAGAGCAGGAGGATTTAGAGGCCCCCGCTCAAGCGCTGACCTCGTGATTCACCTTGTTTCTCCTGGTGAGACCCTGGGGCTCACACCACAGCCCCGTATTCAAACGTCTCCAGCCAAAGAGTGCGGAAGGTCTAACCTGGAGTCAGACCCAGACACACAACGCGGGCAGATGTTGCCATGGCAGGGAAGGGGTGGAAGAGAGCTCCTGAAGTCCCTTCGGACTGTTTTCGCTGATCCTGTCCCTGCCCAATGTCCCAGGAAAAACTTTGTGTTTTACTGGAATTCATGAAAGAAAGCCTTTCTCTCCCACGGTGCCATACTTGGTGAAAAAACATCTGGCAAGGAAGCATCGCTGGCATGAGCATGAGCGATTCACACACCCTTGAACAAGTTTAGGATCCTCATGCTTGAGACCCTCCATGGACACCCACTCCTGGCACCGGCCAGATCTTTGCAAACTTTTGTGCAGTTGGTGAGAGGGGAAAGAAGCAGTTCTCGGCTATGGTGCCGCCGGAGAAGGCAGCAGCAGGACAGCAGGTCCTCTTTTTCTCCCCCATGCAGAGAGAAGTGGAGCAGCATGGTGCCTCCTTCACTCCCAGCCACGCCAGAGGGTCGTCTTCGGTTCCAGGGACGCACCTCTCCTGACCTGGGAGAGCAGAGCCTGCTCCGCCGAGAGCACGAAGGAACCGGAGCGGCGGGGATGAGGTGGCAGATGGGGGATGAAGGCGCATCCAGCAGCGGATGAGGCCGCCCCACATGCTAGGGGGCTGCCCCACAGCACGCGTGCGGGAGGAAGGTGGGGAGCAGGGAGGAGACCTGCTGCAGCGGAGCACGGCACAACGGGCGAGCGTCAGCGGAGCGAAAACGGGAGCTGGCCCTCGACAAAAGGCCCAATTAGCCGTCCTCCCGCAAACAAACAGCCCCTCATCCCAACTTTTTCAAAGATTGCTCAGAAAATAAAAGGGCCACAGGATTGGAGGGATCAACCTAAGTCATGTACATCTTTTTAACAAGAAAACGCATTGATAAGCAAACCACCTGATGCTTGCACAGCAGAAAAGAAAACACCTGGTTCTGCCTGTGGGTTGATAAGCCAATATCTTTAATCTTTTTTTTTTTTCTCTTGATGACTGAAGTACACACTCTGTGCGGCCCTATGCTCCAGCCACATTGGTAATAGTAACAAAGCTTTGATGTCCCCCTCATTCAACAGAATGTTGTTTAGTTCAAAGTGAAGAACAGAGGCAATTCTTTGCTTTTAAATTATTAGCTCCCTAAGTCTTCTGTAATGATATAGTTTGACTGAAGTGTGCAGTTTATTAACTACATAAAGACGATATTATTAGAGCGGAGAAAGGCAGCCGAAAGTTTTGCCTTTCAGCTCAGCAGCAGGGGTTTTTGATACTTTGATCTCAATCAATGCTAAATGTCTTTGTGAGATAGAGGGAGCAGCAGAAATTACCTTTGGCACCATGACTACATCAATTATTTAGTTCTTTTTCTTATAAATTAAAGTGTTCTTCAACTTTTACCCCAATTTTTTCTTCTTCTTCTTTTTTTTTTTTTTTCCCTTCAGTTGATTGGGAAAAAAAAAAGCGCTGACTGGAAGAAGTCTGGCTGTGAACATTAATAAAAATCCCACTGACCTTTCCCAGTCCTGGTCTGGAAGGGTCTTCTCTGGGGTGAGGAGATGGATTCATGTGAACAACAACAGCAAAAGGGTAGCTTAGGGTAATGTGCTGTTTAACCAAACGACTACATAGGTTATTATTGCAAATTTGTCTATGTCTAGCCTAATTTCTTTTTTTTTTTGGTCTTTTGCAATATTACTAGCATGAATGCAGCTGGAAAAATGGGACACCTGATGGAAACAAAAGGATTGCTCTAAGCAGGATTTAAAGTGTTGGTGTTTGTTAAAGTTCCTTCCATTGCTCCCAGCACGTGCAATGGAGGGAAAGTTTAGGAGCAAGGATGAGGCAGCCCCATCTTGGGTAACGACGAGAATAAAATCAGGTCTCCTAAGGCTTATAGCAGAGCTTGCAAAGCGCCAAATCACTGTACCTGGAGCTGCGGCAGGTGCCTACACACTACCATTGGATGCACTAACTCTCATTAAAGCCACTGGTGTCAGGTAATCCCACCCATATATAAGCTGTCACCAAGTCCTACCCATACAGAAGTTGTGTCCGCTCTTGAGTCAGTCCCCTAGAGCCAATGGAGGGAATAAACCATTTCCAAGGTTGATTCATCCCGTCCTAAGCGGGGTGACCAACTCCTTCCCTGGGGACAGAGGGAATCCAGCATGATGGGACTGGAGGTGAGCGAGGGTAACATAGCTCAGTGCTTCTGCTGGATAACAACAAATGGGTAGATATTTCAGGGGAATTTGTGCTCTTTCAATACTTCAGGGAAGAGACTAGGCTGATGGCCAGAGAGCAGAGCCAAGGGAGAAGGGTATTCCTGCAATTTTGGGGACAGAAGTTGGTGGTTGGGCTTCAGTGCTGTGGTGTACCAGAGTGTGTTAGAAACCACTGGAACCAGAACCTCAGCTGGGAACACGAGCAGCAGGACCACGGAGATGCTGAGGAGCCGGCTTTACACCAAGACTGAGCCCGATGCAGCTCAAGGATTTAAAATATTGTCCTTTGGCCAGAGAAATTTTTTGTGAGCAAGAAATAAAAGAGGTCTTTGCAGAGATGTTGAAGCATGAACTATGGGAACTTCGCTATATTTATATGTAGAACATGTTGGAGAACAACATAATTCTGTTTTCATGGTGATCAAAGTTTTGCAAGAAGGAGGACTTGAGACAGTGTGCTAAGCTGCTATGGCAACATGAATTTTAAAAAGTAAACTGACTTGCAAGAGCTTATCTTTTCCTCTTTAGTGTGGTGCAGAACAGATCTGGGAACCTCCACCCTAAAAGGGATACTGTGAGGTGCTCACCTCTGCTTCTGGGCCAGGCGCATTGCAAAATGCATAAAACATATCCCTCGTGGCAAGGGGAAAATTACCCCAGTGACTGGGTTTCTTCCTGCATCCCTGAGGCTCCTGCACCCCAAAAAGCCACGTCACGATGACTCTTTCATAATACATCTATCATAATTCATATATTCAGATGTCGGAGTGAATGTACCATGAACCACTTCAGTTTGACTGACATCCTATTCTGGGACCCGAGTAGGATGTAATGTGATGCAGCCCCTGCACAGAGGTGAATTCCACCCACAGAGCACCGTTTCCAAGAGCATCATGACGTGGGCTCGGCTTACATCTCAGCTTTCAAGCCACCCTCACAAAATGTAAAGGCAGCGGCGTCAGGAACGTTTCTGACGGCTCCTTTCACAAGGGGATGCTGTGAAGAGCTGTCATGCTCTGAGTCAGCTGTTCTGCCATGGCTGGCATTTCAGGCAGGAAGAGCCTGCTCGCAGAGCTATCCCAACCATGCCGCCTGCCAAAACCACACGGGGAATCTCATGGGAACAAGCCCTCTCCTGAGCCAGCTGGTACTTCCTGCTCCTGAGGCCTGATCCTGCTGGATGCTGAGCATTCTTTGTTCCATTTTTAAATTAACGAGACTTGAGCAATGCGCAGTCCAAGACTTCAGAGAAAAAACAGGCCCTCGGTGGTTTTGGCTCTTTGGCCGTACGTCCCAGCTGGAGAGGAGAGAGTGAAATGTCAGACTTGAAGGGAGATGTGAGAGATGCCGATCGCCTGGAAAACAGATCTCTCATTCAGACATTTCCATCAGGTTCACCAAGCTGGCCATGCCCCTGCGTACGCCTCTCCTTCCACCCTGCAGGCCAGGCGCAGCGTGCCGTTGTACCCCAGCCCCGCGGCACAACCGCAGAGCAGCCCCAGCCGCAGTTCAGCAGCCCAGCCCGAGCAGGGCTCGCCCCAAAGCTGGCAGCCCACGCCGCAGGATCCACCTCCTGCCCATCGCTCCAGCCAGAGGCTGAAGTTCACGAGCATGGGACTCGCTCCCATCCTATCCCAACAGTGTCCCCTTGAGGTTGCTGGCTGAGGCAGCCTGGGAAGAGCCCTCATGGAGGTTTGGGGGAACCCCAGAAGCTGCTCTTGCTTTTCAGGCTGGCCCACCGCTGCAGAGCGAGCATGCAAACAAATCCCAGCAGCCGTGGGTCAGCCTGAGCCCCAGCAAAGGATGCTGGAGGAGCCCACCCCGACGTGGGGTGTGGGACTTCCACGGGTGGGAGTGGAGCACGTTGTAGAACCACACGGCTAATTAAGCGTCTTCCTTCCAAGTTCATTCAAACAATGTCCAAAGTCCGACCATTGCGGCCCCTCCTGCAGCACGTCAGCTCAGACCTGGAGCGCGGGGAGCTCTTCCAGCACCGACAAGCCGGAGCGGGGCCACGGCAGCTCCGTGGGTCTGTGCCAGCCACGAGCCCCCACAGCCGCAGGAGGCAGGAGAGCGGAGCCGCTGCGGCGAGGGCACGGGGCTTCCTCGCTGCTGCTGGAGTCTCCTTTCTTCTGTCAGCCAAGCAGCAGGGAGTTTTCTGAGAAACTGCCCACAGGGAGCGATCACTTTTTCCAGTCATTAACCTTACACATCCCTCACATTATCGGAATACCTTGGATGTCTAAGTTGCTGCAGTGAGCTAATTCTTCCAGGTGACTCCAGGCAGCGTTAAATGGGCTCCTGCACAGCGAGGGGATTTGAACTGCGAGAGCTGAAAGAGCTCCTGACTCCAGCACGCCAGGCCTCCAGCGGGGGCGAGATCGTCAGATGTCACCGTGCGAGCGCAGCGCGGTGGCAGGAGGGATCCGGGGCCTCCGGAGCAGCCGAGTTCAACCTGCAGTCGGCAGGCGCCTGGGGGGTCCGCGGGTGAAGGGAGGAAGGAAGGAAAGCAAGGCATGGGTTTGAGATGCACAACGTGGGGGCCTGTCCCCCCCAGGGGAAAAAACTGTAGGAGTCCTCAAGTAGAAAGAGACTGGGGATAAAAAGCAGTGCCCCAAAGGGATAAATGTTGGGGACCCCCAGTGCTGACCTCCGGGACATGTATGTATTGGTCTGTCTGGATGTAATTGCATCAGAGTGTCCAAGCCTTGACAGAGCAGCCAGTTTTGGATCCTGAAGTCCTTCCTCTGGTTTAGAAGATGAGCATGAGGCCAAGGCACTATTTGATTCCTTGGCAAAGAAGGGGAGATCTTCACAGTCCGTCCCCTAAGGAGCACAACAGGCCACCAGAGAGCGTAAGCTTTCCGTCACCTGCATGTGCACCACCAGAGAGCTAGCACAGCCGCAGCCTGGTCTCCGCTCGGCAACCACAAAGCTGTGTCTGGAGATGAAACACCGATTGCCCCAGGTCACTGGAAATAAACCCAGTGATATTTCTACAAATATTTCCCTCTGTGCCTCTTTGCAGCGAAGGAAGCACCACCCCTCACCGAGGCCAGCGTGGGTGAGACCCACCTCTTTGACAAGAGCGTCTTGGTGCGTCCCCTCTTCCCTGTGGCTAGCGAACTGCACGCCGCTGCAAAGAGGTTTTCATGGTAGCTGGGTATTATATAGCACCAGTTATGCTACTCTTGCTAAGCACATAATAAATAAGAGTAGCACCCAAGTTTATCATGGAGAACACATGCGCTCATCAGCTTGTGAAACTGGGACAAGACGTGCGTCTTCCTCAGCAAGCTGAGGACACGTGGAGCCAAGGCGGTGAGGAAGCCAGCCTGGGGAGCCGGTGCTGAGTGCCCAGCCCGGCTCCATGCATGCCAGCAGTGCTGAAGAGGAGGAAACCACAGACGACCGGGTTCCACGTGACGGTGTTTACTGTCTCCATGGAGCATGACCCACGTCCCAGCCCCAGACACACACTGCTTATCCGCGGCCGCTGTTGGCTTCTGGAGTAGAAGGCAAGGAGGTGCACAAACCTTTGCCTTCCCAAGGAGGGAACCCCAAACCAATGAGAGAAATATTAATTGTAGAATAGCTCTTATAATATGTACATAATATTAAATATCATATTATTAACTCTTACACATCACAATGTCTTCCTGTCGCGTTTCCTGGGTTATACATTATCAGTGTCCCGTCAGGAGCGGCTGAGTAACAATATTAACAAAAACAATCACAAAAGACACCGCATTTGTCTCTCCTGAGTAATAGGTGGCCACCGCTAGTGACTGCCAGAGCAGAACCAGATCCTCCCGACAAAGCAAAGCCAGCAAGAGCAAACGCACATTCGTACAAGAGAAGCATCACGGGCAGCGTGGGGCAGCACCCTCCTGCTCAGCCTTTGCTTTGGGGCAGTGCATCTTTCTGCTCCCCTGGGAAAAAGTCTTTGGAAACAGAAACAGCCTCTTGATTTTCCCAAACTGCCCTGTGATTAGAAGTGTCGTCCTGGAGCTGGGGGAAATGGGGACCACTGAGCATGTGTGAGGAGAGACTTTAAATCCCACAGTAGAAGTCGGCATGATGAACCACGTCAGCCACACCAGCAAAGCTCCATTTACAATTAGAAAGTACAAAATAGCAACATCAAAAGTCACAGGCCACATGGTCAAATTACAGCATAATGACCCACATCAGACACATCTAGGAAACCCCTCCACACCTGAACAAAAAAACCATCTTCAAACACTGAGACGACATAAGGAAAGCAACGTTCTAACACTCTTGACAACAACACAATTAAAGACTGCGGCAACGCATCAGTCTAAGTTTGGAGAGGCCCAAAACACAGGTTTGTTTTGGATCTTCCCAGGTGTTGCTGGGGCGCAGTTCAAGTCATGGTTTCAAAACCCATCCCAGCACTGAGAGGCCACAAAAGGGAAACTGGAGCTAATGCAGAAGTGCTCTGGAGCCTTTGCTCTTCTCCTGAACTGCTTGCTCTTTGGGATCATTTTTGGTTTGGATTAAGGAATGATGCTATGCCATACAGTACACAGCTTCTCAGGAGGGGTTTACTTTATTTTCCCCAGCAACCAGCTGTCTCTTAATGAACTTGCTTTAAAATTTAAAAATTGTTATTAATAATAAGAGGTGGACCAAAGCTGGGGACACAAACATGCTCCAATCTTGGCATTGAAGTCTGAATCCTGCTCTGAAAAATGCCTGCAAGCTCTGCTCCAGCTGTGTTGTGTACAGTGTGCTGACACCTCATGGCCAAGCAAGTAATTCAGATAAGACACCATTTCCCAGGATATATACATACACACATAAATTCTCCATCTGCTATAAGGCAAGAAACGAGGTTCATTTATCAAGAAGTTAGTAATGAATAGATCTAAATATACCAAAGATAGGAAAGAAAACCAGTCCAGAAATGCTTCAAATTCTTGAATTACAAGCAGATGGGTACACCAGGGTCCGTTATTCATGGCTGCGGTAGTCTGAGCTTCCTTGATGCTGAAGGATGGCTCTAATGCACTTCTTCAACAGCACGGCCCATATACTGAGCCATACGTGGCAAACCTTGTGGTCTCAGGCCTGGAAAGAGAGCGTCCATGACTGGGCTGCTTGTTACGCAGCTCTCCCCTCTTCCGTGGGGTTCTCCCAAGGGCAGATCACCTCCTTCACAGAGTCCTTACGACCTCGGTGGCAGTTGTCCTCTCCCTCCTCAGAGTCTATGGGGTAGATTCGGCTCTCCAAAGGAGCATCCATTTTTATTTGGAAGAAGCTGTGTTGTGAAATAAAAACTCATCACGCATACGGCACTTTTTGATGTGCTCTGTGAGACAGCGAACACGCAGCACGGAGTCTGGCTTTGAGTTTTCCGCTGTTCAAACCCCAAATCCCAAAGCAAAACTCCCGGGCACCAGCCCGCAGAGGTAGAAAAGGAAGGAAACGTGCACTCCCACCCCTTTGAAGCAAAACTGCTGTGTGACACAGCCCCGGCACAGCCACAGCGCAGAGCCAGGTGGAGAGGGAGCCCTCAGATTTGTGCTTTTGAATTTATCATGTGGACTCATCCACTTGGTCAGCAGCAGAGGTGGATTAAAAGAGGTTGAGGACACGTTACTCTTAGTGAGGGGCATGGCCAGGATTTGGTTTCAACAGTGACAGCCTCTCCAGGCAAAAAATCCCCAATCTTACATATCCTGCTCCGGAATGACAAATGTTTTGTGACTCTCCCTCATTTCTCCTCCCTTCTTACTTCTGGGTCTCCTCTGACTTTCAAATCATTAAACCAAACTTGAACCAATGCTCGAGAACAAACACAAATATACGAGTGGTTTTCCAAATTCGGGGATCAAAAGTAAAACCTCGGGGCTTTACACTACGAACAGGAGGTGTAAGCGCAGCAGAGAGGAACCGCTGGCACGGCCCCTTGCTCGTTTCTCACCAGAAAATACATCCAATACAGAAAGCAAGCGCAAGGAGCCAAGGGGAAGAGACGCTTTTAGAGGCCTGGCCGTCATTTCGGGCAGGCAGCACAAATGCCAGTGGTGGGTTTTGGATGCAATTGTAGGAAAGGCAACCATCAGCTGGTCTCGCAGCGCCGCACAGCCTCGCGGGGAGGTCACTCGGGGATATATGGGGTCCCTACCCCAGCGTACCCAAACGCCTCACTGTCTTTGCTGGTGCAAAGACCTCGAGCTTGTCTCCAAAGCCAACGAAATAACCGAACAGGACAAACTTCTCCTGCTAACGTACACGGGGCAGCAAGGCCCCACGGCCCGTGAAGCTGCTTGATGTGCGGGCAAACGCAAACATATCTTCACGCTGGGCCAGGGCTGTCTCGCGCAAGAGGGCGGCCATCTCCCCCGGGCTGCTCCAGCATGTGGAGGCTCAGGACATGGGTCAGGAGGGGACGGGCAGCGCAGGTGCCTGCTGTCCCCAGGGGGAGGAGAGACCCCATCCCTGGCTATGCCAGACCGTAGCCCAAGCAGCCTCGTGGCCTGCTGCTCCCCAGGGCCAGTGGGAAGGTGCAGCGCCTCCATTTTCTTGCCTGACGCCAGGGAGGAGCAGAGCTGGTGCCTGCTCCTGGCAGCCGCCATCGCACGCAGGACCACATGGAGGGGGGGACGGCGACGGCTGACTGGAATATGAAGCACAAGGCCCAGTTTAACAGGCTCAGCTGATACTATTGCAACCTCTGGCTAATTACAAACTGAAATGGTCCCGGAGGCGACCATGGTCCTGGAGGTTCATGAGGGCATCCAGGTGCCCACGCGGTGCTTACCTGCTCACCGTCTTGGCATCTGGCCGGAGCCGCCACTCCCGCTCACCCAGCGGCTGCACCTTCCCGTGGGGCACGGCCGGGCACTTGGGCGAGAGCGTGGCGAAGACGGGCGAGTTCCAGCAGCCCCTCTTCAGGAACCGGCCGAAGGACAGGGCGGCCACCCGGGACCTCCCGCCGCTGGAGGGGAAGGGGCCGGGGTCGGCCCCCGCGGGCTCCCGCTCCCTCTCGGCGCCCGTGGTGCTGTCTAGGGCCGTGCTGATGGGCGAGGGGCAGGCGGTGCTGTGGGGCAGAGCCGGGGGACTTGGGGAGGCGGGAGGCAGGCTGCCGGGGCCAGCGGGCAGCGATGGCGGGGTGCCGGTGCCAGCGTAGACAGCCGGGTGAGGGGCCCGGGAGGCGTGGTGGCATGGCTGTGGGGAGGAAAAGGAGAGAGGCTGGGTCAGGCCCAGGGCAGCGGCATGCCGGTGGCCAGCCTCCCCAGGCTTCGTCAGGAGGAGAAGCCGTCTCCTCCTTTGGAGGAGAAGGGCTGGGTGCCGCCGGTGCTGCCAGGAGAGACAGGGTGCAGCTGGGAGGCAGCCGACAGCCACCCCAGCCAAGCCTGGGACGGCATCCCCCTCTCCTGCAGCTCTGTCCCCCTCCCTGCCCTCCCACAGCGGGGGAGCAGAGGTGTCGCAATTTGCCCACGGAAAGCAACAGGGTCATTGCTACCAGCCTCAGTGGGTGCTGACAGATCCGGCCCCACACCCGCTGGGATGCTGTAGGAGACACCAGCTTGTTCCATTCCTTACAACAATTAGCTCCAGGCATGGAGGAGTCTGTTATCCTGAGAATGTGATCTTGGTTATGAACGGCATAACCATGTCACACCCAAAGCACCAATGTGCTGGCTGCTGTGGTGGCCAAGAAATAGGACACTGAGCTCCAAACCCTGATGACTGATAATAGAAGCAGCCACATCTTGTGCTGAAGCCCCCAGTGTCCCTGGCTGGTGCTGTGAAGTCTCCAGCTCAGCTAATTCAGCCCGCAGGACAAGCCCAAGTACAGATTCATCAGCAGAGGCCATGCTGCATGCCGGGGTCGTCCCCCCCGTTTCCCAAGGACTCACTCCCAGCAGAAATGAAATGCAGCTCAAGTGTCCAAAGAGAAGTGCTGAGAGCAGAGGCACATACAGAAAATGCATGCACACATGGCAGAGAGATGACACAGTAAAGGATGAACACACTGAGACAAGACAGAGAGGGATGAACTCAGTTCTTTTTTCATTTTCTACATTTATTTTTATTAGACAGATGAATGCATGGAAGCGATGGCCAAGAAATGAAACAACATATTGCTCTGATTTTCAATGGAAACAAACAATTTCTTGGCTGGCACAAAGTGAAGTTCAGTTTGTACCATGGTCACACTTCGTACCAGGCGACCTTCCTCTTCAGGGACTGAACAGCAAGGGACCGAGGAGCGGTACACGGGGGCATGCCAGCTTATTCAGCCTATAAGCAGAACAGAGCCAGCTTCTGCCTGCAAGTGCAGGACTGGTGTTTCACAAGCAGAGTGACTCCAGAGCATGCAGCATTAACCCATGTCAGGGGACAGCGATGCAAAGCTGAGATGATGAAAAATCAGAGAAAGGAATGGATAGAGGGAACATAAAAAGCAAAGCTGCAGACAAAATAGAAGTAGAATCAGAGGGACTGACTGGAACACACAGATTTGTTATTTATTATTTATACCCTGACTTGATCTTCCACATGTTACTACATACTGGCAATCCCAACATGCTCAGTGCTCCACGTTATACAAACTCTGAAGAGACTGTACAGCTCATCACATCCGAGTAGCTTTGGACCAACCCTGCCAAGTTCTTGAGTATCTTTCAGTGCTCTTATGTCAAGGTAGGTTGACGGTGCTCAGTACCTGACGTAAAAAAGCCTTGTGGTTTTAAGCAGAATTAAAAAAAATTACAGTCTGAGCCTGCTCACCCTTACAGCATTGCAAAATTTGCCATTGCTTCCACTGGGAATAAGAGCAGAGACAGACTGAAGACAGAATAAGAGCCTTGACATCAGAGCAAGAGACTCACACAACTTGGTTTCAATTCCTCTAAGAAGGTTTATCACCGTTAGGTTAACGGAGGTCATGAAAATCTCCCTAGCTCAGCTGCAAAGCAAAGGAGACTAGTTCTGCAGTGCTACCAGATCAGACCACGTAGCCCTGATCCTGCCTCTGATAACACACGCAGGGAGGGCAAGAATTGCTGTTCGAAGCTGTTCAGGACGCAGCTATTGCCTGACTATCTCCCTGTTCGTAAGGGCTTGGTCTGCGTGCACCCTGGTCCCTGAGGGCTCCCACTCACACCCAGCTTCCTCCATCTCCCATTTCCTGTAAAATCGTACCAGTAGTAAAAACGGATGAACAATACGAACTGGAGTGAAGCAGCTTCCCGGAGCTCAGCGCTTCCCACCCAGTCCCTCTGCTTCCCCTAAATTTTAACAAACAAGGAAGTTTTTCTGCCCCCCCCAATTCCCTTTACTGGACTTTGCAGGAATCTTCTCACTTCTGGTAATCATTGGCCTGGTCCAGACACGCCGGGGTTTCCCAGCAAAGCCTGGAATCTCCCTGAGCTCTTTAGCACTAACGTGTTATTTTAGGTTGCCTCATTCTAAAGGGCTAAAGAGACAGAGCAAATGAAAAGAACCACTACTTAAAGTTGAAATCAGCTCTTAACACCTCCACCCTGGTTATTCCTTGCCTCTGGGCTACAAGCCAGTGACAACTGGAACTACCTCCTGTCAGTTTTTTTTTTTTTAACAACAGAAAATAGAAAAGCAGGAAAAAGACAAGACAAGAGGTAGGAAGGATTTGATAAAAGAAACACAAAGCCGTGGCTGCATCTCTCAAGCCCTTCTGCAGGCTCTTGCGAGAGACAGCTCTCTACACCTGCACACCTAGCTCATCGTGCGGGGGAGTCACGGGGGAGAGCAGAGCTTTCCACTGATCATCTCCAACGTGCCAGAGGGGACTTGGGAGTGTCATTAAAATTCAAAGGGTCAACTAAACCTTCAGAAACGCTCATCCTACCATTCTCACAAGAAGTCTACCCCGCTCTTCTGCCTGTGGCTCCGTTGCACTGGCTAGGAGGTGCAGGATACTTGAAGTGAGGGGTGTACTCCTCTTAGGGGGTGCCCAGGATGCACCCCTTGGGAGGGCGCACATCCCCCGAGAGGACGGACGTCAGTGCAGATGTGCGCTGAGGTGGGCCACCTCGCCCTGCTCCCTGCGGGGTCATCCACCTCTGCTCCGAGGAAGGCTGATTTGAACCCAAAGGACTGGGACGGCAGAGCTTTACTCTGCCTTGTGCCATCCCACCTCCTGGAGGAGCAGGAGGCAGGGAGAGGCGGCCGGGCTGCCCAGCCTCCGAGAGGGGCTCGGGGCAGCCAGAAGGCATCCCCACTCCGAGGTGTGTGGGGAGGGAGCTGGGGCCCTGCACCCCGAGTCCGGCACCGCCAGCGGCCTGGCTCCGCCAGCACTCCCATGCCTGACATGCCTGGGAAGTGACATCTGCTGCTCCAGAAGCCATGGCAACATGCAGGAAGCAGGCTGTTGGCAGAGCCGGCCTGGGAAACCTAAAGCAGCACTGACACCTTCAGGAAGGGGAGACGAAGCTCAACACCAGCCTCGGCTTGTCTTTTCCCTGCGCTGTGCCCTGCGGGGCTCAGAGCCTACTTGGGAGGTTCCTTCTTGAGCTGGCTCCTGCGATCCAGCTTGCTCATGACCTGCGTGATGTCCACGGTCGTGGCAGCTTCTTTGGCTTTGGCCTCTTCCTCCTGCTGCCTCAGGATGATGGGGCTGGGGCTGGAGCGGAGGTGACGGCGCCCGAATGGGAAAGTGGAGCTGGGCAGAGAGCGAGAGAAAGAAGCAGCGCATTACTGAAAAGTAGAAGGGCACCAAAAACTCACTCCTGGTGAGCCAACTTACCAGGAGGGCAAGCTCAGACACAGAGATGGACATGCCACTGTCACCCACACAACAACAAGGAAGCACAAATGTGGTCAGGGTGGTTTAAAGCAGGACTTGGTGACTCAGTGTCATGCATCAGCTACAGAACTGCTAAAAGTGTAAAGTCAGTCCTGGTCCTGGTCCTTGTGAGGGACTCCAGGACCAGGAGATGACCAGTACATTACTCCTTTTCTTGCAAGCATTTACACGTAACTAACACTCAGTGTGAACCCAAACAACTGCCATCAGTGGAATTTTTTCTAGCGTCCTCAGTACTATCAAGATAGGGACCAGTATGGGTGTTTCTAGTGTCTGTGATACCCCCAAAAAACACCCGCTATCTGCTTCAGCAAAGCCATTACCAGCAGCAGTGGAAACAAGTGTTAAGCCACCTCTGGATGAGGTACTAGCTCTTTAGCTTACCCAGGATGCTGAGTATTGTGTCTCCAGAACAGGCACTGACAAACATGAAGGTAGTCACCAGGGGTGAACCAGCATCTGCCAGCGACCTTGTGATGTGTGGCTCAGGGAAAAACTAACCAAACCCCAGGCAAGTCAGCAGGAGGGTTTTTTCCACTGACTTGAAATGGGCTTTAGATGAAACAATAGTGTGAAAGTCCATGATTCCTCTTTCTGGCTTGCTATGTTGACGAGTGGAAGAGGAACAGAGAAAGAAGCACACCACTCAGTCTGGCTCTGACATTGCATGCTCAGCTTTAAGAAACAACTGCAGTTCAAATGGCCTAAGTTTGCTATGCAACCTTCATCTTGGTTGGGAAAAAGCCATTTCAAGCCTGCCTCTTCTAAGGCCATCTACCTTGTGCCAGCAGTCACTCGAAAGTAAGATGCTGTTTGTTCCCATGTGGCTGCCTGTCACCTTCTCTTCGCAGGGAGTAAGCAGCTCTGTCCAGGCAGAGCTGAGCAGAACCCACGGAGGACCCTGCAGTGGCTCTGTGTCATCTCTGGCAGCCAATGTTTCGTGGGCGGGAGTTTTCCCATGCCCTGTACACAATGCTCTCTCCTTTCAGGACAAGGAGTCATGATCAATTCAACAATCACAGCCCTTCTAAACAGACCCAACAGACAAGGCAGGCGAGCAATCATCAAATCGATTCTGACTGCACACAAGCCACTTCCAAAGGGCTCGCAAATAAACAGCATAATCAGTCTCAAAGCAAGGCATCTTAGTGAAAAATTTTATTTAATTAAGGGAACATCTAAATCATAGTAATTTTGCTGCAACTCAGGCTTTTTCTACCCTTGCTACAACAAGAAAAACAAAACCCACAATTACATCCAGTTTCACTTGCCTTTTTTTGACAGTCTCTTGTGGCACAACAGCCTTGGCCAGCATTTCCTTGTATACTGGAGACTTTAAATAGCGGCCATAGGAGTCCTACTAAGAGGAAAAAAGAGAAACTGGTAGTTATGGGCTGCAAACACCCTTATTAAAATCACCACCAAATACAGCTGCTCAGGAGCCAGGGAGGCTGGGAACTAGATAATCTCCCCCAGCAGCCCAAGGGACTTTGCATCTTTCAGGCAAATGCAGCTATTTAAACCAATAGCCTTTCATCTTGGTGTAAAATTCCCAGGATTTTCCATCTCACAATAAAGCTTCCCAGGTAAGATCCAGACCAAAAGGTCTGAACTGAGCTTAGCCCAGGCCAGTGGTGCCTCACAGTCATTGCAGGGTGAAGTGCTCATATTTCAGGAGCCAAACTTTTCAACAACTGGTGAAAATCAGTATAGTTCTGCTGCTTTCAGTGTCAATGGGCATTAGCTGCTGCTATGGCCCACAGTGCTCCTTCCTGCTAAGTGTATTTTGTATCGCTCATAAGGAGGAGTTCCAGGTTATTTGTAGTCACCTTGATCTAATGAAAGCCATGACATATTGTATGCTGACATCAGCCCGCAGTCTGCTGCATCAGTCAGACCTAAAAAAGGGTGTCCATCAACAGAACCACAGAAAAACGTGTGAAAAAAACTCAGTAAAACTTGAGATGGGCCATGTCCGGTTATGCTCTTGGTACAAAACTCATGCAGTTATATCACAATTGCTACTACCTTTCCCATCCACTGCTGAAATCCAGTTGGATACAAGCATCCCACCATAGGGATACCCGATGTGGCACACAGAGTGGTACTAACTGAGTGAAGTTAAAAGATTTGTTCAAGCTCTGAATGAGCTGGTGCCCACGCTGGTATTAGAAAGCAGGACTGCCAGCAGACACCTGACCTCCACCGCCTTGGGGACATACTGCCTTAGAGGGAAGAAGCAGCAGCAAAATACAAAGGCCTGAACCAGTGCTTGCTTAAGTCAGCAAATCTGAGGGATTTTCAAACAAAGGCCACTTGAAAGTGACAGCTGATAGCACACAAAGGCATGGAAAGGCCCAGAGAACTGGAATCCCCCGAAGGCTTTGGAAACAAATAACAAACCTTTTTCATCAGCATGTAAATGTGGGTCTGAGCAGCATCTAAAACATAACGATGAGGGTGCTTGAGGCCTTTGACCGTGATGCCCATTGTTGTGCCATCAATGTTAATCCAGCGTCTTGCTCCTGGAGCCAGGAAGAGCCTGCAAGGAGGAGGAATCAACAGTGCCATTAACAGCGGGAGAATTCCTGGAGATTCCTCTGTCTATGCATGAAAGGAAAAGTTCCTTCAGCTCCCCACTACAATTTGCTGTCCTGATCTTGGGCAGTCAACCTCCTCTTCAACAGTACGACATGCAGTCACTTCCTCTTGCACTGTTAACACACAATATAAACCAAATTTTAGCCCACTGGAAGCAAAAAGGGTCTCTCCACTTTCCTCGTGGCAGCCCCAAGATCTTTGCTATTCCACACCTCTATTTAAATTACATGCTAAGACCTACATGTAATAGTGGAGAACAGAGAGGAAAAGCAACTATATAACAAAACAATACTGATGCTTTCATCTTCAAAAGCTGCTTTCCTACGTGGGGACATAGGACAGCCACATTTGATGACAACTTACAAAGAAAAGTCTCAGGAATAAATCATTTGGAGAATGGCAACGTGTGGAAGAAGGTGATGGGACTCATGTACAAAGAGCTTAAGAATGTAAAATTATCACACTCACTTGTAAATTTCTTCTGCTTTTTCTTTGACCTTGGATTGGTCTCCATATTTGAGATCCTCGCAGGCTTCCCAGAAACTCAGATTCTCTCCTGCATAACAATGACGCAGTCAGCAGAGTGTGAGACTGAGGAAAACGCAACCCCATTTATTAACTCCGAAACTGAATTTGTTTGACTCAATACGCGTTGACCCCCATTCAGTCCCTCCAATTCTTACAGCCACCTTGAAAATCCCCTTGGGACTGAAGGAGGAAAACAGCTTTCCTCTGCTCACCGACACCTGTAAGAGCGTGTGAATCCAGCCAGTTCCAGCTTGCCTGGGAGCGGTCCCCCCGCACAGGGAGCGCCCTGGGCTGTGCTTTGTGTCCTGTGCCACTAGATGGTATCGCATGCACTGGCTGCACAGCCATTGCCTCCAAAGTCACTTCTACTGCCTTTACTTTGTGACTTTGTCATTGTCTCAGCTCACGGCACCTACTGCAAAGGCATGGATTTCCACCACTGCTCTGTCTCAGCTGTGCAGCGTCCTGCTGTGTGGCCTAGGCAGGGACAAAGACAGAGACACAGCAGACCCACCGCTGAACTCCTTCTTCAGGAAGAGCTGGAAGTTCTGCCGACCTTTCGGGTCCTGTATCAGCTCACTGAAATTGAAGGCCCATCGCTCCACACGCATTCTGGTGGGGATTTCCACTCTGCACAGGTTGAAAACAAACAGCACTGCCAGTTTCATGTGGCCCATCTAATTGGCAGATTAATTAAAACCAAAGTGCCCTTTGCTGGAATGCCAAGAGACTTCTTAGCACTCTTTGTTTTCCAGAATGCTGTAATGAGCTCCTAAAGTCAGCCCACTAAGTAAGCCATAATTAAACAACTTGGTACACAGTGGGATGAGGATTTATCTCGGATTTATACTGCTCTCACAATGACAGCCCACCTTTGCCAGAGGTTTGACTCAGTCTCATTCTGGAGAAGGCGCTGGTTGTCGCCCAAAGCTTTGTTTCTCATAAAGGCATTCTGTGAAGGTATCCTTTGGGGATGTCCAATGGGATATTATCAGTCTAAGAGGATTGCTGGCCTCAAATGAGAACCAGTAATATGTTGTATGCTTCAAGCCCAGAGATGCCACTGTATAATTAGCAAATACTATCTGAATGGAAAACCAAGGGAGACCTCAGAGAAGAGATGGACCGCCAGTATATGCCTTCAACCCAAACTCCCTCCTAAGAAAGCAGCCTGAGGTGTGTGCAAAGACCAAGGGCCAGTAGTTGAACCCTGAATTGCTACACCATTGGTAGCACCTAATTTAGCAAGGTTAATGCTAAACCAAGTGCTATACCTGAGCATAACTGGTCATATCCCATTCCTGTGCCAGTAAAAGTGGACTTCACTCATCCAAGGGGAGGATTAGGCCCATTCAGCAGGGGCTGAGTGCATACTCGCTTCATCAGTTTAGGAATTTCTGTAATGTTAAGGAAGGCTCCATTTGAAGAAGATAATGCTGGAAGTTCAGCACGGAGTATTCCCAAGAGACAGTTTCTTTAGCGTGGCCAAGCTACGTCAGAAAGGGAACGCTTCCCTGCTCATGATCAGAGACCAGATATCATGACGAAATCAATGGTTCCCTTTTCTGATTTCTATCAGCATAAAGGTCAGTGTAAACCACAAGCTGGCAAGAGAATACAAATACATACAGTTTTGCATTGAGATCCCAGAACTCAGGGTCATCTGTTATCCAGGGGTTGCTGGGGAGACATCCAGACAGGATAGGATCATTGGAGAGGAACTGCTCAGAGTACTTCACAAGCCTGCAAGTAAATCCAACAAAATCAAAATACTAATTTGCAGGCAGAATTGTAGCCAGCCCCATTGCAACCAAATAAATGGTTGCACAGACTACAGATATCTTCAGAGGTGCAGCCCTATCAGCACGGGGATCTGGAATGTGGCCCGCGCCTTACTAGAAAAATTGATTCATTAGCTCAGTTAATCTTTTCCATTTCCCAAACAGTAATCTCCTGGTCGTCTTTCAAAGCAGTGATTTTGCCAGCTCAAGTGTTGGGAGATACAAGACTCTCTTCCATCACCTCCTTTTGCCTCTTCATTTCAAGGAAGTGGGACTAAGCCCCCAAATGGCTTCTGTCTCCTGATCAAAGGCCTGATCCTGCGCCGTGCTGTGCCACACATTACAGAGAGGAAAGTGCCAGAGAAGAGGAAAGCAAGCGCTGCATTCGCTCAGGGTGGGTTCTCCGCAGCCTTCCCATGGGGTGTGGGAGAGCCCAGGGAGCTCCGGGAGAGGCGAGGGAGTGCTGAGGGCACCTCCTGGCTTCTCCTTTCCTCCGCTCACCTACCGCACGGCTCATTCCTCTGCAAATGACTCTGAGGGCTTGGCACAAAGCAAAAATGTCTCTATCCTAGCAGGAACCAGACAAACACTTCTCCTACCTTCTAAGTTGGCCAGACTTGTAATTACAACCGATTTCACTAATGTCCTGGAATTTTAGCTTTCTCCTCCCTTTTTCATTCTTGAAAAAATCATCTGGTTTCTGCGTTTAAAATTCCTTCCAGGCCAAACTGCTTTCATGTGCTCAAAGCTGGGAGTGCACTGTCCAAGGACCCGTTGCTAACAGGCAGCTTGGCACAGATCCTGCAATTATACAATGCTACTGCACAAAGCATTCCACAGGTTTGGCACAGAAGTGCTCGATCCTATCTTCTCACTGGAAATGCCAAGGCATTCAGCACCTGCATAATTCACTCCAATCCATATATTCTAATCAAGCTACAAATCTAAACCTGTCAACTCAGGTAACATTGCTCTGTCCTTTTAACGATTAGTGCTTTGCAGCTCCTCCTAAATCAATGCAATGCTCTGATACATGCACACTATTTAGTTGCTGCTCATATCTTCATCAATAATAATTTGATTTGGACCCAATCCTGCAGCTGAGATGGAGATCCAAATTTCCTGAGGATTTTTTGATCTAGGTGATAGGCGTTATCCCATCAGAAAACTAGAACTAATGAGTGAAAAGCTCCATTGCCAAACAGTTAAGCACCACAAAATTCCTGGAAGGCAGCCAAGTGTCCCCAGCTCCAGCTCACAGTTTGGAAAATTGAGGCAGGAGAGTTTCAAGTGACCTGGGAGTCAGTAACAGATGAAATGAGCAGAACTGCTGCTGCCTTGCAAGTTGTGGTTCTCAGAAGACAGCACTGCTTCCCAGACTCTTCCTCCCATTTCATTCATCCATGACTGTCTTCTCCCAGGGAACAGGCCTGAGCACCTTGTTTATCTTAGATTCGATATGAATCTCTGGGTGGCAATGACTATGTAAAACAGACTGGTGGTATGGACTGCACCTCCAGGCAACTGGCCAGCACATAAGGTTCCAGGTAAGAAATGCCTGTGGCAAACACACTAATGGCTATTGCTAGGACTGGGAGCTTTGCACGTAATTGGCTTCATCAAGAATCTGATCAGGAAACACTCCCACTGAGAAGAGGAATTGCTAATTAATTGCTTGGACATTCATGGAGAGGTGTGTGTTCCTGCATAACACACAATAACCAGAGACTTCCCCAGCTCTGCTGCCTTCTGGTGAGCATCACCATACGAGCAAGAACACTCACTGGGGCTGAATCCAGCCCAGCAGGCTGGGGACCAGGGGCAGGAGGGTCAGTCTTGTCTCCGCTGGTTACTCATCCCGCACAGGAACAGGCACAGGACAGACACACCACTCCATCCTTGCAAGGCAGCCTCCACGCAGCTGCTTTTCCAGACTGCAGAGCTGTGCTGGGTCCCAAGTGCCATGATCCAGCCCTGATCAGTCTGAACATCTCTTGATTTCAGAGAGAATCTCAACCAAGAGGCTGGCACTGCTCTGCAGACATTCATAGCAAAGCTCTCCTTAGCTCCAAGGGAGCCTCTTCATCATGACTGGGACTGATCCCTCCTCTGCCTTGTGCCTCCTGGCCCAGGCAACACACAGCCCAGACAGCACAAACAACACTGCGTGTGGCCACCACATCGATTCCCCTGACTGAGTCACCAGCTACCAGAACAGAGAGCTTCATCATCTCATTAGGAGATAAGTGCTGAAGACTAATTAATGTGTGGACAGAAGGAAATCAGGACTTACCCTCCGAGAGAGACAGAAGATTTCACTCTGGACTTCATGATGGCCTGCTGATAGTACATGATCTGAAAGGGATCAGACATGTCCATGGTTAGGAGCATGGAGATGTGGAGACAAGGCCGTCTCTATCTGAACCTCAAACATGCCCTCTCCCAGGTAGTGAGGCTAATTACAACAGGGACTGCTTCTTCCCTAATGATTGGATGTCCAAGGAATTAGAGAATCCCTAAACTGTCTTAGTAAAATGGCTGTTTTCACTGAGCTTATTGCAAATGTCAGAAGAGCATTTTGCAATGTGCAAGTAATTAAAAAGCACTGCCCGTGCTATATAAAAATTGGATAATAGCTACCATTCTAGGCACCTACAAACGCTCTGGATGATTTAGCATGTAATTATCATTGATCCTTAGCTGTCTCTACACTGGCGCCACTGGATGTATCTCCTATGATTTCCCCACCACTAATTTTGATCTATTGGATTTCAGCCCTGGTGTCTGTCCTTGCTTGAGCCTTCCCGTCACTGGGAGAGCTGCTGGCTGCCTGCAGTGGGAGGTACAGAGGCAGAAAATGTCCTGAAAGCACATTGACCAAAAGCTCCATGGGGCACAGACTCTGCCAGCCAAACCCAGGTGTTTTTAAAACTGCTCATCCCCTGGAAAGGGCACTTTGAGCCCCCATGCAACACTGATGCAAGCAATACATACAGGATGAACCCCTAGAAGTGAGGGAAGGACCACTTACCTCTCTCCTATAAACGTCCATGGTTTTTTTCTGTAAAATAAAGAAACAAAACCCATTAAATTGGGGTGGGTGCTTTCACTTGCCTTTTTGAGACATGAAAACACCGTTGCAGGGCTGCCGTTGTGCAGTGCTCTCCAATTAATTCTCATTACAATTAAAATCAAACACAGCAGCTCAGCTAATCAGGGTATCATCAAAGCTAAGAGCATCCACACACCGTAAATCGTTCCATTAGCTGTATTTACTGTTTAGCATCGCTTCTTCCATCACAGGCTGCCTGTATGCCTTCAATTAAGGGGTTATTCTAATGGAGCTAAAATAGATTCGTTTACGAGACACAGATTAGATCATTCAATATTAGCTAAAGGAGACAGGAACCAACACATTGCAAAATATAAACACCACAATTAAAAGCCTCAGCAGCAGTATCTGCTGTGCAAAGGGTGCTTACGTTGTGATTTGAATAACTCAGACTATGTTACATGTCATCCACAAATGAGCAAGCAATTGAAGGCAAGAAATTAACTGCAGGGTGTTTATTCACACAGCTTCCTTTGAAGCACAGTTACTTTGTGTGAAATAAACTTGAGGAGGGAGAAGGAAAGACAGGCTAAGTCAGGGATGCTCCCAGCAAGCCTTTAAAGTCTTATGCAGTGTTTCAGTTCTTCACCTCCCGTTTGAGCCAACAAGATCTGCATGCCAGAATTATTCTATCAAACTAACCCTGTGGCAGACATGGGTCTGCAGAGTGTCTTGGTGAAGTGCAGTTTGTGAGCGATGAGGGATGAAGCATCTAGTATCAAATGCCACAGCAGCCTGCTTCTCCCATCTTCTCACCAGAGAACCTGCACCCTGAGCTGCCCGTATTTTGGGAAAGGCAAGACGCCCTCCCAGGGCTGCTCTGTGAGGGGACCATTGTGGGGATACTGGTGCAGATCTGCTTTTGCATTTTAACCATCTTCACTAGTTCTGCTCAGGCGGGAGAAACTATTCTCTATATGGAAGAAATATAGGTACATTTTGCTAAAACTTGGTTTTGGGAGGGCACACTCACCATTTCAGCAGCAGGAGCCAGATATGCAGCAGATCAGCCAATCTGTACAGCACTACCAGGAAGCCAGCCCATCTGATCCTAACACAAACCTAGCCTGGCGAGTGTAGTACTAACAGAAATCCTCACTGTGGCATTGCAAGGGGAGGAAGCTTTTTCTGCTGGAAATACCATGACCAGCTCTGAACGACTGCAGCGCACATAATCTCAGCAGGGACAAACAGGAAAGCAAACAGTAGCTGCACCAGCAGTGATGCTCTGCTGGCTACACACAAGGAACTGCGTGCAAGGGGGTAAGGGCTGCCACATCAAGGGGGAGAACAGGCTCTTGGACAACAGGATCATTGGTGACAGGGCGGTACAGCCTCCATTGCTGATTCAAAGGCTCCTGGGACATCTTATAAATGATGGAGAACACATGGACTAAGGAACAGCTTTTCACCCTTCTCTGCTCTTAGCTGCACCCCTGATGCCAGGCCAGCTCCCATGTAGACACCATTTCTTCCCCCATTTCTACAGTGTCATTGTTTCAGATAGACTGTAGAAATGGAAGGGGAAAAAAAAAAAAAATCACCTGCTTGCGCAGAGAAATTCACTGCATTTACTGTCCTAGAAGTGTCCTCTTTAGAGCGCTTTGTTTCTGTTTCAGGCCAGCTATTTCCTGCACAATAGGAGTTCACTATCTCCTTGGGGAACCAAGAAACAAACCAGGCCCCATCAGATTTACAAGTGCCAGCTGAACTGTTCCATTTGATGGAACTTAAGTGTGGCTAGGACATTTACTTCAGGAAAATCAACACGTTAAAATCATTAGATGGTTTTAAAAGGCCCCTCATTTCTTCCTCTGTTTTGTCAAGTGGGTGCCTCGGACAGGCCTGGCGCAGTGGGGCAAGGAGAGGTGGGTGCTGGCATAGTGGCCTGAAGGCAGCTCACGTGGTAGTAAAGTTGTGTTATCTTCTACAGGGGTCTTAGAGGCAGGCAGCACACCACACACACACGAGACAAACAGCTGGTGGGAAAGAGAAAAAGAACACAGTAAGTTAAATGTTATATAGAGCAAGAAAGGCATGAATTAAAATGCCATCACAACAGAAAAATTAGATGTGGGTGAGTAAAAATCAAAGCTAATGCCATGTCTGCAAACAAGGAAAGATTTTTTTTTTTTTTTAAAGCGTATCCTACACCAAGGACCCCCTCCTGCCACAGCCTGAGCGTGTAGGTCAGCCCTCTGGACAGCTGGGCCTGGGAAAAGCAGGGGGGCTTTGGGGGGTGCTCCAGGGTGGGGAGGGATTTGCCAAGGCTTGCACAGAAAAGGGGGCTACGGCATGAGAAGGGCTGAGCATCACTGAGTAAGTGGCACACACTGAACTGGAGCAGAATCAAAGAGGAGCCCAGTGCTGAACACCCTGTTGAGGGCTGCAGGTGCTGGCTGTGCTCAGCCCTTTCCAGTTCTCAAATCCACAGTAACTGGGAAGAATCTCAGCTATTTCACCCCAGAGCTGGACATCATTTCACTTCCCTTTCTCCTACAGTGCTCCCATGACCGGTTTCCAGCTTCATTGCTGGTACAAGGGACCCTGAATACTCTCCATGTCCTATTGAGCGCTGCCAATTGTCCCCACCATCCCACCTATCCTTACCCCCTGCCGCTGACAGCAGCAATGCCAAAGTGCCCTGTACCACCCGCCCACCCTCCCTCATTTGGAAGGAAATAATATTTGGAACAAAAGAGTCATTTCTTATAATGAGATTAATTTTGTAATGCCCTTAACGAGTGACTTATTGCAATTACCGTGGATAAGCTCCCCAGCCCTGCAGGCTTCAAATCAAAATGGCAATTAGTGAAAGACCTCGGTCTGTCTCAGGCGAGTGCGGCGTGCTGTTAAATATCCTCCTCCCCGAGACACACAGCAGCACTTGGACACCCTGCACAGCCTCGTCACACCCCGCTGCCACCAGCTCAGCGCTCCCCATGCACGCAGGCAGCGGCTGCAAAGCTCAGCTGGGAGCCAGCCAGGAGCTGCTCAAGAGCCCTGTGTCTGGAGCCGATCCACATGGCTGAAGCCACGAGCTCCTACAAGAGCTGGGACATCTGCTAATTTCCAACTAACCATTTGCATGGACCTCCTCTGCTCTCAGTGTGGGTCTTCCCGACCACATTGTGGAGATAATGGTCATTGTGTTTTTGCCTGTCTGGCCACCATTCAGTGTTTACAGAGGTCATAAACAGCTGGACAACAGCTTTTGTGTGTGTGCCCAGATGGAGCTTGGAGTGAAGGACAAGTAAGGCCACTCTTACCCAGAGCTTGTTTTGGGCCAGGGCACTGCAAATCACGCTCGCACTCTGCCCTGAATGCTGCAGTGCTCTCTGTCCGTGGGCACAGCTCAGCAAACTGTGAGGACGACCACAGGGATCCTGCACAGAGCACCAGCCGCCGAGCACAGGGCAGTGCCAGCACAGCTCAGCCTCCCTCCAGAGCTCACTTTCTTGCAACCAGAGCAAAAACGTGTGGGCATGGCCTCTCTGACACTGCAATGGCAAACAGCACTCCGGCATGCACACAGCTCTCTTTCTGCACACATGAACACCTCTTCTCGGGCGCAGATGTGAGCCTTTCCCTACACGCAGCCAGCTGGGAGCCCTGCACACCAGAGGCAAATTCTAAGTACAGCGTAAGATCATCTCAACATGCATCTCCACTGTGCTGATGCTTCCAGCCCAACATCTGGAAATCAGATTTGTAACAGTACATATGCCCAGTTCCGTTCAAATTGCTGGTTTTCCCCTATCTTGTTTATTTGCTTCTGAGACTGTTGTTTCAAAAGATGTGACGGATGCAGCAGAAGTTATGCATTTATCAGGCAGCCAAACTGACAGAGACTTATGAAATGAAAGGCCAGCAATGACTACGATGATCTGTGGCTGATTTGCCGCATACAACAAGCCAGGGCATTTCATTCAGCAGTCCCTGAATTCAGTGCAGTGATTTTTGGCTAGGCTAGAGCACCTTTCAGAAAGACTCTCAGAAGAAGGCAAAGCTGAGTGTGTACCTGCAGGCGAGTCAGCGGGGTCTGGCAGTTGCCTGGTAACTCACTGAGCAGTGAGGCTCGATCATGAGCCTGAGACCTGGGTAACAAAAGGCTAAAGCATCCCTTAATTAGCTGTTCAACGGATGGCTGCTTCTGCCTTACTCCTCCTGCCCAACTACAACTCCTAACTCATTATAACCGTGAGGGATGCCCATGGGTCAGTAATAAAAGTCCCCTTCAAAGGAGTGCAAGCACTTGTTTATCCCCAGAGGACTCTATCAATTAGGGAGGGAGCGGCCCACCAAAGGGTCTGAGGCAAGTGAGAGAGATGTTCATGCCAGTACCAGCTTCAAAGAAGTCATTCTGATGTCAGAAATTAATTATCACTGGGAATATTTTCTTTCTCAGCTGTCAAGATAAAAGACAACTAATTGGCCAACAAAGTGAAGCTAGATTGAGCGGGAACAGAGACACAAATCAAATAAATGGGCACTGGATTCATGCACTCATTTTCTGCTCTCATCGTTTCACCTATGTCAGAGCCAGAGGCTGGGCCCACAGAAAACATCAATAGAACTCTGCACTGCCTTCAGCAGGCGTAAGATACGGCCAACAAAGCACAGCCCGTCTCAGCATTTACCAGCAGAGCTTGGGCCATCCTTTCTGCTCACCAAAGGCTGTTGAGCCACAGGTGTTTGTGAAAGCAGCCTGCAGAAATAAAAAAAAAAAAAAAGCTGCTAGTCCAAAGGTGGCTCTATGTGGGCTTTTGGCTGTCTTGTGTATTGTCAAGTGCTCTTTCAAAAGCAAAAAGAGGAGCAAGAAGAACCTTCCCTCTTCAGCTCAGCCTCCAGAGAGGAGGCACAGCTCAGAGACCAGCTTAAACGAGAAAGGCAGTGAAGTCACCCCAAAGCTGGTGTCCTTTGGCTCGTGCCCTCCTCGGAGTCTCTGCTGATGGGGGCAACTGATGACCTCTCTTATGTCCAGGGTGGGAACTGAACAGAGATCCCTCAGCTCACTTCCTCTGTGCTACCAAGCAGCTGGCAGATGGCTATGGGCTTTCAGACCGTTTGCAAACCTAAAATCTCCTTCCATGTCAGCTGTAAAACTGTGGGCGAGAAGTTGGCTTACTCCTCTTTTCTATCCCTCTCCCTTTCCATCACTCCTTGTCTCTTAAAAGGCTTTCAGCAGCTGCTACTTACAGCAAGAAAAAATAAAATACACCCCGACCCTACATTTTGCTCATTTTCAGTCTCTATAGCAACACAACACAGTTGGCCAAAGCAATTATCCTGCCTCTGGCTGTTGAGATGTTTAAAGGCTGTTACAAAAATGAGAAGTTGTGGGAATACAGTGAGTGTGATCACAGTAACATTTGCATTTAATTGCTGAGAGACGCTTTGACTTTACTTCCAAATGAACACCGTTAAGTGCACAAAAGAGGATCACTTAAAAGGACTGATGGAGAAAGAGAAGAGCAGCTTCAGCTCCTCATCCACTCACTGCATTTGTCTTATTGTGGACTCTGAACCGGTCCCACCCAGTTACAGCCTCCACAGTCTCAGTTCATTAATTCTGTTTCTTTATGATCTAGCTATACAATATGTATTTTTAGGCAACACTTTGTGTCTTCTATCCACCACACCAACTGCTCTATCTTCTTGCCATACATTACCCTTTTGGAGGCATTCTGTCATTTTATTTTAAACCTGGATCTTTCCTCTGATCCTTTACACTCCACAACCCCACACAGTTCATTCAGCACAAATAAAAAGGCAGCAACGAGCATCGGGAGATAGAGGATTCCTTAATTCAGTTTCACCAGCAAAGAAAACACGTCCTGTAGCTAAGCACTCACACTAACTGGTGTGGCAAGAAAGCTGACAAAGCATTTTCAAGCCAAAAGAAGCTGCCAAAGCCTATTTTGAGGGCCCCACCCCCAGGACAATGAGATGGCTTCAACCTCTGGCCCGTTTGGCTGTCACAACTGAGCTGACTCACTCAGCCTGTGGTGCCCAAAAATGACAATCCCAGGGACACTGTCTGGGTCCTCCCAAACAAATTCAGTAGGTGTGAGAAAAAAACCGTCTCACCTGGTTTACCTTATTTTCATTGGGATCTGTTACGCGGTCTAATCCATACTCTAGGACGTCTAGCATGCCGGGCTGTTATGAACAAGAAACATCAATAGCTTTGTAACTCATCTGTTTTAAAGTCTGTGGTTCACACAAATGTATGAGGAGACCCCCGAGCCCCGAAGGGCTCCACTGCCAGCAGCTCCCGGCCAGCAGTGCCCTGGGGCAGCTCTGCCCCCCAAATCTGGGAATGCTCCCCTCCGAGCAAGGGTGCTGCAGCCGGACCTCCCTCCCTTGCACCTTTGAGAGCAACCAAGGAGAAAGGTGCAGATTCAGGGCAGGCCTGGGCTCACCCCTGACAAGAAGCGACAGGGTGCAGAGCCTGGAGGCCGTGCCCACAGCTGTGCCCTTAGCGTACGGGAGTTTGTCCCAGGTGGCTGCATAGAGGGCACCACCAAAGCACTAAAGCCACACGCTGTCATCGTCTACTTACAGGAGTTCGGTTCACAAGCCAGTAGGCTCTCTCCTGGCAGTCCAGGGCGTACCTGTCCGCCTTCTTCCGCTCCTTCCCTGCCCTGCAAAGCCAAGAACAGGATTTGACTCTACCAGAGGAATTCATGAATTTTGCTCTCCTAAAACCAGTGGGATGAGAAAGGGGGCACACCTCCAGTCTCCCCTGCCCCATGGGTCCCAGCCTGACTGCGCGGTGCTCTGATGCAGCCTCTTGACCACATCTTACCCCCAGCTAATTCTGGACTGCAGATCATGCTCTTCACATGGCCACACATGACTAGCTTTTGAGAAATCATCGTCTTCCTGAGCTCAGCTGGGAGCAGACACATCCTCTTTTGATTAGACAGACAGCCCTTTGGTAGTTTTACGCTAACAACTCACTACTTGCGGTCAGTCCTGCTGCCTCATGTTTATCCATCTCCAATGTCCCCAGGCAGTATCTGAGGACTGCCACGCAGAGATCCATCCTGGACACATCTCGTCCCCATCTTGCAGTAAAAGGGGGCATTTCTCACAGAAATGATTTGGAAATGGTACCAAGCAGTGTTCCCAGGCACTAAAACCCAAATCACCTCTACTATTAAACAGAAGAGGCGCTAGCATGGTTTGGGCTTGGACCAACTAATTCTTTCCCAGACAACTCCTGGGCACAATTTGGGACTTAGCATGGGCAGGGGAGCATTCCCAAAAGGCTGTTTGCATGTGGCCACCCTGCTGTGGTTAACAGGGTGGATGCGGGCTGTTCTGCACCAGTCTGCCCCAGCATCATCAAACAGCCTCAGACATGTTTAATCTACTAGTTCAGACACAGTCTTGGTATCTAACTTTAAAACTGCATTTGGCATCTCTTAGCCCAAGTCTGACCTCAATTTACAAGAACAACAGTCTCGTGTTTAATGAGACAGTTATCTGATGAGCTGTATTCCGACGGCTTGGCTACCATCCCAGTGAAGACAGAAACGCTGCTGAACAGCAGAGGCAGTGCCTGCCATGCTGGGAGGTAAAAAAGGTAAAAGGAATCCACAGAAGTAGGAAAGATTCTATCTCCAAAGGAGTAATCCCATCTCACATTCACTAATTTTCCTGGGAATTCGAAGGGTTCAGCTCCTAAAATCAAGTCATTTTGGCTGGGTGCCTAAGTATGCACTTCAGAGTTTTCTCCAGAAGTCCCTGCTGGGAACATTTACTGCTTCTTGATTCAGGCCACTCAGTTCAGCTGTGAGCCATATGCAAGCAATAATTGAACTAGACCAATAACAGGTCCTAAGTCCAGTGGCCTGATCCACAAATGCTCATGGACAACCCTGAGCTAAAAGAAGCTGTCTCGAGTGAGGGCTTGCACGCTGCAGCATCAGACCCTGGCGTCTTCAGGGAGTCACATCAGGTGCAAAATCTAAACCTCCCCTTGCACACTTACGCATGTGCAAAAACCATTTGCAAAGAGGCATGCGCGTGTGCTGGCAGGAAAGGCACCCACCCCCGCCTGTGCTCTCACAAACCACACCGATTCCACATCTTTGGCGGACAAATGCCAGGCGGGGAGAGAAACGCAGGTGCAGCGGGTGAGGGCGAGGATTTGCAAGCGGGTGGCCAGTCATTTGAAAACGTCTGAAATCCTTCACTCATGAAGTGCGAAGTGAACAAAGTTTACTTGTTAAATGGAGGAACCCCAAGCTGAGAGGAAAGGCAGGTTTGTTTCACAATCTTGAGGGGCACTCACAAGTTATTTTAAAGCTGCAGTTTATGTTTTTAAACTGTAATTTAACTGTGCACCAAGACAGTGAAGCTCTGCCTCCTCATACCCTCCCCGATGATGCAAACAAGGGAATGCAAGTCAACTCACTTATACTGCTCTTTGGCCTGCATAATAACAAAATCCCACTTGTAGTTTATTTTTTGATTGAGCATGTTGTAATGTTCCTGGAATAAAAATAAAAAAGCAGTTAGTGTGAAAATTCTGGACAAGGTGCTCCCATGCTAGGGTTTTCTTGACTCTCCATAGCTCAACTAGGCCAGGCTAGCAACTGAGCTGAGAAATCTGGGTCGTTCTGAACGTAATTACATGAATTGCAACAGTTCGAAAATACCACTGCAAGGAGAGCAATTACCCCCACTAAAATTATCATTGACTTCAGAGTATTTTCCTGTACTGATCACTTTTTCACTTCCAAAATTTTGGCTTTTGACACTGCTGGAGTAACACCTCATGCAATTGAAGAGGTGATTTTTTGCCATGCTCCATTCATTAGCAACAGAGGGCTAAAGCTGTAGCAAACGAGGGGCTTGCAACGGAACAAGTACAACATCTCCTTACCTTTTCATACTCTTCTAAAATCCCTTTCCTCTTAATGTTCTTCTTTGCTAGGTAAATTGCTGTGAAGGGAGAAGCAAATAAGCAGTCAGTTATACTTAGACCAGCAAACCCAAGAATAATTAAAAATTTACCCACATGACCAACACAGGAATCTTTGTCTGTTACAACATCTTCCCAGGCATGAGCTCCAAGCTCAAAAAAGCTCACTGAAAAATGAACTTGGTGCTTTCACTTTGTCGCTGATGCTTCGTGAGCCAGTGCCCAGGCTGGAGGCAGCCACGCAGGACGGGCGGTGCGTGCCTTCTGCCAGCAGTCACTCCTCCTTTGGGAACTCAGCCAGGGTTTCACGGGTCAAACAATACTGGACCAAATCTTTAAGATGTTGAGGTTCTTCAGAGTTTGACCTCCAAGTTTTCCGAACACGGGCCAATGTTTTGCTCCAAGTTCTAGTAAAAACATTCCAATCTAAAATGGGCTTTTTTATTTCCCCAGAACATCTACAGCATAATGTAGATAAAAGCCACAGAGGACAATCTTGGTATAAACAAATCAGTCTGTGAACTGCACAGCCCACAGGAGCAAACCAAGCTGATTAGCCCAAGTTTCATGACCAGCCCTATAATAAAAAGCATTATAAGGGCAACAAAAGATTGATATGGAAAGAACCATCAGGAGATATTGGAAGCCACTGTGCATTATATAAAGAAAGAACCCTTTCCGAATGCAGGGCTTGATCCAAACCTACAGGAAGACAGTCTTGGGCTCAGATCCAGCAATACACTTAACTACTCAGGGAAATCTAACCTTGTGTTTAAAGTCTTCCCTACCCAGCAGAGTCTTTCAGATGTGTTCCAGTCTGATGGATCTTAGTGGAATGTAAGAGAAGCTTAAGCACTTTCTCTCATCAAGGCCACCAGAAGGTGATCGCAGCCAGTGTTCCCTCAATTCAGAATTACTGAGAATTATTCACAAAATAGTATGAAAGAAAATGCAAGGGCTGGTCATCACATGTGGACACACAGCACAAAAAGATGAACAGCAAACACGGTGCAGGACTGCATGCACAAACACATGGGCTTGCACTACGCCTCAAACACGTACAATGCTATCACTTACCATAGTCTGTGTCATCAGCAGGCCAGCTCTGCGCGGGCCAGAAATAAGGGGTCTGCAGAAAAACAAGCCTTTCCTTAGTGCACAATAGCCTTGAACTCATGCCAAGAGGTGCGCAGCACCACCCACGCTGGAGGGAGAGGAAAGTTCTCCTCTGCTATACTCAGAGCCTCAGCTCCTTAGCTGCCTGTCAGCTTGCACGGTGGTGTGGGCCAGCTACAGCAGGAGAATCAAGGTCAGCAGACTGCCAATGTCAAATCCACTCCTGCTCTGCAATTGGTTAATATGGCCAACCTCTCACTGCTGCCTGAGCATTCAGACTGAGATGCTGGAGCCTGATATGGCACCATGTGGGAACCAGACTCCTCATTTAAAGTACCAACAAGGGTACCCCAATTTCCCATCGTAGTGGAAACAGACCAACCATGAACCTTGATAACATCCCGTTATTACTGTGCTTTTTGTATATTCATTATTCAGTCTCCCCAAATCATTCTATTCTCAACCAGCAATTCCATTTGCTACTTTAAGACCTGGAAGGGAACACACATTTGGAAGAAAGCACAGCTATTTTAAAGTTGAACAAGTACGCTAATTTAATTGAAGGAAGTATCACAGTTTCCCTGTAAACTGTAATCTGACACACGGAACGGGGCGGGAGGGGGGAACTGGCCTGAGGCTTCTCTGTGGATCCCTTCCTCCTTCCTCCTGCACACTGAACGACTAGCACGGCTACACAGCATGGCCTCATGTCTACAGCCCCTGTGGAACCGTCATAGCTGCCTGTTTTTAAAACTAGAGCTGAACTCCCTCTCAATGACTTTAGAGAGGATGCAACTCACTTGAAACCTGTACAGGCTGCCGTCTGTCTTAAGGGTGAGATTCTTTGGCTCCTGAAGAGGGTAGATGTATCCATATTTGACAAACAGGTCCCCCAGGTGGAGTGCCTCTGAAAATGGAGAAGGCAGATGTTTTGATTGCACACAAACACTGCACTGGAATTTAAAAGTGAGCTGCTACTCAGGAGAAAAGAATTCATCTAAGAGGTTTTGTCTCTGGAGACCTTAAATTTTTACAACTCAAAGCTGAAAAAGCCTCAATTTTTACATTCCTACCCACCTTCCTCAGTGATCTGCAAGCGTTGGAGAATCCACTGCAATATATCATTACCTGTAAAGCAAAGAAAATGTCAGGTGCTTGAAATCGGGAGTGTGCCAATATCCATGGGCAAAAACAAGACCTCTCCAGTCCTCATCCCTCACTGTGCTCTGGATCCCACCAAGTTCACAGACCCCTTCTTGCAAACATGCTTTCAAATGCACCACGCAAGAGAAGCAGAGATAAAATGCGCTGCCAGTCTCTCACTGGCCATGCTGTCATTCAGGCTTTCTCCTCACCAAGCAGGCATCAGTCCCTGGGAGAGGGAGCCCGAGGCAGGCCGTGACCTCAGGGTGGCACAGCGTGAGTGTGCAGAAGCACACATGGCCTTGAGCAACACTTAAACCCTCATCATTGGCTTAGAGAGGACTTAAGCAATGCAACAGCTTCCATGCCCAGCGAAGGTGAAGTGCCCCTTGTTTTGCACCATCTTGTCTCGAAAGATTCACCGCAAAGTATCTCCAGATTCAGAGAGCACCGTCCTGTCTCAGTTTTAGTAAGAGACCAGTGACTGGTCCTCTTGAGTCCTTTAAGAGACATGACTTTCAGTGCAGAAGGGATATCCGAGTCTCAGATCCAAGTTGTAGTGGTAACAGAACATATCAAAGGGAAACAAGATTTCTGCATTCACAAACACTTCATCTCTCCCAGTTCTTTTGCTGGAGTGTGACCAGTCATACCCATAGTCAGCATAAACCTCCAGCAGTTTTAGTTTTATGTTCTGGGGGCAAATTTCATGA
The DNA here is from genome assembly GCF_018139145.2 of Gymnogyps californianus. Taxonomy (NCBI): domain Eukaryota; kingdom Metazoa; phylum Chordata; class Aves; order Accipitriformes; family Cathartidae; genus Gymnogyps; species Gymnogyps californianus. Next base: position 3,061,238 of record NC_059489.1, on the reverse strand, counting down.
ACCTCCTTCCATTTAAACAGGGCAAAAATGCACTCATTCCCTGATCAATTATTGGTCTTTTCCTCCAAACATCTCGTAGGATTTCAGATTGAGGTGTTGACCTTTCTTGACATTGCAGTGATGACTTAACTTTCTAATAGGGGCTCAGAGCTCTTATCCTACTGCCTGCTTCCTGAAATAGATGAAATTAAAGGATTATCTCATCGCTCATTTCTAGACAGCTCTCTCTGTAAGCATTTTCCCCCAAAGGTGCACGTTTAACATGGAGGTTTATTTGCCTTTTCTGTTGTGAGCCATCTTACTGACACTGGATTTAGCTAGTTAGCTTCCTGCACGTGAAGAGCCAAGCTCTCTTCAGTGGATCTGTGTCCACTGCTCTAACGTCTTCACTATTCCCTCACTAAACATGAATCAGTCTCTTTTGCAACACTCAGAAGCCCATCAGTATATATGCAACTTGCGCAGCACTAAAAATATCATCGTTTAGAGAGTGATGACCACCACGCAAGGAGACTGGAACTCACTTGCCTATCAGAAGTTGACTAGAATTTATGACTTATGCAAGAGGGAACTTGTAGCAATTCTGGTTAAGGAACCAGAATAAAGCAGACAGCACACAAAGAGGATGAGTGTCAACAGGCATCTTCCCTCCACATCATCTAGCCATGGACTTTTAGGAAGTGGTATTTTACATTGGTCAGACATCAAGAGAAGTACTTGTTCCTCCTGCACTTAATCTTGGTGGAGCATCATCTTCAGTACAGGGGAATCTTTTCTGCAGCGCTGCCTTAACTACTCACTAACAGCTAGGGGAGGCAAGGCCAGCTCCTTTGTAGATGCAAAGCACTCCACCAAATTCAGCTGCCTAATAGCTATGTAAGCCAGGATATAGTTTGCACTGTAATGCACGGAGGGTGCCGCTGAGAACAAGCCTCAGATGTTGTGCAAGTTCTCCTTACCCTTTCACTGACTGACTGTACCCATGGGCAAGTGACTTCATCTCAGTGCCTCTGCTTCCTCATTTTAAAAAAACAATTGGGGCAAACAACACACAAGGCCTAGCGGGCTTTGCAAATACAGTGGGGAAAAATGAATCTATTTGGCTAAGTTGTCTCCTGAGTTGCCTGGAGCAAGCTTACTGGTTTCAGTGCGAGTTTTTGTTCTGAATTTTGAAGTGCTGCAGAAAGACCAAAGGAGGAGGAGGAAACTTTGGTACAGTATGTGTGAATATTGTGGAGCATCCCTCACAAGAGCTTTTGTGGAGGCTTGGAGAACAGGGAAGCAGAAGTACTGATAGTACCCTGTGAAAGGAGCTAGCAGGTGCAAAGGAGACTGCGATAAGAGCTGCCTGTAATGCTATACGTGACACAGCACAGCTCCCCGTCTGTTTCTTATTCAGCCTGCTTAAAGGAGGAAAAGCTATCATTTAGAGGCAGAGAAGTGGGTTGAATATTTTGTTCTTTTCCTGCATACTGAAGAAAAATTATTATTAGCAGAAAACATTAAAAGGGAGACTAATTGTTTATTGCTCATTTCTGAAGTACCATCTTTCAGTCTGACTCCAGGCTGCCTATTTTAATTGGATTTTAATATTTATCTTTATTTGTGATCCAGCCTCACTGGGAATATGACAGGTCTGGAGGCTGAAGCACCTACTCACCTCTATGCTAAGAGAAAGCAAGGTCACTTGAGTTAAACTCACATGAGACAGCTAAAAGTATGTGATTATCAATCTTTGTGTCTCTGATTCAAGGAGCTAGGAGTGAAATGAGACACGAGTGAGAATGAGATAAAGGTATATCTCAAAGGATGTACAGCAAATATTTATTGGGAACACAGGCTCCAGTACGCAGCCAGGCAGTGGTAACCCTGGGGTGGCCATGGGATCCACACAGAGCTCTTCTTTGATGAACTTCCTTGGCCTGGCCCCTTCCCCCGGCAAAGCTCTTACCTGCCACAGCATGTGGGATGTTTGTGATCATCACCCTCTGTGTCTGCATCTTGATGCCCGTGTCTGGATTCTGCATCTCTATCATAAGCGCTTCGATCTGCAAAGCATGGTGAAGATGGGATGTATTACAGGAGTGGACAGGAGGGAGCGCCAGGACCACCCAGAGGGGTGTGCAGTGGCGTGCCACAGGAATGGATGCAAGGGCCACAGTCCTCTCCGAACCTCCCCTTGCCGTTAGAGACGCCACCTCCAAACCATGTCAGCTCTCACACTGACTCACAGTGTCACTCCCTCCTACAGAAGACATACGCACAGCCAGGGTTAGCAGATGAGGGACAGGATGTAAGCACTCCATGAGAGCTGAGCTAAAAAAAAAAAAAAATTAAAGAAAAATCTCTGCTACCCATAAATGTTCTTCTCTGGCTCCGTGGGCTATTTGCTGGGGCAATAAGAAAGAAAAAAGGGGAGGAAATAAAATCTGTTCTTCTATTGCACAAATACCCCAGCTGTGCACAGACTTGTAGATATTGCACCACGCACCAAGAAATAAGCAATATTTCAGCTGGAGACCAAACAGCAAAGGTTCTGTTTCTGGTCTGTAGATAATAACCAGACAGGACTTTAGAAAAGCAACAGGAAAAGCACACCGCTTTGCTCTGGGGCAGAGCACGAAGCTCAAACCCAGGGGAGATGAGAACGGCCCGTCCTTTGAGAAAGCACAGCCACCACCCAAGCCAAAGCTTTGAAAAGCTGGCCAAGGACCAATTACAGCGGGGACCAGAATTTACATGTGGGAAAACAGACTGCAAACACAGAAACAGAGCCCAGCTCGTAGGAAGGAGGTGTACAAGGGACTCTCCAGCCATTCCTGTGGACGGCTGCACCCACCCACCCGGGGTCTTAGCCCTGTCTGTGGGCAGCAAAGCTCAGTCCCTCCGGGGACGAGGCAGAGACACACCATCTGGAGCAACTCACTCTCCTATCTGGCAGCATCTCCCGCCTTTGATTCCTGAGGGATGCTGATGACTCGTTTTTAATAGATCATGTTACGGAGGATGAGTCTCATCCTCAGGGCCAGACTTCTTTTATTTCTGGTTCCCAATTATCTTTTATTTTTTTAAAAGATTAAGATTTTCAAAGGTATCTTCCTCCTCTTATATTCGACTTCCTACTAGCACCATCCCAAAAGCACAAGAGCCTCCTGCTTGCACTTGGGATCCTCTGCTCAGACGGGTGGAGTTGGGGCATGCTCCTCATCTCCTCGTTTTAGATTATCTGAGTGCCGTGAGAGCATTGGCTTTGTGAAAGATGCTCTTCTTTTTGTCTTCTGCTTCCAGAGATATTAAATCAAAACCGGTCCAAAAGGACCAATTTGGTCTCTCTGCACATTCGTTTTAGGCAAGGCTGCAGCTTTTTAACTAGGATTAGAGGATTTAACGAGTGTGACTTGATGACACTCACGCATAATGAAGGGTATTGTCTTCACAGGCACCACAGTGACTTTGGTCCTAAGTCTTGCCAAGTTCAGTGAGGATTTAAGCCTGTAGTGACAGGATGCACTCTGGGCTTGACAGTAAAAATGGATTTTCAACTGTTTTTAAAGCCAGTGTCAAATTAATACTAAAACAGAGAATCCTGGTAAAATTTCACACAAATATTTGTATAAATACTTATACAAAATATTTTAAAGTAGCAAAAACAGACCCAAAGAGATGGAATATGAAGACTTTTTTAGACCTTTTAACTGAATCCCCAATTCTGGCCTCAGCAAGTTCAAGGCTGGGCATGGAGAGATGCCCGTGTAGCTGTGTGAGATGAGGCGAGGCAGGATGGTCCAGCAGGCAGGGCACTAATTTAGGAAACTCAGATTCAGTTCCCTCTAAGCAAACTCGGGTATCTTGGGGAAGTCACTTACTCTCTCCGTAACTGCATGTCCGCTCCGCAGACAGCACTTCTTCAGCACACAGGGATACTGGGGGTAAACATAGCACCACTCATCACCACCGTACCGCAGTGCCGTGACCACTGGGCAGGTCCCACCAGGCTCAAGCAGGACTCGTTCCCTGCAAGCAGTACAGCATACCCTGCCCCAGCACAGGGCTGCTGTTCGCTCCCCGCTGGGCTCCAGAGACGGGTCTTTACCAGCCAAGAGCGAGGAATTGGCTCAGAAACCCACAGAGCCTCCCAGCACAGCATGTTCCTTTTCTTCAACCAGCAAAGAGCTCCCAACTCTTGTCGCGTTCATACCCTGCCGGGCTCCCTCTCATCATTGGAGAAATAATATATATTAAAAAGAAACAAGTAAGATGAGCCAGGGAGCTGCTGTTGGGGGGTGCTCGCTGCTCTGGCTGCAACCCATGCACTTTGCTGATCAAAACTCAGCCTGTCTCTTCCTCTTCTCCTAAGGGAACATTGCTAATTACGGGTTGCTGGCGGTTAGGAGTTGCTATCAGCACCAGCCTGCCGGCGAGAGGCCAGGAGGGCTGGTTAAAATACAGTGCAAACATTTGCTTGCTTTGCTAAGGGCTCTAGCACATTTTGTCACGCTTTCAGCCAGGGAAGCGCTGTCTGGTTTGAATTTTGCAGAGCCAGAAGCCACTTCCTGACACTGGCTGATGGGTGGAGACGCACACAGAGGTAAACATCAGCAGGAGGACTGCTAAAGGAGCCAAGCTCTGGGGTGAGCTCACCTCAAGCACAGAGCCACCACGAGGCACGAGCCCCTCTGAGGTCTCCCTTCAGCTCAATCAGAATCTCTGCACGGAGGTGACCTCACCCCAAAAGCCACAGAGGAGACAACAGGAAAACTGTCTGCCCCTCATCTGATTGGAAGAAGTCACCGGGTTCACTGAGTGTGAAGCAAAACTCGAATCGCAAATGATAAGAAAAAGCATCACTGCGTTTCAGGAGCACATGGGAAGCCCTGGGGAGGGTGAGGGTCCTCTCTGCAAATGATCAGCAATTGATGGGGTTCCCATGGTTCTGGAGAAGGAGGATGGATCCAGAATGGATGCTCTCCCATGGGAGGGAGCAGTGGGAGCAGATGACCACTGATGGATTGCTTGGGTGAGTTACCCAGGCGCGTCTCCCATCCTTGTTTCTCTGAGCTTTACCCTCTGGGCACCCACCAGCTCCCCAGGGTCGGGGCACCCGCACTGCAGAAGCATCAGGCTCCAGGTGCTGAGACTCTGACATGTGACAGCAAAACACTTCCAAGGTGAGGAGTTCAGCTCCTCTTAGCATCAACCCAGACAGAGGCATCTCTGCTTCAGATGTAAGAAAGACAAATTTTCCCAGCAGGCTCCAGCTCACAGCCCAGTGCCCACTTCTCGTGCTATAATTAAACATCTGCTGCCTTCTCCATCGTGAGTATTTGTCCAGTTCTAGCCCCTCGCACTGCCTGGTACTGTTTGCAAAGATCATCCCTCCCTGCTCTGATTTCCAAGGTAGCAACACAGTCCTTCATCACAACTCTGGTCTCAGAAGGCTAATTCAATTGTTTTCTAGGTCTACAACTGACAATCCTGCTTTGCACATTCATGGATGATCGGAAAAAAGAAGAAATGAAAAAAAAAAAATTGTTAACCACCTAAAACTTCCTGCTTTTTCTTAATTAAAGCTGAAAGGAGGAGGCCTGTTACCAACCAGTGCACAGCAACCCCACACCCAAAGGAAGTAAATCTGTGAATGGGAGGGTAGGGCTGTTAGCTGGCTCTTTCCACGTGCTCCCTCTTCCCTCACTGTGCTGCCATCACTCTGGCCAAGCCTCCTACTTAAACCCACACAGCAACAAAACCAAACTGAAACACAGTCCTGCCTGGCCAAGCACACCGCCTCTCACCAGGGCTGCTCGGAGCATGTCATGCTCGATGTGATGCTCTGCAGAAATGCGTAGCACCAGCATCTCCCCACCTGGGACAAGGAAAGGGAGGATAGGATGAGGGTGAGCTTGGCCTAAGGCTCAGCTTCAGCCATGTCCAGGGCCTCACTTAAACAGAGAGCAGGAGTCCGATAGATAGCTCCTTCCAGCAAAAACACAATTCAGATGCTCACACACCTTGAGAAATGCCCAGGCAGATGAGGGCCAGCAGCTGCTGGAGAGTCTGAGCCCAGAGAATCAAAGCCAGGCTGGAGAAGCCCCCAGCCATGCTGCAGACCCCGGGCCGGTCCCTCCCCGGTTGCAGTGCTGCCTTGGGAGGAGCCATCGGGGACCAAAGTAAGGAGGAGGCAGAGGAAAAAGGCGAGCGGCATCCATCAGCCCTACCCATGAGGTATGAGTCATGATGCAGCTCATGTAGCACAGCAAGGAAAAATACATAGCCCAGCAGCCGCTGGAGAGCACAGACCTGCCCAGCGCTGCCTCCTGCTTTGCCAGCTGATGCCCAACAGAGGCCAGATCCTGGCTGCTGGGGCAGGCACAGGCACCAAGAGCTTGGGCTGATTCAAGCTCTCCCAGCATCTGGCCAAGCTCATCCAGCCAAAATGCATTTCAGAGGCTTCCTTCCTGTCCCGACAGACTTTTGTGCCAATATTCTTCCTACCAAGACAGTTTAGGAGGGGAAAAAAAATAGAATAAAACAACCTAAGCATTAGTCATGAGTATTTCATGGACTAGCAGGCGTTGCAGGGCCTTGAAGGGGGCTCTCTGATTCCCCCATGGTTCAGCCATGAAGACCAAGCTCTATATCCAGCCCGAGTTGTACAGAGCACCCTCATAGCAAGTACACAGCACTGCCCACTGCCCCCAAAGCAACCCCCTTTCCTCTTCCCCTGTCTGATGGCAGGATTGCTGCGGTCACAAGCTGCCTGCTGGAAAACCAGCGCATGGAGATGCATCACAGCTGCAAAGGAGCAACAGGACCAGCAGCCTGACAGCACAGCAGGAATCCCTGCGTGCAGCTGGAGCAAACCCATGGTTACAGCCAGCTGGTGGCAAAGCTTGAGCACAGGCTTAAGCAATTAAGAAAGCTTCTCTCTAGGATTTTAGCTCCTCAGGGATCTAAGCCTGCAAGGTGCTCGCTGTACTGAGCATCCTCAGCTCCCACCACAGGCAACCAGTAAAGGTGCTTGGTATTTCAGGGGAGCTCTGAGGACACAGCTGTCTGCATACAGACCACACTGCCATGTAACAACTGAGGCTCCATACACGGCTTTCCCGAGGTCTGGAAAAAACAGAGAAGGAATGAAAGCAGAGATGAGAGCCAAAGCCTTTATCTGGGAGCGTCTTTTCCTAGTGCTAACAGGTCTTAGACTTGCAAAGCACTGTAACTACTCAAACCCTCTCGCTGCTCACTGTGTGAGTGGCGCATGCTCTGTAACAGCAGTTCGCTGTATTTTAACAGATCTTCCCACCTGAGGAACTCAGAGCACTTTGCAAAGACTGCTACACTCCTACAGAGCAGCTAAAGCACAGCTGCTGGAGGTTGTTTTCTCAAAGCACACAGCTTCTCCTCTGCACCCCCGCACGCAACTCCATGGAGTATTACTCAGTGCAGAATTTGGCCCAGAGTATTTCCTTTGGCAGGGCTCCCCAGCCAAATGTACCTTGAAAGACACAGCACCAAAAAAAATATCTTCTTTACTTCCTCTAGCATAAAAGGTACAGTGCTTGTATTGCCAGGCTCATACCTTAGCACTGAATAGCCCCAAATTTCCCCCCTTTTCCGCCCAGAATCCTCCTTAGGTCGTGGGCACTGCAGGAGAGCTAACTACAACTCGAACAGCAACTGGCTGGCTCTACTTGTCACTGGAAATTCAGTTAATTCCACTCAACAGGATAAGCCACAGGCAGGAGAGGTGGGTGGGAGAAAAGCTAGCTTAACACTCTGCTTTTTAAAATCTGCAGATACCAGTTATACTAAAACTGGCTACACTTTTGAATGAATGCTACAGAAAAAAAACCACCGAATGCTTTACAAAATTACGCATCACATCCAAAAGCGTAGGCGTACATCTTCCCACTCTTTCAACTGTTTCTGGTCACAAATACGCTCGTTTCTGAAAAAGTGGAAAGAGGCAGAGAGCAGACAGTTGGTCATGATACGTCCTCTGAAAGCAGACATTAGCTGGAAGCACTGGGAACACACACACTGGACCGACTGTAGCCCAGAGCTGAACTGAGTGGCCTGGTGCCGCAGATGATGGGTTTTCCCCTGGGAAATGACACAGTTTTGAGGGTCTTTGGGGAAAAAGATGGGAGAGGGAGAAAATGTGTCAGGAGAATAATTCAGCTGAAGCTAAGCTACAAAAATAAACAAAGTTACAGTTTTATTTCCTCCGTGACTTCAGCACACGCTGCCCCTCAACCCCCCCAGCCTGAACCCCGGAGGCCCGCTGGGATCCACGGAGCTCAGCAACAGGTCATAGTCCCAAATCCCCGGGGATGGGGCTGTCACCCCTCAGACCCCACACACCCAGAGGGGCCCCGGGGAGCCATAGCCGGGCAGGATGCTACGAACACGGGTCCCCCCCCCGCCCGGAGCACCGGTCAGCGCCGCCCCGGGCACCGCATCGCATCGCCCCGCCCGGAAGCGGCCCCGACGTGCCCGCCGGTGCTGATACCCATAACGGTGCGGCTGTTCCCCGGCGCTGCTCAGCCCTCACCTTTTTCAGGAAGGCCATCCGCGGCCGGTGGCGCTGCCCCTGGTCGAGCCGTGTGACGGTCATGGCGCCGGGCCGGGCCGGGCCGGGCCGGGCAGCGCGGCGGGCGCAGCGGGCTGGCGGAGCGGCGGCCCCGGCCGGGCGCACCTGGCTGCGGCCACCCGCCACCGCCCCCTCTCCCTGCCGGGGGCGGTGCCAGCGCTGCGCGCCGCAGCCAATCAGCACCCGCCGCCCCGTGCTTATTTACATGAAGGCGTGGGGTGGTGCCGCTGCCGCCTCGGGGCGCTAGTGGGAGCCGGCCGGGGCCGGGCCGGGGCCGGGGCCGGGGCCGGGGCCGGGGCCGGGGCCTCGGCCTCGGCCTCGGCCTCGGCCTCGGCCTCGGCCTCGGCCTCGGCCTCGGCCTCCCATCCTTCTGGAAGGTGCTGGGTGCCTGTAGCTGCCCGTGTGAGCCGAGCTTGGTAGTCACACTGGAAACGGGCCTTACAAAAGGAGGGTGTTTGTGCAGAGCGGGTGGTGTTAGGGAGGGAGAGGCAGGAGCTGGCAAAGCCTCTGCTCACCACTCGTTCCTCTCGAGAGGGGAGAATCTTTTCCCCAAAGCATTCCTAGTGTGGGCCCGGGGTAAAACAAGGGCGCCTAAAACCAAGCGGTTGTGGCTGAGCGTCGTGCATGTGCAAGGGGTAAGCAGTGCTGCAGGCATCTGCTCCTTTGAATGCCACCAGGCTTGGTCAGCTCAGCTCAGCTGCGGATGCAGGAGCCAGCCGGGTGGTTTTTGGGGGGTTGGTGGCTTTGCCATGTGGGGAAACTGTGACTAACAGTGACCAGAGGAAGATGACAGGGTTACAGAGTGCTTCCTCACCAGGGAGCTGTCGCGTGCCAGTGGGTGGGGGAACAGTACCCGACTGGCAGCACTGGAAACCAAGAGCTCTGTTTTTCTGGTTTCTTCAGAAAATGGTGGAATTCCCTCCTGCTGCCCCAGGCTTGGCCTGCCAGCACAGCTGGGCAGGAGGAGAGGGCTGGGTCCTCACTCACAGAATCTAATTGTGCCAGGGCTCGTATAAGGCATTCCCAGGAATTCCTGCCAGCCACATGGGCACATTGCCCTTTGCACATCGTGCACCTACACATGGTGTGTGCCTGCCTCCCTGCACACCACACAGAGAACACGCACGCATGGGAGTGTGCGCTCGCAGGTCTGTGTGCACGGAGTGCCATGTGTACGCGTACTGAGCAGGCACTCGCACCACGCTCTCCGTGAGCAGATGCCACCCAATGCTGCCGGCATATGCTCCCACGTGTCCCTTGGGCACGCGGGCACAGGTCATACAGGCGCATTTATACCTCATGCACGTGCACATCACACACTACACATCCGTGTTTCCAAGTCACGCAGGGAGCGCCCACGCTTCCCACACACGTGCATAGCTGTTTCTCGGGGCAGTGCCTTCCCCGCCACGGTGTCTGCGACCGTTCTGATGTTACAATCTGTGGTTCGCACACTTGAGGAAAGCGCGTTGGCTCTGAACTTGGAGCAGAGCACTTTTTCCATTCGTAGTAATACCCTGAAGGCACGGGCTGCTTTCCCAGTTGCTTTGCTGCCCTCATGGAAGTGTTTTATCTTTATCTCTGCTCTTTCACAGTATCTGTGCAAGCCAGTGCTTTGGAAGGCCTTTCTCCTGTGTCTGTTCAGAGTCATCCCCATGTGAAATCCCCCCGTGAGTCACAGCAGCTGCTGGATCAGACACTCCTTACTTTCCAGGCGGCTTTTCCACCCTCCCCTGCTCTGTGCTGCTATGTGATTTAACGATTATGAGTAACCTCTGTCATTCCACATGCTAGTATCAAAGTTATCATACCTCATGCTTCAAGGCATCAGCTGATGGCCAAAAGGAGCAGGAGGAGAGTTCTTCACACGCTTGCAGTGTCTCATAATTCAAGTGTTGAGGTGCTGTTTGGTTCTTCAAAACCAAGCTCAGATGCCAGGGGCCCTCTGAAATGGCAAAGGTGACAGAAACTCCAGTAGCACAGATGGTCCTGGAGGCAAACAGCAGGAGAGAGGGAATTCAGAGTGAAGTCAGAGGAAGGAAGGGAAAGGACAGTGAAGGCATGCAGGCATTTTGATGATGCTAGCTAAAAAAAGTGATTCCATCTCTGTTTGAGAGAGACAGATACTGGCAGGCGAATCGGATCTCTATACATGTAAGTAATTCTTTTGGACGTAATATCAGGGTAAACAGCACACAAAAAGATGTTGCTCAGTTTCCTGGTTTGGTAGGCAAACTGGGAAAACTTGTTATAAACTACAAATGGTACCTCTGAACAGCTATTTTCCTTCCCCCTCCTGGGTGGTGGAAGGAGTCAGAAGTACTCTAGGTGAGGCCTAGGTAAAGGATCAATCACCACCAACTGCATGTGCCCCACATACTTAGAGGAATAAAAATGGTCATTTCATCCCAAAATACTGACTTTAAAAGTTCCACTGAGGAATACTGGTGTCTTATTCATGAGAAGCACTTGAAAACTGGGTCTACAAATGAATTCAGAAATAACAAAATTTCCGTGCAAGAGATCCAGGAGAAATAGCTCTGAAGAGCTCAAGCTGAGGTATGAGCTCTTCAACCTTGCTGAGCTCCAAAGCTCCCAGTAATTTTAAATCCTGCTGATCCACCACAGACACCCCCTTGTAGACCAGGTGTGGATTTTTTTTCCATTTCTAGTCTTCTCTGACAAGCTAAAGTAAAGCCTAAGGATATTTCTCTCTCCATTACAAAGCTAGTTTGTGCCTTTGCATAGAAGATGTCCAATGTAAATTCATCTTTGTTAACATCCATAAATAACCCAAACCACCAAACACAAGATCAGAGATGAACCGCATTTCACCTGCTGCCCAGGTGAACTACCCCAGCAGTTAATGCGCTACAGCAATCTGCCACGTGAAGCACGAGGCATTTAAATCAGATTATACAAGTTTGTGAAGGGCAGACACTCCTGGGCCTCTAATCACGCAAACCCGCACTTGTGGAGAGCAAACAATTCGACAGTCCCTGACACAGTCTGGCCATTTTATGTGTGAATTTGTCGGTCAAGAAAGCAAGGGACTCGAACGGTGGGGGAGAGCAGCAGAGAGCACCAGCAGCAGCTGTGCAGACTCCCTGCTGATTTCTGGCTCTTCAAGTCAGTCCTGGCCTTTTTGCACCCCAAATAATGACAAAAGATGTTTCCTGGGGAGTCCGCTTTACCTCCCAGTGCCTGCTTTCTACAGTAAATGCAGTGCTATTTATGTAACTGCAAGTTCACATGGATGTTCACACCCCACGCAGGACGTACATGACGCTATAGTGAAAATACGCTCGTGGTCAATGCATCACAGGGCAATGGTGCACGCCCACGTGCCCTCCAGAGCCCCCAGATCCCTCTCAGCCTGCACAGAGTGTGTCCCGGCCAGGGAAGGGTCTGGTGAGAGCTGAATTTTGTCCCTCTGTTCTGCTTGTGAAGCCCCCATAAGCTGTGATCGTTCTCAACAGACCCGCTCACAATTCTCAACAGTTTCTCTTGTGGAAAGCACTGCAGAGGGAATCCCCCCTTTTTTTAAAGATAACATTTCCTACGTGGTTGCCCCTTCTTCACACATCAGAAGTTGAATCATGCAACACAAAAGGCATGTGGTGAGTAAACTACCTTTCTATCTAAGGAAACTGGGGACAGCCCTGAGGGGAAGGAAGGGGTAACGTAAGTGAAGCAACAAGAATGGTACTGTGAGCGTGGCAAGCAGAGGCTGAATTTCAGTATGCAGTTCCTTCCAGGAAGATTTCAAAGCAGTTTACAAAGAAAAAAAAAAATAGTGCAAACTGTGGCATAAAGAGAGATATGACTTAATCTCAGGTCTCCCAGCAAGGCAACAGTTAAAGCAGTATCTCCAGAGTCCATTGTCATGTCTGGTAGGTCAGGAGCACTGAGAACAAGAAGCTTCCTTAGCAGCCACATGGGAAGAGCTGTGAGCACGAATGGGCAGCATTTGCTTCCCGTCACTCCTGGACTTTCCAGGGACATGAAACTAAGGAAAGAAGTGACAAAGAGGAAGGAAAAAAGCAAAACAGAGAGAGACCTTACGCACCCTGCCTTAGAGATGAAGCCTGGCTGCTGGGCTGAGAGGATGCAGCTGGGTTAACACCTGACCCAGGACTGAGCTATTTGGCTTCCCCTGCTGAGCTGGATGATGCTGAGCTCACTTCAGTGTCCTCTCCAGGGAATACTGTCATCCTCAGCACAGGAATAGCCCTTCCCGCTCTGCAGCCTGCTGAGAGCCATGCCTCTGTGCCAGGAGATTGGGAGCAGCATACCTAGGAGGTTTTGGAGGGCTTGGCAGCCGCTGGGAACTTGAAGGGTAGAGGAGGTAGGGCAGCACTGGGCGGAGGGCAGGGACTACCCAAGACTTAGGTGACCTGGGCAGCTGGAAGTGTGGAATGACAGTATTTGAGAATGAGGTGACAAATTTGAGAAAGCGGGGTGGCAGCAGGCAGGAGTGGCAGGGACCTGCGCCGAGAGGGACGGCAGGAAGCAGACGCCCGGAGCGTGATGGTTGTGCGGGGCAGCCGGAGGGAGAGGCCAGAGCAAAGGCAGGCTTTAGCAAAGTCACCGCGTAGGCGCGTTCATGGGGGAAAGGGAAGTGAAAGGAGGAAAAAGGGGAAGGAAAAGGGCAAAACTGAGACTGCCAGGGAGACCAACAATAGATGGAAGCCACCTTGAAAGGAAGCACAGGTAGCCCGAGGAGATGCCTGTCTGTCCTGAAGCAGTTCTGGCCTCTGGTGAGGAATGCCCTGGGTTAGGAAGGTGATACTGCTGTTGGCAGACACCAGAAAACAGCTTTTACTCTTCATTCATTCATTCATCCTTTATTGTTGTAGCCCACACTTTAGGTGCATCTCGCTGCTGGCCTGGAAGGCAAGGACTCGTTATGCCACCCTTGCGCAAGCTTGGCTGTTGGTTCTCTGCTGCATAACTATGATTTTCTTAATCTGCTTCTACTGCTTATGGCATATGTTTTTTTGGTTATACTTCACCGGTAGGTGTTAATTAGCTTCTCAAAAAGTAGGCAACCAATATTGTTTCTACATTTTGTTCTTGGCTTCCTTGTTTTTAACTCTCTCCTGCACTAAGAGGCAATAAATGTTCATTCTCCCTTAGCAAGAACATGAAACTTTTTGAAGGAAAGCACAAGTGCTGTTACCAGTTTCACTTTGCAGACAAGAAGCGCGAAAGGAGAAACATTGGTAGGATTTTCATTCACTGAAAACTACTTAACTCCAAGAGGAATTGTAGAAACTCAGGAGTCCTCTGCATTTCTGAAGGTGAGATGAGAGCTGTGTCAAACCAGCAAAGATCTCTGAGTTTTAAAACTTGGACTAGAGCTCAGGAATGACTGGCTTCCACGTTCATACCAAGACCACCAGGATGTGCTTCTTGCATGACTATATGAATTTTATACCACATCCTGCTCTCCTATGAGAGATGGGGGTTTTTTTTGGTAAGGCCATATGGAATAATTCATGTGGAATTTATCTCCATGTGGGGCCATCCTGTGTCTAAGGTGTGAACACTGATACTCATCGCAGATTTTGAAGGAGGTCCTTCCAGTTGAGGCAAAGTGACATTTCCTTGTGCTAAACTCATCTCACAGTTTGCTCAGTCATTTCTTCCTTTTTCTAACTTAAGATTATTAGTTTAATTGAGAAAAACATTGAGAGAAAAAGTCAGCGGATATCAAAGTTAAGGAGATGTAAGAAGAGACAAATGTTTAATGTAATCTTTGCATATGTAATTGCATGTATGTGATTTCCACACTATAAATAGCCATGTCAGGAAAGCATGACATGGACATACGTGCTTGCAACTGAGCTGCACCACACATGCATGTGTGCTTGCTTTTCAGTCATGTGTGTTTTATCTCTGTCCTTATGCCTACAGAACATAACCTGCGTCAGTGAGCAGGTACGTGAGACCACAGACTTGCTGATCTGACAAACACCTTGTAGGTGAGGCTCCTCTGAGTAGTTTTGAAAAGTTGCATCAATAACCGAAGCAATACAAAAGGTTACTGTATCTTTTTGCCTTGTAATTGATGGGAAGTTAATTTTTTGCACAAATGACGAACAGAAAAATTGTGCTCAGGGATGGGTCACACGAACAGTGGCATTTTAAGTCCTTGCACGTCCCTCAGCCTATTATTTGCTCTACCCATCACATGAAGGGTTGCCAGCTTTCAGGAAAATTTTACTATTGAGCACTTGAAAATACTGTCTTTGTTTCTTTTAACTTAGTAATGTATAAAAAGTTCCACTTGCTTTTTATCACTCTGCCTGTGCACAGCCCCCGCGTGAGGCCCAGAACCAGTGTGTTTGCTGAGCCCGATGCCGTATCCCAGCAGTACTGGAAATCTCTTCTCAGAGGAGCAAAGAGGAAGTACGTGCCAAATTGTTCAAAGCGTTTTAACGAAACTATTTTCTTTTTGTACCGAGAACAAAAACTGCTTAGCTGGCAAGCTTCATCCTGCCCCCCCTGACCGAAGGCTGACCTGCCCCGGCCGTTCGCCTCTCAGCTTCTCTGCAGCGGCTGCGGGGCCGTGGCAGAGGTGCCGCCGCCGGGACCGGCTGCGCCTGGGCCTCATTCTCGCTCACACGAGTGCACACTTCGCTTCGGTTACGGCTGCGAACGCGGCCCCGCCGGTAACGGAGGCAAGGGCGGCCGCAGCCGCCGCCTCCCGCCATTTCCTGTGAGGCGCCGCTCGTGGGCGGGGCTCCCGCCAAGGGCGGGCGCGAGCCGCTGTCACGCGACACCCCACCCCCCCCGGGGCGGACTGCGGCGGGGCAATGGGCGCGTCACGTGACGCGGGCCGCGGCTGCCGGCGGGCAGCGGCGCCCCGCGGTCACGTGAGCGGGCGTGTGAGGCGGGAGGGAGGGCGTCACATGGCAGGGCGGGGCGGGGCGCCGGGCGCGCATGCGCGGGCAGAGAGCGGGCTGGTGCGGGCCGGGCCGGGCGGCCGCTCCCCTCGCTGGCAGTGCTCGCTAAGATGGCGGACTTCCTGCCGTCGCGTTCCGTGCTGTCGGGCTGCTTCCCCGGCTGCCTGCTCACCAGCGGCGAGGCCGAGCAGCAGCGCAAGTCCAAGGAGATCGACAAGTGCCTCAACCGCGAGAAGACGTACGTGAAGCGCCTCGTCAAGATCCTGCTGCTGGGCGCGGGCGAGAGCGGCAAGTCCACTTTCCTCAAGCAGATGCGGATCATCCACGGGCAGGACTGGGACCGGGCGGCCCGCGAGGAGTTCCGCGCCACCATCTACAGCAACGTGATCAAGGGTGGGTGAGCGGCGGCGGCGCCGGGGCCGGCCCGCCCCGCGAGGCACCGGGCCGGCGGCCTGCGGAGGCACGGCCCGGCCGGGGAGGGTGGGGAGGTGGCGCCCTCAGGGCGGGAGCCGGGGCCGGGGCGGGGGGGGTGTCCCTCGGGCCGGTGAGAGCCGCGGGGTCGCTGCCTCCTCCCGCACGGTCGGCGCTTTCGTTTCGGGCGCCTCACTCTTCCTCCCGCCGAGGACGGGCGGCTCCGCGCTGCCGGCGTCAGCGGCCGGGGAGCAGCCCCCCCCCCCCCTCTCCGGGCCCGCGGGATGTCACCCTGGCCGTGACGGGGCGTCCCCCGCGGTGGGCGCTGGCCCGGGTGCGGCCCGCCGTGCTGCCGAGGGCGGCTTCAGCTCTCGCCATGGGAGCAGCGGTTTCAGTCCGTGAAGTCCGGAGCTTTGCCATTTCCTGGTAATGCGATCGCAGTAATGGGCGATAATGGATGGGGGGAAGATGCACCTGAAAGTGCGTGAGGATGAGACGTGTCCTGTGCCCGAGGAGGAAGCGCTCTCTGCATTTCGCTTCAGTGGAAGAAACGTTGCCATCGTGTTGGAAACTAGGCTGACACATCAATTAACAGAAACCCGCACGCAGAGCCACTTTTCATAGATGCATTGCCAAAACCTCCACACACAGTTTAGGAGCGGGCTCTTGATTTCGCTGCTGTCATCCTCACTTATTTTCTCTCTCTTATCTAAATCGCTCATCAGATTTTCGGTTTGGACGGTGTAATAGTTGGACAAAGTCTTAACTAAGTTTCTGAAAACAGCAAAGCGTTGTCAGACCTCAGCCCCGCTCTTGAAGGGGACTGAGATCCAGTGGTTCTTAAAGAGAACTGTTTTACAAAACTGTTTACAAATCAAGCCTGGAAAAACTATAAATAGCAAGGCAGTAGAAATCACGAGCATCTATCTTGACCAGGTTATAGTTGTATTAATGAAGTAAGGTACTTCCTACTCTGTGAAAGTATACACGTAGGAACTGCAGATCTTTTTTGGAGGCTGCTTTCCTGCAGTCATTGCTTTTGACGGATAGAAAAATTATGGAAAGAGAATGAAGCTTGAAAAAATACTTTGGCATTGAACAAGTATGTTGTTATACAGTCATTTGTTACTACATCTTAATTTCCTTACACCTGTCCCTATGCCTTTACAGTTGCTTATTTTTTCTGGAATTTTCTTTTTTCTTTTTATTTTTTCATCAGTAAATTTAGGACTAGAATTCATTTCCCTGCATTTCCCTTATCAGTATGAGCACAATGGTGGTTTTTTTTTTTTAAAGTCCTTTATGAGAGAAGTTTAAAATATTCTGTTTCTTCTAGAGAATATTTACCAAAACAACAACAACAACAAAAGTGCAGGGAAGTGTTTAGGTGATACAACTCCTTCTGCATTTAAGCAGTAAAAACATGCTTTTTAGAAAGTGCTATGATTTTAGTAAATATTGTCTTCATATCTCTGAAAATGTTAAAGGCAGTGATAACTCTCTACCATTTGATATAACTACATACCAAGTTCATTAGAATACAAAAACTAGGGAACCTTAAAATAAGCCGTCAGATGGTTTAACGTATTCTGAACTAAGCTTTTAGACACACTTTGTTTGTCTTGTATTTGTGCCAGGTAAAAGAGTTTGCTTGGTAGCACAGATTGGAGATTTAGTAACTAAAAATAGCACTTTTGTCAAGAATTAAACTTGTACTATGGCTATTATACTGTTGATCATGGACATGTTTTTCTGATAGCAAATATTTGAGTTTTGATATTACTTGAAAATGTAGTGCCTTCAGTCAATTTTTCAGAAACTTGCTGATTTCTTACTGGGTGGATAGTCCTATTGAGCTTTGACTGTACAGAGTAGGTGCATTGTTTCAATCTTTGCAGATTTGTAGGCTAGTGAAATAGTAGATGCTGAGAAACTCTAATTGCAGTGCTCTTTCATGTTGTTAAAGGTGTGAGAGTCCTCGTAGATGCCAGAGAGAAACTTCATATCCCTTGGGGAGATCCTGCTAACCAGAGTAATGGAGATACGATGATGGCTTTTGATACTCGGTCAGTCATGGTGGTGCAAGGCATGGTGGAGACGGCAGTTTTTTTACAGTACCTTCCAGCCATAAGAGCTCTATGGGCGGATAGTGGTATCCAGCACGCGTACGACAGGCGCAGAGAATTCCAGCTGGTAAGATCTGTGTTTCAGTGTTTTTAATTGAGTACATACGATTCTTGTTCCTGTGTTGCTTTTCCATAAAACGCTGATCAAGCGGCCTCCTTATGGATCTTAAGCATTTTTGAATGGTAGACTGTTACACTGTAGTATTGCAAACAGATGCATTTAGCTCCTTTCGCCCCTTTTTTTAAAAACAAGACTAATAAAGAGCTTCTGACATAATTGTCCTCATTTCATATGTGAGAAAGCTGAGGTATAGAGGGCCTTTATGTTTTGTAACAAAGCTACTACCTGTGTAGTGTTTTTACCATATGATTATTTCCACCCTTTGTTAACTAGTGCATCGACTTGAAAAAACAAAACAAAACAAATGGTTTGCAATAAAGGAAGACTTAATAGTAATGTGATTTTTAAGAAAAGATATGCATGGGTTAATGAGAAGAATTTAAAAACCACTCCCTTCTCTATTCCAATTTGAGCAATCTAGCAAACATTCCCTCTGTATACTTCCTGTTTAATTTTGAATGTCTGTGTTAATACTCATGTAATGAGATTTTTGTTATATTGAAGTTCTCAGCTGAGGATGGAGTATACAATTTAATAGTGGGGTTGAGATGGAGTATACAATTCAGTAGTGGGGTTGGAAAGGAAAAAGAAACATGTCTTGATTCTGGAGCTGGAGCTTTAACTGTCTGTGACAGCTGAAGTCCCTTTGCTCCGTTTCCATGCAAATGCTGCAAAAGGAAATGAAGAATTTAAGTTAAATTTGCTGTTTATTGGTTCATAGACTTGTGTAGTAAATGCCAGTGGCATAGGGTTTTGTGGGGGTGGGGGCTGAGAACCTTAAAATAGATTAAGTCTGTTCTTGTAGGTCTCTTAAACCTAAGTGGCTTTGTGTTTTTATGTCTTAAAAATAACCTTTGTGTTAGTGTGAATCTGAACAATAGCTGATGATGTCTCCTGTTGAGCTATTATGAATGGTTATGTAATCATACTCTGACTTAACTAGGTTGTGTAAATACTCTATAAATATGTATTGCCCTGATCATGGAATGTCTTCCAGAGATTGCAGAATGGGCAGGTGCTCGAGTAGCCTATCACCTGCCCAGCCTAGTTCTGAGCATGTAAGGAAGTTTCTGATGAGACCTGTTGCTCCTTGCGTTTTGCCTTCAAAGTGATCATAAAAGGGTAATTGCTCTGCTATAGTCAAGATCCTTATGGTGCAGATGTGACTTCTAGTGATGTAATTGCTGTGCTGGAGTGATCTGTTTTAAAATCTGTTAAATTGTTTTGTCTTTGATTAAGCATGTTTAGTGACTTCAGGCTAAGTAGCAAAGGAAAAGGGAGCTATTACTATTCTGTCGTCTTGAGTCTCTGAGAAGTAGGTTCTTTCCATAACTGAAGCATGTGCAGAGTTTCGCTTTGAGTAGGATTTGAAGAATGTGTTCTTCTGAATCCGACAGAAAAAAACCTATTGCTTTCTTTTGGAAATCCCTAAATCTGTATAATATTCTCTGCAAAAATATGTATGGATCATGTTGTGTTTTAGGCAGAACTCAATAATTTTTTTTTTAAGTGCTCTTAATAGTTGAGTACTGTCCTAATACTAATTTTTGAAAGTAACTGCTTTATTTATACTTACATTGCTTTATTTCCTAAATCCTTTCAAAATCTCAGCCCGAGATATTTATGCCAAGTTATAAACATGAAAAAAAAAAAATAGAAGCTGAATGATGTCATTGTATTGAGTGCAAGCAGTGTGATCAGCGCTGGCCAAGCGTGAAGTCTCTGTTTTACCCCAGTAAGCTTCCAGCTTCAGTTATGACAGAGTTCCATGTGGGTGGCAGAGTGGCAGAAAACTCCTGAAAGCAGTACCTATTTTTGCCGTACCTGCTGACAGGCTTTGTAGAAGGGTGTTCAGAGAGTTTAGATATGTGCCATAATATGGACGGAAGACACAAATGGTTAAGGAGGGAGTGACAGGCGTACCCGAGTCAGGAGGTAGAGCAGGGGGAAGTTGGAAGAGACGCAGACAGTTCAGTTGTGTTGAGTATTGACTCTTGAAGTAAGGATTCAAGACTGAAAATTGTTAGCATAGTAGAATGGGGAATAAGAGAAAAATACTGTTCTACTTCCAGTTCAACTGCTTGTGGCAAAAAATGTAATGAAAGAAGAGATACCAGTAATCATTAGGTGAGTAGGAGAGAGGGAAAAGTGGCATAAAAAAAGGTGTAAAATGCTGGCACTGAGCATGGTAGAAGAGTATTCTTTCACTGTACATACTCTAACTTCTTTTCAGACTGTTGGGCGAGTTTAACTTTTTTCACTGGACCAAGTTTGACACTGCACTGAAAAACATGGTTCATATTAAGAGAGCACAGGCAGGAATGCTGGGAAAGTATTGTTTATCATGGGAATAGGACACTTTGGGGCAAAGGTAGAAGTGAGCAAATGAAGAACAGAGCAGTGATGGATAAGGAGTTAAAAATGTCAAAATTTACATGGAGATTCTGGAGGAAAGGAAGCAAGAGTGTGTAGTTCTAGAAGCCATTTCTAGCTTGGACAGATAGGAAGCACAGAGAAAGAGGGTGTAAGATTAAAGTTTCTCGATGCATATGGTTAAAACTTAAACATATATGTACATTTGTGAGAGATCATTGAGCTGTTCTTGCTTTTTTCGTTTTTCTCCGTCATCTTTCACTTACAATGCCAGAGATGATGCTAGGAGCCTAAAGAAACAATGTGGTCTTTTTATAGCAATGTGAGAGGGGAAAAAACAGAACTTGGTTGTATTTTAATGGAATTAGAAATCAGCATTTCCATGCCTAGTTCACTGGAGTGTCCTTCCTCATTTTGTTAACTTAAGTGGTCATGGGGATAGTCAATATGATTTATTTTCCTTGGTATAAAAATAGGGGCCTTCTGGCCACTAACAACAGTATTTATGAAAATTCATTAGTTCATGCTTGTGTAGTGCTTTAAAACTGGAAAGAGCTAATTACAGCTTAGTACAATATATGCCAATTCAGTACTTCTCAGATGGTTAATATTATAATCCCTCAAATTTTATTACAAACTGAAGTAATTCGGGTGATAGTTCCACTAATATGGTTAACTAAATACTGTTTTGGCTCTGTAGCTTAGTCAGTTCCTGTAACTTACACTTAAGATTCTGGTCATCATCAAGCTTTCTCTCCTTCATCTACCGAGGTTATTTCTCCTGTGGCCTATAGTCAGATGGCTAACATGGATTAGTTACAGAGTTAGTCCGAATCAGCCTAACGCTTTCTGACATCTAATTAACATTTCAGATTTCTCATTGCAAGTTGATTTCCGGTAAAAATCTCCTGAAATGACTTGGATAAACATACCCATTATCTTAATTCTACAACATGCAAACCGATTTAACTAGACGTTTCCGAGCCTTTATATTTATGCTCGTGAGCTATTCAATTATGTGGTTGTAACGGTTTGCTGTTCTCATTGAGATTTGCTTTGAGGCACTGGCAGCTGAGGAGTGTCTAGTGCTGGTGCTGCGTATCTAGTAACACTGAGGAAAGCACTTCTGAGTAAGAGTACCGTTGTACACTGCCTCTCACTTCAGTGCCTTTGCTGTGAACTTGCATTTCTTGAATTTGCTGTGAGAGTCATTAACAGAGAAGTGTTTTGAAGTAGTCTCCAGGAGTCGTCTAATTCTCTGAGAATGGAAAAGTGGGATGAGAGCCGAGTTGCTCAGATGCATGATAAGGTTTGAATGTGTTAAAGGTTTGTTCTTGTTGAAGATAACTTCTGGGTGGGTTTGGATGTTTGCTACCAGCAATTGTTGATCTTCAGATAGATACTTGTTGCCTTACTTGCAAATTACACTGAATGTTAGGGTTTTTTTTAATGCCATGAACCTGCAATGCGCAGGGACAGTGATGACGCTTTATTCTGTCCACATTTGCATAGAACTGCAGATATAGATGATGCAGTAAGGATGATAGGATACGCATTTTTTACCTCTGGATCCTGTTTACTTCTGTGACATGTCTGCAAGTGCTAGATCAGATTATAGAAGACAGGAAAAGGCGTGTTCAGCTTGAAGTTCTACTGCTAGTTTTGCTGCAGCTTCTCTGTAGCATTTTTCTGTTGCAGAGTAGTATTTTTGGAGAGTGTTGTTCGGTTTGCTGGAAGATTGTATTTTATCTTGTTCTGGTTGGGCTTTTCTGGGTTCTGTCTCTGAATATTGGTTCTGGGGCTGTTGTACACACGAGAACATTAAATTAGCTCTGCTGGAAATAATGAGTCCTCAAATGGCCACTGCAAAGTTTTAGCAAATTTTACCATTCTTTCAGGTGCATAGGCAACACCTCCTTGAAATGTGCTTGATTATAGAGTAGTGATCCTGTGGAAGTCAGTTGTGTTTGAAGCCAGACTAGGTTGCCAGATGTTGAGGTGGTCTTCTTCCTCAACTGTGGATGCCCATCTTATGAAACGGTTGTGAGGTCAGTACTTCAGTGTCTCTCTGAAGTCACAAGCGTAGAACCTGGGAAAAGAGTATCTTATCTGTCGTTCATTAAAAGCATCTACACCATATTTGTGACACTGAATTTCAGAAGCCTTTCAACAGCTTGTGCCCTCTGTGATGTGTTGCTATTCCTCCCTGTATTCATCCTCTGCAACCTCCCCACACCCCTAGGTTGGGGGGTAGAGATGTCTTTCCCCCCTCCCTTTCCCAGATCTCCTCTTGGTTCTGGGATTGGGTGTTCGGTTGTCCCGCTCTGTTTCTGCTTGAAGTGTGTAGGTGGTGCTTCTATTAGGACATGCTTGAGTGCATAAACTGTTGGTAGAAAGTTTCTCAGATTGATAGAAGAATCTTCTGCATTACGGGTATGAGATCCAATCACCCAGCGTTTCTGTAAAAATGTGCATTGACTATTTGGGCACTTAATCATATAATTCAGAGTTACTTTCTTTAAAGACAATGTTGTAATTACACTGAATGTTGCTTAAATTTTTGTGGGGAAAAACAAAAAGCTGCTGCTTTGTATGTGTTGAAATATGAACTATTTTCCCCTCTTTCCCCAATCAATAGGTCTGCCAAACATCAAATCACAGGGTGGCATGCGTAGAGTGAGCATGGCTCCTTAAAGCCCTTGGAAAGGTTAGAGCTACTTGCCATCTTTTGGTCTTTATGTGAAAAGGATTTATCAAAGATTGTTGCTATAACTATGGAAAGAAAAGTGCTTTACAAATTTATACCTAAAAATGAGTCATTCAGATCCTCAGAAGAGACTCTGAGTTCTTGAGGGTTTGCTGTTTTTCCTGCCCCAATGACAAGATAATGCTGGCTTGGAGTTTGTATTAATAAGGCTCCATATAGAGATTAACACTAGAGTCAAACAATAAGGAGGCTTGAGTTTCCTTATTCTTGGTTTGTGGCCAGAAGCCCTTCAATGTGTATACTAGTGCTTTGGTAATGAGGATTGACCGTAATATTTTAATTGAGCCGAATGATCTTCAGGTGAACTCTTATATGAATTTAACGCAAAGTGCCATTTTTGTATCGTTTTCCAAATTGGTATTAGGATTTCTGTTTCAGCCTGTGTGAGTTACTGTGCCTTGAAAGGCTGTTTCTGGGAATGCCTTCTTCCCTTTCCACCATTCTTCCTTTCCTGCCTGCTGACTTCTCTTGTTAGCAGTAAAATATTGAAGTGTTTGGAGGGGAGTGGTCTTGTATTGCCAATTGATGTTGTAGTGCAAGCTGGTCTGGTTTTACTGAAGAACATATTTGCTATAGTTTTTTCTGAATGTTACTATTTTTCTTTTTTTAATATTTTTCTTTTTTTATTACTGTTATTTTTAAGCACAGATGTGGCTCTGGATTGAGAGGTCTTTCAATGGGAGCTATCTTGATGTGGACATGTTATCCCAGCAGACAGGTGCCAGACAGAAGCATGACAAGTTGTCTTCAACCAAGAATGCTAGCAACTTTTTGGAGTCTTGCGTGCTACAGTTAGCTTGTACAAGTGTATCTTTTCTGTGTGGTTTCAATGCAACCTCTGAGGATGGAATTCTTAATTCAAACTTGATCCAGATATCTGTTTATGGGGAACCACTGCTTTTAAAATGCAGACTTTCACAATACAGTGTGGGAGCAGAGTGATGTGTTCTTATACATACTCTGTCTTGAGCAAGCTATGCCGTGTTGATAATCGTGTGCCTTAGTTTCCTAAACATTTTGTGGCAGAAGACTAAAAGGTGACCTACTTTTTGCAAAGATTTGGATTTCTATAACTGAGCCTTGATTAAATAAAGGTAAAATATAAGTGCCCTTCTGAATATGCTGTGCATGCCAACAACCTCTAAAGACTTCAGAGGAAGAGACTTTCTCAGCCTTTCACACGTCTTGAATGTGTGAACCTGTTCTCAGCAGATTCTTTTAAATTGACGCAAATGTGTTAGATGAGCTTTTGCTGCTTCTGCTGCTTACAGTGTAACATGAGACCTTGGTACAAACATTCATTCAGAGCCCATTTCCTTGCTGGCTACTAACCTGCAAGATACTACATGTTAGTACCTGTAGAACTGTCTTATTACATTACTTCACAGAATTTAAATGTAGCAATGGCTACACCGTTCTCTGTCCATTTAGAAATGACTTACTAAATATAAGCCCAATCTACACTACAAAGTCCCAGTATTCATAGCTGTCAGCAAATCTCCATGCTGGCAAAACATGTGGTATGAATGCAGCTGTGATCTTCCATCTATATAGGTGAAATTAATTTTACACCTGAGGCAAAGAATATGGAGTAATCTTTTTCATGTGTAAATATGGGATGCTCTAGGATTAAGGTGCGATGCCACGGGCAGTGTTGATTTGCGCTGCTGTTCCCTAATTTGAGCTTAGTGTAACAAGACTTCAGCCTTAGAGGCTAGTTAAGTCTGCTCTTGCTGAGCACATATTACACTCAGGTTGTATTTGGATGACTGTTTTGGCTGTCTTTATTGACCTAAACTTCAGCTAATGATGAATGCTCTGAGTTCATGCTGTACCTCTTATGCAGAACTAGCAAAGTGGTAGGAAACTTTAGCTTGTGGTAGCTGAGGAAGTTGCTTAAGAAAATGTGAGAAAATGTAGGTGCAGCTGACCTTACTACGTATGAAAAGCAATAGAATAACTGTACTAGTGTTTCACATAGAAAGCAAGATAATCTTCGTACCAGGATTGTGTCTACTGGCACTTTTTTTTTGTGTCAGTATCCAAATTTACCACAAATCAGTTGAGAAGTTCAGAAGGTGCAGAGCCTACCCTTTTGCAGAACAGTGACCTGTATGTGGTGCTGATGGAGTCTAGCTGATACCAAGTGGTATCTTGTATTGCTCTGGAATATGAAGCCTTTGTTTATATCTTAAAGGTGAATAAATGGGTCATGGAACACAACATTAGTTAACTCGGCAGCCTCAAACAATAAATGTATTTAATCCAAATAAAAATCTCTGAATAATCCTGGAGACTAACCCTTATACTTTACAACCAAAGTAGTTTGACGGGTCAAATTTAAACGGTGAATAGAGAAAATATTTAAGACTATGTGAGCAGCTAAAGAAGGTCCTAAATTATTTCCAGTATCTTCTCCACTTGCATGTCTGCATTAACAATAAACATCAGGTAATACAGCTGGAGAAGTTGAGGAATTTTAAATATAGAAAACACCCTGAATTCTTTATCATCACAGTAACTGACAACTTCAGCTATTTCAGAGAAGAAAACTTTTGGACTGTAATAGGCAGTGAGCTGCCTTTTATGGCACTTAATTCCCTGTACCCTGCTACACGCTTCTCTGTCATGGTCATTCGTGCCTTAAATGTTTTCCCATTACTTCATAGTCTCCTCAGTTAAAGTAAGCGGAATATCATGCTCCTCTTCACTGACTTAACCAAGGAACTGAAAAGACCCCAGTTCTTTTTATGGATGAAAGGTACAGGAATGTGTAATCACACGTTACTTTCTGTATCTTTTTCCTTTGTTTAATGATGCTGGAGAAATAATTTTAAACAAACTGACCGGAGTCTCGGCAGACTGCCTGGAAGCGCTTCTCACTGGGCACATGATGGTATTTGATCACCCACTGGTGACCAAATAAAGAGGATGCAGAATTTCCAGGCAAGGAAACACAGTGCACTGACACCATCTGTAATTCAAAATACCTACACAAAATAGCATGTAAAAAAAACTCAGTGCAGGGTGATCTACTAAAATTTTACATGTGGATGGTATTGGGACCTTTAACTGTTTTCACTAGCAAACAGTTATATAGTTGCTCTAGTAATTAATTTTTAGTTTTTCTATTTTTAGTTAATTTCTAGTATGAAATTCTACAAGTGATGTGAAATGTTTGCTGCCTCTTGGATGTTGCTGCTGTTTAGGGTGTCTTGTGTACTTTACTGTTACTTTGAGTGCTTTAGACACAGCTTTTACTAATTTTTAAAGCACTAACATTCACCTAATGATACATGTAGATCTTTCACAAGACCTAGGAAATTATCACTGAATCTTGTCAGATGGCTTGTAACAAGAGCTGATATATTAGTATGTCACTGTTTGCAAACAGAAATACTAGAACTTAATTGAAATGGATTCTGCTAATTGAGGCAGAGGAAGGAGCTAAAAAGCATTTGATCATCTGGATTTCTCATGAGGCTGAAATAGAAACCAAATGTACTTTAAAACTGAATCCTAGGGATACTTCAGTGCACGCATTGGTATCTAGTTTAGGGTTCTGCTTTTGAAATGTCGTGATTTAGTTTACAGTGTATGCAATAATGGGCTTTTCAAGCATCTTAAAGTTCAATATGGCCAGTTTTAGTGCTGATATGTTTCCATATGCCAAATATTTGTCATGTTTTTGGGAGCCTTTGCTGGTCTTGTACAACTTGGAAGCAAGTAAAGCTCTAAATGATGGATGGCAGATTTGCAGACTCACTACTGCTTCAGTGTTAGATTAAATGCAGTTTGAGTTGCAAACACATGAAGTCATGGAGCCAGTGGGTCAGTGCACTGAAAGAAGAGCAAATGTTTACAGTCTGGTTCCAGTCTGTTTTGTGTGCAAAACATCTGAAGTTTATATAGATGCTTCTCAGAGTGTAAATAGTAATTGGGAGGTGGCTGTTTCGTCTTGGTCAGTGCATGTTTTCATATGACTTCTAGGTCTGCGTGTGTGCCATGACTTGGAAAAGTTGTTTCATCAATGAAATTTGAAAATCTTTTGCAAAGTGTCTGTGTCTTTCCTAAAGTAAACTTTCTGGAAGAGGAGTTTGGATTGTAAATACTTACTGAGGGAGAGAGTAAAAAGACCTTTAAAGAAAGAAAGAAAGAAAGTGCACCTGATCTTGTGGGCAGCATATCCTAATTTGCTTTCATGGATTAATTTCTGTTGAGGTTCTGGCAAACAGAAGCATCTTTGTTAAATGCTCTGGTTCTGCATGTGTTGTGTCCCATGTGCCATTTATTGCATTTCTTAACCTGGCTCTGATCTCTAGAAGGGGCTGCAGTAGACTTGAGTTTGCTTCCTTTTTGGAAGCATTGGTGATCCTAAGGAAAATGATGCGCCAGGATAAATACTGTGTATTCCTAGGATTTCTAATTGTGGGAAGAGTCTCAGCAGGCTTTTGGGTTCTGCTGTTGAGTTGTACAAATGGAATACCACTTCATACAGCTCAAAGCTATGCAGTTTCTTAAAATTCTCAGCTGTTCATAGAAGATGGCACATCCTGGTTTCCAAGTAGTCTTTCAGAATTAGTTGGAAATGTGATAACAGTGTGCCTTGCATGGAAGAAATTGTAGTTTTGTAGGCTTTAATGGAATGCTGTTTCATGCCTAAAAGCTGTAGTGAATTTTCTTATTTTTAAGGAAGTTTTGTTAAGAATCTGGCAATTGCTTCCCTTCTTCAGGAGAGGGGAGGGATACCTAACTAAGAAAAATGAAATTGAATTTCTTCCCTCTTGGGAAAGTAATTCAAAACTGGAACAGTTTGCTCTGTGGTATACTAGTATGCAGATTAAGTTCTTCCTAGTGCTTGATCATGTCTTCATTTGGTTAATTGGGATAGCGTGTTATATCTGAAACCGTGGAAATGCTGTACTGATTGGGGAAAATCCAAGTCTGAATAGTGTAAGTGAATGAGGCACTTCGAAGGGTAGTGCAGAATTGAATTCAGTGCAAGAAGGAGAAACAGCCGATACTGGAGCCTTATTTGGAGTATTTAGTTCTAGACCAACTAGCTCGTGGCTTGGCTTACCTCCCCTTTTTCACTTGCAACTGTTTGGGTATGGCAGCCGTAGCAGATGCTCCTGGGTACCCAGCAGCTTGCAGATGCTGCCGGGTAGTTGTAGTAGCTCAGGTTGGCGTGCTCTGTCTTCCTCCATTTGCTATCCACGTTTTGAGAATTATGGATTAATTGGATTACACAGTAAATAGGGGATAATAGATTAAAGGGATATTATTGGGTTAAAACCCTTCTTAAACCCCTTCACCTTTCTTTGTTAATGCCATTATGCAAGATAAAAATGTCAGTAATGAAATAAACTTAGCGTGACTCCTCCCTTTCTTGGTGCTTTTGTAGCTTCATGCTATTGAGCACCCTCCACCCAATGTGATCCAGCTGTTCTGAATACAAATTCTGTTCTGCTACCAAAAGGTTTTACAAAAGATTACTTTTATGAGTCAGGACTTCAGCCTTTCCTTTTTTTAGGACAGATACTCAGTTTGTGTGACTGAACACAAGACAGGTTTCGTTTCTACACCGCGTGATGTAGTTCTTGTCACTTTGAAAAAAGTCGAATACAACTTGAGCTGCATGCAGGAAATGCTGAAAAGAGGAAATAGGATAGTGCTCTCAGAGGTAGGATGAGCTGTGACGCATTTGTGATGTGTATTGGTGGAGAACAGGATTATTTTGTATTCCTGTATAAGCAAATGTAGCCTGTGTCTGAAACTCTCCAGTCTTACAGAGAAGCGGCAATTAATCCCAATGTACTTAAATTTTGTCTTTGAAAATGGTCAGATCAGATTTAAATGAGTATTCAAATGGTTGAGCTGGAGAGGAGGAAGCTAGGAGATCCTGAAATGTCTGATCTTGACATACGGTATCTCTGCGTTAGCCCTTTTAAGGCTGGTCAATTAATGCTTCCACTGGCAGCAGTGCAATTTTAAAGCAGTTTGCCCTTCCTTCTCAGAGAGGGAGGGATTAGTTTAACATGGAGCATTTGGCTGGTCTGCACATGGCTGCAGTAATGCTCATGTGGGCATAAATGCGGACTGCTTTGTTTTGGCGGGAGTGCTAGTTTATGCTGGTTTTAGCATAACTTTGGCCATAATTAACACTTAGAGAAAGGAAACATACTTCTCTCCAGGAAATGTGTTTTGTGTTAGCACACTCTCAAATATTTTGACCCAGACTTGCAGTTTGGTAAGTAAATATGCTGTTGCTTACTTCGACACTTTTCCCTAAATACCTTTAGCACCCTTATTACAAATTAGTTATTGTATATGCTTGTTGTAAACTCCCAAAATGCTGCTAATAAAATTGCTGCTTAAACAGCACTGTATCAAGTGTTAGAGCATAGGAGTGGCAATTGGGAAACAAATTGTTTCCCCTCACCTTAGGAGATACCAAGCAAGTTGCTGAACTGCTGCTATAAAACAGGGAAAGTATCTGGTTTTTAAATTTAGTTCCTTGAATAAACAAGTTATAGGTATGAATGTGTAGGAGTTTTGTACTATTCTGTTGACGGGGCATGTTTGAAAGAGGAATCCTCATCAGAAAGCACTGGGAGGAGTGACCAGTGAGAGAACTTAATTTGTAGAAACCTGAAAGCTGTGAAGGAACCAAGATTATTTTATTTACCTGCAAGTCTGAGGCCAGTAAAAGAAACCAAACCAATTCAATGTCTTGACATAAGACTTGGTTCAACTTCTACTGGTCTAACAATCAGGACAATTGTGGATTTGAGCTCAACAATAAAATTAGGACTAGGTGCATTCAACAGCATAAACGTATCATCTGCCTCTTTTGTGTAATGTTATAGACATCCCTCGCTTGGGTGGAGGGGGAGGAGGTTGTAGTACTGTCTACCTCTCGCACTAGGAAATCTGCATTGATTTGACTAAAACATTTCTCCATTAATTATCTCTGTGCTTATTACTGAAATTTCAGAAGACATCTGGTTAAACTTCAGTAGCAGCAGTATTGATTTGCAGTCAGTCTTCTTTTCAATCAGCTTGGGGTGGTGTGTCAAGACAATAAAGGTTAGAGATTCTTTTCTCTGGATTCTTTGCCAAAATCCTCAGATGTGGATTTATGTGCATTAAGCTTCTAACAGAAAAAAACTATACATAATGAAGTGTATGGTGCAAGGATTACTAGGGTGTTGTAAGATGCAGAATTTTAAGGCTCTGGTTAGTCCTCCATCATCTTTCTTCCTTCAAGCTGCTTTTCCCATGTTATGGATGGTTTGGTTTGCATGTCAATTTAGGTGTGTGCATGCCAGCCTAAAAACATTGTAGTTAACCTGTTCTTATTCTAAACTAGGCTTTTAAAAAAGCTTTTTTGTTGTTGTTTTTGTTTGTTTGTGTTTTTGTGGGTTTTTAATTAAATAAAATAGGAAATCTTTGTTTCTCTTTTCACAGAAATTCAAGTAATGTCAGGAAGAGAAAATGTTTGGTGGTTCCTATAATTCTAATTTAGAGTTACTAAGTTATATCACCTATTTTCTTTAAATGTCTGATTTATTCTTTCAGATACTTAATAAGTCTTGTCAGTTCAGTATGTTCCACTGAACTTGCAGCCAAACGTAGATGGTTTGATAAATTGTATGTTTCTTTCTTTAAACCTTGTGATGACTAAATCTTTATTTGATGCTTTTTCTCTCTCTCTCTCTCTCTCTCTTTTTTTTGTTTTTTTTGTTTAAGTGATTGCTATTGGAAAAAATGTTGTGTCTCTGTTCCCCTAGAACAGCTAAAAAGCCATTTGGCTATGCTAAGGTTTCAACAAATCATATTTAGATTGCTGACATTGTTTTCATGGAAACCAAATAAATTGGTGCCACTTCCTGGGTTTAAAAGACGTGTTCATCTGTTGTGTATTTCATGTAGTCTTTTTTTTTTTCTCCCCCAAAATATTTTTGTGGTTACTTTGCTTTAGGCACTAACTAGCAACATTTTAGACAGTAATCTTTCTCTGTGCCATGTTTTGTTTATAAAAGATAACTGATCTGGTTTACTTCAGAAGACAGCACGAGCAGCTACAATACACTATTGTCTTATAGGTAAATGACCAATATGTGCTGTAATCCTGTCTTTGTAGAAAGAGTGCATTACATAAAACTTGGGATACTTCATTGTACAAGCATGAGGAAGACTAGTTAAAATAAGTGCGATGTTGTAAGGGAAGCTGTTGTAACATCAAGTAACTTGATAAGAATAGGATTTAGTTGTGTTTTCTTGTAAATCACTTGTATATTCACGATGAAATAACTTGGCTTGAGCTTCTTCAGTAAGGATCACAAGACTCCAGGAGGCACACAAGCTGTTTTGAATCAAACCTTTCTGAAAATGGAATACTTGACAATTATGAATAAAGTTATTTAACAGTCAACTTCCTGTGGTTTACATGCATTTCTGAATCAGGAGGAGGCTGAAGGGCTGCAGCTGAGATATGTACGCTCCATCTGAACAAAAAAGGGCATCTTCTACAAGCAATCAAAGTGATTTGCTTAAAATCTGATATGATTTATTTTAATCCTGTATTAAAAGAGCAAAAGTGCAGTCACCTGACACTGGAAGATCTTTGAAGCTAATGTGTAGGCCATTCATTCTGTTGTATTGG
The DNA here is from genome assembly GCF_018139145.2 of Gymnogyps californianus. NCBI lineage: Eukaryota > Metazoa > Chordata > Aves > Accipitriformes > Cathartidae > Gymnogyps > Gymnogyps californianus. Next base: position 3,029,268 of record NC_059489.1, on the reverse strand, counting down.
TGTGTGTTCAAGAAGTTTGTTTTATTGCAATATGTCAACATGCATATGAGAAATGCACTCAAGCCTGCGTTTGACTTTGTCACTTCTATTGGCATCTTTGGGCCTGTGCTTTAAATTAAGTAGAAGGAAGTGGGCAGTGGACAAGTAAGGCTCAATGGTATGGTTCCTGCAGTGTAGCAGGTCATTGGTAACCTTCAACCACACTTCAGAAGTTTGTAGTTCAAAACTGCTCAACTGTAAAATGACTTTAAAGAGTTCACCTGCATTTAAAAAAAACCCAGAAGTTCACCTGTGACTAATTTAAAACCTTCACATCACTGTATTTTTCAAACTAGATCTTTAATTTAAATTTCCATCATATGTGCTCACAGAACACGGGTGTGAAGACAATGGGAATGTAATGGAGAACTATAGAGTTTTTTTTAATGGGGGGCAGATCCTGCAGTTTCTCAGTCTCCTATTGATTTTGTCCTTGGCGTGGCTCCATTGTGGCATGATGGCAGGAGAATGACTACTGCAACAGCCACGTGGCAGGGGCTGGACGTGGTGAGCCACACTGGAGTTAGTGGGGCAGAGTGGGGAAACCCAGTTTCTTTTTTCTAGTCATCGCGGGTAAACCGGAGAGTTTACAGTTTGTCTGAAGGGAAATTTTAGAATGCAACAACTGTCTGTTGAATACAGCCATTTAAATATAGCCACTGTCATCAACTTACAGAGTGAGATATAGTTCTGTATCTAATGTCAAGAAAAAGTAGCCTAACACAGAAGCTATCTTTGGAGCTGTTGTCACACAGGCTTGTGAATAGATCATTTTCTTGCTCAGTTTTAACAATTGCTGGCATTAAGACTTTCCTTGGTTGTTGCGTGGTGGGTTTTTCAGTGGGTTTCTCTTCATTATTGCGTAAAATACATAGGTTCACCCCTTTGGAAAAGGATCAGAAGTCTTGCTTGGTTCCTTTGTAATGCTGCCTTTTTGAAGCTTGTTTAAAATGGGTTAAAACTCTTCAGTTCTGTAGTAGTGCATTCTGATAACAATCTGTTAGTCGTGGTAGTTTGCTGCTCAAGAGTATCTGTAGTTAGCAGAGCTTAGCCTGCTAATATGAAGATGTCCAGGTCAGATAGAAAATTACGACTAGTCAAGGCACTGGCTTGTAGCTGTATGATGTGGAGGGATGTCTGGAATGTGATGGAAGAACAGATGATGAATTTGAAGCTGTTGTAAGTTCCTGATGCCATGCAAATTGATAAAAGCCAATGACTGAACAACTTTTATCCTTAAATACGGAGTTGAGTCAAGTTGACAGCACTTGCTTGGTGTGTCAGATTAGTTGTCTGAATAAATTTTCATAAGGGAAGAACCCAGTGACTGAGCTGAAGATGTGGAGGAGGGAAACTGGTATGTCACTGCTTTACTAACTGTATTATGCTTGTAACTGATTGCTTTTATAGTTTAATATCTTGGATTTCAGAAAGGCCACCTTGATACTTGTCTGCCATTGACTTTGATACGTGACAGCCTACAAAGCTAAGCAGTCTTCTCTGTGTGCTTTCTGGCAGTTACTTTACTGTTGGATGTGTGGCTTTAGAGCGTTGCTGTTGCTGCAGGCCGATGTATTTTGCATTTGTGTTTTCAGGAAATCCCCTCTTTTGGGAAGCTGCTTCTGGGGGTGTTTTGTGACCTTTACAGGCTGTGGCTTACTTGTCTGCTCCAACTGCTTCAATCCATTGCAGTAGCAGTAAGCCCCAGGACTTAAAGGAGAGGTAGTACCTCATGCATTCCAGTATTGCAGAGTTAACGCTTCTTTAGGGAGTAGACATTGCTGTAAGTAGTATAAAAAAGAGGTGTCTAAGATTAAAATATATGTATGCATGCACACACATACATATGCATACTTACAGCCTCTGAGGCCCAGGTATTCTAGAACAAATACCTCCACTTAATAAGTCCAAAATCTGGCTGATATGCACATAGTCCTGTGGGGGAGGGAGGGTTGCCAGCTCCTACTAGGACCTAAAAAAGAAATTAAGTCTGACCTTAAACTTTATTTTGTCTTAATGTTCAGCTACAGACAGTGGTCTTAGTACTTGGAAGGCCTGAATTCTGATCCTGTTGCTCCTGCTTGGGAGCCTTGATGGATTTGTGCATCAAGGTTGTGTATTTTCTGTGAAATAGGAATGCTCTTCCCTGTACACTTTCCTTACAGGATTGAGGCTAGAATGGATTTTCTGAAGTGTAAAATACCGCCGTCATTGCAAGCAGTTGCTGCTGTGTGCTGCCAGGCTTCAAAATGGTTAGTGTTACTGCTGTAGTTTGTCATCTTAGAGAAAATTGGTAATGTTAAGCCAAATAGAAGGTAAAATAAGGTAGTAGAACTGTGTTGGACTCTGCAGATGTGTTGAGCACAAGGCACATTTCAACTAGAGTCCCAGTCTTGCCTAATTAAAAGTCGATGTTCGAATTGCACACTTAAAGGTGCGGTATCTACTTGTATTATATAACTTTTTTTAGTACCTGGAAAACTTGCAAAGGTACCTGGCTTATGTGTCTGCCAGAACCCTTTTTGGACTGTTATTTACCCTACCCTACTTTACTGCTGCTTAGATGACACAGTTTAATATTGAGGTTTGATATTCTTCCTAGATAAGTTTGCAGAGTTCAAATTGAAGTGAGGGGAAGTCATTATCAGGGTGTAACTCCTGTCCTAATTCACTTGTCTGGCTTAGATGTGGTCACCCCAGCCTTGGATGCTTCTTGAATGTCTCATCAAGAAAATTCAGTCAGAATTCTTGCTCTTCCATCCACAGAGTGAAAACACAGATGGTTTCTTTCTGTATTTACTATAAAGTAAATAAGTTACAGCTTGGAAATCAAGAGCTTTCAAAAGGAAGCATGTTTCTGCTTCTGTGATGATGCTGAATCCTAAAAAGGTATTACTTTCCTTTGCAATAAATTCAATCAGTACATTACCTATTGGAAGTGAACTCAGGTTCAGCAGCATCCTTGTAAGAGTTCTTCCTTAATCCCAGCACCCTACAGAGTTCTGGAGAGTTGACTGTAGTTCAGGCTTACAATAAAAAATCTTTAGTTCTGCATTACTGGAGGAAATAAAAACTGCAGTTACTATTTGCAAGGACAGTGACGGCTTGAATCTGGAAGATAATCTATATGGTAGATGTGATATCATGCAGTATGGTAGCGCAGAGCTCTGTTCGTTACTCCCAGAGTAAGGAGTTCTTGGCCAACTTGGTCTCTGATAGGAAGCTTTAGTAAAATGCTTCATCTCTTGTGGTTTCTCATCCTCTATTCTGCTAGTCATTTGCTGTGCTCAGGGGAAGTACCTGTATGAATGGGATTGTATGGCAATGCAGTTATAAATTAACTTATCTCCAGTGATTAATCCCTGTACTTGAATGCCTGTATGTGCAGACTCTTCAAAGGATTAGAAGAATTGAATGTGTCTTTTCATAATGAAGGCGTGGTTGCTTCATTGATACTCCCTGTGGATAACACTGTAGGATTTATTTAGCAATTCTAAACTTGGAAAGAATTTAACTATTATAATAAATGTGCCTACCTGTGCTTTTAAGCTTAAATATTAACTGGCGTAAAAATAAAACATCGGTTGTGTTCTTAGGATAGCTGCTTAAAAAAAATGGTAGCAATTAAAGCTTACAACACTTAAATCTAGATTTTGGTAAATTAACTGGACTTCAGAATGTAAACTATTGGGATCAAGTGTGCCACTTATTTAAATAACCGTTTGCTTTGTTTTTAGGGGGAATCTGTAAAGTATTTCTTGGACAACTTGGATAAACTTGGAGAACAAGTAAGTTGTTTTTTTTCAGTCTTGAGTTTTAAGTAGTCTTTGTGATCTCTGGGTTTTAAACAGATTAAATGTAATTAGTTACTAGTTAGTGTCTACTCAACTATAGTTAACTTTGACTGTCCCATTATCTCAGCAGTTCATCACTGACATGTCAAAAACACAGGGCAATGCAAGGGCCAAGAGATTTTCTGGAAATAAAACTTCTGTAGAAATTGAGCAAAATACAAGTTACAAATGCTTGTCCAGTTGGAAGACTGTTAAAGTAGCACTTCAACACTAATTGATATCCAAAAATGGCTGCTTTTGGTTTTACATATCCAGTTAAGAACACTAAGTTAAATTAGTGCACAGGTCAGTGGTGCCTTTCTGTAGTATCTACTTTAAAATAAACAAACTTGGTACAGAATAAAATCTGTTTTCTCTGGGGAAAAAGCTGAAACTTCTGTAGAATACTTTTTTGACAGAAATGTTGGTTACTGCTTGAATAATGAAGTTGTATGCTGATGCTCATTAGTCGTGTATTGCAGAAATGGCATGTGGAAAAACTGCCTTTAAAATGGGATGCTAGCTTGAACTCCATGGGGAGGCAGTTTCTCCATGGTCATTTCCAGCTGGTGGCTAACAAATGATGAAGGAATCCAAACCACTTCAATTGAATCCTGTTACATCATGCTTAATTTCATTTTTCTTTTTCTCTTTAACGGATAAAAATTTAATTTTAAGCCAGACTATTTTTCTGCTTTGAACTGTCATTTTTCTAACTAGAGCACTGGTGATCGTCTTGCAGAATGCATACGCTTCCCAGATATCTTGCTTGAGAACTGCAGCACTCGCTCTCTGAATTTTGATTTGGTCTTGAGTTATAAGGCAATACGAGAACTGCGCTCACTTTAATGAACTGCTAAACTTTCTGCTAATGGTGGATTTCTCATGGTCTTTGAATCCAATGCCACTTTAGTTTCGCAGGTTTTGGGTTTTCCCCACACACACGCTTGCGCATATTTGGGTAAAGATTTTTTGCAGCTTCTTTTCAAAGTTCTTTATTTAGAAACCTTGGTCCATTCTTTGATTAAAGCATGAAACTTGAATTCACTAGGGGTTTTTTTATGTTTTTATATACGCACACACTTACTGTAGGTCTGATGTTGCTGTGGGAATGCTGAGCTCTGAACTACAGCTTTTCTGGTTTAAAGTTAGACCAAATGGTGTTGAGGTACAGAGGGACTCTTCGAGATCTGCTGTCATAGAAAATGTTAGGTCTTTGTGGGAAAAGTGCTAGCTAAGTTTTTTGTTACTGAGTGAACGATTTGGTAAGTTCTTCTGGTTTATTTTTATCTATATGCAAGATTTGTCTAATGATTATTTCCCCAAACTGTATTAATGTAAGTATTTTATTGTTCTTATCTCTTATCTGATACAACTGGGCTGGCCTGCAACTAAATTGCTTATAAACAGATAGACCTGCGATTCATGTGCCTCTTGCCAAAAGGGAGCTGATGATAACAGTGTGTAGGGAAAAGAACTTAATGTTCAGATTTAATCAGATCAGCAAAATAAGAGTAATATACACGTGGGATCGGCTGGATTCCTTGCAACTGTTTGTTGTTATTTCAACTGCCAGTGCAGACTGTATGTATTCAAAATATCTGCGAGAGACATTGCTTTCCATGTTGTGATTGGATCTTATTCATGCCTTAAATTCTAATTTTAACTAGGCAAACAGTGATGTGATAGCTAAAAGAGCTACCTGATAACCAAAAGGAGTCCTTTAGAAGAAAACAGACTGTAGTGATTTTGAGGAAGGAGATAATTCAGGAAGAAAGCACATGTTTCGAGTCAATATCAATATGTATCCTTGGGAAGAGCTGCACAGAAAATAAAACAAAAAAACAACAAACCTTCACCACCACCGCCACCCCCCCCCCCAAAAAAAAAAGGGGCGGGGGAGAAGGTGAAAAAGAAAACAGTCAACATGGAAGATTGGGCAAAGTGTAGAAAAGGAGAGTGTGCTTGGGCGTGCTTGTAGGAAAAGTACCGATTGACAATGGCAAAACGTTGAAAGGACTTAGAAAATAATACTCTGTGCCGTCCAAGGAAAATATTCACCTAATGCTGCAGTCTTCAGATACGGAGAATGGGATCAACAGTGAAAAAGGGGCTAGTTCAGAATTGCAACAGTGGCAAGCTGCTAGTATCCCAAGGATCTGGGCATGAGGGAGAAAACATAATCATCCTTCAAAAAGATAACTCAGATACTGAGAGATTTCTTAGTCGTCGTCGTATTTAGTTTCCTGTAGCCAAATGATGGCTGTATACCAAGCACTTGACGTCCAGTGGACTCATTTGCAGACTGTTGCATCAGAGTAGCCATTACCTGGTATAAAACATGGTAGGTCTTCTGTGCATGTAGAACTTGAAAGCACTTGAAAGGATTTTATTTGTGGTTGCAAGTGTGGAAGGAATTTTAAATGAGTAATACTCGAGAGGGAATTTGTCAGGAATTCTAGGGATAAGCTCCTTGTTCTTGAAAGCTTTACTGAATAAACATTACAGGCCAACTCCCAGAAGAGTTTGCTTTGTGCTCTTGTTTTAATATTGAAGGTATATATGGCTTTGCCTATTGTATTAATTGATTTTATTTATTTACTTCAATAATTTCAATTACTCCTGAGTTTTCCTAAGACGTTCTGGTTTTGTTCTGAGAACTTGAGACTAACTTCCTGAATAACAAAAGATTATATGTTCCTGTTTGAAAGATGGAATAAGTGTTGAACCTGCGACATTCTCTTGCCTACATGTTAACAGTCAGCTTTACTCAAAATCCCTTCACATATGCCCAGTGACATTTGATACAGTCATTGCTCTATTCGTCTGATTGTTCTCCCTCTCTTTTCTTTTTTGGTAGAAAAAAGAAAAAAGATATTTGGTATCTTCTACCTTGGTAGAAAAGACCCAAGATAAATGTAACAAATAAAGAGAAGAATCTTATTACCCTTGAAAGTTGCTTCTTTTAATCAGACAAGGGGGTGGCAGCACATGTCTGTTGCTCAGTTTGGAGAGAACATAGTACTGCTTTAGCGGTTCAACTCTCCTGCAGATTTAGGTGGTGTGGGGTTTGGATGTGTAATAGTACTACAGCAAAAAGTGCAGGGTGGGGAGCCTGTGCTTCAGAGAGCTGCTTTGTAATTCATGCCATGATAAAAATCAGTGCCTTAGTCATGGGCAGCTTGAATAAAGAAACCCGGGAGTTCAAACAAAACAGTCTCTCTCTAGCTAGTTTCACTTTTGAGCTTACATAGTAAAGCAAAGTGATCCTTGAGTTTTTGGAACATTATGCTCACTTCATGATTTTTTTAAATTGCTTTCTTAAAGGCTGTGGATCAGACTTGCCCAGCTGCCTTAAACTTGGAATACCAGTATTTGAATTGCCATGTAGTTGTGTGTTTGTGCCCCCCGCCACAGCTTCTTAGTTGAATCAGACTTTCTGGACCATGGTCTTACACATCTTTATAAAACCTCCCAAGTCTGGTAACTGGCACTGTCAAAGGGAGATCGTAGACCATTCACTAAGAGGACACTAAAATGCCAAATCTGAAACCTAAATCACTCTGAGGTTGTGAGAAATGCTGGAAAAATGTAAGGAAGTTTCCATAACAAGTGAGCAATAAAGCTTTAAACTTCAGCATCAGCCAGCTGTCTGTTATAGATGCACTTTTTAAATAGCAGACAGACTTAGACCATATGCAAAAGTGTAATTCTAAGAATGAAGAAATCCCCAATATGAGTCTTGAATTTCATGCTCTTGAAAGCTGACTAATAAGAATTCCTCTTCCTGTTAGCATCTGCATCTGTTGATGATGACTGTTCATGTAACAGTCAAAAAAATAGTAAAAAACCCCTTATCCTGCCTATTTAATTCTGGGGGGAAAGGCAGGCTGGAGAACTTCAGGGTGTAGCTGTCTGGGGTGCCCTCCTAGGCTGTACTACTGGGAAGGGGCTGCTGTCTTCAGCTGCCTGTTTCTTCTCCTATTGTACGAATTGCACAGGATGTTTTGGACAAATTCAGGCTGTGTGAGCTCACAGGTGTGGCACACAGCTAATAGAAGTGACTTTTTGGACCGATACAGCTGGATGCAGAAGGTGCATGGCACAGACACAGCAAGTTGCTTAGGTTTTGCTTTTCTGGCATAATTGATTGCCTTAAAAATTACTTAGTGGAGCAGCTCTTTTTTTCTAGAAGCAGTTGTGCAGTATGCGTGAGAACATGGGAGGAACTGAGTGCCCATAGTTAGAACGCGATGCTACCGTGGTTACTGATTTGAGAAACCTGTTTTAGACCCCATTTGCTGCATTGCAGTGTTGGCAGCCACCGTGTTTCCCAGCTTTATGGGAAGAGGATGAATGAAGCATAAAGTAATCCAGAATGAGGGAAACTGGCATGAGGAATTGATGGTACACCTCTCAGGTTGTTTATGGATCCTTGTCATGTGGCAAATGGAAAGCTTCAGTTCTCTGGGGTACAGGTTTTGGTTTAATGTTGGGTGTGTTTCCTGCTTTGGACTCTAGATCTTTCCAAAATGCTTCAGTGTTAGCATATAAATATACATACATGTATGTGTTTATTCAAAACCTCATGCTGTTCCTCTGCAAGCTTTTCTCTTGATTGCAAGTCAGCTGTGATCACCGTGCCTGTGACTTGTATCCTAATCGGCAAACTCTCCTTTATTTTTTTTTTTTTTAGGATTATCTTCCCTCACAGCAAGATATACTGCTGGCACGAAGACCCACAAAAGGGATCCATGAGTACGACTTTGAAATAAAAAATGTTCCTTTCAAAATGGTTGATGTAGGTGGCCAAAGGTCAGAACGGAAACGTTGGTTCGAATGCTTCGACAGTGTGACATCAATACTCTTCCTTGTTTCCTCGAGTGAATTTGACCAAGTGCTTATGGAGGATCGGCAAACAAATCGCCTTACAGAATCCCTGAACATTTTTGAAACAATAGTCAATAACCGGGTTTTCAGCAACGTCTCAATCATTCTCTTCTTAAATAAGACGGACTTGCTTGAGGAAAAAGTACAAAAAGTGAGCATCAAAGACTATTTTCCAGAGTTTGAAGGGGATCCCCACTGCTTAACAGATGTCCAAAAATTCCTGGTGGATTGTTTTCGTACTAAACGCCGGGACCAGCAGCAGAAGCCCCTCTACCACCACTTCACCACTGCTATTAACACAGAAAACATCCGGCTAGTTTTCCGTGATGTTAAGGATACCATCCTTCACGACAACCTCAAGCAGCTTATGTTACAGTGATGTGCAAAAAGACATTTTTGAGTAACTTTTGTGTGTTTGTTTTTTTTTTTTAACTAGAAGTTTACAGCAGGAGTAGAGAAATCCAGATCCTGTCAGACTTCTTGATATGTGGCTAAAAGCTGCTGCTGAACACATTATTGCCAATTTCTGCAGAAATTCAGGCTTAATCTCTTCCAGTGTAGCTTCAGGTTGACTCAAGTTGTAATTTTATAGCAGACCTATGTCTAAGTTACCTGTAAAGTGATAAATTTGACCTTTTACAAACATGTATATTATCCTAGAAAATTCATTCCACCTTCAGAATTCCAAGTCCAAACTTCAGTGGAATTGTTGCAATTGTTAGACTGTGGCAGTAATTTAAGAGGGGGGAGAAACTTTTCACATCTAACTTCATTATGAAGACTGTGATACTATAGCTGACTTATGATTTCTCAGGTCTATTGCTGGTTAGAAATCCCATAAATCCCTTGCTGGAATCATCTATTTGAAGGTAGGATTCCTGGGTGTAACGTACTTCCTGTTCAAGTATAAATCTTTGCATGGGGTTTGACTGGGAGGTGCTTTAAAAATACTGAGATTGGGAGCTTCAGACATATCTGGCAGGAAGTACGAACGCAGGCAGAAGTCTAGTGACGAGGAATTAGTGAATGGCACAGTACACGGTTTCACTCTCTTGCATTGTACGTATGTCTTAGAGCCATGGCAAAGCACAGAGCACTATGATACGGTCCTCTTGAAATTCTGATGTGGGAAGGGGGAGCAAGCTAAACTTGTATTTCTTATCTTCACTAACCAGATGTTACCTGTAGGTACCTTACCTGTTCTTGAAGCGCTTTAATATAGCACTGGTTTATTTTTACTTTCTTCATGACTTCTTACAGTGTGCCTCATCTTAATCAGTAAGCGTTTGGTGATGGATAGAAGTACTTGCAAACCTAAGTGCCTCCTTGTGTTCTGTCCTCCTACGGTATTTTCAGTGGCCTTATGTGAGCATATGTGTTCCCAGCAGAGGCCTTGTGTAGCTGACACCGTGAAGATGAATGTTTTCTTCTGAAAAAAGAACATGTCACAGCAGAACGTGCTTCAGCTGATGAGGTTCTTTCTGAGACTTTCCAGTTCGGTCTAGCAATCCTAAGTGTACTTGAGCCAAATATGTTGCACAGCATACTCCAGAGTGCTGCTTGTGACTAAGAATATTTTACCAAAAGCTCCATTGCAGTTACATTTTTTGGGGGTGTGTGTGGTGGGGTGGGTGTAACCGTTGCCATGGGATTAAAAAAATAATAAAAAATACTTCTTGCCCCAAAATCCTCATACACCACACAGCATACTACAAAATGAGAGTAAGCCTGTGAGCTTGTGTTTTAAAAAGTAGTGCCGCTACCAGGTTTCCCCCAGACTGTAGTGTCATGTAGGCAGTTCAGCTTGCCACTTTGCCCCATGGAACTGGCCAATTCCTGTGGATCATGATGGTGGCCAATACTTTCTTAAATGAATTTTTATTAACATACTGCACATGTGACAAGCGGTGCGACACAATATTCTCACCACTTGGAGCAGTGTTCCTGCTAGAACATAGGAAAGCTGTCCATCTTCTGAACTTAGCCTTTTACTTACTGTGATTGTAAGTTGTATTAACATCTCTGTACCTCGTTCTCCTGTAAGTAGAAGGGGAATAGTGTATTTTTATTTAGTTAGGTGCTTTGAAAGACCTCTATTTTTTTATATCATCCAATAAGTAGTCATAGATTAATCTGCGATTTCTGCGATAAGGCACTATTTTGGGGGGAAAGAATTCTGGAAAGAGCTTGGGAGAAGTCACAGTGCATAATCTAAACATAAAGTCTGGGTGCAACACTGATGTCGGGAGGATTAATATAATCTTTAGATGGGGATATTTAATGTAGATTTTGCCTCCTTCCTGGACATGGATAAGATTACTTCTGGTTTGATGTGTTCAGGTCATATGTGAGCAATTCAAGAAGGATGATGAAGTAGAGACCTCAAAAAAGGCTAGTGAAGCTATTTAAAGGATTGGACAACATCCCTGTAATGGGAGTCCAGAAGTTCTCCATTTCCCTCTCTGGAGAAGGATGACAGGTTGATTTGGTTGAGCTATAAATGCTACATAAGCAGACAACAAACCCCTGCCTGGTAGCCACAAAGTCCAGTGTTGGAAAACAGACATTGAACAAATCCATGCCCTTATTAGTCAACAAGAGGAGTAGTAGGTTTGGTTTTTTTCCTTTGCTGACAGTTGTCTGAACAAGTTTCTTTTTTGAAAAGAGACTTATCTCTGCTCTGATTAAAATAATTAATTTGGAGAGGGTCCGTAGTATGTGTTTTGCAGGATGTCAGACTAGATGATTGCAGAAAAGACTAAAGACTGGATAGTGGATGATATGAAGTTTACCAGGAATTTGTCTAAACAAAATTGTTTATGTAAAATGTTGATGAATTTTGTGCCAAGGGACCTGTTAACTTACTAAAGATCCTCAAAACTGATGTCAGTCTAAGGATATAGTCGGTATCACCAAGGCGCTGAGCACTTCTGATGTTAGCTAAAGTGGGAAAAATATTCAGCAGGCTTCTCCCCTGAACCAACACATAAAACCTGGTTTTAATCCTTTCAGATCACTTTCCCTGTGAACACCAGGGCCTGTAAGAGAGCCAGGTAGACCCCGCAATGTTGGGTCACTTCTGACAAAGTAGGCCCTGGTAGAAAAGCACTATATGAATCTCAGGCAGAAATGAATTATTTTAATGAAATGATTGAATCAAATCACTTGCGTTTCCCACTCCCACTTCTTTAGGGGGGTGAGGCAACTAACCTTGATGTAACTGTTTACATGGTTCCTATGTTAACATACTGGCTAAACAAACCGAATCAACGTTTGGCTTTTCCATCTTCAAACTTACTCTTCATTAGCTACCTGAAAAGGAGCACAGAGTGTACTGTTGTATTTCTTTTTAGATTTGTTTCTAAATATTATTTCTTCATAGCAGGATATAGTTTTGGTACAAGAGCTAAAGGATTGATGTTTTGAACAGACTGATTTTTATCCTGAAGCAAACAAATGAGTCACAGTTGGCTAGTAAGAGTGAAGCTTGTTCATGTGAACCAGTCTGTGGTACAAGGTCAGGACATACTTCTAGTGAAGGTGGGAAAGCAGGTAGAAAATCAAGTTTCCCAAAACTTTCTTAGTTCTCTTTGATGGAGTGAGCTCTGTTAAAAAGATCACTGACCGTATGGAGATATACCACTGTCTTGTACAGCCTTCCTGTACTTGAAGGTGAAATCGGTGTTTTAGCTGCAGTTCCCTGCTGCAGTGCGTTAAACTGAGTTGATCGATACCTGAAAACTGTGGCTGTTCATCAGGGCTTTAAAAATTTTACTTTTTTTTATATATTGTATGTGGGAGCGTAAGCCATCAGTTTGTGTAAAACTTAAGCTTTCTTCTAGAATATCTGCTCTTAAAAAAAAAAAGTAATGTGGGTTCATTGATCTCAAAGGCTGTATATTGGACTCATTTGTCTAGTAAGTGGCTTTAAATTTTGCCCATCAAAATTATTCTAGCAAATTGCGTAGATCAGGTGGGTGTTTCAAGCTTCATGACACTTGGCTAGTAATAGTATTTATGATCAGTCCCGGATAGCTTGGTCAAACTGCATCTGCTTGCCATGTTTGGGAGCAACTCACTGCTTAAAGACTGAGAACTGTGCGTGTTTAACATGTCCATTGCCATCAGAAGACTTCTCTGGTTATTTCTCTTTAAGGATGGTTGCAGAAGGTTCATTTTCCAACAATAACATTTCCTGTTTCAAAACAATCAGAAGTTTCATGCCATACCGAATTGTTCACCAGTTAACTTTACAGGTCTTATCTATTTGATGGTACCATTAACATAGGTTTTTTTTTTTTAATTACACAGCATTGCAATACAGTGCTATTTTGCAATTTCTTTGCATTGTACTTGAAAAGAAGTTGAATTGCAGACTATTTAAAACCGCTTTCCTGCGCTTTCAGTAGCAGTGAGAGCTTACCTTAATTGAAGCCTTTATGTAAAAATATATTTTGTAACAACCTCATAGATCTTTAACAAAACCAAGATTTGTATTAGCTTTGTATAAATGTTTGTGGCTTACAATTTTATATGTTTAACTTTTTATAAACTTTCCAGGGACTACTTTTTATTGTAAATTTTTTTTTCTCCTTGCTTTAGTTTAAGATTGGCAATAAATTATTTCTAAGGGAGGTCTTAGAAGAAAAAGCATCACTTTCTTTTTATAAAACGGTTAAATTGATTAATAGTTTAAAACCTCTTACACTCGCTTGTACATTGCTCTGTACATACTCTCCAAAAGTGTTGCCTTTCAGCTATTAATATTTGCCTTGTGTACAAAAATTACTGACGATGAATAAACACATACAGCCTCATGTTGGTATTATGAAATTATTTTTTCAAATTAATCATGTGTGGAGGCAGGCAACTGACTTTTTTCCTTGGTTGGCTAAGGCCAGCTGTTTTGCTCCTGCCACATCTTGTGTTTCAAATAAAATATGTAACAGTCTCTGGTCTCCAGCAAGCTCTTTGCTAGAAGGGCTCATCCAGATTCTTGTTCAGCCTGATTGCCTTCTCTCCAGTAGAGAGGCAAAAGGAAGTTGCTGACTTGCATTTGACAACCAGTTTGGTACTCAATATATAAAATATTGATGACACTCATGTGTGTTCTGGCCTAAGTGGCAAGCCTCTGTATAAATTATATATCTCAGTATTGTGGAGTTAGATTTTTTTTTTTTTTAAAAGGCTGTTTTCTGAATAAGCCAGCCTCTGCCTCCTCTAGAAATGGATCACTGGCTGTTTTGCAACTGGCTGCAATATGAAGCAATGTTTTGCAGCAAAACATTAATTTCTCCTTGTCAGTTTTTATATTTATAGGCCTGAGATGCTTCATTTTCCACAACAGCCCTCAGATTTGGCTGGCATGCTGTGGACACTAAATCTGTGAAAATACTGGGACCAAGTCATGCTTGTTTATAGAGTTAGTGCTCCACATTAGTATTTGTCTTGATAATCGGAATACATAAACTAAAAATTCTTAGCGTATGTGAATGTTGCTGTGGATTAGTAGGAACCTGCATGCTCTACCCCAGCCTCTGCGTTGTGGCAAGCAGAGTTCACCGTGGGAAGGAGCCACCTTCGCTCACTGAAATTAGGAGTTAAAAACCTGTCAGATGCCCTGAAACTTAACCCAGCTCCGCAGTGCAGTTTTGATTCCAGGTCCTGCCTGTTCCTAGGGGGATGTTTCTGAGGAATCGCAACCTCATCTCTTGACCACTGTTTTGCACTGAAACAGTTATATCAAATGGACACCATTTGTGACCTTGCTCTGACTTTGAAAACCAATCTCTTCAGGTTTTTCTGAAAGCTTTTTTTCCTTGCATCTTATTTCCTGAGATGCAGTCAGCCACCTGAGGAGTAAAACTAACAACATCTAGAACTCATCTTAACGGATCGTGTTTGTTGGTTTTTTAAGCCCAATATTACAAATGTAATTGCATCAAGGTTCACCTAGGCTTCTAGTTAAGCTCTTGTTGACTAAAGCTCTCATTAGAAATAGGTTAGTGGTGGTGACTCTGATAACCTCACTGCAGTGATGCGCCTGGTGACTGAGGGCGGTGGGGAGAGCCGAAGGAGGGGCAGGGAAGGAGCGCGTTACAGGATTTATGTGAGCGAGTGGAAGTTTCTTCACTTTCACAAAGCTCTTGATTTAACAAAACACCTCATTGCATGTACTACTGAATGTAGGTTGGGTTTTTGAGCCTCTTCCTTCCTGTTAAAGTAACTCGGTGATTACACAATAACTGACATGAGGGAACGAAAATGGAGTGGAGCTCTGCCGAAAGAACTTCCCTGGCTGCCCCGCTGGCAGCAGGAGCTGGTTTCAGAGCTGACCTTAGGAGTCCCGTTCCTGCAGAGGAGCTGACCAGACTATTAAGCTGTACAGTCCCTGAAGGGCAAAGTGCTGGAGGAGCGGCTGCCAAGGGAGCAGGGCCCTTCGGGGAACACGGCTGGAAATGGGGCAAGAGTCTGTGCTGGCCCAGCCCCTGCTGGTTTTTTTCTTTAAAACAAACAAAAAAAAGGTAATAGCATCAAGTTACTTCTGGCCAGCCCACCTAATGCACTGCTTGGCTGTATTTTCCACGCAAGCCAAAATGTTTTCATTGTGTGTGAAATGAGAATGACTAGATTAAATTAATAAGAAGGGTCCAGATAGACCGAGTCCCACAAGGTTCTGCAATGGTGTGTTATTTGTGCCTAACTTTAGATAGGATTGGATTTCTTTTCTCTGCTTTCTTCCCTTGTGTTTCTATGCATGCGTAAAAATGAGGGGCAAGACGTTTGTTCCTGCTGGAGTGCAGCTTCCACCAGCAGCAGCTTTGTGGGCTCTGGGATTCTTGCTCGCTATTGCTCCGAAGAGAAGCTCCTGCAAGATCACAGAGCGAGCCCCGCTCTGGCCTGTGAAACGCGCCGTGGCAGTCAGTCCTTACGCCCGAGTTCGGTAAACAAGCTGCAGATGACTCGAAGATAAGGAATCAAAACATCCAGCAGAAATGAGATGTGCGCTGAGACGGGAGACGCGGTCCCCGCCCATGCGTGCAGCCAAGCTACTGCCTCTGCTCGCTCTGCGGAGGAAGCCGAGAGTTTGAGTAATCGTTGAGCACTAGATCTGACAAACCTGGATTTGGGGTAGGCTGTTGTGAGCAGAGGTCCGCTTCAGTGCTTGCGACTTTCATACGAAGGTTAATATTTAAAGCCTATGTCCTCCCAACCACCGGCTGTAAGCAGCAGGTTGTGCGTTTGCTGTTCCTCAGGCAATGAGGGCTGTAAGGCGCTGGAGAATAAGGTTTGAGACATGTTTGTCAGCAGACGCAGTACGTGAATGAATCTCATTTCTCCGCCTGGATGGTTTGAAACGTGGTGACCCAGTAAGATGACGCTGATCAGTGCAGACTGGTTTTTATTAATTTAGGACTTACAGAGCAGGAGGAAACACAAGACCCTATGCATCCAGCAGCATCAAAAAGTGAGCTTTCCCTGCTCCCTATTCCAATATTCAATATAGTGGATCTTGGATCTTGCCTGTATAGAAGATGCTGACTCCCTTCCCAGGCTTCTTCCTATTGAGAGGCAGCAATGCTTAGAGCCAAAAGCCCTGCCTGATTTCCAATTCTCTCTCCTATCCAGCACCAGGCCAAACCCTGGATGGCTTTTAGCCACGTTGCAGGCTCTGTCCTGTGTTCTCTCTCATATTGCCTGCAGCCTGGAAGACAGTCAACTTCTGTTACGTAGACGAAAGCCACCCCTTTATCAGATTCAAAGGGGAAGCAGTAGTGGAAAAAAAAAACCAAGGGCATGTATTTTAACATTAACACTCCCCCAGACGGCCTTCTGCGCTGATTGAGAGACTGAATGACTGTTTCCATGTTGACCATGCAAACGATGTTTGTGGGATGACACCAACTGTGAATAATTTATCTCCGGCAACTCACCACATCAGGCTGTTACGGCAGTAAGCACTTCCACAATTAGTAGGTGTGATCACCAGCCCTGACGTGAGGTTCAACTCAGTGCTCTGCGTACCCACAGTCTTTGCCTGGGAGTTGTTCTTTGTTTCCAGCTTTTATGGAAAGAAATGGCAATATCTATAAATGAGACAGATCTTTATGTTGTTGCCTAGGCATAATATTTTGCACTTTTTCTGTATGAGCTGGATTCTCTTATATTGATCCGAAGTCTAACGGTGCGACTAGCTGTGAATTCATGACCTGCTGTAGCCTCTGTTTTCCCTGAAGAAGAAGGAAGCAAACAAAAAAAACTTCAGTGAAACCAGCATTTTCAAAGAGTTAATACCAGGATTTGCAGGGGAGCACGTTGATCCAACCTTCAGCAGCAACAGCCTTCCTACGTCATGTCTGGCATTTGCTAAAAATTGTCTCGAATTAAGGGGAAAACTTCCTCTTTTATTCATGCAGATGACCCAGGCAGACTCTCCTTCCCCCTTTCTCCCATCCCCACTTACAAAACTTCAGGAGCAAAGGGGATGTGATGCAGCCCCTGCCCAGCAAAGTGCCAGGCGTCCGATCTGGTGCGGGGCAGGCGTGCTGAGGCTGGCTGCCGGGCGCTGTAGTGCACCAGGAGCGTGCAGAGCGATGGTACCAACCGCTCAGGGAATTCCTGCTTGATGTAAACCTGTGACGCCCTTTATAAAACCACAACCCAAACCACCCTCAGAGTTTCTCGTTTTATCGTCTGCTGTGCTCCGCAAGCCTGGCTGCTGCCTGGGAAGGGGACACCAGCCTGACGTGACTCCGCCAGCTCCGCAGCCAAAGCCATACCAGCTCTCTTTCCTCCTCTGCTCCCGATGTCTCTCCCTGCTGATGGCATTACATCTCTGCTCACAGCAGGAAACCTTTCTGCTGTTCCTTCTGTCGCCTCTGCAATACTCAGGGAGAAATATTCCTAAATACTTTTTTCCAGCATGTAGCAAATCCTAAATCCTCCTCGTTTCCAGTGAGGATTTTCCTTTCATTGCACTTGTGAAAAAGCAGTGCACAATTATCTCTGCTTTTATCTGGGGATGCCACTGGGGTAAGGGAACATTTTCCCATGTACAAATGTCAGCAGCAAGTCAGCGTGGCTGTTTCCTTGTCATGCCAAAGCACTGACTGACACCGTTGCAAGATTTCTTCCTTTAGAAAGGCAACCCCAATTGCCTGAACGGTAGGATAGATACATGGAGAGTATTTCAACATTTAATATTCAAATTAATTGCCGAAGTAGCTTCTCTCTAAGAAGCTAGCAAGGTAAAGTGTTTTGGTTTTCCCTCTTCACAGAAGCACGGATCAAATATGAAAGCATCTGGAGGACAACCAGCCATTTCGCTGGAGCCAGGCTTTCCACTCCGTGTCTCCATACCCCGTCTCATTTGCTTGCAGCAAGACAAATGTCTGTGATGATGCCGAAGTAAGGAGAGCAGAGGAGGAAAACACAGTCTGGCACCTTCGCTTACTGCCGTGGCTCTCCTGGGAGGTGGAGGTCAGTGATTCCCTGGGCAGGTGGGGAGCCTGCTGTCCCTTGGATGAGAGTCGCTGCCTGCATTTAGGGAACGTTTCTCGGAGCTAGCAGCTTCAAGGGCCATCTATAATCAGCAGGGAGAAAAAAGCGCTTCCAGAGAGCAATTCTCAGCCTGAAACGATGTCCCTGGTAGGTTGGGTGAGTCACTCCCCAGAAGTGACCAGCCCAGACTTGGTCACAGCCCTTTCAGACACCTCCAGTGAAATGAAACCACCTCTGCCCCAGCACCTTTGTGCTGTATTTCCCTGATAAAGAAAGGCAGTACGGTGTGAGCGTGTTAGTGTAGAGCACTCCTGAGATCCTTGGAGGAAAGGTGTGGTCTATCTTGCTGAGGATTGTTTTCAATGCAGAGTCCTCTGGTACCTCTCTGTGGCAGGATTTCACCTGTCCCATCTCCACGTTCCTTTTTTGTAACAGTCACAAGCCATTGCAAATAAATAGCTCCAGATCTTGGCAACGGTGTAGGAAATAACCCCACATATTTTACAGTTCCTTAAAAGTGACAGAATAACTAAATCCTCATTTAAATTCCCATTTCCATAGCTGGAGCTCTCTGGATCACACATTTCTTCAGCATAGGCTGATTTTTTCCTCCATCTTCTGGCCAGACAGGATTTCTGTTTGTGCAGACACCAATGTCACCCCATCTTTATGTCTCACCCAGCATAGGTAAACTGCCTGGGAAGAGCTCCTAATGCGATGCTTATGAAAAATAGGCCGGAGCTGAAAATACTAGTAAGAGAAACAGCAGATCTGCAATGCACAGCTAGTTTGTTTGACTTAAATGGCAAGATTATTCCCTGCACACAGTTCTGCTTGAGCCCCGTAACATTTTGAAGTGAGCACGCCGCGTGATGCCAGCGTTACGCCGTGTATGTGCCCCGAAAAGCGTCGGAAACATCTGAGCTGCCTCTGCTTGCTTCAGACCAAATCATCACAGAGGAGCCGCGAGGCAGAGGGAGAACCGCCGCGATCTGAGCTCAGGACTGGATTCCAGGAACGTCTGAGCACTAAATATAGCAGCCGTGCTTGCTCAGCAGCTTCGGGTCCAGCAGATAACATCCTGCTTCAGGACGAGTGTACAGGAGAACTCATACCGCCCTAAGGGGAGGTGTGAAATTCGGCCTCTGTCACCACATCGGCAGCGCTTCCCGGGAATCCCAGGATCCCTGTCTTTTCACTTTTATGTCTCTTTGAAATGCTTGAGAGAATAATGAAATTATCAGGGGAAAAAATAGAACATTAATGTACATATGTTGGAACTATGGGCTAAACTCTTCCTCTGTCTGAACATAGTATCTTCCAGCAAGCCTCACTAATGTTTGTAAAAGCTTCTGAACACAAAAAGCATCACACGAGTGTAAAATATTAGAGCTTATGTTTGTTTGGTTTTTTAATAAAAACACCAAAGAACTATTAGGTGTGTTGGGGAAATGCTGCTTCTGGCAGGGGAATAGAGAGGACACACCTATCCAAACCAGTAAGCCTAGGAATACCTCCTGCTATAATGTTTCATAGAAAAAATGTCTCCTGGTTGCATGCGTGGAGGCAGGCAATCCCCCGAAGGGTTTCAACTCCATGATGAGAGCGTGGTCACAGTGCCTCGTCACTCACGATGCTTTTTTCCCCCATTTTTGCAAGTTCTACACAAATTCTCCTCCAGAAAGGGCGATGCTCTAATTACAAAGATCACGAAGGTCTCCTTCACTTGCTGCTGCTTTCACGCAGCTCTTTTAAAACTTTTAAATTAGCTGTATAAATAAAATATGCTCCGTCTCTCTCAGGTACACATTTTAAATTAATAATTGCAATCCTGTTGTAAATACACGCTGGGAAAAAACAGATCAGCATGCCAAGTCCCGGCGCACCTATTTACCTTGTATTTGATCGGCTGTTTTGGGGATGCAGTGCTCCTTTCTGAACCAAAAGCTGAATTACAGCTCAGTGTCATGGTTTTGTCCCACGTTGATGGTTTTTTTGGCACTGTTGGTTGTGGGTAACACTGTGTTTGTGTGTGTTTAGCCTCATGTACTGCCTCGCTTGAGTGTGATGGCAATAAGCAAAGCCCTTATTCTGTGGCAATAGAAGATACCTAGCATTACAGTAATTATTGCAAACATCTGTATCGCTGTTACGCATTATTTTGGACCACTGCTGCGTAGTTCCATTTATTTATTGGTTAAGATGGCAAATATCAATGCAACAAATTCTTGGAATTATAAGGAATTGCAAAAGGTTACATGTGTAGTGGGGGCATGTTATAAATGCCATTTAGCAGCAAGGACATGTATTTTTCTCATGAGAAACTGATAGAAATTGGAAATTCATTAAAAACTGAAATAAGTGGGAATACTACAGCTCCGAGGAAGGGCCGTGAAGTGAGTCGGTTGACCTAACTGTTGGACAGAGGGAACTTCAGGCCCTTTGTCTCTCGTCAGAGTGGAGATGTCTGACAAAAGACGGTTCGCAGTGTCTTGTGCTGCAGAGAAGGGCTGTGAGCGCGGTTTAGCACTCCCCGTCTCGCCAGCCCCAGTCCCAGCTCCCACAGCTGTTGGATTCTGTAACTTCTATTTGCAGAAGTCGTTCCGTTGCAGCCGGCGGGATGATCCAAGAGCCGCGGGCTCCTGCTTCAGGAGCTGGTTGTATCACTGTTACAGCTGCGAAGCCCGAGCTCTGCCAGCCGTCGAGGCTGAGGAATAAACTCCCCACATTGATGCAGTGGTCAGCTGGAGGTTTTGCCTTTTGTTGAGCATAATTATATAGAATTTAGGTTCTAGCTTCAACAGTAAAGATCAAACTCTTGTCAAGCCTGTTTAAGACAAGTTTTCTTTGGGTATAGTAATAAAATCTACTGTTTGGGCATTCTTAACAGTGATTTTTATCTGATGTGGTCTACTAGGGATTTTGCTGAGCCCACGTAGTGTCCGTAGGGCTAGGAAGATTTTTCCCACTAGCAGTCAACAACAGATTCAAGCATCTAAGTTTCTTACTCTTCTTTCTGCTCTGTAAAGTAATATTTCAATGATCTGTGAACCAGAAAAAAAACATCTGGGCTGGTTTGTCCTGAGGCCCAAGTCTGCAAAGAGAGCTTAGTCTTGAAAGTCTCTCTTTGGAATATGATGGTGTCTGAATGCTCAGGCTGTCCAGCTCAGTCATGTGCATATACATATGTAAAACAATCCTGTGTGTTCACAGCTTTTCTGTATGTTGCTGCTTGTTTCCTGAAAATAGCCTTTTCTTTGGTGGTTTGTTGTTTTTTTTGTTCAGGGCACCTCTTGAAATATCTAAAGAAGAAAAAGCCCAGAGATGCTTTTGGTATTGTGGGAATAACCCTGATGAGTCTTGAAAGTTCATCATTGGACAAGCTTCTTTTTGACAAAAGCAGCACAACTTTTAGGTGTTGAAAATGAAAATGACTTTCAAAATATGAACAATCAGCTCAATAATAGGAAAAACGCCAAATCGCACTTGCTGTTGAAGCATGGTGGAAGGCGAGCAGGGATGCTCAGTGCCTAGCTGTTTGCTTTGTGCAATTTTTAGAAGACTGATGAATTTCCAACTCATTAAGTTCTAGATCATTTGGAAAAGGCAGGGACACGGGTGGTATTGATTCACTGTGCTGCTTAGGCACCCTTTCCTTTGCCAAGTTTCCCAAGCAGATAAAATGAAGGAGGGGAATTCCTAACAAATGCCGGCTGCCCTGTCGCTTGCAAGTCAACTTTTCTGTTGTAGGGGAAGAAAAGTGTACTGGATTGTTTTTACATACTGAAAATCATCATTACGTGTGAATGGCGGATACAAGATATTATTTTGCTGTAAACTGAAGGCAAAGACTGTGAAAAGATAGTAGGGGAAAGAGAGCCAGGCCCTAAGCGACCTCATGCCACGTTCAGAGCATGAGTTTGCCTCCTGGTCGCAGCAGGATCCTCTGATGCCTGAACCCTACTAGACATAAATACGCTCTTTGGTCCTTCCCTCACAAAACAATGGCTGTGTTCATTAAAGCTGCCATGTATTAGACTTTTCTAAAGACATCATGCTTAAAAAATCAGATTTGTATAGTGGCAGGGTGACAGTGCGGGCTCAGCTAGGAGGATATGTGGGCATGGACAGTAGCAACCCTGCAGTGACTTTAGTGAGAAATAAAGCTTTAAAAAGCTGAAAAGCAAGGACGACAGTGGAGGCTGGAGTTCATGACAACCGCAGCCTGTCTTGAAGCTCGTCTCTTCCATCCCGTGGCTGATGTGTCTCTGCTCTCCCGTGGGTCCTCTGCGTTTCGGCAGGCTCGGGTCCTTGCGTGCCGCGTGGCGGTAGCCCACGCCGGCTCTCTCGGCTCTTGCAGGTAGTTGGCATCTCCCAGGAGCCGCCTGCAGGATGTCACGGGGGGAACAGCGTGTGGGGAAGGACCGGCTCAGGCGTGCACGGGGGCTGCGGCACCCACGGGTGGGAAACTCTCCTCCCACCGGTGTTCCCGCTGCTGTAACCGGAACGGAGCAGCGCGGCTGATAATTACCCTCCGGGGCGTGCGGATGAGGGCCTGGCTTAATTAGGCTCGGCAGCCCTGAGTCACGACGGTGTGCCGCGTCCCCCGTGATACCTGTCCCGAGTGGCCGGGGCGGGACGGGCGCAGCCCCGCGGGGGGCCGGCAGGGGGCGCCCGCGTTCCGCGCAGCCGGGGCGGTGCTGCGGGGGGGGGGGGGGGGCGGATCGCGGGGGGGACCCACGCGCGGGGAGGGGGGGGACACGGGGACACGGTGCGGGGTCCCACGGGGGAAGGAGCGCGGCTGTACCCGCCGGGAAGCGCTTTGGGATCTACCCCCACACACACACAGCGGCCCCTCCGCTGCCCGAGCCTCCCTGCCTGCCTCCCTGCCTCCCGGGGCCGCGGGACCTGCGGCTGTGCTGGGGGGCAGCGGCAGGGACCGACGCGGGGGCAGCGGGCACCTTCCCCCCCCCAGGCTGCTCCGGTTTGATGGCTGTCAGGCACCGGCGGTCTCTAAATTGCTGCTTCTCGGGTCCCACCGGGTGAGAGGCCGGAGCCCGTCCTGCACTGGTCAGTGTAAAGGAGTAGAGGGAGATGAGGAAGCGTAGGTAGGAACAATTTACCTAACGCAGGCTGTTTATCAGACCCTGACTCATGAAATCGGGCATATTTTTGGTCTCCATCACTGCCCGTGGCTGCAGGGCGTGATGCAGGGCTGCAGCCACCTGGAGGAATCGGACAGACGTCCCCTGGACCTCTGCCCGGTTTGTTTGCGCAAGCTGCAGGCTGCCATAGGCTCTGACATTCTAGAAAGACGTAGGGTACGGAGACTGGGCAGTCGCGCAAGCCAGCACCCAACCTTTTCTTTCCTCCCCTTCTGCAGCTGTGCTGCTGGCACCCACCGCAGAGCCCTCCCGCTGCTCACCCCTCCGCAGGGCATCGCTGCCCACTCCGCCTGGCAGGGCAGAGCCGGCAGAGTTGGTTCTGGTGGCACAGGAGAGCTGGAAGAGCCCGGACCTGCAGCACCTGTGCCGGCACCGCCAGCCGGCTCCTTCCCAGTAAGGTCACCCACTGCCCTGCAGAAACCAGTGCTCACGAATGTTAGTAGCACATCTTCAAAGCTGTATCATCGTCACCCGTTCCCAAGGCCTCCTGGAGACAAGGGTGTCCAGCAGCAGAGTGTGATCATCAGAATGCTCTGGGCAGATTTCGGGTCACCCTTCTCCCTGGGAACCCTGTGCCTGGCTGGATGTGTGCCTGTCCCATGATGGGGCAGACCCGCTGGGCCCTGGGAGCGGGTACCTGGCCCCTGCCTGCGTGAGCTCTGCCTGGGAACCACCACCTCACGCTTGAGGTTGGATTACGACATCAATGGTGTGCATCAGTCAGCCTCGTTTTTTAACTTCCTTGCAGGATGAATTTCACAACCCCTACGTTAGTTTGTGTTTCAGCTGTTGCTGTAGATACTGTAGCTTCTGTCTGTGCGTGTTTTCTTGTTTTTCTCATCTTTCTACGGTCTTACAGACGTAAAAACTGAAGGAGCACATAAGTTCAGGGTTTCCAGAGGAAACTGTGGTCTGAGACATGCAAAGAAATGTCAGTGGTAGAGAGTTATACTTGTGGTTAGTAACTGTTTATTTGTTTTGCTAAGTAGAAGCAGGTGTTACAGAAGAGTCAGGGTATTTGGGGAAAGAGGCAGAAGGGTTGCGTTGCTCACACGGGTTGGGGATTGAAAACCTTCTAGCCAGTATTAACCATATTGTTTTTAAATACAAGAAGCAAAATGCAGTGGAGAGAGAGAATTATTTTGCTTTAGTCTTTCAACATTAAGATTAAAATCTTTCAACTTTCTTATTTCATTTTCATTTAATGTGTTACATCTTGAAGACCTTACTATCAAGGAATGCATGAAGACGATAGCGAAACAGTGGCAGGAACCCAAATGTGTTCACCAAAACCCCTACAAGTGTTCAAGGAGAGCCGCAAGTGGTTATTGACGTGCCTTGATGTGCTACAGGACTAAAGCATATAAGCCAAGTGTATAGTATATGCAGAAAAGCTCATGTATTTAAAGGGTTACTTTCTGTCATTTACTATGGACTATTTTAAAATGTACTGTCTGACAAGAAACTACCAGTGCACTAAAAATTCTTCACCGAAAAGGTAATGTTTGTATCATCTCTTGGCTGACACTGGTTGCTAACGTGATGCTACAGTATTTGGTCTCTGCTGATGCCACGTGTATCCAGGAATGTTTGTCCTCATCACTCTTGAACTCTTCTTTTCTAAATAGGGTCTGGGGTGTGCTGTGTCCTGCATGGCTGCAGGCGACTTGGGCCGTTTAATTCTTTGTATTTTATAAGACTAATAATAAAATCGCAGGAATGAGAGTCCCTATGTAGAAATAAAAGGGTGTTTGCAGGTGAAAGGGGCAACTAGGAACGCGCAGCTGGGTTTTGGGGTACCGGCACTACGTGGGGAGAGACAGTCTGTGAGCACGCGATGCGTGCTGTCCCGAGAGAGAGTCTCCAAGTATCAGGATCCGTAGCGTGGGTTGCAAGGAGAGGAGCGAAGTCCGGTTGCATCTAAGAGTTTGCGTGAAGATCAAGAGAATATGCCTTGAACTTTAATCCAGGTTATTTACATAGTTTCTCTTTTTTTTCTTCAATCAGGTTCACAGATTTAATTGGCGCTTTGTGCGAGAGGTTTAATTTCCTGTGTCAGGATGTTATTTTTAATTACTGTGACCAGGATTTGGTTAGGCTTCCGTCTTTCTTTACATCACCCAGGTAGGATGCTTCCTCCTCTGTGCTGGTAAATTGACTCCCTCATACCAGGGCCCCAAATCAGGCTGACGGGGGAGAGTTCCCACTGGGCACAATTTTCGGGATTAATTTTTGCTCTCTGCTTCACAAGACTACTTTTGTGCTGCCTTCCTGGTCTTAGACACTGTGAGCAATTAATTTCTCTAAAGTGTGTGAATGATCTGCAATTAAAAATACACACCAGAGTGCATCTATATATATTTAAAAAACTACTCTCTTGAAAAAGAATCCCTTACACATTTTGTTATTTATTGCTGTTGTTTCCTTGCTTATTAAAATTGAATTTGACATAAATATATAGTTTATGCCCAGTTATCACTTTACACACTGTTAGCTGACCAGTTTGGTCCCTTCTGCTGTGCTGAAGGTGCTTTTTACCAAGGAGAAATCCAACACACAGGTCAGGCTGCAAGATCAGTGTCTAGTCCTTGAAGACAAACACTGAAGTTGAAACTCCTGTCTCATTCAAAGCTGTGCAAAAGAGATTGAATAAAAATCTTTGAGATGTGAAGATGCCAGTGTAGATGTGGGAAGGATAGAGTTTGTCTCCATGAAAACATTTTATGAACTAAAGCTTGAACGTGGTTTTGGATTTAAATATTTGGGTGATCTATTTGCAATCAGGATTGGCTTAACTGCTGTTGAGGGAGCGGGTTTCCACCTTCTGTTTTCTGAGCGCCCTTGCTTGTGATACTGGAAGAAGCTGCGAAGGGCTCTGACTCCTCACCAGCGGAGGCAGGAGGAGAACAGACAGCAAAAGGGAGAAGAAACAGAAAAACTGCCTGTGTGCCTCCAGACTCCTTTCCAGGTACAGTTTATTTAGTGTATTTTACTTCTGGCAGAGCATGGGGAATTGTTGAGTTACTGAAGGAGCGAAAGTCTTGCGAGGCCGGCGAGGTTTCTGTGCGGGCGAGGGTGGACACGAGTGTTGCTGAAGCTGCGGTTCGGGGTTTTCAAGCTGCGATGGTGCGAGGGCAGGGACAAAACCCCTCGCTGGATTATGCGCGGCTGATGTTTGTTCAGCAAAGGGCCGTGTTTTGCGAACAGCAGGCAAATGACTGCACGTCTGTCGTGCAAGGGCTTGCTGGAGGTCGGGGAGCAGATTCCTCCGGTGGTACCGAGCGGATGGGGGTGGGATGTGCCCCCTCTCGTGCCCACTCTCGCCCACGGGGGATCGCCGGGGGGCCCTTCGCTGCGGGGCGGTGGTGTGGCCGCCTCGCCTGGACTCCCCAGCCTGCGCTCCTCCCCTCGGCGTGGACGGGGACGGGGAGGAGCGGGGCTCCCGTGGTCACGCCGCGGCGGGGAGGACTAAAACATGGCAGGCAGCTCTGCACCGTGAGTGCACAGGCTTTTCCTTTGGGCTTTTCTGACTGTGGCCGGGGGGGGGGAACACTCAACTTCACGCTGGCTTTCCCTGGCAGTGCTGAACTGCCTGGTGTCCTTTGCCTGGTGGGACCAGTTGGCAGGAGCCCATCCCAGCGGTGCGGGAGGCCTGCAGCACCCGATAGCGCCTGGGGGTGCTCCGCAGCGGGGCGCGGGGGCAAGGCTGCACATGGCTGATGCTGATAAGCCATTGTTGCTGCAGCCCGAGGTGTGTGAGGAAGGAAGATACACGTGCACGGGGTGTTTGGTGGCTGTTATTTGGTACGGTGAGGGCAAACTCGGAGCATGCACCGGAGGCCTGGGGTTGCAGCAGGAGGAGGGGAAGGGAGTGATTTCACGGTGGGCAGGGAGCCCTGCAGTGTGTGGGAAGGAGCTGGCTTTTCTGGGGCTTCAGCTCCAAGCAGGGCACGGGCGGTTGCTCCGCGCATGTTTTCCAATTCCAAGTTTCCCGGCGCGCACGTTGCAATATTTGGCAAAGGTTGGCTTGTCCCCCAGCGCTGCTTTCAGAGGAGCAGCAGAGGCGCATCCTGTCCTGCATCCACAGGGATGCATCCCGTCCCGTGGCGAGGCTGGCTTCTGGTGCCAGGTTGCAGAGGGCACCTGCTTTCACACCTGGTACGAGTTCTCGAGGAGATAGCAATGTGAGAATGTCAAGGTGTAGTAAGTGCTGTGCTAGCTCCTGCCTGCGGATGCTGCATCTTGAGTAGAAGTGGCCACGCGTGTCGAGGTGTCCTCAAGTCACCTCTGTGCTCCGGCTGCCAGGGCCGGCTCCAGCTGGGACACACAGCCGCTGCGTGGTCACTGCCGGCAGTGAGAAGCAGGGATGCAGACCTGCGAGGGGAAGGGTTTGGGTAACTTTGGTCAAGTGCTGTGCCTGGGAGCGGGTAAAAGGCTTCAGCGGCAGGTTTGTCCAAGTGGCAGTGTCAGAATCAGACCTTGTCACGTATCTTTCTATCCTTCAGGCGATCTGTGCATCAGTCACTGTAGATTATTTAGTCATTAATCTACAGTCAGTTTATATCCACTGTAGGAAACCTTCCCTACCATCACACACGGTGTAAAGGTGGAGCGGGGGCCACGTGTACAGGCTGCCGAGCCGGGGGTTAGGGCACCGTGAGGCGAGCTGACCCTGTTCGCTCAGTCCCCAGGGCGGTGGTCAGGAGGATGCTCAGCAGGGGTTAGGAGGATGCTCGGCTTAGGCAGGAGCATCACCCCGTTACTGTGCATGGGCAGCAGTGGGAATGGAAAGCCCCCCTGGCAACGCTGGTGCTGGTGCTGCCTGCCTTGTGCCCCCCCGTGCCTGTCTCCTGCCGTCCTCGAACCCCAGGTATAACTTCACAAATGGCCTTTGCTCTTCACTGGTGATTTTGGGTCTTTGTCTCATTTTGCAACATCTAAAAAAAATTAACAACAGCAAAATGCAAAAGCCTTGATGTGCTTGAAGTGCTTAAAATGCCTAATTTTGATAACTCCCCATAGCACAAGCACAAGCTGGTGGAGATTAAAGTGAATTAGCGGAGCAGAGAGGCAGGACGGTGGGTACCAGCGTCACTGGGGAGAGCAGGTCGCTGAAGCAAGAGCGCAGGGTGATGCTCAGCGCCCCGCTTTGCCATCGCCCGACTCGGTCTCGCTGCTGCTCAGGCTCTTTGGGGCTGGTTTGGGCCGTTCCTCTGCCAGGCTGACTGCGGCAAGCAGCCGGCAGCGGATAAAGTAGAAAAAGACGTTCACGACATTAATGAAAGCTTTGACAAAAAGGAAGCGAGGGAAACTATTGTCTCCTCGGCTTTATTCTCATAATGTCTGCGTGTAATAAGTCTTTTGGTTATGCTTGTGGCTTCTGTGACAAAGCAGTGATTTAGGGGGCTGTCTTTACAGAGGCAGAGCTGCTCACATGGGCCAAAGTGCTGGTGAGTAATATTTTACCACAAATTGTTGTAACTGGAGCTTGACAACTGCAGTAGGAAGGAGGGTGGGGGTTTGCATTTGATTTATTAGAGGACTTACTGCAATTTGCAAGAGTGAGCTTTATGCTAGCGCAGCCACGAATTTGCAAATCCTGCAAGTAAAAGTCCATGTGAGTGAAACCAGGGAGGGGAAAACTCTGTGTTTTGTTGCCAGGATCCCCAGAGGTCGGCTGGATCGGCGGGAGGCACGCACGCATTGCAGCTGCAAACCGGCTTCTCGAACTGACGGCATCTTGGGATGCCCGGGAGCCTTTCCCACGCGTTGCCAGTGCGGTATGCCGGTGGGAACCAGGCGTCCTGTCTTTTGGTGTGGACATCAAGTATAAAATAATTCCTCTGGGCAGCAGTGCTTTCTCTCTCAGCCTTCAAACCAAGCCAGAAGTTAAAGGGATGTTTTCCTAAACCCGACCTGTGAAGCATCTTAAAGATGAGCTTAAAAGAGGGAGGGAGGAAGGCTGCTGCTTGGGCTTGCATCACTGTGAAAATTCAGGTCATGTTTACTACGGGCAGCTGGAAAATGATGATCTCAGATGCTAACAAGTAACATCTGAAGGGAAGCATTAAAACATTTGAGCTGTTTTGTAAGCACCTGCTTTACTTTTTTCCAAAACCAGTTTAGCTATTTTTAAAGATTCATTTGTCCCCTTAAGTACCTGATGTCAGCTTATCTAGCGTAAGTGAACAAGAGGTTGCCCTTCCTTTTATTTTCAAATGGAAAAATGGTTTTGTCTTTTTTTTTTTTAAAAGACCCCAAAACAACAAACAAACCCACTGTACAGCTTCCTTTCTGCTTCAGAAAGTATAGATACCTACAGTCTGACGGCTTTTTGTCCTTCTGCAAGCTGACCTTGTGTAATTTCCTTTATTTACATTTGGCTGGCACTGGCCTCATTGCCTACAAGAGTTTATACAACCACTTTTGAGAGGAATACCGAGGCTTGCAGAAGCGAGTTCTGCCCTGCGTTGTACTCTTATTTACTGGTACGAAGTAGATATACAATGCTACTGAATAAAAATAAGTATTCTTATCCTATTTGGTTCTGGCCTTAACGCCTTTGTACCAGAATAACAGAGGAGGTCGTGGGCAATTAATTCAAACCAGGTGGGAAAAATTACTCAGAATTGTTTCTGTGCTGGGAGACATCTGATAGTGTTACAGTTTTATGTGCTTTTATTTAGGTGAACAGTGTGCAGCCTTTGTAATGCTTTTTGTTTGTTTGTTTGTTTGTTTTTTGGGGGGGAGGGGGGGGTTGAGGAAGCTGTTGCAAATAATGTTTGTTCACTGCTGTAATTGAGCCAGAGTCAAATTTGGAGACAGATTAGCTTCCCAGGACTTTGGTATTTGCGTTAAGTCTGCACCACTTGCATGCATGATCACCTCTGTTCTAGGACTTTTGCAACCAGAATGAAAACAAATTGCACTTAATACGTATCAGTGGCATGATGATTCCTTCAACAAGTAGTTCATTTGCAAATCTAATACATGCATTGATATTTGGAATTAAGCAGCATGGCAGCATTACTCCTTGTAGGGTTTGGTGATGCTAGGAGTTATGGGCTAAGCAGGGAAGGGCATATCTCAGCTGGTGTAAAGAGAGATAAGGTTTGAAGGAGAGAAAATTGCCCTTTAGTGCGACTATTCTGCCGTTTAGTAGCTTGATTTCTGATACATGAGGCGCCTAGCCTGGCATGGAGAAAGTATTCTGCAATTCAGAGATGATAAAATAATTACATGATTGTGTGCTTCTTGAAGACACGAGGATAATGTTCCTAAGTGCCACCAATTCAGTTACCACTCAGAAGAAGAAAAGGCTCCTTCTAATCAGGCCTCCCCGGGTAAGGGTTGACAAGAGTACCCTTGGGGTCAGCACTAATCTACCAGCTTCCAAGCAACTCATTTAAAAGAACGTAGGATTGCCCAATTTGCAGGGTAACATGCTACTTCAGGCTGAGGAAGCGGCGTGTGACGGCCACGCTGCCAAGAGCCCTTCGGGGAAGGGAAGCAGTGGCCGGACCCTGCAACAACCCCGCATGGTGAAGACTGATCCAGCCTCATCCTAGGGATGGAGAAGAGGGAGAGGAAGAAAGTTTCTTCATTTTCTTTATTTAAAAAAAAAAAAAAAAAAGAAAAAAAAAAAGAAAAAGTTTATTGCAAAACTCAGTCTTTTAGAGTATTTCCAGAGTCCACTAGGTACATTACAAACAAATCAGTAAATCCTGCTTTGAACGCATTAAAGCCTGCTTCTGGGTCTTCTGCGCCCGCACACACACATACTCACTCGCTCCCCTGCTCATGCCGCGACACAGACAGGAAAAGAAACGTACTGTGAGGTCAGTGACAAACATATTATTTGATCCGTATTGGAAATTGTTGTAAAAAAAAAAAAAAATTAAATTACAGTAGAACCTCGCAAATCTGCAGAACAGGGAGCTTCCACACACACGCAAAACCTGGAGGCCTTATTCCACTTCCAAGCAGAGTTGTAATAGCAAAGTGCTGTAGTGAGGTCTCGTATCACAGACTTCAATAATTTTACAATTATAGTCTACAGAACATTTACCAAAATGCTTGAAGTATCATAAATTAACAATAAATAAAACGTACATCTTAATGCAACATCGTTATTTGTTCATTTACTCACTGATTCACAAAACTCTAGGTCTCTGTAAGGGGTCTTCCAGTCCTGGGTGCAACGCAGCGAGGTTCTGCTGGCCGTGATAAAGTGCTGAGGCAGAGGAAGGACGCGAGACCGCAGGTCTCGGGCAGTGAGGATGAGTTGCTCTAGCCACTTGGTTGCGAGAGTGCCTGGGTTTTTTTTTTTTTTTTTTTTTTGGACATCTAAGACAGAAAAAACAAATCAAGCACCTTCCCAAAAAGAGGTTTTGTTTTTTGTTGTTTTTTTTTTTTTTTTTACTTTTTTTTTGTTTGGTTTTTTTTTTCGTTTTTGTGTTTTTTAAGATTGTCCCACATTTCTATGGCTGGTAAAATACAGACAGGTCAGCATAGCAGTTAATGCATGATGCCACTTCCACTTAAATACACAGAAATGTTGGTTTGGTTTTTTCCCCAAACCAAAACAGACTTGTTTTATTTGTCCCCCTGAGTTGCCTAGAGGCGTTAAGATGCATATAGGTGGGGTAAGCAAGCTTGTGTCACTGTGAGTAGGAATCTCTCCCATTAAGACTAAATGGACAGCTAGTACGTTGTCTTTTATCATTTCCCTTCACGCCTTCAATGTACACAGGCTCCAGTTCATTTCTCACTGAAGTCAGCAGCAAAAAAAAAAAAGCCTCTCGCTGACTTTGGGGGAGCAGGGAGAGCCGGGAAGGGGGTACGGCTCAGACCAGCCGCCCCGTGCCCCCGCGGCTGGCAGATGCAGGGAGCAGACTGCGAGGGGCCGGGTAACGTGGGGGTTTCCACGTTCATTCGGTGATGTGGCAAAGATTTCCTTGCGCACCTGTAAGCGAAGGTTTCAGGTACATTAAGACATACTGGGCCGAATCCTCCCTGCGGGGTGGGCTGGTTACGGCAGCGGAGCTAGGTCCAGCGACACTAGCTGAGGCCTCACGGAAAGAGATGCTGGATCTGTAGGTTGGGTTGTTTTTTTTTTTTTTTTTCCTTTTTAAATAACAATTGGGTTACTTAAGACCTACCTATTAAAAACAGCTACACTCTATGCTGTAAGAGTAAGTTTCCCAACAATTTCACAAGCTAGCAATACAAGATAGGTATTGAAAAGATTGATGTAAAGACAGCTTTCCATTACACAAAAGATGATTTTTCCTCTCCAGTTATTTAAGCTAATCTCCTTTAACAATCTCAGAATAAATTAATAAATACTAGTTAAATTAGAAACAGTACATCAGATCTGACTATCAATAGAAAACAGTTCTAAGGATACCGATTGGGAGAAGAAAAATGATCTTGTGAAATATGTGCAGTAATAACTGGCCATAAAGACATACGGAGCCTCCGATTTCCCAGCATTTGTGACGTTCAAGTTAATTAGAAGAACATTAGCAATGGTTTAAGTCAGCTATCAAGCCTAGTGTCCTCCTCAAATCTAAAACGTAAGTCCATAGTCTTCCAGAAGAAGATTCAGTTGGCTACTGGTGGTGTACGAAATGCTCGTCTCCAGTTCATATCATCGGTTTCTTGTCTGCGTGGAATTTGCGGTAGGGGATGGGTGAGGACAGTCAGAGGCTGAGCTGCTTCTGCTGTTGCTGTTCTCAGTTTTTCTGGGATCAGTCGAACCTTTATCTATGCTTGTTATCAGGAAAGCAGGAGTGTGCATCACGTCTTCATGCTAGACAGAAGTTATTTTTATGTGGCTATCCGTATTTTCTATGGAGCTTTCCATTGTTGGTTAAAAAAGTTCTAATAATAAAAAAAAAGTTGTTGGTAGCAACTGTTCACATTTAAAATTTCACATTCCCTTTAGAATGTAGTTTTAAAACGTGGAGCAGAGCTGACGTTTTCCCCAGTCTTACGCCGAGTACATTAGATGGAGAAGGAACAGGTTTTTTTTATGCCACGCTGTCACAGCCTTTTCCTGAATTTTCTGCTTTTCCAATATCCATTTCAATAAAGTCATCTGGTAAGTCTGGTACAACCTCTGCCGCGCTCTCCTCTGCGTGCTGCTGCTGGCGGTGGCACAGCCCAGCCTTGCATGGTCTCACCAGGGACAGAAACACAGCACCCAGGACCATGCCAGCAGCACAGGAGTAAAAGGCTGAGCTGTAGTTCTGTGTCGTATCCACTAAGACACCTACAGAAAAAACACATTTACAGCAGTTAGCCACAACAGACTCCCCCTCTCCCTTGCCCATCCATCCCTCTTATAGGATTTTTAATCCTGGTAGCACTGCGTCATTTTATTTGCAATCAAAAGATACTCAATGGCAAACAGATGCTACCTTAAAAAAATAAAAACATTGTGTTCAGGGGTACGTAGTGTCATCTTCAGGCAAGTCAGAAGCCTTTGGGCACTGCAGGGACGCTAAGCCTGAGATGCGTCAGGCATCTCTTTATTACGATAGAGACTTCACCTTTCTGCAGGGTATGGCAGAAACACATGCACAGTGAAAGCGATTCGTTTCTGCCATTCGCTAGAGGCTGAAGTGATGCCAGTTTTAGGTTTCTAACAGGAGCAGGGTAGCACTGCAGTATTTTCCTTCACTCCGAGGTTCCTCAGTGGAGACTGCCTCATCCGTGGGACTCTGCAGAGCTGCATTGCAGCAGTCTTATGGCTCCGAGAGCATCCTAATACTAGTTGCAGGGCTTGTAGGATAGTACTATGATTAGTACTGCCAGAACACTTTCTAGACAGAGATCAGCACCAACAGCTGTCAAACATACCAAAAAAACCATTAAGATGAAAGTTTTAGAGTTACCTGCAAGGGGTGGTCCAGCCAACCCAGCTAAGCTTTGAATGAAGACATAGACTCCAGCTGCAGAAGACATCTTTGCGATGCCAACCACGTCGTCTTCTGCCAGGAGGGGAATATGCGTGCCCGCTACCGTTCCGAGCATGAACCCAAAAAATATGCTACATGTCATCAAGCCCCAGAATTCAGAGGCAAAAGGGAAGGCAAACAACGCTACAGACAGCAGAACAACACAGATGAGTTCGATGTAGATCTTGCGGATAGGCTTTTTGTTGAGAACCCAGCCAGCTGAAATTCTTCCAAAGACCTCTGCGATCGCCATGGCCGACAGTATGTATGCAGAGTGGTCTTTGCTGATGCCAAGGCTGAGGCTCAGGGGAATGATGTAGAGGGAGGGAGCGAAGAAGCCCAGGGTAGCGAACAGGCCAAAGAATGCATAACAGATAAAGCTATAGTCTCTCATCACAGAGAAGTCCAGTAGTTTGGTTTTTGGTTCTGGAGGGGTGCTGTTATTTTCAACAAGTATCTGTACGTGTTCCTTTGGTTCTTCACTTTTCGGCTCTGCTTTGGTGTTTCCAGGCACATTGCTGGGTGAGGTAGTTATTTCTACTCCTGAGTCTATGGACTCTATTGAGGTGCGTGTTTGCTCGTTTTCAAGCATGTACTTTGTCTCCGTGGGCTCTTCTGGAGGCTGCGCTTTCACTTCTTCTTGCTCCTTGATGATAATGGGTCGCAGCAGTGATCCGCAGATGATGATGCTTAGCTGTAGCACCCCAACAGAAAGGAGGCTGTATCTCCAGCCAATCTGCTCCTTCAAAGCAGTAATTGCTGAGGGAAGAGGGCAGAAGAAGAAAGTATAACTAGACAAGCCTGTAGTAACACCAAGGAGCTATTTGAATTTACAGCTAGGGAAGTAACTGGAGCATCATCACTGGAGGGTCCCAAGCACCTCAACTCTCGCAGAGGCTGAGCAGGGGTCCCCCTGGTGCCACCCAGGGGTCTGGCACCCACGTTCCTCCCATCAGCTGCAGCAGACAAGAGCTAGAAGTTGCATTTACCATCTGGCTAGCAGAAGCTACCCTCTAGGTAGCCGCTTTTGAGGTCCCAGCGAGTTTGGGATGTGCGAGGACGAAGGTGTTATTTTTAGTGAGCGAGAGCAAACTCAACATTCAAGTTTCCTCTCTCAGCTGACCCCACCCTGAAACCAGCTACTAGAGGAAGTCTCTTAGCTCTACTCAAAGGTGCCTGTCACTGCTTAATTACAAGCCTTCGTGTGCAATCAAAGCAGCTTTGCAACGGGTATTAGCTGAAAGCAAGCGTGCACAGCAGAAGAGCACCTGGACTGCAGAGGACAGGCGGTGACAGGGCAGTGACAGGGATGCGCTGCCTGGGGACAGGTCCCCAAAAGGCTGGAGCAGGTCGGCAGCCCGTGCTAAGCACAAGCCCACTAACCTTTAGGAGCAGTTATGTGTACTGCGTGTGTTTTAAATAGCTGAAGTTTCTCAGTCTTATTTTTAGCCTGCTAGATCTATATAGGGAACCCGGCAGGCTGCGTATCAGTGAGGCACGTCCTGCTCCGGCAGATCATGCTGGGGAGGGGTCAGGATTGTCAGACCAGTCTCTGGGATTACTTGTAACCCTGCCTGCAGGGCACGAGTGCCACGGGCATGTGAGCAACCACCTGTGAGCTTTAGCAGCTCACAGGAAGGTCCACGAGCACCAGCTTGGTATGGATGGCCTTTGCCTCCCATTTGCTTGGGAAAAGGATTGGAGCAGCGTTGTGCTTTAGGCGTGCACGTATGAACTCACAGCGTTCGGGCACTGTACCTGGTGCAAAGGAGAAGACAGCGAAACATTCCCCTGTAGATGCCACTGCTGTGACCAGTGAACGTCTTTTGTCAAAATACTGTGATAAAATGGTGACAGTCGGGAGGAAAGAGAGGCAGTATCCAAGGCCTGTGAATAAATGCCAAAAATTGCCATAACAACAAGTAAGGGAGGGGGAAACACCGATGCAAGAACACGTTAAGTCAGCTTTCCCGGTGGTGAGATTACAGTATCATTTCGGCCAACTCAGCAAGTCACCCTGGAAGAAAATCATTGGGGAAACCAGAATGTTATTTTTTTTTAATTGGAGGGCGAAAAGAAAAAAAAAACAAACAAAAAAAACCAAAAGAAGAAACCCGACCTCCCAAACCTGCTAGACAATGCCTTCTGTTCCCCAGCAGCCAGTGGGGTCCACTGTCAGGACCTCATCTGCTCAAAGAGTTTGAGCCTGCAGCAATTGCTCCCCTAAGCAAGGCAAGCTCCTGGCCACAGACATGAGCAGGACACCCAGGCCAGATTGGAGAGGAGGGAAAAGTAACAGGAAAAAGAAAAAAAGGAAAAAAAAAAAAAAAAAAAAGAGATAGAGGGAGAGGTTAGAGGATTTGACCCCATGAACAGCTTTCATCTCCCCAGCGATCCCAGTCAATCAGAAGCAACCAGTACAGCTGCACTAGCACAGTGGTCTGTGGGATCAAGTCCCAAGGTGGTCCCACGGGTGACACAGGGCAGAAAGCCAAGCCTTGAGCCCAGGTCATCACCTCTACCAGGAGGGTGAGGTCAGCTCAGAAGGGGCAGCAGCATTTCTCAAGCACTCCCACTGTTGTGGGGAATAAAACCCCCATGGCCAGAGCCACGCTTGTGGGAAGCCGCAGGAGCGAGCGAAGCATTTGGTGGGTACGGGAATAGGACGACTCACCAGAGATGACGCC
The DNA here is from genome assembly GCF_018139145.2 of Gymnogyps californianus. Classification (NCBI taxonomy): domain Eukaryota; kingdom Metazoa; phylum Chordata; class Aves; order Accipitriformes; family Cathartidae; genus Gymnogyps; species Gymnogyps californianus. Next base: position 2,992,189 of record NC_059489.1, on the reverse strand, counting down.
GATGGTGACATACATATCCACAACAGTGCGGGCGAAGGAGGCAGTGACCATGCCGGTGCTGATCAGCACCCCTCCGGCCATCACCACAAAGCGGTGACCGAAGCGATTGCTGAGGACCGTTGACAGAGGAGCTGGATGGGCAGGAGAGGAAGAGAGCCGTGGTCAACACCCAAGTCAGCAACTTCACCAGCTACCATCTCCTTCAGAGGCTCTTCTCATACCCCTGCCCAGGTCCCCGTGACATGCCACCTCCCCTGCCAGTTGGCCTCACACAGCAGAGCATCACCCTGGAGCCATCCTTGGAGCACTGCACAGCTCACGGCATTTAGGATGCGCTAAAGAAATCATCAGAAGAGACTAAGACGGGTGCGTGGCAGCCTGGGACAAACCTGCAGCAACATCTACAGACACCAGTGGATTTCAGTGAGGCTCAAGTTTTATTTCTAATCCTTTTCACTACAGAGTTAGGTTTCAAAACTCTTGTTTTCACCCCTGGCTGATGAGAGCTGAACGGCCAGGCCAGGCTCAGCGACACAGACCACGTCCCTGTACCACGCAGAAGTCACAGGTACCAGGTTTTGTATGCTGAGTCAGCACTACGACTGCCCCTTGCACTCACGCTGAACGTCTGCTACTCTTACCTGTGAAGGTCTGTACAAACACACATATGGATATTATCCAGGATATCCTGCTGTTGGTTTCATCAAAGCTTTCCATCAGGTCATTAAAGAAGACACCAAACGATTTTATAATGCCGTACGTTAGAGCTTCCACAAAGAAGAAAGCAAAAGCAATTGTCCAACCCCATCCTCCGTCAGGCACTTTAGTATAAACATTTGGAGAGGTGCACGGCATTTTTACAGCTTTGACAGTCATTTTTGATCTGGAAGAGAGGCGAGAAAGAGCCAGGCATCAGTTTAAGATCAATTTTGCTGAAAGAGGCAGGGCCTAGCAGCTGTAACATCCCTAAGGCACCACTAGCTTGTCCCTGTGCTGCCGAGGGATTAAATGCAGGAGTTAGGCTGAAGTTTCTGCCTTTGTCACCCCATGGGGCTCGTTTCTGCTGGTGCCCTTTGAGCCCAGGACCAGAAACTCTCCGCTCAGCACCCAGGCGAGCTGTTCCCATCAGCAAAACCCAGCGCCCGGCAGCTGTCATCCCTATTACAGTGTGTGGGGGTGGATGGATGCAGTTCATGAAAGATCCACCGCGGGACCCAGCACGGGCCGGTGGAGCCTCAGGAACTCCCCAGGAGCACCCATCCTCCCCGCTGCACCCTCCTGCCTGGCCCAGGGTGGCCAGTGATGCCTCAGTACCACCTATTTGCTGCGGGGTCGGTCAACGATACAACCCACCATCGCACCCTGCAGTGTCCGAAACCCATCCAGCAGCCGCTGGCACTCGGGGTGACGGTAACTCCTCGGGAGCCTGCCTGATCCCCAAAATGGCTGCGCCAGGGCTGCCAAGCCCCGGCTGCCCACAACACTGTGGCCTGGCAACAGGGGGTGGGTCACCCCTGCTGCCACCAGCTCCCCATGCTGTCCCCTGAAGTTCTTGGGGTCACCGCCACCCCCCAGGGCAGGAGAAGGCTGAAGCCCTAAGGGCTGCTGGAGGGAATCACCCCGTAAGGCACAGGGGGGGCAGGGGGGGTGTCTCTTCAGCCCTGCTCCGTGTCACCCCGGGGGGCTGTGGATTCGCAGGGGCAGTTTTTGTCCTGCACGGGGCTCCTCACCAAACCCGAGCACCGCCACACCTGCGCAGGGGGGACAGTCCCGGCTCGAGTCCCAGTGCTGGCTCTCAGCAGCCACCCCGGGAGGGGACCGTGAGGTGGCCGTGGGCAGCCGCCCCGGGCGCTGCTGGCCCCCCGCCCCGTGGGCTGCCTCCGGCCCCACACCCGCCGTGTCCCGGGCACAGCGTGAACCTGCGGCTCTTGCGGGCGGCGCGTTTCCTCCCTGCGCCGCCGTCCCCAGCAGCCACCAGGCATTTCCCTCCTCCATTTTATACTCCAGATCATCGGCACGACTTTCTCGGCAGAGGAAGCCAGAGCGGCTCCGGCAACGCTTCCCCATCCCACTGGGGAACTTCTGACGGAGGACCAGGCGAGTGCGTGCGCGTTGCCGGTCAGACCAGCACCCACCGGAGACCCATGAGCAGCCCCACGGGAGCCTGGCTGGGGTGGGTGATGCAGGGGCCCACGCAAGGGGTCCCCTGAGTGGGGCAGGGGAGTCTCAGCATCCCGCTGACCCCTCTGCGGTGCTGCGTGGTGGGTAAAGGCTGGTGCACAGCTCCCTTGGGGGCTTTTCCGCCGAGGGATGGAGCGAGGCGTGGGCTCCAGCATCCCTCTGGTGCTGCCTGCGCCCAGGCTCTGCTGCAGCTCGGGCCAGGCGAGGGGCACAGGCAGGACCACTGCCGTGTGCCCAGGCAGGAGTTGAGCCTCTGCCCAAAGTTTGTGGGAAGTGCCTGGATACCCCTACCCGAGCGAGGCAACGGGGCTGCAATGAATTCCTGTGTCACTGCACAAGGAGTGGGGGGAGATTAGATTAGAAGGAAGCACGCTATTTAGAAGCAGGAAAAAAAAAAACCCAACAAAAAACCACAAACCTTGGCGTACATTATGTACATTTAAAAATTAAAAAGAAATTATGATCAGGGAAAAAAAAAAAAAGAATTAAAATGCCAGAGCTCAGGGGCCCGGCGTGCCCCCCCCCGCCTTCCCTGCATCACTTTCCGAACGTTTCAGACCTGATTTCTGCATCGCCACCGCCGCACCGGCTCCTCGGCGGGCGCCGGGGCCGCCAGCTAAAAATAAAGGGATGCGGAAAAAGGGAGGGTGGGGGGAAGCAAAAAGGCACGAAAAATAAAAAAATAATTAAAAAAAAAAAAAAAGCCAAACAAAGCCCCCCCCTCCCCTCCTCCTCCCCCGGAGTCCCCGGGCGGGAGCCCACTCACCGGGCGGCGCTGAGTGCTGCAGCGGGGCTAGGGGCTGCCCATGGCCGGGCGACCCTCGGCGGCAGCGGCGGCGGGGCGGCGAGAGCAGGAGGAGGCGGCCCCGCTGCCCGCCGGCCTCCGGCCGCTGCTGCTCCCGCTGCCCGCGGCGGCGGCTGCTCTGCGCTCGCTCCCAGCCCTTATATACCGGCTGGAGCCGGTCTCCGCCGGCGGCTCCGCAGCGCCATGTGCGCGCCGGGCCCGGCTCGCCCCAGCGGCGGCGCCGGCACCGCGTGTGCGGCGGAGGGGCGGTGCTGGCGGCGGGGGAGCGCGGCCCCCCCCCCCCCCCCCCCCCAAACCACCACCACCACCACCACCCCGGCCCCGCTGCCAGCCCCCCCGGGCCGGCACCTGCCGGAGCGGTCTGGGCTGCCCCCCCTCCCCGCCCCCGGCCGCGCTGCAGCCCCGCGGGGGGCGGCCGGGGCTGGAGCGGCGCCGGGCGCGGCAGGTCTCCGCCGGTTCGGCCGAGCCGGAGCCGCGGCCGCGCTGCGGGGAGGGCGCCGCTGCCCGGGGGTCGCCGGGGGGGGGGGGGGGGCGCAGAGTAGCGGCGGCAAAAACTCTGCCGGTGCAAAGGGCGGGGGGGGGGGGTGGTGTGTGTGCGCCTCCGTTGCCCCCCGTGCTGCCGGGGCTGCCGTCGGTGAGTGGCAGTGGGAACGGGTTTGGGTTCCCCCCACCATGGCGGGGGCTCTCGGAGCCCGCTCCGGTTTGGTGCCGAAGTTTTGAGCCCTTTGTTTGCGGAAAAGGCCTCGATCCCCTTATGGGAAAGGGATGAGACAAGGGATGCAAGTTGGGGGGCGAGCAGAGGGTATCCCCGCACGCTTCAGGCCCTTTGGGCAGTGTGGCCGGGATCGGGCTGCCTGCCGCTCTCCTTGCCCCGCAGCAGCGGGATGCAATGCCGGGAGCATCCCGGGTTTGGGCTCACAGCGGAGCAGGCAGCCGCCGTCCCGTTTGCCGTGCGAGGCGCTGGGGACGGGACGGGAGCAGCTGGGACGGGGCCGAGCACACGCCGAAGCCCTGCGCGCCGTTTCTGAGGACGCCAGCGTGCGCTCATCCCCTCCATGCTCCAGCATTGCGGGCAGCGCGTGTTGCATTTTTAGGGGAAAACATCTCCTTTATGTAGGGAACTTAAAAAGTAGCGATTTGTGAGTCAAACTGGAAGCAGGCAAGACCGACTCACCACCTATATGGATGGGGGAGGAAGGGCGCGGGGTGTGTGGGGGGGTCAGACATCTGGCATGGAGAGCACAGGGCAGGGGTCCTTCCTGTACTCAGCAGTCCCCGGCAAAGGGGGATGGAGCTAAAGCGATGGGCGCTTTAGGGTTTCCCCTAAATTTCCCTGAAATCAGTAAAAAAGAGGAAAAAACTGACAGCGCTGCGTTTTCCGTCTCGCTGTGCCACAGCCACCACTACCGCTTTGTCCCAGTGCTGGCCTTGATGCGCTGGATGTGGATGGGCGCTGCTGGGGAGGTTTTGGAGTCTTGCACCATTCCTCGGGGCTCGTGGGCGAGTGACTTTTGCCCGCAGGTAATAGCAGGGCGCTCAGAGTGGGGCGGTGACCGGATCCCTCCTCGCTTGCCCTCCCGCGCTGGCCCGGGACCCCACCACAGTTTGCTGGGTTAAAGTGGAACCTGGCGATTCCGGTTCGTACCCCTGGAAGAACTACCCAGGTTAAAATGTTCCTTCAGCGCCTCACCCATCAGCAAGGGCTGCTGCGTTTGATTTGGCAGGAGTCCCTTCTCTTGGTCTTTTTTTTTTTTGTGTCACAATGGGAGTTGCTAGTGGGGCGGCGCACGTAAGGGTAGCAGGCAGTGGGGGCAAAATTCTGCAGACTTCTCGCAAATGAGGCAAATTAGCTATTGCTTTCGCTCGGTAACTTCGAGAAAGCTGCCGCTGATTTCTCATGGCAATGCTGGTCCAACGGCCACTGCCTCCAGCAAGCAGCTGATGCTCTTGTCCTCGCAGGGAGGTTTCGGCAGCTTCACCCCTCGCAGTCCCATCCTAAACAAGCTAAAATCCAGGCGCTCGGCTGTGGGGAGCGATGGGGACTGCGCCTTGTGTGTCCTTGGGGAGCCTCGTATCGCCCCGTCCTGCAGGAAACCCCTTCCTCCAAGGGGTTATGCCTTGCAGGGGTACGGATAAAGGGCGACCACCTCCTCTGGCCTCAAAGAGCCGATACCCCGTTACACAAGCTTTTCCTTGAGAATGGGTCGCCCTCCCTGAGCTGTAATTCTTCCTGGCAGCGACAGTGCAAGTGGTTATGGGACAACAAAAGAGGTTTGTGCCTCCAGGGGAGAAATAAGAATGCAAATATCTTTGGCATGAAAAAACAAAGGCGATTTACTCCTTGGTATTTCTTGTCAGTGCTTTGCATCTGTCTCTGCTTCACCTTCTCATTCCTTTCCTTTGGGCTTTCCAAGTGCAGTCAGGCTTTGGGGAGCGATGGGGGCTGGAGGGGCCCCGTGGGAGGGACGGGGCTGACGGCTGGTGGCTGCAGCCTCTCCAGCCCAGGGCTTCGCAGCTCTGCTGTGAAATGCTTTTTCCCCCATGTTGTTGGCCCACTTTGGGGGGATTTCCCCTGCTCCAGCCTGGCCTCAGAGAGGGCTTGGCCGTGTCTTGCCGGGACGCTTTGCCCCGGCACATCCAGCGCGGGTCTGTCCCGTGCCTGGCAGCAGCTTGCACCAGGATGTGCTTCTCCATCTTCCTGGGGACTTCTGCACCGCTCCCAGCCCAAGTGCGTGGCCGGTGTTTGAGGGCTCTGTAAACCATAGCGAAGCAGAGCAAGCATCCCGTCAGTGGGCATAAATCAGCCGGGAGCTGGAAAACAGGGCGGGCTGCAAACAGAAAGGGAGCGCGGGCCCCTGCTTTCTGTCGCCGGATGGGTCAGGGACTTCCAGTTCATTTATTTTGCTGGGGTTCGCCCAGCCCTGCTCGGCATGTGTAATGTTTTCTCTGAAAGACCTAGCAGTTAGATGGGTGAAAAACATTCTCCTGTCTCAGGAGCTGGCAGAAATCCTAGCAAATCTGCAGAAGTATGTTTTTGTCGGTGCTGCTTATTCTGTTAGGGGAACTAGTATAAACTATTCCAGTAGAAAACCTTTTCCTGGAATAAAGTCTTGACTCTGTTCAGAGCATTGTCAGGACGGTTGTACCGGGAACGGAGCTTTGCTGGTAAACATGCCGAGACCAAGGAGGCCTAACGGGGCAGACACAGAGCTTGTGCCCCCTCTGCCCCATGGACGAACCCCTCACAAGGCACCTGCGGCCCTTTGCTGTGCTCAAATAAAATCTGTGCATGGTTAATTTGGAAACAAAACGTGGATTTTTTTTCTCGCCCCTGAAAGCCTGGCTGTCCCTGCCGGGATGTGCCACCATCCATCCCCTCCAGGCTGCGGCTGGGCATCCCCCGGTGGGGTCGGGGTCAGCGCCGTGAGCCACGCCATGGGGGCACGTCCCCGTCCTGCGTCACTCGGCAGCCGTGGGGTCAGCACGCAGCTTGAGCGATCGCTTTTGCTTGCTTGCCTCTGTTTCCCTGACCCCGGCTGGCACGAAGGGCGATGCTGGGAGCCCCCGGGGTGGTCCTGGGATAACAGCGGGTACCCGCTCCGGCTTGAATTTCTCATCCCCCGCTGCGTTCTTATCTCCCCGCTCCTCGCAGCCGGGATGGGGATGCCTGCTGGGGCTTTCGGCAGGAGAGCAGGGCCGTCGGAGATCAGAGCTGTGACGCCCCGGGTGGGGTGCGAGCCCCGGGTGGTGGCGGGGGACGGCTCGGCGCAGCTGGCACAGCCGGGCGTGCTTCAAAGGGCGGCAGGTTTTTCTGGGCTCCGGCTGCTGCTTTGCTCTCCAGGCAGGCGTGAAAATGTGAAAGAATGTGAAAAATGTGAAAATGATCGTGCTGGCCCCAAGATTTGTAAACTTCTGGTTAATGTGTAATAAATACATGACAGATACTCCCAGCGCTGGGCGGGTGACTGCGGTGGCTCAGTGGTGGTACAGCCGGCGGTGGCATCCCCGAGCCGAGGAAGCATCTCCCCTCCCCTGCCCTGGAGCCAGCCCCAGGGTGTCCCGAGCAGCACTGGTTGGAGAAGCTTTGGGGCTTTTCTAAACTGGTTGATCTGGTTTTGACTTATCCCTCGTCTTCCTGTGAACCGCCTTGTCTGGCTTGCAAAAATGCACTTTATTTTATTCGTTTAATTCTTCCCTGGTCGAAGGTGCGTGCTGTGAAGCCCACGTGCACAGCGTCCAGGCTGAGCGACACCGGCGCTCGCAGCCCAGTGCCGTGTGGTGAGGAGCGCGGTGCCGGTGCCGGTTATCCGGAGGCCTTGGTTCCTGGGTGTGATTTTGCCCAGGTAGCTCATCGAGCTGTAACCACCGGTGCAGTATTTCCTGCTTGGCACGAAGTGAGGTGCTGCAACAACCATGTTTCCACCATAGTCAGCCTGGGGGAATCACTTATTTTTTTTGCAAAAGTAGCTAAAAGATGGTCCTTCAGCTCTGCACGGGTCCGGCTGTAGCAAAGCTATAGGGGAACAGAGATGCTGCTGAAGCGCAGGTCCTGGCGCGGTGGCGAGCAGGGACCGGGGCTCGTCCCAGGGAGGCTCCCCACAACTGCCCTGGCACCGCCGGAGGACGTGCGCCGTCTGCCGCGGGGCAGAGCTGGCACAGCCCGGACTCGCCCAGGAATTCGAGGTGAAAAGGGTCGGAGAGGCGCCTCTGCCAAGGAGCTCGGAGGAGAGCACGCTGGGGTTGATGCCAAGGGCCGGCCTCACGCTCTGCTGGGGTTTGGACATGCTGCGGACGAGGATGGTTCTGCAGGAGCCCGGCAAGAGCTGTGCCGGCATGTCCCACCTTCCACGGGCCGTGTTCCACCTCTCCTTCAAATGACCTCTGAGCATCAGAGATCAAGAAGTTTCGTCTGACGCTAATGCATAAATTTCAGCCCTGGATGACTTTCCTCTGCAATTTAGAGAGAAGAGAGTGTCCTTTGAAAACGGTTTTGATTGTTTTTGTTAGCCATGTCATCCTGGCGTCCCTCCCCAAAGTAAATGGAAAGGACAGAGGTTTGTGGGCGAACGTGGGTTTGGCTCCCTTGGGTTTTGCTCGTTTTTTCTGGGTGGCTGCAGGTGCCGATGGGGGGGTCCCCAGTGCACGTTGCATGGTCCAGGGCCACCCCGCAGGGATGGGATGGGGTCCGACGTGGTGCTGCATGGAGGATGCTTGGAGAGGCTGGGGCTCGGCGCAGGGACTATGCTCAGCCTGGCGAAGGGGCCCTGGAGCTGCTGGATGCCGGCGAAGGGGCCGGATGGTAGGATTACGTGGTGTGGCGTTCTGGAAAGGGTGAGCACCACTTGCCTGAGGCACGGCTCAGCTGGGATGGTTACGTGGGGCTCAGCTGAACTTTATCCCTTTATTTTTCCCCCAAAACCAATTCCAGTGCTGGGTGATCTCCTGCTCCATCCCCCCTGCGGAGAGCCCCGGCCAGAGGGCTGAGATGGGGCTGAGGTCACCCTTGGCCATGGCCAGGTTAATCCATGCTGTTCCTGTGAAGCTCAAGTCCATGCTTTCCTCGGTCCAACTGGGCTCAGCCCCTGCACGGGGATGTTGGACTGAAACAGGGCTGCTCCTTTCAAGCCCCCTTCCCCAAAGAAACCCTCAGAGCTTTCTAAACAAATTGCAAAGGGAATTTTTTACGGGAAAATAAAGGCGACTTAGCCGCCATCAAACATGTCCAGATACCTGATCTCGATTCTTCTTGCTGTTTGGCAGTTCAGGGCATGAGGGGTGAGCTGTGGGTTTGCAGTTAGGGTGCAGAACGGGAGCTGGGCTCATGCGCTTTGTTCGGGCAGGGCTGTGCAGCCTCTCCGCAGCTCAGCCCCCTCCCGCGGCTCAGCCCACCGACCCACCGCATCCTGCCCCCGTTCGAGGCCCTCGGATGGAAGTTTATAAATTGACGCTCTGGGCTGTGAATTATGAATGGAGTCACATCCCTGATCACGGCAGCGCTACGCCGACAGTCCTGAAGCTGCTCATCTGAGCGACAGCCCAAAGCTTTTAAGATGTGAACAGCGAAACCTGGGAATAATTTGCTTTGCCAGCTACAAACGTCTTGGCCTACAGATGGGGCTCATCGTATTCCCTCTCCTGTCTCCTCCTGTCGCCTTCACCTCTTTTGTTTTCCAGTATTCTCTTCTCGCCTCGCCCTCTTGGTTTATCTTCATGGATATTGTCCTGCTCGGCCGTGTTGACCATCCTGTGGGAGCTGTGTCCTGCATGGCGCATTCCTTCCCCAAGGTTGCTGGTACCAACTGGGGACGTCTACCGCAGCGCTGGTCCCAGCTGGGTCCCACTGGTCCCCTGCCGTCCCCACCCGGGCGCAGGTCCCTGCGCTGTCCCCGCAGCCAGCGCAGAGCTCCTCACGCAGGGCTCAGCGGGCTTTTGGCAAATCTCTGCAGCTTCATCTCACGTTGGCCATAACTTTGTGCTCAAGACGTTGTGTTTCATGGCTGCGTCTCCACCATCGATCTTCGAGGTGTTTGTCCTTGAACCTCTCTACCACTGGAGGCCGAATCCTGCCCTAAGCAGATGTATGAACCCCCGGATTTCAAGCGCTGTGCTTAATCCTGTAAGCCCAGGTGTTTCTGGGTTTTATTGCCTTCTGGGTTTGCCTGGATTTCTGCATTCTTGCCTCTGGGAGCGGCTCCCTCCCAGTGCCTGATGGCTGGCAGCGGGGCTGCTGCCTGCAGGGCTGCGCTGCCTGCTCTGACCCGCCGGCAGGAGTGGGGCAGCGTGAGCGGAACTAAATTTAAAAAATGAGCTTTAGAATCTTGTCAGTTGTTACAAATGAAGGCAAGGCCCTGCGCGTTCCCCCTCCTCCAAGTGCTGTGCAACCTGCAGTGCTCGGGCAGAGGGCGAGAGCCCTTGGCAAGCTGGGAGGGAGCAGAGCTGCTCCCCGGGAATGACAGCACCGCGGGAAACCATCCCAGCCTGAGCGATGGATGCGGGAAAGGGGCGCTCGTTGTTTCCAGTCCTTTCCAGCTGAGCCATCCTGAGTCAGGCAGCAAAAAATACAACTTCAAAGGCAAAGTCTCGGTGTCTGGATAAGGCATTCTGCCCCGGGCTGGGATGCAGGAGGGCTCCGGCAGGTCCTGATTGCGTCTTGTTTCTCTTGCACAGGGGATGCTGTAGCCATGCAAGGTGAAGGACGGACCGACAGTCGCTGGCAGAGCCACGGCAGTTGTTTATCCGCCTGAAGCAAGGGAGGCCAGCGCTTCGGCGAGCTGAGGAGCGTGGTCTGCAGGGAAAGAGCCATTTGTCGGCCGCGAACATCCCCTCGGCTGCGGTGAGGGGAGAGGAGCTGCTGCCGCAGATCGAGCATGCTTCTGAAGGGAAAAATACTGCTTTGGTTTGGTGTCTAATTAGATATTTACTAGGAAGGAAGGAAAGTTAAAAATAGGGTGACAGTGACTTCAAAGGGTGTTTTTGACTTCTAAGAATAACACCTTTGCTGGTGCCAATTTCAGGAGTATCGGCTGTGCCTGGGTGTGAAAGACGGAGGAGAAGTTGCAGCTCGGTCGATAGCCAAGGGAGCACACCCGGACCTCCCGGCCCCCGGCCCGGCCCTGCGGAGCAGCTAAGGAGGGGACGTTTGCATCGCTGCGAGGGCCCGTGGAGAGCTCAACTGCATCCGCAGGGACACAGCGGAGGGAGTTTGGGGAAGACGAAGCCGCCAGTGCCCCAGCGTGGGTGGGAGGGGATGAGTGGCACCACGGGGACCCCCTCCCCGCGGGTGGTGCTGGGGCTCGCCGCGGTGCTGGTGGGGCTCTCGGCTCCCCGAGCAGCGTATGGGCAGCCCAACTTCATCGTCATCCTGGCAGATGATGTGGGCTGGGGGGATCTTGGGGCCAACTGGGCAGAGACGAAGGAGACCCCGCATTTGGATGAGTTGGCGGCCCAAGGGATGAGGTAACGTCTGTCCCCCCCCCGGGCCCTCTCCAAGCATCCCTGGTTACTCTGTCCCACAGCAACGGAGAATTTGCTCCCGTGGGACTAGCAGGCAAAGGGATTTTGTTGACGTGGTTTTGGGTGCACGGGGAGGGCGGCCAGAGCCTGCTACCTCAGGGTGCAGATCCATCCATCGCTGCTGGGACCTGCGAGCTTCATCCCCTGCTCCAGACCCTCATCCCTGGGGCAGAAGGGGACGTGTGCAGGGGAGCAGGGAGGGACGGGGCAGCGTTAGACCATGCAGGGGCTTGCGAGCGAAGGGTCCTTTCATTTTCTAGGTTCGTGGATTTCCACTCGGCTGCATCCACTTGCTCCCCATCCCGCGCCTCTCTGCTCACGGGGCGCCTTGGCGCACGCAACGGGGTGACCCACAACTTCGCCATCACGTCGGTTGGTGGCCTCCCCCTGAATGAGACCACCCTGGCCGAGGTCCTGCAGGAGGCTGGGTACAGCACGGGGGCTATAGGTAATGCCCGCCGTGCCCAGGGCGCGTCCGGGGCGGGGAGATGGCGGTGGGGATGATGAAGATGCCCATGTCCGTCCCTCGCGGAGGAGGTACTGCAGGTAGTTAGGTGAAACGCTGGCAATTAAAGGAAAGTCTAAAGGATCACATGGGGGAGAGATTTTGCATATCCCCCTTGGATTTTGCAATCCCAAGCTTAAAAATCTTCATTTTCAAACATACGATATTGCCTGAAATTCAGGCCCACCCCAGTTCTCCATTTAAGCTCTAATTGCTTCACCTCACAAGGAATGCGCCGGGTTTTCCTTAGCAAACATGACTGTGCACAGCAGCTCTGCCATCCAGCATCCCACGCCGGCGTGATGCTACCAGTGCCGGTCGGGACGGTGAGTGCTGCTGGCCCTGTGGCTTTGGGCACCCTCCTGTCGCTGTGGGTGCCCCTGGCCTGCGCCAGCCCCAGCTGGTAGCGAGCCCTTTGCACCTGCAGCTCCTGTTGCTTGCGCACGTTGCGCTGGCAGAAAAGCCCTTGGTTTCTCCTTTCCCCCGTAGTTTTTGCAGTTCTCCCTCTTGGATCGGCGCGTTCAGTGGGAGCAAGCACTTGCCGGAGGTCAGAGGTTGAAGCTGGTTGGTTGGGAGGGGTTAGAAAGTCGTCTCCTCTGAAGGCAAATGCATGAAAGAGGCTTCTAAGGCTGGAAGCAGTCGATGTGCACAGGCACAAGATACCTTATGGACTTTTTCTGAGTTTCTGCAAAAAAAAAAAAGGCATTCTGGAAATGTGGCCAGCACAAACAAGTAGCCTTTCTTGTTGCTAGATTAAAGCCCCCAGCGCTACAGGCACCTCGTGGCTGATGGCTGGCAGCGGCCGTAGCTGTGTTAACCTCTGAAATAATGTTCTGTGGCTTCCACACAGGCAAGTGGCACCTGGGACACCACGGCCGCCATCACCCCAGCTTCCGCGGTAAGAGCTGCGCCGGTGGGGAAAAGCCAAGCATCCCGTGGTCGCCTTGTCCCCGCTGACACCCTCACTTACCCCTCAGGCTTCGACTACTACTTCGGGATCCCCTACAGCCACGACATGGGCTGCACAGACACCCCTGGCTACAACTTGCCCCCCTGCCCGCCCTGCCCACGGCACGGCGCGGCTGCCAGGTACGAGGCACGTGGGGGTTCGAGTGCTGGCACTGGGAGGTGGGTGTTTGCACCGGTGTCCCCAGCCCTGAGAGCTGCCTTTTGCTGTGGTCACCTCCCCTTATGCTCCATGCACCCAGTTTCACCCCTGTGCACCCCGCAGCAGGGTGCAGGTCAGGGAGGCGCGTCAGTCCCCGGAGCACTCAGCATGGGGACATCGGCATTGTCCCCTTTCTTCTCCCCACCTCGGCTTTCTGCAAAGCCAGGAGAACAGCTGGGCTCTGCGCCTGCTGCCGCACCAGTCCCCGCTCCGGTGATGAGCGTGGGGTGGCTTCTTCCCGGCAGGGTGGCGAGGAAGGACTGTTACATGGAGGTGGCCCTTCCTCTCTTCGAGAACGTCACCATCGTCCAACAGCCCGTCAACCTCAGCAGCCTGGCAGCGCGCTACGCAGAGGAGGCGACGCGCTTCATTCAGCGGGCAAGGTGAGATGCCACCCACCGTCCCCCGTCCCCTTCGCTGGGAGAGCTCGTGGGTCACTGCAAGCGTCTTCTGCTCGTGCTGCGGGGTGTCCCCAGTGCTGCTTCCCCTGGCTCCAGAGCCCGAGGGGTTTCGTGGCTGCTCCCCACCACAGCTGGTTTTCCCTTGAGCTCTGCCATGTGTGAGAGCAGGATCTGGCCGCCGGGGCTGGGTCTGCAAGACTCAGGCCGTGCCCATCCCGCAGCAGATGCTGCAGGGCAGATAAAGCTGAGCAGCTCCGGCTGGGAGCCCTGCACGTGCCCGGGGAGGTTGGCGTTGGTGCAATGGTGAGGGGGACGGGTGTTGCCCCGCGGTTCTTGGCGAGCAGATCTGGGGTCTCCGTGGCTCGGCTTCCCAGCCCGCTGGAGGAGGGAGAAACCACCGAGGCTGTCACCGGTGTCCTGGAGGGCTCACCGTGGAAGCCTTTTGTTGCGTCTCCTCTAAAGGAATCCTGTGTGTTTAAAACGACCGTTTACAAGGAAGGTCAAAGCCTTGGAGCTGGGCTGTGCCTCCTTCCAGGGGGGTAACGTGCAACGAGATCCCAGCTAGCAGGGATGGGAGGGAGGGAGGGAAACACTGCCATCCCTCTGTCCTCCATCCCTCCTCTTCATGGTTGCACGGGGCGAGGTGGCAGCGGGGCGGCTCTGCCGGGCGGTGGAGGTGCCTCTGTGGGTGGGGGGTGCTGGCAGGGGTGTGGGAGCGGGTGCTGAATGGGTGCCCACGGCAGCTCCGGCAGCAGCACTCAGAGGTGTTTAAACTCACCCCGTATGTGGGATTTGATCCATTTTGGGGATAAAGTGCTCCGGGATCCCTGGGCTTCAGGGTCTGCCTTCCCCAGCCGCGCAGGGACGTGAGGAGCCCGGGCATGCTCTTCCCGAGGAGCAAAGCTGATCCTCTGAGATGACGACCCCGAAGCCCTGCTGATGGGTTGTGTAATTTTAATCCCTATTATTGGCGGATTATGAGCTGTGACTTTGCAAAACGCCTCCCTGCAGCGCGAGGAGGGGAAGCGCTGCCGGGCAGCCGTGTCAGAGCCTGTCCTGCGCCTGCATCCAGGGATAACGCAGACCCGGGGAAGGGCCACGGCGGGGGGGTCCTGCGGGCATGCTTGGGGAAAAGTTTGTGTAACGGGGGCAAACGAAGGGCTGGGCAGGGAGCAGCCTGCGGGGAAATGGCTCCTTATAAACCTGGGTACTGTTTTACATGCACAATACCTATAATTTATCCCCTTTGGGTACCAAGAATTGGCCGCAGTCTGGCCTGGCCGTGCGGTCAGGATGCGTGCCTGTACCGGGGCCGGAGGGTACCCAGGCAGCGGGCTGCAGGGCAGCAGCGGTCCCTCCTCCTGTGCAAACCCCCAGCCCTCCGGGCTGCGAGGATGCTGTTAGGCTGTGAAACCAAGCGCGTGAGCTCCGGGTTAATAGGAAAAACCTTTAAACTCCCAATAGTATTTTGGGGTTATCTGCGTTCATGGAGAACAGGATTAAGCAGGTGCCTGCCTTTTCTCTCCTTCTCTTTGATGGCTTATTCCAGTTTTCCTCTGCCTGACTCATTCATTACGGGGCAACAAAAGAACACCGGATTTGTCATCTCGGTGTTTTTTTAACCAGTCGTGTCAAGGTTGAGCAATTCCTGGCGGTGAGACTTGGGACGCTTAGAGCGCAGTGAACATGGGAGCAAAAGTCAGGGACATTTGTCTTAAGTTATTGATTAAATGTTTGCTCAGTTTTCGGGAGAATTCTGAAACGTTGACGCGAAAAGCAAGTGGGATGTTCAGCTGAACGCCGTGGTCATGAGTCTGTTCTGGATGCTGGAGTCCACCCGGTGCTCCTGAGTGGGATGCGGGATGGGGGAAGCAGCTTTCCCTGCTCCAGGGTCTCTGGCATCCCAAGGGGAAAGGTTCCGCGTTGCCTTTTGCAGCAGCAATTTGCAAGGGATGCATCAGCACCCCTTGACCCCCAGCGTTTTGCAGGGGCTGGGCAGGGTGCCGGGGGACGCAGCCCTTCGTGGGGGCTCCAGCGCCGCTGGGGAAGGATGCGGCAGCTCTGGGCGGGATGGGATTTACTCATTTCCCATCCCCAGGTGGGTGACGGGTAAAGGAAGGAAGTGCTGAAACGCACGTTGGAGGGGCCCCGAAAGCGTTCTGGAGGCAGCGATGGGGTGGCCGGAGCCGGGCGCGTGCGCGGGCTGGGGCACGTCCCTGGGATCCGGCCCCTCCCCGCTGCTCGCCATCCCACCCTTCCCCTCGGACGTCCCTGAGGAAGAGAGCGCCTTGTTGGAGCAGATAAATATAGCTGTAAACAAGAAAACAGGACATGTCCTCTGATGATTTAAAAGCAAACAGGCAGCGGGGCAGCGAGCAGCGAGTGAACGTGCCGCGCTCCCTGTCTGGGGCTGCTCGGCAGCGCCAAGGCCACACTCGGGGTTGGTGTGGGCGTCCTGCTGCTGCTCATCCTCTGCTAAAATCACCAGTGGGGGCCAAGCACTTGCTGGGGAGGGCGAGGAATGGCCAAAATGGGCCCTGTGAGAGAGGGGAGGGAGGCGGGTGGGTGCCAGGGGTGCACCGACGCAGGGTGTTTGGCTGGCGGCTGGCACGCACTGGCTGTGGGACACCGGGAGATGGAGGAACGGGCAAGCCCATCCCAAATGGGAGGACAGTGGACAACGGGGAGAGGTTTAAGCCGGAGCAGGGGAGAAGTGGCTCACGCCGCACCAAGCATCCCCCCTGCAAGGGGAGCAGCTGCCCGGAGGGTTTGCAGCCGGCTGATGCACACAGGCTGGTTTTTCCCCCGGGGAGCTGCAGCAGAGGCAGGGGTGGCTTCAGGGCTCCCCGAAGGAATGGCCACAGGTCTGTGTCCCCAGGCTTGGCAGTGTCACCACCCTGGTGACCTCCTGCCGCCACCTTCCTTTTCCCCGACCCGACTGAATGCATTCCCCCTCTTCCCTGCGCAGCGACAGCAGACGCCCCTTCTTCCTCTACCTGGCGCTGGCCCATATGCACGTCCCGCTGGGGGTCCCCCCACCACCGCCCCCCGCCTCGGGCAGGGGCATCTACGGAGCTGCCCTGAGCGAGATGGATGCCCTGGTGGGACGGATAAAGCGGGTCGCCGACAGCCATGGAAAGGGCAACACACTCCTGTGGTTTGCAGGTACAGCAGGAAAACCGGCTGCGGTGGCTGGGGGCAACGCCGGCGGCTGCACCGACACCGGCCCCGGGGATGTGCATGGGTAGCGGGGGCAGGACTCGTGTTTGTCCCCTGCCCTCGATGCTCCTGGCTGCTCTGCGGATGGGGAGCGATCAGCAGCCGCAGCCGAGCTGCCCGGGGCCATCACATTGCAGGGATGGGGGTCCCGGGCTGCTGCGGCCGCTCAGCTGGGTGCCCACCCCGCCACCCCCCTTCGGCCGCAGGGCTGAACCGGCAGGGCCGTGCCTAATTAAACTGCAAATCCTTATTCATTAAGAAGCCCAAATCCGCTCTCGCTGAGCAGCTTCCCTAATGAGGATGTCTTGCTCCTGACGACAGGAACCGCTCCGCTGCTCATTAACACCCGAAGCTGGTGGCAGCCGCCCCCCCCCACGCCCCAGCTCCGCTCCAGCCCCTCACCCAGCACTCGGGCAGCCCCAGCCCTAGAAAATAAACTTTTAGAAATAAAAATAAATAAACCCGCTGCTCTTGCTAATGTGGGAACACATCACGGGGATGGGAAGGAGGGATGGAGGGGTCACTTGTCCTTGCCCACCTCCCATTGCAGAGGTGTCCCCTCCCAGCCCCGTGGTCCCGGTGTCGCTCATGGGGACATTTCTTTCTCTTGCAGGCGACAATGGCCCCTGGGCGCAGAAGTGCGAGCTGGCGGGACGCCTGGGGCCGTTCGTGGGGGCCTGGCAGAGGCAGCGAGGTAACCTGGCAGCATGGCGGGGGCTCCCTGTCCCCAGGGGTGCCGGGGGGCTGCTCCACAAAGCCCTTCATTGCCCATCGAGGGGGACCTGGGGAACGTTTCACCCCCCAGCCTTTCCGCTGGCTGCTGCCCTGGGCTGAGTTGCCTTGAAGACACCCCAGAATAATTTTTTTCTTTCAAGCAGTCAAGTTTTCCCCTAAAACCGCTGCTGGGGGGAGCTGGGCCCCTCCCGGTCCCTGTTACCCCGGAGCTTGAGGCGGGTGGCAGCTTGTTTTGGAGATGGGATGCTCTCACTGCCCAAGCACCGGGGCCATCGGCTCTGGCAGGGTTTCGCAGCCCCCACCCCCATCCCACCCAGAGGAGAGCGCCCGGCCGCCCTCCCAGCGCTGCAGGACTTTGCTTTTCTTTCTCTCCACCGTTTTGTTGTGTTGTTTTTTTTTTTTTTTTCCTGCCTTTCCTCCTTTTCCGGCCAAGCCATCTGCTTGGTGGGTTTATTTCAGCCGGAGCGGCCAGAAGCATGCATGAGTCAGGCGTTTCCCACTTCTGCTTGTATTACGCAGTGTAAACGCGCGCCGGGCTCGGTTCCCCTCTTTGCTCGGGGTCAGCGGGGAGGGAGCGGCGGCGGAGGGGCTGCGGGCGGCAGCGCCTCTTTCCTCCTCCGCTTCCTGACACCCAGGCGATGCAACCGTGGCCGCTTCCCTGGGCAAATGCTGCCGCCGGGCTGGCTCGCTTTCCCGTTCCCAGAGCCCTTCCTTCGGCTGGCCCCGGGATGAAATCGTAACCTTAATTTTTTTTTTTTTTTTTTTTTTTTTTTTTTTTTTTAATAAACAAACCCTGCTGACGACCTGGGTTGCTCTTGAGCAACCGACGGTCACAAGCCGGAGCAGATGGTACGGGCAGTCCAGCATTCGGGAACAAAGCTAGGAAAACACGTCCCCTTTCCAGCCTCTTGCTGCCCTGTGAAAACACCCCGAGCCCTCGCTGTCGTGGGAGGTTGGGGAGGAGGTCGGGCTGGCAGGGCTCTAGGAGCTGGCTGTAAATACTGGCTGGGAAGGATGACTTCTGGAATCCCTCGGCTGGTTGTTGCACGGATGTTTTGAAAGCCAGCCCGGTGTTACTGTCCGCTGCTGGCTGGTCTAACGCTGCGAACACCCACCTGCGTGGGTGCTGGGTGGGTGGGATGCTCGGCCATCCCGTCCGGGGGGGTATCGTCTCCCGGCAGGGAAAAGCCCTTTGAGGAATGGGAGGGCAGGGGAGGACGGGCTGCTCGGGACTCTATACATTTCGCATAGCTTGGCGTTTCCTTTTAGGGTCCAACCCAAATTCCAGGGATGTTTTCCATTGATTTTGGATGGTCACTGGAGTCAGTCCTCGCTCCGAGAGAGCAGCACATCCATGTGTGCCACCCCACTTCTGTTGGGGAGCTTCCCCCAGCCCCCAGCCCACTCCGAACACCCGTCTCCCACCTCAGGACCAAAAGCCCAGCAAGGGGGGGTGCCGGGATGGAGATGCGCATTTCAGGGCTGTGATGCTGGGCATGTTTTGAGGCAGGTTTGGGACGCTCCGGACCCAGTGTCTCTGTGCTGAGGACCTGCTGTGCGTGGCAGGAGGGGGACCAGGGGTTTCATCCCAGCATGGGAATGCTCAGTTCAGCTTTCCTGGAAAGTCATGGCCTCCACAGTCCCCACAGCAGCAGGGCTGCATCATCCCTGCTCTGGAGAAAAATCCCTGGTTGGGTTTGGGCTGTTTCAGCCCCGTTTACTGCCCAAAGTGTTGATGTGAGCTTGTTCACGGGCAGCTCTGGCGTCCTGCCCGGCCAGAGGCACTCAGATGGCTGGAGGGAAATACCCACCCGATGTCCTCCGGGAGACCCCCTGACCATGCATGGAAAAGCCCTTGAAATGCAGCTGCCTTATTGGGAGGATGAGTTATTTAATATACGTGCAGAGAGGGGGCATTGATATTAATTGCTATAATTGCTATAATTTCCTAGGGCGTCTGCAGGCAGGGGAGGCACCTTGCTTAAGCCGTACGTGATGCGCGTTGGAAGCGCTGTTACATTTCCAATAGCCACAAGAGACCCCGGTGCCAGCTGTATCCCACCGCTTCAGGCCCCAAAGAGATGTTCATCGGGGGGAAATGCCAAAAGTTTGGGTGGGGAGTGGGAGAGATTGGGGATGTGCCTGGTCCAAGCCAGCAGGACGGGCAGCGGGGTCAGAAACCTTTTCCCTGGACTATTCCTTGTGCCGCCGGCATCGTGGCATCTGTGCCATACGTGTCCTCCTCCGCTCTGGTTGCATGGGTACGGCAGCATCGCTTGGGAGTGCAGGATCAGCCCAGATGCCCATAGCATCAGGCGGTGACTCCTGGAGAGGCCGGGCTGGGATGGGGACCGGCACAGGGACACGGAGGAGCGCGGGACGGCTGTGCCGCAGTGGGGACATCGCCTCTCTCTTGGCTCTGCCCGAAGGAAATGGCTTTGGGCGAGCACCGTTGCCATGCGCACGCTGAAAGGCGGGCGGACAAAGGCTGCGCCTGGGAAGTTTGCTCGGTGAATTGGGTTGGGATTTTCTGTTTGCCCCATTCCCAGCCCCTTCCCCCCCCAGCTGCCTGGGGCCCTTTGGGCTACAGCCAAAGCAGAGGCTCTCTAACACCCTTCCACCCGTTTCAATGCTCAGTACTCCCATTTCGGTGCTCAGCACCCCCGTTTTGTTGCTCAGCATCCCCGTTTTGTTGCTCAGCACCCCCATTTCAGTGCTCAGCATCCCAGGTGGAGGAAGGGTCCGGGTAGCTTCCCCATGCCGTGCATCTCAAACCCAAGGGCAGAGCAGGGGCGTTTTGGGTGATGTCAGGGAAACAACTGAACAGGTTAATTAGCCGGCAGGAGGGTTATCAGCAGGATGGTATTTTTAATGAAGCAGGTTTGCAGCAGGCTGGGGGGCTGTCGGTGCTTTACTACACGGAGGGCAGCAGCCCGCCTACATGGGCCGTTGGCAGCCCCTGGCATAAATTCCTACTTTTCCCGCTTGCTCCATATTCTCGTCTGACATCAAAAGTGGATGGAAATGCAGCAGCTCCGGCAACCGGCTGTGTTTCTCATCGCTCACTGGAGCAGAGGAGAAACACAAAGCAGTGCCAAACTGAGCCCGCTTTCTTTTCCCTTTCCCTATTATTTCTTTTAAAAACTCCTGTAACTCTTCTCCCTTCCCTGACCCAGCTCCCTCTCCAGCGAAATGATCCTCCTTTGGGGTCATTTACTCCATCTCTGCCCCTGAGTAGCTCCTTTCCCAGGAAAACTCCAGGGTCAGGAGGTTTTCCCATCGACGCAGAGCTCCTGGGCAGTGGGGTGCTGAGCACTGCCCTTTTCTCTTGCAGGTGGGAGCTCGGCGAAGCAAACAACCTGGGAAGGAGGGCACCGGGTGCCGGCGCTGGCGTACTGGCCTGGCCGCATCCCTGCCAAGCGGACAAGCCGCGCTCTGCTAAGGTAAGAGCCCGGCTGGATCGCATCGGGGAGCAGGGCAGCCCTTTTGCCCCCGTTTGGAAGGACCCCCTGTCCCCGCGCTGGGACCCAGGTGATGATCTGGATTTTGGCAGCAGCAGCTGCCCGCGCTGGTTATTGCCTGCCATGTGCCAGACTCTGTACTTTTGTCCTCTCCCAAGCCCGTAAGACTTAATGCTTCAGCAAAGAGGAGTTGAAAGGGCTTTTTGTGAGGCTGGTGGATTGGCGTTAGCAGCCGCCGGGCTCCGTGTGCCTCCTGGCCGCGGTGGCTGAGTGCCTCCCGATAATTAAAAGATGACGATGTTCTCTCTCTCCACCAAGAAGCAGGCTTAGGCTTTGTGGTTTGTGAATGGCTTTATGTGGAGGAGGGTGCGGTTGTGGGAAAAGCTGGCCGGAGAGATGGCGCTTGCAATCAGCGCAGGATGCGGCCAGGCTGGGAGGCAGCGAGCGACTTTTGCCGTTTCCGGCGAGAGTGGAGGGGAAGGGCTGCTGCCTCCCGCTCCTCGCCTCGCTGGGGAGCACGGCACTGCGGAGGGTGGCGTGGGGGGGTCCTTATTGCAGCAATATTGCACCTCTGCATGCGGCAGTTGCACCTCTGCAGGCGGCAGTTGCACCTCTCCTTGCGGCAATTGCAGCTGCCCATGCAGCACTTGCAGCTCTCCCTTGCAGCAGTTGCACCCCTCTTTACAGCCCTCCTTTGCAGCACATGCAGCGCGGGGGGCACAGCCTGGGCTGGGGGCAGCACGGTGGGATGCCCCGTCCCCTTTCATCCCTTGAAGCACACAATGGTGGAGCTCAGGGTGGTGGGGCCGGGGCGGGGGGGGGTGTTGCTGGGTGTTGGGAAAGAGTGTTCCAGCTGCTGGAAGCTGGTCCTGACTGGTGGGCCCCGGGGAGGCGTTGGGTGTTTCTAAGGTCTGTGAGATAAGCAGGAGCCATTTACTCCTTACGTGGCCTGAGGGCAGCTCTGGGAGCTGGATTTTTGCAAGTGGGGGAAGGTTCAAGGCGTGAGCTGGGGCGCTGACGTCTGGTGGAGGGGATGGGGTGCACGCAGCACCCCTTGGGTTTCACCTCCAAACCCTTTCCCTCCGTGGGTGGGTGATGGACCGACCACCGGGACATGGGGCAGAGCTGCCAACCCGTGCCCGCTCGGGCAGCCGGGGCGGTGCGGTGCAGGATCGGTGCCCGTCCCCATCCCCCTCTCCCACCAGCCTTCTCACCCCGCTGCGCACGCTGCAGCCCTGCCGCCAAGCCCAGGCATCCCCTTTATCTCCTCAAAGACCTTATCTCCTGCATTTCCCAGCTCCAGTCCAGCAGGTTGGACAGCTGGAAATCTAGAAAGCCGGCGGCGTGGGCTGTGCTGCACACCGGGCACTTGGGAAGCAGCTCTGCAGCTCCGCGGGAGTCACAGCACACCCGGTGTCCTCCCCAGCACAGCCCATCATGGCCATGGGGCCGTGCCCGGCTGGTGCAGGGTGATGCCCAGCTGTGCCGGTGATGCCCTGGCATCAGGAAGAAGCAACCCCCTGTTTGGGAGGCAGCACAGAGCCAGCATGGGGGACGTGAGCGATGGCTCCTGCTCAGAAAAGTGTCACCACTGTGGTCCCGGCCACGGCCTGAGCTCTTGAGCAGCGGATGCGGAGGGATGCAGAGGGATGTGGAAGGATGCGGGGGGCAGGGGCTGCTTGGCGCTCACAGTGTGTCGGGGCTGGTGGCTTTTCTCTGCACCTAGAGTCACCCTTGGGGACATCCCTCAAAGGACGAGCGGTTGAAGACTTGTCCCCCCAGCTGATGGGGAAGACCAAGAAGCTGGGGAGGGAATGAAATCTGTGTGCAGATGCAGCTGGGAGACCTCGGCACGCAAGGAGGGACCTCCAGCTGGTGGGATCCCCCGGGAAGGGCAGGGGCTGGGCGAGGGCAGGCGTTCACTGCCTGCGTGAGCCTCCTTCTGCCCCTGAGGTGATGAAAATGCTGACAGCCTTTGCCATCCAGCTTGGGAGAAGAGCCTGCGCCTTGCCTCTCCCCGGCGTCGCTCAGCTTCTCGTCCTCCCCGGCGCAGGGAGCGGAGGGGTGAGCGAGGGTGAGCGTGTCCGGGGGCCAGGGAAGCTGAAGCCAGCAGAGAAATGCTGATGCATCGCCGTGGACCTGCACCTGCACGCTGGTTTCTGCAGAAAACTGCCTTGTCGGCTTTTCTTAATTATATTTAATTGTCAGAGCCACCCGCTGTGCTTCTGCCCTTCCCTGCCCCAATCCAAAGTAGGGCATGGAAGAAATAGGTCAGTGGGGTGGTGAAGAAGCAGCAAATTGCACCACCCTGGCTGTGCCGGCGGCGTGGGGCTGGGCAGGTTGGGCAAGCCGGTTGAGGTGTGGGGAGAGCTGGTTCAGCTGCCTGCAGCTGCCTGCAGCTGCCTGTACCACGTCATCACCGGGCAGCTCTGCCCCTCGGGCAGCAGGCAGGGAGCTGCCCGTCCCCAGGCGCTGCCAGGCCCTTTTCCCTTGGCGTTCGGGGCAGCAGCAGGACGCTGGGGTGACTTTATTTATTAAATCTCTCTTGGCCAGGGCAGGGGGTTGGCAGCGTGGCTTTCCCTTTCCCTGCAAGCACGGCTTCCCCAGCTTGGCTTCTAGGATGTGCCTGCTGGCGGGGCCTTTGCTTTGATGCCAACTTTGACCAAAATCCTCTTTTTTTCATGCCTTTTTCCATGGGTTACAACTGCCCGCAGCTGGGAGGATCTTCAACCACCTCTGCCCTCAATCATGTCGTCCTCCCACCTCGGTGACGGTTTCCAGCGGTCCGATCTGCTGAGTCAGGACCGCTTGGTGCAACCATGCAAGCATCCGCATGCACCGTGCTGGGGGCCAGATCCTGAGGGTGCTGAGCACCCGTGGGACCCGGCGTGCGCTGACCGAGGCCTGCCCTGGGCTGCCGTTTCAGGTGGACCTGGGCTGACCCCAGCGAGGTGCCTGCAGGGATGTGCCCTGCCTTGGGTGCAGCGGGAAGCCAGCATTTTTTTTTGGTGCTTCCTGGCTCGCCTGGCCGCTGGGGCCGTCTCCGTGAGCGCGCCGTACCGGGGCTGCCTCTCAGCAGTGTTTGTTCTTATTTGTTCTCTCCGTCTCTTAGCAGCTAAATTAAAACTCGTTGAATGGGAGAACCGGGGGCCCTTAAGCCCTGGGCTTTTTTCTCTCTCTCCGCTCACGCAGCCGCCATGGCGCACCGGGCAGGAGAAACGCGGTGGCAGGACCGCAGCAGCACCCTCGTGCCCCCGGGTTGGGGGACCTGGTGCTTTCACCTCCTCCAGCAATTTCCTTGCCCCAACCGAGCCCCCGAGCTGCCGGCACGAGGGTTTTGCAGCCGGAGGGATGCAGGCTGAGTCCCCGTTGGCCGCCTGGCACCGGTGGTTCTGCCGGCTCATCAGCTCCCGTGCCACGGCCTCGTCCCCGGGGAGGGCAGCGCTGTGATGTGTCACTTGGCCACACCGATGTCCCGCTGTCCCCTGGGGCCGTGGGACACCCCTGGTGCAGGGTGGCTCCTTTTACAGGTGTGGGGTGGCTCCTTTTAGAGGTGTGGGGTCACCCCACGACCATGTCTGCAAGAGGGAGGGATGCGCTTGGTGGTGGCGGGGGGGACGGACACTTGTGCCTCGCAGGAGCGGGATGTGGGGGGCAAGGGTCAGACGCGGGGGCCGTGAGTGGGCTGTCCCCATCCCGCTGGAGTCAAGCCTGGACCCCACTGGGCAACGTGGCCGGTGGAGGGGGAAGCCCAGGCTGCGCAAGGGGCTGGCAGCAGGGCTGGGTGATCCCCGTCCCACCCCAGCAATGACTTTGCTCGACCTGTGGTCCCTCCACACTGCAGGGACGTGCCGGCAGGCGGGGAATCGCCGCGGCTGAGCTCTGGCCCTGGGGCCACAGGTAGCAGACGGGAAAGGAGAGACTCTCCCTCTCTGCATCCCCACAGAGCCGGAGGGACACCGGGTCACCCGCTCCTTCCCTGTGTCCCTCCTCACCGGGAAGCGACCAAGGATGAGCCCCGAGCACTCTTTTGTGGCTGAGGCCCCTGAAAAACCCGAGAGGTTTACGGTGGAAATGCTGACGGGCGTTTTGGTGGGAGTGCACAAAATAGCACCGCTCTCATTTTCCATTCTGGCTGCGACGGCTCGTGCTGCGCCATGCAAAAGTGAGACCACATTTTCCTGGGGCGACGGGATCTGCTGTCATTGGCGTAAAAAGTCCCTGTGCTAGCACTTTCTCCGGAGGGTGACCTGCTGCCTTCCCCGTCTGTCCCTGGGCGGGGGGACAGGAGAGCGGGAGGGGGCTGCCCTGCTCCCCACCATGCCCCTGCCCTGTGGGTGCAGGATTTGCCGGGTGCGGGAGCGGCAGATCCTGGCTGAACCCGCAGTGCCTGGCAAGCAGCCGGCGCCGGGGGTGGGAGGTGTGCGAAGCAAGGGCTTGCCAGGGCCGAGTCGCTGCTTGAAGCCGGTTTTAACCTTTTCTGCAAAGCTCAGCTGTTGGGATGGGTGCTGGGAAGCGGCCAGGCCCCCCCCCCTCAAGGCACTCCCCTGCCATCAGTGCACCGAGTGCCCCCCGGGCGAGGGGCTGCAGGGTGCAGGTGGGGTTGGGGGGACCCTCTGGGGATCTTCGCTCCTTGCTCTGATGAAAGCCACCTCTTTCCCCAGCACCTTGGACATCTTCCCTACGCTGGTGGCCCTGGCTGGGGCGGCGCTTCCCCCAAACAGGCGCTTCGACGGCTTGGATGTGTCCCCGGTTCTCTTTGGGTGGTCGGATGTGGGGCACAAGGTAAGGCAGAGCCACCCCCCCCGGTGGCATCCTCCTCCTGACAGCAGGTCCCACCGCTTCTGAGCTAAACCAGGTAAGTGGGGGGCAGAAGGGCTCAGAGCTGGCGATGTGCAGACCCGTGGGAGCATCATTCCCCTGGCCCAGAGGAGGAGGACCAGCGGAGACGGCCGGGTGCTGTACCAAGGCGGGGCTCGGGGTACCAGGGTAAAAGGGCTTTTGGATTAATGAAGAGTTGTTTTACACTTTGTTCATAAACCTGGGGTTATAGGTGAAAATGCCTGCACTTGCAGCCTGGCGTGCCTTCCCCTGCGCTGGCAGGGCTGTGCTCGCTGTCCCGGGGGACACTGTCCCGGGGGACGCTGTCCCAGGGGATGCTTGGGCTTGCCTGCCCGCACAGCAGCCCTGCAGTGCCCAGCACGGCATGTCTCCTTTCCAGTCGCAAAAGGTACATCAGTATGGGAAAGAAAAGATCCCAGGGGCTCAGACCTAGTTGTATCCGCTTTATTTATCTTGCCAGATCCAGACATAATGAAGCCCTCCTTCTCCCAGCTCCTTGGCTGGGGAACGTGCCCGTTGTTACTGATGTTCAAGTGGGGCAGCCCGCCCCATACCCTGCAGCTCTCTGTCCATACAATAGGAGCTGCTGACAGCTCCTTTAAGCCTAAAAAACGCGGTTAGCAGAACAAGCAGTATGGCGATGCATTTTTCTCAGAGTTGCACAAGATAGTTTTGCAGAACCAAAAGCAAAAGAAAAAAAAAAAAAGCGGCTTTAATAGCAATCCCACAGATAAAGCCTGATTTTGCTTTTAAAGTCCACCCTCCTGCGAGCACCACGAGCCAGCTCCCAGCGGGGATCTTGGATTTGCTTTCTGCGTCTATCAGGGTTTTGGTATTTGCTTCGTATTTATGGAACCCTCTGCTGAACCGTGAGATAAAGCGGGGAAGCGGATGGGATGCGGCCAGCGTGCTCCGCTGTGCTCCTCACGGTTAACCCTCTTTGCATGCGTGGTGCTGGGAGGGGGGGACCGGTGGTTTGCTGGGAGCGATGGTTTGCTGGGAGCGATGGTTTGCTGGGAATGATGGTTTGCTGGGAGCAATGGTTTGCTGGGAGCGATGGTTTGCTGGGAATGATGGTTTGCTGGGAGCGATGGTTTGCTGGGAGCGATGGTTTGCTGGGAATGATGGTTTGCTGGGAGCGATGGTTTGCTGGGAGTCAGGGCACGGTGCAGGGGCATGCGCCTGCACCAGCCATTCCTGCGTGTTTCAGACCGAGGAATAAAGTCCTGGGCTGCAATGCACCGCCAGCTCCCCGGGCTTCCCCAGCATCACCCCGGCCCAGTGCTTTTTGGGGGGGGTTTGTGCTTCAATCAGGGGTGAATTAACCCCTGTGGGGCTGGGAGCCGGGGGGCACAGCAGGGTTGTTCCTGCCCATCCCGGCAGCGCGAGCGGGGCGGGCATCCCCAGGGAATGCGATCCAGCTGCCCGTGCTGCTGCGGGATGGGGTGACCTTGGGGGACACACACACACAGCGTCCGCCTGTTCTGGCCCCGCGGGGTGATCGGGAGCAAGCGCATGTCCCCACTCCCTCCCCTCTTGGCTCTCTGCCTTTCATCTCCTGTTTGCGAGCGGCTGATAGCAACCCTCCCTTTGACGTTGCAGGGTTTTCCTTGACACAAATCCTCCCGAAAGTGGTTCCTTTGCTCGCCCTGCCGCCCGGTTTCCGCACGCCACCGACAGCTGCTTTCCTAACTGGGATCCCTGGGGTGGCTGAGGCTCCCCGGCGCGAGCTGCCCGGGGTAACCTTGCTCGGCGTCCCAGCCCGCGCATTCGGCACCGGCACAACCTGTGACGGGGCTGGGGCGATGCCAAGGTCCTGTTTTGAGCGAAGGCTATTTACAGTAAAAATAAACACATCCTACAAGATGTATCAAGGGTACAAGTGTCAGACAAATAAGCTCTTTCCATTAGCTTAATGGCAGAGGGGTGTGCGCCTGCTTCCCGCGTGCTTGCTCGCTTGTGCAAACAGCCCAGAGCACCAAGTTCAGACAACGGGTTTTCTGGGCAGAAAAGGCTTTTTTTCCCCTTTTCTTTTTTTTTTTAATTCAAATAACAAAGTCACAGATCAGTAGAAGAGTTGCAGACCTGGGAATGTTTTTTGAAAGGGCTGCATTGAAACGAGCTCCTTAATTATGCAGTAAATTGTAACAGATTTTCTTAGCGTGGGGTTTTATGAGGCAGGTTTAGGGACGTGCTTGTTGGTAGCAAGGGAGGTTTGAGTGCCTTTACACCGAGATGGCAGGATCCCAACTGTGCTGCTAAAGGTGTAGGCAAAGCTTTAAGGCTGGAAGCAGATGAATTGGTTCGGTTTCTGGTACCTTGGCTTCATGAGCCCTTGAATATTTGCTGATTTCTGCTTTGGAGTTGTTTTATTCTGACTGAGGAGTGTCAGCGTAAGGGGACTCTGTAGCAGGGGTTTCCTCCTCGCAGCAGGCTTACACTGCACCACCTCTTCCACTTTACACGCTTAATTCTTTTCCATAAAACATGATTTTTAAACCAAATCCCAGAAGGCAAACTTGTTTCTTTTATTTACCTTGCAATGGAGGGCAATAAAGGAAACCGGGAGCATTTGGAAATCACCCCCCACCCTGAATCCTGGCATTTCTTGGATGAGTTACCAACTGGCCCCCCGAGACGGCGGCCGCATCCGCACCAGGCAGCACGGGATCGACATCTCCGGGTGACCGAGCGGGGTGCCCGGCGGTGCTGCGTGCCGGGGCAGGGCTCTGCGCCGGGCACCTGCTAAGGCATTACCGTGCTGATCAGCTGCGAACGCTGTTACTAAACTTGGCACCGCAGCTGCCTACAACTTCAGCAGATGTTTCTAATTTTTAGCACAGTGGAAATTTCTTGAATCACTTTTAAACTCAATTCCCAGGGAGGAAACCTCGAGTGACTCATCCCTCAATGAAGCCATTGGCTCCGCGGCAGATATTATCTGACAGACGAGCCCGCTGAACCATCCAGCTCACTTGTCTTCTCGCTCCCGTGTGCCAAAGTAGTCGTCCTGTGCAGATCAAGTGTCCTAAATACCGAAAGGCAGAGATTTGACCCACCCTTCCCTTCTTCCCTTCCTTCTCACCCCCATTCCCTGTGCCGGGACGGCTGTTGTTAGGGAAGGGAGCACTCGCACAGCGGGGTGAGTCAGCGGCGGAGACGGACCGGGAGTGATGTTCCAGCACCTCACCTACCCGTGCAGGCTCTGCTTTGCATGAGCTCACCCTCAGCTTGTCGCTTGCTGCTGGCCCCAGGCAACGATTCAGCTCCCTTAGATGTCCCTGCCAGTAGCTGAGCTGTGAGCACGGAGGGAGACGGGTGTCTCGTCGTCATGGGGCAGTGGTGGGTGACATAGAGCACCTGAGACCATCCCAGCTCCCAAATATTCTGCCCTGCTCTGCTGAAAGCCCCCGCACCTCCGTGATCCCTTTCTTGCGGTTGAATTGATCTGGGGAGCTGAATTCGGGGGGTCCTGCCTACAGAGCCAGGAAGGCACAGAGAGATGCTGGTGTTTCCCAGTGTCCTTTTGCTGTCACCCCACCCTTCAGCAAGAAAAACTCGGTTGGTTGCTCAGAGTCCAGGGGCGAAATGGTGTCTCTAAATGTGTGCACGGGTGGGACGTGGTCTCGTCTGAGGAGGGAGCGGGGTCTCACAGAGCAGGTTTTCCCTGCAACAGGCTGACGGGCACTTTTCTCTTCTTCCTTCAGGTTCTGCTCCACCCCAACAGTGGGGCAGCTGGGAAGGACGGCGAGATAGAGACGCTACGGCTGGCTCAGTACAAGGCATTTTACACCACAGGTACTGTGTCCCTTTTAGAGATTGTAAAGTCTGGGAAAAAACTTCTGGAATTCTTGGTTCCCTGCAGATACAGGTAAAAACCAACTCAGGTTAATTCAAGCATGAGCAAAGCCAGCGAGGAGTAAGTATGTGCCCCCCTGTGTCTGTGCGATGGGCTTTGCAGCCCAGAGTTGTTGGCCTCAGAAGTGCTCTCGGACTAGCAGCAGGACCCGGGCTCCCAAAGCTGGGACGTGGAGGGACTGGGCCATCACAGACGGGTGAGGAATACAAGGTGATCCCTGGGCAGCCTGGAACTCCAGTGTTTTTCTCTCGTTTCCTCCCTAGGAGGGGCGATGGCTTGCGATGGGAGCATTGGGCCAGCTGAGCATCACCAGCCACCCCTCATTTTCAATCTGGATCGTGATATCCAGGAGCAGGAGCCTTTGGATGTGGTATCCAAAGAGTATCAGGCAGTGCTACCTGCAATCAGCAGGGCTTACGCCCAGGCTCTGGAGGACATCGCAACAGACAACGTCTCGGTTGCAGATTACTCCAAAGACCCGGCCGCGACCCCCTGCTGCAACGCGCAGCACGTGGCCTGCCGATGCCAAGCGCCCGGGTCTCAGGCAGCCATGCTGGACCATCGCACGGAAAGAAGAGCAACGCGGCTTTGTCTTTAAGCGAATAATTGCTCAGGCTGCTCCTTTCCTGAGTCTGATGTCTGTGAACGGGACTGTTGTGCATGCTGGCTCCAGGCTGGAGGCTGGCCACGGAGGAGAGGGATGGAGGCTGCGGTCCCCTTTGCTCCGTGCTATGAAGCAGGGAGGTGAGTTAGTTGTGGGTCTGCGT
The DNA here is from genome assembly GCF_018139145.2 of Gymnogyps californianus. Classification (NCBI taxonomy): domain Eukaryota; kingdom Metazoa; phylum Chordata; class Aves; order Accipitriformes; family Cathartidae; genus Gymnogyps; species Gymnogyps californianus. Next base: position 2,962,233 of record NC_059489.1, on the reverse strand, counting down.
GAGCACACGGAGGGTCCCCTTTGCTGCAGAGCAGGACTGTCCCCCCGGCGGGACTGTCACCTGCGGCTGGAGGAGCAGGGCACTGCAGTACCTGGTGCCTCTGGGCACATAGAAGGAGACAGGCTTTTTGTAGGGCTCTTTAGCTGAGAAAGAGCCAGGTCTTGGATTAAAACTACCTTCTGTGAGAGCTGGCTTTGGGAGAGAATTCCTCTGGGAAATTCACTTGGCTTTCCTCTAAAATGGACCTTACAGGAGTGGCTGGTGGGAGCACAAGGCAGGGGAGGAGGGGGCCCACAGCCTCTGAGCAAACGTCCCTTCTGGTGCTGAGACCCTGGAAGTCCGTGGCTGCAGAGAGAAAATTCCCGGCTGGCACGACGTAAGTGCTCTGGGAAATGCAGCACCTGCCCTGCCAGCTGCCAAGTGAGGTTTATTAACGGGGTTATGTTAAAGACGCAACTGTCTGTAAAAGAAAGAGGGTCCTGGGCTCTCTCTCTCGGACTGCCGCCCTCCTCGTGGACAGGATGCTCGGCTTGTCCTGCGGCTGCCTTGCACTGCCACAGCGGAGGTCAGGGATTGCGCTGAGACAAGGACCCAAGTCCCAGTGGTTGGAAAAGGCTTTTTTTGGGAAGGTGTAGGGGGGAGGTTTGCAGTGCAGAACTGGGGTAGCTGCTCCCCATCAACTCAGCCTGGGAAGGCCGATGGTGTAACTGCATTTTTTTTTAGGGAGGTCAGGGAGAGGTCCCTGCGCCGAGGTCTCCCAGCAGATCAGGGCTCCAGGCAGAGAAGCTGCTCCTGCCGATCCCAATGCGATGCCAGGGGCGCAGACGGGGCGAAACAGCTCTTATAGGGCCATTTCTGGGCAGATGCAAAGGCCTGGGGAGCTGCAAAGGCAAAATCGAAGGTGCAACTGAAACTTAAGAAACCACTGGGTTTTCTCAGCAGCTGAGTGAGGGTTTTCTGAAACGATTTTGGACTCTGATTTACGCACTCAGATCTTTCTTTGGACAAGCTGTAAGGGGACTTGTGTGGACTTGGCCAGGTGGGTCGGGGTGGGTGGGAGCAGCCATCCTCGCACCAGCCCCCCCAAACCCACTCTCCCACTCTCCCACTCATAAAACTTAATCAAGACTGACATCTTTAGGGCCCCACAAAGAACAGCAGGAGCTCGGGCAGCGAGCTGCCAGGGACAGACCGTGACTTTATTCTGTCTTTCAACATAGCAAATGGCATCTTCTCTAATATCACTGCAAAAATACTTTGCCTGGGTAAAATAGTATGTATATACTGTACAAAGACATAAGTTTAATATATCTTCCTATAAGTACATTTATACACATAAAACAGCATAAATTAGAAAAGGGACAAACAGGTATATAAAATTCTGGTTACATACAAATCCGATTAAATTAGCATTTACATTGTGGTTCTACCATATAGTTTGTTAAATATAGCGATGTGCATACAGTACATTGTCACCCCACCCAGACATGAATTAAAACAAGGGGCTAGCGGGGCCAGGCATTCACTTAAACATACCGTAGGAAAAAGCAGTGGCCCACCTCGGATTTTTTTTTTCTCGTCTTGGGGACTCACAAATCTGTTCTTCGAAATTCCTGGCTTTTCCAAAGCACTTCCCAGCAGCTGTCCTAAGCGCGGATGTTTGCTTCTCATCATGACCTCTTCGCTTTGCCCGGCTGACCTCCACGGCACAAGATTATCTACCAAAATCAAAACAGAACGGCCTTACTTTTCCCAGCAACAGGGTGTTGGTTTTACGCATATGGGAGGAGAAGGGGGAGGGATGTCCTGCAGTGTTTTACTTTCCATTCAAAGGCAGATTTGGGAGCAGTTTATTTATTTACTCTCCCCCTCCCCACATTTACAGTCCTGGGAACAGGAACCATCTGGCTTGGTGATAAGTGTGTCTTGCCTCTGGCTGGCATTGGGCTGAGCACAGCCATGCTTGCAGGAGTTCAGTTACTGGGGGTGAAGTCCGTTTGCCTCACTAAGTCCTCCCAAAAGGTTCAGCTCTTGGCATGGCAGGAGGGGAAAGGTGTGTGCCAGGCATCACCGTCTCTCTCCGGGGTCTCCAGATGGAGCCCAGAGTTAAAGACCTACATGTTAGACTGGATTAGGTGAGGGGAAGCCTAGCCTAAGTATCAGCAAAACCTTTGAGTGAAAGAGTAAAGCAGGCGCATAGAAGAACAGGCAGCAGCGAGGACCCTGAACCACTTCACATCACCTACTCGTGCCACGGGACGAGGCTGGAGACCCTGGGGTAAGATGTGCCCCTGCTTCTGGATGAGGCTTGGGCAGAGCTGCGGGGCTGCTGCAGCACCCGAGGCGGGTGCCTCTGCGGACACCAACCACGAGCCAAGGCACGGATCTCCCCTTGATCAGCTCCAGCCTTGCCAGACGTGACCTGCGTCTCCCAGCAGTACGGATGCAATCCCCACAGCCCCAGCTGCAGGAGGGTCTGCGCCAGCTCCTCCTCCTGGGATCCGTCTCTCCATGGGCTTCAGGACCATCGCTTGCCCAGTTTTGAGGCACAAGACATCGGCACTGGGTTGCACATTTCCCAAGGGACCTCAGATAATGTACTGACAAGCTGGGCTTAATCCTGCGAGCCCCAGCTGCCCAAAATGCCTGTCTGAGCTGCTGGGGCAGGAGCTGCTGTGAGGAAGAAGAGGCCAGTCAAGTTCTGCCAAACTTGCTCATCCCCCGTGAACCACGATTACTAGTAGAGCTTCACTGCAAAATCTACGGCCTTTCCTCTGCTAACAGCCAGCTGTTAAAAAAAAAAAATCACTTAAAATCATTAGTGTCACATATCCGCGCAACAGAGCGAGTGAAGCACCATCCAGCAAACAGCAAGGAGGAACTTGGGCAAATAGCGGTCCCACGGAGCCGAAGATGCATCTGCAACCTGGTTGCTTGTATTAAGATCCGTGATTTGAAGCAGCGGAGATGTGTGCGGGCCCCACGCAGGGGCACTGATTTCTCCCCCCCTGCAGACAGCAGCGCTGCCGGGGTGGGGACGTCGTGCTGTCGAGGGTGGCCGCGGTGCCGGGGGCTGCTGGAGCTCGTGCTCCTGCCCGTCCGTCCATGGAGCAGGCAGGGGTGGGAGCTGCAGCGAGGAGCTGCTGACGGCTGCTGCTCACTGCTGGGGGGGGAAGAGTTTTCGTTCCGCCCTGTGCACCCTATAACCAATGCAGCGGGCAGGAGCCACAGGCAGGCTGCCCAAACAGTTTTGGAGGTAGCCAAAAGTCGATGTGAAAGAGATGTTTTTAAAGACTATCTGTGTATCAGTGAGGGGAAGCTCTCTTTGAAGAGCTGACTGCTGTATACAATCTAGCCTGACTTAATGAAATGGCTCTCCTGATAAAGCCTTCACATCAACTCTGGTCCCGAAGCTGACAAGCTTCAGCATCCAGCCAAATGCAGGACGGATCATGTATGCCTGGAAAAGCACCGAGCAATCTGTTGGAAGAAATCACCTTTCCTACTGAATCCCAGAAGTTTTAAGACGGCCCCTGGTTGCATTCCTCAGGTCCACACAGGCCATCTTGCTTGCTGAATCCTGTAGGATTTCTTTTGTCAAACCTCACAGCACTACCCCAAAACTGTTCTGACCATGCCTTGGCGGGGAGAGCCGCTACGGTGGCTCCCGAAAGTGGAGCTGGCCAAGCGGTGCCCTGCCTGACCTGAAGCACACACCAACAGCTCCCGACACTGCTGGCAACCTCACTGACACTGATAAACCCACAGAAAAGTGGCACCTGCTCGGGCAGGTAACCAGAAAACAGCTGTAATCCCTGCAACCATTTGCAGCCGGAGCTGGGTTTGCTCTTCCTATGCCGCAAAGCCTTCTGACCACGCAGAGCAAGGGCGACGCAGCCTCCTCCCAGCATGTCACAAGCACGGCACCTTCTCCTCACCTGAGGCTTTAGCCTGCTGTCCATCTCAATAACGCCCGAGTCCCTTCTACGTAAGATCAACAGCAGACCTGAAAGCGCTTAATCCACCCCATCAACGCAAGCAAGAGACGTAATTGAGCTTGTTTAACCTCTTGCCGCAGGATCCTTCAGCAGTCCTGGCACAATCAATAGCAACATCCACATTCGCTCTTGTTGAGGCCATTTTTTTGAGCCCTCCTTGGGCTTCTCATCTCTTCTCTGATCTGTCCCTCCTTCTGTTTAATGAAGAGTCAGTTTTCGACAATCAGCAACAGATTTTATGTTAGACTGAAGCTGCTTTTCCTCACTCTTAACAGCTGAGCCTCTGAAGTCTTGCTTGAGGTCAGGGGAAGGCAAGATGTTTCAAAATGGAGAGGAACTGCTGGGTCTGAGCACTGCTGTTTCTCCAAAAGTATGCCTAAGTTCAAAGCCATACTCGTGGCGTGGGCTGCGGGTGAATATTCCATTTTGTCACAAGTTTTGAGGTTTTTAAATGTCTTTTTGTTGCACACTGGAAAACAAACAAAACCCTTCCCATGTTTCCGCAAAGCAGAATGCTGTCAAAACATTTTTGTTGGATAAGGTCAGGTTTTCTCTCCCTCCTTCTCCGCACAGAAGTGACTGATGCCTGAAACCCCCCTTGAACACGTCATTGAGACCGAACATCTCCGCGCTGAGAAAACAGCGAAGTTCAGTGAAATTCAGAGCATCAAAACATCCCGACCAACTCTCCGTATGCACTAACGCAGTGGGAGCTAGCGCCGCACTAGCTGGTAGACCAGATGCAAAACACATTACTGTCAGCAACGGAGGGGCAAAACCAAAGTCCTAGCTGCAGAGACTTTATCTGGAAGCTCCAATTGCTAAGCCACCGTGTCAGGGAGTATTTTTGGAAAGCGCCTTCCCTCCCACACCACCTCCTCCCTAACATTACACATGTAAGTTGCTCTGTCAGGTTAATTGCAGCACAGGATTTTGAGAGATCAAAGTTCATTTAATAAAGCGCCTGCTGTTGTACAGCAGGGGTTTGGGGCTGCTTTTATACAGCATAGTCCCAGCAGGAAGGCTTATTCAGGAGCAGCGTGATTCCTGCTTGCTGGCATTTGCCTGTCCCCAAAACCACATGGTCAAGAGCAGGTTCACCAGAAGGAAGCAAAGGATTTCTCTCTGGCCCTGCTGCTCGTTCCAGGGGCCTGGGCCACCAGCTTCTCCATGGCCACACGACTTTGGCCAGAGGGGAGACATTTTAAATATCCTTCTTGGGTAGTGGAGTCGGGCAACTAGAAAACTCTTGTTCTCAGTTTGCAGCAGGTTATGTTACAGGTAACAAAAGAGAATTGGTCTAAGCTTTACGCAACTGGAGTTGGATTTAGGCAGTGTTGTTTCAAAGGGAGTCATGAGCCAGTCATCTTTTATCTAAATAACACTTTGCATCAGTTAATAGGAAAGTGCCTCACAGAGGTCAGCCTCAGCATATAGAACAAATCCTGGGATCCCGATAAAGTTTTTACTTCCTCCTTTTCAGGCAAAACTCCAACAGCAGGATATGTAAAAACGGAGTAAGGGATTCAAAAGTCTGCCAAGTCTACAACTTGAAATCCATTACAATATTCTGCTGTATTAATGCATTACTATGATGAAGACACTGCTGATTACAACCAGATCATAGCACAGTACCAACATCGGTCCATTTAGGGGTTAGATACTTAACATAATACATGCGTCTGTAATAGGAAGAGGAGCAGGAGAGACACTGCCAGGCTTAAGTTAGATTTTAAAAAGCCAGTATCTTCTTCCAATGGTAACTGAGAAAGTGCGTATAAAAATCATAAAACGGTTTAAAACTCTGCTATGCCTTTCATCTTTGTACTCGGAAAAGGAGTTTCCTTTTCAGTTAGCTTGGAAATGAAGAGACTGGTGAGGTTCAGGCATGTCCCAGTTGCATTCCATAAACTAATACAACTGACTGTAAATGCAACAGGGAGTATTAAGTTTTTATTTCTAAATGATGGTATTGTTCAAATTAAAGCTATTCCTGGTAATACTAGAAATCTGCACAAGGCACAAAGGTCAGATCTGGATCTGAACGTCATTCTGCATCTGCACTTCATTCGACTAGTTTGTTCAGATCCATCTCTAATGATTAGGTTTGATCATCTTTGCCCCATCCCTAGCTGCCATTTAGTGGGGGTGTACTTTTCCTGGCACTGTCCCTATACCTTAATTAGTTATTTTAGGCTTCACAGTGAGCTGGGACAAGGTGGGGGCAACAGTATCTCTTCTGTAAGAGGTTAATACTTTCTTCTTAGCATGAGGGCTGAATTGCAGTTTTAGGGGTCCCGAATGCTCACAGGAGGAAACTCATTCTCGTCATCAAGACACACTGGTCCAGTTGCAAACTCATGCTCTGGGATAACCTCTCCTCGCAGGGCACCACCATCCTCTGAATAACCTGTCCGAGTAAAAATACAAAACGTTACGGATAAATGGATGGAAGGAGGCTGGAAACAAATAGCGGAGACACTATTTTATCACCTTTTTAGCACAGAGCTGCTTTCTCTGGCTTTTTGGCAGAGCTCTGGGGGAGTGCGGAAGAGAAAGTATCTCATCGACGCTACAGATTAGGGAATGGACTACATGGCTAGCTCCTGTGGCAGAAGCTTTCCTCCTCCCACCATGAATGTAAGCACCAATTTCAGAATAAGATCCACATCTGTATGTGGACCTTTAGACTCGGGAATATAATGAGATAGTCACCCGGTCTTCTCCTGCAACAATTTAGTGCTAGCATCGTTAGGGTAAGGTGTAACAGGTTTGGGAGAATCTGTAGCGATCTTGCCACAAAAATAGTGAAATCCGACTTCTATACCCATGGTTTCAACTCCTGGAAACCAGCCTGGCAGCAGCTGCTGTCTGACAAACTGTGAAGCTCGGATGTGGTTACTGCTCTGCCGGCGGGCCCGTTGGTGGTACAGCTCTGCACAAGGAGGAGAAGCGCTGGCAAGGGGTCCCGGGAAGCAGAGCAGAAAACGCCTGGCCTGTTTTTGGGGCAGGGGATGAACCAGGTGAGCTCCAGAGAGTCCTGCTGCCCCAGTCTGCATTGCACAAGTGGTGTTTCTGGTTGAACCCTTGGAAGTTGGGCGACTTTCCGCTTTGCCCCACGTGGCTTTCTTGCTTCTGCCTGAGGAGGGGCAGACATGATGCTTACCTGGCATGGTCGAAGTTGAAGGCACTGTACTTTGTCTGGCTACAGTTGCTGCATAAGATTGAGGTAATGGAGGCTGAAGGTCATTTTCTGTGTTCTCCTCCATCTTTCCTGAGCCAAGCAGACTAATCGTAGAGGAGCAAGAGAGGGGAGAAGAGTTAGTTCTCATCCCAACCGTTCCTCCCCCAGCACCGGCTAAGACAAACACATGCACCCACGTCTGCTTGAACCACATCACCCATCCGCATCACTGCATCCAGGCACTGCCTGCAGCCCTAACAGCGCTGCAGAGGAGGAGAGCATTGTGCTCTACAAGTAAAGCAGAGGGGGAAGCAGAAGATAGGGAAAGCACTACTTCAGCTAGAGGACAATGCTGGCACAAGAATAGAAGGGAACAGATTGACCACAAAAGCTTTAGGTTACAAAGGCAAACAGTGTTTCTAATCACAGAGGGGGCTCCGAAGGGCTTCCAACAGGAGCGGACTAGATGGGAAAAGCAGCGCTGGCTAGTTTAGGATGGAGTTTGAGCAGAGATATAGTATGATGTAACGTAACTCATGACCCAAGGGCCCTTTTCAGTCCTCTGATGCTAAGAGGAACCCACATACAAAGCTGGCCCGCCAGCTCCGGACGGCTGCTTCCGGACGGGAGCAGGCGGGCGTCAGCGGTGTCTGAAGGCGGCGGGGCGGCCGGAGCACGCTGGACAGCGCAGCTTTGAAGTGCCGTTGTTTTGTAGCTTTTCAAAAAACTGCTGGCATTTTCCTGGCTGTCAGCCACCTCCTGGCTTAGAGCACATGTTACATCGCACCCCACCCCAAAGGCTTCACATCTGGAGCCAAGTAGCCCAGATGTGTGTGTGGGGTTACCAAATTTGCATACAAACTGAACAGCAGCACAGAAGACTCTGCTTTGGCACTGCGTGCCTGCAGGCGTGCATCTGTGCGGGTTTTTGTTAACAGCAGCTCCCAGCGTCGCTCTGCACCATCCTACCCCCAAAGTCAGCTCTCCGGCACCCACTCACGCCTGGAGAAGGTGCTCTGCTCTCCTGCCACCGTGGTGGTCAGCGCTCCGCTGCTGGAGGCATCTCCTAAGGCACAGTCTGCCCACCTCTGCTGTCTAAGCTGAGATGTCCCACAACTGCCTAGGGATCTGAGATGTCTCTGGTTTCTTCTGCAAGAAACCCCACGTCCCTGCCTGCTGACGTGGTTCCCACCCACGTCTGTCGGATCAGGCAGCTAAAATCACAAAGTCAGTTCTAATGTTCTTGCTCCTACAGCTCCATTTTGTGACTTCAGGTGAAATTTCGTTTAATTTTTTAAAAGATCAGCCTCTGTATCAGATGTGTCTGGAGGTATAGTTACCTGTGTTTCTTAATTAAGACACACTCCCCTCCATCTTGCGGGTCCAAGTTATAGATATAGAGATGTCCATCTGACGTAGTCACCAACAGTCGAGGCAGCTTCTGAATCCTAATGAGAAAAGCATCATGAGTCCAAACACGTCTGCACTCGCACACAGATACAGCACGCACCCACGCTGCGTGCTCTGCAGGCCCCTGCAAAGATAAGGGGCCACAGTGGTGGTGTTCTGCAGAGATAGTTGTGTCTGCTCATGGGCTGGCGTGGCAGAGGGGATGCAGATGTCAATACATACGTGGAGAGGGCACAGATGTTCCTTTGTCCGGAGATGTTCAGGCGGACAGTGGCAAAGGCTCGATCCTGGTTCATCATGCCTGATACCTGAGCAGGGAGGTAGTTGGTAGCAGCCTGGAACATCTTTCCCATGTAACCGCTCCAGGTTGGAGGCTCTTCTGGCCGGCTGAGGGGGTCACAAAGCAGCATCAGTGGGGCTACCGCAATCAGCATGACAAAACAGATCAGGAACGGACAAAATGATCCTGATCTCAGATACGCGAAGGCTTTCTTTGGAGCACCTGCACACATTGTGCACCAGCCTAGCTGGACACATGGGAAGGAGGCAGGGAACAGTGGCAGCTAATAAACCCAGAGCAGGCCTGGAGAGGCTGACGGCAGGGATGTGGTGTGTAGCTTTTCCAAGGAGTGAGTCCCTCAGGACACAAAGCCGAAGAGACAGATTGCAGCTGGTACTGCTCATGGAGAGTACGTGGTGAGGAAATGGAGGCCAGCTGTGTAAAGGCAGACCTTTGAAGCAGAGACACCCCTGGGGCAGGCAGGTTAACCCAGGCTAAGCCCCTCACCTGTCAGTGAGATGCTCCAGTTTAAAGATGTGCACGGTCTCCGTGTTGCTGGAAGCACAGAGGAACTGGGAATCCATGCTGAAGACCAGAGAGCTGATGTTCACATACCTAAGACCAAGCAAAAACAGGACTGGTCACTTCATGGCATACTGTTCAAGGGGAACTGCTTGGTTTTGCTCACAGAGAAGAGGACGTGGAGGAAGGAGACCCATACACAGTGAGGAGCACCCTGCCTGGCTGCTGCCGAGCCTGTGGGCTGACTGACCAGCATTTCCCTAATCCCTTGGCTCAGCAGAGCTGGGGTAGCCTCAAGGTAGTGACAAAGAGCCAGAGAGGTGCAAATGTCCTTGCTCACAGAGCTGTCTGTGGAGTGAACATCTGTGCCGACCTCGCTACAGCAGCTAAAGCTTCTGGTACTGCAAAGGCCAGGGAGGATATCCAAAGCGCTGGATAGTGGGATACATATGGCATCTCCTCCTGCACAGGTTCAGCAGGGCCAGGGTGTCTCAGTCACGGCAGTTTTTGTACTTGCAGAAGTGGGTGTAAAATCACAGGCAGGTCAGGGATGGGGAAGAGGGAAAAGTCAGGAATGGATCTACTGAAAAGATCTGAGGGAGCCTGCAGAAGGGCAGCAACAGCCCATTCCCGCCATCAAGACTTGGGCTCTGCGCAAATCACTTAGTAGCTTCAAAGCACCTCCTTTGAGAGGGCAAGAGTTGGTCTAATAACTTTGGGGACTCCATTATTTCAAGTAAGAAACAAGAAAGGACAGAGTAAATGGACTGAATCTACCTCTGTTCTCTGCAATCGCCCTGTTCTGCGACACACTGAATTGAATCACTAAACTTGCCGGAGGCAGCTGGGCGCAGCATGGCTGTCTGACACAATGACATTTCTATCTGATACGTTCGCTCTTGTTTTCTTTCTGCAAAAGATGCCAAAGCCACCAGGATCTGACGTTGCCCCTGTCCCTCTGTTTACATTTCTGCTCCGGGAGCCCTCTGTGTACTTGTCACCGACAGAAGAATGAACTGACCTTTTCATCCCTCGGCGGAATTCATAGAGCTTTTGCCCCCCAGGAATGGAAAATACACGAATGACTGTGCCCTGCAAAAAATGCAAATGAAAGATCACACAGGAACAGGGCAAAGAGCGCGAGCCCTTTCTCTGACACACCCAGAAACTTGGGACGTGCAAAGGCCCCTCCTGTTTGCCAGCCGCGGTCAATCTGAACCCAATACACTGGCCTCTTACAAGGCAGAGTCCTTTTAGTGCCCCTCCTCTGTTGGCCGTGTTTAAGAGCAGGCAGCTCAGAGGTCCCGCTCTCCATGCTCCAGGCAGCCGATGCACCAGAGCTGGCTGGGACCCCCCTGCCAGCCGCGGGCAGGGAGCACAGGCAGCAGGGAGGGTGCTCGCAGCGGCGCTCACTCACTTTTTCAGAAGCACTTGCCAGCTTCGAGCCAGTGGAGTTGAAGGCGAGAGCAGCCAGAGGCCCGTCATGGGCAGGAATTGTGCAGGCTGTTTTCTGTAGGGCAGAAGGTAATGTGAGTGCAAAGAGACACGTTGCTCCTCGGACTGCCTAAGGGCAGGGCATTCCCTGCCTCGCACCCTACCCAGGCCTGCCGATATGGGTTCGCAGGATCGTATCGCACTTATGGTATCCCTTCAACATCCTCAGCATTTCTTATCTTTGCCCTGCCTTGAGCTCACTCCCCACCTACTACAGCCACTGTGATTACAGAAAGCTCATTTCAGGGGCAGAGGTCCTCAGCTCCCCGCCTCTCCAGGCTCTGGGATCGCAACTGTGTCCTCTCTGAAGCGTGGCATTTCTTTGTGCAGAGATAGAGTTGGCCTCCATGCAATTTGCTCGGCTGTACAGCAAATCCTGCTGCAGCAACACCACCCTGATGCCTGCAGGGAGCCCAGGCCCTCGCTAGTACCTCTCACAGCAGCAGCATGTTTTCCCCTTGTGCTCTGCTCCTCCCCTGCTGCAGATCCTCAGCTCCCGCTGCACGTACAGAGCGACAGCCTTATGTAATCCAAAGCCCTGGCATAAACAGCAGATAATCATGACCCTGCTTCCAGCCAGGGACAGATTTCCTGAGGGGGCTCTGGACACCTCTCCCTCTCCATGACTTCGGGTCCGGCATCCCTTCCAGCCCGTGGCGTGCTCCTGCGCTGCGCCTGGAGCAGCTCCAACCCTCCCTGAGCCACCCTGGTCACATCACTCCCATGGGATACGCTGTTGAAGCTCCTACAGGAACCCCCTATAGGAACCCCTGTGTCAGCCTGGCAGCGGCCCTTGGGCTGCGGGGTAATGGGTCACGTTTCCCTTAATATCCCGTACTGGGAGATGGACGTCCTGATCTCAAAGAGGCTGTCTGCTTCGCATGGCGTCCAAGCAAGGGGGATGGGGAACGTGCCTGCTCTGGGCAATTCCCTTGCAGTTTAGCTCGGTGGAGTGTATTTATTCATCCTTCCCAAAGGCCCTGTTGGCTTTGCTGTGGTTCTGTTTGTTTTCAGTCCCTGCCGGTATCCAAATGGGCGAGCTTCGCACTTACCAAAGTATTTCCGTCGTAAAGCGCGATCTCTCCGCTGGTCGCACTGCCGGGATAAGCCAAGTAGGAGTTGGCGTGGTTGATCGAGAGAGCGCACAGACCTGGCAAGGCGAGAAGGACGCAGCTGAGGTTGTTTGTTGGTGGAGGACAGAAAGCAGAAACGCGGCCATGGACACCGCAGGGGGTTCAGGCTCTGTCTCATTTTGGGGCAGCGTCCGGCACCGGGCGCAGGCCGGCGGTGCGCTGGCAATGCCTCGGCCGTGGGGACACCTGCTGGTATGGGACAGTACGGCTCCCTTCTCCCAGCCACCGTCCTCCCCAAACCCTGCTCAGAAGGAGCCCAGGTCTTGCTTTTGGGCACGCTCTTGGCTTCTCCCCCTTAATCATCTCCTTTGAGAAGGCAAGAATAGGTGCGTGAAACACAGCAAGGGACATCTTGGACTCAGGGCTAACAGGACTCATGTCCAGGCACATCTGGGCACCTCCAGATGTGCGCAGGGCGTAGGTGCCGGGTCAGAAGCTCAGATGAGCAGCGCAGCGTGGACACAGCCCCGGTATGAAGCCTGGCAGATGAAGGCTGGCACGGCAAGGCAGCGGCTGTGGGCCTGGACAGTGCCATTTCCTTTTTCTCTGAACGGAAAAGGGAAGCAGAAGAAGACAAAGCAAATGCCACAGTTGTGCAGGGAGCTTCCGGCTGACAAGGAACTTGAACCTAGCTAAATTTTAACCACAGAGGAATTCTTCCCCGTAATAGCCATCTGTTTTTATGCCAACATGAGCATAAAGGTTCCCAAACACACCTTTCAAAGTGAGCAGGAATTACAGGATGAGACAGGGATGGATGGATGGATGGATGTGTGTGTGGTTACGTCCATCCGCCTGTCCCCCAGGTGACCTCGGAAAAGAGCATCTCTTCCTGCCTCTCCTTTCTGCCGCTGGCTGAGGACCTATCCCAGTGAATCCTGTCACACACAGAAACGGGTCTCACTTGCTTCCTGCGCCACGTCCACGTGCTCACAGTCCTCCCAAATCCGACTCAAGGCTTCGGCACGACCTGAGCTTCCTGGCCCCCGCCGGGGGGTCCCACCTAATCCCACGTGTGGAGGAAGCTGCGAGGTTAAAGGCTGCCAGGGATGCTGCCATCCTCCCCAAACAGGACGCCTGCACGTATATGCACGGACACGCGCACACATGCCGTGCAACCCATCGTGTCAGGACACGGCCCTGGCCCAGGCCCAGCAGCGGGGAAGGATCGGCTGAAGCTCTCGTTTTAGGTCATTGTTTATAACTAAACAAAGAGACCACAGCAGAGCCAGGAGCTGCAGGATCGGCCAGGGGCCCCAGGGATCCACTCCCTATCAATCAGAGGCATTTACATCATGCCAGGGACTGCACGCACCGGGGAGAAGAGGTGCAGCAGCAGCAAAGTGCAGGCAATTAAAAGGCACCCAAAGAGGGAGGGATGGGATAGGAGGAAGGCAAAGATAGCCCAGAGACTTTGCTTGTGATGAGCATCCTGTCTTTTCAGGATGGTCTTCCCCTGGCCCAGGCAGCACAGGGGGATCAGCACAGCCCTTTCTCTAAGCGGAGGATCTAGAGAACACTCGAGCTAAACAAAGCAAGCTCTGAGCCGCTGGTGTGAGTCACCCGCTCCCTCTGCTCCGTGCCTGGCTGGGAGAGGCGGACGGGAAACCAGGCCAGGGGAAAACACAGACGCAAGTGTACTGGGCTGACCTCAGGGACGCACAAAGAACAAGGATCACAAGGGACACGGGCAGCCTTTGAAGATGCTCCTCTACTACTCTCAGCAGCCCCACAGCCCTGACGAGGGTCGGTGCATGCAGTGGCAGGCTCAGGAGGGAGGAGGCAGGCTGGTGCTGCTCAGGATGGCAGCTCTGGGAATGCCACATCGCAGGTGGCTTCCTCGAGCAGCATGGAAAAATGCTACTGTGTCCGAGAAGCCTGGCCTTGCCCCCAAGCCAGCAGGTCCAGGCGCATCTCAGGCTTGAGGGGAGCCACATGAGGTGGTTTCCAAAGCTGCAGTCGTCCCTGAGATATGCCCTCGTGGCACGCATGTCACCACAAGCACTGTGACCTCCTCAGTGCAAATCCTGCCCCTGACATGAGCCACATGAAAAACAACATGCTTGAGCACACATGAAAAACAACAGGCTCGCCCACCATGGGCATTTTCCTCTCCTGCATGGAGGAGGCTGGACCGGGAGCCAGGTCCTGGCCAGGAACAGCCAGAGAGCTCACTGCGACTGGCCGGTGGGTGTGCAGCAAATCCCAGTCCTCAGCGTGCTCGTGTTACCGTGCCCAGGGCGCACACTTTGGGGAGGTGGCACACTTGCTGTGTGCTCCTACACTCCCCTGGCACAGATCCCCACTCCAAAAAGGGTTGTGTAAAGAGTGGTGAGGCTGGACTGCCTCAGCCTCCTGGACACGCTGTCCTCGGGGTCAGGCTTGGGACCAAAGCAGATGGTCCAGGGACAAAGGGAGCACGCGTGGCACAGCGCTGGTCGCTCAGCTCATTTCAATGACAGCTGCTGCGGTTAAAGGATTTTAAAAAAATTAAGCCCATATGAAGTCCTGTGATCCACAGCAGCCTAGTCCTGGCCCAGCGAGCGCTGATTGCTGTTGCTCTTAAACCATGACCTGATCATTCAGCCCCACTGCAGAACAGCTTCAGGCCTGGGTATCTCTGCCCTTCCTGTCGCTGCTGGGCTTTCTCGGGAAGGTTTTAAACTTTAATTATATTGGCAGTATTTAGTATATTTAATCCACATGGAGAGGCCATCTGTTGAAACCTGAAGTAGGTCAGGGGAGCCGTCAGAAGAGCGTCCCTTGAAAGCCCAGCAGCCAGGCATGAGCACATCAGCAACTTCCCGACCAACCACCCGTGAAACGATGCTGCAGCCTGCGCCCGACCGGGATATCACAGCAACGCATGGCAGCGCTGCCGCAGGCGCTCCGCCAAGTTCCCCTCTCCGTGGCTAAAAATAGCTCCTCTCCCATGAGCAGCAAAGCCGGATTCACCCTACGCTACACAGAGAGGATCTGTTCTGCAGCCACCTGCCCTGCCCCTTGGGTTTGCAGCATATATGGAATAATATCAGGTGGCAGCCCCGGCTCCTGGGAACTCCCTGGCAGAGAATTAGCGCTATGCCTGGCTGCATTTTCTGCCCCGGGTGATCTTCACAGTGCTAATCACTTTGGGAGCTGACCCCAAGCCCATAAGTAATCACAGGAGCTTGCTACCTTAGCGGAGCAGTGCATGTCCATGGCCAAAAGAGAACCTGGGTTAACCGCAGGTCTGGAGGGAGTGCCGAGCTCTGCAGCACGGCGTGACGCTGCAGAGCTGACTCATGCCGGCAGCGCAGGGAAGCGGGGCTCCTTTGTCCGGAGAGCAAAAACGCCACGGGACTCTCTGACGCAGGGCATGGTGAAGGAAGGGCAGGGAGCCCCGGAGGAAGAATTTCAAGTTGTCTTATATGTGGAGGGAAACTTGCGGTCCTGGCCTGCCTTACGGCTTTCCGCTTGTGAAAGAGAATAAAGGCACACTGCAGGAAGCTGTGAGCTGCACGGACATCTCGCGCGAGGACAGGAAGGGACCGAACCTGGGAGGTGAAGTCAAACCACGCTGACCATTTCTGCTCTCCTTTGACACATTTGCTCAGGACAGAGCAGGGTTTCTGCTCTCCCAAGCCCGACTGATTGCCTCCATGCATTTCTGTCTCCCCAATGCTGAATTAGGATACACAAACCACAGGCTGGTTTAAATTCTAACATGAGTGTTGTGGCTCTACAAAGCTCCTGCAGAGCTGATCTCTCCCTTTCACACAGTTTTTCTGTGCTTACCTGTTGTATTCAGAGGCGTATCCAGAATAGTCTTCAAAAGCTTCATGTCCTTAATGTTATGGATGTAAATTGACTCCTCCAGGCAAACAACCAGCCTCTGCAAGGACACAAGGGACATGCACAGAACCTCACCAGCATGGGCACGGTGCCTCTGTCTGCTGCTCCCACAGTTCACACCCAAATCTTCACTGTTAGAAAAAATCAATAGGAATTTCTCACGCACTGAAACGTAACAGGAACATGATCTCTTCTGCTTCTCCATCCCCTCTCACTGGACAACCTTTGATTTTGTATGACTGCTTTTGAGAGCTGCCTGCATCTGGTCTTGCTTTAGAAAGCAGCTAAAACATCATGACTTCTCTGCTACCCTAAGAGCTGATCTTCCACATCCCCAGACCCCAGGAACAGGAAGACACATCAGGGTTATACCCTAGCTGCGGGGCCTTGATTGCCATCCTTTCCTATCCCAACTCTTCTCTGCAGTTCTTTTCCTAGCAAATTACTTTTTGATCATAAAGACCAGGCAGCAGAGAGGCTGCCAATCCTGCTTGTCAGTATGCCTACAGATGGGACTACGTGCCCCTTGCCCTAACTTTTTCCCGATTTGGGAGCGAACATTTAGGTGATGGGCCTCCCACTGCTGCTAAACCTAATGCATCTGTTCAGCAGATTAATGTTTCTTTTCCCATTCAACATCAGCAGCAAGACTCTGCTTTATGTGCCCTGCAGAACTGCATAAAAACTGGGCTGGGAAACATTTGTTCAGGGACAGTCACATTTACACCGTCTTGGCAGATGGGTAGGGTATTTCCAAGTTCATGTGCTTGTACCTTCTTCTACCGAACTTGTCAGGAACACCCACCCACCCACCCAGCCTAGAGGCAGCTGCTAAGAGAGGAGCTGCCAAGCGATGGGGAAGAAAGGCAGAAAGGAAAAAAGAAGCCTAATGCTGTAACCTTAGCACTGGGCCACCATCTCCGTGACCACTCAGCTTTGTGTCTCAGCTCGGTCCAGATCTCTACGTGTTACCACGGAGGCATTTTGCATAGAGGCTTTTTTTGGGACCAGGCTTTGGATCTGGCTGAAGGGTTGTGCTTTCTAAGTCCAGCGAGCACACAGCTCCACCTACGTTAGTGCCAAGTGTCCAGAAGCACTGAAAACCTCCCAATAAAAACGTAAGGCCAGACTCCATCCAGGCTCCTGAAGTTGGAGCACCCGAATCCATGTACAGGAAGCCTCCACCTCTTTAGAAATGAGGCCACTTATTTAGTATCTAAATGTGGAGCTTAGTCACTAACTTGAAACACCCACATTAGAAAATCTTTGCCTTGCTCCACCATTACTCTCGGATCAAACTCTTTCCCACTTCTATTCCTGCTAACCACAGCATCTGGGGCTGTGTCAGAGCCATTTTGCATTTCCAGGAAGACTTTGCGTTTTCTACAGTAACAGCCATCAACTTGCTAGCAGAGACCGTCAGAGTAATATTTATACAGCTGATTTCGGCAAAGCCACCATGTGCTTTCCCAGAACTGCAAAACGCACTGCTGTTGATGTACAGGTGAAGGGAGGTTTCCAGATGATGGCAAAGCAGCAGCCAAGAGCTGCAGCAAGAGATGCTGGCACCGACAGGGACAAAATCCAGGAAAGTGATGGGAGTGGGAGGTGAACAGGCGAAGGAGGCTTGGACAAGCTCACCACGAGTTGGAGAGGGCTGGTTCTCTGCCTCCTGCCCTCCATGCAGCCCTGTAGCCCATGCTAATGTCAGTGCAAACCCTGCTGAGATGAGGAATGGGTTTTATCCTCACTGTGCACACAGACGGAGCCTCAGAGAAGGTGCCTGGTGCTGTCATTGCTACACACGGTTCAAGGCACTGGGTCTTGTACAAAATGTTACTGCTCACCAGTATTTTTCTTTAGTACTTCAGTTTGACACGAATCAGGTTAGATAACCGAGTTGTATGTTGAGGACTTAAATGTGCTGGGTATGGACACAGCCAGAAAAACGTATCAAATCTCTCCAAAGAGCTCAGCAGGGTTTCAGCAGTGAATGAAATCCCAGGGAGGTTACAGGAGAGCTTCTCGCCAGTCCCACAGCACGGCCTTATGCCCCACTTTGAGACAAATCACGATCTACCTTAACACACTTAAAGAGTTATGATGGAGCTTGGAACAAAGAATTCCCATGGATCAACAACAGCTGAGGGACTTGCTTGTTTGCACAACAAGGACTTCTTCACAGAGAGATCAAATCGAAACATGCACCATTTGTTTGAGACCTGTTCCTGTTTTATTTGCCACCATTTTCCTGTGTTAACGTCTTGTATGGGATTTGGCCTTCTATGGACTTTTAATGAAGTACAACTGTCATACAGAAGCCCAGGCAAGGGGTTCAAATGTCACAGCACCTGCAGAATCTGACTGCCGCCAGTTTAAATCTTGAACGCAGACTGAAACAGTGATTTCTCTTCTATCTACCCAAGTATCTGTAGCATCTTCAAATTTCTCCAGGTGTGTCTGTGTTATGGCTAGAGGATGAGCTCAGCCTAGGATTTGAACCCAAGCTCATAAAGCAGCCAAGGAACGCAGATGCAAGGCTGGGCCTATGCATCATCTTCAGGCAATCTCCAGAGCAGCATATGGGGAAAAGCCTGAACTTATTTTATTCTCACACTAATCTCCTAGAGCTGCTAAGCAGAACCTCCCAGTTTATTTTTATACACATATATCTATCTGCAATTCAAAGGAAGTCCTTATTTTGCCAGCTCCATTGTAAGTTTAAGTGAAAAAAATCAATTTAGGACAGATTTAATTGTAGTACAGGAACTTCTGGTCAAACACAGCTTTACTGGAAACTCAACCCGGAGTTTGCTTATGGGAGAGCCTTACTGCAGGACTCACTGTTGCTAACTGAGGAGAGGCTGATTATATACAATTACACAGACTGCTTATTTCTTCATTGTAAAGTGTCCTCTGCTTCTTACGGCATATACTTTGAAAATAATTATGGACAAAAAGAAAAGATGACTTAAAATCCTCCAAAAGGGCTCAGGGCTGCATAAGGCTGTGTCAGTTCAGAGAATAACACTCTAAAAGCCTTCTTCGAAGTGGCCCGAATGTTTTCTATACCTTTAAAAATAAAACAAGGGTGCTAGCAGTACTTGAGAAGCAGCCTTTCACCTCATCCATGGAGTTCAAGTTACTCCTGGGTTTTGTTACCAACTTTGAAGGTCTCATTTGCAACCAAGATGGCAGAGGTGGGCCTGAAGTCAGGATGTAGAATCCAAGGGAGGGAGAAAGATGAAAAGGTGTTTTTTTGGCAGAGCTGCGCGCTGACTAGGCAAGAAGGCAGACAACAAAAACCCTTTGTGTAATTGGCACAAAAATAAGGACTTAGCTTCATTTTACTGAAGCAAACAGTTGCGGCAGATGATATCCACAGCTATCCTGCTCCTCTGTCAGAGGTCGCTAAGCCTGAAGCGGAGCTGGTAGGAGAGGACAGGTACCTCCCCGTCCAGTCCCACTTCACAGTCTCCATGCAAACCTACCCAGGCTGCCACTGCTCTGCTAGGCAGCGGGGTCCCAGCTGGAAAGTCAACACCAGCAAAAAGCCAGAGTGGGACAAGTCTGGCTAACCCCTTTCCCCAGCCTCTCACCTGACGATTCAGTCGGATGGACAGTATGTTACTGGAATAGCTATAGTTGCAGATCTCTGTCCCTTTCTTGAAGTGGTAGACATTCATTTGCTGTGGTTTGGCATGACTGACCACAACCACAAGGCTGCTGGAGAACAGACGCTCCACGATGTAAACATCTGGGATTTCATCTGGGCACAGAAGGAAAGCAAGAGAGAGTCTTTAGCTTGGCTTATGGTTGATTTGATTGCAGCAACAAGTAAGACTCAACTCAAGAGGGAATCGGGTTGGAACGCTCAGTGCTACGGTGTTCAACATCTGCTTTTGTTAAAAATTTCTCATACCTGGCACAAAGCATTTAGGTCAGAGCAGGAAGGGGTTAATGAACCTTCCCCTGAAGGCAGAATTTAAGCCAGCCTCCTTTGACAGTGCCCTTGTGCCTCTCCTGGGCAGGGCCCTCCAGCTGAAGCTTATCCTTGGGCCCTCCAGCTGAAGCTAATCCTTGGGAAGCAGATATAAAAAGGAGGAGCTCACCCAAGTTGGTCAGGGACTTTCCTGGAGGGAGTGAGGAAGCTGGGGCTTGTTGAGGTAAGGAACAAGCTGTGTGTAACTCACTGTTTATCCTGCATGGTGCCTGATTTCTCCCAGCCTCCTTAGGGAAGGCTGATGTGTTTAAGCCCTCCCTGTTACTGGGGTTGTGGTCTCTAGAGAGCTTTAGCATGGCTGTGGTGAACAGTGGTGTGGTATATCTTGTAGAGACTATGTCTGGGATGACTCCTGTTGTGTTGAGAAGGCACCATTACAATGGCCCTTGTGGACCTGTACCTAAATCATTAGGGACTGTGACTTCTAGTGTAGGTAGCCCTGAATAGTGCTCAGTGCTTGGGCTGTGCTGTATCGGAGGTACAAGGACTGCTCCACAGCCATGATGTGGGACTACTCATGTCTTGGCCCATCACCTTGAGCATGTCACCAGCAGGGATCTGTTTCTCTTTGGCCTGACTCTGGGGGCAATCCAAACTCCTAAATACTTCTTAATATAAGTCTATGGCTTGCTGCTGTATAGCAGCTCAGTTACTCTGTGGGACAAAGAGGAAAGGAGCCTGGACTTTGCTCCAGATGATGCAGCTATGTCTGGTTGTGAGGCTCTTTCTGTAGCCAGTGGAGAAAGACTAGCCTATCCCAGCTGTGAGGTGTATCTTTAGTGCATCTCAGCTGAAACGCTTCTGGCCATAGCCTGAACTGGACTAGAGTACATGCTCCATGAGGCCTGACTTGTTTCAGGCTGTTAAGTGCATTGCATGCTGCTCTGAGCTAATAGCGGAAAGCCTGCTGTGAATGACCTTCTTGCATGGGAAACCTGTTAAAAACATCTTGCTTGTAAATACCATATTGGCCTGCAAGTTACCCAGCATCTGTGCTGGGAGTCTGTGGTCTCCTGTCCATGTATCTGGAACATGCTAGTGGTAAACTACCTCTGAATGCTGGTTTGCAGGATAAACTGCTGCTGTCAGAGTGACAGCAGTGAAAAAAGCTGGACTCTAAACTTGAGTCCTTCAACTTTGAAGTACTGATGACTGTTCAGAAGCTTCTCCAAGGCTGTAGCTCACTCTAAAGGCTGCTGTGCACAGGGCAATAACCAGAGATGTTCCTCTCCTGGTATGGGTACACCAGAAACAGATGCCATCTCTGCATCAGCAGTGAGCAGAATCGCTCCCTTGAGGCAGACTGAAGCGCACTAATACAGGTAAAGTCTGTCAGCCAATATTCCATTGCAGTGAAACAGGAGACTTACTGCTTTCGTGGACCTGGTCCAGTTGCTCTACAGAACTTAAGGAGAAAAGCCTGTATCCAGTTGTGGTTCCAATTGCCAGGGAGCTGCAAAGACAAGACAAAAACCTGCTAGTTCAGATCTGAAGGCCTCCAGGCGATAGAGTCCCTGCAGGTAGGGGAAATGGGTAGTTCCTGGTACAGTGATCTGTGAAGGCACAATTTCAGTTTCCACTCTCAACCTAAAGCATATAAAGTAACAAACACAAGAATCTGGCTTTCCATCTGAGGTTACTGCAGCCTACAGAAGGCAAGTATCCCTGTGAGACAGCAAACTGTCATCCATTCATATGGTCCTGTGGCTGCTGGAGGAACAAACAGGCATATCTCTAGCCGGGAAGCTGCAGATGGGACCTTTGGGACATAAAAGGGGGCTGTTTCCTAAGCCAGGAGCTGATCCAGCTACATTGACACACTGATTTGTGAGGGCTGTGGAAGCTTTGCTCTCACTAGTGGCAGCGGGCGCAGGCATGTAGCGCAAGGCGTGGCCATGCCAAGTGCTGGCTCTGCTCAGTTCCAGATATAGTAAGCAGCAACATCTAGGTCTTAAATCAGCAGCCAGCCCAGAATACCAACACACAGTGTTTGTGCTGGCGGCGGTGGCCAGCAGGTTCACGTCACCCGCACGTTGCCACCCATCAGAGCACTCTTTGTTTAGACACAGCAAATGTAAAGCAGTGCTGCAAAGGTAATGATATTTCCAGGTGTGAGACGGGTATCTGTGATTCTTGTCTTATCCCATAATCTGGACTGATCTTGGCTCTGGGCTATGACTGCCAGACACCGTGTGTAGCTCACTGCTTCAGGATGTTTATTGTCCCACTTGGAAATGGTTCTTAAATGACTGGTTTTGAAGCAGCTAAACCACAGGTTAGCAACGGTGTAAGGGCGAGAGGCCCCAAGGAAACCCCCTGTTGTCTTGAGGTGGTGGTGGGGCCATACTTTGGCACAGGCTGCTCACCAAGAGCCTGGAGGCTCCTCTTGGCATGGAGCCCTGGGCAACTCTGCCACCTACAAAGTGGCCGCAGCCCAGGTCAGCAGCCCAGATCTCTGACCATCCAAAAAAGCTTCCCAAACTGCTGGGGAGGTAAAAAAAAAAAACAAAACCCAGTGAGTCCTCTGAATTTGCTGCCTCCCTTGGGCTCCCAGAGACCTAACCTGGGGGCATTTGAGGATGGCCATCGAGAGCCAGGTGCCCCCAAAGAGCGGGGTAGGGCCTTGTGGGGCTGGCGGATCCCACAGGGCTGGCCCCGTTTGGGCCGCGGGGAGCTTCGCCCAGGGCCCCACGGAGCCGGACCCGTGGGGGGGGTGTCCCACGGGGGTCGTCTCTGTAGGGCCAGCCCCGCTCCGAGCTGTCATGCCCCGTGACGGCTGCGGGACCAGCCCCACTCCGGGCCGTGGGGCACCGTGGGGCCGGGCCAGCCCCGCCCGGCCGCCGCCGCGCTGCCGTCGCCCCCCTCCCCGCGGTGCCCGCCCCGCTTACGTGCAGTCCTGGTTGTAGGAGAAGCAGCTGAGCGCCGCGGGCCCCCCCGGGGCCTCGGCCGCGGCCTCCATGGAGCGGGCGCGGCGGCTCGGCCCGCTCCGGCCCCCGCGGCGGCGGCGCCTCCCCCGCGCCGGCCCCGGCCCGCTCCGCGGCGCTGGCGGCGGCCAGGGGCGGTGCCGCCTCCCATTGGCCCGCGTCCCGCCGGAGGGACCGCCCCTCCCGCAGATGGACTCGCGCATCGACCTCTCCGCGAGGGGCAGGCGGGACGGTCCCGCCTCCGGGGTTAGCGGAGCCGGCTGCTATTGGCTGGCGGCGGGAAACAGCTGTGCGTGGCCACGTGGTGATGTTGTGGTTGCATCAGACGAGCCCGGGCAGATGTTGGGGGGGGAGCAGCACATCTGGGGGGCTCATCGCTGCCTACGGCGGCTTGAGCGGCGTTACCGGGGGCGGGAGGCGTCCTGCCGCGGCGGTGCGGTACACCGGGGGGGGCACGGCAACAAGTGGCTGCTGGGGGGATGGCCGCGTCTGGCATTGGGGAAGCGCCGTGCGGGGTGGGCGAGGGGCTGGGGCGGGGAAGGGTTCCGTGGTGCGGGGAGAACTGGTGGTCTCCCGCCGTCTCGCTGGCCGGAGAACAAAGACAGTCCTCCTCTCTGCCTCCTTGGCTAAATACTGCTTTGAAGGGTCTAGGGTTTTATTTTTTTTCTTCTTTACAAAGTTTACGCTCTAAACTGACTGCATTTGTGCACAGAACAGCTTCCTTCATGTGACTCATGCGGCTGCTACCTTGTGGGGTCGAATCTACCGGGGGAAAATAGAAAAACAAACCCTAGAGCCAGTCGCTAAATGACAAACGTTCTAGAAGTCAGTACAATGACATGAACAGTGCACAGAAACGCAGGGGCAGAGCCTGCAAACCCCCTAATTAGATGAGTAATCCTCATGTGAGTGCTGAAGTCATTGGCCCTAGATCACTTGATGTGCACCACAGGACTTCTGGAAAAAAGAGCCACATGCAATACCATCTAAATGAGGCAGATTCCATGTGGACACATTCATCTGCCTAGATTAATCCCCCTTTGCAGCATGTGGGCCTTCGAGTGTCCGTAATGTTCCCCTGTTACAGAGTTTAAAACCTGCAACTGTGAAGATGATTGATTTTGGGGAGGAAGCATGAAAACACGCAGCTTCAAAACAGCATTAGCTTGGAGTGAGGCTGATGGCAGATCGTCCCTGGGACACAGAGCACATGAGCGACACTGCAAAGGCAGCAGGGGAATAATTCATCATGTTTTGGGGGAAAACATCTTCTATTCATAGGGGCCTAGTGGGAAGCTCTAATAAAACCCAAAAATGAAACAGAAAAGCTGTTTTTGAATGTCCTGAGACTGTCCCTGTGGATCAGCATAGTTTGATTTTGTAACAGATGTCAGACAGAAAATGGGGTTGTGGAGCAGGAAAAATTTTAAAAACAACCCCAACAAACAAGAACAGGGAGTCAGTGCCTTGTATTTCAAAAAAGTTTCTGAGCAACTGCTACAGTTGGATGTTTGCTGCTTGGGTAATCACCATGAGCTGGTTTTAAAATGAAGCCTTGATAAAGCAGAGCCACAGAAGCATCTGAGACTTGGGCAACACAATGATTTTTGTAGCTTGACTGATGCAACCATGTTGGTCAATCTTCCTTTCAGCTAGCTGCCTACAATGACTATTTAATTAGCAGAGGTGGGAGAAACAAACAGTTCTTGTCCTCTGCTACAGTGTGAAAACCTTTGGTGGCTTTTGGAGCAGATGTTGCAGTTGAGTACAGCCATGCCACAGTGATGGCTGTGGCCGTAAGACCGTGGCCAGCATCAGGGCAAGCTGCTCCTCTGGCTGGAATAGCTTCTGTGTGTTGATGAAGCCCAGCCTCACAAGAGCCCTTGGAGATTTCAGGATCTGTGCTCTGGCAGATTGGGGCACTTGGGCTTTGGGCATGAAATAGAAGCTGAGGTGCTGTGTGTGGAAATTGTGGGTCTTTCTGGTAAAGAAATGAGGTGTCTCTGATGTCTCAAATGTAAAGAAACAGCTAAAGTGATTTTTCAGGAACACAGCTTTGGAAGGAGGTAGTAGTTAAGGTAGTAGTTAGATCCCAAGATCTTTCTTGGGATCTGGGTATATGTCACACTTGGGGAAAATGGTCTGGCAGAGACAGCAGAGTCACGCCAGACACCAGAAGGATAGTTCTTGCTCTGATGCATTCATTTGCTAGGAAGGATATATCAGGAGTTGGCTTCTCTTTCCTGACAGTCCTGTGATTGCAGTAACTCTACTTCGTGTGCAGTAACCATTGACAGTTAACAACCTCAACTCCGTCATTAACTCTAAAACCAGCCCAGAGTGTGGCCATCTGATCGTGAATATTTTTCAATGCAGAAAACTTTGTATGACAGATGTTGGTTTGCGTTCTCCACCCCGGGTGTATGTATTCAAACCTGAAGGAGGAAAGGGAGGTGAAGAAGCTGGGAAACCAGCTGCTGTGCCTAGAAGGGCCTCTCCCAGCCATGGCATCCTGCGTGTTGCCGTTCGATGTGAGAAGGGTTAGGTACCTTTTGATAGCTTTTAGGCTTTTCCCTGGCTCAGTGTTTAAATTCCAGCCAAGCTCTTCCCTCTCAGGTAAAAGCCTGCTCCTACTGATATGTCTGGTACTTGAATGAAATCTGCTACAGGAAAGAAAGGTCTTGGCAGGGGCGAAATCTGCTAGATATCCTTCACTGGTATTCATGATAACCAGGAGCCCGTTGAGGGACTAGAGCCTTCCAGGGGAAAAATAGGCAGCAGGGAACAGGCAAAAGGTGAATGTCTAATAAGGAGAGTAAGCATTTCTCATAGCAAGGAAACCATCTTTTGCATGTGAAAGCAGTGGGGAGAGGCGGCATGTACATGTTTGCTTTGCTCTTATCTATTACCCTTACCGAGTGGTATCATGATCATCGAGGCGGAGGAGGAAGAAGGGGCTGCAGCCCAACCTTTAGGGGCTTTAATAGCATGGACTGTCAAGCACTAAACTGCCAGTCCCGGCTGCCCTAGGATCTCCAGACAATAAATGCTGCCATCTGGTGCCCCGAGTCTGGCTGCACACATCGTTCATGTGGTCCGGCATCGGTACGCAGCGATGTTTCTACATGGTATTTGTGAAATGGAGAGAGCAGTCTTTGCTTACTCTTTGGATTATCCGATGGATTACCTGCGCCTCCACTAGCTTTCAGTGGTTTTTCCTACATCAGTACTGACTTCAGAGAGAGTCGAGTAGTCCTGCTAATAAAATGCTATAGAAAGGAATGTGGACTTCATGCCCTGCATTCTCCTCTTGCTTTGAGTTACTTCTTGTTTATGTCAAGACAGATAAGGTTATTTTTTCTCTTATACAGTGGAAAAGTGAGAAGAAAGCAGAGAGCTGGACTGTATATGTCAGAGGCCAATCTGAGTTTGAAAGAACCCTGATCACAAGATCTAGTCACCAGAGAAATCATCAGTTCAAAGACTTTTTTTTTTATATCATGATTCCTGTATCAAATATAAGAATGTGGGAAAGAAAAAACACTGGACAGATCGTATCTGTGACAGTCACCAGCAGACTGGCTTGTCTTGCTAAACTGACTGGACAAATACTAACCTAGTGTGGGGAGGGGAAGGGGTACACAGTGGAAGTGTGCATGCCGTGTGCCATGTGCATACAAGAAGTTTCATTCCACTCTGTTTAAGGTACAGAAATCAGGAAAGATGTCTCGAGACCTTGAGAGCCATCTGCTGGCACTATCAGTCAGGGTGATGGAAGGACAAGAGCAGTCATGCTTGACTCCACAGCCAGTCCAAATGTCACCAAAGTTTTGACAGCTTTGCTTCTGGTACGTTTTCCTTTTCAGTTTTCAATGCTGACCCTGAGCCAGATCCTGCCATTTAACGAGCTGTCGTTTGTGAGCAGCCCTTTCAGAAGTGCTTGCCAAGGTCAGGGAAGAGCTTGCAACCTAATGCTGCATTTCCTTGTAAGTTGGATTAATGCTCCTTATCTTGTCCTTGCTCTGGCAAATATCCCATTTCCCTAACTAGGATTAGGCCATCACACTTACCCTGGTAATGGATTATCTCACTGCAGGCTTTCACAAATTGGTTTGACACGCTGCTCACAGGAGTGGTACAGGCTGAGGGTGGCTGAGCATCATGTCTCTCTGGGGTGCACACTGGACTCTTAGTCTTGGAGTCTCTTCAGCTGAGAACCATAAGACCTGTACCACAGAGAGTAAAGGGGTTAAAACTGGAAGGGGGGAGAGAGAAACTTTTGCCTTCCCCTTAACTCTTGGATACAGCACTAACTGTAATTCCTCTGTAATTATCTAAAGATCAAAGAATGTTCTGTCATGAGAGAACAGAACAAGGAACGTTGCAAGAGAAGACTGGGAGCACACAGAGGCCCCGACAGACAGGGGAACGTGGGGTTCCTGCACAGCCTGGTGTGACCAGACCAGAGGAGCAGCTGGTTGAGGGAGGCTATGGAGGGATAACATTGGGAGAGACAGGCTCACTGCCCATGCACATAGGTCGCATGACCTGGGTTACTTTCTCCCCTTTCATGCTAGAGGAGACAAGGAGGGCCTTTGAGGAGAAATGGCACAGAACATTGGTATAATAAATAGCAGAAACAACTTGGTTCTTGTTCAAACAGAGAATGCAGGGAGGCATCTACACTGTGGTGTACACAGAGCCAAGGTAACCGTAGCCATTGCTAGCCATAGCCTCCAAGTTTGTGTGGATGCAGCTTCATGACTTCTTTTGCAAACCATACTGCATCAGTTCTTGTGTGACTGGCTTAAAGCTTGTTCAAGTAATTCAGCTACTGATCCCCATTATTGGAGCATGCAAACATCTCGTGAGCTTGGGTTCATCCTCAGCCCAGAAAGCGCTTTTATCCTCATCCTGCTGGGGGAAGCGGAGATGGAGCGAGGCTAAGTGACTTCCACAGGAGAGGCTGGAAATCAGTAACAGAGCAGGAAACTAGACCTACATCTCTTAATCATCTTGCTGCTTCAGATTTAAGGGTTACAGTTGGAGAATGAATAAGGCTGTATCATATTCCTGTGGCACACAGCACATGCCAAGCAAGCCTTAGCTGACATTTCAAAGACCTATTGTTTTTAAAGTGGGTTCCTTCCATCTGGGAAAATGTTCTATTATCTTGGGGGGAGGGATGCAGAAACTTGTATCAGAAATCACTTGATTCTGTAGCCAGTTTGTTAGATGTTGGTCCAAACATTGTTTGGATGTCAGTCCAGACCAAGAATAGTGGATCTGACCGACTACATGATGTGTTTACTTTGCCACCTGCTTTCAGAGACAAGCACATAAGCAAATGGCTGCTTTGAATGCTTTTATGTGTGCGTTTATCTTGCAAGAGAACTGTGTCACAAATGATGCTCGGAGAAGGAGCTCTCCCCAGACTGCTTCTATGTTAAAAGCAAGGGAACTGGGGACTCTTTTCAATGGGGGTATTTACATTCTATTACAAAACAAACACTGGTAGTATTTCACATGTGTTCCCGGAAAAGTAGTCAACAGTAGCTGCACACTATCTCATTGCTCTTTAATTTGGTTTGCGTCAGAGAGATCTTAAAGTCAAGAATTGCATTTGCAGATGCTTGGGCAGTTCACGAACTGCTGAAGCTGCCCAGAGGTTGTATCAAGTTAACGATGCAAAACCAAGACGGTTCACATCCAAATTGCAGGAGGCAAAGACCTGCTGCTTTCCTATCTCCTTCCTTCTCTCTGGAGGCCTGAGCCTCGCAGGGTCTTTTTTGCTGTGCTTCGGATGCTGTTTTCTATCTCCCAGCTCTTGTGAGGCAGCCTAGCACTCTGACCTGCATCTGTTTCCCACTGTGCTAATCCCTGTCCTCACTCAGAGTTGAAGAGAGTGAAAGTCCTGAAGTCTGTCAGACTTGTGCACAGACACCTAAGCAAGGAGTTTCCAATAAATATTGTCAGGAGGGTGCTTAGAAACTTCTTGCCCCACTGTTGAGGTGCAGGTTAATTGCTGGTCTAGACACAACTCTTTAGGTCAGAAGAAAGAGAGAACATTGAGTTCAAGTTAAACACGGTTGGACGGCAGGCAGAACACCATTATCTGTTAGAATTTAATCAGGGTATCATGGCTTTTTCAAAGTGTCATTGAGCCTGTCCTTAAGCAAACACAGGAGAGCTATGTGACATACCTCAGATAATGACGGCACCCCAGCTGGCTGCACTGCCTCCCTCATGCTGCTGAGCTGTTTAGCATTTACTCAGGAGGTAAAATGTTCCCAGCGTTGCCCCTTGGGTGTTGGAAGCCTTCCATCTGGGAACCACACTGAGTCTGTGACAGGCTGTGTTGCAGCAGGCACGTCTTGCAGATGTAAATGGATTCCCCGACTGGCCTATCTTTAAGATCTGGGCACTTCAGGGCATTTTTTTCTTGGCTCTTGGTTACTCTGTTTTGAGGCTTACCAGTCATTTTCTTCTTCAAAGTAACATATGGAAATGATTTGAGATCTGCTGCTCAAAGCAAACTTGTTCTGCACTGGGGACCATTTCACACAGCTGTCTGCCCAGTTGACGTGCAGCAAGACCAAAGCCAGCTTCCACGCACCATCTTTCAGGGTCCAGAGTGGTTTTTAGCCCACGGCACAGGTCACGATGGGGTTAGAGCAGGAAGCTCAAGTGCTCTCTTTCAGATTTTATGTTTTGTGATCACACCAATTCCTTGTTTTGTTCCTTTACCGCCTTTCATGTGGCAAAACTACAGATGTTGATACCAGATTTATTTATGCTGCAACTCATCCAGAAGCTCAGACTACTCGGCAAACATTGTGCATTGCTGGGCACTGTGTGGCAAGTACCCTTTTTCTCTCCTTGCATGCAGGTATACTGAAGTCTCACACTGAAAGCTGTCAAGTTTGTACAGTCAACTCCAGAGTTTGGCCTGGAACCCAGCAAGCCTTCAAATACTCTTATTGTTAAACAGGAATATATTTTTTTTTTTCCTGTCTTTTGGCTCCTAATCCATGGATCTTCCTACGAATCACACTATAGTCTCAGTGAGACATGGTGTGTAGCAGCAATAGGCGGTTATTTTCTATGCTAGTTAAAGCTTAAACAAAATACAAGACATGCCCAAAGGACACAGCATGAACTCTACCTCTGACATTGCCACAGTCCACAGTGAGCTTGCAGGTTTTAGTTCCACTG
The DNA here is from genome assembly GCF_018139145.2 of Gymnogyps californianus. Classification (NCBI taxonomy): domain Eukaryota; kingdom Metazoa; phylum Chordata; class Aves; order Accipitriformes; family Cathartidae; genus Gymnogyps; species Gymnogyps californianus. The sequence goes on along the minus strand of NC_059489.1, from coordinate 2,932,236 downwards.
ACTTTCTGATTGCTGGTCGATGTGGATTTTAGGGCTGTTGGGGCTATTGGCAGCTTCTGTTGGTAGAAGAAACCCTTCTGTACCGCTAAAGCTGCTTCTTTCCCCATTCACCCCTCCCCAAGGCAGTGCATGCACAGCAGTCACACCACTCAAGTGTTGCAGGTTGGGCTGTGCCTCTTCGGACCCTGCTTGTACATCAAAGATGATAGATTTGCATGATTTAACATGTAAAACTGGGGGGGACACACAAACATTGGCTGCTTCAATCTGACACTTGTTCGATTCATTTGCTTTCAATCCCAGTGGCTTGTCTGAGATGGTGGTACCTCATGGGCAGAACATGATACTAAGTTGGGATGGTATCTTCAGTAGAAACCCCTGCTGTTACAACCCCTGTGTAGCATTCCAGCTACCCACAGTCACTGTTAATTTTGCTGCCACTAAAGTACCTGTCAAGAAGCCTTTTTTGTTCTATGCGCACAGCAGGGGTAGCTGACTTCTATCCTCTTATTTCTCATCTTGGCTCACATAACTTTTTTTTCCCCTGAGCTCCCCAGTTGCTGCCCCGCTGTTATTCCTGGCAGAGTGCGATTGCTCATGGAGGTATTTTTTCTGGCCTAGTGATCTCTGATTTATTTTTTCATTTTCCTTTCAGATGGATCCAGCGACTCCTCAGCCACTTCAGCTTCAAGCTGCTCTTCACACCCCTTTAACACTGCTCCTTGTGCCCTCTCCCCATGTCATCCTCGCTGTTCCAGGCACAGCCGCCTTACCTGGCTGCCTTGCCCTGGATCTCCTTCCCCTCAGCTAACCCGTTGTGCTGGTGTGCTCGCGTTTACTTCCTCGGTGAATGCTGCAGTGCTTCATGCTTGCATGATAATACTGAGTCAGTATCTCTGTGGGGTTTATATGATTGCATGGTGGTAAGCAGAATAGAAAGCTTTGACTTCTTTCCTTCCCAGTGACTATTCTTAACTTCTATTACTGTTGATCACCATGTTGATAAATAGCACCATAAAAATTAGAGTAATAAATTTAGTCTTTGTAAGAACTTCTGGGAAGCTTTGTTAAAAAGCAAACAAATTATCTTCCCACTTGGGATATTTCAGATGCTTTTTACAGACAAATTTATTGGTCTTTTATGAGACCAGGAATACGTATCCTACATGACTTAACGCAGAATGGAGATGAGCCAAATGCTTAAGAATGATGAGGTGGCATTATCACTCAGTTGATGAAGGAATTGCGATGATCTTGAAGAGGCCTGCTGTTTTTAATCATGAACATAGTGCTTTTGACTCCTTATGAGGCTGAAGCCAAAGTGGCTAAATACATAAACCTAACAATAGAGTACTTTAGAAAAATGAGTGGACATACTGGTCCGGTTCTCCAATGTAGTTAGGTAGCCAACTCCTCTTAACTTGCGGGGACCTAAGTATCTCTGGATGCTTTCATCCAGAATCTGCCTAGAAATATCATACTTCAGGCAGTGTTTCTTGGTTTAAAAATGAGAGCAATCAGGCTGCTATAATCCAGGAAGCCCTATCTGCAGCTTTCTGCAAGTCCATGCTGTGACACATGATGATTCGCAGCCCCTGCCTGGGGAGTCATCTCGTCTCGTCCATGCTCAGGCTCTGCCAGTATTTACCAGTCTCAAAAACTGCATGTCCCACCACTGAGGACATGTAGTAGTTACCGTCACTGAAATCACTACTGTGCTAACCCATAGTGCTTGCCATTGGGGTTTGAACTGGGACTGACTACTAGATTTGTATAAAAACCGAATATAATGGTGCTTTAGGACAGCCTCTGCTACAGGATAGGAGATGAAACTGAATTAGAAAAATGGTTCTGTGGAGTTCTTATTAAATGTAACCAGCAACAGCCAGTACAGTTCTCCACCTTACCCCTCTTCATGGTGACTCGCTGGCTGTGTCACGCTGTCTCTTATGCTTGTGTTGGTATATTCTGCTGGCAGCCTGGGCAGCTCTGCTCTGCTCTTCAGCAGCCACAGCCTGAGGCAACAGATTGCTTCATGAGAAACTCTAATGCATAAAATTGTTTGAAATGAAAGTTGTGGGAATAGTGCTGACGGTAATGCAAGTTATTTACTCGGGAATGTTTATTATTTAATTAGACAGTTAAGACCAGGGTCTGACTGTAATTCAGACCAGACCAAATGGAACAAGGCTTTGTTTGTTTTTAACTTCTCTTACGTCTTTAACAGTGTAAGAATTAACACATGAATATGTACGAACACATGCTTACGAGAAGCATGATTTAACTTTCAAAGATAAATCAGTGCTGACTCACGGTGAAGGAGTTGTACACAGTGAACAAGAGGGACCTCAGGTTGGCATCACAAGGCTCCTTTTGAAAGCCTGTTCTGTTCCCTTTATTACACTCCTGCCTTGCCATCCGAACTCTCTGGCTCCAGAGCTGAGGAAAGGATTGCATCAAGAGCGTTCTGTACAACAGTATACTTGTTTTATTCATAATGAGAATGTTGCAGAACAGGTTTTACGTATGGGTTTGATCTTTGTTCCAGATGGGATCTATCCCCAAACAGCACTGGGACTTGTCCAAACAAGGAGGAGTGAGATGTGACAACAGCGGACAGCTTGCAAAAAGAGAAGATAAAAAGCAAAAAAAGAAGTGCATGGGGGGAATGCACACAACTTTTTTCCTAGTGTTCAGAAACTTCTAGTAGTTTTCAGTTACAGAAAGAAATATTCTGTTACCAGGTGAGCAAGTAGACTTGATACTTACTAATACCATACTCTGACAGTATTTCACAAATATTAATGATTCCTTACAAGTCGTATTTTTTGTAAAAGTTCCAGCTTTTGGCTTAGTGTCAGAAAATCCTGGACCCTGGCTTCTAATTAACCCGTAACAGACAGAAGCTATCAAACATTTAAGGAATGTGAATTCAGGGGCTAGCTTTGGTCTGTCGTAAATGCAGATCTAAGATCTACACCTAAGCTGTTATCCTTTCTTTAGTATGAGAACTAGTAAACAAGAAACACCATGGCAGATAGTTCCTGATGCCTTGTCATGTCATTGCAAAAGTACCAGTATCTTCTAATCTCAAAATATACAATAAACTCTAGTTACTGGAATAATTTTGGTTGTATGTTGTGCGGTTCTCCCAAATGAGTTAAGCACTGGTGAATTTTGGTTGAAATGCTCTCACAGCAGTTGTCACATTAAGTCGTAAAACTGCGTTATGCTCTCGGTTATGAGGAGATCAGCAGACGCACGGTTCAGGGTTCATTCTTGCTTTCCCAGTCCTTGAATGGGGTCTGTCTCTCCCTGCCGGCACAGCCGAGTTCTTCGGTGACTTCTTACAGGCTTTAAGCACACAAAGTGACGGGATTCAAAGGGCTCATCTCAGCCATAAAGACATATGAAATAATTCTGCACGCGGATTTTAAAGCGATTATAGTGAAGTCTTTGCCAAACTTGAATACAATTTATTTCCCCTCCTTTAACAGCCTCTGATCCCTTCGCCCGGCAGCTTCAAGGCCGAGGTTCACCAGCACCCGCCATCCGCAGCTGTATCAGTATTTAATTAACGCCTCGCCCGGCAGGCCAGAGCATCTTTCACCGTAAATACCATTTCCCAGGATTTCGGTAAGTCTCGTGCTGTCAATCACTCCGGGCAAGGCCTACACAGCAGAGAGCCAGCCCGGGTTTTCTCCGGGCGCCCCGCGGCGGCCTCCGCTACCGGAGCCGGCGGCTTCCCTCCACCCGGGGAGGCAGCCCGCCCCATCCGCTTCCCCAGCCCGGCCCGCGGTGACCCGGCGGCCCCGGGGCCCGGCCCGCCGCGGGTGCCCGCTCCCCTCAGCGCCCCGGCCGTTCTCTCCCCGCCAGCCTCGCGCGCCTTAAAGGCGCAGGCAGGCTCCCCCCTTCCCCGGGCTGCGAGCGCCCCGTTGGAGCAGCGGCGCTCCGGCGCTGCCCCTTTAAGGTTACCGCGGCGACGGGTCCGGGTGAGAGCGAGGCGCATTGACGTCACGGCGGGCGGTGATTGGCCGGGCTAGTTGGTTTCCGGTGGGAGCCGCCGCCGCTGCTGTCGCCGAGGCCGCGGCCGGGCCGGGACGGGCGGGGGGGGGGGGCGGTGAGGGCCCGGCGGAGCCGCCCGCGCCAGGTGAGCGGCGGCGCCCGGCCCGGCGGGGCAGCCCCTGAGGAGGCGGGGGCGGGGAGGGGAGACCGGGCGGGAAGGGCGCGGAGCGGGAGGCCTGCGGCCTTGGGGGCGGGAGCCGGCCCTGCTGAGGGGAGCGGCCCGGTGCCGGAGCTGGCAGCTCCCGGGCCTGCTGGGAGGGGGGGTTGGGGCAGTGTCCCCTTATCCTGCCTTGGCTGAAGGCCCCGTGTCCGAGGGGGCAGAGAGGCCGCGCCGCCTGGGGCCCCCGCGGGCTTGTCGGGCCGCGCCGGGCGTCGCCTCCAGGCGCTGGGCACGGAGGCGTTCAGGCGCTGAAAGAATCCCCCGGCCCGACATAGGGCTGGGGGGTTTGTACCCCACCCCGGGAACGCCGTGTCGTTAACTTTCGCCTTGGGGCTGCCTGCCTGCCCGCCCGTCCGCACCGCTGGGCCGTGGTGGTGGTGGCGCCTTCGGGGAGCGACGAGCGGCCCCGGCCCTGCGGTGAGGGGGCGGGCTTGGCTTGGCAGGGCAGCCCCGGGGCGGGCAGGCCGGGCCCAGGCGGTTCGTGGCAGTCTGAGTGCAGCCGTGTGTTAGGGGGCTCTGGAAAACTTCGGGTTCGCAATAGGCAGGGAAAAAAACCTTGTAAAAATGCTGGCGTTTTCATTATTTCTTTGGTATTTTCTGTATTGGTCTTGCTCTTCTCATGAGCAGCCGTGGCCCGTGTCCGCTGTCTATCAGCAGCGCGATGCTTTTTCCATAGATTGTAATTTGTAGGCTGTCATGGAGCCACCGAGTTTCTCTGGGGCTGTTAATTAGTACTGACCTTCACTGTGTGAGTTGTCAAAACAAAAGAAGTAACTGGAGAACTTTAAGGCACTTTTTCAGGCCGTGTGAAGTCCGTACTTGGTGTTTATGCAACACATAATACGTCTGTCCGTGCATACTTATGCAGGGATTAACTGTGACAAGAATGAAACCTGTTTGAAGTGTTAGCAATTTCATATTAACTCTAGTCCTCCTGTAATCTCCAGTAGCATAATTCAACGGGGCACAGTCTTACATTGCCTATGTGGCCTCTGTTTCTCAATCTGCTGCCTCAGTAGGATAAAATGCATAACATGCCTGCACCGCTTGGCTTTTCAGTGACTTTGTCATTTCTCAAAATTATTTTGTCTGAATCCATTTTTTCCCTTTCAAAAGCTGATCCTGGGATCAACATACCTTACTGCATATTCATAAGCTGTTGCCACTGCCCCTGTAGCAGGTAACTTTCTTTATATTTCATCAAAAACGCCCTGAGAAATTCTTTCCTATTTCTTTAGCTGTCTCAGTGTTAATTGCTTTATGAAAAAAATGACATGAAGTGTTTTTATATATATGTAAAAATATATTTTAAAATGGTTCTATAACCTGAAAGGGGGGAAAAAATCCTGCTTAAGAACATTTTTGAAAGTGTTACAGCTGACACTATAATTTTAACGTCTCTTGAAAACCTGGCATCGTAACAGATGTGTTTAAAGATGTACTCTGGATGGTTTACAGTTGAAGAAATATTTTTGGGATTGCAGTGTATCCACGGAGATAGTTATGAAGTATGAACCAGTTTAAACTGGAGAGTAGCTTTTTAGGAGTAACGCCCCTAATTCCATAAATTCCATTAACGGGGACTCTGCCTTGGCATTTGGCGAGCTGGCTTTGGCTTCGACCTTAACATGTTTCGCTTCCTAATACTTTTCATACTGGCCTCTCAGATTCCCAGCGTCCACCCACCTATCTCCTGGTCATCATCCCCATGACTCCATACAGACCATACCGCTCTGTGAAGTGAGCCTCCAATCCTATGAAATAGTAGGTTTAATCAGCAGAAAGTTTAGGTGGAAGCTTCCCTGACTTTGAGTGCTCACAGGGCTTGAGTTGTTGAAGCTTTCCCAGCTCAATCAAATGCTTTTCCTTTTGTGCCTGTGACTATAGAGCACCCAGATTTTTTATTTCTTTCCAGGTACTAAATAGCTTTTTCTTTCACAGTTTAGCTTAGTTACTAGTCTTACAGATAAAGGTAGTTTTATGCTGTGATATCAGTAAGATGATAGGGCAGCATAACTTTCTTCTAGGCAGCATAACGTCCCTGACTGTATCAGGCAGCAGCATTTTCATTTCCACTAGTTATTTAACCTTGTCTTTCTCTTATCTTCAGCAATGGCAGCTTCTAGCAGCAGCAGCGAGGAGGAGCGTAGTCTTCGGGAATGTGAGCTTTATGTCCAAAAACACAACATCCAGCAACTTCTGAAGGATTGCATTGTACAGTTATGCACAGTGAGACCTGAAAGACCCATGGGATTCCTCAGAGAATACTTTGAAAGATTGGAGAAGGTAAAAATACATAGCGGGAGGGAAGGAGAGTGGGACAACCTAAATTTACATCATCTCTTTGTGATTTAGAGGCTGAGCTTCAGATTTGACCAGTGTTCGTATTGGCCATTTGAAATTGGAACTGATGCTTTTGGAAAACGAATCTTATTTTCCAGTAGTTTATGCCAGTTGATCACGGTGTAAAAGCACCTCTGTCATAACAAAGCACGTAGGGCAGAACATAAGCTGACGAGGAGGCTTGCCTAGCTGGGATGCAGATGTAATCCCAATCTAATGCTTACTCATAGAAGCTAATAGGTAGCATACATGATTGTGTCTGTAGTTAGATGATAACCGTGGCGTTTGACCTTGGTTAGACACTGGCGATAGGCATTTGGTTTCTTATATTGAGACAAAAGGTGTACAATAATTCAGGTACAGCACAGAAGTAGTCGGCCAGTGGTAGTTATCCGGGCCTAGTTGAAGTCAAACAGAAGTATTTGCATTCCAGATCTCTAGGAGAGCAAGCCTGTTTCTGCCTTCTCTTGGGAGTTTGGTGCTGGTGTTCTGCTTTGTTGTTCCTCTTGTGTTTGTCCTCAAGGTCTCTTTGGTGTTCTTGTTGTTGTTGGTGTTGGAAGCATTCTGGGATCTTTGAAATGGAAAGCGTTTTGTCATCTTGGTGCTTATATTTGAAACAGTGATTTCACGTTCTTTTGAACTGTTCATTTTATATATTGCTATCTAAGCAGATAGGAAAAGAAGCTGCTATGAAAATGGGAAGTTTTAAAGGCTAATGCAGAGGAAAGGTTAGATACAATTACTCTATTCAGAATACACAATTAGTAAAGAATGTAGCTGTGACCTAGGCAGTCGTTTGCAGGTGCTGCTTTCAGTACTTGTTGTATATGGGAGTTATATCTTTTTTCTTTTTTTATTCTAGCTAGCTGCTAATTGCTGATGTAAAGAAGAAAGAAATTAACACAGAGATCATAAATATGTATAGTGGAAATTGTCTTTTAATGGAAGTATTCGGGGTAGATAGTAGAAAAGGACCAAAATGGTGCAAACTAACTTATAGCTCACAATGTATTTGAGGAACATTTTGCTTATTAAATGAACAAGAACTCTATAATATGTCTGACATTCTTTTTTTTTGTGTAGTTGCATCTTGAGTACATTCTCTTTCAGAGAGAATACCAGCAGCAAACCAGGTAGTAATCAGGTTCTTAAAAATCCATTGTCCCTCCCTGTTACCATGCCTCCTTCCCCACCTTGGATTCTTGAGTTTCTAGGTACTGATAGATTGATAATTTTTAAAACATCGCCACAAGTGTTGATACACAAAACTTTACAAAGTAAACTGCATTACTGCACTTAGAATAAATTGTAAACCAATCCATATGTAGGGATATAAAATAGGAATATTTGGATGCTTTTGTGTAGTGGACTTATGGTCAACATGCAGTATTTAAGATTAAAGGAAACTTAATTTGTTTTTAGCAAGACAACAAGTCTAGCTCTGAACTTAATTGCATGTATTCTGGAGTTGAGTAACTACTGATGATTTTATTCTGGTGCAAATAGGCTGTGTATGTACTCGGTCAGCCTACAAGGAAGCTGAAAATAAAACTGGTTAGGTAATGTTTTTTCCCCTTAAATTACTCCTACAATTTTGGTCAGGGCCTCTTATGAGTTGTGTTGGCATGGGTTATACATGCCCACTAGTGCAGCTATAGCTACAAGTGAAACCGTAGCATTTTTCTTCTTGCCTTTGTGAATTTAAAAATTGCTACAGCTTTCTCTAAGTAATTTCACCATCCAGTCTAATGGGTTGGTCTTAGTTTAACCAGGTAACACGGTACCTTAATAGCTATCAAGTAACAGAACAGTGAACATCCTGTGCTATGTTAGCAAACTCCTCTGACATCCGTGTCTGGAAAGCACAAATGCTAAGTACTATTATTAACCAGCTCTAACCTGGTACTTAGCTCTGGTAGAGCAAAAATGTTTGAAACGGAATCTGCTTCACCTTCCAGAAGTAATGTCTGTTACATCTTTAATAAAGCAGAGCAACTTTTCAATGTACTTTCTAAATCTGTTCGTCTGTTAAACTGGATGAAATTGAGGTTGAGATACAGGTTTGGATTTTTTTTTTTAAGATTGAATTTTGAAGGAACACCATTTAAAACTGAAGCGAGGTTGCTATTTTCTCTCTTGTTATCCTGACAAGTCATCTCTTCCACAGTGCGCAAACACAGAGCTGATTCACTGTCATGTTATTAAAATACGTTGAAGACATTTAAACATGCTTTTGAATTTATGTTCAGAAACATTAAAATTAACTGCCTCTGAGATGTGGTAGCTACTATAGGAATTCAGATGTCCTCTTCTGAGTTATGAAAGCTGTTACATGAATCTAATAACTACACATTGATTGTATAAATGTTTATATTTTATCTGTTTGTAGTGTACTAAGGCCTCTTGTTTTTGCTGTGCAAACATGTCTGGTAACACCAATGCATACTAAAAGCTAATAGCTATCCAGTGCTGTGCTTGGCTGTGTAATGTAGTTCGAGCTATGGAAATTTAATGTAGAGATCGTTATTACAGCTTGCCAGATGAATCTTGGATATTGGACATGGCTGTCCACTGGAATAAGTGCATGTTTGAAATACTGTGTGTAGTGCAGTTATGTGCATGTTAGGCTTTATAGAAAGCTGGCATTATGAAGTGCGATTGACATCTAGTCACTGTACCTGTTCCCCACCACCTGCCTTGCCTCCACAGGTACATACCTGAATGTTTTCCTATTTTTCTAAGTGTTTCTTTTGCAAAACGTGGTAGTTAAGAAGGATATACTATGCAGTTGTGAATTTATGGCAGAGCTTTTAACACTGCTTTTTTAGCTTCTGAGTGTTTGTTTTTTTTAAAATATGTGGAGAGCTGATACAAATTAAATACTAATTAGCCAGAAGAAGTTGAGACTGTTTCTGGTATAATGACAATTACCAGATGCCAGACTATACCGTGTAAAACATAATTCTGAAATTGTGAAGGTCTTCTCCAGTAACTGATAGACTTAAATATGAGTATGTGAAGTCTCATCACTAATGTTTCTTACTTGTAATAATTTAAATGGACTTAATAACTATTTCTTATTTGTTACGAAAAATAAAATTTACAGTTAGTAGTCACTGACACTGAAAACTTTGAACTGCTTCATCAGTTGAAAGACCAGGATCAACACTTGGATGGAATAAATAGGCTAACTTTATTACTAAACCTTTTTAAAATCCTGGTAATGGTTATACTGATCAGTACAGAGCAAAATGAATGCCTTTGTCTATTATGTGTTTAATTTGAGGAGCTTCTAAACCTGAACAAATACATCTTCTCACTCATAAACACTGGCTAAATTCTAAGGTAACTGAGAATAACAACTGCCACTCTTTCTTCAGGTCCTAGTGTAATTTTTCTCTGACCTAGTGGTGTAATATGTGGTTTAATATCAGAAATTATAAAAGGTGTATTTTAAAAAGATGAATACATGAAAAGCTACTGCTATGAAGACAATGAGATTTTAGCATGTCACTTACTCCATGGCACAGTGTTGTCTTGCAATGTGTAATGTGAATATATGGAGATTTGTCTCGTTCAGGGATAATCTCCCTCTTGATGAGTGTGTGTATACAGACTATTTAGAATAGCTGGTATATTTTAAGTTAATGTATTATCTTACCCACCTGTAACTTGTTTCTATGTCCATGCCCTACCTTAACATACTTCTTTTTAATATAGTAATGTTAAATCTCAGATCAGACAGAAGTTACCAGTTGTATTTTTTCTGTTGGTGGAGTTTCCTTGTTCTGTGAGTGGGCCATTACCCTGGTGAGTCTCTTGTTGAACAGCATTTTGATACACAGCTCCCTTGCTAAATGCTGCTGAAGTGCTTCTATCTCTGAAAGTTACAGGGTCTCAATATTTTATATTTTATGTGATACTGGAAAAAATACAGCAGCTGGTGTTCACTCATTTAAAAAATGTCAGTTTTTTTAATGGGTTAAGTATTCTGTATATGAACAAACAGAATGTTTCTGTGGTTGGTGGTGTTGCCCACTTTGTAGAGAGGCAGTTTAAACTGAACACTTACTACTGCTCAAGCTATTTTTAACTTCATCTCAGTTGAGACTTGTTTCTCTAAAATCAGAAGATAGAAACAAGGTTTTAAATATGTTTTGCTCCCGTAATTTTGAAATGTAGCACTATTTTATCAATAGGCAAAAAGCAGGAAGCGAAATGTAATTCGATGGATCAGTGCTTGCTCTTTGGCTATCCGAGAGGTGTAAAATGTAAACTCACTGTAATGGTTATCTGATGTCCCTTTCCTCAAAGCGGTGGTGTTATACATAGCCTCTGTGCACCTCCGGAGTGGAGCGTGGCAGCCAAGCAGCAAGCTGCCCAGCTGGGCAGGGGACAGTTTGATCAAGGACACTGGGACAAACCCAGCTTTTAAAAGTGCCAGGAGCTCTCAGAGAACAGATAACTCCTTGTTCTTTTAAGGCATGTCCCAAAACCCTGTTTCCTTAACGCTGGGAAAGTCATTTGAACTGTTATGATGCAAATGCTCTGGCTCCAAGGTTGGCTTTTTTGTTTTGTTTTTAATCTAATTTTAGTTAAGGTGAATCTTCTGGTACATAGAAGAATCAAATTTCTGTGTGTCAAGTTAGTTAGACTTCATTTTATCGTGAGTACGCTAGTCTTTTACAATATCACTGCAACACAGCACAACAGGTAACTGAGGGAAATAAGGAAAATGTGTAATGTCGTGCAAAGTTGACAAATCTGTGGTTTGCAGAAAAAACCCTACTGTTTGGCCTCTAGCATCCTTCCTCCAGCTCTTTTGTAAGCGGTGTTCATATTTCTTTCTCCTAAAATAACTGTTGGTTATTGAGTATCAAGTTGGTCCATGACTTGACCTTGTTTCAAAAGCTTCTCACGTAACATGGATTTCTGAGGAATTGCTCTTCTGTCTTTCAGATCAAAAAAGGCTTAACACCTCGCAGCTGAGGGAAAGAACTGCTGGGTTTACAGTTGGGAAAATGTCTTTAGCATTTGCAGAATGTCTTCGTCGCCTGTTGAATACACTAGTGGAAAGTAGAATCAACTTGTTTATACTTCTTAATTTATTTAAACTATTAGTGTTGCTTATTAAAATAAACACCATTGTGATATGAATGTTATGAATGAAAGGCATATCTACCATCTATTTCGAAAGGCTTTTGATCTTGGTTGCTGTAGTCTCCTGTTTGCCTTAATGTGGGAGTAATAGTACACAGGAAGCTCCCTTGCATTGGCGGACTAAATTGGAATATGATACATAACGACTTTTTTCTTTACTGGATTATGTGACACAAACATGTCTTCCTTCCTGTTTAGGAGGAAACAAAACAGTTGTTGAATCAACAGAAGTCTGGTTCTCGCTCAGACTCACGGGAGGATGAAATCTCTCCTCCTCCTCCTCTGAACCCTGTGGTTAAGGGTCGAAGAAGGCGTGGGGCCATCAGTGCAGAAGTCTATACAGAAGAGGATGCTGCATCTTATGTTAGAAAGGTGCTCTGCCTTTTAAATGTTGCTGAAAATTGCATCTACAATCCGAGAGTTTATCTAAGACCACCTTCTATCCAGTGTATTAAATAACATGAAGCTCCTGTAGCCTAAGCCTTGTGATAACTGTAAAAAGCAGACCTGTGTGTATAGCTGTTTAACTGGAGGTTAGAATGCAATTAAACCGTTTATGCATAACTTAGACCTGTTCCCTTTGAAGTAATATATATTTAGATGTACATATATTTATATATTATATATATAAACAAAGTGCTTCCAGTTATTTGACAGCTGCAACAATGTTACAGTAAGCCTAATGGCAGAGCAGACTTGCTGCTATTCGTAGGAAAACGCAAGTTGAACAGATACTTGTACTCTTGCAAAAAAACCTTACAAACTTAGCATGGAATGATGCTTTTACAGTTGCATAAAATAATACAAGATTTTACTTACCTTCTGCACAAACTGGCTGTAAACATTGACTATATTTGGTTTTAGAACTATAGTGCTTGAAAGAAACTGGAAAAACTCAGCCAGTGTTTTTAAATAATTTATTTACCCTGGGGAATGCAGAAATTTTTCTTGAAAAAATTAATCGGTTACTTTTTCTGATTATATCTTAGGTTATTCCAAAAGATTATAAGACTATGGCTGCTTTGGCAAAAGCTATAGAGAAGAATGTGCTGTTTGCCCATCTTGATGATAATGAAAGAAGGTAGGAACAAATCTTTGTAGTCTTAAAGAAGGTTTTCTAAAGTGCCGACTTCAGAAGAGCTAAATGTGTCATAACGTACAAAGCTGCACAGCCTCTTTGCAATGATCAGTGTAACCATACAGAGGCTATAGGAAAAGTATTGATGGGTTGGAGGTACAGATGTATGAATGCATGCATGTGTGGCAGTTGTCCAAGCAATTGTCTAATTTTGATATCCTTTTCTTCAGTGACATCTTTGATGCAATGTTCCCTGTCACTTACATTGCAGGAGAGACTGTCATACAGCAAGGCAAGTGACAATGTTTACATTGATGAGTAAGTTGGAGATGGTCAGCAGACTCTGGCCTAGTGCTCTTGTTAGTTTTTTGGGGTTTTTTTGAAAATAAAAACATTGTCTGGATGCAGTGACCCTTTCTTGCTATGTTATCTGAAGCACAGCTCATGTTAAAGTGAGGAGTGGAGCAATTGTAGGAAGATGTGGGTTTGTTGCATATGTTTATCTATTGAAAAGATTGTAATTTGATGTAGAACACGTTATGTCAGTTTATGGATCCGGTATGCCTTTCCAGTAATCCTGGAAATGCTGGTGATCTCCCGCATGCCAGTAGATGTCCTCTTTCACAGGACTGAGAGGAGTGCGAAATCGGCAAAATGTGAAATTTCACCCTGCAAGCTGGGCAAAAATTTGCCTCTGCCAATATTATTAGATTCTAAACATCAAAGTTGGCAGAGATGCCAGTTCTGTGAAATGTGAATGTTTGCATAGCTTTACTCTTTTTAGTGTGTATTCAAATTTTTTTTTTCTTCTTCAGGTGATGAAGGTGATAACTTCTATGTTGTTGATCAAGGAGAAATGGATGTAAGCATTATTGGTAGTTTATTAATGATATGTTCATTCCTAGCAGAAGAATAGTCTGATATTTGTAGGCCTCTTCTACAGGTCATTCCTTTAGCAGCTTTTCTAATAATAAGTTCTTACTTGTAGAAGCTTATTTTGCTTTGGAGCCTCTTTGCTCCGTAACGGCTCAGTCTGGCTGTACAGACCATGAGTTGTGTTGAGTTTCCAAGTGAGTGATTCAGACATTAACACAGTACTAATGCTTTACAAGTGCAGGGTGGAGTCTAGCTGAAGTGTGGGACAGGCTTTAAGAATGATCAGGCTTTTTATTTTCCAGTCCAACTAATCCATAGCTTTCTCTGACAGAGACTTTGTTGAGATTTTATTTCCTGTCAAAAGGTCTCAGGAGTCTACATGTGTAGTCTGTGCATGTGGTGTAGAAGAGAGTCCCTTTGTCGATGGAAGTAAAAATTGTGGCTGGGAATGGGGTTGGCTGTGAAGTGTTCATGAAACCCTGAAATATTCGACTCTGACTGTACAGACGTGAGAATTTCCCGTTACTGCAAAGCAAATACAGGGTAGCGGGAGCTTCGTGTTGTCTCTGACCAGCTCACGAGACACCGTGGGCTTTGGCTGACCACCATGCACTGCCTTTCAGGTTTATGTGAACAGCGAGTGGGCAACCAGCGTTGGTGAGGGTGGAAGCTTTGGAGAACTTGCCCTTATATATGGAACTCCCCGCGCTGCAACTGTCAAAGCAAAGACGAATGTGAAGTTGTGGGGCATTGATAGAGATAGCTATAGAAGGATCCTGATGGCAAGTATTTTTCTGGCTGATGTGTGGCTTATGCCATTGACTCAAGTAGCTGTGTGTATAACCTGGAATTATGCTTTTGGTTTTACTATTCGCTCAACTTATACTGGTCATTTGACCTTCTGTCTGTGCCTGTCATTTGTTCAAAATCCTACTATCTCTTTTGTAATCAGAAAGCTGATCGCTCAGCATATGTTTATCAGGCACGAGGCCATGGGGAATCTTGCATTAGTGAACAAAGCAATACCAATGCAGTATTAAACTGGACTAAAAATGTAATACCTACTGGTTCACTTGTCAGATGCCTTGATACGGCTGTGCATTTAGCTTGCTATTTGTAAGTAGTGTGTGTGAAAAACAGTTTCCATGAACTTGAGCAGGTGTTGTGAATTTTGGTAAGGTTATACAATTAGAATGCATTTAAGAAACATTAAGGCTGCAATAAATGCTAAGTACTTTATGAAGGTTGCTGAACTCTGAAGTATTACTGAAATAATTAAACTTGAAAATACTTAATCTTGTGAGTTTGGGGTCTGTGAGACAGGATGCGGTATGTCTGGTTAAATTTATTTTTGTCTTGAGTTTTATTTGAAGCTTCATGTAAAACATGAAGTAGAAAGAAAACTTCGTGTGCTTGGGGTTTGTTTTTTTTTTTTTTTTTGTAGGGGAGTACTTTGAGAAAGAGAAAGATGTATGAGGAATTCCTTAGTAAAGTATCTATATTGGGTAAGTGAGAAGACTTCTGTTCTGAAGTGGAATAAGTTGCCGTATTGTAATAAAGCTGTTACCCAGCGTTATTATGATTACAGGCTACTGTGGTAATCTGTTAAAACTGACTCCAAAGCCTGTACTGCTTTTCTGCATCATTCCAAAATAATTCTAATTCAAGTCTTGATATCTGATGCACAAATGTAGCTGGAAATAGGTTGACCTTTGTATAAAGACAGAGCAAAAAGTATAATTTGTGCCTTGAAAAGATACTCTGTTAATGAACTATTAACTCTACAGAATCTCTGGACAAGTGGGAGCGTCTCACGGTAGCTGATGCATTGGAACCGGTACAGTTTGAGGATGGGCAAAAGATTGTGGTCCAGGGAGAGCCAGGAGATGAGTTCTTCATTATCTTGGAGGTAAGTAAGGTCAAAATTAAAAGCTCAGAGCTTTACTTCTTTTTTAACATGGCTTATTCTGCCCCTAAATAGACACTTGGAGAAAAACGAAATGTAAGAATGTACTTGTAGAGAATTCCTAAAGAAATATAATCTTGCAGGACATGCAGAAGTTTATATGTAGTTTTGCTATTTTTACAAATGGTACTTCCAGGAAAAAAGTAACAAGTTTCTGGCTGAAACCAGTTTATGTTTTTTAGAGGAGTAGAGACCCATTCTAGATAGGTAGTAATGTCTTGCTAGTGGCATCGTCTTCTGTCTGGCTTGGGGTTTTTTTTGCTAGTCATACTGTAACATTCTTAGTGTTATGAGGAAAAACAGTAAGAAATCAGTGCTGTGGATATGTAAATACCCAAGACATTTTATGCTTAGAGAGGAGGGAGGACCAGCTGTTTTTATAGAGCAGTCTGGTGAACTATGTGAGGACTGTGAAGTGGATTTTTAAGACTGAGACATCATAACAGTTATTTCTGCAAAGCAGCTGATTCCTTGTGGAATTCAATGTTTCAAGTGATGCTGGAAATTCCTATTGTTTAATTGCTGTGATTTATTAAAGGGCACAGCTGCAGTGTTACAGCGTCGATCAGAAAATGAAGAATTTGTTGAAGTGGGCAGACTGGCACCTTCTGATTATTTTGGTGAGTTACGTAGTGACAACTGTGATTACATACACCACTGTCACCATTTTACCTGTGCTGTGTTGATGACTGCTGTGGATGATCGTGATGGGATGGATTTGCTTAATTACTGTTTTGGCTAACTTATGGTTTTACTCAATGTCAGGTGAGTATCAGAGTCACTTGGCATTCAGGTGTGCACGCATAGCACAGAAATACGATCGTTCTAGAGTACTTTAATTTACAAGAGGCCTGGTGGTGATTTGGTCTGACCTCCCTACTCTGAGCAGAGCTAACTTTAAAATTGCATCATGTTGCTCAGGGCTGTGTCCGGTCGAGTCTTTTGTGTCTCCAGGGATGGAGATCCCACAACGTCTCTGGGCAGTTTCTTTCACTGTTTAACCAGCCTTGCTGTGAATAATTTTTTTTCTTTATGCTTGACAAGAATTTCCTGTTCTGCAACTTGTTGCTTTCTCTCTGCCTTTCACTGTGCAGAAAGCAGTCTAGTTTTGTCTCTATAATCACTCATTATGTAGCTGAAGACAGCAATAAGATTCCCTTCCTTAGCCTTCTTTTCTCCAGGTCAGACTAACCCAGCTCTTTCAGCATCTTTTTGTACATCCTGTGCTGCAGTCCCCTAACCATCTGGGTGGCTCTGCTGGACTTGCTCTGCTTTGTCAGCATCTTGTACTGGGGACCCCGAAACTGTGTGGTACTCTGGATGTAGTCTCCCAAGTGCAGATCAGGGTCTTTTCTCCTTCTGTTGAAGGTGATCTTATTCAGCTAAAAGTTACATGGTATCTAAGTTGCTTTGGCTTGAGAAAACTTATGTATGCTGCAAAGAAAAAGGCTAAGATCCTATTATAAATACCTGCTTGTGAAGACTTTGAAATAATCTTCACATGGAACTAATCACTTGTCTAGTGCATGTTGATTTATTTTGGATCACAGATAAGGACTGGATATGTATGCTCACAGAGCATTCTTGGAGTATAATGTAACAGTATATAACAAGGTATTCCTGGTGTCCTTATTTTGGGTTCAGAAGAAAAGTGGCTTGCAGTTCTGAAACAAAGCAAGCAACCTGTTCAGAACCTACGATTTAATGTTTAAATACTTCCCCCTCTCTCTCTCAAAAAAAAAAAAGCCTACCTTTTTTCTCATGGTTAAGGTAGGTCCTCCCTCCTTATTACTCTTTCTAAGCAGTCCTCTTGCTAAAGCCTTCTGGTTGTCCAGTTTTTCAGCTTTGTAGATGACGTAATCAACAAATACTCTGTTGCAAGGCCTGAAGTGGGATGTACTCAAGAGTGCAGTAATGGTACTGGATCTGACCAAAGGTCTGCTTAGCTCAGTATCTAGTACTAGATTTTTGTTCTATATATGTCATTTCGGTCTCTTCTAATATTTCCCTTGATGTGTACTCTTGAGTTTCCCACTTGTAAACTAAATGTTATCTCTACCATTGTGTTCAGGTGCTGCAGACCTGTCCCTCAGGGGCTTAACCCTCCCTTAGAACTTACTTATTGTTTTGCAAGCCTGTGTTTTGGAGGCTAGTGAGTTCAAGAGTTTTAATTGGGCACAGAGGAAAAGTTTTTCTCATTTCTTTTGAACATGCCTTCTGATAATGCGGGCAAATTTATTCTCCGAGGAGCACTGAGTTCTTTCCTCAGTCCTGAACATGGAGATAAGCAGCCCAACTTCTTAAAAACAAACAAACCCAGAAGCTGATGCTGTGGTTTCTTTCACTCTTGTTGCTAGGAATGTTAGGGGTAGCTGTTGTCACCAATGGAAAGAGGGGCTTGTTGAAAACTTCATTTCCAAATATGTTGTTTAGCAGTTGTAACAGTTATTTGAAACAAAGCTTTTGGCATGTTTGTGCGTAACTTATGAGATGGGAATCCCAGACTTCAAGATACTCATCTTCCACAGCCCCATGGCCAAGTCAGATTCTTGATTCTGGCTAGCTGTGTGTCAAAGGCTTCTGTCTTGCGCTGGTCGTCTTGTCCTGAGTTTCCTAGAAATACCAGAATTGAACAGTAGCATACCTTATGTATTAGAAAAATAACTACTTGTTGACTAGGAAAATTATGTGGTTAATTGAGACATGACCTTTTCTTAAATAGAACCAGTGTTGAAAATTCTTTAGGCCTTCTTCAGAGAGACTTGAATGCAGACAGGCTTTTTAATAAAAAGAATTTTCCTTAGTTCATCAAGTAGTCTTTTTACACTGCTTCACAATTGCTTCTGATGTAACTGTATAAATACCTGCTCTGATCAGTGTTAAAACCTGAATTACCTTCTAACAGGCTAATTTCTTTGGCTTTTTGATTTTTGATTTTGATTTGTTGATTTTTAACACTGTTCGCACTTTCCTGTTGCCCTAGGTGAAATAGCTCTGTTGATGAACCGTCCCCGTGCTGCCACAGTTGTTGCTCGTGGCCTGTTGAAATGTGTAAAGCTTGATCGACCCCGATTTGAACGTGTCCTGGGTCCGTGCTCGGATATCCTCAAGCGAAACATCCAGCAGTACAACAGTTTTGTATCGCTGTCTGTCTGAAACCTTCCTCCCTATCCAAAACATGCTTCACGAATGCAGACTGCTTTATTACCCTTGTGCAGAGCCACATTGCCACTGGCATTTGCAGCTTCCTGTCTGTTTAAAAAAAGAAAAAAAAAAAAATACTGCTTATCATGGCACTGTTTTTAATTTAGAGCATATTAGTTTTGTGCTCTCTGTCCCATTAAATTAATAGAAAAAGTTCTATGGAGATGTTTGCTCTTACGGCTTCTCTCTGTGCAACAGTGTCCAACTCAGGCAAACGCAGCCTTGCTTCAGCGAGGGAGAGATCTCCTGGCACCATGCCAATTGCCATAGAGTAAGGAGGTGACAGCAGAGGGGGGGAAAAATTCTTTTAAAGGTGTTTCTCAAATTGTTGGACAGATTTTTAAGGCTGTGGTCATAATCTGCTGTATTTCTTTTCAAATGAGAACTGCCCTTGTAATTGAGCTTCTTGGGGCTTGGGGTTTTCTTTTTTTAATTTTCTGGGTACTGTAATCCTGGGTTCAGTCGTGAGGCATCAGCTGCTAAGAAAGCCACAGTTGGAATTTAACAGTATAATTGTTCCTGTGTCTGCTGGTTTAAGATTGCTTAGTTATGTTTTCGTCAAGTGTAAATCAAAGCTTTCAAGGTTGATAGTTCTGGTGAACTACTGCAGTTGTTACTTAATTTGCTGACTTGCTGCAACTGATTTTCTTTTTCTTGTTCTTTCTTCAGCGATAGATATGCCATTTAAAACTCTTCCTGTTCAAAGTGGCAAGAACCAAATGTTACATGAAATGCCTGACTTTGGTCTCTAGTACATAGATTGGTGTAAGAATGGTGCAGCTGTCCAGCTGTTAGTAATGTTCAAGTACTTAGATTGGTGTAGAAATTGGAAGCAAACATTTTATTTTCCCTGTGACTCTTGCTTGCTTTGTATTCCTCAGTTGACTTTTTTAAAACAAGATATCAGTTCAGGTGACCCTTTGTTACCAGGGAAAATAAATGTTGAGTATTTATGGCCAGCATCAGTTGCAGGTGGCAAGATTGCTGGTCTATATAGATGCCATTATTCTTGGTAGAGAATGTGAGGCAGAAAAAGTGAATGTTTTAACTTTCCTGCAACACTCAGTTATTTTAAGTTTTTAAATCAGTCAATTCATAATTTTTAAAATGGTTAATTATAATCTAGTTTAAATACAAAAGGTGCATTCTCTTTCCTTGCTTATGGAATTTACATGATACGTTTCATACTCACTCTTTTTTTCCAAGTTCAACATGTTGCAGAGTCTTAAATGTATTTCAGTATTTACCAGCTTTGTGTTCCATTATTCTGTGCGCACCAATACTTCCCAAAAGTTTTTACTGAATTCCACGGTTCAATAATGGTAGGCAATTTTTAAGGTTTCCTTTAAACTGTAATTTATATAAAGTAGTGTAGGTTTGTATTTGGGAGTGACAGCAAGCAGTTTTGCATTTGTTGTGCAACTACTTCTAACGATGGAGCCTTCATTTTATTTCCTTTCTGAGTTGATATGGATTCAAATTCAACAGACTTTCTCCCAGGCATGTAGATAATCAGAAAGAGTCTGCTAATGGATGCAAAATAATACTGAGGGTATCAAGCCTTTACAAAAGGTTTCAGGGTGTTTCTGAACCTGAAATCCCAATAATGGGATTTAAACGCTTGTGGTTTGAGTTCTCTATTCAGAAGATGTTGAGTAGAGGATTTCTGCCAGAGTCCTTAAGGAGTAAGCAAATGCTACCTTTTTGGTTCTTTTTTTTGTGTTTTTTTTAAACCTGTTTTCTTAAGTTTTGACTCTATCCAGGTTTTTTCTTCATATGTGTTTCTTGTGTTATATTAAAGCACCAAAACCTGTAAACTAGTTAGAGCTCCACAAAAAAATGCACATTTTTTTTATATAAGGCTTTCTAATCAAGTTTCACTACTGCATCTTTTTAGCTTGCTGTTTACTCCCTTTTGTAGTTTTACCTACAAGATTTTAAGATAAATCAGCTAAGTCTGAGTTAAATATTAATCACAGTTATAGCTTTACCTTTGTGTGCAATTTAAATATGTTTGAAACCACAATTGGCATAGTTTTGCCTTAGCTAACATTCAGGGCTTTAGAAGTAATTTTTTGCTAGTCCACCTTTAGCGAATTTATGAAGTCTATTGCCCTAGAAAGCTATAGTCAACCAGAGGACCATTTTTGTATTGTTACCTGACTATATAAGTCTGATTTACTGTATGTGCTAATATATTATATTATATTCCTTTTGTTATAGATTGTCCTAATGGCAGGTAAAGCAATAAAATGATTTAAATTCTTAAATGCAATCAGTGTCTTTTTTTTTTTCTTTTTTCCCCTCCCTCCCCATCCCTATATTGTGTTTTCCTTTGGCCTTAGAGGATACATTAATAATGAGATGGCAGAAGCCTAAGAAGCTTAATGGATTAGCTTTGTGTTAACTCTGAAGGCTTGAGTTCAACTCCTAGCTAACAGCACAACTGAACCTTCGCATCCGGAGCCTGCCGGAGAGCTTGGGCTCCACGAGCCAACCTGTGCCTGTGACCCAGGAGCTTCCCTGGAGTTCTGGCACTGGGTGCACATGACTGCTTTTGAAGTGCGAAGGTACCTGCGTCTTGCTTGAGTGTCTCTTGCAACTCATGCTGCTTTGATCTCTTGTTAAGGTTGTTAATTCCTGGCCCAGCCACTATTATTGGAGCTCATAAGCTTCTGTAAGTTGTCTGCTCCCATCTATGCGTACCCTTAATGAAAGTTTTGGACACGTGATGATTAATTATGAATGAGTTGTGGTGGATAGACAGTGAGAAATAGAAGAGGGGGATTTTCACACTGTGATGAAGTAGGGAAAGTTTGAGAAGTGGTGACCTGAAGCAGCTCAGACAGGACATGTTTTGCACCCAGCTCTGAGAAAGCTATCACCCGACTTTGAAGATACATTAAAAAGCTACCACGTAAGGGAGAATAAAATTAAGAAGAAAGCAACCTTGCAACCCCTGTTAGTGTACCAACCATTTAAATATCTGTGGGTTTGTTTCCTTCATCTGGCCCTCCCGTTCCCCCATTCCCTTGACCAAAAAAAGGCTGAAAACTTTTTTATTACCTAAAATGAAACTTTAAAACTTCCACTTCCAACCTTATAACTTTACTCTTAAACTTATCTTCTGTTGTCATGTTTTTCCTGTTCAAGCAGCCAACAGTAACCATTTGATGACACCAACCAAATTAATTTTGGACTTGTTGTGTGTGGTAAGCGCACAAAAAGTCACCAGTAGAGGGAGGTACAACTTTGGGAATACAGCGTCCTGCACTGAAATAACTGCCGCACCGTGCATGCCGAGAGTGAGTTAAATCCTTTTATTTTCATCTATTCTCTGTCCACAAGAGTAAAAAGGTCTGTAAGCCCACCAACGTCAAGAATTCTGTTTGTTTGATTGAGACTGTCTAAAACCTTGCTTTTGCGAAAGCTGGAAATGGAAGGACGTGGCTGAATCGCAAGTCGGGAGAGACTAAAGGAGCGTGGTGTGGGTGTGGGGTTTTTTTGGTTGGTTGCATTTGTGTGGGGTTTTTGGTAACCTTTGTGGCTTCACAATATTGGAGGAATCTCTTTACTAAGTAGACGCACTCCAGACTTCCTCAAACGTACAAATGAATAGCATAGGCACCTGTAGGGACATATTCAAATTACAACTACAGTCTCTCCTGTAGTTTTACAGTGTGGAGACAGGTAGTCAATTGTAGAATTATTGTGAATTAAATGTCAGCACAGTCCCCTGTGAAAAGCGATAGCTGTGGCCAAACAAGCTTTGTTGCTTCCTTGCATGATCCAGGCACTTACTACCAGCGTCACAGAGTTCCCTTTAGGTTGGGCAAAATTCCAGCCCATGAGAAAATGAGCCAGTGGTAGGTGCAGCGGCCTGCTGAGAACCTGTTAACAACTGCTGCCTGACTACGTTTGTGCTAGGGTTTTAGCATTCTCCTCTGAAAGGTCCGCTGTGCTGTAGATGGGTTTTGTTTAACTTAAAGATTAGTTTAGAATGAGCTTCTAGTAGATTGGTTGTGGTGGGTTTTTTTTTCCTCCCTTATGGATGATAAATTATCAACAAAGTTCTCGGCTGCTTTCCCTAGGCTGCCAAAAAGCTCAGTGCAATTGTTCTTGAACAGTTAAAGGAAAAAGCTATTAAAGAGAGCTTCAGTAATCAAGTTATTCTTGAGCCTTGTCATTGGGAGGCAAGGGGAAAACTGCAAATTGAAAGATCTACGATGACGCCCTCCCCTTGCTTTTTTGGTCTCCAGTTCCTATTGCATCCGCTCAAAATGTGCAGAGATGGGGGGGCAGGATACCATTTCTATTTTCTAGGGAATTCTGACAAGTGATTTTAAAGCTATGAGAAGATGACTTGAGATAGATCCCCCCCACTTTGGCAAAATGTTTTCAGCAGAAGCAGATGGCTTCTTGAATTGTAAATACGGTTGTATGCCTCTGAGCAGTTTGGTGTTTTGCTTTTTTTTGGTTTGGTTTTTTCTCCTTGGGGTCAAAGGCAACACATACCTGCCTTTCTCCTATAACCCAAAGTGGCTCTTCCACCCATGAGGCAGATAAAAGCAGAAGTGGTTTTACTGCCCTGTGAAGCAGTGGGCTTTTGAGCGACATGCACAGATAGAAGTGGTGTGGGTTGATCACTGTTGAAGAGACCAAGAGGCAACGGACAGGCTTGACGGTGAATACTGTGCAGATGCTCTTCAGTCTGACCATCCTGAATCAACATGTTATCTTGTCTCAGTGGCAGGTACTGCCCTTGTGGAGTAAGATTGCTCTTTTCTCAAATACGCAGTCTTGATTACAGAACAGAGACTTAATAAGAGGAAAATGCTCTTGGCATCTCTTTATTCAAGCCTCATCCTTGGATCTAGTTTGTGTCCTTCACTAGCAAGGCCGAGATCCCGTGCAGGTTGAGCAAACCAATGGCCGTGTTCCCCTGCCCTCCCAAGGGCATGACCAGCTACAGAACAGGAGATCACCGCTTTTCCACCAGAGAGCTGGTGTTCAGGGTGTAAAGGTCTGCTGCAGTCAGACCACAACTTACCAACACACTGGCCAAGCACAGCAGCTTTGGTTGAGTACCCAGCATAGAAACCCAGTGTGATTCTTGAAGATCTTCTGAAGTTTCCCCTCAGTCTTCGCAAGTGTTTGTAGATGGAAAGCACCAGCTATTAAAACTTGCTGCTTGCCTTGCAGGGGTTTTCCCTACCTCTGAGCATGAGTAAAGGACTGTTTAAGTGGTCAGCTTCACTCTGTCAGATGCAGGAGCCTCGGGCTGCGTGGTGTCGTTGGCCACCACCTTGGCTTCTCCATACGTGTCTATGCATTTCCTCACAGCTTTCAGGATAAGCTGTAACCGTCTGTCTAAAGCCAAGAGATGGGGTTCGGTGAGGACAGGTGCCAGGCGGTCCTGCAGGAGGGATTCCCTCATCACGTCGCTGAGCCGATATTCGGGCTCAGCCAAGAGCTGGAGTCGTAATAACGTTGTCCTCTTTATTCTGGAAAAAAAGAGATCAGACATCTTAATGCAAACTTCTTGCGGCACCCTAGCAAGAACCAGCTGTCTGAGCCCCTTGGTAGTAGGGGAAGGAGGAAGGGCAGAGATGGGTGACGATACTTGACAAAGAACTTTGGAACAAAAGCTTTCCCTTTCTGAAGGAAATGAAAATTTTTGCAGAAACCTCTGCTTCTTCTTTGTTTTTCCAGACTGCAGAGTATTTGTACTGCAGATATCTGTCATCAGAGAGAAAAACATGATAGAAGTTCTCAGTAATGAGTGTTTTTCCTCTGAGTCAGAGACGACCCGGTTCCCCAGATCACTGCAGGGTGGTGCCATGTTCCCAAGGATGACACTTGTGGGGCGGGGGCAGAGGGGGGAGGTAAAATGAAGAGGCATGAATGAGAAAAGAATCTTCTGTCAAAACTCTGAGCAGAACGAGGCAATATTTGCTGGAACTGATTTAACTGTGACTTGTCACCTTAAGAGGTACTGAGATTTAAATATTTCCCTTTGACAGAAAGTGGGATGAAGTCCTGGAACACTTCTGGGAACGAAACTAAGTATTCTGAAATAATTTGTTTAATCCTCAGCAAAAGTGTTTTGACTTCAGCAGCTCTAATACTGAAATTAATCAGTGGTTTTAATTATTGCCCTTTGAATTTTGGAAACAAAGTAGTCCATGTTCGTGGAGCCATTCCTATTTAGCTGAGCCAGAATTTTCAGATGGAAAAAGGTGTAGTAAGAAACATTTTAACCAGCTCCAGAATTTGCTTTTGTATGCCTGTTATTTACCCGGGGCATCGATTAGGAACAGTGATCTGGCTCTCTGCAGCTCTAACAGGACACATGCTGTCCAGATGCCAGGGGAAAGGCTTGCTGCTGCTGCTGCTGTGCCTGGCTGAGCAGTGGCTGAATTGCACCAGGTGCTGGTCGCGCTCTGGAGCAGCCAAGCGAGGTGCACGTCTTTGGTCAGTGATGCCTGTTGCATTGCACGAGGGAGGGAGAAAGGTCCTGCGACCGGCTGCCTCCTGCACAGTGCTGGCACGGGGGCAGGCGACTTAAACTGGGGCTGTTGTCCCGGCTGCCCACTGCCAGGCTTGTATTAATACTCCTGCAAAAAAAAAAAAATCAATTGATCATGTGCTAAGGCTGGCAGCGAGGCTTTAAATCGCTGCCGGAGCATGGCTGTGAGGTTCTGCTGCTGCTGCCAGAGAAAGCCTTGTACAGAGCAGACGTGAACTGCAGCAAACAAGCGTGTGTGCACTCTCCTTCTAGGCAAGGGGTGACTCTGAGGAGCTGCTGTGGGTAAACATCAGCTGTTTGCTCTGGTCCGAACAGCGCCGGGGCTTGGAGGTGGAGAACAGGATAGTCTGACCCCGTGGGGAATGGCTTATTTAATGCTGTAAGTTACATAAGAAACAGGCAGAACATGGAAGGGAGTGTGAGATGGAAATCCTGCCACTGGCCCTGCTCCTCTCCCGCCGGGCAGTTGTAACCCTGCTGTTGTACTGAATTGTTGAAGATTTGACCCAGAGCCTTCTAGGGACTTCATCAGCCAAGAAGATACATGTGCCAGGTTATCTGGGGGCTGTTTTCAGGCCTGTCTGTGCCTTGTTGAGGGTTTTGACCCTTTCAGGAAAAGGACCATCTCTTACTGCCTGGCTGTATTTGTGCCGTTTACTGTACTCGGAGCGACACTGGGAGAGGAGAGCAGCAGACTTCAGTGTGTGGGACAAGGACTGGTGTGGGAGCTGTGAAAGGTAGCTAAAAATACCAGACTTAAATCTGCTGGAAGCCAAACTTAGAGAAGAACTCGGCTGGGAACAAGATGAACGTGTTCAACAGGGAAGCAAGCAGCCTGTTGTTCAGCATCCCTGTGGTTTGGGTGGTCCCTCTTGTCTGGAGTAGCTGGAGGACTTTGTTCCTGCTTAGGTGTACCCGGCTCAACTTCGTGTAGGAACAAGGAGGTGACTCGGTGGGCTGAGTCCAGCTAGTTGGTCAGGGCAGGCTGAAATCTGTGGCCTCTGCGCTTACCCAAATAAACCTTTTTACTTCCTTTCGAAGCGTTTTTGGATGCTCCCCCACTCCGAATGGATTGGCTGTTGTGGGAAATGAGGTTTTGTGCGTCTCCCTCGGGCAGCGTGAGTTGCTTTTACGCTGTTCTCGGCCCTAGTTGGCTTATTACAAGATGGGACTTGCAGGTCTTCTTACCACTGCCTTTTACAAGGAGAACTAAATTACGAAGAACTTCTGGGGAGGTGGATCTGGAAGAACAGGAAGGATCTGACCTGTGGATATTACTGTATACTGGTCAAAGTAAGAGGCAGAGTTAATTTAAACTGTACAAAATAGGAGTTCAAGAGAAGGATTCACTGCGAGCCTGCAATTATAAATGAAAAGATTCACTGGGTGCAAATAACAGTTCTTACACTTGTATTACTGAACCTAATTTTATGGGGAGAGAGTGCAGTTAACACCCTGAGGCTGAGATGGAGCAGGTACAGTGAGGAAATAGGTTAGGCATCTGCTAAAGAGAAACCACAGGGAAGAGCAGCTTTTTCTGTCTCTTAAATTTAACTTTCAGCTGACGATTTATGTGATTTAATAAAGGGGGAAGATGGGATTCAAGTAGTAAAATTTGTGAGCTTCTCCTTAATGCCATGGGAAGAAGAAACCTGATTAACTGTATCGAAGTTCTACCAGGCTTTTGGATGGAGATTTCTGAGCTTCATGTCAGACGAATGGGGCTGATAGCACCTCGTATCGATGGGCTGGGAAATGCTAGTAGACACTTCTGGAAGGGTTTGATCCAATGGACAGCGTCTCCTGGTCTATCAGTGACAGCTTTTACGCTTGCAAGGCCTTTTAGCTTCATTGGGAGAGTATCCAGGAAGGATAGTTGTACGACACCGTAGCAGGCTGCAGCGCAACAGAGCTTAATCTTCTAACTGAGACAGAAGCTTAATCCCTGTTTCAGGGACAACTTGTGATTCCCATCCTGCAGCGTCTGGCCTGCCCCCTTGGCTGGGATTAGCGGGGGGGGGTCTTCCCTGTGCTGCTGGATGGAGCCAGGCCTGGGTGACTTCCAGCAGTAAGCGCTGCCAGCCCGTTATTGTGGGAACACCAACGTGTCTGGGAAAGAAGATGAAGCTGGCACTTACATGCAACACTGGGAGAGCGGGGCCAGGATGGAAGTTTCGTCATGGGAATGCCGCCCGAACCTGGGGGGGGCAAGCAGAGAGCGCAGAGCTTTAGTGCCTGCCCACCACCTTTCCCCCCGCTCCCCGATGTCCTCCCACAGCCTCACCCTCTGGCGTTGTCCAGATGTAAGAGGAAGCCGTCGTCCCCAAACTTGGTGAACATTTCATAGTGGTGACGGTCCATGTTCCCTGGGAAAGGGCAGACAGAGGAACAGAGTTTCCCTTGCATGTGACCAAGTACTTTTCTAAACTATCCTATGTTTTCTTTCAGATCTGCATGAAATACTTGTTGCCTTGCTGGAAGTGTCTAAGATGCTCAGAGCTGCTGCTTTCATCTTGCTGGACCCCCCGGGGAGCGGGCTGGGGTGGGCCTGGGGGCTCCCCCTTGCCTGCACATCAGGAGGGGTTGTGCTGGCTGGCTGTGGAGAGACAGCAGTCTCCCAAAACTCTCTCTGGAGCAGAAGGGATGGCTTTGAGAAACACCGTGGCATGGGAGGGCAGACAGACTGATGCTGAAGGAAGGAAGGAACGTTATTTCCCCCTTCACCGTACCTATTAGGAAGTCAAATATGGCCATGTCAACGATGTTAAGCAGCCGGTTGCCGTTGCTGTAGGGGTAGATCTCCCTCACTGTGTTGCAGTAGAGCGGATTCACTTCCCACCTGCAGGAGATAGAGGAGAAGGGGGAGACGCACTCAGTGGTTGCTGCTGCCGTGTCCCAACAGCACCCCAAAGCCGGTCTCCCATGCGGAGATGGAGAGGAGGAGGACTTAAATCTCCCTCCTTGTGCATGCAGGAGACTGGAAGTCAAACCCAGTCAATGCCCAGGCGTTAAGAGTTACTAGACTAATTACGGGCAATCTCTGAAGCTTGGCCTTCCTCTGCCTGGATGTACAATTTCTGTACGTATGTCTGTGTGTCTGTACCCTGCTCATTCTCCTTCCCGCATGCTCCCTGCAATGCAGATATGGGAAGCGGCATCATTTACCCACTTACTCCTCTTTTCCATCAAACGAGTAGGACCGGATCCATGGGTTTGGGATGGAGAGCCGTGGTGCCAGGTTGAGGGACGGCAGGAAGGCGGAGAGGGACCCTTCCAGGAGGTGAGGGTTCCCACACACCGCGTACTCGGTCTTGCACATGTACGGGCACTTGGCAAAGAAGCACACGTTGCTGGCTGGGAGGAGAAGAGAGAGGAGAAGGGGGAAAGGAGCTACGATCCGCAGGAGACTGCAAGGTAGCCTGGACTGACCTCTTCCCCATCGCGTGACGGTGACTGCATATATTGTGGCATATGTAACCACATCATGGATGTGAAACTGCCAAATTGTGGACAATACCCGGATTTGGTCGATGGACGGACCTGGGCCCATGCTAGGGGAAAGGCTGGGGAAAATTGGGCAGGCGAGTAGATCTGGCAGATGATTCCAGCTGGAAGCTGAGGGACAGCTCTACTGTAACCATGTCTTTGTGCATGTTTCACCCAAGAATTTAATTTCTGCTCAACAGCACAAGTCCTGCCGGCCCCTTTTGCATGCAGACAGTGCTCTTCAACCCACATGGACCAACGCGTCTCGTCCCAGCTTGTGGCAGCCAAGTGCTTGCCTACCTGGCGAGACAAAAAAGACGCTCTGCAGGATCTCGTTCTTGGTGACCTCCAGGATCTCCTTGGTGACGTTGATCATCCTCCCAACTGTGGGCGGCACCCTCCGGAAATCCAGGATCCTGCACAAAAGGGACAGCCGCTCAGAGCCTGCGGTGCAAAGGGAGGTTACTGCGCAGGATGGCAACGTGGGACGGCAGATGCTGCCCTCGTCCCTTCCGTTGGTAAAGCAGGGGCCTTTTGATGACTGCATGCATATGGATTTCTTTTCTCCCAGCTTCTTTCCAGCAAATAGCCAGGATCATTTTACCCTCTGGACCAAAATGCAACTGAGTTCGGGTTTTGGTATTTTAATAGCTGCTGCCTGGAACAATCTGGATGTTCTCCAGGATTCATGTCTTTTTCCCTAACCAGTTTCTCCCATGCCCTCGCACTCAAGCTGGGTCCTTCGGGAGCCAGAACAGCCCTTCGGGCCCTTCTACGATGTTGGGTTTGACACGGAGCAAAGATGTGTTGAACCTGGTACAACGCGGCTGAGACGGCGGGAGGCGAGGAGGCATCACCCGGCTCAGAGGCACTCATGCCCAGCTGATTCATCTCAAATATTCTTAAGAAAAATCAGGGCCTGGGGCAGAAAGACATTCATGTCAGTGAGTGGAAAGCTGCTGTTGATTGCTGGGTCAGTAACACGGGGTGAACCAGCTAATGCTGTGCTTTGCTCCTTGGGTAGTGCCCTCTGCTTCTGAGAATCGGGCACAAAACAGGATTTAGCCTGTTACTTATTGAGCAATGTTTAAAGAAAAAAAAAAAATCATTTGCTTTCATCTAGCATCTTTCAGCTCTAAAAACCACAAAGCACTTCAGAAAAGCGGTCCGGCCTCGTTTTTCTGGCGGTGGAGCTGGGATGCAGAGAGGCAAGCTGATGGTAGCTGAGTCAAGCAGAGTCGCTGCGGTGATGTACGGGCAGAGCTGGAAAGGGAATTCAGCTCTCTTCATTCCCTTGCTCAGAGGCTGAGCTGCAGGACTTACAGTCTAGTCCTGCTTATCATGTAAGTTGGCTGTGGGAACTGGAGATCCGCATCCACCATCATCATCAGGGATCAGTTTCCCTTGATGCTCAGTACTCATCCCATCAAGGGGAAGAAGGCTGCTGCCCTCCTCTTCTAGTGAGGGTATTTTTGATTTTATTAAATACAAAGCCTGCTGGGAAGAGGTGCCAGGTTAATTGCTCATTAGCTGAGAGCTTGAAACTGCATCGCTGCAGTTTATCTCAATCCAAAACATGCCTTGATTGCTGATTGTGTGTGTGACTCCCTCACCGGGAGGGGATCCAGGCTGCGCCCGGAGCTCATCTTTGCCCTTTGATGCATGGGAGGGACCACGTGCATGTGGCTGTGTGACGGCCGGGCGAATACCTGACCCGTTTGCAACCTGGACTTTGTCTGCCAGCCTGTTCTCACGCAGCGGCCAAGGCAAAGCTGACTCCTGGGCTTCAGAAGAGAGCCAGAGCCACCCCATCCCCAAATAATGCATCAGCTCCCCGAAGGATGCTGCAAAGCAATTGCTTATCTAAGGCTGAGCAGCTCTGGGGGGCTCAGCATAGCTTTTCTCATGCCAAAGCTCTCTCTGGGCAGAGGACCGACTGGGTGCTGGCAGCTGGAGGAGGCAGGCGCCGTGGCAGGCCCCTACCTGTCCAAGTGGAAGGCGGCGATCTCCGCGTTGTGCCGCTGGAAGTCAATGAAGTAGAAAAAGTCCTCGGGAGTCTCTTCCTCGCGTTTCTGCCTGGGAGAGAGCAAGGGGGTGAAGCTAACCAAGCACAGCAGTGCAGGCAGGCAGCAGTGTGGGCAGCTGGCAGGCAGCCTGGACGCAAAGTGGTGGCACAAGGACGGTGCACCCGGGGACAGCCGGTGTGTGGCCACGCTGGTGCCAGGGCCACCGGGTAGAGCTGTAGTGCCTGGTGCCCAGGCCAGGACCCAAAGCGCCCGGTGCTGAGCCATGGCCATTGCCCGCTGTGCCGGGGAGCAGCACTTGCACCCTGTCTCGGTGCCAGGTGGGCGAGGGAGGCAGAAGGGCTGACTGTGGGTTTTAAAACTATTTGTGCCAGCGTTTAGACCCACTGACTTAGGACAGCGTTTCAGGTGGGTACAACATCGGGGGATGCTAGCGGCCATGCTGCACTTCTCAAGTCCCCGTGGGAGGCAGAGAAGAGCTCAGGTTTGATGCTCTCGTATCCCTGATATGGGAACACCAGCTCATTTAATTTCATTTTCTGGCTGTCATACAGTGCCCCAATATGTGTAGCATGTGAATTTGCATGCTCAGCCTCCAAGCAGCTGTATATCACAGGGAAGCCCACAGGCATTGCTGAGCCCTCCTGGCTCAGCTGAGTGCATGGATGTTTTCCTTCTCCTCCAGGACCTGCCGGACACCGGGCAGAGGTGGATGGAAACCAACGGGAGAGGAGCTGGCTGCTTTCTGGATGAGCAAACCATCACAGTCGGCATGCTGCCAGCTGCCCTGCCTGTGCACGGAAAGTAAAGTGAGGGGGAATAAATGTGAAGAGTCCCAAGGGGCTACAAATAAGTGCATAAGCAATTTAAAACTCCTGTTTGAGGTGACCGGGACTGATGGCTATTTCTTGGAAATACTCTGGGGAATCCAAGGAGAAACAAGGTAAAACACAAAGCCAGCTGGGGAAGAGGAAGAAATGGGCAGTCCCTAACGGCAAAGCTCTTGGGAGAACAAGTGTCCCAAGCTCCTTCACCATCTGGCATCTAGGAACCGAGAAATTTCCAACATCAGTAAGCAGCGTGGGAACGCCGGTGTTTATCCGCGTGTGTCTCTGGGATGGTGCGAGCAGCCAATGATAATTCAACCTTTTCAGCTGCCAAGGTGGCTGAGCGCAGGAGAGGAGAGACGCGGCTGCGGTGTGGCTGTCCTTGCCAAGGATGCTCGCACCCCTCGCCGCGGGGCTCCTTGGTTCATGGCTACGTGGGGCGGGGGGGGGGGGGTTGGGGGCGGGGGCTCTGCCGGCGTGCCTTACCTCATGGGCTTGAACATGGCTTTCCCAAAATCCTGGAACCTGAGGACCAGCTTCAGGTGCACGCCGCTGGGCTTCACGACTTGGGGAGGAAAGGGGACGTTAGCCGCCTGGAAGCCTCCCCGTGCGCGGTGAAGCACGGGTTACACGCTGCGCGATTCGGCTTTCCACCCCGGTGAGCGCATCCCATCGCTCCTTCGAGCTTCCCCCCTCTGCTTCTGCAGTTATTTTCCTCTCTCCCTCTCCCCTGTGCCACAGAGGAGATTTCCCTCCAGCACTTCTCCCAACAGCCACTTGTTACGTCCTCTTGGGGACTTTTTCCTCCCCCCAGTAGAAACCAGTGGCATACTGGTGTCCTGGCACCCACATTCCAGCCTCTGCTGGGGCGGTGGGGTTTAATTGGAGGGAGAAGGGCCTGGCATTGCCTGGCTTTACGTTTCCCTTGCTGAGTTTAGGATGGAGGAGTTGGGGATGGGGTCAGCTGAAGCGATGGCGTGCGAGGGGAGAGCAGGGACCTGAAGCGTCGCACTCACTCTGGCTGCAGTCGCAGGCTCCCAGCAGCGCTTTCTCGTCCTGGCTGTAGTCTGTAAGGGCAGGAGGAGCGGTGAGACCCTGCTGGGCTACGTCGCTTGCTGCCGACCCCCCTCCCAGCACAGGGCATGCAGGGGAGCCCTGCCTGCCCGTCCCTGCCTGCCCATGCTGCCCCAGCCTGGCAGCCCCGGTGCCATCGGTGCACAGCAAAGGGTGCAGTCCCATCGGGGTGGGGGGCTGAGGTAGCCTGTCGGGATTAAACTGCCGTGCAATGGGTCCCCGACATGGCTGGCACCAAAAAATGCTGCATCGAGGGCTACAGCCAAGTCTTCCTCCCGTCTCAAGGCAAGGGCACGGCAACTGCACAGCACAAAACCTGCCAGAAAGCCGGCACGGGGCTCAGGGCTTCCTCCGGCGAGCGACAGCCCCTGCCTTGTTTGCAAAAGTGACCTGGGGGGGGCTAGAGCCCCCCAGCCCCGTGCAGCTCCCAACGGCCCTCCGTCCCCGTGGCAGGAGGGTGCTTACCGGCACTGATAGTGGTGAAGTCCTGCATGTCCCGGAGGAGCCTGTTGACGGTGGGGCTGGAGCGTGGGTAGAGCCCATCCCGGCTGATGCCCAGGTGGAACTGGAGCCAGCTGGCCTCCGGCCGGAGCGGCAGCGGTGCCGCCGGGGAGGTTAGGTTGAGCTCCTCCCTGTAAAGCTTGTGTCTCCTGGAAGAGAGCGGTTATGGGGTGATGAGGATGAGCCATGGGATAGAAACCCTTACTGCTCCGAGCCCAGAGGCTGTTGGGGAGTGGGGAGGGTGCTGGGGAGCAGAGCTGGGGGGCGTGGGGATGGATAAGGATGCTGGGTGCTACCCGAGGGGAAACTGAGGCAGGGAGCGATGACAGATGGTTAAAGGTCTCACAAATTTTGTAGCCTTCTTGCCTCTGCAAAGCCCTGGGAAAGCAGCCTCAAGCAGGAATACAAGGGACTCTGTTGTCTTCTCCTTGCCCATCAGGACCAGGAGGGCATGGCTGGAGCTAAACTGCATCTCCAGCAACGCAAGAGCTGGCCTATGTGATGGATGAAGTGCTTCCCGGAGGGACTGCAGGCTCCAGGCTGGACTTGGGGAGGGGACATGATGTGACAGCAGATAACTTGGGTCTTGACTGCTCAGTGAGGTGTCCAGAGAGCCCAGGAGAACAACAGGGTCTTGTCCGAGCGAGCCTCTGCAGAGGACTGTCTTTACGGTCATTACATCTCTGATAGAGTTTTTTCCTGAGCCTGGAGGTCCCAAGCAGGGAAAAAAAAATCACTAAGAGCCACAAACTGCCTCCGTGACCAGATTCACAGCCCTCAGTCCGGCGAGCAGGGATGTGATGAGGCCATCCGGCAGTGTCCTGCCCATCATCTCTTAAAATCAAGGTTGAACCCAGCTCTTTCTTGGCAGGCGGAGCCGAAGGGGCCTCCCAAGTTCAATAATAACCCCAAAACGTCTCCCCACTTGATCAGAATTTTCCTTGACCTTGAGACCTCCACGGCTGGGACCCACGCTTTGCTAAACTGCAATCGAAAGGTCACTTATTCCGCCCGGTGGAGGACAGAGCGTTAGTTTCTCATTAACGCCGGCCAAGCCGTGTACTGAGTAGCCGGTCCCGATAAAAGGAAAATGAAGTTCAGTTTGCACTGAAAGTGCCAAGATACATCGTGAAAGAAAACAGGAGCTGGGGGCTGATAACGAGCGGGGCATTAACCAAGGCTGGGATGGAGTGGCTGGAGAGAGGGAGGTGCCACGCGCCTCGCAAGACCCAGTCCAGACCCTTAGCAAAACACGCTCTGGGAAACACAAAAGATGAACAGAGACTTTTCCCGGCCTGCCTTTAGTTTTTCCTAATTTTTCTGGATTTTTTTAGTTTTTGCCCAGCGCGAACAAAACTAAAAGCAGGGAGGAGAGGGAGGCTTCTCAAGCGTGGTGGGAGAGCGGAGCGTGTGTGGGCACCTGCAGGCATGGCAGGGTGTCCTCCGGGGTGGCGGCGTGGCTCTGCCAGGGTTTGCCGCGCTGCGTGCCTTGCAGTGGTGGCTGCAGCAAGCGGGTGTTGATCATGCACCGGGGCGTTTATCGGCCAAGGAGTTGGTGCTGGCGGCTGGAAAGGGCTCGTGGGCGTTGCTGAGATTTTGCTTCCCTGCTCAGATCACCAGGAAAGCATTGGGTTGGGTTTTTTTCCATCATCCTTCTCCATCCAAGCAGGCTAAACAGTGTGGTTAGTCCGGTCTAACCATGAGCAAGGGATGAACCCTCCTGGTGGTGAGGGACACGTTTGAGTAGCGTCCTGGGAGAAATATAGGAAATGGAGAGACGTGGCGTATCTGCAGGTCAGAGCAGCCCGTTCCCTTTCCCAGTTTGTTTGCCTTTCGGTTGGATTGGGTCAGCTACAGTGCGAAGTCCACGCATGCATGGTCAGGAAGAAGGGTGTCGGAGTGTTTCTCTCCCGGTCCGGCTCTTTGCTCGGGCTATCTGCAAAGGAGGCAGAAGCTCCCCCGAGACGGGAGGAGGCAGACATGGGAGCATGCTAAGACTCGTCAGCAGGTTTGGCTGGCAGGCTGCGCACAAGGATGTGGCCCCGGGATGCTGTCGGCTCCAGCGGACGTGCCTCGACCTTCCAGTGTGCTGCCGTGCACCAGGTCTTGCGTGGGCAAGTCTTTGAGGCACAACCTTAACTCCCTGCCGCGGCCAGGGACAATAAAGACCCCAGTGTAATTTAGAAGAATGACTCAGGATTTTTCCCTGGGGAAGCTGACCAAATATTTTACCATATTTGCTCTCCTGCCTCCCATACACACAGGCTGTTCCCCCCTGGGGTGGCAGTGAGCAATAGATTACTGATGGGGAAAAAAATGCAGCGGTTATGCAAGGGAAGGCAGTTCCCGGCCGGCGGCTGCTTCCCAGCCCAGCGCCCGCACGGTCCCTGCCCCGGGTGAGCTGCTGCAGAGCCAGCGAGCCCCTTTCCAGCCTTTAAACCCAAAATACAGCTCCCTCTGCCTCCCCATTTCCTTCAGGATTCCTGAAATATTTCCCTGTAAGAACAGATCTCTGCAAAAGACATAATGATATAAAAACCGGGTTCGTTTCTACCTTGCTATAAATAGCCCCGGGGTTGCCCTAGCTCTCTGCTCAGCCAGCTCGCTGCTGGGCTGCGAGGGGCACGGTGTGGGGTGATGCTGGGCTCAGGCCACCGGTGTCCGCTCGCCCCGTGCCTCCCCCAGCACCGAGCTGGTTACGGAGTTTGGAGTTTTGAAGCTGCTCCTTCAAGGATAAAAATAAACTCTGGAGTTTTTAAGGGTTTTTTTTTGTTTTGTTTTGAAGAGGTGTGGATGGTTTTTTTGCTGTTTCCTTCCTGCATCCCCGTCAGTCTCTCCAGCTGGTTCTGCATCCTGCAATCAAACTCCCGGTCCTAATTGAAGTGCCGGGGAAAAGCACGGTGATGGGCAGCAGCCAGCACGCAGTGAGCACCGTGGAGGTAGGACACGTGCCGCTGTGCTTGCCTGGCCGTGGGTATCCGAGTCGGGCTGTATCCTGGGGCCACTCCATGAGCTGGCAGAATGTCCCAGTCCAGCTGATGTCCATCTGGCCGCAGAAATGAAGACAGGCACGCCGTGCTGCAGGCACAGGGTTAAGCTACAGCTTGTTCCACTCAGGAGGAGCAATCCTGCCACTCTGAAAGCTGCTTTGCCAACAGTCAGACCTACGCGTGATGCAGAACCGTGCCGTCACCCAGTCGAGCCGAGGAGAGGATGGCCCATGGATAGATACTCAGCTCTGACCCTCTTCTGCCTGGTAGTGGATGTGGTCACAGCTCGGTGAGAGCTGGTGTGGACCTTGCTCCTGCAGCACTATCTTCAGTCCTCAACAACAGCAGCAGCTTCGCTAAACCTATGGATTGGGAGAGAAAGCCGTGGGTTGCTGCGTCGTACAAAGGACACTGCCCTTCGCTCTCAGCAGTTACAGGGACGGCTCTTTCACAGACCACGTCGGAGAGGACATGGACTCTGCAGTGCTTCTGGTGAGGCAGAAATTCCTCCATGCCCACAGCAAATTAACGGTCTTACGAAACACATCAGCGCTGGCAAGTGCCGTCTTATTATATATTCAATTTGCAGCGCCAACGGCAGGAGAGGTTGTGTGTCACCTTGGCCTGTGCACGCTCTCTGAAGGTTTTACCCGCTTATGAGCATCATATATTTTATTTCAAAGTGACTGAGGAATAATCAATACTCTGCCTCCCTTCTCCTTCCCGGAGGTGCAAAGCGAAGTCAATCAAGGGCAAATGGCATCACAGCTTTCCTCCTGGCCACGTCATAACCAAACCTCAGCACAAAAGGCAACGTGCAGCCACGGCTTCGTTGCAAATAGCACGTTTAAACAAAGCAGTAAAAAAATGTCGGGGAATGCAGACTTCTTACCAAATAGCCGGGGCTGTCGCACAGGTGAGGACGGCACGGGCGTAATGCCAAGCGCTCGGCACTGGGTGCTCAGCGCTTCTGGTGGTGCTTAAGGAGCCATCAAGGATGTGCCGTGAGCTGCTTCGGTTCAAATCCCCCATTCCCACCGGGCTTCTGCTTGGGAAATACCCATCTTGCTACCCAAATCCTGATGTCTTCAGAAGGCATTGCTCAGCTCTGAGAAGATGCACCCGAGGGTGGTCCGTGGCACAGCCTGGCCATGTCCCATGTCCCGAGGATTCCCAAACCCACCGCCCATGGACTTCAAACGATGTGAAGACGGATTCGACCTGCTCCAGACCGACTTGGACAAGGGGTGAGCTTCGCAGGGGTGACCCCCAGCTGAGCACGCAGAGTGGCTCCAGGCCCTGGGCGCTGCTCAGGCCACGGAGGTCACTCTTCGGTTCCTTCCATCATCACTCCCCATCGTCTCCTCCTGCGAATCACGCCTGGAACCGGGACTGGGCGAGTCCCACAGAAATAAGAGGAATATGCATCGAAGCGGAGAAAGTGGGAGCTTGGAAATCTTGCCTGCACAGTTCAGCAAACAGCACGTGGGTGGCAGGAGGAGCAGGGGCCGGGTCTGACGCTGGAAACCAAACCTGGGCAGCGGGGAAGTGCCAGGACAGGGACCTCGGAGGTGGTCCCCAGGAAATGCTGCCGTGCCCTTGCAGATGGGCACCGTCCCCGTCCCATGAAGGGGGCAGCGAGGCGATGCTGTGAGCTCGGCACGCTGGGAGCCTCTGCACGGAGGCACCACGGTGACCCGCTCCCGCACCGCATCACCGTGGCCGTCCCTGTTGGATCTGAGTTTGTGCGCGAGGGAAGAAGCTGGGGTGCAGGGGGGAGCGGGGACGCCAGGGAGCACTGGCTGTTTCCAGCTTGGACGCAACTCTCCTGGAAGAAGGGTTAGAGAGGGGCTTCAGGGACCCCGGGCTGTGAAGCCTCGGCAGTCGGCTCACGCGCAGGCGGCTGATGCTCAGAGCTGGTGCTGAGGGTCACTGTCCCCTCTGGGGCAGGGGCCACAGGGGTTAGCGACAGTCCCACCCCAGGAGCAAGAGGTGGGGGAGTTTTCCTGCAACTGCTGCTGGGGCTGGGAGAGGCAGCAAGAAGAGGGCTCTGAGCCTGGAGTCCCTTTCTCTCCAAAAGTAAAAGCCTCCACGCCTTTTCTTGCAGAGAAGTCAGCAGTGGGAACAGGAGGGGGGCTGAACAGGGAGCCAGCACCCCGACACCACTCTCGTGGATCAGAGAAACCCGTGCATTCGTGTGGAGGCAGACACTGAGACGTGCAGGGCGCTGGCCTGGGGAACTGTGGCTGCTGGAGCCTGGGGGCTCCGGTCGTCACCCAGCCTAAGGGCTGGTGGACGCAAGGAACCGGCTTTGGGGTTCAGCGCCTGGGGGCCGACTCCCCTTTCTTCCCGAAGCCGAAAAGGTGACACAAAGCAAAGGAGGTGCTGACCCCTGGGAGGACATGGCTCGCAGGGTCTCCCCCCGTGCCCCAGCAGCCACCCTTCCCCTCCCCTGGGGCTTTAACAGGGGAGCGGGAGGCACCCCAGGAAGCCCCCTCCCAGCAGAGCCCCCTCTGCTCAGCCCTGCCTGTCCATGGGGTGCTGGTTGTCGGGGAGGGGGGTGATGGGGAGGACGGTGGGGCAGAGAGCCAGGAAGCAGGGCACAAGCCGGGCTGGGGATGCCGGGGGGCACCCAGGGGGTGCATGCCCAGGCAGGGGGTGCTTAAGCAGGGGTGCCCGGGAGAGCTGCCCAGAAAGAGGGTGCCTGTGGGGTACCTGTGCAGGGGGTACCCAGAAGGGGTGTCTGGAGAGAGGGTGCCCGGGGGGGTGCCCACGCAGGAGTTGCCCGGGAAAGGGGTGCCCAGGAGATGCCCGTGCAGGGGGTACCTGCACAGGGGGTGCCCGGAGAGGGGGTGCCCGGTGGGGTACCTGCTCTTGGGGTGCTCGTGCAGGGGTTGCCCGGGAAGGGGGTGCCCAGGGACCTGCGCAGGGGGTGCCCGGAGAGTGGGTGCCCAGTGGGGTACCTGCTCTTGGGGTGCTCGTGCAGGGGTTGCCCGGGAAAGGGGTGCCCAGGAGATGCTCGTGCAGGGGGTACCTGCGCAGGGGGTGCCCGGAGAGGGGGTGCCCGGTGGGGTACCTGCTCTTGGGGTGCTCGTGCAGGGGTTGCCCGGGAAAGGGGTGCCCAGGAGATGCCCATGCAAGGGATGCCCGCGCAAGGGGTGCCCGGGGCGGGTGCGGCGGGGGTGCCGTGGCGGCAGGACGCACCTGTTCCAGCGAGCCGCCTTCCGCCGGTAGTAGCGCAGGGCTTCGCGGGCGCCCAGCAGCGGCTCGGCGGGGCCCCGCGGGGCGGCGGCGCGGTAGAGCGGGTGGGCGAAGAGGCGCCGCAGCGCGGAGGCGGCGCGGGAGCGGGGCGGCGGGGCGGCGGGAGCGGGGAGGAGGCGGCGGCGGCAGGGACAGCCCGGGGCGATGGCCGCCAGCTCCCGCCGAGCCCGCGGCCAGAGGTGGAAGTAGAGATCGGCCGCCAGCAGCGCCCCGAGCAGCAGCAGGACGGCCGGCCGGTCCCGGCGCGGCCCCGGCATGGCCGGAGCTGAGGAACCGGGAGCCGCGGGCAGGGACAGCTCCGGGCGCGGGGAACCGCCGCCGCCGCCGCCGCCGCCGCCTCCCGGGGCAGGGCGCACGGGGGAGCTCGAGCGGCGGAGCCCGGGGGGTGCGGGCACCTCGGGGCGGGGACCGGGCAGGGCGCTCGGGGCCCGGGGCGGGGGATCGGGGACCGGCCGGGGCGGGGGATCGGGGATTGGGGGGACGGGGTGATGGGAACGCGGGGGTTCCGGAGAGGGGTCCGGGTCCGGGTCCGGGCGGAGGCTGCCCCGGAGGTGGCGCGGGGTCCGAGCCGAGCCGCCCCCGGGGCTCTGCCGGCAGCCCTCTCCGCTGCGACCTGGAGTCGCCCGGCTTCCCTCCGCCTCGCCCCGGGCAGGCTGCAGGCTCCCTCCCCCCGCCCCGCCTGCCCTCACCCCTCGGCTCCTTCGGGGAGCTTTGCCCCCTCTCCCGAAGGCAGAAAGTTCACCCGGCCAAGACCTTTGGCAGGAGCTGGAAGCTGGCGAGTGTCGCTGCTGCAGGGGACGCAGGGCGGTGTTTGGGTCGGGGAGTGGGGATGAGGTGCCTAAAGACCTCTGGGTGTCTGCGGGCAGAGCCCTGGTGGGCTCTGGCCCCGGAGCTGGGCTTGCAACCCTTCTGCGGTGCTCTTCGGCACATGGTTCAGACTCTGCTTTTATTTTTTTAATCACTAAAAAAAATAGTGGAGGAAACTCCTCCCTGCAGTTCGCTCGGAGAGGCTTGGCAGTGGGGATGTGCTTGGGCTGGGACCCATTGAGCTCATCATGGAAGGAGCACCCTGCTGCGAGCGGCGTGGAGAGCCCAGCAAGGAACAGATTGAGGAGCACCAGGCCAAGGGAGGGAAATGGAGGAGAAACTGGCTGTAAACAAAGGGAGCGTGACTAGACTAGCCTGGCTCCGGCACTCTGCTGAAGGGAGAACAAAAAATAAACTGCAGAAAGAGGGAAAAGTCAATTATGTTTTCAGCTGGCTGGAGCAGAGTTCATTTTTGCATGCAGCACTGCAAAGGCAGGCTCTGGGAAGTGCGCTGGGATCGGGGTTTTGGGGCCGTGCAAACAGGCATCAGTGGAGCTGTTGGCTGAGCATCTGTCCCGGAGCCTAGGATGCTCCTTTTGCCGAGGAGGGGCAAGGAGATGGTCCCCTGGGCTGGCCTGGGTTGTGGCTGGAGGGACTTGGAGCACATCTGTCCCCTCGGTCTCT
This sequence comes from Gymnogyps californianus, assembly GCF_018139145.2. Classification (NCBI taxonomy): domain Eukaryota; kingdom Metazoa; phylum Chordata; class Aves; order Accipitriformes; family Cathartidae; genus Gymnogyps; species Gymnogyps californianus. The sequence goes on along the minus strand of NC_059489.1, from coordinate 2,891,201 downwards.
TGACCTTTGGAAGACGGGGGCTAGTTCATGCTCTCAAAATTACTCCATCTTTTGATATTTGGAGAGTTTGAGTTTAAGGTTTGGGGGGCTTGCTCGAAGGCTTTTTTTCTATAATACCACGTTTTATGTATTTTCCACAGTGTGTCGGAAAAATCCTAAGCCCAAACTGCAGCTCGTCCTTCTACGGGCCGGTGAGGACCGGTGGGAGCAAATGATGAGCTCCCCACACTGCTCTGCTTCTGCTCGGGGACACCGGCTGTGCCCGCACTTCTGTGCCCTTTGGGGACGAAATTGGTGTCATGGTTACATTCGGATTCCTTTATGCTTTAAACCAGACATGAGGTATCAAGAGGGAAAATTTTAGGGTCCTGCCTGTATTGGAAAGGCTTGGGGGATGCTGGGCGGGCAGGGGCTCTGCTCAGAGGTGTCGTGTTAGGCTCTGCAGGACGGGAAGGACTCCCACCGGCCTTAGAGCTGATCCTCCTGATACCGAAGGAGAGAAGAAGCTTTCAGGACATAAAATATGATGTAAAGAGGGGAAAAATGATCACCAGCTGTCTGGCCACATTGCTTAGGAGAGAGCAAAGGGGTGTTGTGCTGCAGCAGCACGCTCTGCGCGGGGACGCCACGGTCTTCAGCCCTTCCATGGGCCAGGCAGCTTGGCAGCTTCCCCAAGCCAGCATCATCATAAGCCCGATAATAAGCAAAGGCCTGGGACTAACAATAGGATTCTTCTTCTTTTTTTTTTTTTTAATTTAAAAAAAGATGAGATTAACCAGCTGAAGTTAACAAACTCTGGAATTCAACAAACCCAAATGAATCACCACGAGCAAACACAGCTCCGTGGCTGTCAGCCCTCTGAAGGGCACTCATTGACTCACTTTAAACTTAGAGAGCAACTTTTGACAAACACTCCATCAAAAAACTGGCCAATACTTGCTTTGCTCTTAATCCTCCCTGAGCTGTTTCCCCGTTGCTAATCTCTCCCAGAAACCATTATTAAATCTTTCCTGGTTTGCAACGCTAATTCTGAACAAATGCATCAGGAACAAAACATCAGCTGGGCCTGTGTCTTTGTGTTATTTGCATGCTCCACAGGAAGATCGTTTTGCTTTTAATGAGACTAATTAAAAAGAAACAAAAAATAATAAATCAATCCTATTAATCTGTAATAAATTGAAGCACTACGGTCCTTCCCAAAGCATTAGTGACTGCCAGCTCCTAACACGCTGGAATGCAAAATCCCTCATCTCATTATTATTTAGAACATCTCAGCGATGCTCCCATAATGCCAGTGCTACCTGGGCTTTGCTGGCACGGCCACCAGCCCAGCGCCGCTTCCCGGCTCAGCCGTGGCTTGGAGTCCCATGGGAACAGGGGGGGAATCCCGCTGGAGCTCGTCTCCATCCCACACGCATCCCTCAGCATCTCACCGTATTCTGGTTTCTTGGTTCGTTGCTCTTGCTGCCGGGCTGTACCTGGACTCTGTGCAGCCGCTGCGGTCCCGGGGCTGGAAGGTAAGCACCGCTTCCCACCCTGAGCCTCAGCAGGGCTCACCCGAGCAGGCTGAAAGGGGTGGACGTGTTCCTAAAATTAACCTGCAAAAACTGCTTTGACAGGACACTGACAGCTAAAGCGGAATCAAATTATCATTTGGAATTACCATGAGATAATTGGCCTCATTTGCTATTTTAAGACTAAAAAAAAAAAAGGCTCCCTCTTCCAGACAACTGCAATGGAGAAATTTTCAGGCGTAGACGATGTCCCAAAACATATCATTAAAGCTTTAAATAAATGTATGATGACATCTCGTGTTAAGAAAGACTTCCTTTGTATTTCAGATAGGAACCAGCCAGGTCATTTTCAAAGTCATTTTTTAATGAACAAAAGATATTCCTCTTCTTTTTCCATGCATGCAACTGAAAATATTTGGAGATGTAAGTACGTATGTATTGTATATTACATTGTATGTAATTTGAATTCTTTCACACATTATTGATTTAAAAATAATCTTCCTTAGAGATGCCTCTTACTTGCCAAAAGGTAAATGCCTCTGTCTGCTGCTTGTTGTCTTTTTTACTCTACTTGAAATGCTACAGAACTAACCCAGTCCCACCCTGCAGATTATAATGTTTGTAAGAGGGAGAAAGAGATGAGAACTATCCCTTTCTTGCTCTCTCATTAATTACAAGGATTAAATACCAAGGCAGCTACACAACACTATAAAGAAAATAAAAAGATGAATTAGAGGAGCCAAGTTCTGCATTTGCTGCTTCACTGTCACGATGTGTCAGCACACGCCAGAAGCACATCCCGCGGCTCCAGTCCCATTCCCAGCCCAGCTGGTCTGGTCAGGGCTCAGAGCACCAGGTCCAGCTTCTCCCTCTTTACACACCGGAGCTCCTCCGTGCCAGCAGCAGCCATGGTTTGGGGGGACAGGGATGTGATGGGGGACGGGGAGACCACAGTGTGTTGGGGAAAAGGGTTTGCTCCGCACATGGAGCTGCTGAAAAAAGGTGATTCCAGTTTGTATCCCTGGTGAGGAGGGAGAAAAACCCACAAGGAGCAAGGGAGCCTGGGGACGTGTTAGCACAGGGCTGGAAATAGAGGCAAAGCCGCAGCTTGGACCCTCCCAGGGAAAAACCAGGCTGATTTGCAGCTCTTCTGGAACGCGAGTTCGTTGCTGTTTCCCTGACCCCGTGATGCAGATGGTTTTGGCTGCCCCCGTGGCTCTGCGGCCGGGGCTTGCTGGGCTGTCCCTGCGTGCCCGGCTGCTCCCTCTCGTCCTCTGTGGGGCTTTGGCCGTGAGTCCCAGCCGGAGCCCGGCGGGAGCCCCTCTGGAGCCGGCCACCTCTGCCGCCCTCCTCTCGCATGTCTGTTCCACCCATAACGTGCTTCAGGAGAGGCAGCTGCTGGCTCGGGCTCCTGCCCTACATCAGATGCTCAGCGGTTGCATCCGACCTGGAGTTTTGGCAAGGGAGGGCCCCAGACAGAGCACAGATATGCCGGCTGCTGCGCTCAGGGCTCAGGGAGGTGCCTGAGACCCTCGGGGGGTTTCATCCCCCCTTTCTGCTTTGCTCTCAGGGCCGAGCACCAGCTCCCAGCCCGGCTGCCGGACCCGAAGCCCCTTGGCTGGCAGCACACGGCAGGAGTTCCCCTCCTGCCTTCGGAGCAGCGGATCCCCCCTTTGCCAGCTGCAAAGCATCCAGCAGTGCAGGCAGGGACTGCAGGCAGGGGTGGTGGGCAGGGGTCACCGCCAGCTCCTGGGGTAGGGGGAGGAGCCACTGGCCTGGGGGAGGAGCCATGGGCTGGGAGCCCCACCCAACAGGCATGGTCAGGAGGGGCCAATCAGGGAGCAGTGCTGCCTATAAAAGCTCTGCTGGTGAGCAGCTGGGGAGGGCAGAGGGAGTCGTGGTCGTGGTCGTGGTCGTGGTCGTGGTCGTGGTCGTGGTCGTGGTCGTGGTCGTGGTCGTGGTCGTGGTCGTGGTCGTGGTCGTGGTCGGTCGTGGTCGTGGTCGTGGTCGTGGTCGTGGTCGTGGTCGTGGTCGTGGTCGTGGTCGTGGTCGTGGTCGTGGTCGTGGTCGTGGTCGTGGTCGTGGTCGTGGCCGTGGCCGTGGCCGTGGCCGTGGCCGTGGCCAAAGTGCATCTCCTAGCCTGGGCGCAGCCTCGTGCCCTTGCAGGGGCCGGGGTTTATTTCCCAGGGAAGAGGGAAGGTGATGCCACTCGCAGAGTGTTTGGTGGGGTCCCCTCTGCCTGAACCCCCCAGGGCTGGGGGTTTTTCACCAGCAGGGTTGTGTGAAATCCCTCCCTGGTCTCCGCCGTGCTGGTTTGGTGGGGGAAGTGCTCGCCGTTGCTTTGGGCTGTCTCGCACTCTGCCTCGGCTTGTAATTAAAAAGTAAATATTTGGGCTAAGTGCTTAAATTAAGAACACATTTTTGTTAACTAACAATACAGAGAAAAGCCCTGGAGATCCTGGTAGGGCAATTAGTGCCTCTCCAGTTGCATTGGAGATGAATCTTTTGAGAGAAGAAGCCTGTTCACTCCAGAGGATTTTTTGGTACAAAAATGCAATTATAGGGTATGAAAGGAAGTGTTTAGAAACATGCAAAGTGGGAATGAGGTCTGAAGCCTCCTTTGCTGCAGGACAGGGAAGGCAGAAAGTGAGAGGTACCCCAGGCATGACACCTCCTAACACTTCCCCATCCAACCTGCCGGGCCCTGGCAGCAGCTCCCATCAGCTCATGGTTTCATTTTCCTCCTCCCGATCTACCTCCCCTGGCCGCTCTTCAAGGCTCATCCCCTTGGCCTCGGCAAGCTCTCAGCTGCTCTGGGCTTGGGAGGCTGGGCGGTTCCTATCCTACTTGGCAATTAGCTTTTGCTCTGCTAAGCACAAACAAGATGAAACCACCTTCACAGTCCAAGGGAGCGGCTGTTGTGTGCCGGGGCCGTTTCTGGGCTGTCTCCTCCAGCACAGCTTTGCTTTTTCCCGCCGCACCTCTCTCCCTCTGAGCGTCTCTGAAGCTGGTGTGTGTATTTAGAGCAAAGGCTTGGGTGGCTGTGGCAGGTTCCCATGCTCGGTCCTGACACCAGACCATCCTTTCCCAGGAGGGACAATATGGATGGTGACCAAGTCATGAAACCCTTGCCCAGTGCATGGGATCCGAGAAGGCTCTGGCTGTGCTCCCTGTGCTGCACAGGTACCTGCTCTTGTCCAAAGTCCAGCTGATGGACACCAACCCTTGGAGCCTAAAAAAGGTCTGTAACAAGCAGAGCTTGTGGAGCAAGGTGGTGGTGACCTGCACACAGCCCAGCACGTGGGCAAGGCTGCCTGTTCTCGCTGCTGCCTCTATGTCCCCTGCAGAGCGGGTGACGTGGGGCTGTTTGTCTTGGACGTGCTGGGGTGGACTGGAAAAGAAGCATTGACCTCTTAAGCAATGCTGGGGGTTTTTGGCTGTCCGGCCAGTGGCTCAGCTTGCGTTGAGTTTATGAGATCTGATTTCCAAGATAGTAAAAACAAAACAATCCTCTCCAACAGCTGGACTCGCTGGCTGGCGTCACCTTTGCCAAGGAGGAAGGGAACAGCGCGTCTGTGTTGTTAAAGGTTAAATAACAGCAAATCACATTTCTTGTCTGCAAACGATGCTGGACTGTGTGCGCACATTCTTTAATCAGTATTTAGTTTGTTGAATTACTTTTATTGGTAGTTAACTGTGTAATGGTCTCAGTGGAACATCTGGTACATGATTCGAAAAGAGTATTCTTCAACCCTTGCTGAGTGCAATTATTTTTGGATACAAGTGGAGGCTTTAAAGCCATTAAGAAGATAAAATGCAGATTGTTTGCAGAGGTTTTTTTTATTTTAATGGCTTTCAAAGAGAGGAACTTTTATTATTTTTTTCTATTGTTAGCAGACAGTGCAATGGAAACGAAGCAGAAGGGCAGGGAAGAGGCACAGATGTTCCCTTTGCCATTGGCCGGGCCAAGCACCCAAACCCAGGGCAGAGGGTTTGAACCTCCCTCCGAAGCTGCTGTAACATTTTCCAAACCTTGCAATAGCTCATCTGCCCACCAGTTTCTTAGTAAAACCACTGAGGGCTGGTGTGGGACTCCCTATATAATAGTTTAAAAGCGTGTCAGTGGATGGGACAAGGATTGTTTACAAAACAGAGAAAACGAAGGGCTTTGTGCTTTCTTCCACTGATGGGAAAATCACAGATGGATCCCAAACCTCCAACTCCCAGCCCAGTACCGCTTCATCCAGACCACAAAAGAAAATAGCCGATCTCCATTTTTTGGGCATGGTAGGCTGTGATAGTAACTGGGACACCTTTATCCTCAAGAGTATATATTCTCAAAAAAAAAAAAAGCATTAATTTATCAGTAGATAATAAGTTATCTCATGAGTTAAATGTAGCTTGTACATTATGTCTCTCCATGGAGGAGGCTGGCTGACTCCTCTTTGTCTGCAAGAACAGTGCTTTAAATTATTTAGAGGAAACTATACAATCTTGGCTGCTGTTTGCTATTACGATTGCGCATCTTGTCCCAGTGAAAACCGCAGGCAGACAGGCTGTAAAATTATGGCTGGTTTTTAGTAAGAAGATAAAGTGAAACTGTTAAACCAGGTAAGGGTGCATGCTTTTAGTTTATCCTGAGGACATATTGTTATAGGTGAGATCACGGATTTGAGAAGGACCTTGGATGGCATTGGAAGTGCCAAGGGATCAGTCATGGGATGAAGGAGAGACTTTGGCTGTGTGTGTTTTCAGGTGAAAAGGGCACTGCAGAGGGAGATGGAGGAAAATGATGGAGGAGATGGCGGCTCCCCAACCCTTCCCTAAAAGCTTAAGGAGAAAAAGAATAAAAACCAGCGACGACCTCAGGGTTGTGTGGGCACTTTGCTTGTGACTGGTTCATTGGTGGGGGCATCTCTGCCAAGGCAATGGTTGTGTCACAGCAGGGTGCAAGTAAAGGTGGGAGATCCTGGACCCCTGAGCCTCCAAAATGCTTCAGACCTCATCCGTGGTTGCACGCAGAGGCAGGCTGGGGAGCAGAGCTGAGTCCTCCAAACTTCAGTCTGAAGTCAACCATGTGCTCGTTTGGCTTGGGGCTTAATAACAAGTTTCAAAAGGAAAGCCTATGCCTAATAATAGTAATAATAGTTATAATAGTAATAATAATAATAAATCAGTGTTTCATTCCAGCACCTCTGTATACCTCGATTTTTTTGGAAATGCCATCGTGTTTCGAAACTGCAAGGGAAAGAAAAGGAAAGGGAGAGAACTTCTCAATCACAAACTGTTTTTCAGTGTTGTTTGTTATACTGAAGGGAGGAGGGAAAGCCTTTTCAACTTCAATCCACAATTAAAATTGTTAATTAAAAAGCACCAGTAAATTGGGATGGTCAAAAGCAAACTGCAGAGCAGCAGTCTGTTGCTTCCCACTAGGCAAGGATGCTGTAGGTGTGTGTATAAGCACAATGCCAGCTGGTGGGGAAGATCCTTCCTCTTCCCAGGCAGCCTTTGTGGCACCACATCCCTGCTCAGCTTTGCCTGAGCTTTTTTTTCCCTTTTTTTTTTTTGTGTTTGTATTTGTTTTCCCCCCTCCTGACCATATTAATCTCTGCCGCTCACCAGGGTCATCTTAACCTTGGCTCTGCGGCTGGCCGCCGGGAATGGACTCTTTGGCAATAACTCTTCTGGGGAAGCTCTCTTTGTGGACGTAGTATTCGGTAATAAAAGTAACGATTTTGGAACAGAGCGCTTGTGTAGGGAGCTATGCAACAAGAATTTATGAAATAGCTTATTCTGCAATAAATGCAGCGTAAATTAAAAAAAATAATCAGAACAAATGGAGGAGCTGGGAAGGACCTCAAGAGGACAACTGCTCCTTTCCTAATGATGCCAGAATAGATATGTTTGCTGGATCTGGGCGATCGACATCCAGATTGATTGCCTGCTGGCTCCTCCGGCTTTCTTGCCATCAAAACAGCTTGAACTATTGGGGCCTTAACTGCTTGTCAGCTTTGCTTCCCATTTTCTCACTTTGCTGGAAGTCAACAGTAATGTTGAGTTGTTTGGTTTTGTTTTTTTTTTTTACCAGTAGGATGTAAAATAAGGAGAATCAGTGAATCTCTTGCACTAACAGAAAATTAGCACCCTGCTGAAGAGCCGCTGAGGCTGCGTGTGTTCGCCCGGGAGGAGCCTGTGTCTGTCTTCAGCACAATCGTGTGTTCAGATCAAATTAAGATGCAATTATGGCACTGGGACTTCTTGTAGGTTCAAATGTCTCTGTATAAAACGCCTCTAGCATTTCAGACATGGGTTCTTGAGCCAGAACGATGATCTTTGACTTCATCTGCCCTCTAGTACAGCTTCAGGGGTCAGTTACCGTGGAGGGGTTGGTTCATCCCAATGCAGATGCAGAAAACTCACTGTCTTGCTGGAGATATTTTTTGTAGTCCTTCCTTGACTTCCTTATTAACCCTTAGTCACCACCAATGGGTGAGCACCAGGGCAGGGAATACCGTGTAGAGCGGAAAGTGAGTTGCTGTCTGAAGGGAAAAGGTTCATCTGGAGAACAGAGTGAATACAGAAGTACCTGGACTGCTTACAACTGCACTGATTTTTCAGGCTCATCATCAAATTAGCAGGTTTTCCTGATAGCCCCTGAGAAAAGCACTTGAACAAAGCTTTTGACTGAAGCGGGTTGAAGCGCGCAGAAAAGGGCCAAGGACGGGTGTCGGGGGCAGCTTATGAAGAGGGGACATGGGGACAAGCTGGTAACCTCAGCCAGGTGAGCAGGGGTGAGCTGCCATCTCTGCACCTGGTCTGGAGGTTCTGGTGGTTAATCTTGGATTCCTACATGGCATATTTTGCTGGGATTTAGGGCAATATTAATCACTTTCAGCTATGCCTATTTCTGCTTCTGTTTCTGCATTGTGTCCCAGCAGTGTGAAGTTTTGGGTGCTGCAATGAAAGCCTGGATAACCAGGGTGCAGCCAGGGTCTCTGACAGGGCCTGAGAAGGTCACTTTTCTCCTCTCCTAGGACCTCCAAGAGTGGAAAAGATCTTTGGCTTTGTTTCTCTCCATATTTTCAAGCCTCTGCGGTCCATGGGAAAGGGCACAGGTAGGCTCCTCCACCCAAGAACAGTGTGCTTGATGGAGAAAGCCTTGGGGAGAGGTGGTGCCAATTATAGTACAAGTTCCTGCAATAGAAATAGATCTTCCTGAGTGCACGCTTAAATCTTAGTAAATTATATCTCAGGTTAAACTATTTATTAAAGTGCCACAGGGGAATTTCAGGTTAGCTATGTACATCATCACAGGAGATAGGCTGAAAATTACAGTAATTTGGAAAGAACTTGGATTTGAATCTTAGGGCCCGTGGTGACAGTCAGTGCACAATGAATTATTCCACTTCACAATTCATGTTCACACATGGATTTGGCTGGAGCCAAAGTATTTCTATAGCATCACATTTCTCCAATGAGCTACCGGGCGTAACACAAGAGCTCTTGCGGGGGGGTTTTGTGCTTGTTCTTGGGTTTTTCATTTCTGCCTTTGTTGCTCATCTGGAGGCAAATGCCAATGAAATGGACTCGTTCATCTGCTGTGTGCAATAACCACAGAGAGGGAGTATTTCTGCCTGCCCTTGGTAGTTAGTCTTCTGTGATGGTGGGAAGCAAAAGGCTGTGGAGCCCTTGTCGTTTGTGTCCTGGCTGGTGGAGCTGCAGAGCCATGTTGATGCGTAGGGATGTCTAATCTTTATATAAAAAATGGTCAGGGAAACTGTTTAATTGGCAGTGAGAGAAGCCCCAGCTGCTCCTGCGAACTGCTGAAATCGTCTCTTTGCTTGCTGCTGCTCCAGATGTTCCTCTGGGTCTGTCTGTCACCCTAGAGCAATCTCCAAAGGCCAGAGAGTGATGGGCAGAGCATCACTGCTGGGAGAGGGACAGTCTGGGCTGAGAGGGGTGAGGGACCTCCCCGCTGCATGGGTGCTGGTCTCACAACAAGGTTAACTCCCCATGCTCTCTCCTATGCTCTGAATTTGCTCAAGAAAGTGGGATCCTTTGGCTCCTCTTCCCCTTACACCATCTCTCTGCTCCCATGAGAGGTGTTTTAGGTCACATACGAAAATTCCCTTCAAATTTTGATGCTTGCTTGGTGGAGCCCACTGGACTTTAGCACGGTTTCTGTAGCACATGGTGGTATAGAGGTCAGCGAAACCTCAGCAGCTCAATACATGATCCTCTTGGCCTGAGTGTGAAAATGTTTCTTATTGCATTTCTTATGGCACTCCTCCGAAGTGCAGGGCTAAGGTCCTCGGCTCAGCTGATTTTCTGTCTTTCTGTACCAACAGCTATGGCTCTGGAGGGAGATTTAGCAAGATATAAAGAAGTCTGCCATACTCAGGAAGATTTTTCTCCTCTCCTCAGTCTTGCATTTAATTTAAAATAAGTAATTATTAATGCCAGGGTCTCTTCAGTCTATGAACAAATGAGACACTGGGAAGGAAGGAGCTATGAGATCACTGAATGACCATTTTGTCCATCTCTGCCGCTAATTGCACACGGAGGCATTTGTAAACACTAAGAGTTTTAGAGAAAGATTTGACCTGTATGTAATTTAATAAACAACCATTATAACCAACAGAATCATGCGGATTTAGCAGTGGAAAATCTTGAATTTGGCCTTGTCCTTTTTGTTTTGCAGTGGAGCATTCAGTCATTGTGCTTAAGGCATGTGCTGGGGACGCCATCCTGCATGGGATGTATTAGCACAGTCAGGAGGTTTCTGTTGATGTGATTTGTTTTTGGTGGGAATTGCAGTTGTGCAACAGCTTTGGCTTTGCTGAACTTGATCTCTGACGACATGGAAAGGTTTTGTTTTGGGTAGGTTCAGAGGTTGATCTGTACCTGCCTCGTGGGAATTGCAGCTCAGGGTCTCCTGCCGTACAGGTGTAAGTCAATGTTTTTGACGTGGGTGAGTCGTGGCTCCTGGGCTGGTGTCATCCTCAGCATCACCTGGGCCCAGGGTTGGTGTCCATCTGGTCTCTCCATGGACCTGCTCCTGTGAGCGCTCCCGTCTCAGTCCAGTGAAGGTACCAGCTGGCTGTAAGCATTTTAAAGAGCTGAGCTTGGCTGCAGAGCTAACCTGGCTTGTTTCATCAAAAATAAGTTATAGAGAAAACCAGTGTTCATTCTCCTCCTCCACACTGGCACTGCGTTGCATTGGTTGGATGGGGCCTCTCACTGTTTCCAAATCAAAATTGCCACTGCCCAAAATTTTTCATTGCACAAAACACGAACGTTTAGTCCGTGTGCCCAAAGCGAGATCAAAATAGCAAGTTTTCCCGTTGGCCGTGGTGTGGGTGCCCTGTTGGCTCCGACTCTCACACTCTGAAAGCTGTTAAAAACATCTGTGAACCAAATGGCTCAAAGAACAGCAAGAGAAAAGCCTCGATTTTAGTTGTGGTTAAAGTCTTTTTTTCCTTTTCCAAATTATCCACCTTTCTTCCCAGCCCGCAGCTCGCACTGGGGCTGATGGGTGGTTTTGGGGGTGTGCAGAAGATAGCTCAGAGAAGCAAGCCTGTGCGCTCCTTTCCTCTCTTGTTTGCGTGGGTCTCCACGGGGAAGATGTTAAGGGTCTGTCAGTAGAAAAAGGTTGAAACTTCCTGAATATTTACTCAGCACTCAATTGCTGTCCATCTTCCCCACCATTTTATTTCAACGCAAAGAGCAAATAACTGTGTGATGTGATTGCAGCTATTGCTGAATTACGTAGTTATTCATGACATGCAGATTACAGGGCAATAATTATAGCTGAGGTTGCTGTCACTTTACTAGATCCCTAAGTACCAAGATCTCATAAGCGCTGGGGTTTTTTGCTCATATGGCAATGTTTAGCTTTAGCTGGAGACACAGCTAAGTAGGGAGCTTTCAAAATGCATCTTAACTGCCAGGGAATCACAAGTGTGAAATCTTCTTGAAAATAAGGTGACAACTGAATCTTTCTTTGTCTAGACTGAGCTTCTCCCATTGTATTCTGGATCTTATTCTGAGATGGCACAGGCTCCAAGGGGCATTAGCAATGCAAAAATAGCACTGGGTTTGGCCATGTCCAAGTTGTTGGTTAGGAGCCTGTTGGTATTTGGGTGATGGTGGAGGGGAAGGGCTGAAGATAGCTGGAGTGGGAGCCAGGGGAATTAATTCATTTTTGCTTACCAGGGGATCTCACATCAGCATGTTATCTCTTATTAAAGACAGAAAAGCCACAGTGCAGAAAGGCACATTAAAAAATAACTCTATGCGCTTATCCAAGGGGAATTTGGGCCTGAGACCAATGACTTGGCATGGCTGGCCAGGGGATGGCTCATCGGGCAGCAGGGAAGGGAGCTGGCTGGTTGGGAGGATTAGTTGTAAAGACCTGAGGTCCGACTCCGGGGTACAAACCATTTCCTTGCTCAGCATCTGGGAGGTCACAGGCAAGTCCCGGTGTAAGGTTGGCTCCTGCAGCTCGTGGGGGACAGGGACCCGCAGTGACCGCATGGACCACCCCTGGGAGAGGCGGTCATCACGCGTTTCTCTACCAGCATCGTTTTAGCACACGAGCGCGTGTGGGTGTGTATGGATTCTGCCTGGGGGAGCACTGCCGGAGTGGATTTCTAATTATAGCTAATTGCAGGGTTGATACTCTCTGGATTTGGTCTGATAGAAGTCGAACGATTTCCTGTTGTTCAGCACTTTACAGACACGTAGCCAGAGGCACCAAGATGGACGTGTTTTCTGAAGACATCCAGCTGGGCAAACACACACTCTTCCCTTTCCTTCCTGTGCACGGACCTCGGTGGAGCAAAACACACCACCGCAGCCTCGCTCTGTGGTCTTGGGCGATGTTAACACTGTATTTTATTAAATAGTGTAGAGGTCCCTAAACCAGGTGAAACGGTCGAGTTTAGTTAAGCTGAGGGCTCCTGGGAGGAGCAGAGTGGCTTGGCCACGCTGAGCCCTGGGCTTCTGCTGTCGGACCTCTTAGGTCCCCAAAAGCACGGCACCTTTCTCTGCACAGCCTTGCAGCTGGTGCTGCTGACAGCACGTTGCATCAAACACTTTGGAAAGCTCTATCACGGATATACTTTCTGAAAAATAGGAGCCAAAGTATCTTAACTGTGTTCCCTGCAATGGGACTTGGTGCATTAATTGGTTAAATACTTGCACAACGCTTTTAAAGTCAAATATTGCGTATGTTCTAAATTTTATCCTAAGCAAGTCATTAAATTCACACTTTAAAGCACATTTTTAATGTCTCCTAATGGGGAAATTAAAAGTGCATTTCATGTAGTTAATATAGTTGTAACACTGTGCTGTCAAAGATCCTAAGCGATAGAAGGGGAACTCACTAGCCCAGGTAGTGCGTACACAAAGAGATGGGCAGATCTCAAACACAGAAAGGATCAAAGTTCAACAAAGGTTTAAGAAGAAAAGCAGCAGCTTCTTGAAAGGAATAAGGCGAGTTTGACTCCAAATGTAATTTTTTTTTTTAACTTTGGCTTTCACACGAGCCAGGATCCAGAATGATGGTTTCATAGCCTTTAAGATGTTTCAAACAAGCAGTACTATTCTCTAGGAAAAAACATCCCGCTCTCTCCCAGGCACTCTCTGCAAATTGAATCCACAGTCCTGAAAACCTGGGACTGATGCCAAGCATTTTAATCTTACCAAAAGTAAACAATGAGCATAAATTTACATAAAAATTGACTGTTAAAATTATTTCAGTGTTAACATTGTAAGTGACACTGTAAGTATATTATGTGACTTTGGGTCCACTCAATGCTTTTTAAATGGATGCTGCTGTTACAACAGATGCCGGTCATGTTTCTTTTCAGATGTTTGTAGGAAATTACGTGGAGAAAAAGCTCTGCTGTAGGAAAAGCCCAAAGGAAAAAGGAATGAAAAGAAGGAGCAGGTTCTCCAAGGACCGCTGTGTCTGGAGTTCTTCTGGAAGTCTTCCTGGCAGGGTGCGTTTCAGCGGGGTGGGAGGGTTGGGAGCCTGGGAGGATGCTCACCGTGATTGCTGGGGCCTCCGGAGGTGAGCTCATGGTCCCAGATGGATGGCATTTGCTGGCCCCAATGGTTGCTCACCGACTTTTCTTCGTGCTATTCTCTTCCTCAGCTCATTTTCTGCACGTTGTCTGAGAAAGCTCTGGGAAGGAAAATGGGCATAAAATTTGTTTGTGAGGGCAGGGAATGAATTAAAGAGCAGCCTTCGTGGGAGAAGGCCCTGGCAGTGAGAACAGCTGGAGCTAGGCTGGCCCTTGCCTGGGGGTGAAGGCTGGTGTGTCACTCATTGCAAATAGCTCTCAATTATCAAACCTCCGACCCTGTTCAGTTATTGGATGAAACATTTCAGCTTGTGGTGGAGAGCAGCTCATACGAGATGTTTTAATGGCTGCTTCTGATCTTAAAACCAATGAGTCCCTGAATTGCTATCCAAACCGAGAAAAACATCCTTGTAGCTATGCTGGCATTTACTGCATAAAGATGTATTGAAGTATATCTAAGCACAGAGTCTGCATTATCAGACCTTTGGAGATTACTTTTATCTTCTTTCCTCTATTAAATATAGCTCAGCTCTACTGCCGTTCACATGAATAAAACTTGCTGGCTATTACTTCTAGGAATCATCCATTAAGTATTTTTAAAATGCTGTTCAGCCGCGTGTTTGCCCCTGTGTTTGCGCTAGATGGGATTGCTGTTGCATAATCCACAGAGTGTTCTGTGCGCACGATGATTATTTTTTGGCTGATTTATGTAGGAAGTAACCTTCACTGCTTCACCGCTTTGTATGTCTTTTAACAAATCTGAACACGTGGCAGATTCTCTTATCTCGAGCTGTGGAGTTTTGCCCTTGGCTGGAAGCATGGACAGGGTCAGAGAGAGGGAGATGGTCTCACCTGGTGATTTCTCTGGCTGGAGGTGCTGTCTGATGGCTGTGCAGGGTTGCTTTGCACAGTTCTCTCTGCAGAACTGCGGCTGGGTGATGCTGGTGGAGTTGGGGGATCAGCACATGGTAGCGGGATTTCAGCAGAGAAAGGGCAGGGTAGGGGGAGCAGCTCAGCATCCCACTGGAGGAAGGATGATCTGCTCATCTCCTCCCAAGGAGAACCCCTGAAGGCAGGAGGAATCGCACATATTCAGTGCTAAATGGCATATGACTCAAACAAACAAAAAAATAAATCACACCTCTTTATTACATAGATTTATCTCGCTGTGTCGGGGCCTGACAACCACCACCAGATGCTCATCTTCTCAGTTGCTTTATTGGATTCTGGGACATCCTCGTAATTGCCACAAGTGGGAGATGATTCCCCAGCATCTGGCATGTGTTAATACTGATTCAGAGCGCTTATCAATCCACTTAAGGAAAGACCGTACGTGCTCGGTGTGCAGTCAGAGGCAGCCTGGCAAATTCTAAAGCATCTTCATTTGATCCTACTTTTTTTCCTTCGAATTGCTGCAGAATGACTGAGTCCTTGCCACTGGACCCCGCTGCAGTTTGAACAGTTAAAGGTGGGGAGTCATTGCCCAGATGTCATCCCTGTTTCTGGCGATGGGTGGGAAAGTGCTGCCCCATTTCCCCCAGCCTTGCCCCCAGGCCCTATTTCAGGAGCTGCTGAAATGCTGTCTAAGCACAAGTTGCCCCTCAGCTCATGAGAAGCATTTAGCAGTTAAGGCCCAACAGAAATCTTCCAATAAATTAAAACTACTTCTGTTTTATTTTTTTGGTTTAGGTTCAAACCGTCACGTGCTCCCTTTGAGGCTGGCTGCAGGTATCGATGAGCACAGCTGCTTGGACACTTTTCAGCTGGGTGTCTTTTAACGGAGGAGGGAGCACTGCTTGGAGGTCTAGGGAGGCAGTGAAGTCTCAGGCGGGTGGGTTTCCCTGCTCAGCTCAGAGAGAAGAAAAGGGAGGAATAAAACTAGCTAAAAGCAGATATTTCAAGAATTGCTCCAAAGGTGCTGTTTTCATTCCAGGTAGGAATAAAAACATGGAGTTTAGGCAGTTTTTTAAATTTTTGTTCCCCACTTCCTTCCTCTGAGGAGCCTGGCAGCGTTCGGTCAAATGAGAGTTGGTGCTGGCGTGCGTGCAGCAACGCTGGCAACCTCCCCTCCTCCAGGCAGAGCTTTGGAGGTGGAGGTTTTCGAGGGAGACAATGGTGCAAAAGGGTCTGTTTGAACAAGGGAATTAAATATTTCCCCGCATCGCTCCTGGTTGAGGAATGCTGCTGGGTTTTGAACAGTACGTGAGGGTGGGGAAAAGGCATTCTTCAGGCTTGCAGGGCTCCAGCGCTGTCTAGACTTCATAATGCAACAGTGCACACCGCCCTGCCTTAAACTCCTGCCACGGCGTCTCTCAGCGCATCCTATAAATGGAAGCTGAGAAGCCTTCCCTCTGCCAAAGCCTCAGTCACGCTAATGAGACCCTAGTTCCTGTCGAATTTGGCAATTTGTCCCGCTAAACCGGTGAACTTGCAGCAGGTGGTAGCAAAGCTCATTTCCTAAAACCACATCCTGCTGGAAACAAAAAGCCACACCTGACTTCCCGTGATGGAGCGACCGCATCTCCCTCCAGGCTAACGGAGACGCCCGCGCGTGGGGATGGATGCTCCTGCACAGGGAACCTGCAGACCACTGCTCTGCAGAGGTGATCTTTGGACCGGCACAGCGCTCCTGAGTCAAATCGCTGTCAAGTCATCTTAGAGAAGTGGCACTCGCTGCTCAAAGCCCGTCCCGTTGAACATGGCACTGTCTACGTGAGGTTGCAGCCACCAAAAGCAATCCGTTCTTTAGATATTTCTGTCCTATCTGGCTCCATGAGTCTGTTGGCAGAGCTCGGCTGTGCAGAGTTGGTTTGGGTCACTCCCGGCATTAGGATGCATTTCCTTCTCCACCCTCTTTTCTCCTCTTTCTGGGATCAAATTTCTTGCAGCTAAGCATACTCTTGTCTCTCTGTATTTCCCACTGAAGGCTGAAGCAGGGCTTGGTCACCTCTGTTTTTCTAAACCCAGCCCAAGTAGTGAGCATCTGCCAGGAGGCAGAGGTTTTCCCCAAGCCCTGGTTTGAATAATTCATTCTTTACAGCCTTGCTCCTCTCCCAGGTGCATGCTGCCCACGAGGAGTGGGAAGGACGTCTCTAACCGCTGGATGCTGCCTCCTGCGAAGCCCACGGCAGCGTACGGCCATCAGCACACAGCATCCTCGCTGGCCTGAGCAGCCCAGGCTGACGGGAGCGCAGCGCTGGCCAGGCTCGCTGCCTTCGCTCCAGCGCCAAGTCAAAGCCTCCTCATTTCACACTCGCTGGAGTTTTGGTGCGACCTTTCCCACGGCATGTGGAGTGGAGAAACGTCCTCCTGCTTTTACCACCAGAGGAGGTAATGAAGTGATAGTGCTGAACAAAGCTGGGGCCCTGGGGTTGAGGCAGAAAATGAACCAGCATCTTCCAAGTGCCAATGCCTTCCACCCCTGACTTGCAGACACCGGTACCTGGCACAGCACTTCACTAAACTCGCCTGACAGGCTGTCTTACTGCAAGCCCAGAGAACCATCGCTGCTCCTATTAGCAGGAAATTAGGATCTTAGTTGTTGTATTTTAAAAGAGCCTGAAGTTTCCCGGAGTGCTTTGTGGTTCATGTGCTGGCAGTTTTGGGTGCCTGGGAAGACACTCCGCAGAGAGCGTCGGTTTCCAGAAGTTAAGTCCCAAGCAATGCAGATCAGATCTCTGCTTCTTTGTGTGAAAATGGAGGCAGCTCAGATCTTTTGTCATTTCGGTGCATGCTCCCACACTCCGTCAAAAGACATTGATGTGGATACATTCCTGTGCAAAACTGTTGACTGTAACTGAACAGGCAGAAGTGAAATCAGTGAAATGCTGCCTAGATCCCAGTGGGACGTTCATCCCCGATGTGAATTTGAACTTTGGATTAACAAGCTTTTCAGACCTGCTGAAGCTTCTGGTTTGCAGTATTTTTGCCTCTTGGACTGACATGTCATATGTGGGTTATACATCAGGGACTGACATGTCAGGACCCATAAAGAAATCTTGAGGCCATAGGGAAGGGCTAGTCCAGCTTGTTATGGTGTTAAGTCTGTCTGCCCCAGGAAGGACAGAGGAGATGCCTAGACTGAACAGAAAGATGGTCAATTAGGGCCTTGCATCTCGGATGAACAGTCACTTCTTAATTTACATGCAGGGAAACGGGCACAGAGACATTCTGTGCTAAGCTCTGTAACAAATGCTGAGAAAACCTGCAAAGTCCTGCTCCCATTTCCTGCTCTAAATCCTGCACAACAGACCCTGATATCCAGGGCCGGGAGCCAAACACTCTCAAGTCAATGGAAAGATTCCCCTTGACTTTAATGGTCTTTGCATGAGTGCCTAATTCCTTCCTGTTCACAGGCTCTCTTGGACTTGATTATGGAAACAACTGCAGATATAAAGTGCTGCAGTGAACTGTAAACCCTTCAAAGCGGTGCGATGGCAGATTTTGCTGTCCTCCCAGACAGTTGGAATGGGGTTTTTTTGACAAAAAGCCTGATATATGTTCTTCCAGCCAGTGCCGTGGCTACAGCGTGAATGAGTGTTTTAACAAATATATTCATGCAGACAGGGTTTGTGGTCAGCCCACTGGGTTTGGAGCCAAGCTCTTCCCAGCAGGACGGGAAAGGCAGGGAGCCTGTGTCCGTGCTAGGCGAAGCTGAACCTCCGCAGCTTTGACACGCCAGCATCTCTCAGAGCTGCAGTCTTGGGTCTTGCAGCTTCTAGGGACTGGTTCTGTTCCCTGCCTGCAAAGACCATGTCACTGGTAGAGACTAGATGTTGCCCAATTTTGTTAACTCTTTGTGAAATGTAAGGTTTTTGCCCCAGGCTGTACCACCGCTGGCCACTGTCCCACCTTGGGCAGGGCTGGCATCTAAAACTGCCGAGAGAAGGACGTGAGACCCCAGCTCAGCGATGCACTTGCTTAGCTGTAAAGATGTTGTGAAGGTCCAGTCCCACTGCTGCGTTGAGCACTCTCCTGCCTGGACCAGGCATCACACGAATGCCATCAGCCCACCCCACGCGGTGAATGAAGCTGAAGGCGCTGCCTCGGCCACCTTTGTGGCTCGCTCCACAAAACTCTGTTTGGCAAAACACTTAAAGAGGTGCTTAACTTGAAGGACATAGATACGTTTCGCTGACTTCCACGGGGATTAAACACGTGTAAATGTTTGGCTGGGGAGGGATCTTGGTGCATCTGGCTGTGCAGTGCCATCGAGGGGTACACAGGATTTCCTCCCTGACGCCTGGGACTAACGACTAGCGCCTCGAAGCACGAGATCTGCCTGCTCTGATCTAATCATACAAGGAGCAATAATAGCAAACAGATTATTTAGTCTTTATAAAGCCCACAGACACCGAATCTGACTCAGAGGAATAGTGACTTTCACAGGGGATCTGTCTCAGTGTTTGAGAAGAGCAGAAAGTGTTTTCCGATGTGGAAGGTTGCTCAGCTGACTCTCGGGGGAGAGGAGGCTGATGATGATTGCTGTTTCTTTCTCTATGCCCTAGAAACTTTCTAGATCTAGCTAAGGGTTTAGGTTGTTTTACTTTGCTGTTCAAACTCCGGATGGGTTTTGCCATTTCTTTTTTCCACGCACCCAAAGGCAACTGGGTGTCTGCACCCCCCACCTGCCCATCCCTCACTCCTTGTATGCAGCGTGACTACGAATGTGACCCCGTTCACAGCCTGGCCTTAACGGCTTGGGCACAAATCCGCACTCCTGGAGCCACGTTCTGCAAGAGGAACCGAGACCTCACTTTCGCAGCTGTGCATTCCTGAGATGAAAAGGGCAACTCAGGCCCAGGCTGTTTCGTAGCAGAAAATCGGACCTGGGCAATCTGTGGAAAAGTCTGGCAGCTGCAGGAGCCGTCTGGCTGCTGGAAAAATCTGTGGCGAGCTCTGTTGGGGTCCCCTCCTGATGCCCTGGTTTGGGGAGCGCTCCCCTCAGATTTCTAAGATTTTGAATACTTGCCTATCGGTCTCACTAGAAATGTGGCTGTATGAAGACTCCCAGTTCAGAGACACAGGAACTATAAAGTGCTGGCCTGACTCTTTCGGAAGGATTATTTGTGTTTTAAAGTCACTGTCTGCAGCCTAGGCTGATCATTCTGTTGCAGAGGAAAATAGGCAGCAGACTGAGACGTGGATGAAGTAATGAGTTCATCTCTCTGCAGTCTAGCCAGGTACACATTTTTTTCCCCCCAGAACTTAATTAAAATGCATACATCTTTCTTCACATTTTTATGAAGCGCAATGGCAAAGAACGGTCACTCTCTAATTACACCAACATTAACTTGTTTTCATGGCTGAAAAGGACAGGTCCAAGGGCAGTAGCGTTCCCCTGCATTTGGTTACTTTGGGATGTGCTATCTCCAGCAAGCAGCTAGAAACCCAGGTTTTGTAATCTGGGCCAGCACTCCCATGGGCTGGACTGTGCTGGTGAGAGGAGGATAGACTTGTCCAGTGGAAAATATATGCATTAGTCTGGTCTGGCTGATAAATCCTTACCCGGCTGATGCTCTTCCTGCTCTGTTTTGCTGGCATTGGCACTGACCCCATGGACCTAGTCCTCTCTGGGGTTTGGAGCTCCCGTGGCTGGAGGGACAGCCCATCGGCCATGGCTTTCTGCCTGCTCAGAGCCCTCTCCTGCCTGGACTCCTCCTGGCGTCCCCAGGGCTCACTGGGGAAAAAGGAAAATAAAAATCCAAGCAAGTTTGATTGAATAATGAGTCAAGTTTCCTTACCCAGCCACAAAACTGGTCATATTTAGTCAGAGCAAAATTAAACAGGGGCCCTCCTGGTGCAACAGAATAGTCTGTCCTACAAAGGAAACCACCAGCTCCGTTGTGGGAGGGATGTAAAGTTGTCAATGGAAAAAAGCACGCCGTGATCCTATGGCCTTCCACTCCACTGTGATTTCGTTTACTCCAGACTATGATCAGCACAGCCAGACCACTCCTCATCCCAGGCTGGGTGGCCACTGGCATCAGTAGTTGCTGGTGAGCGTGGCTGGCTGGTGTGCCTCGTAGGAGGCTTCACGGAGGGTTGATGCAGTCCCAGAAATATCTTTGCGCTCCTTTGTGATATCCATCCAGCTTGGTTGCATCCTGCAGGGTTATTGGTTATGAAATGGCTGGTTTTACAGTGACGTTTTCAAAATTCAGCTCTTCTTAATATGGAATTGGTTTTTACTAGTAAGAATTTTGCAGTGTTGTGTTCTGCTTGAAATTACTGCTGCTCTAACATGCCAAAGCTCAGGATGTTTTGTTCCATTTTCTCGTCTAAACCTGACCAGTCCCATGAAATCAAAATCTAACCTGAAATACTCAGATTTCTCAAATTGCACTGCATACACGGGAAATGAACACATTTAGATGCGTTGCCAGGACGGTTGCACTATGAGAGAAGGTTATGCACTATGGGAGAGCGTGCGAGTCCAACATGACTCCACCGGTGGGTGGTTTGGGTCTCGGCCAAGGCAAGGAGGTTGGAAGGAAGCATGCGGCTTCGCTTGGGTGCTTTGTGGCTTGACCATCTGCGAGGAGAATGAATAGGCGCCATCTCTCGCATCCACCCCCTCCAATTTAGTGCGTGCCTGGAAAAAGGCAGTGGTAGGTGCTGTCTGTATAATAAATGGCATCTGTATGACAAATGGTGCATCTCTAGGGCTTTCCTTTGCAGACTCAGAAAGTTGTGGCTGGAGTGATGGGAACAACAGAAGAGGTGATTGCAAGACCAGCGGGTTCAAAGAGCTTAGCTCGGCTGCCTATTCTGGGGATGAGTTAATCAGCTATAATATGTGAGGTCTGCAAGGCATGGTGATGAACGGGAGCATACGGAAGGGGAAGGCCATACAGTTAAAAGAGCATTGGTGACAGCACAAAAGTCCTTCTGGCAATGTGATTTATTAGACTGTGATGGTGTCTTTCACATTAAGTGGCAGATGCCTCATCATACATGACATTTAATGGAAGACGAGAGTGGTTTCACTGTAGGAAACCATTCTGTCTGCAAGGGTGGCACTGGGCACGCTGGACCGAGCTGGCAGCGCTGGTTTTGTGACTGCCGCAGCTCGCATCCCGCTCGCAGTCAGAAAGGGAATTTTTAAAATCAGATTTTTATTAGGTGCCTAATTGACTCATCATCCCTGCCCCCCCCCATGCACACACGCTTGCTCTGCCCTGAAATGTGAGCTGAACGAGGCTGGCGAGAAATGTTTTCTGAATATAGCTGGGGAGAGAGAGGACTGAGGAGGGTGAAGAAGGAGCAAATTCATGCCATTTTTTAAAACAGAAGATTGTAAAAGACTAAAAAAAAAAACCATACAAAAAATAACAACAACAAAAAGAAGTTGTGGTTTCTTAAGGCAGTTTGCATTCCTGGAAGTTGATGACGCCCTGGATTACTGTTGTTTTTTTAGACCTCTTTCAATTTTTTTTAGGATAGTTTGTCTGTAGTGTGGGTATGTGTGGGTAGAGAACTGGGGAATATGCAGAGGGGAAAAAAAAAGCTAAAAATGGGCAGGAACAGGCTGACTGCATATGCTTTTTTTTTTTCCCCTTAAATAAAAAAAAAGAGCTTGAAGTTGTTAAAGATTTGGGTATGTGGGGGTGGAGCACAGGCATGGCAAAGGAAGTCGATCCTGAAGACCACATCTAATACAGGATCTTTTGTGCTTCGTTAAACATTGTGCCTCCTCAGCTACGGGAGAGCTGTGTCTCAGTTTGCAAAATAATCAGTCCAGACTTCTGATTTATGTCACTTGGAAGCTGCCTTGCTCTGCAGAGAGAAGAAGGGATGCAGCCAAGCCATCCCAGGCCAGGCCAACGTGCTGAGAGCGTGATGGTACGGTGGTCTCGCAGGTCTTGTATCGGTGCCACCAGGAAATTCGTTTCTTGTTGCTGTCCGGTTTTGGTGTCACATCTCATTTTGGCATTTTGGCTTAGAAAACAGTCCTCTTCTTCAGGAAATATTTCTCTTTTCTCCGTGTTACTCATGCTTACGCCAAGCTAAGCCCCACTGGTCTCCACGGGATGCTGCTGCTTTGCGGGTAGTCCAAAAAATGGAGAATTAGTTCAGCCGGTCCCCGAGCGGGATGGAGGGAAGGTGGGGAGTCAGAGGACCAAGGTCTCCTCCCGTTTACGTGAGCGTGTAATAGCCAGAGCATGTTCTGGCTTCTCTGCTAATTTCCTGATGGTTGCTCTGGATTTTTATTGCTTGCACTAAAAGAAGGGTCCGGTCTGTAGTTTGAACATCTAGAGGGAACGCAGAGGAAAAAACAGTTGTTGCATCAGTGTCTGAAGGAGAAATAACTTTGCCCACTCTGCCAGGGCGTGCGATGGTTTCTGGGGAGAACAGCTCTGCGCTGGCAAGGGCTTTGGCTCAGGCGCCCGGCAGCTGTGCCCTGCCTGGAGGCGGCAGCTATAAGAGGTGCGGGTGCTGCTGCTGCCAGGTGAAAAACACCCATTAAATTTTCAGTCCAAGCTCTTCTCCACCCTGAAGCTCTATAGACATGCCAAGATCACAGGGGTTTTTTTTTCCTGTTACCAAAGCGGAGACTGACGTTCCCAGTGAGTGTATCCAATGGGTCTGTTCTTTGCTTGTTGGTCCTTTCCAATACAATAAGGCCTTACTGGAAAATTTCAGATTAGCTCTCTTCCTTTTTTTCTCGGCTGGAACCTTCCTTTTAAAACATTAATATCTGTATTATTTTTTTCTCCCAGCAGGTTAATTAATACTTGATTCATCACCTCGAAAGCTAATGGATATTTATCCAGATCATGAAGGAAATAAATGCCTTCTATAAATAACTGCAGCAACAATTGCTAGCGCTCACTGACAACCCATCTTTATTTACGCTCCTTCTTCTTCAGGAAACAAACTCTGCTCGGCTCTGGAGGAGTTAATCCTAACCTTTTCCCAGGGTTGGTTTTGCACTGGCCTGGCTTGATGTTTTCCTACTTGAGCTTTACTTTGTAAACATGGTGCCTTTTTCCAAGGGAAAAGGGCAGCGTTTGTGGAGAGAGACCCAGACAGCCTGGCGTAATCGCTCCAGCCTGGGCCAGCAAAGGCCATTTGAGACCTTGGGTGTTTTCGTGGGCTGGGAGGTCTCTGGCACTCTCCAAAACGTTGTTTAGTTTTGGCTATTGAAAAAAATATTGGAGAGCCCTTTCCGAGTTCCCATCTGCTTCAAATAAATGGTATTTATTGTCTTTGTCTCCAGCTCTCCAGCTATTGTCATCGGTGACCTTAATTAGGAGCATATTAAAAATCATGTCTAGTTTGTTGCTCATGCATAAAGAATTAAAAAGTAATTATTTACTTTTACTGTTAACTTGCATGTTCCTCCTGGGTGCTGCTCTGCATCCACGAGAGCATCTGGCTGCTCGCTGGAGAGGAAAGTCCTTGTTGTCCATGTAGACTTCAAGAGCAGAAATAACTGGATGGGTGCCGGGAAGCTGGACAAGGGGACTGAGGGACACAGAGACGGCGTGAGAGTTGCAGTGGATGCTGGAGGCCAACCAAAGCATGACCTGTTGTAACGTGGTGCCTTGGCTCTTCCCCACAACCCTGCCCATTGCTCGCTGCTGCCCGTGGCTGGGTCTACACCAGGTCTCACGACCTGCCTCTCTGTTACGGGTCTAATGCTGTTCTTATGTCTCCAGAGGGGCTGGCGGCCGCCGCAAGCTCTGTGTGCTTGTCCAGTCCAAGGCTGCAAAAATATTGCTGACGTCATTTCTAGGCTCCTGACCTCACTGCAGTAAAACCCAGTGGACAGCCTGCCCTGGGGTCTGCAGGGTGGACTTTTTGTCACTTCAGCAATGACACTTGTTTTGAGGCAGGATAAGGGGAATCAAATGAGCTCGCTCCTCCTGTGTTGCTCAGCCTCTTCGTTTTCATCGTAAGTGATGCGATTTGTGAGGCTGCCTCCAGGAAGCACCAGCCTCTGGAGTCGCACGATTGTGTAAAAATCTCAGCTTTTGTTCATTTTCCTATCCCTCATGAAAATGCGAGCTGAAAGCTTCAAGCACCAAGGGGCAGCTGGACGTTTTCTATGACTGTTTTAAGAATCTATGCTGCTTAAGATGAACTTACTGTTTTTTTTTTTCAGGGACATTGGCTCATGAATTTTTAATTCTTCAGCTTGGCAGCACTGGATGAATTAGAAACAGAACAACTGATTTTAATGAGTGTAAGATTAATGCAGATGAGCTTGGCTGAAACTGCGATCCAGCTGAGGAGAGAGGATTTTCTCACTTCACCTACCAGCTCCCTCCTCGGTGGGCTGTTATGTTGCAAACGTTGCTGTAGCAGGGGAGAGATGCTCATTAAACAGCCCGGTTCATACAGGAAATTTTGCACCTTAACCCTTGGTGGCTGCCCTGGACCCTCGGCAGCCCTGCAAGGTGGACTGTGGCTCTTGAGCGTGCAAGCAGGGAAGAAGGAGGGTGTGGATGGATGCGAACTGATGGAGGAGAAACCTCCCTTGACTCTGGGCCAGTGTCCGCTGGATGGGAAGGAGAAGACTTTCGGCTGTTGCATGGAGCCACACAGCTCCAAGCAAGGTCATGGTCTACACCTGGTGCCTATCCCTTGGTGGAGAGCTGTAGTTTTATTTGTTTGATAAAGTGCTTAGCACTCTGGGTCATATAAATAGCAGTTACCAATACCAGGGAGCCGGTGCCCCAGAACACCCCTGCACTGGGCAGAGCTCTCCCACGGCCCCGAGGAACCTGTTAGCTCAATGACTTGCTTTCCTATACACCTGAAATTAGATATTTGTATAGTGAGTGGTTTTATTACTTGAGCAATAAGGAAAGATGGGGGAGGCTGAGCTGAACTAATTTTATTTGATTCTGTGGGCAACTGGCAGTTTTATACCTCTGTTTTATTTTTTTATATATTTTAATCAGGTAGTGCTTTCAGAGATCGCATTGCTGCAGGTTTTGCCTGCTTGGGCTCTTGAGTGAATGTCGCAGGAGCATTCATGAGCGGAGTGTGATGAACCATAAATAATGAGGAGTCTCCCAGGAAAGCATCAGGGGACTGCGGAGGAGAATCCTGGCCTGGCAGCTGGTGAGATCGCCCGGTGACTTGTGTCCAGCTTTACAGGGACCTCCTGCCTGACCATGGGTAAGCCACGGCATCGTGACCATGGGTAAGCCACAGCATTGTGTTCTGCTTCAATATCCCACCCTCAGAGTGGAAGGAAGAGCCATGAAAGATGTATTAGCAGTCCCCAACCCAAGGGCTTCTTGGTGTCTGCATGACCCTTTGCATCCTATGGGGATTAAAAGATCGGCCAGGCTGCTCAGCAAAACAGTGGGACCGCAGAGGCAGAGGGAGAGGACGTTATTATGAGTCTGTTTTGCAGCCGCAGTCTCGCAGATCTCAGGGGTCTAGTAGGAAAATCTGTGAGGGCAAAGGGGTGCCTGGGACAAAAGTGCTGTACCCCAAACTTAGAGGACCCTGAAAGAGAGCATCCAAAATAACAGCACGCTCACTGTGCTCTTCCCAGGTGCTGGAGGGCCAAGGACATGTCTGTGCCGGGGCTTGGGAACGCACGGGCGTGGGACTGCCCTGCAGTGGAAGGCATTTTTCTGAAAGCTTATCCTGAACTTTTAAAGGATTTTTTCAGCTTCAAAATCTGTATATTATAAAGCAAAACTCCTCATGTTGTTAGCATCACTTTCAACCAGCAGCAATCATTAGATCCTGAGTCTGTTGCCAGCGGCAGCGCCGGTGATTTACCTTGTTTGCTGCAAGGCTAAAGGACGAGCCAGTTACCTCCTTTGCTGAGCTTCCCACATTGCCTCTTTGCTCACGAGGAAGCAAAATCCCTACAAAAATTGGGCTGCCACCACATCAGGAAAGTGCCAACAGCCGCCTCCAGGTGCGGCTGTCTTGGAATGCATTTAAAAACCCACCCTGAACCCATTTCTCCTCCTCTGCATTTTTCCCAATACCTTTTCCCCCCTCAGCCTGAGCTCCTGGTGCTGGTTTGCAGGGATGGCCACCCTCTGCTACTGGCCGGGTGGCCGGTGGCGTGTCCCATGCCAGAGCAACCTGTCCTCATCCCACCGACGTGCTTTGTTCGCCATGCTCGGTTTTGCTCCCCTGCTAACCCCATCACGCTGCTCCTATTTTTAATACCAAGGGATAAACCCGCCTCTTTGCTGCGTCTCGCATGCTTTGCAAGCGGCACAAGGTATTAAGTTGAGCACGTCTGTGTTTAGCACCTGCCAGGCGGGTCCTGGCAAGGAATGCATCGGCTCTTCTGCGTCGCCAGCCCTGAATTACAGCATTTCTTCTTCCTCCACGGGAGATGCCTTCCTCGGCTGAAATGACAGCGCCAAATTCTCCCTGTGTGACAGAAGGTTGGGGTTTTTTTTTTTTTGCTTGCACTGAAAAGCAGCTCCTGAAGTGGAGTTAATTCATCCCGGTGCCAGAAAAGGGGAGAAGGAGATGCGAATGCTGCTGCATCCCGGCGTCTGCCCTGGTTCGGTGCAGGCGCAGGCAGCAGTGAGCCACGACTCGGGGGGTACCTGCTGCCCAAGGGTGCTCCTTGGAAAAGCGGGTGCCACTGAAATCTGCAGCACATTTTTTCCCCTTTTAGCACAGCAGTTCCCTTTATTTTTTCCCGGGCTCCACTTAAATTTGTGCTTTGGTTTTTTTGGAATTTTTGTAGGGCTTTTATTGCCGTCACAGGGATACCAGGGTGGAACATCTGATCACTGGGATAAACATGTCCCAAAATAAAGGGTTTGCACATCCTGTTTTTAAAGCTGGTCTTGCAAAATGTTCAAAAGCTTTTCTATTTAGCGAGCATTTCAGTGTCTGTAAATGGCTTAAACTTTTTCCAGCTATTGTTAGTGGCAGTATCTATAACTCAGTGGCTGTGATATTGCACATTCAAAATGAGGAAGAATAAATAAATACATGAAGTAAAACACAATGGCCCAGCTACGTTCCCCGGTGTCATGCTGGGAAAAGCTACTGACTAAAAGGCCCAGGAGCTGCTGTAGTTATTTCAGGGAGAACAGGTTGCAAATAACCCAGGAAAACTTGTACTCTAGGAGTTTATCCTCCTGGGATGTATCCTGAAATGGACAGGGCACTGGCCTGGGATGTGAGACTGGGTGAGTTTTGTGTCTTCACAGCTTCAGTGACATGCTCTGAATGCCTGGGTCAGGACCCTGGTCCCCAGTGGTCCCCACTGAAGTCACTGGAAAAAGTCCCAGTGCTGCGATGGAGCCAGCATCCCTGTGGGTTGCCAGGTCAGGATATTCACAGCATCTTGCTGACGGCAGGATCAGAGCAGCTTTAACAGCCTTACAAGACTCGTGGGGCTCCCCAAGGGCACTCCTCCACCACAGCATCCCTGCTCAGAGCTCACAAGAATTGTTCTGTCTTTCGAGGTGCTCCACCTGGAGCCGTGCTGGAGAAGGGCAATTTATCCATGCTTTCTCCTGAGGTTTCTTAAACAAACAAACAAACAACACACACACATTTGCCCAGAGAAGTTGCGGATGCCCCCTCCCTGGAAGTGTTCAAGGCCAGGTTGGATGGGGCTTTGAGCAACCTGATCTAGTGGAAGGTGTCCCTGCCCATGGCAGGGGGGTTGGGACTAGATGATCTCTAAGGTCCGTTCCAACCCAAACCATTCTATGGTTCTATAATTCTATGATTTTAAAATGGTTTTCTTAGACTCTTTGAGTCGATTTCTAGAGACCCAACCTCAGACCAAATCCATGTACATCCACAGCACGGGGCCAAAGACTCAGTTTGCCCCCGGAGGGAGAGATCCTCATGGCAACCAGCCTTGAGCTGGTGTGGGTTAGCTCATAACACTGGGTCAGCGCACAAACCTCGATGGTCTCACTCCTGCAGCAATCAGCCTGTGCTGGGAGCTGTCAAGGACCATGTGTATTATCCCTCCGTGTGCATGGCTGATGGAGAGGAGGCTGGCACCCAACTCAAAGTCCCACACAGTGATGGTGGAGCCATCAGATCCTGTCCCCACCTGCCAGGAAAGGAGAACTTGCTGTGAAATGTTCTGCTTTGCAGCGCTTTGCCTTTGGTTAATGAAGAGTGGCTGGAGAAGGGAACTGGCGCCGTGCCATCATGTACCAGAGAATTACATCTTCTTTGGCCGGATGATGAGTTCCTTCTGCTTTTGAGAGGGAGAAGCCCTGTGGCCACGTGGGCCATGTCAGCCACTGCCCGTGGGCTTCTGCGTGGGGAGAGTGCCACTTGCTGTCAGGTTGGGGAGGCAAGACATGCTCCAGCTGCACGCTGAGCTGTAGTTAGTCTGGTACCCATCCTGCTGCAACCAGGAGGAAGCCCCAGAAGGTAAATGCTAATTTATGCTGCATACGGTCCTTATCAGACCCTGCACTGAGCAGTCAGTAACACAGAGGTCATGTGTGGGTTGTGCTGGGTTTTACTCAGTGTGAAAGTGGGGAATAGTCCAAATATACCCATAAAATATCGGGGTCGGGTGCTTCATTACTGCGGTGAGTTACGAGTGTTTGCAAGGGGAGGCAGGGGTTGGGCTGGTAACGAGCTCTCCTTTGGCACAGGCAGAGCGTTGAACGGGTGTGAAAACTGGAGGCTGAAGGCAGCAGATGCGAGAGGTGAAGAGGAGGGTGTTTGCAGCTGGGGGTACCGGGGTGCCCGAGGCAGTGCATGCTGCCAGGCTCCGCAGTGGGTGGTGGATCCCAGCCCACCCAGGATGGACAGCAAGCTGGAGGCTATGGACGGCTGCAGGGAGAGGAGAGGATGGCAAACCCCTCCTAACCTCATCGAAGAGGTGACGTGGACGTTGAAGGATCCTAGCAGCAGTTTCCAGGTAATGCCATGCACAAGCTTAATGCCAGCTGGGGGTGGGGAGCAGAGGGTTTGTGGACTGTTTTTGAGTCTCGCCAAGCACGTCTCCCTCCCAGATCCTAAATGATGATGCTGTGCTGAGGCCAAACATGACATGACAGGAGCCAAACCATGACATGAACTCAGGGACCTGCAAAGGTGGAGAGTTAAAAGGCACTTGGGACCTGTTTTCCAGGCGAGTTTACTGGACTTTGCTTTAGCATCACCCTCTCTGTTTGCTGCAGGGCGCAAGTGGCTTCAAAATTGGTCCATTTGTTTCTTATGGTTTCTGATGTTGGTCTGGCAGCAAAAAGGCTGGAGCATTGGACCTGTGGCTGTGTTTTTTCCAACGGATTTGGGAAGCAAGTGACTAATATCGTGGCAAACAAGCGGGGCGGGTGTGCTGCACTGCTCAGCACCCCGCTGCTGGTGGCATCCATGGCAGGATGGGCTGGTGGCAGCTGGTGGCCTGTTCTTGGTTTGGGAACAGATTAAAATAACAACGTGAGGAGCAAGTGAGGCACCGTTGGTGGTCTCACTGCATTGCCATCTCCTTGTGAGGCAAAAATAATAGAATAGGGATGTGTCCACAGCTCCTTCTTTAGCACCTCCTGAGCCCTGGGCCAGCCACAGCACTGTCCCCTTCTCAGATCCCAGAGGATGCTGCAACCCCCTCACTGCAAGGGCTTGTTCCTTGCAAGACGCAGCACAGAGAAGTTAAAATATCTCATTACAGAGGAAAAGACATAGTTCTGCTTCAGTCTGGCTGCACGTGGAAGAGCCCTCCCCAGCTCTTGCAGAAGGGCTCCTCTCTCCTGGAGTTAGTCGTGCAAAAAAGATTTCAGGAGGGTCTGCTGGAGTCTCTCCCACTGTGTGCATTTGTACCGCAGTAATAGTCATTACTGGCTGCAATTGCAGATTTTTCCATTGCTAGGGATGATATGTGCACACGTTGTTCAGGCCCCCTCCTCCTGTGTGCAGACGCCAGCTGGCCCTGCCCTTCGGTGTGTGCACGGAGCAGTCCATGTGCTGAGGGCAGCGCAGGAGCAAAGAGAGTGCGTAAAAATCTGTCCCAGCTAGATTGCCAGCTTTCTCTTGGGAGAAAACATGTCTCTCGTGCCTGAAAAAGCCCCCTTGTGACTTATGACTTCAGCAGATTTCATCTGAGGAAAGTCTTTATGAAGGAATAAGTAAAGAAAGGCATTGCAGTTCTTCTACATGCAATTCTTTAGACCTGGTGTCTAAAAAAGCAGCGGGGTCTGAGACAAACACTGGGCAGCATCGGAGAGAGCAGCCTGGAGATGGGTTTTGTTCATTCTTCACTAACTACAGGGGACAAAACTGTGTGTGGAGTGTTGACAATTAGCGGGGCTCAAATTCTGCATTTCTGTTGAAATTGGATGGTTGTCCTGGGACAAATCCCTCTGGCGCTGCTGGTGGGAGTGATGGGGGCGGCTGACCTGGTGGGTGAAGGGGCTGTAGAGAGCACAGCACTGCGGGGCTACATGGCTCACTACTTCTTCATACGTGCTGATATGGGCAAGCTTTAACATCCCGATGTATGCCGCAGACAAGACTAAGAGGAGGCAAGGAGGCTGTCGCATGAGCGTGAGGGGAAAATCCTCCTCCTCCTCCCATGTTTGTCCTGGCTGCAGACATGGGAACTTCAGCCCGAGCACCTACAGGCAAGTCTCCAAGAAAGCATCCCAGACTTGCAGCACCTGAGGAGGTGAGAAAGAGACAGAGAAGCTGCGATTTGTTCCTGCTGCTCGTAGCTGGAGGTGGCTGCAGGGGTCAACCCTGTAGTTGTGGGAAAATTCAAGTCTGAGCGTTGTGGCTTCATCAGATCCAGACTTTGAACGTTCACTCTAATATCTGCATAATGAGAAGAGAACAGCAAGAAGCTATCATGATGGCTTCATGAAGCTAGCTGGACACCTAGCACCGGCAGTCTAAATCCTGTCTTCCCCCTGCAGTAGACAACCCAAGCTGCTCATTACTGTTGTCCTACCCCAGGGCACGAGCCTAGGGAGGCAGAAAGCCCCAACCAGCCAAGCTTCTGCCTGGAACTGTTTGCTTTGGATCATTACTTATTCATCTCTTTTTACACCCATCTTCCAGCAGAATTAAGGGCAGTAATGGGAACAGACCTGTAACACTGCTTGCACAGTCTTAAAATGCTTTATACTCATTGCAGTTCTCATCCTTACAGCACCTTTGGGAAAAGAGACAACATTCAAATGCCCGTTTTGCAGCACCATGCACTCAGCACTGCTGAAAAAGAAATCCTTAATAGTGTTGGCTCTGGAGACAAAATATGAATATATGGGAGTTGCACGTATCCAATCTCGTTGCAGCGAGCTCAAGAAGGTGCAATTATTCTTATTTTTATGCTCATATGTGATTTAGAGTGACTAATTGCTGAGAATTCCTCCCTCCTCCTAATTGTCTGCAAAAGGAGTGATTTCAAAGCACCATAATTGTGGCCACTGCCAAAGGGAACAGGAGATAAAAGCAACCTCTATTACCTCCAAATGGCCCCACACGTGTTCCTTGACCGTAGCAACAGACACAGTTTGTACCGAAATAATGCATCGACTATATATTTAATCTTTCACCCAAGGATCTGAAATTGCTTTCCAGTGAACCATTAGCTGAAGGATCCCCACACAGCCCTGATTAGATAGGCAAAAAGACATGGAAATTGTGAAACAGCCCAGCTTTGTAGCACTGGGAGGGAAGAGAACCGTACTGTGATTGTGCTCTGTGGGGAAACTACAGCTGGAGGAGCTGAGAAGGGACAAGTAGGTCAAGCCCGCTGTTTTGAAGATGTTTTGGACACATTACAGTGATGCTACGGCCTCCTGCTCTGAGCTCGGTGCTATCAGTAGCCAAACAAGGTGGTTTAAAGGCTGCTGGGTGGCTTTCTATGTGGCTCTGCAGAGAAATTAAATACCCTCAGAGAAATGGTCTCTAAAGGGAGGGTTGCAATGCCCTGCAGGGACCCAGCAGCTGTGCTGGGACTACCAGCCCAGTAGAAAATCAATTGCTAACAAGACTGCTAAGATCTGGGGTGGCCCAGAAAATGGGGCTGTGAGTGGAAATGTTTGGGAGCCACCACTTTCAAGTCTGCAGGGGCCACAGACGTCTTTTGCCCCGTCTGGGTGCGGGCCACCTCCAGCTCTGCAGCAGCAGCGGCGTCCTGATGGGGAGCATCCATCGCAGAGTCCACCGGTACCGTCTGGGGCTTTTGGAGACCTAATTCCCAAATACCAGCTTCCCTTCTGTGTTCACAGCCTCTGCCACTGAGCCAAGAGACCCAGAGATAACCAGTGCTGTGGGGCAGCACTCAGCATGAGTTCTGGCAGCAGCTGGATACGATGCCTTGGGCTTCACCCATGTCTACCCCAAAAATGCTTGGCCAGGGGGAGCAGCGCTTGGCCAGGCTGTTGCGTAGCATCTGTAGGGGTGCACGGCACGATCCCCCTCCAGTGACTGGGAGGTTCAGGAGTCTGCAATCATTAAAGCACTTCACACCCCAAAAAACACAGGCAAAGCCTCCTCAGCCATGTTATCCACCCGTGTCCTCAGCATCTCCCCAGCCTGGCCGGGGCTGGTGCTGCGCTGCTGACCTGGCCGGGCGGAGATGTCAAGGGCGGTAAGTTTTTTTGGCTTTTTCACATTCTCAGCTTGTGACTCAGTTATCAACCGTTGTTACCTTTGCATCTCTGGCAGACCAAGAGAGGACCACTGCATTAGTTCTGTGTCGCCAAGGAGAGCTTAAATACTGTGATTAAAAAATTCCAGTCCCGCATAGTCTACTCAGACATACAGAAAGAAACCTTTGCAATTAGATTCCCTATATGCCGGCAGGAGGGCAGAAGTTCCTCCTTTTTTGTCTTTTCCATGACTATATTCTTCTGTGATTTTAGAGCAGCAGGGAAAAAAAAAGCCTGTTTGATTTTCTTCATTATGCTAAGCCTGGTTTTACTTTCTGATTGCCGAAGCATGATAAATGGAACAGAGATTACCCAGAGATTTTCAAAGATCTGCTTTCAAATTTTATTTTTCCTGAGCCTCATTAAGCTTGCAGGTTTTATCTACACTTTGTTCTTATGGTAGAGTAGCATTGCCATATATTAATAGCCATATTTTTTCATTTTAGATTAAAACCAGATAGATGCTTCTCATGCTTTGCTTTCAAATCCTATTTAAAAAAATATTGATCATGTGTGTGTTGTTTTTCTTTCCCTCTGACTCTGCTGGCTCTGTAAAGGACAGTCACTAATGAAATGCTTTCAGTCCTGGATCTCTGTGCATTACTGGGTATGGTTTTGTAGATTTAGGGACAGATTTTAGAAGGTATAATGTATAGATAAAAGAAAAATGTCATTTCCAACAGAGAGACAGGCAAGAAAAATAAGATTTAAAAGCAGGACCTCTACAATTAGGAGGTACAGAGCAGCTTAGACATGATAAGATGGTCCATGATGTGCCTAGGCACATCTTTCAGGAGCTAAACGCTGTTGAAAGATCTTGTCCTCCATGACTTTAAGAGAAATGGCCAAAAATCATCGCATGGCGGAGACCCCCCGGCACAGCCTGTGTGCTGCTCTCTAGGAGAGGTTTGGAGGAGGGTGGCAGGGACTGCGGCATGAGGACAACATGGGACACACACACGCGCGCGCGCCACCCTAACATACCTGATGGTGTTTCTTCTGCCGGAGCCCGGAGAACTGACCCACCTTCTGGGTTTTCCAGGTGTACATCTTCCTCTTTCTGTGCCCATCCATGAGCCCCCAGAGGTCTTGGGGCAGCTTGAAGATGTGACAAAAAGGTCTCCTTGTGCCACCTACCCGGTGTGGGAAACAGCTTCCTCATGCGCATCAGGATGGCGTGACGGTGCAGGAGCTGCCTGTGTCCTCTGAGTTCCTGGGCAAGGTGCTGGAGATAAAAGACTCAAGGCAAGTTTCTCTGCTGATGCCCTGCCTTGTTATCATAGGAATGGGAAACACGGGCGCACAGAGTGGGGTGAGGACAGACCATCCTTCGTGTGCCACCACACCAACCCCAGCCGTGCTGGGAGCACCATGACCTGGTGCAAAGGTGAAGCCCTTCATTCTGAGACCAGCCCAGACCTGTCTCCAAGACTCAAGGCGCTCCTCATGACGTTCTCCTCCAGATGTGACCCCAGGAGCTTTGCTTGAACTGGAAAGCAGCTCATTTGCAAAGGTTTTCTGCAGTTCCTCCAGACCCACTCAACAAGCTCTAATAATAACTAACTGCCTTTCTATTTATAAATGAGAACAGCAGCGAGGAACTCGGCTCACGCGGCTGAGGCCACCGCAGCCCCGGTGCTCCCACACCACACCACGGCTCTCACCCTCTGCCGTCGAACTGTTCATCTCCGCTGTCCTGCCAGAGCCCCAGCAGCCCTGCCATCGTGCATGGGAAAGGGCATTTCCCCGGGCTCTTTCCTTGGGATACACACACATGTTGTTTTTTTTTTTTGCTTGTTGACAAGGGAATATTTTCTTTTTAAAAACAGGAATTGTTTTTGTAGCAGCTCCAACCCCACTTTGTAAAACAAACATTTCCCAAGCGCTTGATGTTTTGGATGATGTTATTGTTACTGAAACGTCAGCGCAAATATCAGAAAATATATTTCTTAGTGGAGCCTGGGGATTTTGTGCTGCCCGTCTCCCAGCGACCAGAAGTGACGCAGAGGACCGATGGATCCTTTCTGCCGAGCCAGCGGGATGTGGCCTGCCTTGGGGCTGAGTTGAAAAAGCATTTGCGTTTAGATTAACATGCTGTAGCCCAAGGCTAGCTCTCGCCCAGCCGGCATACAGGAGGGGAGCATCACCTCCACTTCGGCTGAGTCAGCTCGAGCGGAGACCCGAGTCAGGCTGAAGCTGCCTTTGCTGGCTCCAGTCTCACAGGGACTGGACATCTGGAGCCAGTTCTGGTTCTACCTACAGCGTTGCCTCTGCTCCCCTTCGTGACAGTGCTGGGCCCCGTACCTGCACTTCTGGAAGGGCTGGAGAGAGTTTTTCCTCTAATACATCCTCTCACTGTCTCCCCTACATGCAGGATGCCAGATGAAAATGCTCTGATCTGTTCTGACAAATCCTCTGTTCCTAAGTAGATAATAACCAGAAAATCTTCCTAAATAAATCCTGGTTTCGGATCTGTGCCCACAGTTGCTATTCTTTTCATACCAATCAACTACTCCTTCTTGCCCTGAACTGGGGGCATCCTTAGCCCCTCGAAGTAGAAAAAGGGGTACAGATTTATGGCTGGTGAAGTCAGCATGGGACTGCGTGGAGTTTTGTGACTCTAAAAAATGAGAGTCTGATTTGGCAGCATTAATGCACAAGTGACCAGAAACACTCTCCTCTGCTGAGCAGGGATTAAAGGTTGCAGATAGCTATAATCCCAAACTGCAGCGGAAAGTGCTGGGATACCTTTTCGTTATATCAGTAGTGCAACGAAGCTGGCACATGGATCTGATGTGGAGAAGAGGAATGTATTAGAGTAATACCCGTTTACTTCTCTCTCTTCCTTCAGTATCAAGTTGATATACTTGATACTGAGAGGTCCCCCTGGCAAAGGGGAGTCTCGGGCTCCATCTGCCCCCAAACTCGGACCAGGTCTGTGCACGTACTGAACAAATGAAACTTCCTCAGGGAGGTTCACCATGGACATGTTGACGAAGTGAACATCTCTGCTGGTGGTGGCTGCTGCATTCCTATGGACACCAGTCACGTCCACAGCATCTGTGGTCCAGCGTTTTGACCTCCTTCTTCAGTCTCTGAATCCTCGGTGTGCATCCAGAGCCGTCGGACAGTGGTGCAGAGCTGCAGAACAAGGCTCTTGCTCATACGAGAGGCAGCGGTGCCACCTTCAGCACAGAGCAGCCAGGCCTGGGGGGGCTGAGCCCTTCTCCCAGCGCCCAGGGCTCTCCCGCTGGGCAGTGTTTGCCTGGGAACTGGGGCTTTCCCTCGGATGGGTGCCTTGTACAGAAAATTGGAAATACTCCAATGAAAGATTCTGCTGTTGGTCTAAGTTTTCCCGAAGAAAGGAGAAACTATGAGCAGCTTTTTTTGAGTGACACAGCATTACCTGATGAGTTTTCCTCACATTCAGCCCAGTTCTTTATAATCCTCTTCACCTCCCACGTTTCTGCCTCTGGAGCCTGTGGTCCCATGCAGCGAGGGCTCCTCCCTTGCTGATGCTCATAAACCACGGCCCTGGGACGAGGATATCACTGGCATCCTGGTAGTTGCTCCTGGCTGGGAAATTAAGGTATAAATTGGTCTTGCACTAGAGTCCTAAATCTCTTCCAGGCTGTGCACGATTCAGTCCTTCATTGCCCCCATTCCTCATAAATGCTGCCTCTCTAATGCAGCCATCGTACAGTGATAACACAGTAGGAGCCACACTCCTTTGGGGTTAGGGAAATATTTGAGTGACAAAGCAATCCTGACTCAGGCAGGCTGGGATGCTCTATCGGCCCGACTGCCTGGAGCAACATGCCGGGCCAGGAGCAGCCCCTGGCAGGTTACTGGAACAATCCTGAAAGTTATTTTTTCCGTAGCCCTTTCTCACACCCAGGTCCCTACGATCCCAGTGGGTATTTTGCTCATACCCTTGCTCCAGGACTTCAGCTCATCCCCCCGACCCCCGTACTCACCTCCCTTTGTGCATGGCAGCACGGGGGGGCTCAGTCCCAATGACACCCTCCTGTCTGACCTATCTTAGCCAGAACTAGGCTCACCATGCACCGGCACAGAGGGCGAGGGATGCCATGCGGCCACATGCACCCTGATGGAGAGGGACTGGGGGCACAGCTGGCCTTAGTCCCCCTTGGCTGGTCCAGCACCTTAAGAGATGGGAGCAGGATAACTGGGTGGCAAAAAAAATCCTGCAGATGCAAACCTGCCGCTGCCTGGTTGCTGGGGAAGGCAGGGATGTCCCGGGGCGGGCGGGGGGGTGTTGAGGAGCACGAGTCCCAGCCGTGCACCGCTGCGATGTCACCAGGAGGTGGCACAGCACGAATGGAGATGCTCCGGGGGAGCGCACCCTGGGCCGGGCGCGCTGGGTCCCGCGGAGCCGCCGCACACCCCGCAACGGGGAGCGAAGTGATTCATTAGGGCTGTTCCAGGAAAGAGAAGAAAAGTCTCGCATCTTCTTTCTCGGAAACCCATTGTGCAAAATCCTTTCACATGGGGCAAGGGGGGGGGGGAAGGCACAAAAACCACATTTTATTTGGAGAGAAGGGAAAAAATGAGCACATTTCCCGCCCTCTGAAAACACCCAGCTGTCAGGACATCCACTGTCTTGTGTCCCCATGGCCTTTCCGCATGAGCGGAGCCTCCGCTGACTCCTGTTCCTCTCTCTGGTGCCCTCATTCACTGCTCTAATATCCCGTCTGTCAGTACGTTCCTTAAGGAAAATTCATTTATGGCTTATATCCTATTAATAGTCAGCAGCTTGCAGAGGTTTTTCCTGCAAAAGCAGACCCAGCAGCAGTGCAGCGGCTGGAGGTCTCCGTGGCTGAGCGAGGACAGCTCGTGGCCCCTGAGCCTCCCACCTGCAGGTCTCGATCTGCTGATTCCCAGCTGGGATCAAGTGCATTTTCCCCGTAGGACAAGTTTAGCCCATCTTCCCTTGTGGGAGCACTCTTTAGGTACCTGTGTCTGAGGTGATACAGCTGGAAATGGCGAACCAGTATTTTTTTGTAAACGTTGGCAATTTTCCCTTTCTAGCAAAAAGGCAGAACAGAGGATGTAGAAGGAAGAGATCAGCCGTTACAGACCAGAAGAAAGATTTGCTTTCAGTGAAACACTGACCTACAGTGCTTCTGCTAGAAACATTGCATTTCAAGAAAATTATTGTCTATATTTCACTTGAACGGATGATTTTGAAATGCATTGCTATTGTTGGTAAACCATATACCATACCACTTAGCCCATGCCCAGTTTGTAACCAAAAAAAAAGGTGATTTCTTCCCAGAAAAGAGTTCCCTTCTTGGCTTTACATGTTGAAAGTTAACTGAAACAGTTAACAGTGACTTAATGGGGTCCCAAGAGAACAGGGACCAAGCACCTCCTTTGGCCGCTTGTTGGGGTCCTTTGGGTGCAGGAGCACGAGGACAGGGCAAGTGGCTGCTGCCCCTTCCCCAGCTGCTCCCCGGCTCAGGGGTCCCTAAGCTGGAGGGGCTTTAGCAGCTCCCCGTGGGTGGCTTTTTCTTGCGTGGATTTGTCCAGGTGCTTTTTAAAGCCAGCTCAAATTTAGCTTTCACAGCATCCTCATGGACGCAGCTAACTTCATGTCATGCCCTCCGACCTCAGGCTGGAAGAGTCAGTGCAGGACACCCCCGTGGAGGGCATACAGGGGGGACACGGAGCTGCTGCTCTCTGTCCCTCCTGCTCAGAGAGTCTCCATCTGTTTATCCCTGTAAGTGCTACAGCCAGTCTTCCAGGAAAGCCCCAGGACAGTAGATAGATGTTCTGCAAATGTAAGAAATCAGATGTAGAAGATGTTGTGCAATCATGTTGCTCACCGGAGCCCATTTCTCGCTTTTCAGTCCCTTGTGAGAGGCAATTACAAATCCTCATGTGAAATGCGGTGTAGCCCTGCTACATAACATTGGCAGGAATCTTCTGTCCTATCCTGAGAGGGAAAAAAACATAGCGGTTTCAAGGCCAGTTATTTTTCAAATTAAAGCAAAAAAAAAAATGTTTCTTGCTTCTTTTTGTTGTTCCTTCTGAATTCCTACTTAGCATCCTGAAAACCCTTCAGAGGATTTGCATTTAGAACATGAAATGAATTTCTCACAGTGAGGCCAAAGAAAACCAAGGTGCGTGGGTGGAGGAAGCTGTGGCCCATGCCAGCAGCCAGTGCCAGCAAGTAGATGTCCTCAGCTGCCTAAGGTGAGGCCAAGCACTGCCTCAAATCCTCCTCGCATCCTACAGCGCTTGCTTTAAAGTCAGATAATAAATGTTTGCTGGGACTGGGAACGTAGGGAATATTTCCAGTAGCCCAGCGCAGACCTTGCCTCTTAGTCCAGCTGCAGACACAGGACTTAAATAGCTGAAGAAACGTAAAAAAGACCGTTTACAGCTCAACCCCGACAGTACTAACCTCCCTTCATGGCAGTGCTCCAGCTGCTGAATTGCTGCTATCGATTACCTCCTCGGAGACCTGCTGAGCCTGACGTGTGGTTGTTGGAGGCTGGGATCACAGTAGGGTCTGGGGCAGGTGATGGTGGGCAAAAATAGCTTCATTCACATGCCTGGATGAGAAGGAAGATGTCTTGGGTCATCTTGGTGGGCTTTGCGGTTGGAGGAGCGGATGGCTGGGCTGGCTCCTGGCTCTCAAGGCTTTGGGACACGGAGCGAGAAGACGCTGCAAAGAAGGCAGTCGCTTGAAGCGAGGGTCAGGCTGGTGTGGCCACCTATTTATAGGCATTATAGGTCCCTATAGCTGCATGCATTTGCCTAGGAGAGACAAGGTTGTTGATGGTAGTGACAATTCTCGCAGCAAACCCATGATATTTTACTGCCACAATGACAGAGAAGGACCTGTTCCAGCATGCCCCAAATCCATGGGAAGGATTTGCCTTTGGCATCTGGGCTCCCACTGACATCCATCAACCATCTCTGACCCAACCCAAGACCTCTCCAGGGACGTTAGTTACTGGACTAGATGACTTCTGATATTTTCAAATAGCCAAAATTCATTCTGAAAAGCATAAGACCCTGCAGGAGGGATGTATTCGGTCCTCATCCTGGTGACATCCACCATGACCACAGACACACAGGCGTGTTTCTAGCTCAGTTGCTGCACAGCCCATGTCCTTCCTTACCTGTGCATAAAACACCATCTGATGTCTGTGCCAGGATGAAGATGCACAGGGACAAACCGGACACCTCCATTTTGCCTAGAACATAAGTTCAGGAACTTCTGTTATCATTCATGCATGATCTAATTGAAACATCATGACTTACACAATCATCTCCTCCTCTGTCCCCCTCTTCCACTCTTTTAAAAAACGTTTCCTGCTTTTTCCAGCTGGACAAGCTATCCTTCTGTCTGCTTTGAAGTAAATATTTTGTTGGGTTTGGCTGCTGTCACAGCCACACATAGTCTTCTGCCTGATATTTTATCCATCTGCTGCTAAAGACAATATTTGGAGCTGAGAGTCTCAAAAGGCTTTTGAGGTGCTGAGTAGAATTAGAGAGTACCAATGCAAGAGAAAAATCTTCTTCTCAGCTTGCATGTGCACAGTAATTCAAGCTGAAATGCCTTAAAAATTAAATACTCTGAGAGATGCTTGTTACGACATCCTGGTACTCACGTGCAGCAAACTGGAGAGCACCACTCTGTACACTGGTTCGCATTAGCCGAGGACCTGATACACCCTGTTCACCCCCTCCACGGTTCACATGCGGAGATGTAATCCAACACTGATTTCCTCTTTTGTCTCAAGCGAATGGAAAAAGAGAATTGGACTCCCGCACCGTCGAGGTTGCCAACATCTGCCTTGCCTCATTTCTTCTGCTTCAAGAACATCTGGCTCTGCTCTGGGACAGCCACGTATGGCCAGTTGTGTTGCACGGGAATGAGCTGTGCTCGCTGTGATAAAGCCTCTCGTGGGTCTGCCAGCCGGAGCGCAGCGTCTGCCCAGCTGGAGATGCTCGCTGCCCTCGAGGCATGGGAGACCGCGTGTTCGTGGTGCCTTTCCTTCCAGGGCAGACACAAATAACTCTCTGTTTGATGCTGGTCCTGTCTCCTGGTTTTTTTTCCTCCGGGTTGCTCTGAAGAAAGGATGTTTTTTGTTTAGCTGAGCTATGAGATCTGGAGGTGCCTGCCCGGGAGAAAGCACACATGGCCGTGGCACTGGTGCTGTGACGGGGGGATACAGGAGGGGCTGCGAGGAGCTGCACAGGGCTGGGGTGTGTTGCCTTTACCCCGCGGGGTGTCTGCAGGCAGGACACCAACTTGTAGGCCACCGCAGGCAGCCCTGCTATGGGCTTCCTGCAGGACACCAGTCCTTTGCTTAACATCACTCAGCTTTATCCTCCTCCTACTCCACAGAAAATTGTCTCAGCTATTTTGAAGCTTACATCACTGCTTTTTGTGAAGTTCCTTGAAATTCTCAGAAATACCACTTTTTGTTGCTGCTGCTGCTTACTTGCACTTGAGTTGCTTAACTAGCATTTGAACTGGACAACCTTCATATCTCTATCACAGCTGCGAGAGGACGAGGAGACCTGGAAAGCCCTGTCATTCCTGTCCAGACATTTTTCAAATACCCCTTTGCTCCCCAAAACCTTGCAGAGTGAAATGCTGTCCCTGAGCTCCCAACCTTGAGCACGTGTGTGCCTTGCTCCCCTGCTCCCCAGCACTCAAGAACTACTGGCTGGCACCGTTCTTCTCTCCTAACCTGAAAGGCCTGTGCTGGTCTTTGCTGTTGTTCTGGGATGCCCGTTTGGGGCACGGTGCTTGGGGACCGGCGCTGGAGGCGGCTGATGGTGAATGGCCCTTTGTGCGCTTTGTCGCTTTGCTGCACAAAGAAGGCATTCTTAAATCTAATAAATAAGAATCTCCCTGTTAATAAGACTAAGTTATTGCATGAGTTACTGCAGGGAACGTGCAGCAACCGCAGCAGGGAGCTGCCTCACCCACTTTGTGCCGGGACGATGGACGCACCCTGCAGCACAAACAACATGCTCTGGTTCAGGTTTATCAGCAAAGACACTGTGTGCATGGAGGGCTCGTGCTGTGCTGGAAAACAAGGAGAATAACCAAAATATTAGGCCAGTTTTGGAGCTGTTTTGTGTGCTGGAGCAAGGTGCTTCCCACCAGGCTGCTGTCAGCCCCTGCACTCAAAGA
This sequence comes from Gymnogyps californianus, assembly GCF_018139145.2. Classification (NCBI taxonomy): domain Eukaryota; kingdom Metazoa; phylum Chordata; class Aves; order Accipitriformes; family Cathartidae; genus Gymnogyps; species Gymnogyps californianus. The sequence continues at coordinate 2,848,828 of NC_059489.1, read as the reverse complement.
GCAGGTAGAGCGATTGCAGCTGCTGAGGGATGGTTTTCCTCCGCAGCCCTTCAGCTCAGGGCAGGGGAAAGGAGAGAGGCGGAGGCGACCTCTGAAGGGAATATTTAAGAAGCCGGTTCATTTCCAGGAAATCTCTGTCTTGTTCTTTTTTTTTTTTTTTTTCAATGGAAAACCTAAATCCTCGTGAACTTTTTGAGAACTTTTGTTCATTCCCTCTTGCCAGCTAAGCTCCGCTTTGTGCTGGTGACAAAACCCCTTTCTCCAAGCACTGGCCATGGGCCAGGACCTGGAAATCTCAACTGTGTGCTGGCAGTGCCTCGAACCCTGTCCCCTCTTCCCTCTGGGCTGATGCAAAGCCCCAGCTCCAACCAGCTCGCCTTTGGGGGACTCTCTGTGGGTCTTTTTCCTTCTCCTCCTTGTGCAGGAGATGATGGAGTCAGCTCTGCTTGCTTCATCTTCCCCTGCAATGGAAAGCCCTAAATATCATGGAGAATAATCTGTCAAACCTGTGGTAGCAGAGGGTGAAGTGGATGGGTGGTAGTTACTTAGAAGAAACAACTGTGCAAGCGGTGTTGGAAGGAATAGCCACTGCAGGAGATGCTCTTCACCCCAGGGAAGGAAATGCAATTGCAACAAGAAGATTTCACACCTCAGTCCTGCTCTCTGCTTTCTCATCTTCCCTGTATCCCAGTGCACTCCTTTTCCCCTGTCCAGCTCCCAGAGACGCTCTCTCTGGGCCAGGACTTGTTTGCTGAGGTTTTTATTACTGTTGGTGTCTTTGCATCATTCAAAGACCTCCAAAGGGACCTGGTCCCCTCATGCTGTGTGGTAGAAAAGAGATTTCGCAGTTAAAGAAGCGAGGGTCTGTGTGTAAGAGCAGAGATACAGAGGGCAGAGGAGAGGGAAGCCAGTGTATTTTACAAGTCCACTCAAACCAGCAGCCACCGCAGCAGAAGGGCCCCTCTCACCAGCAGCACCTCCAGAGGCGCAAACCACGAGATGCTGATGAAGAAAACCCAACAGGAATGGATCTCATAAACTGTCATTTTATCAGGAGGCTCACAGCTTGAGTTCTCCACTGCTGCTGATATCCCCCAGGTCACTAAATAAAACTCTTCCCTTTCCCTGAGTTCCCGTTTCCCGGAGCTGAGTGTATGAACAGGTGACCGAAACGTTCGGTGATTTCACTGACCCGTTTCCCAGGGGTGGGGAGTAGAAACGGAGCTGTTGTGCAACCAGGAGGGAAATAATCATGATCTCTCTAAATATGTGTCCTCCAACTGCCAAAATATGTTTTGAAGCTGAGTGGGGAACGTACACAAGCAGTGATTGCAACACAGCCAGCGCTGCAGATTATATAAAGAGAATTGGACTTAATATTTTCTGTGAGAGTCTTAACCTTTGCAAATGAGCTGGACAGAGGGGTGATGTGTGCCCGAGTTGTCAGGAGGAAAATCATAGAACCATAGAATGGTTTGGGTTGGTGACCATTAAAGGTCATCTAGTCCAACCCCCCTGCAGTGAGCAGGGACATCTTCAACTCGATCAGGGTGCTCAGAGCCCCGTCCAACCTGACCTTGAATGTTTCCAGGGATGGGGCATCTACCACCTCTCTGGGCAACCTGTTACACCACCTTCATCATAAAACATTGCTTCCTTATATGTAGTCTGAATCTCCCCTCTTTTAGTTTAAAACCTTTACCCCTTGTCCTATCGCAACAGGCCCTGCTAAAAAGTTTGTCCTCGTCTTTCTTATAGGCCCCCTTTAAGTACTGAAAGGCTGCAATAAGGCCTCCCTGGAGCCTTCTCTTCTCCAGGCTGAACAACCCAGGCTGGTTTCCAGACGGAGGAGTGACAACCACTCGCCCCAGCACACAGGGAGGGCAGGGGTGACCGCACTTGCCAAGCCAGGCTGCTGGAGATAGTAAACATGAAGGACTACAACCATCTGGCCAGCAGCCCTGGACCCTCTGCAGCCACCCTCCATCCCCAGGGGAAGGAGTTTGAGCTGCTTAGCTGTTCCTGATGGTCCACAGCAATGATGACATATGAGGGTGTAACCGCGGTTTCTATAGAGAACATTTATTGGAAGAATATAAAAATAGAGTGCAAATTTCAGTAAGATATATTTAAACATGTTGTAGGCAAATAGTCCCACACATTGGTGGGAGAGGAGCCCAGAAGGTTGGCAGCATGTCCAGATTCCCTGATGCACCCAGATCCACCAAGCAAAGCAGAGCCTCGACCCCCAGAGATGGGTTATGACCCTTGTTTCTGCAAACCTTTCTGTCCCTCTGCTGCACGCTGCTCTGCTTGACAAGAGCTCTCACCAGTGCAGGCACTATTTCATCAACCAGCCACTGGAAATGCAACTTGGGGTAGGGCTCAGTGCGGACACCTGCAGAGTCCAGGAGAAATGTCTTCTGCATCGGAGAGGAGCCCTTAGCCGATGCTCGTTGGAAAGGCAGAGCCTGCTCCTCCTCTTCATGGTACGCTGATAATGGTAGTAAATAAGTGCAGTATCACATCAGTTAGGTTAATACTGAGTAATGCGTAAATGAGCATCTTAGATCTTTTAACAGTCCTCCTGCTGAAGTTGTTTCCATTCGAAAGTCCCATCCAAAGTCAGATCAAAATTATCCTTTTCCTGCTCTCGGCAGAGTTCCAAGAACACCTGAAATGGGCAAGATAAAACTCTGATTATTTCTCTGACTTTCACTAGACACTGTGATGCTCCTTTACAGGAGCATCAGCTCTGCAACCCCTATGAGAGGTATGTCAAGTAGCTTTATGTGGGGAGCACATACGCAGCAGCCGAGACTCCTGTGCTCTCTGGTATAACCTGCTGCGAGGCACCGGCTGCCCATAGGTACATCAGCAGAGTAGGTTTTACCCACCAATGGATAGACATAAACGTTCCTCATCTTTGCCACCAGCCTGGTACAAGCAGCAATAACCTGCTGCTTCAGGAGCAACCATAGAGGCTGGGTGTGAGCATCCACCAAGGGCATCCAGCCCTTGGGTGTGCTGTGTGCCTGTCTTGGGTGAGCGGAGTCAGGCAGCAACACTTTGCCTAGGCTTGTTCCCACCGTGCTAAATCCCAGCAGTGAAAAAAAACCAAACCCTTTTCCACCACTTTCCCAGTAGAGGACCCTTCGCCCACCACCCCTGGGCAGTTTTTTGGTGGAGCAGCCTTCTGCCACTGCACCGGCCCAGGTCTTGCTGCAGCTTTGGTTCCTGCTCATGCCTTTACAGCATGTCTAGCCTTGAAATCACCTGCCTGAGCCAAAGTATTCAAAGAGAAGCTGTACTCCTTGAGGTGGAAGTTTCGTTTGGCTGTGGAGAAATGGAAAGAGAGTCACAAATTAGCAGTCTGTGTTCCACCTTTTCAAAAAGTCAGCTTGTTTTGCTCTTACCTTCCTCTAGCTTGAAGAAAGACTGAGACAGGGGCAGTGCATCTTCCATCGGGACCTTGTAGACTAGCAAAGAGGGGAACCTTGAAGGAAAAGAAGAAAAGGTGATTCTTGCTCTGTGTTGAGGTTCTGGGATCAAAACTTCATGTCACGCTATGAGCTGGATGTGTGGACGTTTTGCTGCAGGGATCGCAGCAGGGTTGGATGTGGTGACATTATCAAATCAGATCCCCATACAAGGACTCTCAGCTGTTCATCCCTCTCCAGCTGAGATCCTGCATCTGGCCATCACACTGGGCACATTTTTGGGGATGAGGTAGTGTTGAAAACACCGTTCATCCCATATTTTATAGCTACCGCTCCTGACGGGCTGCACTTGGGAAAATCCTCAAAATCTCAGCATGGAGAAGATCAGTGTGCTCTGGATCCTCGGCCTTAATTTCCAGTAGATAGCCTTTGCCAAACTTGTTCTTCAGGTACTGAATGGAGCCGATGCACCTGCAGGGGAGGGAGGAAAAAAAAGAGATGTCAGTTTGAAACCATTGGTGCCCCACCGTCTGCTCCTCCCCAAATTGTACTGCTGCTGAAATCACGGGGAGCACTTCACAAAGCCCATGGTGATGGGCTCGGGTAGGTGAGGCCGCAGGAGAAGCCTCTGTCGCTGCATGGACCGTTGCCCAGCTCAGTCGCGTGCTGGCTGTGCTGCTGCCCACCGTAGCTGCCCGGACACCATGATGGCCACGCGGTCGCACACCGCCTCCGCCTCCTCCATGTAGTGCGTCGTCAGGATGGCTCCTGTCTCCTTGGTTTTCAGGGCGGCACGAATCATTTTCCTGAGGACCAGAGGGGGTGGGGAAAAAAAGCTAACACTCCCTAGGAATATCAGACACTTTTTCTTACACCTTTGTCCCTCCAAATGCCCCTCCTCTAAAATAAGTGTAAAAACGTTACACGCAGCAACTTTAGACTGACGTGCACATGGTAATACTTTGAAATAATGACAAAAAAATGTTTTTGACTCAGGTCCCTTCATGAATTCTTCCAAATCCCATATATGACTGTCCTAAAGTTTGCAACAAGGATGAAGGTAAAATGGTTTTTCTCTCTCCTTGCTCATGCTTTAGCTAGAGACAACCGGGAAAACGGAATTTCCAATAAAACCATTGGCACGTGATGAGCAGCACTAATTGCAAATGGGGTAAAACACTCTTTACCTAACCTTAGGCATCTACTCTTGGCTTCCAACCCCTTTACCACCATGGTGGCACAATGTCTGAGGTCCTACTCACCAGACAGAGCGCTGCCCATTGGGGTCCATGCCAGTTGACGGCTCGTCCAGGAGCAGGACTGCGGGGTTGCCCAGCATGCACACTGCGAAGCACAGCTACAACAGGGAAAGGGGTTTGAGTCAAATCTTTTGCAGTCCCTGGCACTCTGTCTACAAAGAGCTGCGGACAGCGTTGCTTCATTTATAGGAATCAAGGTTCTGATTTATAGGAAATGTGGTTTTGGAAAAGGTTAATTTCCATCACCCCACCATGGGAGACAACACAATGCTCTCCCAGGTAGCTCAGAGCACAGGTAGGTCCCTCCGCTCATGGAGGGGACTTCTGATTTGTGCTATGAGCATTGCACTGCTTATTATAGGTAAAACAAAACACACCTTTCTGGTTATTCCAGCAGATAATTTTCTGGGTTTTTTTTTTAAATAGTCTTGAAGCTGCAGAGCATTCACTATTCTGTGGGGAAAGGGAACAAGTGAAAAAAAAACATTTTTGTAATTTCCAACTCAATAGTCTCATCAAGGATTCCCAAAATAATAAGAAAAAGGAACTTTCTTCCCCTCGCTCTTGACTCCTGCTTGTTTTCATAAAACATTTATTGTGTTATTAAAATGTTAGTTAATATTTGAAGCAAAGTGTACTGAATAAGCCACAAGCTCTTTTCTAAACCCATCATTAGTGATAACAGCATTATAAATCCATTCCTCCTTGCCAGCGTCAGCTGAGCAGGCAGTACTTAAGCACCCTTTCTTGTTGTGCCAAACTATAACATCAGAGATTTTAGAAATGCTTCCTAAAGATAACATACTTAAAAGGACATTAGTGGTAAATTTATCCCCACTAAATGCACTTAGGCAAATTGGAGATTTTCTTAACCCACTCACTTAATTACAGCATTTAGCATAAAATCTCTTTTGCAGCTCCATTTCCTGAGTTTCTTTCAAGGTTGCCTCTGGCTCACAGTGAATTTTGACTTTCTGGTCCCCTCCCCATGCCCTAGGACTAGGGGATAAAACATTGACCAACCCCTCAAAACACTCTGCATCCGTACCGGTTGACAGCAGCAGCCGTGTCCTCCTTGCACACCCCTTTCACGGCCGCGTACAACAGCAGGTGCTCGTGCACGGTGAGGTCCGGCCAGAGCGGGTCCTCCTGCGGGCAGTACCCCAGGAAGGCGGGCGCGTGGTCCTGGAGGTCGGAGGTTGGTCCATCTCCCCTCTTCATCAGCACCTGCACAACCAGGCTGATCGTTTTGCTCTCACACAGCCTTGCCCAGATACAAGGGTATGGTTCAGAGGAAGACTATGGGCTTCATTGGGATTTAGGTGAGGAAACCCAAAGAGCAAGGGAGTCATTTTGCAACCCTCATTTACGTGGTTTCTAAATATAAACATGGCCAACTAGGGTAGATGCAACTGCTTGTCAAAGTTAGAAGTAGCTCACAATATTTTTTATTAATACATTATTTAATTTAATAGCACAATGAATTCAGTTAAAACCTTGATCACTAATAATACTTTGAAAAAAATTATAGCTTAGCCTAGGCGCAAGCTTTGCGCTTGCGCTTTTATCATGGATCAGTCCCTTTTCTCCAGACGCCTCCTACCTGCCCAGCAGTCAGTGTCGTCTCTCCAGTAATCATTTTGATAGTTGTGCTTTTACCAGCTCCGTTGGGCCCCAGAAGTCCTAATACTTCTCCTGGAATCAATACGTATAATTTCTTAGTAATACTCCCCATTCAACAAATATATCAGGCACAGTCCCACAGAAAAGAGAGCATGCTAATATCAAAGATCATATAAAAGTAAACAGTATAAAAATATGCTCCGAGAGCCCATAATGTTTCAACCTTAACTGATACTGCAAGTCTGAGCATTGCTCCTAGGTCTCTCAGAAGCCACTGCTGAAGTGGATCCTGGAGAGAGGGGGCTACGTTATTTTGGATAACGGAGAGTCAAAGGTAACCGGTAGGATGCACCCATGTCATGTTGTTCATTAACACATCAACGACAGACCGAACGTGCCTTAACCACGGAGCAAATAGATTTGACCTTTATGTCCTTGCTCAGATAACTGAGAATCTGCAGGGAATTAATTCTCTGGGTATGACTGGGGGTCCAAAACAGGCCTAGGAGAACAGTTCCAGTTCTCACCTTTTTTAACACAGAAGGAAACATTTTTGGTGGCCATTTTCTTCTTCTTCTTAAAAACTGAACCAGCTTGCTTTATTTTATACTCCTTGCACAGATTGCTGACAATAATGACTGATTTCTGAAAGCGAGGAGGAAGAAGAAAGATTAGTCTATTAAACTGGATAGCATTAATCCTTCAGTAATATTTTTCCATTAAAAAAGGCAGAAAACCTTCTAGAGATCTTTGAATTTGTTTTATAGTTCACTGAGAATATGAGGTGCAACACGACACTTTATCGTCCCCGTTCCTCTTAACAGCTTTCTTCTCTATCCTGATGGGACCCACACTGTACATTTGGGAGTTTGATTTTCCCAGTGAGAATAATACAGCCAGAGCACTGACCTGCACTTATTGGTACTTGGTGGTTTGTTTTTTACCAGTGGGCTTCTTACTGGTATAAAATAAAACGAGAAGGACAACACTTAGTCGTACCTCCTCCTGACTCGGAGCCGCTATGGCATTTCTCACTGCTGCCTTTTCAGCTTTAACATCTTCATCTTCCTCTTCGAGCTCCTCGGGGTGCTGGTGGCTGCTTTCTCTCCTTGGGGAAATCCTACAAACCCACCAGATTCATCTTAGCATTTTGTTCTTTACCCTTGTTCTCCACCAATGCATTTTGGATAGACCAAGAGTGAACGTCCCTCTGGTTCAATGTTTCTTGTGGTTTTTTTATTATTTATTATTATTTTTTTAATACTTATACTCTTTCTGTGTTGTACAAAGAACCAAGCTGGTACATCCACACAGCACAGGCAACACCGTATGGAGGTACTAACAAGCTTGAGAGTTGTTTTATATTATCATAGCACTGTAGTATTTAAGGGGCTATTTTAGTTATAAAAAAAAATCACCCGTGTTTAAAAAAATATTTAAAAATAGGGGCACAAAGGCAATGATCTCTGATCAAAATGTTGTCTTCAAGGAAAAGCAGTGTGGTAGGAGGTTAGATCTCGCATGTGCCTGTGGTGCATGTGTGTATACAAACCTAAATATTGGGTCCTTTCTCAGAACTGCTCTTCCATATTTTATCTCCAAATATCGAAGAAGAAAAATGAAACCCACAGAATGGATATAAGGCTGAAATGAAAAAAAAAGAGGTTGCCACGTTAACAGCCTTGCCTTCCATCCCACTATGGCTGAAACTGAGAAGATGGTGGCAGTGTTATAAAATATGTGGGGGAAAAACACAGTATGCGAAAATAAAGTCCATTAACATCTAAACTCAGGGTAATCCTGAAGGCTGTGAGCTCTACTATCACTTACCAATACTGCAGAAAATACCAATGGTAGAAGAAAAACACAATTCATAAAATAACAGAGCAGCATTCAGTGATCTGGGCTTATTTCTTTTCCCCTTCCCCATTTCAAAGGAGTGAGGTTAGTTTTGCACAGGGGAGCAACCTGTCATCCAGACCCACTGAGATGCTCCTTCTGCGTGAAATGAGCTCAGGGTTCTTGCCTGCTTCCTCATAACTGAGGACAGGGTTTAGGAGACACACATTCCTAAATAAAAGTAATCTTAAATGTTTTCTTACTGCAAAAACAGCTATTAGTACATCATTCCTTGGAGTCACATCAAATATGTCAGCGTCTTCTATAAAAATCTATGAGAATAAAAAAAAACAACAACACAATGAAGACCTGTAATCCTTTAGTATAATGCTGGCTAATTTTGGAAGGGTTAAAAACAAAAACAAATACTTTGAAAATGCACAAAAGCTTCTGATTTACCCAAAATATTCACCATACAGATGAACAAATACAGATGTTTGACTTTGGGCATCCCAGTCCTATACCAGAAAATGTCACGGCACTCAGTACGTGTATCAGACTCTCTTTCTGGCGGTAATGGCCTATCACAGGAAAACATCTGGTCTCCTCTCCTTTGGGGTCCCAGCGGAGAAGAGGTGGAGGTGAGTGGGAGAGGACAGAGGAGGAGTCTCTTCTATTTGGACCTCACTCCTAAGTAATTTATGGTTCGTAAGCTGCTTTGCATGTAGCTGGAGGGTTCTGTTAAATTCTTAGCTGACTTTCCACGACCACCCTCAGCTGACATGGAGTAAAGCGCCTTGTGACTATTCTTAATTCTCACTCAGTTTCCATGCAAAGTCAGATATGTAACTTCAAATTTTCTCTTACAATTGTTCAAGCCAAGTTGCTTGATTCTGCATGGAAAGAATTAAGAGTGCTTACCTAATCTACAGTCACAGCTCAACAGCACAAGAAGTAGCCCCTAGCCATAATGAACAGCTGGAAAAATTAGATGCGATATGAATCAGTCATCTAACGATGCACTCTGGCCATTTGGAAAATCCCACCCAGAAGAGGAAACCGATGAGCCTTCCCAGAATGCAGCGTGCGGTTACCACCAGGACTTTGCTCACAAGAACACATAGTTGTGTTTTATGGTGGGGTGCCTCTCCTCGTCCAGCGCCACCGCTTACCTGCTGGCAGTTGAACATTACACCCAGCAGTGGGTACACGGGAATCAAGAGAGACACAACGTAGAGGGAGACTCCAGTACCAGTTGAGAAATCCATGACTCTGCTGATGATACAAGAAACAAAGCATGCCTAAAAATAAAACAAGAGGGTAACTTAAGCTGATGGGAAGGGTTACGCTCCTCACTGGTCTTAAAAATTGTGTGGGTCTACCTTTTCAATTCCCTGTTGAATTTCTAAAAATGGACAAGAAATATAAAGATGAGAAACAGTGAGGGTTCAGGAGGTCCTCAGCCGTCTCTGCCTGAGTGTAGGCTGCTGGTTTGGGGCAGCTGGGATAACTTCTTCCTAGACACAGGGCTGCTTCAGGCAGAAGAATGAAGCACGGGATCCCGTCCTGTTCTTTCTGATCCCGGTTCATGCCAAATACCCCACCTCCCTCCAGGTCAGTCTCAGGCTATCTGTGTCTAACCTGATGATGCCAGTCTCAACACCTTACATCTCTTGGATGTGAGGTATTGAACAGAGCGATAACTTTTTTGCCTCCGTTCCTGCACCAGCTCAGGGTAGATCCAAGCACTTCCCCGTGCCATAGCAGGATTGTGGGAACAGAACATGGTAACATGAATTTAATATAGAAATGACTGCTATAAAACTCATGCCCGTATTTATGTTCTACATCTGTACTTGGTGTTTTGACCTCTAGTTCATCCTTAAGATCTTGAAATACATTTCTGTAAACCCTACAGCACATTATCTAGCATATGCTTACCACTATCAGGATAAAAGACCAAAAATCACAGTTCCATCCTTTGCGAAAGACGAAGGAGATCAAGTAGATGAGGAGAACGATAGAAATTCCATAGCCAAAAGTACCCGTGATCTACAGAAAAGAAGGGCTTTCATTGGAGAAAATAGAGTGGTCTAAACAACCAGAAACCTATCTATAGCAATGTGGTTCAGTTTAAACGGTCATACATTAAGATCAGGGCATTCAGAAAGTACCACAATTTTACTGCTAAGTGTAAAGGAGTATATTAAGGCAAGATTTATCGCCTTTTATTTCCAGCTGGGGAAATCCAAATGATAGGAGGTGAAATAAGGAGAAGGCCAGTAAGCATCTGGGGACTCAGAGGTGTGCCAGCACCGTCTGCACCCATGGTGTGTCAGCTACCCCTACACGTGCTCAAAATATTACCCCAATTCCTCCCTAGTAAACCAGCAATTGCCAGAATGGGATGTACCAGCAAGAAGAGGCTGTCGATGTTCCCGGAGATCTTGTTGCTCATTGCGAACTGAAGCCCCAACATTGAGAAGAGAAGGAGCCAGCACAGCGGGATGTCCACCAGCGCCTGGCCGCACCAGTATGCTGAGGGAAAGAGCCCCGAGATCCGCAGTTGGGCACGAGCTCCCACCTGGGAAGGCACAATGCAAAGGGCAGGTTGTTGTTGGTGCCTGGTTGGCCAACGGCACCCATGGGAATGGCTCCCGGAAATAAAAAGCTAACAAAAAGCTGTTACCATTGCGATACTGGGGTAAAATTCCACCTCTTTTTGTCTTTTAGCATTTTGTGCTGGCTGCAAAGCTGCTCATGGCAATACAGAGAAAAACGCCTCAAGCTGCCCATCATATTCAAACGTCCTTGTGGCAAGGTAGTTGTAATCCCTTCTGCCTACCTCAAATCTACTCCATTTCAAGGAATTTACCTTGTAATCCTGCATGTAGCCCATTGCAAATTGAGGAGGAAAACCAGGGAATAACAACAGCACATAAACGAGGTAAAAAGAAACAAAATAATCCCAGAATTGTGGATCATCTATCTGAAAACAGAAGAACAAAGCATTTGTAGAAAACATCTGCAATGTAATGGCTAGATGCCACAATTCATCTTACTGCATTTCTCATGAAGTACAGGGCAGTATGAACACAAAGTGGGATCTGAAACCAAATATTGGCAGGAGGAAGGTATTCCCCAAACCATAGCCCTGCAAAGAGCTTGCCACCAGTGAGGAGAGATGGATGGTGCAGGTCCCACTCCTCCGTCCCAGACTTGTGGTGAGCTATCTGTTCTGTCAATTGATGGGCCACAGCTTGAATAACGTGACGTAGAGAATAAGGAACCTCCTGACGAAACCCTCCCAGCCACCTTCTCTGTTCAGCAGCCCTCGAGACCCACAAGGGAAAAATTAGCTTCAGTTTTCCTGAAGTCAAGCGTGATGGTTCTAGAGCCACCACCGAGGAAGGTGGGTTTACAGGTACAGACAGCCCCACATGGCTTCCCATTAAGATCTGATGACTTACTGAGACCTTAAGCAGATTTAAGAACTCTTTTCTGACACCACCTGGCTGCCAGGCTCTGACACTTACAGAGAAAAATGGATGACTCCAGATCCGAATGTGCACGGTGGAATTGAGGGCTCTCAGCAGAGCATTGCTAATGACATTCACAAGCACCGGGAAGCAGTTAACGGCCTCCATGTGGCATAACACGGTAAACCTGTAGCTCTTCAAAGAGCAAGAAAACAAGATGAAAACTCCTGGTTTTTCTCATCTGCAGGGAAGCAGTATAAAAGAAGCATACCAGGAGAATCCAGGCCTGAAATAGTTTTGCTTATACCTTGTTTGCTAAAAAACAAATTATGAGATATTGGAAGTCTGTATAGTCGTGCTACAATAATGTAAAGTTTGAGGTGGAGGATGAGGGAGATAGGTCTCCTCTAGCATGTAGTTTACTGGTTAAAACACTTTCAAGTCTTTGTACCTGTGGGCCTTATTCGATAGGACCATCTCACAGGTAGAGCTGATGGAGGCATCTCAATTTTTCAATTGTTGGGAATAAACGGGAGGAGGAGAACAAAAATCCTCACCTGACCTTTGCGAGAGACTTTATAGCCCCATTGTGTTTTAGCTCCTCTGTGATGTTTTCCTCGCTCGTTATTTCCACTGTGAGATCTTGGCTCTCGAGCATGTGGATGAAGTCTTCAATGCCTGTGCCTGGTGTGGAAGCCAAAAGCAGAGGAATCATAATACTGAACAACAAGAGAGTCTTTGATGGTTTGGGTTGTTTTTTTTTTTAAATCCATGACTACCAAACAAAAACAGAGAAAGTCTAATAACTGTGGACATCAGACAGCACGTATGTTGTGGATCATTGCACATTGTTTTTTGTGAAGTTAGTGGATTTCAGTCTCATTGACTGAATTTTTGCATTGTCATCTTTTTTCTGCCTTTGTTGAGTGGCTACAAAATATATTCTCCTTTGTGACGGTCTGATGAAGCCAACAGTATCATACCCTGTCTAAATAACATAAAATAGCATCCACTTATAGGACTGTTGAAGGTAAAACTCTGGAAGTATACCATTAATTTGACTCAGCATTAGCGATCCCTTACTGGAGTGTGGTGCCTGGTTTGAGAATCCCCCACTCTGAAAATGCAGAAATTGTTTGGATAGAGGTCTGGATTTGGGGCAGGGAAAGAACTGGGTCCCTTCTAATCTCATCTGCTGTGATATCCTTTTTCGCATCATTGCATCAGGATCTCACCAGCTGCTGAAGCCAAAGTAGGCTTCATTCACAACCCTTTAAAAATGACAATGCCTATGCTCTTCTGCCACGAAAACCTTCATCACCCCTTAGCTCCCCTACATCCTACAACCATCTGCTCCTTCACTCATTTTCCTTTGCAACAGCAAGAAGCCCCAGAATAGGAAAGGATGAGGAAAGGCTTGTTCCCCTCACCCGTGTTGTTTTGGACCAGGAGGCTGGTCGTCTCCGAGTGAGCCCTCTTCCCCAGGGGCAAGAAGTACCGCGCAGACGAGAGCTCCCAAGCACTCACACTCTGCCAGGCAGCAACCAAGGACAGTTGCAAAACCAGAGGAAGCAGAAAAACCACATAGAGCAGCAAACTACATTAAGAAAGAGATGAATAAACACTCTGAAAACAGATATTCAGTAGAACGCATTTGTGTATTGGGAATGCTACACTATATTCAGGTTACCCAGCGCTCTTTCTGTTACAAATTTTTGGCAATTTTATTTTCAGAAGTCTCAAACCTTGATCATTCACAAAGGCCTCAAAATTTAGCAAGGAGAGGACCTCAGATCTGGAGTGCTCAACTTTTTAGGGCCATGAAATGCCTTTCAGACTTCCTTAATATACAAGTTTTTCATAAATCAGCATCTCCCTTCTGTTTCTTGTGCTCCACCAGGAAATGCCAGCTTGAAGATCAATGGGGCCAAATGAGTTCAGACACTGGCAACTTGAGAGAAGTTTAAAAAAAATTAAAGAGGAGGTCTGAAAGTCGTATTTTTCTCTCCTTTCTCTGTACATACTAGTTTATTTTAAATCTTCCTCCTTCCTCTGAAATAAAAGTGTTTCTAAGTGATTCTTTTCTTCAGAAAGAAAATGGGTTTCTCTTGCATAAATCACTCAGTATAGAAATGAAAATGCACAAAAGGGAGCTTTTCTATTACTGACACTGGAAAGGAAGAAGCTTTCCTCTCCTCTGAGTGCAGATTACCAAGATCATTCATAGCCAAGACCTGATATCAATTAATCCAAACGCTCATCGAAACAGGGGTGTGAAAATTGTCCCCCCCGCTGTGACTGTGTCCAGTTCCAGATCTGCAAGAGAGAATCACTTTGGTACTTACATTGACCGCAGGTTTTTCACCGAACTCTTAAGCTTTAAGAAGTGCACCCGTGCCACGGCAGAGACTTGCTGCCTCCAGAGAGCCAAGCCACCAACAGCCGCCTTCCCCGTGTCCGAGAGCAGCAGGGAGCCCGGCTCCGTCTCGTCAGGGCATTGCGGTCCTGCTCCTGCCCACTCTTCACCAAGGACGTGCTCATCTGCAGAGAGTTTTCCACATGCACATTTGTGTCTAAGACCAACCTCTATGTTGTAATATGTGAAAAATTAAGAGCCGCCTAGTAATCAACTGTTGGAGGCATGCCCAGGGGTTATTGCAAAGTAGCCATTCTCGTTGGCTGCGGATCGTATATTTGCAGCCACAATTGTACCTTCTTGATCCAATGTGGCTTCTTCCTCCAGTCTCAGGAAGACATCCTCCAGGGTTGTCATGCTAACTCCATAATTGATAATTCCCTGGTCAGAGCAGCTGTCGAGGCCACTGAACAGATCTGCATGACAGAGATAATACGAGTGCCTTCAAGGTTTCAAACATGAGCACGTATCTCCAGACCAGACTTTGGTTCAGCTGAGTCAACCTGACTGGAACATCTCTAGTGACAGGGAAAACGATAAAGCAGTGAGCTGCCAGGATGCAAAGGATCTGGAGGAACACAAAACCGCCAAATCCATTGCTCATTGAAGATGTTTTTCTACTTAGCACCAGCATTTCAGTGAGGGTCTGCCTGGTGCCGCTGCAGGTATGGAGCGGTACCGGTTGTATGGAGTTTTGTCTTGTCACTATCTTCTCTTTTAACAGAAAGAAAAATAAACTCTCAGTAACACATGTAGCCCACTTTAGCCTGCTAGGTTTTTCATTACAAACAGTAGAAAAGCATTTGTTGTACGTTTTGATCTTAAACATATGGATGCTAAAATTGGGGGGAGGAAAACAAAATGCAACAGTTCTAAAGTTCTTATGTGACTTCTGTAGAAAATCTCCCTCTTCATTTCTCTTTCCCCACATTTGTGATTATTTTTTTTTCTATGGACAATTCTCAATTATTTTAACATACATTACCTGGGAATTTATTCACGTTTTCTAATGGCAGTTTATATCTCAGCTCGTATCGACTGTGTCCTGAGAGTATGACATCGGGGATATACCGTTTAACCAGAGATGTCACGTTCTCTAAGTTACAAGACTCACTGACATGGATCCTGTTCAGTTGAAAAAAACCCAGATGCTTAGTTTTGAAAAAAAAAAAAAAACCAAAAACAAAATCCCCCAAACAAACAGCAACCACCATCGTATTTGCTAGGATGCATAAAAATAAAACTCCGACATACTTCATTCCTTACTCTGGAGTAAAGTGCTGCTTCAGTTAATTTAACTGAATATTAATTCAGTTAATTTTCTTGTTTTGACGACATCTGCTCTACAGTTTCCCCCTTACAGTCATTCTGGTGGCTCCTTATACATGCCCATTCCCAGACACCAGTGGTTGCGGCTGAAGTAGATACCTTAAATGATAGCCAATCCCCCATTTTTTCTTCAAGAACAGAGAAGAACCAACACACTTGAGCCTCCCATGTGAGATAAAAGCCTTGCGGTCTAAAGAAAGAAAAAGCCAAAGGAATTTGTACTGTAGAGCAGTCGTTCAAAACTTTTTTTGCAACTGAACCTCACATGGGCTTTCTGCTCCAGGGTTATTCTGCAGAGATTCTACAGGCTGAGCCTCTGCTTACCTGCAAGGATATCGGCCTCGTCCATGAACTGCGTACTGAACAGGATCACCCGTCCAGCTCTCTGCTCCTTGAGGAGGCTCCACACCTGGTGCCTGGAAAGAGGATCCAACCCAGCAGTTGGTTCATCCAGGAACAAAACCTGCAGAAAGGATGAAATCAGACATTCCTCATTGCCAGAGTAATTGCACGTCTTTTGGGTTTGGTGTTCCCCTGAAAGCCTCAGGTCCTGAAGGCAAGAGATCCAGGCCACCTTTTATGCAAGCTATTCTGGGAGCTCTGCAGAGGTCAGGGAACTATCTATCTGCTTTAAAACTAGACCAGCAAGATGGATTATGAATTTAATGGAACGAAATTATTAAATTTATTAATTTTAATAATTAAGAGTGCTTTAAAGAGGTCTGAAATCATGCACGAACTTGTAGCCAAGTACATGCATAAGGTTTTAGTTATGTTGGACCTGAATATTCCCTATATTACAGAGCCGTGCCTGCTGCTTTACCTGGGGGTTTCCAAGCATGGCTATTCCAATGGATAACTTCCTTTTTTGCCCACCACTCAGTTTCTCAGCTTGAGTGTCTTGAATGTTACTGATATCCAGCAGTTCCAAAATGTTTTGCACCTAGAATAGCACAAGGATGTCCATTCTCAGCATCAGTTGTCCTTCCATCCTTTATGAGCCATGAAGGAGATCTGGCTGGGACTGAAGGCGCAGTTTCTAAGACCATGTACCGAGGTCTACCATCACCAGCAGGAACAGCCACTACAGGGGCTGCTACATCCCCTCTTTTCCTTGGGTTGAGCAGAGGAATCGCGGTGGTTGCACCAAGACCACAAGCTTGCCTACTAACCTGGTTGAAGCTCGACACCAGCTTCGATTTTCAGAAGACACAGCCAGGTGGACCCTTTGAGCTTCCCGGTGCAAAAGGAGCCTTTACTGAACCGTGGGGTTTGCCTACAGCCTCACGTTGGTGCGCAGGGACATGTTTCAGGGGAACACACACTTACCTCTTGCTCTACCTCTTTGGACTTGATGCCCTTGATTTCTGCAAAAGTTTTCAAGTTTTCTTTCACCGTTAAGACTTCAAACTGTATGTTGAATTGTGGGCAAATGCCAATCATCGCTCTAATCTCTTCCCTATCTCCTGTTTCAGAGAGTTTGTAGTTGTATATGGTTGCGGAGCCTGTTTACAGGAATAAACGTGGTGAGGTGGAATGAACTGGTCTTTACAGCTTTTGAATCAAGCCCACCCTGTCCCACCGTTTGCCATCCTACCTTCAGAAGGCAAAGTGAGTCCACTGAGCACGTTTAACAGTGTTGTCTTTCCAGCCCCACTGCGGCCGAGTAAGGCAGTGATCTGACCCTCGTAAATATTTAAAGACAAACCTAGAATGAAAACAACATCAAGTTTGGGAAGAAACGAGGTTTGACTTGCCTCTACTCACTGTCAAAGGCAAGACAAGTCACAAAGTATAAGAACTAAGTAGCAATAATTGGCCAAAAGTGCATTAAGCAATGTGGGGCAAAGTTCTGCAAACCTTTAACTAAAGGCATAAGAAGCTGCTCTGTATTCAGCAGAAAAGACAGAAATACAACAATAGGAAAAAACCTTTCTTCTCTTTAGTCTTATTAAAAA
Source organism: Gymnogyps californianus (assembly GCF_018139145.2). Classification (NCBI taxonomy): domain Eukaryota; kingdom Metazoa; phylum Chordata; class Aves; order Accipitriformes; family Cathartidae; genus Gymnogyps; species Gymnogyps californianus. The sequence continues at coordinate 2,831,485 of NC_059489.1, read as the reverse complement.
TGGCAAATTAGTAAAAACTGAACAAAATAGTAATCAGTTGCATCAATTAATATTTTACATAAATTTAGAAGCAATACAAGTGTTGTTTTATTTCTTTGACTGACTGAAATATTTGCACAATTGTTTTTCCTCATCTTTAACAGGAATCAACATCACAGCTTTCATACCTCTTAAAGCTTCTGTCTTCTTGTCCTTCTTTTTATATGCTTTTTTAATATTGTTGAGTCTAAAAGGAAGGTAAGGAGGATATTATTTCAGGATTTCTGTAAATACCTTTCCCTGGTGCCCTTTTTCATTCTTATGGGCCTTAATTTAAAATGACAGAAATGCAGGTAAAGTAAGAGGTACTGGGAAGCAACCCTGAGATTCAGGAGGGTTTGGCATGCTCTGTACACAGGCGTGAACATCACTGCCTGGCACGCAATACTGGAGCATCAAGCCTTGCAAACGCAAGGTCAAGCCCATTGCAACAGATGGCTGGTTTACAATGGGCTGCCCTCCACGTTCTCCTTGTTGTCCCTAATGGACATTTAACAAAGTCCACAGCAAAAAAAACCCTGTTTTTTTAAAATCTGAATTTATCCAAATTTCACCATTAGTGACCAGCCTGAATTATCTATTTATCTCATCTGCATTTTATCTCTAATTTTTCTCCGTGAAACGAAGTGTTTTGCAAGAGCCTCACGAACACAAGAACTGCCTGGATAAGTCAAAACAAAGCTGATGGCAGAAGTGATGGTCTGTGGGAGCATTAAACCCAAGCTACCCAACTCAAAAAGCATAAATAGCAATTCCTTCTCTCTTAACCTGATGGCCTCCTTCCCCATGAATTCAGGGGGCACCGGCTCTATGTCATCACGAGGAGCTCCTCGGGGCTCGCTGCAGTTCTGGCCATCTCCCTGGTGGAGCCTCTCCTGCTCCGCACCCAGTACGAGGGCTTCAGGCAGAAAAAAGGGGGATCTGGGATGCCATATTTGCCTGACAAGAACGCAAAGAAGATGATCTGTCATTAGCCAAAGCCACAACCAAGATACTATCCTAGACTAAACATTTAGGAGGTTCTAATATGTACTTGGCTGCCTCAAAATTGGTGCTTTGTCCAGTTAAAAAAAGACGTTTGGTGCTCGGGTAGACAAGAGAAGAAGGTTGGCTTCAGGGCTGTATCTAATGAATTCAATATTTTACTTAATGAATTAAAATATTGTCTCACACATTATTACACTGTTTTCTCATAAACAGTTCAACAGCAGTATGATTAGAAAGAAAAAACATGAAATACTTTGTTGTCTTTGATTTGGGAATTACCAGTGTGTGCCAGGGGCAGAAAAGTCACTCAGCGATATAATACTTTTTTTTAGTCCAAAACCTATTTTTGTTGACTCACAGAATGGAGCAGCCCATCATTTTCTTGAGGAGCTATTACATGCAATCTGTATAAATCAAAAGTATAAAAGAAGAAAGTATGATCATAAGCATAAATCATACCTACCTGGCAGAACTTTGTCGAAATACATGGCTAACAGCATGTACAAGACTGAGTCAAAGACCAGCATAATGTAAGTCGAAAATAAAAAGTATGATTCCTCCATAAGGTTAGAAAAAGTGAAACCCATTCCATATTTTTCTAAATGGAAAACCTGAAATAAAGGACAAGGAAGAATAATTTTCAGGTTGGAAAACTATGCGCATTCGATCAAACCATGGATGCAATTGACATTGTTAACCCAGAAATCATCTGCGGTACTGACCAATTTTTTTTCCTTTCTTTCTAGTGAGGAAGGGAAATAAATTTACTCCACGCAGAGATCTTATGTTTTCATTCAGAATTTTCCAGAACAACCCAGAAGCAGAAGAAAAGATCAGCATTTTATAGAAAATCATTCAAGAAACTTGATATTGGCACTCTTGACGTGACAGAGTCACGACAAAGAAGGTATAATTTTACATAGTTATTGATTTAACCATAAGGTAAATTAGCAGTAAACTCAATTTCTTTTAGTGCTGGTGCAGAAATCTCCTCTCTCAGGCAGTTGTTTTAATATATCAGGAAATCAAATATTAAATAACTGGAGCTAGAAAGCATCGCTCAGAGCTATGCAGATATGACTGATGGAAAACTGGGAAACGGCACAAAATTATCCAAAGCGGGGATGGAAGATGGATGGCCGCAGCAGAAAACTTGAATTGTGTTTGCACAGCCTCTGTTGCCAGGAGGAGCTGCTGCAGCCAGAGGGGAATGACCGGGCAGCGAAGAGCTGACGTCCCCGAGTCAACTCCCGTCTGCCTGGGGTCCAGCCCCGGCGGATAATGGTGCTGTTGTGTGCAGCGATGGGCTCGCTGGGGCTTCCTCAGATTTATGTGGACGCTACAGAAGTGCACAATGGCAGATTATTTGTGATGAGGGTCATGGTTTTCTTTGCCTTCATCGGCTTTTTAAATAGGGGAATGGGATGGGGACATCGGAGCCCCTCTTTGCTGCCCAACAGCAGCTCAGCTCGCATGGAGGTTTCAAAACAGGACGTGGATATGAATGAAAAGTACCTGAAGATTTTACGGATGTGGAAAAGCTGATCTTTTGAAATGAGGACTATGACTTCCTATGCCTTTCTCTATCAGCAAAGTACAGCAGGGTCTTTTCTTGCCACTGTCTGTGACAAAAAGTACTCTGTCCCCACTGAGAGGGCCCAGGACAGCAAGCCACTGGGAAGGTTCAGCTGCAGAGATGATGCCCCATACCTTTGCAATGCCAGCATTAAATGCAAAAGGACAGAAGAGACCAAGAAACCACTTCAACGGTTCTGGAAGATTTTCTATCAGCACTGCGAGGCTCAGGCATCCAAAGAGAAATGTGATGAGGAACCCCATGGAGCCGGCAAGTTTGGAGGTCCTTAGGAGGGAGCAGAGCATGAAAACCAAGTGGATCTGTAAGAACAGAAGTTTCCTTCAATCACTGAAGGAAATAAATATCTTTAAAAGTAACACTTCCATTTGCCAGGCAAACAGATCTCTGGTGAGCTGGGTCCGTGTAATAAAATACACTAAAGTCCTTCTTAGTGGGTTGATCTGAGTTTCAAATCAGGTCTTTTGTAGCCAACCTACTGCCTGTCAGACCTTCAGGCTGCGATTCAAATCGCTGCTGCTGAGTCAGAGAATCCACTCAGCTATGTCAATTAGTATGACCATGCAAAGGATACAGTCCTGAGCACTGTGAAAAAGGCTCTCGAGTAATGTTTAGGCTCATCAACATAGTAATAAATCATGTGGTGAGAAAACTTGGCTTTAAAACCTGACTTACACATGCTAGGCCGTACAAGAAAAACAGCAGTAAGACCGCAGGGAAGCTGCTGAGGTAGAAAGCATCCTGCGCCACGAGAGCTGTCAGCAGGCAGGAGAGGACCATCACGTAAACAGCATACAGCAGACTCCAGGAGAGCCTGAGGATGGAAAGGTGGCATTACACTTTCATTTAATTAAGAACTGTTGTTACAACTTCATCTGCATGGTAGAACCATTTTAAATTAAAATATTAAGTATTCCCCAGGGTCAACTCATTCATACTCTATGCAGAACAGATAGCATGACCCATCTTAGGAGAAAATACCCAAGGAAGAAGAATATGCTGCTGCCATGCTCAACCCTTCTGGTTTGTCCTTAGAGTACTGGAGAAAACTTATGAACTCATTTAACTTATTAACTCTTTGCACAAACGCCCAAGAGTGTACTGATTTTTGGCAAACAGATACTTTAGTTAAAAAAGAACTCACCAAAATGCAATATCCTGCAGCCCCATTGTCTTCATCAATACTTTGAGCTGCTTCTTTTCTCTTACAACATTCATCGATAAGAAATACATGAATGGAGAGAAACACATCACGATAGTAATCATGAAATAACTGTACTCTAATGTAATTGAGAAGATGACACTCCGGGACTTCATACGAACACCAGCAATTGATTTCATTTCTTCCCAAACAGAATGATTTGCCACCACCTAAAGGAATTCAAGGTCAACATCTCAGTATTTAATTATTTTCTACAGTGAGATGTACTTATACAAGGAACCTTCTGATTCATCAGCCCTAGATTTTTTTTCTTCATGAAGCTTTATAGAGAACATCAACAAGTAATGCAATAAAGCCCTACGGGAAGGGCTCAGCTGACTCACTTATGTGTCTGCACCTCAGCTAGACTCTCTCCGTCGCCTATTGAGAGAGGTAAATCCTTCAGCTCATCCAGAGATAAGGATCCAGACACACAAATGACTCACGCTCCCCAGGATCCTGTTTCTCTCCCCAGGTATGAAAGCAGCCTGGACAGCTGGAGGTGCACAGCCAGCAGGAATGACTCCTACCCTGGTACACTTTTGAAGAACAATTTGGAAAGGAAGGACAAGAAATGACAGACATGCCTACTTTGAAACCAAGTCATCCGGCAGATAGGCATACCACCCCAGTCTCCTGCAAGAATTGCCTTTTCCTTGGAATCTGAGAAATACTCTAAATCAAATAGCGGTATTATGCTCGGTTCCTAGCCTTTAAGAGAAATTGTCATTTTGAAGAGAAACAAAAAGTTAGTACAAATCTTCAAAATTAAATCGAAAGCCGTCATTTTCTGCAGGAACTTGCATTCAAGTGCCCACTGTCGCTGCCGATACTACTCAGATGGCTGAGTATTTTAAAATATTTGTTTTTCTGCAGAATTTTCTGACAAGCCCATCCCTTGCTATTGACACAGAACAATTTGTTTTTCCTGGGCCAAGTTTAAAATAAAAGGACACCTACATCAGTTAATAAATTCGATTTACCTCTATAATAGCAGCATCGATGCTGGACTGGAGGGACAGGAAGCCTTTGTACCAATACCTTGGGCTGTCACAGTACCGCGATGAGAAATTGTAACAGTTATCTGCAAGGGTGAAAGGTTAAGGGCATCACAGGTAAGAGCAGTGAAACGTAATTGGTTTTCACTACAAAAGCTGATAAGCGTGCATATGCACTATGGGAAACTTCAAATGGACGGTGGCCCACTGACAAAAAAAAAAAAAATAATTAGCCATTTATTAAATCACTTAACATATATGGATTATTCCAACAAAGCGATGCCTATCCATGCCGGGCGATCACTCACCCATAAATTCTCATTTTGTATTACCTACGTATCCAAAGTTGTCATTTGGAATAGCCACATTCCCAGAAGGAAACCTGAGGCGATAGGAGAAGTTGTCCTTAAATACAACCCCTATAATTTCATTATTTGAAATCCAGGCTTCTTCCAGGGCTCTCTCATTGTCCAGTGCCTCTAGTTTTATACCTGTGGCATGTAAGAAAAATACTGCAATGAGTTTCTGTAGGTCTGGCAGTGTGTGCACAGGCCAGGGTGTATATTCTGCTTTTTTAGCATTGCAACTCCTCCTTTCCAGTTCTCCTCACTGGGCAGGGTGGCACCTTTAAATACTTCATACTTTAGCAGTTGAGAAGAAGTGTACCTCAAAAGAATGAACCAAGCTGTCTTAATAGTATTAGTCTACATAGTGAACATCAGATAATGCAGAGCTTTACAGCTCAGAAGAACACACTGGCCTCACTAGTAATTTAAATACGAGAGAAGAAATATTTGGGAGAATGGGGGATTTGGGATGAATTTTCTCTACTGACTAAAGATAGCGGAGAACCACTAAAACACAATACCTGTATCATAGGTTAAATAATGACAAAGCTAAATATTTAAAAAGCCAAGCATACCTGTCATTACAGAGTTCAAGGCCACTTTATTCATTATCTGCCTTGTGGTCACAGTGACGGGTGTAAAAGCGATGGTGACACCGGTGGCATCGTAGGCAGGATCATCTAACTGCCCGAGGTAGCTGTAAGGCACTTCGGGGTAGCGGATGTTCATCATGAACGTGCACACTATGAACATCAGCGGCAGAAAGAGCAGAGACAGCATCCACTCCTAGGTAAGGGGGAGAGCGGAGAAGAGAATTTAATAATATAAAAGTGTAAGAGCATATTCTCTGTGGGATTAAAATATAAGCAAGAGGCACTCAGTTACACCGGTTTCTTAGATGTCGACTAACGTGGTCTTTGCATTGTGCCCGTCACCTCAGTAAATTACTCTGCTTAAAGAGCCGAGCTCATACGTCACATAAAAGACAGAAATACTATCAGTTAGAAAAGTGAAGTCTCAAAGTGTTCATTACCAGTCAGGCTTTTCAGAAGTACTTTAACTTTTAACTTTACAAAAAGAAATTGGTGTATAGGGGCAGGCAGGGCTTGGCCACTCTCAACAGTTAGCTACTCACTTTTTTTCTTTTTTTTTTTTTTAGTTTACCTGAAAGCTCTGCATCTTCATCCTCCACTTGATAAGTACATTTTTCCATAAGAGAATTTTTGTTTGCTGGAATACACTCGTATTTCTCTGAAGTCTCTTCATCTTTGAACCTACAAACAATTTTTTTTTTTAATTACTTTCAAGTACAACATAAACTAGAACAGCCGTGACTGCTTTTATTTGCAGTCCTTGCACATGTGCACGGTGATACTTTCTTTCCCTCTTTACTGCAAGAGAGGGCTGAAGGAACTCAGACCTCACGTGCTGAGCACAAGCCAGCCCTGCAGCACAGCTTCTAGCAGCAAGGGACCAAGAGACCTCGTTGTCCTCGACATACTCCCAATCCTTGCAGCTCAGCAGTAAGACACTGATTATAACCAGAATTTTACACTTCTGTCCTGCAGCATGGTAAGGCTGGGAGGAGTTATTTATGAAATAAAAAAGGGAAGATCATACTACATGACCTAATCGGCTTGGGTGGCTTTAATATCCAAGAAATGACAACAATACGGTCAATTAAAATCACCAAAACCTTTTTGCGTGTAATTTTAATGTGCTATAGGCTTCACACCAAGAAGTGTTGAGCAACTCCTGGCTGTGGTGTGAGCTGAGCTCATACGGAAAGCTGCGTCGATTGAAGGCAACTCGGAGCTACGAGAGAACAAATTCTTGGAAGTGTGTTGGGAGAGCTGTCGTTGTCAGGGATATTAATGGAAAACAAGAGAGAAACAGCCACGAGCATGCATTGCTGTGTTACTCCAAAAGAGGTAGCAGCATCCCTAAAAACACATGGTCAAAGCAAGACAAGGATTTGTTGCCTGGATTAATGCTGGTAGTGGAAACTTAAAGAAGTAGGCATAAAGCTGGCTGTCAGAGTAAGTTTTGTGGATGAGATACATCCATATTAACCACCAGTAAAATAATGATGAGTAACTTTAAAAGGACTAAGTATCCCAATGCGAAATAGCTACACTCACGTAGCCAAACTGCTCTGCTGTCACATATGCAGCTAAAATATGCTTTCAAACAAGATCTTGATCTTCTATAAGTGAAGTCTCAGGTAGGAATATCAGAGCATTTATAGACCTAATCCTTTCAAACCTTCCTGTCATATGGAAGGAGGATTTACGTTGTCCTGTGTCCTTTGGGGGATGATGCCTCACGGTGCTGACAGGCAAGACGGAGTTTATCTTCTTCCAAATATTTATGTTCAGCCCACAGGAGAGGCATGTCTCTGCTCTAACAAGGCAGCAGGCACCGAAATGCTGGAAAAGCAGCTGCAACAAATGGTCTTCCCCGGGTGCACGCTGCAAACACATGCACTGCACGGCACGTCGGGAAGATGCGGCAGGGACATTGGCTCAGTGGCAGAAATCTGCTGTTTTGCCATCACCCTCTGAATAGATTTTTCTCTTACAGATGATGGCACTAAATCCAGGCATATAAAAATTTGAATTTACCCTGTGCTAATGATCTCTAGGCTTCCTTGAGGAAACTGTGAAGTTAAACTTGCAATTGCTCGGTCGCTTTTTCACTTAACAGAAGCAAGGTGTAAGACAGCGTGTATCACCCGTATGCATTTCCACAACTGAAACAGGATTAGTGTCACAGCTAAAGCAAGTTTCCAGTTTGTCCTTCACTTCAACACTCACGTAGAGTAACCTCAACAAGCTGACGCACTGCTGGATTTACAGCTTCTCACCCAGGAGATCCTGGGTGGGCTGGAGAGCCGGCACACCGGGTACCCGTCACAGATGTCCCACGTGTCCCCCCTCCTTGTCACCCCTCAATGCTGCCTGACCCCCAGCTGCGCTGCTGCGGAGTTTGGGCAGCTGGGGGAAACGTGGCAGAACTGATTTCATTGCTCCTTCAGTATTTCAGGGGGAATTTTTAAGAGCATAAGATGGACAGAAGACTTTTTAAATTCAATCTTTAGCTTACACTGCATGTAGGGAAAGAAATCTGCTCCTCATATGGGCTGGATTACTTAGAATAGTGAGCTGAGCTGAGCCTACCACATCCTCTTAGCGCTGAGAAACACTGGAAATACACCTCTGCCATAAACTGAGCTCCATTTGTGTGTTATTTCATATTGAAGTAAGGTTAAAAACACTCTATCGCCTTTAAATAGTCACTAAGCTTAATCACAAGCTTATCTCAGCCGGTTAGAAAGATGCCCAGTGTCCCACCTACACATTCGTATTCTCACCCAGTATTATTAATGGTGTTATTAATTACTGGATGTTTTCATACCTTTTAAATAACAATTTTTATTTGCTTTAAGAAGAATGTTTAAGCCTTACCTTAACGGGAAGGTTTGAAAGGAATCCAGAGCTTGTCCTTTGCAGCGTGCCTGTAAAAGCGGAGATGCTGAGCCTCCCTGGGACGACTTGCCGGGTGTCGCAGCAGCTCTCAGTGCTCCTTTGTCCACGCACTCGTTTTTTTCACTCAGGCACTTCTGCCAAAAGGCATTCCTCACACCATCACTTCGCTTTTCCCTGGCTTCCTCCCCCCTTCCTCCTTGGCAGACCTTCAGATTTATTTATGTTATAAAAAGCAGACAGAGCATATTGCTGTTGAGTTGCTGGAGCGAATTCTCTGAAAAGTTACTCAGGAAATTCTTGAGTCTTGGCCAAGAGAAGAAAAATGAGCCCAACAACAAACCACACAAAAATCCTTTCTCTGGCAAACTCTGTTATGTTTCTCAGTGCAGCAAGAGAGGCTGAAGTCAACAGCAATATCACGGCACGCTGCTGCAGGCGGAGGAGCAAACGGTGACTCTCGCCCATCTCCGAATGGCAAAGGTTGTGTTTGCAAACTGTTTCAGTGCCACCAGCCCTGGTGTAGGAAGAGCAGTGAAGCGCTGCCTCCTGGATAGCAACAGCTCTTCTGATTAAAAACATATTGTAAACATTAAAATAAACTTCTCTTGACTCACTCGCTGCTTTTGAAGGGAATGGGTTTGATTTCATCCCCAGGCTGAGAGCGTGGCTGTGGAGCACGCCTGCCCCTTGGTCGCCCACCGCAGCATCCCCTGCCGCAGCACGGCTGAGGGACCGGCAGTGGCAGGGAGCAGCGACCAGCCAGGACAGAGACCGGGCTTGCAAACACGGAGGAGCTGGGTCTGCTTCCCTTTGCTCTGTCTAGCAGGAAAAAAACACCCCGAAGATTTAAATAATGTTCAGATGTTTCAGAGCTGGGCAGACTCCAGAGGCGTAATAAGTCAGGACACAGAATGCAGTTAAGACCTGTCCCCAGTATATCACCTGGGTGCACAATCCTTCTCCTCCCCTTTCAGCATCTCCTCACAAAGGGAAAAAAAACAAAACCAACTTAAGTGGAGAAGTGGATATGCCAGGTCCCAGTCAGTGATTCTCAAGCAAAGACACCTCCCTGCCCACCTCCTTGGCAGGGGCACTGATGTTTGCAGATTCATACGGAAAGCAGCAATCCGGGTGTGTGGGGTGGCTGCTTTGGGGGCTTTTCCTGGCAGGAGCAGCCCATCACTGAGCCACGGCAGCCACCTGCCGGTACCTGCTTGCCCACATCCTTGCCTGCATTGCCTAGACACGCATCTGTGCCTGCGTAAACCACCTGCATCCTCCTTGCCTACGTTGCCCATACTCGCATCATCCGTACCTGCATCGCCAGCATCATCCACATGAACCAGGGGAGCTCATGGCGTGGGTGAGGGTCTTGCTGCTGTGTCTGTCCCATGGGATGGCACTGCTCCTGTCCTCCAGTGGTCCCCAGCCCAGCTTGTCCCAGAGGCCGGGGTGCTGGGGGACAGGGCAACGGGCACCAGGGGAAACACCTGGCTGCCTGAATGTAGGGAGTTTCTATTTTATTTAGATTTTTTTTATTTATTATTTAAAGCTAGCCCTGGCAGGCAGATATCTAAGAAGAGATGCTCAGACAGGGTCAGGGTGCTGGTGCTTGCCCCTGTCTCCCCACCAGTGCCCCATCGCTCCCCAAGCACCCACAGAGGGGTCTGTCTTCCCGAACACCAAAGCAGGTCAGACACGCGTGCTGTGGCCAGAAGACCTGTTCAGCCTGCTGTCCTGCTCCAGCTTTACTTTGGGTCAAAGCACATCTTATTTTGACTCCAAATAATAATTGTTTTTTTAAAGATGGTGATCTAAGAGCTGCCAGTTTTCACTACACTTTTCCAGGGACCGCTGAGTCCTTTCCTCTCTCCGTGTCCCCAGTGGTGGGGACCAAAGATGGGCCAAGGTGGCCTGAGCTGGAACACACAGCAACAGCAGCTTTTTGGGTCAAAACACAGCCCCATGCCCCTCCATCAGAAAACACCACCTTCGTTGGCCACATTACACCAGCCAGAAGGACGCTTCTCAGGACTAAGCAAGCCAGAGCCCTGGTGTCCTCCTGCCATGGATGAGTGAGGGTTTCAGAGCCTCCTCTGAGTTTGCACGTGATTCTCTCCAACGACCGAGCCCCCACGCACCGCTGCAGTGCCCGCCTCGCTGCCTTGGGACCAGCAATTCATCCCAGCAGGGTTATTCCTCAGCCCAACGAATCTTCATGAGTCAGTCTGAGCAGGGGTACAGCTGAATGGCAGGCAACAATTTGTCAAAGGATAAAGGCTTTATTTATTAAAATAATAATTCATTCATTCTTTGTGAGGCAGAAAACCTGCGGAGCGGTATGTGTTGTGACACGGGTAACCAAGTCCTAGGGCTGCATCCGATCACACATATCAGTAACACTGATGAAATACGCTGAATATTTTCCTTTGTGGCTCCAAGGGCTCAGGGATGAAGTGGTATCTGCTCCACAGCCCCGCCGGATGCTGCATGCAGGTCGTGCTCCTCCGGGTCCCTGGTGAGGTCTAGAAACACCTGCAATGGGCCGCAGCGAAAATGACCCCGTTATTGCCACGGACTGACAGTATTTACGCTGGTCACAGGCTATTTCTTCTTTTTATACAGGCAGTTTCTAACCTGTAACTTCTACATCAGCATACCTGTTGCAAAGTGTGCAATGACAAGCTGTACTCCTCGAGCCTGAAATTCTGTTTAGCTGCGGAGGGATGGAGAAGGCATCCGTAAAAAACAAATCCATATGAACAATTTGAAAGCAATCTCCTTACTTAATTGATTGTTTCCTTTTACCTGCTTCTAGCTTGGAGAAAGACTGGGACAGAGGTAGTGCATCTTCCATTGGTATCTTGTAGATGAGCAAAGAAGAAGTCCTGAAAAAGTAATTAAAAAAAAAAAAAAGAATTCATCATTTCATGAGTCAGCACCAAGGTTTAGGGGTACTTGTAAGGTTACTGTACTCCCAGGTAAATTATTCAGCAAGGTCAGTAGGAGCAACAGAGCGTCCCAGCACAAGTCTGGGCTGGGTGGGCAGCCCACGGGGTAGTGACCTTTCTTGCCGAGCCGCACAGGGGAAGAGGTGCAGAATTTTGGCGTGGAGAGCATCGCTTTGCTCCGTGTCCGTCATTTTGACTTCTAGGTGGTAACTTGTGCCAAACTTACTTTTCAGATCCTCAAGGGAACCGATGTACCTGCAGAGGAGGGAAAACATTGCTCAAACCATCATAATCAGCAAATAAAGCAATGACTGAATATGAGCAGCAGATGTATGACCTCTTATTCATCAGCTGTTTATACCGTGCTGCTAAAACAACCTACCTCCTCACAAAACTGTTTGCTACACACTTGGGACAATCCAAACCAACATTTTCTATTAGATTAAGAAGGAAAAAAACCCAAACAACCCAAACCCAAACAAACCCCCCAAAAAGCCCAGACTAAAAATCAGGTGGCATCCCGGTGAGCGATGCGACTCCGGTGCCCACCGTAGCTGCCCCGACACCAGGATGGCCACCCGGTCACACATCGCCGCCGCCTCCTCCAGGTACTGCGTGCTGAGGATGGCTGCCCGCTCCTTGCTTTTCATGGCGGTCTGAATCACTTTCCTGGGAACAGAGGGACCACAGTTGCTTCCCAGGAATAGCCAAAGAAAATCTCCTGGTTTATGTCTCCCTCCCAAAAAACAACTGAAGTGATAAAATTATAAAAAGTGGATGACTATTTAAAAGACTTCAGTTATCTTGCTTAAAGGTGACATGTGGATGCCAATGCTATGTTGCAATTTGTCATGTCAGCATCCCTCCAGATTTTACACTTTCAGTGTAAACTGTTGATGAAAAGCTAGAGCAAGGACTAGGGCTGAATGACAAAAAGGAAGAACCACCTATAATTTTTTCTCTTGCTCTGAAGAAAACAGGAATTTTTGTCTTTTGTACCAAATGCATGGGTTCAGCTGGCACCTACTTAGATTTTTTTGGGTACACTACCATTAAGATTACATCTGATGGTTAGCAAGGGCTTACTGCCTGCTGAGTAAGAAGTTTAGCGAGTGGCCCCCCATCTCCTGTGCATTAGGAAAAAGGGAAAATACAGATGTACCCTGCCACCGAGGCAGAACCTCTTTGCCTGCCCAACGGTTGCTACAATAGGGAGGGTAAGACCCATCCCGTTAAATCTGTCACACACTTCTCAGTTCTGCTAAAACAGGGCTGCTCACCACATACGGCGCTGCCCTTTCAGGTCCATGCCCGCTGATGGCTCATCCCAAAGCATTACCGTCGGATCTCCCAGGACGCTCAGCGCAAAACACAGCTGAAATCGGAAAGACACCGAGGTCAGGTCAGGTCTGCTTTTACTTTACCTGCAAAACTGGTGAGTTGTCCTGCTACATCTTAATCCCTGTGAATCTTTTAGAAGCTGAAGCTCTTGATTCCAAAATGCAGGAGGAACAGGGATTCAAAAAAACCCACCTCAGGTGTTCTTAGTTAACATTTTAATCTCCCAAAATCAGTTTTCCCTATACTCCCAAGCCTGCCAAAGATCTGAAAGTGGTTTTCCATCCCATTTACTGGCAGGTGCACGTGGTGGGGCATGGAGAGGCGATTACCTTGTAAATCCAATTTGTGGTTAGCATTTACTAAACACACAACATGGGAGAGTGGGGAAAGAGGTGGGGGGAATCCCGCCAGGCTGGATTCAAAGGCTATTGATGAAAACAAATGATGCCAGAAACCCACTCTGCTGAAGCTTTTCTGTGCATGCGTTCAAGGAAGAAAGAGCAGGATTTGCTCAAGTAGCAAACGCAAATCTAACACATACCTTTCTGGCTTCTCCAGCAGATAACCTCCTAGCTGGGGTTGTTAAATGCTTCTGGAGATCCAAGGCCTTTGCTATGCTGTGGGGAATGGAGAGGAAAAATACTGAAATGACCACCTCTGTTTGCTAACGCTGTGGTCAGGGGTACTGAGGAACCAGAGACGAACATACTTGGTTCGGCTGATACCCATCACCGTGGGTTAATTGGTGATTTTACTCCTAGCTTGGACGATAAATTAAGGGATTTTTGCAGAAACTCAAGACAGTAAGCACAGCTAATGAGAGAAGTGAGTTATTCATGTAACTGGCCATGAACTGGAGCAAGTTTAATTTTTTTCTGAAGTTTTCTAGATAAACTAGGGCTAAAATCTTCATTGACAGGGGATTGAGAACAGTCTAAAGTAGCAGATCTCATCAGAAGGCGATCCCGTTTCTCCAAGGTAAAGAGGCATTGAAGGTGCTGTCTCTTAATCACACTACCCAGGTTTGTTAGCAGAACAACCTTTCCCTGTCCTATACCTCTGGAGAGAAGAACCACCAAAAGCTGAAATCATTTGGCTTTGTACCGGCTGATGATAACAGCTGCATCTTCTTTCCTCATCCCTCTCACGGCAGCGTACGCCTCCAGATGCTGGTCCACCGTGAGGTCCGGCCAGAGCGGGTCCTGCTGCGGGCAGCAGCCCAGGCATCCCGGGCTGCCCTGCCCCGGGGAGGAGGCAGTTGCATCGCGGCCCTGGAGCAGCACCTGCACAGACACACACGTCTCTGTAGGTGTGGTGTGTTATTCTGGGGCGAATCAATGAACCCCTTGGAAACGCAGTAATGCTTTCTCCCGTGTTGTGAGGAACCTCATCAGCACATGGGAAAGGAAGGCCAGCATCACTGGAGTGATCATCTCCATCTACCACGGCTTCTGCTCACTTGAATCCAGGACAGCGTTTCCACAAAACCAAACAGTATTTACTACCATAAAACTTTGGGTAATAGTACCAACATGAGACTATCTTTTCCTAGTAACACTTTTCTATTTCAAACATTCAGTCCCAAATCTGTAACAGCAATGGTATTTCCCCTCCCCCAGCACATGTCATTAATCATCCTGCATATAATTAAGTGATGGATCGTTCCTGGCCCAACCCTGTTCACATTCGTTTTCAATTTCCTGGTTTTGCAAGGCTGTTTATGAAAAATGTTATCTTTTTTTAGATGTCAACATTTCTTACAGGGCTTGTGAAATTTCACGATGGGTTTCAAATGCACACCGAAGATTTTGTGTAGCTCAAACCCTTAAGTCTGTAACATTGATTTTGATGAAAACTAGAAAGTGCTTCGAGTAAATCAACACTTTCTTCTTACTTCTGTAAATATCCAGGGTTGCATGTACATAAATTCCCTGACTTAAGTGCTGCGTTGCCGGCTTGCCTTATCACATCCTTAATTTATAAAGGTATCAAGGTCATCCCACCAGCTGCTCCAAAGGAATCACCTACCTCCCCAGCAGTCACTGCTATGTCTCCAGAAATCATGTTTATAGTTGTGCTTTTTCCAGCTCCGTTGGGTCCTAACAGACCTAATACTTCTCCTGGAACAAATATGCAAGAACTATTAAAAATAATTATTATTAACAAGACCTTCTTCCCTGTGTGCGAGGCAGTATCTGAAAGTACAGTAGGAGAAAGGGTTGTTTATTAACTTATCCCCATAAATTAAAACCATGAACATAAGGAGTCTGTGTTGGGTCTGGTTGCACACAAGAAAATTCTAACAAAAATATGGTCTCCAAATGTGACCTTCACGTTAGATTTTAGTCATTTACAGGGAGTGCATCAAAATGCTCGAACCTTTTTTAACGCTAAAAGAGACGTTTTTGACAGCAACTTTCTTCTTTTTCTTAAAGATGGAACTGGCTTTCTTGTCTTCATATTCCTTGCGCAAACTGTTGACAACGATAACCGACTCCTGTAAAAGGGATGAAGTGGGAAATAAAAACTCTCCTCCTATCCCATGAGACAGCTCATCTGTTCTTACCATTAAGTATGACTCTTTAAAGAGAAAATTTCTAAATTAAAAATCCAGGAAACAGAGCAACAGGAAAAAAAAGGAAAAAAAAGTGGAATGGGAATAAAAATATAGTGCCAGCTAAACTCCTTCTGGTGCCAGGGCGACCGTGGGTTGGATGGTGAGATGTGCACTTGGACACCAGATCAGTAAATAACAAGTGCATGAGCTAAGAAAGCAGAGACAGACCTGAAGATGGAGAATGAAAAAGAAAACAAGGCAGAAGGCTGGCTTCACCTCCTCTTGCTGCAGGGAGGCCATCACGCTCCTCACCCTCTCCCTCTCCGCCTGGACTTCTGGGGACTCCTCCCCAGGGTGGTCCCTGTTCTGGTGGGTGACCGCTCTCCTCTGCTGGATCCTACGAGCAGAGGAGGGAGATGGTGTCACCGGGAATCACTTCCCAAAAAGCTTGGTTTTACAAGTTTTTTTTCCCCCAGGGCAATGCTAATGCAGCACCCCACAAAATTTCTTTGAATCCAGGGAGCTGTTCTACAGACAGTGCCTGCTCAAATATTTATTCGTGGGGGGGAAAAAAAAAAATCCCACTGGCATACATGAGAAAATAAAGGCCAGCTTTAGCTTTTCCTTCATCAGTAAGTATTGACTGGTCCCCTGCTTGACACATGCCAATGATCTGTTCAAGGAGAATTAAAATGCATGGGGCAGGTTTTTGAAGCTATTTGGGCATCTAACTCCTAGCTGAGTCACATTCGTTAATGTTTGACAGTTTAATATTCTTTACAAATCTTCCCCCACATGACTTAGGTGGTCAGTCGCACGCTGTTGGCGACAGATAAGCAGAGAGCAGGTAGCAGACGACCCCAGCCTGATGAAGCTTTAGGGGAAGTCTCCATCCTGCAGAGAGCAATACTGACACGTTTGAAAAGGAGTTAAAACATTGGATTTCAATTTGTAACAATTAATTTAGCCAGCTGTAGTGAAATGTCCTGAAACCTCAGCTATGAAGCTTAATAAAAAAAAAGCTTAAATCACACTTATTATTCTCTTTAGGACACTGTAGTTCAACTGACCTTCTACACCACATGCTGGGTGGGAATTTGCCTCCAGACACATGCAGGGAAACTCCAGTAAGTAAAGTTGGAAACCGTAATGACCCAAAGGAATAAAAAAATCCCTCCCTTCATTCTCAATTTCCTCCCCTCCAGATAAACTGGTTAAAACTAAAAATATGAACTTTGTCCAGACTTTGCAAAACTGTTTTTAAGTTCACTCCTCCCCTCCTCCTGCTGTCAGGGGGTCCTGCCTGGCTGTGCAGCACCAAGCCCACCCCGCAGACCGGGGTAACCGTGGCTCGCAAGGCACCCCAGCTGCCCGGCACATACCTGAAGACGGGATCAAGTCTTGTAACTGCTTCTCCATATCTCATCTCCAAACAGCGCAGGAGAAAAGCAAAAATCACACAATGGATGTAAGGCTAAAAAGCAAAAATGAATTAGGTTTGTATGGAGACAAGGTAACACCACACTCGATTAATTTTAATAAGGGGATGCAGGGACCTATCTCATTTACTTCAGCTATTGAAAAGGTCCAAAAGGGGAAGAAGTTAAATTGATGCTTCGCATACATTTCCGTCTCATAGGCAGATCATTTGCAAAAGCATTGACTTCATATTGCGGTTTTAGCTCAGAGAATCTGCACCCCAACAGGCATGCTACAGGATCAGAGATCACATCTTTCTTTTGCAGAAGCAGCATTAGACTGATTAGTTGATTAATAATATCTCTGCCTTATACGTGAGCTCCACTTAATCCCCCCACCATTTTTGCACATATGGTACAGCATCCAGGGGTCACATGAGACACAAGCCCATGATTACTTGGATGTACCTCCCCTGCCAACATTTAATGTGAAACTTTGACCACATAACTCGTGCTTTAATTATGGGAAGAGTTATGCAAGTCCATTGCATTAGAACAAAACCAAAACAACCATCATCAAATTGCTCCTTACTGCAAAGACAGCTACGAAGGTGTGATTCCATGACTCAAGAAGACCGATATTGTGAAACAGTAAGAAACGCTACAAGAAAAAAATATCAGTCAGTCAGAGAAATTCCTTAGCACAGTGTGCCTCAGTGCAGGGTCAGAGCAAGTGTGGGATGTAGGGATGCTTAGCTTTTCTTCAGGATGAGATAAAGGAGCTTTGATCTATACTTTTTTGGGGGGGTTCATACTGCTTCAAAGAGCTGCAGCTTCCCTGGCTACGGCTAATTCAGCGGTGTCTCAAATCAGCCAGGTTAGAACGACCTTTTCCATCATTGCTTCCCTCTTCCCAGTCCTTTCACCTCCTTCTGTCAGCTCACTTCATCCTTCCAGGCCTTCCCTCTCCAGCACCTTCCCCTCCCACGCTACCCTGGCTGCCAAAATACAGTCATTGTAACAGCTTTTTGTAACTAAACAAAATGAAAATATCCCAGTCAAACAAAGAATTAATAAGTCAAATCTTGGTCCCTTCTCTCACTCCCCAGCCTGGACCTTTTCTTCTCCTGTTGTCTTCTCTCACTCTGTCTTTTTGACAGTTGGCAATTTGAGACAGGGAATTTGGAAAGAGCCTCTTGCTTTTCCAGTTCGCACCATTAGGACCATTATTGAATTTAGTAGGACATGTTTACTTACTGGTGTAGAGAAGATCAACCAGCCCAGCACTGGAAACACAGGAATCACTGCAGAGAAGGTGAAGTAAAGTGCGTCGTGTAGGTCACTGAGCATATAGAGAGTGAAATTCACCTGGAACAAAGCAGAAAAAGTATTTCCAATATTAATGTGTTTTCCTAAAAAATAGGCTATTTGTCACTGATTTGGGTTATTCTGCTGAATATCGGTATATTTGAAATGAAACCTCAAGTGGCAAGATGTGTAAATCAAATACTTCAGAGTGAAGATTCACTTCACTTACCAGAATGAAGATGAAAGACCAAATGTAACGATTGCTTCGTCCCATGCGAAATTTAAAGGCAATTAAATAGACGAGGAGGACAAGAGATACTCCGTAACCAATGATGCAAATGATCTAGAGATAGAGGCTGATGTCAGCGACAAGGAGATGGATGTGGATATATGAAAACCTGCCTAGAGCAGTCCGTTTCAGTTAAAATATTTAAAGGAAAAACTCACTGCGAAAACAAGGGAGGGGGATTTGTGTCTGCCCGTTTTCCCACATGCAAAGAGCTCACCAGGGGCAGCACGGTGCTGGCCTGCAAGGGGCAGATGCGGTTGAAGAGCAGCACAACCCCAAACATGAGGCACACCAGAGTCCAGAAGAGCGGGACGTCCACCAGTGCCTGCCCACACCAGTATGCCGAGGGGAAGAGCCCCGCGAGCCGCAGCTGGGCGCGAGCCTGGAGCTGTGAAAGCAAATGGGAAAAGGGAGCTGATTTAGAAGAGCCTGAAACATCATTCCTGCTCCTCCTCCTTCTCCATTACTCTCACTCCTCCCTTCCCTGGCTGAGCCTTCCTCTCCTTTCCAAACACTTTCAATTGTTTCTTAGTTCTACTATTGTTTAAAAACACTTCATTCTTAAAAAGGAAAAAAAAAAAAAAAAATCCTCCTGACCCCAAAATCTTTGTTAACACCCAAATTGTTCTGAGCCCCAGCTGATTCCCTGAGGTGCAGGGTAACACGCTTTGGTACAACACTGTGCTCATGTGGCTGCGTTTCTTCTAGTATCCTACCTAGAAATGCTGGCCAGCCCACTGGTACGGGAACTGCTCTCCAGAGACATTGCATTTGCATTCACTTCTTGTGTAAGACCACTTTCAAGCGCATGCTTTTTACCTTGTAATCCTCCATGCTGCTCACCGCAAAGTGAGGAGGCAAACCGGCAGCCAAAATCAGCATGTAGCTGAGACAGATGAAAAAAACATTGCTCTTTATTTCTGGGCTTTGTGTCTGTGGAAGAGAAATTCAGAGTCATCAGGAATCAACAGCTGCCCAGGGAAAATCTGGCTAGCTCGACGCTCATAGGATGGCTAAACACGCAAGTGAGCAATAACGCTAATGAGAAGTCATTTGTGTTTAAGAACACAAAACAAGGCAGTTTAAAAAAAAAAAAAGCATTTAGCATCTTAGAATTTGCAAAAAGTATTGGAATTACTGTAAATTGTTGAGGATAGAGACCATCTTTTTGATGCTGATTCTTGCCAAACAGATGCTGAAGAAGGGTGGGGTTTGCAAGTATTACCGTTGTGTTCCTACCATATTGCCACATAGCACGAGCTTAAATGTCTTATGGCACTGAAACCCTATAGAGCTCTTACACACTGCAGAAGCAATTGTCATTAAATAGCACCGGTATTGACTGCCGAGCAATGCTCCCAGGAACTGGCCAGCAGTTGGACCACTGACCCCAACCCTTGGAGGTTGCTCATCCAACCAGGTTTCCAACCCATCCAGTCCTTATCACTTCAGCACGGCTATTTCAATTAATTTTCACCAAGAAAGGCAGGACACTCACACTGTAAAAGGGCTCACTCCAGACACGGATGCGCGCGGTGGAATTGAAGAGCCTTAGGAAGGTGTTGCTGAGGATATTCACGAGCACGGGGAAACAGTTGATGGGTTCTGCACTGCACATGACGGTGAATCGGTAGCTCTGAAGATGTAAGAGCAAAAGACGTTACCTTCGTGCCCGTGAGAGGTTTGAGGAGGAGCTGACCGCAGTGAGGGGTTTAGAGAAAAGCAATGACAAAGGCGATCAGACAGTTTTATTCGTGGGACCGCGGAGACCTGCAAGTGTGCTAACAGGTACCACGAGCAAAATGACCGATAAAGACAACAACTTCTGGAGAAAAGCACAAAAGACTTGCATTAACACTTTTCTCTAAACATCACTGTAAAGAAGCACGCAGTGGAAAGAATCAAATATAATCCTGGTTTCCCACAAACAGGACTACCGATATTATTTAATATGTCAAACAAATATTCTCCGGTTTGCTGGTGTGTGTATTTCGCTGTGCCTCAGTTAAACACATTTCAGAAAATCCTGTTGACATACAGGATGAAAGAAGAAAAAATATCCCTCACCTTGCCTTCCAGGGATATTTTTATAGCTCCATTATGTAGTGGAATGCTTGTGATGTTTTTCGGAAGAGTTATTTCTGGGATTATGCTTTGAGTCTTCAAAGCAGCAACGAAATCCTCAATTTCTGATCCTGAAATCAAGTCAAGAACTGAAATTAGAGTAATTAGAGTTTTTTCTTTAAATATAAACAATTTCATATGAACAAGTTCCCACTTGCAAAGCAGAGGTATGTTTAAAAACCCCAAACATTCAGAATCTAAGCAAACTTATATTTTCTCTATTTTTTTCTATTTTAATTAAACTGGTTAAACACAATGTATGTTTCCATACTTAGTTTGTTTATTTATTTATTTTTTTAAATTTGCCTGGTTCATTACTCTTTTAAATATTGGCTATTCAGTTATCATCACTAAAACTGGATTTGCTTTTGCTTAAAAGAAAACACCTCTCACAGACGCAAATATATAAAGGAACATACAGAAAGAGTAAGACACAGTTAGTCTATCAACTCTAAGAGGACTCAGAGTGGTACAGAAAGTGAATCAACATCACATGTTCTTCTTCACCTGTGTCATTGAAGATGAGAAGATTTGTTGACTTATTTTGAATTTTCTCTTCAGTGGGAAGAAAATATGAGCTAGCTGTGATTTCCCAGTTACTGGAGCTGTCCCACAGTTGAAATCCAATGAAAATCATCAGCATTGGAAGGATAAATATTCCAAAGAACAGCAATCTAGATGGAAAAACAGACCATAAGCGGGTCCAGGGGAACTCCACCTTTAACTAATTATGTGATTTATGTTGAGAAAGAGAAGGGGAAATTTAAAACTTAAGCAATTCAGAGCTCTACCAATAAGTTCCGACTGTCCTTATTACTGCAGCTTTTAAATATTTTCCACCTAATTCTCTGCGTCCAAACATCTCCACCGCTATTTAAGCCTTCCCTCAGTCACTCAAGGGAATGATCAAATCCTTTGAAAAGCACCAAGCCAGCACGAGGGCTGCAGAGTAGGCAAGAGCTCCCGTACTTACATGGACCTGAGAAACTTTCCTTCGTGCTTTAGTTTTAAGAAGCGAACTCTCATCACGGCACACACTTGCTGCCTCCAGAGCGCCATCCCGCTCACTGCCACGCTCTCCTGTTCGGAAGACACCAGGAGGCTGTGGTTTCTCTCCTCGAGGTCTCCATCTTCTGCGTGTTGATCACAAGAAATACCATTATCCACAAAGAGCGTTCAAAGGACACATTTTAATCACAATCAATAAAGATCTTCTGTTCTGAATAGAGGAACGCTTTTATTTTTTTAGCCAGAAAAGAAACAAGGGCAGAGAAAAGGGGCCATAATTTATCCAGAACATAATTTACATCAGTGAATTCAGACTGGCTGAACCTAGGCTTGTATGGCAACACATCCAATATCTTCACTGGCCCTGTGAAATGCTTTCTGGCTAGTTAGCTCTTCCCACCTCATGGTCTGGGCACTATACTCTTCAAAGGCAAATACCCTTCCAACATGAGTCTTCAATTCTTGTGCTTAAAAGCCTGTGGGAAGTCAAGACTGAATCATCTAGACTTCTCCAAGAAGATATTCTTCACTAAAGGAAAGTTGAATACAAGTGCAACTCTTGACCTACCAAAAACTACCAGAATCTACATTTAACAGAAACTCCTTAGATATTCAATTAAAACACATGTATATATGGAACCTTAATGGTACCATGCTTGCAAATTGGAGACAATGTTTTACCTTCTCCATCGATGGCTTCCTCATGCTCCAGCTTCAGGAAAACATCTTCCAGGGTTGTCCTGCTAACCTCATAATTAACCACCCCCTGCAAAAGACTGCTCTCGAGATGGCTGAACAGATCTGCATGATAGAAACAACCAGACTCAGCCCAGCAACCAAGGCTAGCGTTGAGCAAAAACTCAGACTGGCATGATTAACGTTGTACATTCTAGTATTCACATCGTTAATCTCCATAATTTAAAAACCATGGCAAAATTATTGTGCTCTTTAGAGGTAAATAGTAAAAAATGCAGAGTTCTTGATTACCATGGGCCTTCTGGGTGGGAGAAATCTCATCCTGAAACCAGAGGAGACTCAATGGATTTTAGTTGTAGATTAGCTGGTGGATTTTCTTTTGTTCATCTGCATTATTGATATTAGCACGTCCATTAGAGGCTTTCTTTAAGGCTGACGTTTATGCAGCTCTGGGCTTCCTAATCCCATGCAGTATGGACCAGGGAACATAGTAATTCCCTTCACAGCAACTTTGCTTTCTGCTTTTCCCACCACTTGGTTTCCCTTTACAACCCTGGCACAACGACAAGCTTTTCTTACCTGGGAAGCTCTCAGTGTTTTCCAGAGGTAGCATATAACACAGCTCGCTCCCCTTCTGTCCTTTGAGCACGGCATTAGGGATGTACTGTCTGACCAGGGATGATGTAAGCTCAGGGTCACACAGGTCATTTATGCGCACCCTGTTTGTATTAAAAAGCAATTGCTATAATATTAAATGAGAAAAAAAAATGCATGCATCCTCCATTTAAAATACAAAGCCAGCGGTCGTTCTTCAAGCCACAGGGAAACCTCCAAAACTGGGCGGCATGTCAGTGGGGATTTTTATAGACGTCTGCAGTGCCCCTGGTTTTGCCATGCATGCAAGAAATAGTTGAGGTTAAGAATAATGATCCTGGCCAGTACTGCTAAACCAAGAACACAGAAATTAAAATCCAAAGAAAAACAACTTGACATTAAAGCCGTCGTACGTTACTCTGGCACCACAGAAGATGTGGAAATTGCAATTCATCTTACTCTGGTCCCCTTTTGGCTGTGAAGGAGGTTGCAAAGTCGTTTTAGCCACATGCTCAGAGCTTTCAGGATTGAGTTCCAAAGAAAAGCAGCTTGCTATCCAAAGCAACATATTTTTGGCAGCCTCAAAAGTCTTCTAAAATGAATTGTCAAGATTTCTACTACTCTATATAAAAACTCTATAGACACAGACTCTACAAGAAAATGCATCAACTAGAAGCTTTTCATAAAAAGAGTGATGACCAAAAAGAAAAGGATTTACCTTAAGTGGTAGCCAATTCCCCATTTTCTCTTCAAGTACAGAGATGAGCCGACACACTGTAATCTCCCATTTGAGAGGAAAGCTTTCCGATCTAAGGAGGTATGAATACAAAGGGTTTAGGGGGGATTTACAGCAGTGCAGTAGACTGACCTCACTCTGCTCCTTCTGAACTCAACAGACATTTTTATAATGAAGTCGAGAGGAGTAAAACCAGGCCAGTGCTGAAGGTTTTTTTCTTTTTAAACCGCTGCCTTTCTCCTAAGCATCAAGGTTAATCTTTTAGTTATGCATTCTCACAGGCTTGTGGAAAATTTCGCGTGCAGCCCAGGAGCAATAAGGCAATAGGAAAGATATTAATTCGAACAATATCACTAACTTGTGTGGGTCCTGCTAGTGATATATCCAGATAATATGCAACTGCTTCATCCTGAAGCAGAGCACGAGCAAGGTCCTGGAGGGGCACATCAGTCCAACTTTAGCCTTTGCTCAGCCTAGGTTGGGTGGTCGCTATCAGACAAAACGTGTCCGTGAGCACAGACTGCATCATGGCGGGACCCATACGTGGGCTCTGCAACGGGAAACCCTCCTCTGCAAACCATAGTCAACCACAGTGCAAAAATCTGGGCTCACCAGCATGAGCATCGGCCTCCTCCATGGACTGGGTTGTGAAGAGCGTCACACGTCCAGGCTGGCGTTCCTTCAGAAGGCTCCACACGTGGTGCCTGGAGCAGGGATCCAACCCAGCCGTTGGCTCATCTAAAAGCAACACCTGGAAAGGCGAACAAGATCAGACCTCATGTGTCCAAGCCGGCATTTCCATGTTTACATCATTTCATTTCATGCTTTTGATGATCTCACTCTAAGAATAAAATGCATCCTCAAATATCAGACATTTTTATTGCTCTTTCTCCCATTATAATATTATTACCTTTTTAATTTAAAATATGGTTCTCATTGACCTAGATTCTTCAATCCTTCCAGCAGCCAAGTGAATTAGTAGGTCAGCAGACTTGGAGTGCCAGGGGAAAAGTACAAATGTCTGCGTGCCAAGTCAAAATGCAAAGCTACATGCTAAAACAGTACGCATTGTGTGTGTAAATATTACTGGTCCCTACCTGGGGATTCCCTAAAATTGCAATTCCAAGAGACAATTTTCTTTTTTGTCCCCCACTCAGAGTATCAGCGCGAACATCCTGAAGGTCGGTGAGGTCCAACATCGTAAGAACTTTCTGCACCTTGACAATATACAAAGACAAGAGCCAGATTTCCAAAGCACCGGTCGCATTTTAATTCATAAAAGGCTACACACAGTACAGGAGAGTATAACTTCAAGATTTAAAACTTATCTACTCTAAATGGCTTTGCTTAGAGATAAATACTGCAAATCTGAATTCTAACTCTTATGAGATGAGGATAAGAAAGAATTGAAAAAACGCTTCTCCCCTGAATTAGGGTTGTCCTCATTTCCACAGAACAAGATGCTGGTGATAATCTTTTATAAAGAAAGCTCAAACTGTCCAAGATGTCATAAAACAGAGGTCAGTGACTAACAAGCACATACCAACCTCTTGCTCTACTTCCTTCCGCTGAATCCCCTTGATGTGAGCAAAAGTTCTCAGGTTTTCCTTCACCGTTAAGTCTTCAAAATGCAAATTAAATTGGGGACAAATCCCAACCATTGCCTGAATTCCTTCCATATCCCGTACTTCAGAAACTTTGTAGTTGTATATCATTGCAGAACCTGCACACAGGAATGAATGAAACAAATTTCATACTGTACAGTATTTCCCAGTTATAAGGGGAAAGCAGACTGCTTTGTGTTCATACCTTTGACACTAATTCCAGCATTGTGGATGTTTCTCAAGTGTTTAAAAAAAAAAAAAAAAAGGGGCAAAATAACTTTGTGTTATCCAAAGCTTTAATACCACTCAAAAATATTTCGGAGCACCAAATCTCTCCCTTAAGACCTAAACCATATTTCCTATAGGTATGCAGCTCATGGAAAACATCAGGCCATCCAGATGGAGAAATAACCATCTGTGTATGCTTGCACACATGAGCGCATCCACAAGGGATGCATTAGCCCTGAAGCTCGTGTTGAAGGAGCAATCTGCACTGACAACAAGCCAGACTGAATGACTGAGGCAAAACTTGCTTTTTTGCATCTTTACCCCCTTACACTTGAAAAAACAAACAGCTTCTCCTCTTCAGCATTCAGGTCCATCATCTTACCTGCTGAAGGCTTGGAAAATCCACTGAGCACATTTAAGAGAGCAGTTTTTCCAGATCCATTGTGACCAAGTAATGCAGTGATCTGGCCTTCATATATATTTAAGGACAAACCTAGAACAGAAATAGGATAACATTAGGATGGAAGTTTGTGAGCAATGGACGTGTACCTGTAGCTTTCTGCCAAGTATGGCAGAGGAGTGACATTTCTTTTGAAGCTGAGAGGCAAAAACACAGATCCAAAAACACAGGTTGCATCTTCAGAAGTTAGGACTAAACTTAGTAAGGAACTTGCAGTCATGTCTTGATTGAATTGAGGGAACAAGTGTATTAACTTCAATATTTAAAGAATTTTGACTTCTGTTTTCTACGAGGTTCATAACCTTTTATTTTAGCATGGCTCAAGAGAGAGTCCACAGAAAGAGAAGAGCCCAGAGCCTTTCCAACAGGTGAGATTTCAAGAGTTATTTCAAAGCAGCCGGACTTTGATACCTCATTTCCTTTTAAAAAAAAGACTTTGTATTTTTGTGGGTTGTTTGGGTTGGTTTTTTTTTTTTACTCAGTATAAACCTTTCAGACCATATTGATATTTTCACGGTCACTGGGAGTTCTTGTTAAACAAAGGCATTTAACAAATATCCCACGACTATGCTGTGACTATGCCAACTCCTTGCATACCTGCAGCAGTTGGCAGATGTGCAAGTGCTTGGAGAACACTGCCCAGCCAGTGACAGCAGACTCGGCTATAGCCAGGGACCAAAAAACCAAGTTTTGTTTGCCCAAAATAGTTTACGTTTTGAAAGGGAGGTTTGAGAGGGGATTTTTAGAGTGGTTTAACACTGCGAAACCCACAGCTTTTAAGGAGACTTCTACTGTTGGAAAAAATAATAAAAAGTCATTTACCTGGAGTGAACGGGAAGATAACAACCTGGTAGAAATTTGCCAGTAATTTACCCCGGCAGAAATAACCATTGCATAATGTATTTTAACAGTGCTGGAGCAGAATTAGGTGCATCCAGTACATTTCAAAACAGTTTGGGTTCATATCTAGGGAAAAATGAAATTAAAAGAACTACAAAACCTCTCTTACCCCTTAAAGCTTCGGTTCTCTTGTCCTTCTTCTTGTATATTTTTTTAATATTGTTTAGTCTAAAGGAAAGGTAAGCAAGCCATTACTATTGAATCTCACAATCTTGACATGTTTCCTCCACCTCAAAATAACCTTTGAAAACTATTGGAAGAATATTTCTCAACCTCCTCCTCGAATTGGTCCTGCTTATTACCGTCTGAAGGAATTGCTTTATGTAATTCGTTTCTTTTACACTTAAAAGCAGAGTTAGCTCATGTACTTTTCTAAAAGATGTTTAAAAGATTTCAAAGTCAAACTCAATGAACACTTAGTGAATGAAGCAGATATAACACGTGGTTATATAATCAAAAGCAATGATTATATAATTAAAAACTATTATTAGCAGATTTATATTTGCTTTCTAGTAATAAGCAATGGGCAGCAACAGCAATGGGCCAAACTAGCCCCTTAAGGATGTAAATAACAGTATCTTGTGCAGCACACTCCATCAGCACTGTTCTTAAAGACGATGGTGATAGGGGAACAGACTCACTGCTGCTGCTCTGCAAAGAAGAACGTGCGGGGCAGCGAGTTGGTCCCTGGCACGGAGGATGCATCATGTCCAATAAATGTTCACATCCAGCTCTGGAGCAGAACGAAACACTGAACAAACCCTCCCTTTCACATGTTTGCCATTAACCTTATCTGTATATGTTAGATGGCTCAGTCTAACGTTTACCAGTGCAATATGGCTATGCTCTCTAGAGTCACATATAATGCGTAGCGTTATATTTTTCATGCCTACTGGAGCCTTTACCTAATTGCTTCCTTCCCATCAAAGCCTGGAGGCATCGGCTCGGTGTTATTGCTGGAGATAGGATCGTGGCTGCTCTCGCTGCCAGCTTGCACCCCCACGTACCCGCTCCTGGGCTTGAACCAGTACGACGGTCTCAGGAAGAACAAAGGCGGATATGGTACTCCGTACTTGCCTAATTCAGAAACAGAGACGGTGAAATATCAACCAAAAACTGCTGTCAACTCAACTTTGATAAATGCCATGTCCAGTCATCTCTTCGTCTATAGCTGCAGAATACAGACTTTCAGCAGCGTAAAAGGATTGGTAAGTTCTGCAATTAAAGTTGTCCACTCGTCCATATCGGTAAATGCAGGTGGGGAACAATCACAGCAAAGACCCCATTGACAACCTCTTTGGCCCAGAAGGTATAGGAAAATCAGGTCAAGTCCTACAACACCCTTTTAAACCCAGTGGTTAGGGCTGTGGGAGTAGGATCTCGGTGCCTCGCTGCAGGGTTTAACGTTCCTTTTGGAGCCCGTTTTTGAGGCAGGGCCAAATGAGGTAGCTACATGCACCCAGCTTCTGGGAAAACAGGATTCTTGCCAACCATTTTTTTTTCTGAGCAATACAGCAAATCCATCTTTCATCCCCTGATGTAACGCGGCAAGGCTCATTGCTGTTAGGATGCCCTTCCACAACCTGACCAGCTCGCTACCAGGACACCTTTTTTGTTGCTCCATGTAGATTACAGTTTTCTCAGCTCTATCCCACTGCCCCTTTGGCAGCTTTCCCCCTATGAGGGGAGAGGATTATAGAAGAAAAATGCAAGGAAATTTGTATTCTTTCCCTCACATTTCTACTTACCAGGCAAAACCTTATCAAAGTAGATGGCCAACAGCAAATACAAGACACTGTCAAGGCTCAGTATCATGTACAGTTTAAAGAAAGGGTACAATTCTGGTGTAAAGGCTGGTCCATATTTTTCTAATTTTACCATCTAGGGGGGAAAAAAAGCACAAGTCAGATGCAACACTTCCTTTAGCCAGAAATACTACATGCAAGCTACTGCTGTGTCATCATGACCGTTTTCGCCAGAAACCCATGCCCACTTGTGATCACGATGCTGTTTCTAACCAGGGCAACACTTTTTTATGACCACAAGTATCAGAAGTGCTTCAGTAAGCTGAATTCAAAATTGTGCAGAAGAAGTTACTACACCAGAAGAGTGATGCGCACGGTATTTGCTAAGGCAGCACTTCAAGACCTCACAGTTCTTGCAGATCTTGGTACCCACCAGACACATCCCACTGCTGTGATAATTTTCCAGACATCGAAATTTATTGTATATACAGAGCTGGTAAAATTCGTGATGCAGTTGACAGTCCAACTATATTTGTTACGAATTAGCGTGTACTTTTTGTAGTCAAGTTTTCTTTTTACAAAGCATCTAGGGCAGAGGGGTGTGATTGGGTCATCATGGCAATGCAAATTACATATGGCAGCTACTGTTATCTGGCAGAATTCTGCAGCATTTTTGCTGTGGGCTGAACTTTTATGATGTGCTGGCTTTATTTTGAACTTACCTGTGAGATGCCAGCTGTAAAGGCAAAAGGACTGAAGAGATTAAAAATCCATTCCGAAGATGGTGGTAGTTTTTCGAACAATGTCAAAAAGCCCAGCAATCCGAAGATGATGTGAAGGACAAATCCCACGAAACTGGCAATATTTGGTTGCTTTAACAATGAGCAGAGCATGAAACAGAAGTGAATCTGCAGCAGAGAAAACCAGTAGTTAACAGGCTGCATTTCTGCTGGCGATTAAAAAAAAACAACATGAAAATCCAACGAGCAAAATTAGAGACTCAACTGAGTTTCAATTGTCCCCTACAGATGCACATGGCACATCACAAGGCTTGCATCATTTAGCAGACAGCTTTGATATTTAGGGCAGGTCTATAGGGGCAGACAGATCGGAGCCCTCTCAGCCTCCCGAGGAGGCTGGATGCAAGGAGGCAGCCCCAGCCTTCCCATTAATGCAGGTGTTAGCACCTCTCTTTACTCTGATTTCAAGTCAGAATCTCCCAAAATGTAATAGGATTGATATATTAGCCTACAAATTATAACAACGAATCCCAGTAGTGCAGAAGTTTTTGCTACTTTCTCATATAATGCCCAGCCCTAGAGTACTCTGTAGTCTTTGAGTTTCAGATGTTTTAACTCGGAAATGGAAAAAATTGTGCATCACTTAAGAACACAAAAGCAGACTTACAGATGCTATGCCGTAAAAGAAATAAAAAAAAAATATTTCAAAAAAGTTGTAATCATGGATGACTTCTCTAATTGTGATCAGTGTCAGCAGACTTGCCGTTATGGAAATGTAAACCGTGTACAGCAAGCTCCAGGACAACCTACAAATGAAGGCACAGTTATTTTTGCCTCTGTACATGACAGCACTTGCCATGACATAGCCAATACAAGACACACTCTTTTTAACTCAAATACTTTGTAATTCCAAATACATTTCCATTTACAGTTTCCAGACAGGAAAGGTGCAAATATCCACGTCTTGCACCTACCCAAATCTCTGCAGATGCAATGATGCCGGCAAAGAGCCACAGGGCATCTTAAGCAGAGGCTCTGCAGCCAGGATCACTTATTCTTATGCTTTTCCTAATGATGTGAAATACTCATGCTCAGAAGACTTTGGAAGCCTGTTTTGATAGGCCCTACGTCCCTCCTGTGCTTCATCATTTGCAGTTTTCTCCAAAGTTTGTTGTTTCTTCACTTTTTGTGTTTTCTGTGTGTATCCACCCATTTCCTGGAGGCAAGCAACACCTCAACACCAAGAACCTTGCTACCCGCGTCTCTGCTACGTGAAGAGTGCTCTTTCTCTTTTTTTGGGGAGGAGAGCAGAGCTAAGTATAACAAACAACAACAAAAAATCCTGTATCAGAGCAATGTGCTCAGAAACTGAGGTCCTCCAGCAAACGGTACATTACAGATAAAAGCAGCAAAGGTTCTGCTTCAACAACATGCAAAACTTGGCTTCAGAGAGCCCAGACGTATGGTTAGGCAATTGCAAATGACTGCTGCTGGGGCCTGGGGAATTACTGCTTCTCCGCTGAGCGGTGGTACCAGACACACATCCATCCTACAAGCTAGTATATATCTTACGTACGTAAGATAATTCCTGTAATTATGCAGTTTATTTCTATGAGACTTACCAGAATGCGATATCTTGCAAACCCATTGCTCTCATTAATACCTTGAGCTTCTTTTTCTCTCTTATAACTTTCACTGATAAAAAGTACATATATGGGGAGAAGCACAATATAATGTAAATAATGAACCAAATATAATCCATTTTATACACAGGTTTGATCAAGGGTGATTTCAGACGGACGCCGCTAATTGACTTCATCTCTTCCCAGACAGAATGGTTTGTTTTCATCTAAAGAAAAGAAATCAGCCATTAATTTGATTTTCTGTAATGAAACAGCCAACATCAGAACAAACAGGCTTTCATAAGCATTAAAATCATTACTTTGTCAATAACAATGTTACATTTACAAGTGGCAAATAACCTCAATGTTTAGTATCTTTTTATATTGCCTTGTGATAAACACTAACGCTGCCTTGAGCCATGAGAATGATCTATCATTCTTTTAACTTTTGAATCACACTATGTATTTAAAAAGTTAATGATCACAGAAAATTAACTGGTTTGGTGGTTTGGTTTTGTTGGTTGGTTGCTTTTTTAAGTTTACAGATAACTCTGGAAAGAACAGAAAACATGTTTTCCATCATGACCATACTTACTTCTATGACTGCCGCATCAATGCTGGACTGCACTGATAGGAAACCCGCATACCAGTACAAAGGAACTTTGCAGTTACTTGATGAAAAACTGGAGCAAGTATCTGTGGGAAAGAAAAAAAATGAAGAATTTTATCTATATATTTCCATATATATGTGTATATAAACACTATTGCATAATGTGTGGGGTTGAAAATGTATTTGACCTAAGAGTCAGGAAATCAAGATTTAGTTTTAGTCAGCTTTTTTCCTGGAGCAGCCTTTTTTCTCCAAGAATAATGTGGTATTGGGAGTTGGTGGCTTTGGCTCCATGGGCCACCTGATGTGGCATCAACCCTGTCTTCACTGCTGTCCTGGTTTCAGCTGGGAGAGAGTTAATTTTCTTCCTAGTAGCTAGTACAGTGCTGTGTTTTGGATTTAGTAGGAAAATAGTGTTGATAACACACTGATGGTTTTAGTTGTTGCTAAGTAGTGTTTATACTAAGTCAAGGATTTTTCAGCTTCTCATCCCCAGCCAGCAAGAAGGCTGGAGGGGCACAAGAAGTTGGGAGGGGACACAGCCAGGGCAGCTGACCCAAATTGGCCAAAGGGATATTCCATACCATATGACGTCATGCCCAGTATATAAACTGGGGGGAGCTGGCCAGGAGGGGCAGATCACTGCTCAGGAACTAACTGGGCATTGGCCGGCAAGTGGTGAGCAATTGCATTGTGCATCACTTGTTCTGTATATTCTAGTTCTTTTAGTATTATTATTGTCATTCTGTTATTATTATTATCATTATTTTCCTTCATTTCTGTCCTATTAAACTGTCTTTATCTCAACCCACAAGTTGTTTTTTTTTTCCTTGATTCTCTCCCCCATCCCACTGGGTGGGGGGAGCGAGCGAGCGGCTGCGTGGTGCTTAGTTGCCGGCTGGGGTTAAACCACAACAACAGCGCAGAAGAGCCGGCCACGCTCAGCTCTCCTATTTTGGCAGGAGCCCAGGCTCAAAGCACAGCGACCGTAAATGTGCCCAACGCCGAGGGCAGGAGAGGAGCACCTCTAAGAAATCCAGAGCGCACTGGAGCTGGGGTCACATCTGCAAAGAGCTACTGACTTGTGTAGACAGAATAAATAGCCTCTCCATCATTTCCATTTTCCAAGACCAGTTCTTAGCAAAATACTTTTTTTTGCCCATCAACTGATGAACTCACTTGATTTTTATCTGATAATAAGCTTACTTTTTGTTTCGGATAGTTTACCACTGTTAGTCAGTAAATAGGGATGCATTTAGTCAAAGAAGTAGTAATGTTGACAAATGTGCGTGCAGGTTTATGTTTTAATGTACTGAATATATGTCTATGCACTATATGTTAGAAGTACATTAGTGCACACATAATGCTCATTTTCCAGGCATGATTTGACATGGTAAGACATAAAAGGGAGAGGGACAAAAAGGACTGTGGGTAATGTGTATGTGTTCTCAAAAACTTTTTTCTCTGACACTTGTTTCCTTCTAAGTGAACAAAACCTCAAATTCTAATTAATATCTTTCTTGAAGCATTTAGCAAATAAAGCCTTGATCCCTTCTGAGTGGCATGGCAGCACAGAGATCCACCTAAGCATTTTTTAATGTAAAATCAGGTTCTCTGGTTTCGTTTATTTTGTTACCAATGTGGTCAAAGGCATCATTTGGAGACACCACACTGTAGCTTTGAAATCTGAGACGGTAGGAGAAGTCATCCTTAAAAACAACACCAATAATGTCTTCCTCCAAAGTTCCTCTTGTTTCCAGTTTTTTCTCATTTTCCACCTCTTCTATTATTATACCTGTCATTAAAAAAAAAGAAAAGAAAAAAACCCACCACAGCTGAAACTTTGATTAGTCATGCAACAACATGAAAATGGGCATCAGCCACAACTTGTACCCTCAAAAATTGTGTTGCCCCAATGCTTTTCTCCCCCCACCACAACGAGGACCGTGTCAGGGTCAGTTCAGACCATGCAGCTATAACAAGGATTTAAGAGCAGCGCTACCCGTCATCGCAGAATCCGAAGCCACTTTGCTCATTATTTGCCTGGTGGTGTTCGTTACAGGCGTGTATGCGAGTGTAACTCCCGTAGCGTTAAAGGCTGGATCATCTAATCGTCCGAGGAAGTCGTAAGGGATTTCTTGCCGCGGGTAGTGGAATATCATACCTGACGATGTTTGTATTATTAAGAGAAAAACCACGGATGTAATCCATTCCTAGATGAAAGGAAGGAAATGCAGAGGTGAGTGGCAGGCCAGTGACTTGGAGGCTGGGTGGTACGGAAAGTGTCTTCAAGGACTCTTCTCATCCAGCGCTGATCTGGCTGCATGGTCCAGCTCCTCTGGCCATGAATGCCTTCTTTCTATAAATAAGAGCTGTTTTGCAGGTGTAGTAATTTTAAAATATGAGGAATGTTCCAAGTGAAAAACATGTTTTCTTAGTACCGGAGCCAGTGAGGTCTGCTGATAATTTTACACCCGTAATCATGAATTGGACATTGTGTTCCTCTGGACAGCGCAGAAATAGGATCAACAACCAAAAGCAATAAGCCAGCTTTGTAACAAGCCCTTATTATGCCGCGATATCGTAGTGTCACTGGAAGAAGCGTAACTGCTGACATTTTCCAGAGAACCACATTACCAGCTGAGGCTTCTCATATATCACCTAGCATAAAAACAATACAATTTAAAAATACTTTGTAGTGGAAATCCTAACTTCCCTTTCAAAGATCCAATACTTGCCTGAAAACTTTCTGTCTTCTTCCTCCACACCAGAAGAATATTTTTCCATAGGAGAGCATGGGTTTGCTGAAATATTTTTGAGGCTCTCTTGAATACCCCCTGCATTTTCCCAGCTAGGATGAGAAAGAAAATAATATCATTTAGAATAAAACAGATCACTGGAAGTTAATATATTTACTTGGGTAAACACCACTTCAGAGGAAGCCAATGACATGCCAAAGGCTAAGAACTTCTCTCCATTTTACAGTTTGGATGACCAAGGAGACGTTCGAAGGAAATAGTCCAAGATCACGCAAGGGAACAGAGAGCTGGGTTGGACTCAGCTGCCTCTTCCACATGCACAGATTCATCCTTCTTCATCCCAAAGAGGCTTTGTAGAAAGAGGGATTCAACTGGCTATAGTTTGATTCTTCCTCTACATAAAATTAACAACAGAAAAGCCAGTCTGTCCTGTACTAAAAACGTGAGAAGATTGAATGGCATATAGAAGAGAGAAGATATAAATTTTAATTTTCTTTTTTTTTTATGCAGTTATTCAAAATACTTAAAACATACATGATGTGCAGCAGCAGTGTCAAGTCCAGCTCCTGAGTGCAGTAGCTCTGGTTTACGCTGCACTTCTGAGCTCAGCCTCAGATTCTGCGTTTCTTGCAGTGAATTTATGTCTTGCCTTAGACATGCGGTTTGTTGGCAAGCCACTGCTCATCTGCTCTAGATATTGTAACTAGACCCTAAAACATCCCCATTACATACAAGCCTGCTCCCCACATCTTCTGTAGGGAGAAGGCAGCTGCCACCCAGGAGGACAAGTTAGAAACAGAGGTTAGATACTAAAAGCAGCCTAAAATAGATGCTGCCACTGTCTCCCTTAAGCAGGCTGGTAAGAGACCAATTTGTTCTGTTTTCACCCAAATGCTAACATAATGAATTATAACTCTGGTATAGCTAGAGCAGGGCAGCATTAAAACACCAATGTGTTTCTTTATATCCTCCTAAATACTGCGCAGGGAGCATTTATTGGAGGATATTTTTATGGGGAATATTTATTTCAGCTCCGACTTCGATCATGTGGCCAAGCAGCAAATATCCTGTGCAAGAATAACAGCAATTTGAGGGTAACTGGTTTCATGACCTTCCCAGAAGGAGAGCAGGGGAGGGAACCTCAGAACATGTTTTTGTATTTTAATCCTTTAAAATGGCTGAAACCAAAAATCAAAGCAACCTCAAACGCATAGTGCTCTTTTCCCCTTGGACATTATTTCCTGATTTCGCGGATTGGGCAGCTGGAGTTAATAAACGGTTCTACTACTCTGTTCCCTTCATTGTTTGTTTTTGGAAGAATTAAATATTTGCGTACTCCAGGGGTGATGGATCTAGAATCCCTGTTTACCCTCTGACTGTTAGCACAAGGCTTATCTCCCCAGCGCTCTCCTTTCCCTGCCCGGAGCTTTCTCCCGTGCTTCCCCACCGCAGCCTACTATGAAGGTGAAAGGCAATTAAGGAAGGGATTTCTAGGAAGTGCTACTTTTTTTGCCCAGGTCTGGATTGCAGTTGTTGTGAACTGAAAGCAGCCACCCAGCCCAGGATGTTGGGGCAGTAAGCAAAGGTTCATGCTGGAGTATTTGGATAACATGGAAAACATGATGGTCTTGTAAAAGCTGCACTGAATCTCTACAGACGTAACAAACACTTCATTAAAAAAAAAAGATTGAGTGAATCTAAAACTTTTTAGAAAATTCCAACTAAATTTGTATCAGTTTTAATCTTATTTCTGCCTGTGGAGCAAGAAGCAAATACCGCTGGAAGCTGCAACATGAAGCCAGAAAGTCAAACAAGTGATGCTGCCTACAAATGCCGCACGAACTTCATCAGGAAGGTTTTAACTTTCAAGTAGATATCAAAAGACACAAAATGTAAGCCGGAGAGATGCCTCTACAAGACCCGAGATTCAAAACTTCAGATTCAGAAGACAAAAACAAACATCAGAAATTTGTTTGGAGGGAACAGTGTTTGAGAGGCTTTAAGCCAGTTAAGAGCATCACTTGTAAAACTGGATGTCTCTGGAAGCATTTCCCTCCCGAGGGCTCGGTAAATGCACCCAAACTTCTTGCTCTCCAGGAACACGCTCCCTCGGCACTGCGATAACTTTTGCTGGGATCCCGTGTCTAGCTCTGTTATACCAAAGGTTGTCCCAGGAAGGCATGTCCTATATAACCACTTCATTTATTTACCGTCTCAGGGATTTCCTATTTGGCACCTCCTCCGACTTTTTTTCCCTCTAATAAAAACTTAACAGAGCATATTGTGATTAACTCCTAAAAGCAAGTTGCTCTTCAGGAGTACTGGAAGGAACCTCTCGATGCTGGCTACGAAGAAAGCAATGTGCGATGCATCTCGTGCTTCCCAGAGGAGCCGCCGGCTTTCCGAGAGCCAACGATTAATCCCTGCGTGTGGGGAGTGCAGAGGTGAACGTGCCTTCTCCATACCCTCCTGTTTGCCAGTTATTGCAAACACAAAAAACTGCATCTGGCCCCTGGGCAGCCCTGTCTTTAACTCCTGATAAATACGAGACAGATTTTTACTGACTCTACTCTTTTAACACACAGTTTTTGAAACAGGTTTTTTTCCTACTCTCAACTGGAGAAAAACAGCTCTAAGCCTGCCTTGTATCAAAGTTCAACACTTTAATTCATACAGAGAAGTGAAATTCGGGGGTCTGCACTTTTAGAAGCCTTTATTGGTGATAGCAAGGCTGGAGGGGGGGAGCAAAGGGAGGGATCGTTCGCTGGGAGGACCCAGCACTCAACCTGTGGCTCTTTGCCTAGAGCCAAACTACATCAGCGGTGAGAATCAAAATCCACGCACACCCAGAAAAGCAGAATATTTTTGCTCCTTTGCCTCTTAAACATTTTGATGCGAAGCTTAATGTTTGTCAGGGAACAGAGCTGGAAAGTACAGCTCTTACGCATTCAGCATAACACTGTATTAAAATAACAAGGAAAAAATTAATCACCAAACACAACCCCTGCATGAAAACGCCCTAGGTATAATTTTTCCCTTAACAAAAGAGAAATATGAAACTCCTTACCTGATAATGTGTTTTCCATTAGAAACACGTCTCCTTCAGCTCTGAGATGTCTGGGCTCTTCGTCTCTTTGCAGTCCTGGAGAGGGTTCAACGCTGTAGCACAGCCCGATGGCCATGCCCCTCTCCAGCCTGACGTCAGAGTCCGATCCCGGCGGTGCAAACACTCTCAACTCTTCTGAAGCAATGACCCAACCGGGGAGCAATACCTACAACCAGCTGGCCTAGAGCTCGCAGATACTAACGCGACGTTTTGCAGTATTTAATGTGACACGTGCATTGCGTGCGATATAACAGCATGTTGCTACCAGGCTTACAAGTTCCGGGGAGAGCCGCAGGAGGATAGCTGCGTGCCCTGAGACAGGGCGAATGCCAGCTCCCGATCGGTGCCAAAGCAACCTCGTCCCTGGCCGAGCTTCTCTGGAGGGAAAACTTCACCGCCTTCTCCCCATCTTGCTCAGAGCCTGAGTCAGCAAGCACTCCTTCCTCTGCAGAGGTGAATCCTGTGTCCGAAGACCAACGGGATTTCTATTTCTTCTTTCTCTTTTCCCCTTTGTTTTTAATAATTTTTTTTTTTTTTTTAGTTCCCACTCCTTTTAATTGCTTTTCCAGCAGCTGTCACACAGCTGGAATCAGGATGGAGTTTGTTAGGTTTTTTTGAAAAAATAGCTTTCCAATGGATCTGCATTCAAAACAGGGAGGTGAGGAAATCAGATAAGCCAGGAAATCCAAATTAGTTGGAAGGGTTTACAGCCACACGATAATTCAACTACAGGAATTGGACTGTCCTGGAACTTCAACAGCTTGAGGACTCTGCATCTGATTTGCAGAGCTGACTAAAAACACAAAAGCTGTCTGGTTGTTGCTTAACAAAAGGCCGTAGCTCTTCTGCAGCTGCCAATTTACTCATTTTCAAGGAATGAGCTCATTTAGGAGAGAAGCAGAGCATTTTCTTGCATCACTTCCCATTGCGCAACAAGGGGGATATGGGGAAGGCTACTCGTAACTGCTAAAAGCACACCTGAGATGCACTTCGCTAAAAAAATACTACGTTTCTGACACATACCTTGTGCCATAGTGTGCGGGCAGTACCTGGCACAGTGTGGAGCCCTGGCATGCCTGCACGTTATCTACAGAAAATGCATTTTAACATAAAAATGACACCTGCTCCGACTGCTCCTTGGGGTTTCCCATCCTGCGTACTGGGTGCTGCTCCTGGCTCTGCCGCTGAAGTGGGACCCCAGTCCAAGGCAACCTGTTGGGGCTTCACTGAAAAGCAGCCAGAGAGCACATAGCATCTCAAAATATCATTAATGAAACCCCCGAGCAGTTGCTCCACAGGATTTCTGAGAAGGGGACTCGGGACCAGCCTTGGGTCAGCCCTTATATCTAGCAGGAGGAGGAGGGGGGCTGGGGATGGAGCCAGCACCCTCCGAGGGGGACTTTCCTGAAAGGCATTTCTTGGAGTAAGGAGAACCGAAAGCTCCAGGAAACTCTTATTAAGGAGAAATTCAGCATGCTAAATTAGGGACTTTCTGAAGATCTCTTAAAGGAAGCATTGCAAGGGAACTTATTAATTTTACAGCTTTAAAAAAATAAATGCCATGCTGCCCTTAACACACCTTTGATGAAAAACTAGTATGAAAACCTGGGAACCTTCACCAAGTTCAGATTGAGTTTCTTTGGGGTTATTTTCCTCCCCACCGAGGGGTCCAGGGAGCACAAACCCTTTTCATTTTGCTAGGTCCTTAACTGACCCAACAGGGCTGGAGCTGGACCTCCTCCTCCTCAGCAGCGGGTCACACCAGGAGCTGGCAGTCCCACGCAGCAGCTGAGGAGCCGGCAGCGTACTTCATCCCTACAGACCACGGTTTCACGTTCCAGCTTCAGCCAAACCTCTCACCAGCAGCGTTTCGCTGCCCCTCATACCAGAGCGAGCACCCATCCAGCCACCCAGCGAGTTTGTCTTGGGCACGGATCCAACCAGACAAATGAATCTTTTTTTTTTTTTTCGGTGGGGTTAATTTTCAAGCGGATGAATGCGATTCATCCCTGCAGATGCACGACGTGGCATGCCAGGAGCACGCAGCTGCCACGGGGTCACTCCTAGCCCGAAGTTGGGCTGAATTAATCTGGCTGCAAAACATGACACAACTGCGGGCGGTCAAATCCCAAGTGTTGCAATACTGCAATTCCCTGAATTCAATTAAAAATAGGCAATTACTGCAGCCTGACACCCCCAGCCATGCCGATAGCCAGGGTCCCCCACGTTCTGCCCCAGCTCACTCACCTGCAAGCCCCGGTGTGCCCCAGGGAACAGCAAAGGCTTTGGAAAACAATCCCCCTACTTCTAGCACAGTAAACCACACGCATGATAGAAACACGAGCATTTAACAATCCAATCCATCTTTATTTCGGTAGTACTTTCTGCTGGAAAAGGAAAAACCTTGACTTTACAAATACAGCGAAGTGGGGAAAGAAAAACAGATGTATAAAATAAATGTCAAATGATTCAAAGTGCCTGATGGCAACATCAGGAGGAGCGCTACAAACGTGTCACCTTTAGACCCAATACCTTCTGTTTCTGCTACCAGAGTGCTGGATGTCAGCTACCCAACAGACTTCACTCGCTATACAGAGACATTTTTAAATAAGGGCTTTTCTTGGTAAACAAAAATCAGACACATTAAGTTCCTCCATAGAAAAATACAACCTTGTAACAACACCACAAAGTAAAAACATCTTCCAAGTTTTGGATATACTAGCTAACTATTTTTCACAACAACCCTGCAAGGTAACCAAAACCATTATACCTGGGAACGGTGGCACAAACTGAATTGACTTGCCCGAAGTCCAACAGTCAGCCTGAACCTGGCTGCCTCTTCTCCGTTTTATCTCCTAGAGCACAAACTGGGGGTGTGTATTGTATGGCTGGGATCGGCATGTCACTGACAACAGCTGAACAAAGGGACTTAAAATTGCAGGAATAAAGCTCTCACATTTCCAGGGGATTCTCTGGTTTAATTTTGCATGTGTTTTTCCCTATTCTGGCAATTATAGACATCGTATGACACTTTGAAAGACTTCTGATACAATACACTATGATTACAGTGATGTTTTGGAGTGGCATCTTACGCCACGTTGACACATGATGTCACCACGCCAAAAAGATCCCACCCAAACATGCAGTTAACTTAACAAGCCAAATTCTTTGTACGTGTAGCTGCATAAATACAGTGCCGCCATCAACTGGGTTACTCCAGGGTAAACAAGAACAGTACCAAACTGAGCAAATCTAGCTGCTAATGGAAGTTTTCATATGATCCATTTGAAACGTCAGAAAATAAGAAACTGTTTGAAATACGGTGATGTCATCCAGATAGTACAGAACTATTTTAGCGACTATTAACTCTGACTATAAGTTAAACAATAAAATTAAAAGAAGACATCAAGGCTAACAGGTCACAACTGTACTTTCATAAGTTCACGGGAAAAGAGCGTGCTGTACATTGCTGGACAGATGCGCACACGACACTCAGCTGAAACACCGTTTACAAAGAGAGACGAAAGTAAGAAATGTGGGATTTGGAGAAGACACACTTAACTTGTATGTACGTACATGGGAAAGTATCACGAGACAAAATTCTGGGTCCCACCTTCGCTCCAAATAAAGGAAAATGCTCAGAGATACTGGCCAGCAGCAGGGATGCAGCTGGGAGCAACGGGCTGGGGGTTCCCCGGGGCTAAATAAAAGGCTGCATAAACAAAAGAGCTGAATTTAGGTCATTTTTGTTTTCTTACAGGGAAGCTTCAGCCCTGGAAAGATTGCTACTGGAGCTGCAGTTCAGAGGCTAGTGCTTTAATCCCCTTCTTTACCTCTGTTTTGTTTCCAGCACAGGAGATCAGGGCATACGCAAGTACCACGGCTCAGGGCTCATCAAAACGGGCAGATTCATGTTCAGGTCTGCGCTCCTGAGGGGAAGGGACCTTCCCCTGGGGAAGCAAACGGGACGTCTGGGTGTTTCTGCAGTTCTTGGGCCCAAATTTTAACTACAAAACAAAATCTGTATGTTTATATGCAATCTATGGGTACAAAAGAGGAAGCAAAAGCGGCACATAAAAAATTCACATCTCCCCACAGTAGAGTAAGAAACAAATGAAAAGAGATTTTGGCTCAACGCAATGATAAACCATTATCAAACGTATTACATACATTATTGCCTGATAATTACAAACAGTTGGGACACACAGCTCTGCCTTAACCCATAGTTTTTTGAGTTTTCACAAGAAAAACAAAAGTCTTTTCTAACTTTAATGTGAAGATACATAATTGCTATGACTTATGAAGCCAATGTCTCGATATAAATGCATCTCTATATTTGATCATTGCAGAACACAATGAACTGTTAGCAATCTTTAATTTCACCTTATAAAACTAAAAAAGTGATGATAACTTTGTGTAGAAAACCAAAAAAATAATATATTTTCAACGTACATCTGTCATATCTTAGGATAAAGAATCACATATTCTGCTCTTCTTAGTGCTTCTATGCAAACCAAAGGCACCATTCCTACTGATGAGGTTGTGAATTGGGATCTTTTTCTTTTGGGTTTAACAAAGGTGAATGAAAAATTGCCAGGCCAGGACAAAGCAAACGTGCCTGTGCTGAGCACACTACTGCATTACTTACTGCTATCACAACAAAGACGGATTAGGAAATACTGTTGTGTGTACTTATGAATTCACTGTCAAGAAAAATGAAAACCCCTGAAGAGGGACTGTGTCTAAAAGCAGCTGGCAGGATACATGTCGTTACACCCAACAAAAGAATTAGACTGTTTTTAATGAAGACAAGAAATACTCACATCTCTGCAAATCCCGTAACTACATAGTTATGTCTGTACTTTTACCAAGTGGGGGAAAGAAAGCATCCACTTCTGTACACCCCCTTTAACCCTACAGTGCATGCATTACAAACATCAGTGCCACCCAGAATGGCAGCAGGAGTTAGCCACATCTGCCAACCTGCAGTAGAAAGGAATCTAAGTGTCGCCGAGTGCCATATTATATCTGTAAATGAACATTTTCACATCGGTTGGATATCAAGCTAAGCTTGTAGTGGAATTCAGGACCCTCTTTGCGGTGAATACAATTACCATGGAGTGGTTTGGCCCCTCTCTTCTAAGCAGGTACATCTTCTAAGCATAAGCAAGGACGGATCAGCCGGCGGGGGAGCAGGACCTTGCAGCGACGCGTGTCTGCACGGCACCCCGTCGGGCAGGCAGCAATGCCCAACCGAGGGCACGGGGCACGGCAAGACCCTGCGAACCAGTGAGGGGGTCCCACAGGGCAGGAGGCTCCAGCCACAACTAGTTTCGCTTAAACTCACGATTTCCAGTAAGGACAGCCCCAACCTCAGGCAGCCAGCCCCAACGCCGGCGCAGCACAGCCGAGGGAAGATGGGAGGCGGGTGCTCCTGCACAAGTGACCAACACCAGGAGATGACCGACTGTCGTGGCAGTGTCTTCTCGCTCAACGCAAACTGGGAGACAGCGAGGCGAGAAGATCAGCCAGAATAACGGTGGGGATGCTCACCGCTATTGGGGCGTTATTCCTAAGGCCAGGGTGGTGGAACACGCTCAGTGCTTCCAAATACGATTTTCCTTGTCCATCCCAGCTCCGATGTTTTCCACACACGTGCCCCAACCTGTGTGCAGAGGATCATCGCTGGCACAAAACACGAGCTGCCAAGCAGATCTGGACCATAAGGAGCTCAGAAAATGACTCGGTCTTCCTGCGTCCTCTCCCACCAGAGCGTGCTGTTCAGGGTGCCGAAGCTGCTGTCCTCCTCCTCCTGCTCTTTAGCAAGCTCCACAAAAACCTGGGACAGACAGAAAGGATGTGAATAAACCATGCTCCTTGTAGGAACTTTCTTGGTCACAAATAGAATTCACGCTAAAAACCTCATGAGTATTGAATGTACTGCTTTACCTCCAAGTAGGAAGTTTTTAGTATTTTGGTTTTTTCCTCCTTGCTCCTACTCTCTCACCTCATTTCTTCAAGAGCACAGTGAAAAGGAAGTTGAACCAAATACACGCTGAAGGACATTTATCGTCAGCAACAACTAACCCAGAATAAGCACTAATAAGCCTCAGCTTTACCCTCCTTTCAGAAATGAACAGCAACGCCCGTCTTTTGACTGAATCAGAGTGACATTTCCACTAACACCACAAATTTATTGTGCTCCAGTCACTGCAGCTCGCATCTTATTTTTAAAGGAGAAAATGGGAATAAAGAGAAGCAGGGGAACTGTCAGTTCCAATTCACTTCGGAAAAGGAGACTTCAGTTCCCCAGAAATGCCTGGACAGGCATTAGCAGAGCGGCCCCGGCTGCCTGAAAGCCGGGCACGGGGACAAGCTGCCTGCGCAGGGCTCCTCAGCCCCTCCATCCACTACGACTTGCCCGGACTGGATGCACGACTCCTGTACGGCAGGGGCAAAGTGAATCCACCCCAGACGCCTGCGAAAACCCCGTCAAAAAACCCGCAACACCTTCGCCTGGCAGGGTTTACTTCCACGAAATACAATTTGCTTTAACATACCTGTTCCAGTGTTGCCTGAGAAAAGCTGTACTCCTCGATGTTGAAGGCGTGTTTTACTGTTAAAAGAATTAATGAGAGCGCGTATTTAGGAATACTTCACTATCTGACACAACTGGATTTAAAGCATTTTAAGCTGGTACAAGCACTTACTCTTCAT
The DNA here is from genome assembly GCF_018139145.2 of Gymnogyps californianus. NCBI lineage: Eukaryota > Metazoa > Chordata > Aves > Accipitriformes > Cathartidae > Gymnogyps > Gymnogyps californianus. The sequence goes on along the minus strand of NC_059489.1, from coordinate 2,787,318 downwards.
TTCACAAGAAAGAGAGTTGGGGACACCAATAATAATAGAAAAAATAAATTAAATTGATTTGGAACAGAAATGCAAAAGTGCCACCACATGGCAAACGTGTCAGTTATGGGAGACAAAATGATTTCTGTATGTGATGCGTGGCAAGTGCTTAATTACCTTCTTCCAGCTTGGAAAAAGAATGTGAAAGCGACTGTACATCTTCTTTAGGAATTTTATACGCCAAAATAGAAGCAAAACTGGAACAAAGAAACAAAGCAAATTTAGCTTCAGGTAAAGCTACTCAAAGCAAAAATATTAATATCCAACTGAATGGATTTAAACTCATTTTCTGAAGGTCACTTCAGGCATTTTGACCAGTCATCATCATACAAGACAACAGGAATGATGCAGCTCCAGGAGACCAGCTGGTTTATAACCCGTCTCAGAGATCCAGGTCCAGGCACATCAACTGAGATCCCCCTGAGACCGCTCTATGATTTATATGCTCTTCAGCTAAGATTCAACGATTTATATTCTGCCTATAAACTCACGAAAGAAAAATCACTGCCTGGAACTCCCAAAGTTATGAGGTTTTGCCTTTCAAATGAACTCAGACAGAGGTCACAGGATCTCTTGGGACATTGCATCGTGCAGCGGTTCCCGCAACCCAGACCCCAGAACAGGGAGCTGCTCCATCCCACACATTTGCTTCTGAAAAATGAACCCTCCTCCAAATCTCCCACATTTGAGGAATGCTCCTTATATGATGCCTGCAGCGCTCCTTTTGGAGAGTCTCATTAGCAGTCACCAAGCCAGACCCTCGAGTTCATATGGCAGAAATTCAAAGCTGTTGGGGGGAAAACCAGCCAACCCACCCTCAAACTTTGCAGTACCCCCAGAAAAAGTTCAAGCATTTCCAGATACGGGCCAGCAACTCAGTGACTCAGAGTTTACCCGTTTCCCGGGGGCCCCGATCGAGGAGGAAGCCGTCAGGCAACGGCTACGCAGAAATGGAGTTTTGCTTCCTCCGTGCCGAACATCTGCATGCAGGGCTCACAGCCACCGCCTTGGCAGCTTTTGCTGGCCTGCAAAACCCTTCCTCTTTTCTTTTTTAAGCTACGTGTAAATATTTTTTGTAAATTCTAGTATCATGGCATTCCCTGCTCGGTGCCAAGGAGCTGCTGAGAAATCAGGGCTTGTATTAATATCAACGTTTTCTGCGTATTTGTTGAACTTCACCTTTCCTGACGATTCGCATTCGGGAAGATGTGCAAAATCTGGCTCTGCAGATACTCCACCTGCTGTACATCTGCTGTTTCTTTTAATTTCATTTCCAAGAAGTATCCTCTGCCAAACTTACTCTTCAGGTGTTGGACAGTACCTATACATCTACCAATTGCAGAGAGAAAATAAGAGTTGTACGTGTGACACCACACTCAAAAAGCAGCCTAACTTCTAACCCTAAGCAGCCTAACCCTTTTTGCAGTTTAATTTCGCTCCAAGTTTAAGGTGCAAAAAAATTGTCTATCTATATTTTCAAAGAAATATATTCTAGTCGACAGCTGTCCTGTCCTCCCGCCACAACACCCGCCCGCAGGGGAGGGCTCCGGCGGTACCTGAGCTGCCCGGACACCAGGATGGCCACACGGTCACAGACAGCATCGGCCTCTTCCATGTAGTGAGTGGTCAGGATAGCTGCTCTCTCCTTATTTTTAAATGCTGCTCGAATTGCCCGCCTACAAAACATAACCACAAAAAAAAAAAATCCCTGAATAAAACGTTTGCCATGTAACGGTAAATCCTGGGTTAGTAGGAAAAGAGGATTGTGATGGTCAAACACAAACCCTTTATTTTATGGACCAATACTACTCCCACAGCAACAATTAACACCTGAATTTTTCACAAAGATGACTCGAATCTCATAGTCCTTATAATATTTTAATTTTCGACTTTCAAGCTTTTAATCTCCAAGCTATTCTGGGAGAGGACACAGATGAAGTGCACCTGGCACGAAGGTCGGGTTGATTCCCTGGCTGTGGCTCTCCCTAGCGTTAACAGGGATAACGCACCCATAAAATCGGACCAATTCCCAAAGAGAAACAAGCCTGTGACCAGCGTGGCCCTGGCGGCACTCACCACATGTGCTGCTTGGCTTTGGGATCCATCCCGGTTGATGGTTCATCCAACAGCGTGACCCGCGGGTTGCCCAGCATACTCAGGGCAAAGCATAGCTGGGAGGAAGGCAGAGAGAAAGGGTAAGGACACAACGGCTGCTGGCGACACCCAACACGGCAGCTTGGGAAGCTCCCCCGTACCTTGCGTTTCAGCCCTACGCCCAGCTTCTTCGTTGTCTTCTGCAGGTGGTCTTTTAAATCCAGGGCACTTGCGATGCTGCGGAAGAGGGAGGACCGCATGTGAAAAGCCGAGAGGGTGATGGTTCAGCTTCCCCCTCATCACACAGTATGCAAACAGCCTCATTTGAAGAGCTCAGTTACAAATATTTGTATATAAAGTATAAAAAAAAAGGCAAAGCAATAAGCAGAACCGGAGCTGGGCGCTTCCATACAAAAACACCTGCCCTGTGTCCCAGAGGAGCCCAGGGTGACAACCTACAAACAGCTCCAAGCCCTGGACTCCCCATCCTTGCAGCCTCGGCAAAGGTCATCGTTAGCACTTCGTAACTTAAAAAAAAAAAAAAAAAAAAAAAAAAAAAATACAAATACCGGTTGAATTTTCTGTGGCTGAATCTGTATCTTCTAACCTACAAATTCACACTTGCTGAATTTCTGAAAAGATCCAACCAAACTTAAATGAAAAAAGATTGCATTAGGAAAAGTGGAAAAAAAAAAAAAGGCTAAGAAAAATATAGCTAAACCTTACACATTTCTATAATAAACTACTTACCGTTTTACGACTTCCTTAACATCAGACTGACTCATTCCTTTGATAGCGCCATAAATTTCAAAGTGTTCCTGCAATGTAATATCTGGCCAAAGCGGATTCGTTTGAGGACAGTACCCCACAAATTTCACTGAGTCATCTCCGCCGTTCAGGCCGAAAGAATAATCTCCCATCAGAACCTGCAAGGAAAATATTATATAATTGAGTAAGGTCTATACAAGTTTCAGAACTGTTTTTGTAAAGTTTTAGCAAAAAACACTTGGGAATGCTTGCAATAATAATTAAAAAATTTAAATATAGATTCATTTTCCATTTAGTTTGTAGCATGTAACGTACTTGCCCACTGGTTGGCTCAATCTCTCCAATGAGCATATTAATTAAAGTGCTTTTCCCAGCTCCGTTGGGTCCTAACAAACCCAGTATTTCTCCTAAAGAAAGGACGACACAACACATTGCCCATGAGGTCAGATAAACGGATTCAAGAGTCGTTTTTGTAAATAAAACAGCTCAACAGCAAGTAATTGAACTCCAACCTTTTTTTACGCAGAGAGAAACATGTTTCGTTGCCACTTTCTTTATTTTTCTCCCCAGAAGAAATTCCTTTCTTTCATCAAACTCTTTGTGCAAGCTGCTGACCAGGATTGCTGGCATCTAGTAAAGAAGAGCGAAGCGGCTGCAGATCCCAGCAGCTCTGGGAAACCTCCAAAGCTGAGGTCTGGGTGGTGCCCGCGGGCGCACGGCATTACCTCCTCGCTTTTGGGGCTGCTCAGTATTTCTTGGACTCGCAGCCTCTCCGCCTTCACGTCTTCATCTTCGTTCTCGTCATGCGGGACATCTGGGAACTTCCAGGTTTTGGCTTTTGTAAAACATTTTCTAAGGGCAAGAAAACAACACGATGCCTCTGCTCGGCATTCAGTTAAGATTTGCTCACTGCTTTGATGCAGAAAGCAATTTGTGCTTGCCGAACCCAGGAGTAACGTATTTCTGCAGCACATCTGAGAAGCCCCAAGAGCAGAAAGAGCTGTCAACGCTTGCAACTACGTCATCTTTATGCTGAGCTCTTTGTTGGGGTACGGTATCTCTAGCTATGCAATGGGAAAGGAAGTTCCTCTATTTTTATATAGGGGACATCCTTACAAAATTCCCAATTTTGCACTGATATAACTTAAAAGGAAGTAAAAAAACCTATTTTTGCACTTTAGTGACTGAATTTCAGACAACTAAAGTTAGGAGAACAAATTCTTTAGACACTTGGGATGGGATATAACCAAAGGTATTTTATTTTCTGCAATATCCCCCATAGCTATACACTGCATACTCCAGTTTCATCACCAGCATTGCTTTTAGAAACAGCTTCTTTGGGCTATTACTTTTTAAAAGCCTATTCAACAGAGACACACCTGAAAAACAGATCCTCTCTAACTGTCCTCCTCCATTCTTCAGCTCGAAACATCGCAGTAGGAAGAGCCACACGACACACTGCAAATAGGGCTAAAACAGACAAATACAGTTCCGGTTACTCGGAGCGCTGCCAGCCCTCCACGGCTGGTAATCCTATAGGTGACCCTATAGGTAATCCCACCAGTGTGATGAGTGATAAGAAGCTCCAGCTCTTCACCACCACAGAAGTGCTGATGTTTCTGAGAAGATGAAATATATCATTAGACGCTGCTCAGTGGGTCGACACTGAGGACGCACAACCAGAGTCTGCTTAGATTTAATGATAATTATTTGGGGGTTTTGGAGAGAGAAGGGATTGTCCCCTGCTCTGGAGTTCTTGCTCCATCAGCACGGACTCCCATAATAATCAGGATTAATATCGGCACCGTTAACAAGACTATTGAAGCAGCAGACGTTGAGCTGGTAGGCACAGCAGCTTTTACTTACACTGTTTGTTCTGCAACAGGTTGCAAAGCTGCAGGCTCCAGTGATGCTGAGCATTAGATCAAATCTTTTATTAATAAAGATGCCTGAACAGAAGGGGCCTCCCAGCAGGAGTTAGCAATTCTCTACAGCCAACATGGCAGGTAATCAAATAACCAGACTTACAGCTATAACTGCTACCAGGAGGCGGTCCCACGGGTCGTAGTATCCTCCGTTCTTTCGCTTGCCTTTCCATGAGACCTGACAATGCAGAAAACACACGTTCAGGTGAATAATCACCTACCAGAGACTGCATATTCTACACCGCACTTTAATCTCAAATCAGTCATTTATGTCGCTCAAGCACTTTCTGAGCTCTGCAGAGACCCTGCTTGCACAAGTCTGACACCCACGAAACTCCATCAAAGTCCCTGGGGCTGCTCCCGGTTTAAAGCCACCGACTCCCAATTAACCCATCTCCCATCACTGGGTTTGCCCAGCTCCACAGGCTGAGAAACGCGTGGTTTTCCTTTAGATATTTAACGGAAGACTTGCTTCTTTCCTCATTTTAAAACTGCAACATTCTGCTTACAGGAAAAAAGGTGACTTTTCACCAGGAGTTGCTATTCTTCATGTGTTACATGGCTACGGATGACATTACACCACTAGGCAGCTAACGGCTGTCTTGTTATCACTAAAGACACCCACCCAACCCCAGCCATCTACAAGTGCTCCGGAGAGGATTTCTTGTGTCCCCTTACCTTTATAAAACAAATCAGACAGCCAATAAGGGGATAAATAGGAATGAAGATGGAGAAGACGTAATGCAGGATGGTGGTTACCAGGTAATAGTCCAGAAAAAAGGCCACTTCAGTGACAACTGTACAGAGCAAGGCTGTCTGTACAAAAGAAAAGGAAAAAAAAAAAAGTCCATTTTCATTCAGTTCAGACTCTCTAAGCATAAGTTATCTAATTTGAGGCGCATTTTTTAAAGCTTTTATCATTTAGGATACGGCAGTAATACAGAGACATTGGTAAATGTTTCGAATTTCTTGTGCATTAAGGACACACAGTTAAGTAAAATAACTGGGAAGCCTGTTGTGGCTTTGGAGATAACCAATCTTCCTAGCTAACCAAAATCAAGGTAAAGTTACTCACCACTGAAAATATAAATGACCAAAATTCTTTCGTATTCTGGACTTTTTTAAATGTGAAGGAGACCACGTAAGTGAAGAGCACGACTGATGGGACATAACCAATCAGGCAGAAAATCTGCAGAGATAGGAAAGGTTTCTCAGGAATTGTACAGCAAGAACCCTGGGGTGAATTTTTTGTATAAGTATCAACTGGAATTACTTTAGTGTGCTACATAACTCTGGACTCATCTTCGTCACTTAATTTGATATATTTTGCCACCTTGGTACATACAGCATGTATTATTAAAGACACAAATAAAAGAGTACATGGATAGGCAGGAACCTCACTCACTCAGTTTCCTTTAAACTATTTCCCCTTTTTTTTTTTTAATAACGAAAGCTCCCATAAATGTTGACCTGAAGATTTTGGCAAATATTAGGAATTCCACCTTCAGCCTTAGCATTTTCACAGAAACTAAACCAAGGGTAGATGCACTGGTAGAAAAATAGCCCTGCAGCACAACGGTCACATCCCAAACCTGATTAACTCGGAGCTTCTGGGAAAGCAGCTAGGAAAATCTGATTCTTCTCAATTACAGCCAATATCTCAGGGAAGCCCACTCTGAATATAAAAGACACGAAGACTTGTAGTCTCTTCAATTTAATCACAAACTGCAATTCATTGCGGAGCTGGTCTGTGTTCAAAGTCACTGTAACCTTGTCATTAGCAGCACGCCGACGCAAATGGAGCAATTATCAATCGGCAGCAAAGAGCGCAAAGCGGACTGAGCAAGCAGAGCAAAAAAGGACGGAGCATTTCCTTGGAACATCCTGGTATTTAAAGCTCCATTTTATTCCAGTTCTGAATGAAACTCTAAAATTTGAATATTTTTCCCCAGGAAAAGTACTACTATTTTGCCCTCGGTGCAGCCTGACTGGTGCCTCTGCACCAGCAGCCTTAATTAGCCGTTTTCCATGTATATCGGTTGCAAAAATTCTGCTGAACCATCTAAGAAAAATAAACACTTGTAGAAAACAACGTAACCATGCTCTCACATCCTCACGTGTGCTCCGGTCCCCACCGCACACTCACCACAGCGAGGAACTTGCCCACGTAGAAATAAACGCCGTAGTGAAAGGCGAAGAGGCTGCCTATCATCAGGACAAGGATGGAGAAAAACAGCGGGAGGTCGACAATGGCTTGCCCAGTCCAGTAAGCGGAGGGATAAAGCCCCGCTATCTTCAGCTGCGTGTACGCTTTGATCTGCAACAGGAAAAGAAAACGCAATGTTAATTAAGTGTTAATTAAAATGAACACTATGTTAATCTGCCTCGGTGCGTCAGCAGGATCTCGTTTTCTCCTCTAATACACTGCTTTTACACTGATGTGGCATCAGTGCGGTACCCAGTTATCGCTGATTTTAGCTGCCAAAGAAGAAAAAAGCATTTCCACGGAAAGCAAAAGGGCTTTTCCCAAATCTGCTCTACCTCAGGCAGCAACCAGCAGTCACATCCATACCGCTGTGCCTTGTGCCTCTGACAGCAAAAGGCGCTATTTAAAACACCTCTTAGGGTTTCCCCAAAATCCCAAGATTTTCAAGTTCTTGTGCAGTCTCTGAATCAACCCCTGGGAGTTTACCTTATGGTTTTCTGCGTTGTCCATAGCAAAATAGGGTGGCATTCCAGTAATAATGATTCCCAGTAACACAGCTTCAAAATAGATCTCCAGTCTGAAAATTGTGTCTGGAAGATTCTGAAATATAAATCAGATTTCTTCAACACCAGAATGGGCGGGACCAAAAAAATGCATTTAGAATTGGAACATGACCATAAGTGCTAAAACAGATATTCTGTGTATCTCAAGATCATCTGAGCTGCAGCATGGAGAAAAACACCTATGGAAGTTTTTGGAGTATTTATGAGAGTGTCTAATAAACTCCTAGAGCATTTATCTCCTGCAGCAGGTCCTCTCCTCTCCTGAAGGCCACCCCAGCTCCGCACAGGAGGCAGCAGACCTCCAGCATCCCCGCGTTCAGCCTCCCAGAACTGCAGGTAACCTATAACAAATTCCCAACAGGACATCCTCTTTCCAAGCCCCTTTTTCCTCCACTTCCACAACCTGCAGAACAAAATCCCGGCACCTTTCAAGTCCTCTTCAATTCTGCAAAGGTCCGTACCACCAAGAACTTACTCTGGCTACTGGGGCCCAATCCTTCCCGACAGCACCGTGCAGAGCACGGCCCTTGGTGCTGCAGACAGTCCCGACCAGCCTCTCCTTTCATTTACGGTGTGTTTTTGCACTCCCCCTCTCACCCCAGAGATGCTTTGCCGCCCGCCCCGTGTTTAAGGGTGATTTTTGCCATGCAGCCACGGGTGCTGCTCACCTGAACGAAGGGATTGCTCCAGATTTGAATGCTCTCCGTCACGTTTAAATTGCGCAGAAGTAGATTGCTGACAACGTTCATCAAAACTGGCAGGGAATGCACCATGGTACTGTTGAATATGACTGTGAAAACATAGTTCTGGAAAGGAAAGTATGTGCTATATTAATTCTTCTGCGTGAAGGGTAATACCCTGGGAGGGCTCTCCTATGGGCTTAATTAAACCTGAACATTGGGAAAAATCTTTGCATAATAGAGTATGCTTTGCAGGAAGCTCTGGGCTGCTCAGGGTGGTTGTAACACATAACCTAATTCAGGAAAACAGTCACGCTCATAGAGAACAAATTATTTGGAATAAATTCCCAGAATGTTTTATGCAACTGTGACGCTATAATAAATGATGCTCCAGACAATTACAGTCTGAAAAACAAAACGCACAACGACCCACACTCGTATGTTCTTGCTAACGCATTTAAAAACCAGACACGCAAAAATTTACATTAGTTAAGGGCTGCACTGTCACACTAATATTAACAGTTTGCAATGAATAAAAATGGGAACAAGAGACAGAGCTGGCATACTGCAAATCTTCCTTTGCTGGAGATTAAATACGACCCCAATGTTCAAATCTTTCTGACACTCCTTCAGTGACCATACTGAAATGAATACTTACAATTCAAGAAACTCATTTTTCTTTACACATGAGAGCACCATGGAATTATACTTCTGTCAAATTGTATAATTCAGCCAGTATAAGTTAAAAAAAAAAAACAAAAAAAATTCCTATGCCAGGTCTCTTGTGAAGTAAAATATTTCTCTTGGCTTTTTGTATCCTTGTGGGAAGAAAGGGGGATGGAAGTTTTATTAGTCTACCATAATTATCATTATGGAAGAACATTTATTTTGATAATATTTCCAGTCTGTTAATACAAGTCCTCTTTCCAGGCCTCTTGTATAAGCAATATTATATGATATTATCTGATTATATGACTCGATACGTGCCTTTCAGGCAAGAGTACAATAAACCCAGCCCCTAGCCAGCTGCTTGTCTGCTCTTCGGGACAGACCAGCTCGGTCGTATCCGTCTTACCTGTCTGGATTCAAGGTCAAACACGTTTAAAGCTGCGCTGTGAGGGGCAGCCGAGACGTAATCGCTGTCATTGAACATCTCCAAGAGTATGTTCATGCTCCCAAGAGAGTGGACAATGTCATCGATATCCGATTCTGGTGTAAGACAGAGAAAACAACATGATTACTCATCACCAGCTTGGAGTATTTTACACAAAATTATTGATGCATTTGCCCACTGATATATGATGAAAGATCACTGTTTCCTTACACATGCCCACCAAAGAGAGTCCTCTGCTATTTTGAACAACATGAACGATTTTATTTTGGCTTCCTACTCAACAGCCTCCAAAGAATTCAAGAAAACTTTTTGGTTATATTCTCCAATTAATTTGTGCAAGTCAAATGCAGCAGTGAGGAAGCGGAGCTGCCAACGAGCATTATCAGGATACTCAAAGTTTCAGTTGAACAGAGAATTAGCTAAAAGAGCCGAAAACCAGGAGCACTTTGATACGGTGTCCAGAGAAATTAAGCTGTATTAAGCACAAATTCCCAATAGCTCAAACAGACGCTCGTTTCTATTGCCTGGATCGCTGCTACGCACTTTTAAAACACCTTAAGTTGAAACAAAAAGGAATTTTCCGAAATGCTTTGTAGCAGGATTTTAATGTTGATGTATCTACGGGTCTCTCTGGCCAGTTCCTTCATACTGGTCATCTTACAACACAGTGAGCACAAGGGTACCAGACATGGTAGGAGGAGGAAGATCTCTGAACCAAACCCTACGGCACAAAGGACACTCACTCTCTACCATCTCGGGGTACGTGGAAACTCTTCATTTGACTTATTTCAAGGAAAAGTTTGTCCCAAACCCCCAAAGTAGCACACACCATCTTTCCCCACCACATGAAATGCTACGTTAAAGAGAGAGGTGGAGGCAGGAGCTACTCCTGCGGAGCATCTCTGCTCTCCTACCTGTGGAGTTCTGCAGCAGGAGTCGACTCCTGTACTTGTGATAGTTCTCTCCGGGCTTCAGCAAGTACAAATCTGGGGAAAGTTTGATAGCAGCTACAGAATTTTTGATGATGTGGTGTATGAAAAACAATAAAATCTGAACTACAAGAAAAATCAGAAAAAGCAACAACCTGAAAGAAATAAAAGTTTCAGTTTTATTAAAATTCAGCGAAAGCCAATGCAGTTTATGTGCATGCTATTAAAACAACATCTCCCTTGCCCCAAAAAAGCATGTATTCAACAGTAATGGATAGCTTCATACTTATTATTTTTCAAATGTAACTATGGGAAAAAAATTAATCGCATCCTGCCCTTTCTCTGGTGTTGTTCAAAGAGGTTTTGAGAATTTTGTATACAAATGAGAAATCCCCAATACTTACATAACTCTCACGCATTTATTTTCCCGCTTGAGACTAAGGAGATGAACTTTCGCTATGGTGGAAACCTGCTTCTTCCAGAGGGCTGTATTGCTCATCGCCGGCGCCTTCGTCTCCGAGAGCATCAGGAGGCTCTGCTCCATATCGTCGAGGGATTTTGTATCCATTTCATCCTGCACTTGCTGGGAATTGAACACGCTATAATCTGAAAAAGAAGAGAGTAAAACTCTACAAATCTGATGCTCTGACAGAGCTACGTGGTTTGAAACGGTAGGGCTGGAGAAAGCTGGGTGGCCATCAAGTCCTTCCCCTTGCTATTGCAGAAACCACCTCACCTCATCCCAGTTTCTCAACTTAACCCCGAGCTCAATGACACCGACCTACCCCAAAGCTCTGAATCACACGCACAGCAGACACTTAAGGCCGATGATACAAATTTCTGCCACTCAAAGGGTGCAACTCGCCCCAATTTCATACCATTAGCCTATGTATGCTCCTGTAGGATTCAGTATCAGCACATTCAGCAGTTAAACCCTCTCATACCCATGCAAAAGCTTTGCAGAGCAGGATAGTTTACTAGTCTGTATCACACAGAAAGCTCTAGAAAGATTAAGATGGCTTAAACCGCTCAAAGTTGACATCAAAAGAAGAACTGATTAATTCTGGAGTAATATTAAGCGGTCCCAACTTTTCATTTGAATTGAAAGTTAAAGGAGGGGAAGAAAGACAAGTTCTGCTATTTCAGCCTGAAGTGCAGGCTACTAGTATTACTGTTCATGCAGAAAGCTGGAAATAAATTTTATACTGTGTTTTTACAATTTCTTGAAAGTAAGCTGCATTAGGAATATAAAGCACATTTTAAAAAGCAGCCATAAAAAATGCAACTGTAAAGCAAAGAAATTAGATGTAAGTACACTGGATGAAAAATTAATTACTGCAGAGACGGCCAGTAAAAAGCTTTTCCCCTGGATCCTCCCAGAATCTCTCCCCATCCAACTCGCTGCTTTTGCGTGTTTTTCATGTTAAATATTTCAAAAGCCTGGAATGACGCGAGACCGACGGCACCCCATGCTGCTGCATGTAGTGCCCTGCGAGAGGATTTTTTATTCTTACCCCCATAGCAAAACTCCTTCTGGCAGTGATGTGGCATGGGCAATTCTACACTAATTAATACTAAATCGAATGTGAGGGAAAAGAGGAAAACAGCCACGGTCCACCCCACCTGCTTGATCGATCTCTGCCTCAACTTCCAGCTTCAGATAGACATCCTCCAGCGTCGTCATGGAAACGCCGTAGGTGATAACGCCCAAATGGGAATGAGTGTCGAGGTCAGAAAACAATCCTGGGGACAGAAGTGAAACAGATTGGTTGCTCTGAAACAGGATTACATCATCTCCCGAGAGATCTTCAAGCACATCAGAGGCATCCCTAAAGCCTTCTGCGTGGTAGAAAAAAGCAGGTAATGTGTAAATATGGTTGCTTAATTATGAAGACACAGGTCATGGCTTGAGAACCAAGGTTAGGTTTTCGCTCCTTTTAGCACAAAACTTCAACCTCTGTGGTCAGGTATGGGAAATGTGGCATGTTTTCCCAAAGCTGTAGTGTTTACGAAAACCACTTCAGCATCCTAAAGCTCCTGGGGCTCAGAGCTGCCTCCTGGCTGGCTGCGAAAGACCCGACGATGCTCATCAGACGTCCGCGATTTCTTCTGCCCCAGTGGCTGAGGCACATTCCTAACCTCAGGTTCTCCTTAAAATAGTTTGGGGGAATTGATTCAATCTTGCATAAAGATGCCCCTTTTTCAAAAGTACACGGAGTGGCTGCTAAAGATAAAGCTAATAAATTATTAACTGGTTAAATGCAACGGGGGAAAAAAAACATTTATGAAATATGAGCTGCATATTCACATCAGTATTGATTCTCCCTTAGCTTTCCACATAGCGCAAAGGACACAGTGTTTCTTCCATTTTCTCCTGGGAGGCGAACAAGGAGCCCCGTGTAGGACTGATCAGATAATTGCTGCCATCTAGTGAAACCAGCACATCTGTTCCGCGCTCCCTCTCACCGCTGAATTTTAAGGCAGTGACACAAAGCTCTCTGCAGCTCGCAACGAGAGGGACTGATTTTTATAGGACTTGGGGCTTTCTGGCTTCCCGCTGGAGGCCAGCCCTGCTCATTAAAACGCTCTGCAATAAGACGATGCTGCTGCAGGACAAGGGGATTCTCGGACAAAAGGGTCTCTTCACCCTTCTGCTAAAGGCATCTCCCCAGCACTTGGTGTCGGGTACCCACATCCCTCCTAATGTACCACAGCCCCCTTGGAGGAGGCGATGAGGTCCTCACTGGCCTGAGAAAGACCTCGCTGACTGATCATCAGCCAAATCCTAGCCAAACAATTAATACGTATAAAACCACATAAATGCAGAAGCAACAATTTAACAAGAATTGCAGGCTACAGCCACGCTTGATGGATTTCTCTTCTCCAGCCGTTCAACCCTCCAGCACAACAAAAGCATCAATACCTGCGAACTTGTCCATGTCCTTGAGCGGCAGGGTGTACACGAGCTGCTCGTCGTTCTCTTGGATCAGGCTGGCTGCAGGTATGTGCTGTCTTATCAGCGAGGTTGTCGCTTCCGTGTTGCAGTAGGCATCGATGTGCATACTAAGAAAAACGCACAACAAGAAATTGGGTTTTTAAAGCTTGCTCTTCTCCTTACACCCACATCAGAACTATCAGCCAGCAGAGCACCAAACATGCAGTACGAAGATGATAAAAGGATCTCTTTTGGGGCAGGGGTGCTATCTTATAGATTTCGACAGAAAACAATAAAGATACATGATGTCACGCAACAGATATCACACAAAAAGAATACCTCAAGCGGTAGCCAATTCCCCATTTGCTTTTGAGAAAGAGAGATGATCCAAGGCATTTTAACATCCCTTGAGAAATCACAGCTTTACGATCTAGAAACAAAAATCAAGAAGGCCCTTTGAATCAGAAGATTGTCAATTTGCTGCAAAAAACAACTATATATTTCAAATAAAGGTGTATTCCATGGTTAGAGAAGCATCACTTTTGCTCTATAACAACTATCACTCAGGGACTGGGTACCCCGGGCGGTACCCAGGGGGTCGCAGCAGGACTCACCGGCGAGGATATCCGCCTCGTCCATGAAGTGAGTACTGAAAACGGTCACGCGATTCGCTTTTCTGTTTTTCAGGAGGTTCCAGACGATGTGCCGCGAACACGGATCCATACCTGCAGTCGGCTCATCCAGCAGCAAAACCTTTGGGCAAAACCAAGAAGCGTTTGCAAAGCCACATCCACATGCAAGGTACTGACCTCAGGAAATCCGACCTAAGTAACAGATACAGGGCTTTTTGTTTGAAGCCTGCTAGTTAGTCCTCTAAAACATATAGGAAACATCCTAGAGTAAGCAAGGCAGCTATCTTCACTACGTTTTGAATAAATTCATTTCCTGTTGTGACAAATGGAAAAATCATATGGTAAGTTAATGCCATCGTCTTGTTCTGTTTCTAATACAATTACGTTTAGCTATGAATTCACTCCTTCTATTAAGGGATGGTTAAATATACACACATGCTTTTAAAATCCCAGTGAACTGTCACACACATCATTTTTAAATACAGATCTAAAAGCAGTCCCCATTCTTACAGGCCAGAAATAACAGATCTGTAACACAAAAGAGCTCTCTGGCTCCGTCCCTGCTCCAAGTACAAGGAAAGTCTCCGACAGTTTTCCTGTTGGGGGCTAAATGTTACCTGCCAGAAACGACATAAAAACTTGTCACGCTATTTATTTCACAAAGAGATCAAATCCAGAGCTACTGCCGTTACCTAAGCCATTAACATCCTCAAGCATAAAGGTTGAGCTACTGAAGTGATTTTAATTGCTTAAACCATAAACGAAGCAAAAAAGAGTGACAGATGCTCAAAGTAACAATTTCTGCATCTTACATATTATATACATTAGTTGGTTTTGACAAGAGACATCAATGCTTCGGTGTATTAGTGACACCAAGTCGGGAACACCTCCACCACACTCACCTTTGGGTTCCCAAGAACAGCAACTCCCACCGACAGCCGCCTTTTCTGCCCCCCGCTTAATTTTTTAGCTTGATTGTCTCTGATAGGCTGCATATCCAAATCCAACAACACTTTCTGCACCTTTAAAACGTAAGAAACACATTTATTATTAAAAAAAAGCTATAATTTTTTTTTAACCAGATTATTAGCATTCAAATTCACTGTTCCTAATTCACAGTGTATTCTGTATCTGAACTGCGCACCCTGCTAACGAACTTGTACATCCACAGCAGGGTCTTAAGCTCCAGCAAACCTGAAGAAGTTAAAAAGTGCCTGTGCTTGAACACAAATGCTAGGATTTAAAATGTTTTGCTAGGATTTAAAATGTTTCATGAGCGTTTTAGTTTCCTAGGAAAATTTAACAGCGTATCTATGTAAAAACATCTGTCTGTATTCTGCCTCCTGGTCTGTTATACTGTAAAGTAATCTTCCCCTGCAAACTTCTCTTAAGGAAATATCTGTACAATATAAGGCTATTTTGCCCTACAAGTTAAAAATGAACATATAAGACCATATCTGTGCCCAGCTGACTTACCTCTTGTATCAAATCATTCTGAGGGATTCCTTTAATTGCAGCAAATATGGAGAGATTCTCCTCCACAGTTAATATATCAAAGTGTATGTCGGACTGAGGGCACACCCCCGCTATTTGTCGCACTTCAAGCATTTCATCGATTTCGGAGACTTTGTGCCCGTAGACAGAGACAAACCCTAAAAAAAAAAAAAAAAAGAAAAAGAAAAAAAGAAGCCAGGAGCAATCAACTGAGAGGTTTTTTACAGCCAGAGAGCAGGCTAACATGGACATGAATCTAAAGTGGACTCTCTCAGACATTATCCAGAGAAAAATTTGGTGCATCCTGAAATAACCATAAAGGCGAACAGCTTTGGTTTTCAAAAGCAGGGTACTCAAAATCTCCTAACACCGGGGAAGCTCACCGTCTGTCGGTGGACACAGCCCGCAAAGGATGTTCATCAGTGTCGTCTTCCCGGTCCCGCTGTGCCCCAGCAGAGCCGTGATCTGGCCTTCATAGATGTCGAAGGATAAATCTGGTCCCCGAGGCAGGCGCGAGAGAAAGAGGAGACGTTAGCGACGTGCTCGTGGCACCCGGAGCCGGCTCCTACCGCAGAGGTAAATTCAAATACTAACATATGGGGTATGCATTTAACACTCTGCTCGAAGGGATGCCTTACCTCCGCACCTGGCATGGCACGGGACCGCTGGGGCTGGGACTGTCCCTGCACCGGCTGCGGGGTGACCGCGTTTAAAAGCCACACGGGGAACCGAGATGAAAAGATCAGGGAGATGGGGCAGGGAAGATCTTATCACTAACGACAGGGGTGGAGGAGGAATAACGAGGACAACGTCAGCAGGCTTTCTCTAGCGATGGAAGGGCTCCTCTTTTTGGGATACCATTTTAAACAAGACTACTGCCAAAGCGATGAGAGAAGACACACACAAGCACATCTGGCATTCATGCTCCAAGGTCCCACCCCACTAAAAGAAACAAAAAGCCCAAACTGAAACACAAAAGACCACTCAACAATTCAGCTATTGCTCCTCTGCATCTGATAAGCAGCTAAAAAGCTAAAATGTTCTTACTTCTGAGAGCCTCCACAGTTTCCCCCTTTTTCCTGAATGTTTTCTGAACACAGCTGATTCTGAAAGAAGACATGTCATTTTATAAACTATTTTAGGATCTTTATATGTCATTTTGAATGATCAACACTCGGCAACAGTCACAAGACGACCATACTAGAGTGGCACTAAACATGTTAAAGACCCATAGAGGCAAGTCAAGAGACAGGGCATCTTGTCACAGAACTTAGTCCGTCTCCACCCTGGTATCAGAAAGCTTTTTCTGGTCACCTTCTAAGGTATTTCCTATGATGACAGACTGAATTATTTCAAATCCGTGTTTCTTTCACACGGTAGAACAATGCACTAGAGGTTTCCCAAGCTAGAAAAGGGAACGGCTACTCCTCAATAATTTCACAATACAACAGAAGGCTTCACAGACACGATACAGAAAAGAGGTGTTAGTAGAACAGACTCCAAAGATGGGATTACTGACAGCTCTCGATCAAAATTAGGCAAAAGAAAGCAGGTATCTCTCTCTCTCCAAGAAAGGTAAAAACCTTCCTTCCAGCCCCACTGTTTTTCAAAATGAAAAGAACCAACCAGTTTATCTGAAGGCACCACGTGAAGGATGGGTTTTGGAAGCCTGGCCACCCTGAAAATGAGGATGGGGAGTGGATTACAGGTGTGAATAGCAGGGAGGAGAACCGGGTGTGAAAGAAAACAAAACCTGTACATGTAAAGATGACAAGACAGTGTGAAAACGATGGAGAGCTGGTGGAGGGATGCTATGGAAAGAGTCCAGGGTGGATGAATAATGCAAAAACAGCCACAATGTTCTCATGCGAACATCAGGATTAAAACTGGACCCTTCAACCTATGGCAGATGCCCAAAGAGACATGGACAGCGTGGATAACACAAGACTTGTTCTGGTTACTAAGCTCAAATATTTATTTGAGACTAGCAGAGCCAACCAGGAGGAGTGAAGACGCAGAGTTCCCCAACTCACATCAGGCTATGCCATTGGAAAATGATGGAAACAAGGGCTAAAAGGAAGATACTGAAAATATGTCTGAGACACACTAAAAATACACCACAGTCCAGATGCAAGACAACAGGTTGCTCAACAAAATGCAACGCAAAAAGATGAGAGCATGGCCATCTATTTTTCAGTTTTGTTTTACCCTCTTAGATATGGCAGCTGGGTAAAACCACCACAAAGGTCTCCTCTGGTCCACAGAGAACACAACAGCCTTCATACAAACCTAGAATTCAGCTTTTTCTCCTCAAATGTGTGTTACCAGAAACTAAACCCTCCCAGAAGAGTAGGCGTTTCAACATCTGCAACCGCTTACGCCTCTCGTGGCCTCAGTGAAACTGAGGGAATGGAAAACCGGCCGGTTTTGAGAAGACTCCAACTGAAGAAATACAATCCACAAACAAACCCCTTCTTTAAGCCCAGTGATTTATCCTTGGAGAGCATCCATGTTGTTGATGATGGGGCTTCATTGAAAATGGAAATTAGCCGTGCTGCGTGTGTGCGGAGGACCCTCTGCAATGCATACCATATGCTATTTGAATCCAACGACTGGAGAACTGAGTGATTTTCAAATTACCCATTAAAATGTCAAGGACCCAGGTGATCTGCTAATCTGCACGTGAGGCAGGGCAGGAATCGTACCTGATGGCTTCTTTCCCCTGAAATTCAGAAGGCACAGGCTCAACTATCTCACTGAAACTTAAACTGCCATTGATGCTGCTCTCGTACAACTCCTTGTAATTTTTTCTGCGCTTTGACCAAAACGAGGGCTTCATGAAGAAAAATGGCGTGCGGCGTAGTCCAAACTCCCCTGGACAGTAAAGGGAAAAAGACAATTTCTTAACAGTAACTGCAGATATTCCTCAGCTTTTGCGTTTTAGCTATAAAAGCCATGAGCTATCCTGCTAAAGGTTTAGGAGCCAGCCCACACCCCATTCTGGAGGGATTTCATCAGCCAAGTTTACATTATCTGCATTTAAGCCACGGTTCCCGTCAACACTGCTAGCAAGTTCCAGTTTTGCTAAGTATTTAAATATATGTGCAAATCTCTTTCTATGCAAGAGAAATCCCCTGTGCTGAAAGAACTGTGACTTAAACACGGGCAATATAAAGCCAGAGAGATCAGAGGCACACGGAGCTGAAGGGCTCAACCAGGCATTAGTCGCAAGATGAACAACTTTATTCTGCGTTTCACGTTAAACTACTGCCGTCACAAGGAAAGGTCTGGAACAGGCAGAGTAGTCTTCAATTTTCAACGCTGTAAGAGCAATTGCAAAGTCTGTGGCACTAGTTAACCCAGTAAGAAAGCTTTTCCTCTAGAAAGATGGAAATAAAGTTTAGCTGGCGTACCTAAGGGCCATCAATTCTAAACATGCTAATACCCCTCCTCACATCTCAGTTTTAATAGAATATAAATTATTTCATCTAAAAGTATTCTGAGTCACAGCATAACATACATTTGTAAACAGCACCGTCTCCTTTCTCCACAGTTGAAATTAAGTCAGAAATGCCACCCAGCTTCACCAGCCGTGTCAACCTGGGGGGCTCAGGGCTTCAGGAATTGGCGATGCTAGCACAGTTCAGTTCCATTTTTCTCGTGAACGTACCTGGGATAACCTGATCAAGGTAGACAGCTACAAGCAGATAAAATATGCTATCCAGCACCAATAAAATAAGAGAGATAAAGAGCGGGTAAGGACCGTGGTTTAGATTTGAAAAGGTTGCACCATCTTCATAATCTTCTAGATGCATGACCTGCCAACAAACAAATGGAGATGTTACACACCGGCACTGTACCAGCCTGGAAAGACAGGACAGCACAGTGCAAAACTTAGCAACAGAAAAAAAGAAAAAATTAATGAAAAAGTGACTGAGATCACAGCAACGAACACAAAGAACAACAGTTGCTTGACGGTGCACTGTATTTTACTTGATATTAAATTGCCATGGGAAGCTATTAAAATAGGCATTTTTCCCCACCATCATCAGTTTATTAAAAAAAAAAAAAATTTAAGAATATCTACATCAAGACCTATTTGAAAACGATGCAAGACAAATGAGCGCGATGAGGTTGCAGTCTGAGTAGGTGGTTATTTACCTGCGCGACACCGATCAAGAAGCTGCACTGACACAAGGGGCTGAAAATCCACACGAAAGACTTGGGGAAATCTTCCAGTAGGACAATATTAAGGCCCACAAAACCAAAAGCCAGTGTTGCCAAGAACTCCACTATACCCACGTGCTTCGACTTTTTAAATAGAGGTGTCAGCATAAGTGCAAAGAAAACCTAAGGACAGATTAAAAAAAAAAATAAGAAGGTACTATATTAAAAAATAATAATAATACAGGTTATAGAAAAACTAAAGTAAAAAGACCATAGCTTCAATTTTGCCTCTTATAATCACATCATTTTCCTGGTATAGTCACTACAGCATTCACCCACATCCCACACTTCCCTTACAAACAGACCATCGGAGGGGCAGATTTCCCAAAGATGCCAGGTGACAGAGCACAGAAAAAACTTATAAAAGAAAAACAAGGAGCCGTACGGCTGAGCGTGCATATACAGTAAAAAACAGACAGTAAAAAAATAACTATTTCTGCACTGGTTGCTTATGAACTCAGACAAGCAATTTGCTGTATAAATTAATTCTCTGACCTGTAATTAGGGTTTTAACATTGCACTATATACTAACAGCAAAGGTTTAGAAGAGGGCATGGTTTTGGACTTCAAAATGGTGCTGTATAGACAGTGTTTTCAGTTCAAAGACAGATGATTATGAACTCAGACATTTCAGTAAGGAAAGATATTTCTCATAGTGACGGTCGAGACCCGTACAACATCCCAAACCAGAGCGGACCCAGGGAAGGGGATGGGGACAGGTAAGACACCCACCACCGTTTGGTCCTACAGAAGCTACATTTGCTCCAAATGCTTTAGTAGAGAGAACAAGATCAGATGGGAAGGGGAAAAAAAAAAAAAAACCACAGGGATGGGATGGCCGAATTCAACGAGAGCAGGAATACTTACTGAAGAGATTCCATACAGGAAAAAAAGGAGAAATATCACAAAGGCACTGCTCTGGGGAAAGAGGGAAGAGGCCGTCGCAATCACCGCCATGAGAATGGACATGACAAAAATCAGGCTCATGTAGAGCAGCACCCAAGAAAGCCTAGGAGCAAAAGGGGGGAAAAAAAAGAACAGAAACCAGTCAATGAATTCCCAGCCTGAATTATTCACACACAAAAATAGCTAAAACTACCATTCTTTAATATTCCAGACAGCTGCACCAAAGGACGAGCTTGCAAGAAAACAAGAGCCCCCAAATAAAAAGAGCTCTTGTAAACATCCCTATAATTGTTCTAGGCATTAGAGCGCACACATCAATACCCACAGCATCGAAAAGATACACAATTAGATGATTCATGATTTTTTTTTTTTAACTTGCATAATTAATTCCCTGATATAACCAAAACAGTGTAACTGAGTAGTAGGTTTCAATAATTAAAGAAATTCTATTTAAAATTTAATACACTAGTCATTCCAGTAGCTGGGCGGGGTAATAAAATCCTTTTCTTTTTCAAAACAGAGCTGCAAGTCTGTGAGCAATTCTGACCTCAGGAAACAAGGGCGGTTTGTGTGCAAGTAGTAAAAAAATGACACAGCTTCCTCAGAAGCAAGTTTCTGAGTTATATTCAGTGGCCGATCAAAGCTGCATTACCAGCGTGCCTTTGCAGATCGCTCCCATTTCACACTGGGGAAAGTAAAATGATTTTCCCCAGACCAGAGATGCTCAATGCTGATGCGTGAGGGGTGAGCGGGGACAGCGGACCAACGCTGTGGGTGAAGGAGTCAACTGAATAAGATTTGTCACCAAGGACGTACCGCAAACAAACAGAACTGACTGTCAGGAAAGAGCTTGGGTGCAGAAATAAAACAAAAGCAACTGACGGGGGGGGTGGAAAGAAGAAAACCCCAGCTCGCTGTTACGGTGCAGCAGGGAAAGATGCTAAAAACGCTGTCGGCCGCTGCGGCAAAGGGCAAAGCTAAACCTGCTTTTATCTCTGCGACTATCAACGATTTCAAATTCGTACAAATTCTCGTTTGGAAAAAAAACCCAAACACACTGCATAGGACAATCTCCGTCACGGTAAGGAAACAAATTAAAACCTGTTGCTTAGATTGCTCTGTCACTTTAAGATGATAGAGTTACATTCGTTTAATTATGTGGCAGGAAAAATGCTGCTAAGCTCTGAAGAGAGACTGCAGGTTACCTGTTGAGCCTCCAGAAAAGGAGGTACTGCGCCAAAAATATTTAAAAACAATAAAAAGCAAACTACATAAAATCTCACACATCATCACATTTAATCCCTCTAAGTCTGGCGTAACTTTACATGCCTAAATGCAACAGTATTACTCTGGTATTTACTTATTAAAATATTCCTATTTTCATGATACTGCAAGTATCTCTCTGTTAGATTTTACAGAGTATCTCACTTTCAGGCTGTTTTCAGTTAATCACACTGAAAACAACTAAAAAACTGGAGGATGGGATAGAGGAGTTTTCCTAGAAAGTGTTATTTTTTTATATTTCTTTATATATTTTATATTTCTTTTATAAAGAACGGGTTATACCGAACGCTCACATACCAAAAGGCAGTGTCGTGAAGTCCCAATATTTTTAAGAATTCCTTCAACTTCCTCTCCTTTTCTGCCACAATATGAATTGCCAAATAATACCCAAACGGTGAGAAAGCGATCACTAGGTAAATTAAAATGATCGCACGAGGAAAACTATCTATTTCCACCACTGCAGCCTCTCCCATGACTATTGCTCTCGTCAATTCAAGTTGTTCCCAAACCGATTGATTAGTCTTCAGCTAAAAGGAAAAGAAAGCCGCGTTATTTGTGCATCGCTCCTGATTTTACAGCCCCATCCCACCCCACGTGCCAGCGCGCCGCACCGTGCTCAGCCCGGTCTCCATCCCCACTGACAGGGAGAGATCTGGAGACCCCGAAACCTTACTGTCCCCAAATCCCAGTCCAAAAGCATGGAAAATGGAGACTATCTGAACACCTGGAGATAAAACGAACAATTCTGCAATTCCTATCACCTAAAAAGATGAGAGTCGCTCTCACTGCGAGCGGCATGACGGGAGAGAAATAGGGAAAAGGGCATTGCTGACAAATACTGACAATAAAATAGTAAGGCAAATTCTGCAGCCCCTTTTGGTACGGCATCTTAAATAGCATTTCGGGGCGAGCACTGTCAAGCCTTCGTGTTTTGACGACTGCTGTGATGTATGGTTCAGGCTCATCTGGACACAAATGAAGACAAATGTCCGCATTATTCAACCGGACAAGAACACTTCTGTACAAAATATGGCAAAACACACATGAAATATTCCGCCTTCTCATCAGATTCAAGCTAATTTTTGAAATGGCATTTTACACAATTAATAGACATCACCACAAAACCAGTCAGAGCCAAGGCAGTCCATGGATTTGAACCTCCTTGGTTTTATTACGTTATTTTTTCAGATTTACCTGTATAATTGCAGCATCGATGCAGGCTTGCAGAGCCGTAAATCCCGAGCTCCAGTACGTTACCGATTCGCATCCTTTCCGGACATTGGAGCAACTGGCTGCAGAATAAAGCAGGGCATTTTAAAATGCAAAAAGCCGGAGTTACAGCTGTCCTATCCCCAATGTAAAGATGGTGCAGCTTGAGGCCATCCCTTATAAACGGTGGAAACAACTTCCATAAACCCATATAAGCAACATCAGACCAAAAAAGAAAAAGAGGGAATGATTTTTCAGTTTATCCCCTTACAGAGTACATATAAGAGCATGCACACTTACCTCTCGATTCCATATAAATGGAAGACATCGCGACAGAATCGGGAAACCTCAGCTGGTAGGACATGGCATCGTTGAACACTACACCCACAAAGTTTGAGGGTTTAAAAGCACTAGCCTCTTGCAGCTCCTCTTCGCTTAAATACTCCTCTGTGATGATGCCTGCGAGATATAAGAAAGCATCATGTTGATTTAGGTATCAGCACAGCAGGAAGAAAAACTGTACAACAGTTTTAAAGAAGCATCATGTTAATCATTAATGATTTATTTGGTTTGGGGGGGGGTGGGGAGAGAGAGAGAGAGATGGTTATATTTTTGTCCCAGTGAAAGAAGTATTCTCCTGAACAGAAACCTGCAGGAGTGTCGCTCAGTAGCAGGGTAATTCAAATTTACGCCCAAGCCTTCCCCCTTTTCCCCCCATTTTTTGCTGCTCCAACAGCTTCTGTGCCCCAATCCTCTGCCAGCTACCCGAGAGTTTATTCTCCAGCACCAGCACTTTTCAAGAAGGGCAGATTAACTGCTGCAGAGGGTTAAATACATGAAAACATAGCATTTTTCATCGACTTCAGCAGAGGTCAGGAGGAAGACGGGCTGCAAAGGGAGAAAGTGGAACCGTTTGCTCCAAGCAACTGAGGGCACCCGTAAGGAAAACGCAGATGTCGGGCTTGGCTGTTTCTCTGCGGTACCTTTGAAGCATGCATACCACAAGGAAGAGAATCAAAGATACCAAACTAAAAATATATCAGAGTGGTTTTGGAGAGATAAGTTCCCGCTAGATGTGTGAGCCGTGTCGGCAAAGCATTTTAAAAAAAAAAAAAAAAAAAAAAAAGAAAAGAAAAAAAAGAAAAATTGCTTTCAAAAGAAGAGGCGACAGTGTTAATGGGAATCAGCATTTAAAAAAAAAATTTAAAATGTTGTTTTGATAGTAACAACAGGATAGAAAACACAACCTAAAATATCTGCAGGACAGCATCATCTCCTGAATTTGCCCCAGGATGTCACAGGACAAGTATTAATTAGCCCTAGAGCTGTTCAGGGGTTTTTGTACTTTGCATTTGGTCCTCCCAAAACCTTTCTTGCAGCCACATAACGCTTGTCGGCTGCAACAGGAGGATGGGAACCACTTTGAGATGGCAGTGCCAGAACACTTGCCAACAAAGCAAAAAAAACCTGCCTTCACAGTCTGTTCTCGATCTGCGATGGAAAAGAAATGCTTTTTTTCTATCAGCAGCAGCAACAGTGAGCTCCCTCTTCAAACACAAGCCACAGCACAAGATATACTGAGAAAAATAAAATGCTTAGGTTCTGAATACCATCTTCGAAGTTATCAAAAGCCACTTTCTTCATGATTTCTCGTGCCATTCGGGTTGGCGGTGTGTACCCGATGACAAAATTCACCAGCATGGAGGTATCCAGAGGGCCGAGGTTGGTGTTGGCGACCTCGTTGTATTTCCTGTGCGGATGCATCATGCTCATCAGAATTAGCCAAAACAAGAAAAAGAGTGGGAAAAGGACCTCCTGTGCAAAGAAAGAAAGAAATATGAAAATTTCAAAGAGCAGTCATAGAAACAAGAATTTCCAAAAGTTTATCTTGGTTACACGAAGCTTAAAGGAGGGACTGTGAGTCTAATCACTTCACTGTAAAGTTCCCTGCACGTTTTCAGTGCACCAGTTAATTTTAATGCCAAATCCTTCTCTGGCACTGAAGCAGGATTTTAATCGCATGCATTGGTAACCTAAGAAGCCATTTTAAGGTACAAAGGGATAATTCTACATGCTTTAAATATCCGCAAACTTACGCTATTTGGAAAGCAGCAAAACACAAACCATGAACCATTAAGCAAGCATTGTACTGTCTCTTCTTCACCTCAAAATTCATCTTAAAGCATCATACACATCACCTATGCACAGGGCTAAACTGTTGGAAAAGATAAAAATCTTTTGGAGAGGTTTAAACCCGCTACACTGCTCAGTTCTGGGTGCAAATGTTTTTAAAAGTGCACTAAGATTGCAATATTAATTCAAGGATATTTTCTGGATAATGCCTTACACATTAGGATACATTTTCAACCAAGGGATCTGTCGTGGTTTAACCCCAGCCAGCAGCCAAGCACCACGCAGCCGCTCCCTCACTCCCCCCCTCCGGCTCCCAGCGGGATGGGGAGGAGAATCGGGAAAGAAGGTAGAACTCGTGGGTTGAGATAAGAACAGTTTAATAACTAAAGGAAAATATAATACTAACAATAATAATAATAATGAAATAATAATAATAGTAATGAAAAGGAATATAACAAAAAAAGAAGAGGGAAAAAAAAAAAAAAAAAAACCCAGCGATGCACAATGCAATTGCTCACCACCCGCTGACCGATGCCTGAGCAGCGATCCGCCCCTCCCGGCCAACTCCCCCCAGTTTATATACTGGGTATGACGTTCCATGGTATGGAATATCCCCTTGGCTAGTTGGGGTCAGCTCTCCTGGCCATGCTCCCTCCCAGCTTCTTCTACACCTGCTTGCTGGCAGAGCATGGGAAACTGAAAATCCTTAAGATAAGCGCTACTCAGCAACAACTAAAACATCAGAGTGTTATCAACATTATTCTCACACTAAATCCAAAACCCAGCACTGTACCAGCTGCTAAGAAGAGAGTTAACTCTGTCCCAGCCGAAACCAGGACAGGATCGCAAAATACCTTCTGAAAAAGCCTATTTCAACCCAAAATTCAGAGCAGACCTTGAAGCTTCAGAAACTTTATAATAAAACCGAGCATTGCCTCTGACTCAGGAGCCACTTAAATGCAGAACAACTGCAGACACGAAGGGAGCAGTAAACAAGCACTCCACTTACCTGAACGCTGCTTTTTTTAGTCCTACACTTAATAAGACAGTTCTTGAATAAGAGAGCTCTGGTTTGTCTCCATACTCCTGCTTCTCTTGGAGTTGCTGGTGCCATTTTTCAAGACTAGTTTGTTTAAGGAAAAAAAAAAAAAACAAAAACAAATCCATATGAAATGACAAAATAATTTAAAAAGCAAAAGCCAGGCAGTTACAGCATTCAGTATCTCATATTTTTGTATTTTCATATAAATTTTTCATTTTCAATTTTTCATATTTTTAATCCCTTCCAATATATATACTAGATGCCAGTTTCATGAAAAAAAAATTGCTAGTACGCATTTACAATGAGAGCGCTGGGGAAACTGGCTGGGAGAGGCCTCGGGATGCCACCTGAGCAATCCTCCACCCAAAGGCAGGATCAGCTCTACGCGAGCTCACAAGACTCGAGCTAACCTGGGCTGCTTTTCATTCTGCTACATAGAAATTACAAACCAAAGTCTTTATCTCAGAGCACAATTCCAGTGCCCATCACATGGGCTCAGGGCAGCCAGCCAGACCCATGCATCCGAAAACAAGAACCATCTCACCCCAGGCAAACTGTTCAATTTACCGTGAGTAACCCCTTTTCATTCTGGAGCAGATCCAAAACTACTTACGTTCATTATTTTTTTACCCTTTTCATTAGGCCAGCTGCACAGCACAGTAGTGCTGAAGATAATCTTTGGGGGGGGGGGGCGGGAATTAAAATAAAATTGAAAACGCTCTTCCAGGAGACAGCATCCCATTCCACCACGACGTACCGGGTGAGGGACAGCAGGTTGAGGAACCACCTCGCTGCCTGAGGTTCGGAGTCACCGGTCAATGTCCATCTCTCTCCGTTTCTTCACCTGGGAAGCTGAAATCTAATCGTGAGCTGCTCAGCAGAGACCGCACGAGAACTAGCGCAGCTCCGCACGCCACCGCCCCTTCCAGCTCCCCGACTGCTCTGGCCGTAAGTCTCACCTGCAGCAACACCTACACGCCACAGGTGAACAACTGAGTCATTTCTCAACATTTCAGCCAAAACACAGTGCAGATTTTAAGAATTTATCCGTATTCCAGGTTTTACAGCTACCAACACTTATTCAAAAGCAGACTGATGGTTTTGGTGACTGCATATTCAGAGCAGCTCTGCGGCAGGACCTGGTTTCTCTGTTATCTGTTAGACAACACGTGGCTCAAGCTTTCTTCCCCAGTTGTATTTTAATATGGAAATCTATTTTTGGAGTACAGACATCATCTAACTAAAGAAACACGTGAGGTTGCTCAGATGCCAGCACCGCTGCTATGAGCTGAGCTTGAAGAACTTCAAATAAACAAACTGCTGATAGACAGACAGCTCTATCAGAGCCTGCATTTCTCTGAGCGTAGGAGGGAAGAGAGGAGGGGAAAGGCATCTGCAAGCAACCGAACCCAGTGCTCATGGCTTCCTTTGCTGGGTGTTGGGGTCCTCCGCGGGGCAGTGACCCCAGCAGGCACACGCAGCACGAGGACCTGTGTGGGACACGGCTGCACATCACTGAAAGCAAAGCCTTGGGAAGAGATCCCACCTAGAGCCTGGACTGCTTCCGATAAAGTCCCATTGAATCTACTTCAAAAATGAAAGAAAAAAAAAAAATTCCTTTGATTAAAAAAAACCCCCAAACCCACAAAATGCTTAAACATCAACCTATGCTAACAACTAATTCTTGCAGGAAAAACGCATACAACTCCTCGGATATTTTTGAGCAAGAAATGCTTCAAAATGACAGCAGAGTGTTTTAAAAATAATCAAGAGCAGCAGCTATTGCTTACAGGTCGTAAAAAAATCACATGCTTCTCCCCTCTGCTCACAGCATGCCCTGTTAAGTGCCTGGACTTCCACTGTTTGCTTTCAGGAGCTGATTTCAAGAGCACTTAAAGAGGAGAAGCTCCGCGGAGGTCCTTGCTGATTGCTACACAACTGCGTTAAAGCAGCAACTCCTTCCCGCAGTCACACTCCTCTTATTTTAAAGAAATCCAAAAAATTGGCAAAGCTGATTTAATCAGATTCAATCACTAATGCCAGCTACTGTTTCTTTACTTATTTTCTATCCAGTTATAAAAAACCAAAACAGTAATACTTCCACATCTTCACTGGAACACTTCCATGCTTTAATTTACATCACCTAGGTTGGAGGAAGGGTGGTTTTAAGAATGTTAATTAATTTCTTGATATTACACCTGCCATCTCCACTTAAGCTAACGAAGCTACATAACACAGCTGAAGAAGTATCACTTGAGTGGTGAAAAATTGTATCTGGGCAAAAAAACCCAAACCCTCTTGGAAACTCCACATGAAGAAAATGAACACGTAGGCTGAACAGAAAAAGCAGCTGCCAAGACATTTATTTGAATAATACTGGACAAAATGAAAATACTCTTAACCTGCAAAAGTCCCCCCCAATTTAGCCACTTCCTGATGATCTTATGCTGACAGGAGAAGTGGCTGAAACACAACTACTTGTGGGCATCTCAATCAAAGCAATCTCAAGGAAATTACTGGTTTTGTACTTTAATTCCACATCGGAGATGCTAATGCTTCTTACAGGGGGGGAATAACGATCAAATGGTACTTGGGAAGGCTTCCCTCACTTCCCCAGACATCAACCCGACAATGGTCTTCAAGGGTCAGTTTATGTGATTTAGTGCTGCACGTCACGTTTCCCTTCGTGTTTAAGCTAAAAAACCCCAACAAACAAGGTGCGTGGGGGGGGGGGGGGTGAGCCTCAGTGAAATGAGCTGTGGCTCAAGGAAAAAAAAAAAAAAACAACTTATCAGTAACAACACCTGCAGAAAGATAAGAAAATAACATTATTGATCTTGCTGCAAGAAGAGAGTAGCCTAAATAATACTTAAGAAAAATTCTGAAGCGCTTTTTACTGGTCTTAAATTATTTAAGCTAAATGCTTTATTCATGCACTTTCAAAAACGGGCTGACTTTTCTTCCTTATCTGAATCCCAAGGGAAACAGCCGTGTCTCGGGCCGACGAGCACCACGAAGCCCAGCATCTGCAGAACACTTCCCTCCAAACTCATCGTTATTTAACCGCAGGATAACGAAGGAACAGAAAGCAGCACCACAGCCAGGCCAGGCTGCTTCCAGCACAGCTCCCCGCTCCCTCAGCATCCCTGCTCCCCCCGGCCAAGCCCATCGCTCCCGGGGGACCCCCGCAGGTCGCTATCCGCCGGCGCGGGGGGGGGGGGGGGGGGAGGACACCCCGCCGGGTTTCCATTCCTCCCTTTTCCCCCCCAAAACCCTTCACACGTCGGCTCCTCACCATTTTTCGCCCAGCCACGAAACCATCATAAATACAGACATAAATAACCCAAAGCATTTACTCTAGAGTAATGACGCGCACCGACAGGTACAGCAAAACTCCTCCTCTTCCTCTCTTCCCCTTCCCGTTTTACACACCTCGGGGGGGGGACCGCTTACCCCGGTACCGCAGCCGCCCCCGCTCCCCGCCTACCATCCCCAGCGGAGCGCGGCCGGGAGAGCACAGCACCCCCGCACCCCCCCCCTCCCCGGGTACTCACCGCCTCCGCACCGCACCGCACCGCTCCGCTGCAGCGGAGGACGCAGCGCTCCCCGCCCGGTGCAGGGCGAGGGGCCGGGCTGCACCGCCCCGGGGCGGAGCGGGGCTGCCCACCGCCCCCGGCCGCCCATCCCCGCGGAACCCGGGCGGGGCCGCAGCGCCGCCTCGCAGCGCCAGGACCCCCCCCCATACACCCGGCCTCCCGGGGACACCCCTCTTTCTGGGGGACCCCCCCCTTCCCGGCCCCCCCCCCCCCGCGCCGCCTCCCAGCACGGCCTTGCCAGGGAGCGGAGGAAAAAGGTTGGAAATAATGGCCCGGGGGCCCGGAGATTGACGGATGGGTGGGAGCCGCCTCGATACATCCAGTGCTGCTGGTTCCTGCCTGCATCCAGAAGGTCACCGGTACTTGACTGCATTACCCAAAAGACAATTAAAGCGTTGAAAATGCTGCCTTGAATACAAATGCTGAATTCCCGTCATTTACGTGCGTTGGTTCCCTACCTCGGTGGCTCGACGGTGCGTGATGTTTCCCACCGAGTTGTTTCCCCTCCGGCGAGCGTTCCCGTCACCCTCCAGACAGGCCCTTCGCCTTAGTCCATGACCGGCCTTTTGCTGACAAGTGGGATGTGATCAAAACCACCGAGATCTTAATTATCCTCTTCCCATCACCGCGAGTGCAATCTGACGTGCTCGTTTTCCTAAAAGCCTGCTGCAAGTTGCTGGGAAAGGCTGAGCTGCAAATGAAACCCAGAGGTGTCGCTGAGCATCTGGAGTCCTGCAGCAGAGAAGCTGCGTGCATGCGTGCTCAGGAAGAAACTGTGCAGCTCCTTGTGCTCCACCAAGGACTGACTGCTCGGCTTCCTGCAGAGGAGCACAGCAGTTTGATGGAGTAGTATTTGAAATTCCTTGTCTGAGTTGGTTTTGTGCATCTCAGGAGCTGCACGAGCACCACGCACGCCTGTGCTGAAGCGCAGCTCTGTAACGACAGTATGGACTCAACATTTTTACTTGGAAAACTGAGATCAGGAGACTTTGTCCTCATCCGGAAAGAAGAAAAGGGTGTCAAAGCATGGTGTTAAGTGGAAAGCACAGTTTACATGAGTAGGTATCACGGCCATGCAGAAGCCTTTGCATTCACACCTTCACCTACAGCGATGATTGGAAATATCCAGGATTCACGCCCCAGCCCTGGTCCCAGGGCCCTCGCTAGGCACAGGCATCCTTTGCTGCAGCCCCAGAGCAGCAGAAATCCCGCGGGCCGGCACGGCGAGGTTTTGGGGAGAAGGTTTTGGGGAGGAGGTTTTGGGGAGGAGGTTTTGGGGAGGAGGCTGCTTCCACCAGGTGTCCCCCGAGAGCGGTGTGGCCCAGCAGCGATGGGTCCAGGCTTCTTTGGATACCTCACATACAGAAAATGATTAAATCCCACCCAATCTTTATGCTAGCACTTCCTTTAGGGGAAAAAAAAAAAAAAAGCCACCAGAAAGTCTTGCTTTAACTGGAAACTTTATTTTTTTCATTAGTTTCCACCTTAACAAAGAGCATTAGATAAAAGTACTCTAATTAAATAATGCCCTTTAGTTTTGCCTAATGAATACTGAGTAAATACAATGGCATAACTCGAGCTTCAATAAAAAAACCCGAAAACTTCTTATCTTCATCCATCTAGCATTAAATAGAATAGAAGCCCGTCTGGGGCTGAATTCTTCTGGTCACTTTGATGTTGTGGTCTCTGTTTACACTTAAAAAGTTTTAACTACTTATATTCATGTTCTACCTGCAAAGTTTTGAACTCCTTGGCGTTTAGGCTATTTTAGCACAACAACCCCTCCTTAACAGGTTCACACCTCTGCTCAGCTCGAGCCCTGTCCTCCCAGGGAAGAGCTCAGAGCTCGAGGTCTAGAGCAATAACCCACGCCAGCACAGTTCCTAGCAAGGAAAAGCAAACGGTCTGCACAAAGCACGAGAGCGGTTTCACATGTGGGTGCTCCAAAACATTGGGCTGTGTCATATGGGAAGATTACATCACCTAAAATACATTTTACTGTCAGGTGGGTGAGACACCCATGGTACTGGGTGCTGCTGCAGCCCGAGAGCCACTGAGCACACGCGCGGCAGCATCAGTACGAGAGAGTCAAAAGCAACCCGCTCAACGGGGAGAGAGCCTCCAGAGAGTAATTATCACCTAAAGCACTGCAATGCTTTTCATCTTCAAAGTGCATTAAAACCACTACCTAATTAATTTTTACAACAGCCCTGTATGCTCAGGTGCCTTAAACAGAATCTCCGTTTATAGATACAAAAAGCCAAGGCTGATGTAATTTGTCCAAGGCCAAAAGAAATCTGCATCTGAGGTGGGGATGGGTACTGCTTATTGCAAGCAGCAGGCACCAGAAACCTGTCCAACTTACACTTCTGAGCAAAAAACTTTAAAGACAAAGAAAGCAATTTCATCTCTTTAACTGGAATAAAGATCTAAGCAACTACACCCAGGCAGTGGCACCAAATTCACCCAGCAACAAAGCTGTGTGAATGTTTGCACAAAGGTTCGGTGGGTACAGATGATTCGATTTTCTTTCTGGAAACTTTTTTCTGCTTACAATGGTGATGCTGCCACTTCTGCAGCGGGGGTCTCTCCATCAGCATCAAAATAACAAACAAACCGGGCATCTGGCAAAACAACTGAGCACAGGGAGCAGGCTGTACCGTTTACACATTTATTTGAAAGTTTGGGATGTTTCTTCCCGCCGCTCAGGAGTTCAGCGTAAACACGCTGTAGTTGAAAGAGCTGCTGCTTAAACTAAACTACGTGAGTTTGATGACAAAAGGTAAAATAACAAAGCATTCAGGGAAAGTAAGTCTGAGTTGAAACTCTCTTAAGAACAGGGGGAATTAATGAGGAGGTGCTTGGAGATCAGCGGGGTGATGCGACAGTCCCAGTCCAAGAAACCCCGAGCGGCTGCTGGCGATACGGGCAGGGGACTTTCATACCAGGTGGCAGAAGTTGTCCTTCAGCTGGAGGGCAGCCCCACCATCGCGTCTTTGCGCCCGTGGTTAGGCTGTCTTCGGTTTCCAGGCACCCAACACCTATTGAGATGACGGTAGTGCCAGGGTTCTCCTGGCTCCTCAGCTCCTCCTTAGCACGCTGTTTCTGCTCCGGGTATGTAAGCAAGCAGAGCTTGAGTTTGGAATTTAGAATTCGAAACTTTAAAGAAAACTTGAACACCTCAACTCCGTATTTTGGCAGTGCTTATGCTAGTAAGCCCCCAGTTTGTTTTCTGTACCCAAATGACTGACAGCTCGTGCCGAAGCAGTGGGAATTTTTTCCAGTTCTCACCCCTTTGGGCTGATGGACTCTCTGCATCGCGTCTGGAGCTCTGAAGCCACAGCGGCACATGCAAAATGGCACTTCTTCCCTGCCAGGCTGTGGACGGCCATTTCTTCCACTTTCTTTTTAATGGATCTCCTTGCAGAAGTATTTATTTGAAAAAGAAAGTTGTGCACTGGTGCACACCTAAGGAATTCGGTGAACAGGATATTATGGGAATGGCAGTTCATGCACTTATCTATCATGTTTCAGAAAGGAAACATGAAGGAACTGAATTTCCTTTCTTTAAGTAGGTGGTGACTCAGACTTTCACAAGTAAAAAGCAAAAAAAAAAAAAAGGCATTAAAATCACAAAGGAACATTTCCAAATTCTTTGGTAGCATCCCCGCTCAGGCTGCCCGTGAAAGGACTGTGCAAAACCTGCTACACCTGGATGTGGAACAGAGCAAGAGGGAGAAGCCTACGTCAGAGCAGGCTCTACTTCTTGCAGTCAAATATGGGAGGTTCTGCCTATCCTTTCTTGTGCTGGGTTGAGAGGGGAGAACAAGTTCAGTATTGGGATAACAAATAAATGGCCAGAGCTGGAACATTATTCTTGAATTTCAGTTCGGTGGATGTGGCCCTTCTGTCCCCGATGGCTTTTATGTCGCAGCTGGAAAGAGTGTGCCTGCTCTGATTGCTCTTCCCATTCAGCAGAGAGTTTGCAAAAAGCCCAGGAATGCTGAAATGATTTTGTCCAGTGATGCAGAAGCTTCAGGTCAAGCAGCTGCTCTTTCACTGTTTCTCTTTTTATCAAAGCTTTGCAGAGCCCTTTGAGAACCAGAGGCCCACCACATAAATTGCTCAGATTCAAATACAGATAAAACCAAATTCTTTTACATTCTCCTTTGGACTTAGCATCTGCTTATTGACTGACTCGAGTCCCACTCTTGGCCCATTTTTTATTACTGTTTAATCCATTTTTCCTCATGCAAACAGCTGGCTCGGGCACTGGCTGCGCCTTTTCTCTGCTGCAGACGCTCTCCTGACCTCGGGCACGTCGCTGTCGCAGGGGAGACCGAGCGACCACAACCTAAGGGCTACTTACGCTGGGAGTCCTTGGCACACTCTTCCTTCTGCATTTAAGAGTACCTTCGCTTTCCAGAAAGCAGAAATAAAAAAAGAAAGAACATTTATACTGTAAATCATAGATGTTCTCGGCACGCAGTCAGAGGGCACAGATGTTCTCACCCAACACAGGGCTCCTCCTGCATCCAAACCGGTGGCTGCAAGCCCTCCGAGGTCACAATCCTATTGAAGCCGAGCGCTGGCGCCGGGTTTTCTGCCTCGTGCCAGCAGCCTGCCTTCTCGCTGCTGAGGGTCTGCATTGAAGAACTGCTCTTTTCTTTCTTCGAGGGATCGTTATGAGTGACTGTACCAGGCAGAACCAAATTACAGGCGAAAAACCGAGTTCCCCATTGTGTCCCACTTCTATCTGGAGACAGCATTTCCCGAGTGCCCAGCACTTCAGCAGGGCACAGGCGGGGAGAACAAGATCACAGTCAGGTGCTTGTGCCTTTTTTCATTACGGTGAGTTTTGCTCGGCTGCGAGGCAGCACGTGCCATGGTCCAGCATTAGGAGCATCAGGGGTGCCCGGCGTAGCACGGACCAAGCAGGAACCACTGCTGCTTCCCAGCTCGCTTCGCTTGCTGTGATTTCATCCAGATTGAAACAAAAGAAAGCTGTTAAAAAAGCAAGTTGTCTGGAATTTTTTTAGGTTTAATTAATCAGACAAGTTGCCACCAACAGTTAAACTCATTCTCAGAAATCAGGTAGCTTTGTCTGTAAGCAATTATTCCACCCTCCAGAGCAGAGGCAGTGGCTTATAAGAAGACAGAACAGGCTTTAAAAAGAGGAGATATACTCCATATTTACCGGAAACGATATGTTTGCATCAACAAACCTGTATATAAGCACAAGGATGATGCATTTGCACTATCTAACGCTAGAGCCCAGAGCCTCTGCCAGGGAAGCCCTTTGACAGTAATTCAGAGCACCTAATTTAGAGGCCGGCCTCTTTCTGTGAGCTAGAAGGAGACTAAAATAAACCGTGCAAAACCCAACTTCCTTCAGCATTTACTGCTCAAAGTCTGCAGCTGCACCCAGCTGAGAAGGGTGCTCTGCCACTGCCAAAGCCACGAGCTCTTTGCCACCAAAAACTTCCCCGATATTCAGAAGCAGGGCATGATTATCAAGTCCAGGGCAATGCCAACAGCAATTCATACCTGTGTAAAAAGAAAAGGGGTTAAAACCCTGTTGAGAACGGCAGCATTTTGCAGCTCTATAAATGGTTATGCAAAATGCAAGTTCTGTAGGAGTCAGATTTGCTCATAGCATGCAAGACAAATTTTACTCTGTGCCCTTATTCACCTTCTGTAATAACACTCAAACTGGCTCAAAATAAAATTTCATAAAAGAAATTTCAGTCTTGGCCTAAGACTTGGCACAGAGAGTTGCAGCCCAGAATACTTTTATGGGAAGCTAGAAACCTCTGGAAAAAAAAAGTTTTCTAACTGAAGCATCAACAGACTCTTAACAACAGCAGTGCCAGGGGTACAAGGATAATATATACATTGTATGCAATGCATATAGAATACTGTAATTACAGCCATGTCGGTACAAACATATATTCATTCTGGTCATGAACGATAACCTCATGTTCGTAGAAAAAAGAACGAAAATGCCTACTTTAAAACAGCACAGTTCAAAGGGGGCAGATGTGCCCCGTCGCTGATGGGGACGTGGCAGAAAACAGGTATTTTTCATCAGCACTGCCGTCGTGCGTGGCAGCGTCCCCCGATCCAGCGGCCGGCAAACACTTGCCCACCCCCAGCTGTGTTCCCTTCCCAGTGAATTTTGCTGTACGGCTTATGAAATACAATTCCCCGCTTTAAAAAAGCGCCGCACTGGCTGACTTCGTATTACAGCATACTCTAGATATACATGCCATTTAAAGAAAAATTATGCTTCCTGCTGCCGGCCCAATAAAAATATCCCTTCAGACAGAGGCTGCTACCTGTCCTTATTTAGCACTGCTTTTCTCAGAATCTCACTTTTGGAGCTGCTCAACCTCATTCAACCGTGTTCGAGACCGTTTTTGCAGTGGATTCCTCCTCCTCCTTCCTCTCCCTGGCTGCCGGTAAGGCGTCAGCTTCTAGCCCCAAATATTTGGGCTTCTCCTTCCCTTGCATGCTCCGTACCGGGAGTTTTCAGGTGGCCTCCTACCGAACCCCAGGCTGGCTGGGACACCGTGTAGCATTGCATCCATACCTAAAAAATCATCGGGCACCCACACCCGAGGCAGGGCTTTTGCCAACAGAGCTGCCATGCAGAGGCAAAGCCCCCTGCAAAGGGGCTCGCAGCCGCCTTCGCCTTCAGTGTCCAAGCCCCCCTGATGCCGATGTTTACACCAAGCCATCCAGATTTGTATCATATTAAACAGGAGCGCAAAAGACTACCGCAGGCTTTTGACAAACTCTTCAGATGTATTCACACAGAAAACTGGCTCCGGTAATTAACTCCAGATCATATTACCCTGGGAGCTACATAAATATAATAAAGGTTTAATAAACCAACTCGATAAAAACACTCATGTGGTGGTGGTTGCACACACCGAGTGATAAAGACCATCCCTACCCCGGAGAGCTTACAGGCAGCTCTAGTCTGGCAGCGAGGAGCCTGCCTGCGGGAAGCCCTCGGACCCCCGCCACGATGCTCAGCCCCCGCGTGGGACCTGGGACCTCGCTGCAGCCGTGCTCCCGCAGAAAACCCCTGTGCAGGAGCATCTGCAGGCGTGGGTTTGCATCCAGGGGGAATTCAGAGCAACGAGCCGTTTACGGTTGAAGCCTTAATTGTGTTGTTGAATGAGCCTGCAACTCATTTTGCTGCAAAAAAAATCAGCGGAAAGAAGGAGTCGGGGAAAAACAGCGAGAAACAAAGTCCGAAGTACAGAGCAGTGCCACAAGACAAAAAAAAAAACCAACCTAAATGCCTACGTAAGCCAGGGAGCGAGGGACACGGGGCAGGTGACTCGCAGGGACTGCCATCCGCCGGGCCAAAGGTTGTGCCTACATCTACACCCAGCCAACAGCAACCCAACCAGTCCCACCGAGCGGTGCCGCGGGGCCGGTGGCTCCAGCTCCTGCCTCGTCACGGTCCTGCCTCCACCTCTGCCTGCCTGGGCAGGAGGGAGAATCACTCCCCAAACAGAGGCTAGCTGGCTGGCGTTTATTTAATGCAGCTTAAAGGTGCCTTGATTGTAGAGGAAGCTTGAAGGAGTCATTTAAAATGCTGTCGGTGCAGTGCACGCGGTGCTTTACTCAGCCTTATGAAAGGGCTTGGATATCGGCGGCTGGGCAGCATTTAGAAAAGTCTGAATTTGCTTTATTGCTCCTGTCTTTGGGATGAAGCCACCGGGCATTCCAACAATGCCTGGTGAGCGACCTGCAGATCTTACCACCACGGAGACTAAAGATGACGGCTATGACCCTAAAAGATATTTAACAACCCACCTCCCCCAGGCAGAGCTGAGCAGTCGCAGGGCCACGAACCCAGAGCCTGCAGCACGGCGTCAGGCTGGGGCAGCACGCAGCGGGAAAGGACCCAGAGCCAGCACCGCAAATCCAGCAAAGCACAAAAGGTCTGGGACTGAAGACTGAACTAAGTGCTCACAAGACGCCTGAAGGATGCATTTTGGTCCATTACTTCACCAAAGTAAACAGAGAACCTATTACATACATATATATATATATATATGCATGGAGTATAGATAGGAGGAAATGCAAACAGTAAAAAACCAAGCAATATTTGCAGCGTTAAAACCCACGCCAGCACCCAAGCAAAAAGCAGCCACGACGCTTAGCTCTGCCTCTACCATGCCAACCCTAACACGTGTGTCAGAGGAACGGGACCTCTGATGGGGGCTTTCTGCATGCAGGGCATGCCTCAAGCATGGACACCTCTGTACA
The DNA here is from genome assembly GCF_018139145.2 of Gymnogyps californianus. Classification (NCBI taxonomy): domain Eukaryota; kingdom Metazoa; phylum Chordata; class Aves; order Accipitriformes; family Cathartidae; genus Gymnogyps; species Gymnogyps californianus. Next base: position 2,749,253 of record NC_059489.1, on the reverse strand, counting down.
GCAACACAGCAAAAAGGGGACCACATAAAATGTATCTGGTGAATTTTCAGGCTTTTTTACGAGAGACAAAAACATCACCAAGAGCATGACTGCAAGTCTCAGAAGGAGGGACATGCAATGTAAGATATGCCATATAAAAACACCTTTTCCCCCAGCCCCCCAGTAAATGATTTCCAGAGGTATGGGGCTGCTTAAAGTTCATCTGTGCATTAGCCTCATTTTTTTTTTTTTTTTAATTCAAAAATCCTGTCTGGCTCTTACATGTCCTGGCTCTCCGTCTCCATCTCTGTCCCGCTTCTTTAGGTTAACACGCACTAGCATCACCCTCACCCCTCCTGGAAGAGCATGCTCAACCCATTATTATTATCTAGCCAGATTTACGGCTCTAAGACCTTATTATTACTTAGGTTACTAAGTTGAAAGTAGTTTTTATTTATTGGCCTCTGCCACTTTTATGAGCTGCATGTACTTCTTGGGTCATTTTATCCTCTCTGAATTCCCCAGCTATCTGGCTAAAGCCACAAAGAGAGACTTTACCAACTATCCCACCCTGCGTGCACCAGGGCAGCACAGTTCGTTTAACTTCTGCCCACTGCAACGTCCTCCGGGGCTTTTCATCCACCTACTCAAGATCCGAGGTGGAAAAATGTGCTACGAGCTAACGGCTGCAAGAGCAAATGCTTGAGGAGAAGGAGACGGAGGAAATTCAGACAAAAGGTAAGACGTGGCTGAAATCTCAGGGACTGTGTTTGGCTTTAAACGCTTGCAGCCTGCAATTCCCTTTAAACCGGGGAACAAAGGAATGCAGGATATCGCTCGGCACCATTCAGGCCCGTGAAGAGCAGATGGTCTCTGCTCCCATAAGCGGCTCGTGCTCAGGACAGCTCATTGTTTCTCACCTCCTCTCTCGTCAAGCCGTATTCTCCTCCCCAGCATCTGCACCCACTGTTTGCTTTGGCTTTTCTTCAAGCTCCTTCCCCAGACATCCCCTCGGGGGTATCCCTTTTTCCAGCTGGTCCCTCTTGTCTTGGAGAACTTCCTACAGTTTCTTCGTCTTCTGTAGCAAAGAGCCCTGCCTTGCCTGCCTGCCCGTAGCAGGCAGAGCCTTTACTCTGCTTGTTCCTACTATTTTGCATTTTCAGCTTGGCAGCCTGAGACCGCTGTGTCTCAGGAGCATCAGGGAAATGGCTGGCATTCGCCTGTCCACATGCAATCTCCTCTGCTTCTCTGTGGGGGGCTGACCACTGCCTCAGCTAAAAAACGATGGGAAATTTCATGAGATATTGGACAGGGGATGGGATCACACTTGAAAATATCGTTGTCTTGCCTGTTGTCTCTAAACGCCATCGTTACACTGTCTCACAGGACAGACCAAGCCAAACGCTTGCTACACTTGCCCTGCAATATCCTTCTTTCTCCACAGCTCCCATTCCCATGAAGGGAGGCGATGGCTGGAAGCAGCAGAATCCAACAAAAACACAAACTGGAACCAAAGGAAATCGAAATAGCCACTGGGTCCTTCTGCAGAGGTCCTGCTGGAGCCTGTCCCATCTCCGCTCCATGGAAGTTGGCTCACCACGCTCCTCTGCTCTGCTCGATTTCTTTATTTGCAAAGCGTATTGTTTTTGGAAGATCCCACTTCCCAGGCACCATGACTTCTGTCCGTCCCTGCAATGCGTTGTCATCCAAAATAAATAACAGCTTCAGAGCAATCGCTACGGCACCTTCACACCGCGTGACACGCTGGGAAAATCATGATTTGAGCCCAAAAACCTGGTCTTAGTATTCAAGGATGTACAAGGAGGTACCAGATGTGTTTTGGACACCAGTTTTGCTTCTGTTTCACACCATCTATGCTTATAACAGTTATAAACCACACATGACCAGCATCTGAATTTTCCAAACAATTCTTAATGAAGGGATACGAACCAGGGGAAAACATATCCTTCCCCACCGAGATGTAAGAAACTGAAATGCATAGAGAAATTCTGACAATGGTCTTGCAAGAGTGAAGCAGGATGACTTTGAGAAGCTGCACCCCTCGAGCTCGCTGTTGTTTATGGACAGAGCTCTGGGATTAATTTTTGGCCTGTCGATTATCCACAAGCGATCGTTCGCGCAAACACTGAAACTGAAGCCTCTAATTGTATTTTTTCTGGACAAACCCGCCACATGACACGGCTCGCCTTCCAAGCGCCCCGTTCAAAGCGAACGCTGGAAACGAAGTCGTGTCTAAAACAAATACATATTTCGGCGCAAACGTCCTGTTTACAAATGCGGAGAGGAGATTTTTCAGTAGTGCCCTGAAACCGCAGCACGTTTGTCCAATTTCTCTGCAGCAAATTTGTTTCTTAGCAATGAAGGAGCAAGCTGGAAGGAGGAATAAACAAACCATAACATGTATAAAATTCAAATGACTATATACAGACTGTAAGTACTAGAGAAAAAGTTATGGCCAGACCCAGACGTAGAAATCGGATCTCTTCGTTCAGCCCTATGGATTCCCCCAGCAGTAACTCCCTCCCCTCCGAGCTGCTCTCTCCCCAGGCACTTTGCAATACTGCTGTGTTTCACGGCCACTCCTAACTTGGTAATTTAGTTCCTAAAAATTCATTGCACGGGGATGCACATGCCATGGCACTACTTACTGACACAAGGTGATTAAAGCAACGTTCCTAGAGAATTTATATGCATTGGGAGACACAGGCTCACATAAGGCACCTCGCTGGTTCCTGTGCATCGCCCCACAGCCTTTAGGTACGTAACCATTCAAGAAGAGATTTTTCTGTTCTGCTTCGGCGTCTGCTCTCATGAACTAATTGCTGCACAGCAAATCAAAGTGTTTTACTGTAAACAAAACCAGCCACTCAAGTCGTTTTTAAAAAATTATTTAACAAGTCCTCAGAAGACAAACGGCCTTTTCCGCAGCTTGGAAGCGCTGCCGACCGGAGGAGGAGACAATTTGAACGGCAGAGATGGCGACCTGAGCCTGTTACTGGACAGGAGGAGGGTGAATCCTACCTAGGGCAAAGGAGATCTGGTCACGTTGTCTGCAGAATTTAGACTTTAAAAATAAAAAGGTCTGCCAAGGGGAAACTAAACGCCGAGGTTAAAGGCTGGGCACTGTGCTGGAGGAATTGTGAACGATAAAGATAATAAAGCGTTTCGGTACCCCTTGACTCAAAGCTGATGGTAACCTGTTCACGGCACCGCGACGCACTGTCCGTGCAAGTCCAGTCGTACTTGCATCGAGTCACCCACCGACATCCCCACCCGGCTCCGGAGCAGGGCAGGGCAGAGCAGCCCACCGGGGCTGGGGAAGGCTGCAGCCCTCACCCCCCCACCCCGGGGCAGCCCCCCCAGCCTGGGGGCAGCGCTGCCGCACATCCCTGCCTCCCCAGCCGCACCGCCTGCTCCCACCGCAGCCTGCCGAGACTCGTCCGCAGCCTGAACTTCACACACCCTCCAACCCTCCGCACATGAACTGCCGTGCAGCACGTGACAGACGGGCAAGCCTCTGCAGGTCCCAGGTTCAGCCTAAATCCATTAAAGCCGGAAGAAAATTTCCCTCGGCGTTAGCAGGGCGCTGTACGAGGGTGCCCGAATTCGGAGGAAGGCGGCGCTGCAGCGGGATCCCAGATCCCTGCACGCCTTTGGGGAGGGGGAACAGGGAAAACACCAAAAAACAATTAAAATTGACGTTGTGCTGTTTGCTGGGTGCCAGCAGTGCGACACAGGTTTTGCTGGGCTGTCCCAGCTCGTGCATGTGACGGGGACATCCCGGAGCACCTGATGGCACCTGGGACACAGCAAGGGACACGGCCAGCGCTCCGGGAAACTGCAGAGAACAAGGACTCCATCTTCTATAGAAAAAAAATTGCCTTAAAACAACCGGGCTTTTGTTCTCACCCGATGGATGTTCTTCCAATGGTCATCCAAAAACTTCATGAAAAACCAAAGGAGCATCCCTCATTTTGCACCTGCATGCAAGTTAGACCAACAAAAGTTTGTTAGAAACGTTAAAAGCAAATTAAAAGCCATAGCCTCGCTGCACATCTTTATCGAGACAAGGCCTCTGGGCCACGGCCCGCTCGCTACAGCAATCCTCGAAGGCTGCCTGTGCCGCTACTAATTTAGCTTATAGCTACTGAATTTTAATGCTGCCATTTGTAATGTGTTAGTTATGGGTTTGTCAGCATTTCCATCGTAAACCTTTCATTTTGGGGATTTATTGCTTGGCTATAAGGATTTGCTCTAGCTGCAAGTTTGGCAGGACCACGTAGAGAGGCATATTTCCCTCACCCCAAACAATCACTCCGAACATTAGAAAGTTACACAAAGAGAGCCCTAATTGAGGGTTACAGCCTCCTTCAGACTTTGGCCCTTGCAGCTAAAAATGGCAAAATCCTGAGCACCGCCAGCCTAGTGCGAGCTCAGCGCACGGGGCCGGCTGGGAAACGGAGCGGCGCGAGGGTGCGGTATAAAAATCAGCTACAATACGCATTTTCCAGCCCAAGGAAATAGGGCACTAGAATTGGCAGCGCTGCTTACAACCCCGGACACGCTCTCCATGCAACCTTTTAACTGGATTTTATACCTTTGTCATCAATATTTCGCTGGGGTGTAAACAAACATCCGTGGCACTAATTTAGCTGTAAATGTTTTTAAAGCACACATTTCTTAGCGCTTATTTTTTTTTTTTTAATTCTTCCAGTGTTTCTATAATGAAACATATATTTAATGTAAAGCACTGCTTTAGAAAGGCCTCTCTCTTCTTCTCCTTAGGGGCTTTTCCCAAAGTGGGGTTCCTACATACAGAAAGGGGTACCCATCTACCACACCCCAGAGTACAGCCGCGTTTCTGATCCAGACAGCGTCCCCATCTCAGGGGGATGTCACCGCATCGGCTCCACCGGCTCTTCCCATGGGAAACCTCCGTGAGTCCGCAGGGGCCGAGCTGACCACGTCGGAAAAACACTCCGTTTCAGACTCGGGATAAGCTCGTTTCATCTGATCTGCCTGCGAGGGGAAAAGAGAAAAAAGATTAAGAAATCGCTAATGTTATATAAGGTGACTAAGAGCCACGGTTAAGCCCAGGCACCACAGCGCTGTGCAGAACGTATAACGCCCCCGGCATCGTATGAGCACAAAGGCAAGAGGTTCCTCTCCAACGGATCCTTAAAATCTAAAACCAACGGAGACAAAACGGAGCGCCTCTTTTTTTCCTCTTTCTGCTACATTTTTCCACCCCCATCTCTCTCGTTTTCCCTGTGGTGCACCAGAACACTGCGATGGGCTTCCCCACGCCCGATGCGGGGTGACCGGTGGTCACTCTGCGTGCACCCCGCAGGTCGGCAGCGCCAGCCGGACCCGAGGCCGTGGAAGGAGCGATGGGGCTGACTGCGCGAAGACCCCCGTAGGCAACGCTTCCTCGCTCCCGCGCTGCCCTGAATGCGGCCATCCCACCACGTTCACTTCCAGCTGGAGCCCGAGACCCGGAGCCTTTCCCTGGTCCCCAGGGAACCTCAGGATCCCGCCGGGGAAGTGCCTGCGTTGGGCGGACGCCACCTTCCCCCCACACCCGGTAACAGGAGGAAGACATCCAGCAGCCACCGCATCCGCCTCCCGCACCGCGCAACTGCACAGCACGCAGGCGGGGGCGCCGGCAGGCAGGGCGGCAGGCAGGGGGGCAGGCAGGGACCTTGCTCCATCACAGCCACAGTTTGGGGGGGGGGGGGGGGGAAACAAACAACCCAGGCGAGCTGCCGGCGCGGAGCCGCCTCCGCCGCCGCCGCCGCCGCCGCCGCCGCCGCCGCCCCAGGGCACCTCCGCGCATCCCCCCGAAGCCGCAGGCGCGCACCGCGGGGAAAAGGCGCATCTGTGGCGCTCTCGCTGTTTATTTGCGCGCCCTTGCGCGCCGCTTGCGCGTACCGCCCCCCCCCCCCCCGCTCCCCCGCGCGCAGCCTGCGCGGGCGCGCAGCACCGCGCCGCCCCCTGCAGGAAGCGGCGGGCGGCGGGACTACAGCGCCCAGGCGGCCGCGCGGCGGCCGTCGGCAGCGCGCCTGCGCACTGCGCCCCCCAGCTCCAAGTTTGGAGCTTTTAGCTGCCAGCCCTGGCCCATCATGTAGGTGCAGCAGAGCCTTCCCTACCATTGCAAGCAGGGGGGGAGGAAACCCCCCGCTCTGCAAGCTGCCCTGCAAAGTGTGCAATTGCACGGCCCCCCCCGCTGCAAGGAGAGCTGCTGCAGCAAGTCAGGAAAACTCCAGTTGCATGAAGATTGAGCGCTTGCAGTTTGCATCTTTGTTGCAAAACTAGCTCCAGAAGAGAGGCAAGGCAAAGTCTTTTGTGCTCCCCTCCCCCATCAAAGCAAAGGGGAAAATGTCTCAGTCGAGAGGTAAGGCTCCTACTTCTGTTCGTTGCAAATATGCAAAAAGTCGTGCATGCATTTTTAAGTGCATGCATGCATTTTTCGGGATGCAATTGCATTTTGAAGTTTGAGGCTTTCAATGGCTCTCAGTTGCATTTCCTGTTTAGTATGTGCCTTTTTGCAGACACACACACACTCACACACACAGTTCCTGTAAGGCAGGGCTTGCAGTTCAGCTGTGCATTGACGTTATTTGAATTCTTCTGCGGGGATTACTGAGCCCTTTTTGCCTTTTGCACAGTCAGGACAGATAAAGGGTGTTGAAGAGCAGATGCATTCGTTACTGTATATATGCATGCAAAATGGGCACAATGCATGCGAATTGCAGCTAATTTCAAGTGCAAAATTAAATGAAACTTTAAAAGTAGTCCGTGGAGGAGATGAAAGGTGAAACTTGAGTGGAGTTACCAGGAATTAAATATATACCTATGTTTCCATGGGAAAGTATTGTTCTTGTGCCAGGACTGAGATCATTTTCCACCGATTTCTCCCCCCCCCCCCCCCCTTAATATTTGGTAACTTTTGGTCAGAGGCAGCAGTGTGGTTTGTAACACCAGATCGCTAAGAGCATGCAGAAGGGCTGCTTTATTTAGCATTTAGGAGCAGGGGCTCGGCGCTGGGGATGGAGCGGGAGGGGCGTATTTGGGTAGGGGACGACAGTGATTTTTTTTTTTTTTTTTTTTTTTTGCCAGCGTGGTGGGGAAGGCTTGATCTTTGCTTTTCAACTTGATGATTATTCCGGAGTGGCTCTGCCTTGTGTGTCCTGCAAGGGGGGGGGGGAGGAGGTGGAGAATTTAATATTGCAAAAAAAAAAAAATGCTGTGGGAATGCAATAGTCCCTGCAAGACCAGGCTGAGATGTTTAAGGAGGAGTTGCTCCGGCCATTCATTGTGAAAATAGATGCACATATGTCAGCGACTGGCAATACAGATGCAGCTTTTGGAGCTTCTTTTAAGTGTTTGGATTTGATATTGCAGCTTGCCTCTCCTTGCATTTTGCAGCCCTCGCACACATTGAGGAGTGCGGGGGGGGGAGAGAGACAGTGCATGGCCTGGTGGGACAGCAGTTCCCAAACTGGGACTGGGGCTTTCTGTTGTTGTTGTTTGTTGTTTTGGTGGTTTTGTTTTTTTTTTTTTTTAAAAAACAGCTGTGAAGTCAGTGGCCTTCCACTATAAGCCTTGCTGGGAGGACATTGGAAGGAGGTGCTTTCACAGCTCTTGACACACAGTTTTCCTTTGTAAGAAAAAATGTAAAGTTGTTGTATAATTTATTCCTAATTTGGGTTTGCTGCAGTCATCTTTTCCAGCCAAGCAGAGAATTGTAAAAGTTTCCAATAGAAAGAGCCAAGGAAGTTTGATAATGCAAAATTGAACCAAATGATACCCACAGCACGCTGCCGCTCGCAGGAAGGTCCCTGTGAGACCCACGGAGGTGCAGGGGAGCACCCGCTTCCCGGGGGTCCCCAGAAAGCCTCAGGGTGGGAAAGCCTGACCGCACAGAGCCGGTGATGGGCAGGGACCTGTGCTGGTGGGCTGCAGGGCCACCCTCCCAGGGTGCTGCTTAGCCCCCACGCTTGCCAGTGCTAGCCTCGTCCGTCCTTCTCGGTACCAGGAAAATGGGAAAATACAAGTTGCCAACCCACAAAACATGATCTCAATGAATGGCATCATTCTTGAATCCGTTTTCCATCCATCTCACGCTCTGCCATAAGAGTGTCTTAAGTTTGAATTCCTTACACAGATAACTTTTCCAAGTTCAGCTGTTCAGGCTGAGGTTTTGCTCGGGAAGGGGTTTCAGCTCTGGGGTTTGCACCAGAGGTATCGTTCTTCAGGATGAATTAAGGGAGGCATAATCTGCATGTCAGGATCAGCTTTCATGTGTTGCACAGGAGGTTCCTCGTCAGCTTTCTAAAATACTGCACAGAGCTTCAGCCAGCTGCTGAGCCCTCTCCCTACTTTGAATAATTTCCAAACTTGTTCGGAGAATTTGCCAGAGATTAATTTTTTTAATGCCGCTTGTCAGGGGAGCATGTTACCAGGGGGGTTATTCTCTGATAAGACTTATTCCCTGCAAAGAATCTCACGTAGTTAAGAGGGCAGAACCGCTCCTCAGACCCTACCTGTGCCACGCGAAGAAGCGGAGGTGATCTGTTTTCTGCACAACCACAGCACAGGCTGTAGAAGATAAAACTCTCCCTGGAGTTTGGAAGCAACAGTTTCATTCTGGCCCTTTCCGTAGCAGAAACCAGCAGATGCCCCCAGCATCGCGCTTGCAGTACTCAGCCACATTACCTGTGCCCTGATGGAATCCCTAAGACTTTGCGGTCAACAAAATACAGATCAGTCAGAAAGACCTCACTGGGTGCAAACTCCTGCATTTCGCCCTGTGCTCTTTCATTCCCTCTTTTAAGTGGCAAAATGGTATTTTTAGTTGGATGGAGCAATCCACAGCAAGTAAGATTTCCCCAAGCACAGCAGCTCCCTGCAGTCCGTTTCTCACCTTTAGAGAGGAGTCCGCTCCAGACAAGTGGGACTTGATGTTGATGGTAGCTCAGAAGAAGTTGAATCGTTGCCCAAATACGGCACATTTGGCTGTCATGACTAATAGGATATTATTCTGGAAGAGAAAAAAATGCGGAAGTCCATATTAATTACAAGCTAAACACAGTTTGAGGCTATAAATCTGAACTCTCGTGACAGCAGATATATTCAAGAGTCTTCCAAATTCATTGTAATGGGGGAATTATTCACTCACGAAGCCCACATCAGAGAAGCAACCTGGAAATAGGCAAATTTCTCCACTGAAATAAGAAAAGGGGGAACAGTTCCCATTAGAGCACTAATTCATAAATAGTACATTGAAATGAGATACGTTTAACTAAATATTGCTGTCCATTGGTCTCATTCCTAATTCTTAGACTTTGTTGTTTCAAATATAATTTTTTGTGCTCTAGCTGAAAAGGGATACTGAGATTATGAGAACTAGGTCCCACGTGATGCTGGCTGAACGTGTACCCTATGGACTTTGACCAAAGGCCCTGCACCTATTCAAAATACTACATTTTATGTAAAATGCTCTTTTTTTCCAGCTAGAAGTCTCAGGGGAACAGATGTAAAGCCTAAATGGTAGCTCTTTTTTTTTTTTTTTAAATCCTAGGTAGGTGGCAGGTTTTTGCTAGTATAAAATTATCCCGTAAGCAGCGTGCGGCTCCCGTTGGTTGTGCAATGTGCAGTTTGCCTCGTCAGCACCACCTCAGCTTCTCGCCATTAACACACTCCCATGACATAGGCACTTGGCAAGGGCAGGCTTTGCAAGAGCACGGTGAGCAAAGCTGTGGCATGGTCAGCGAGGTGCAAGCCTAGCAAAGCCTGGTCTAGCAGCAAACACAGCCAGTTTCAGTTCAAGTTGTTGATTTATTTTTAATTTTTTTTTTTTTTTTAAGGATACCATGTTGAATTACTGTTTCACCCTGTTGCATGTGCTGCCGGCTCTGCTATACCACTTTTGTGATGGAGGTGCCTGTGTACTTGCTTTGGGATAAGAGGGGGCAAGTGTTTATAAAGAGATTTAAAAGTCTCATGCAATGCCACGCTGGAGGAATTAACCAGCATGGGAAGAAAGAAAACCAACGAGTTGGAGTAGAAAGTATTAGGCTAGAAATGATGTCTGACATAAGCCAAATCACTGCTCTACACAGCCGAGCAAGTGGGAACCGAGACAGCCAGTCAAGGCTCTCCAGTTGCTGCATTTTGCTGCCCGCTCCCTCTGCATTGCACTACGGATGCATTTGCTTGCATTGCTGCTGCGCTGTGCAGGGAAGGAGCTCTCCCCCCCCTCCGCCTCAGGCGGCAAGACTGGGGGTGCAAAAACCAGAGTGCATTTGCAGGGTGCCCTGTCCCCATGTCGTGACACAGCAACGACAGCCTGCAACATGCTGGGTCCGGGCAGCAGCTCCCCGGTGCTAAGTAGGCTGCTCGGCAGGGACAGGAAGACACAAGCATTTAAAAAGCTCAAACTATAGAAATAATTATAGCAATAAAAGCGGTAAGTTGCAGGCAAAAAGGAGCAAAGAGCTGTTTTCTCCTCCCAGCTGAAAAAAGTTGAGGCTTCTCACTGCCACAGTAAGTGTTGCTCATTTGTTACTTTAGTCACCAAAAAAATGGAGCTTCCTTTGGGGTGAATTCCCTCCCATGACACAGACACAAGCTGCTAAGGTGAAGCAAACGATACTCAATTAAAACCACAGGAGTAATTTAGAGAGATGAGACACTTCATTCCTCCAAGAGTATTGGCATTAATGGAACACAATTACCTTCAAAGTCACATGGCAGATTTGCAAATTCTGTGTACTGTGGTTGCAAATATACAAGATGACTAAAAAGTTGCCTTTTTTTTTTCCCCAAACAATACATGCATTTGGTGTCACTTGTCCATTTTCTCTTGCTGAAAAGAGCCATAACAACACCTACAGAAGCCTCTCAGAAAAAGATTTAAAAACAACATATCTGATCCCTTTTTTAAGTTGGAAAAAGAAGGAAAAAGAAAAATAGCATGGGAGCTTTGATAGCACAGGAGTGGGAACACACTTGCAGCCCTCCTCTGTGAAAGCACTTGGAGGAGCACAGCGTCTGTTACCCCCGTCACTGGGCATGGTTACGATTCCCAACCCTTTCCCATGGGCTTCCCTGCCTTCACCCCGTGAACTTGCATTTCTCATGCTTGGCCTGCCCACAGCTCTCCTCCAGCTCCAAAGGCAAAGCTCTGCATCTCACAGGGAGCTACAGCACCCGCGGCAGCGCTCGCTGGGCAGCTCACAGCTCCCCGATGGCAGCGGGTGGCACAGGTAATTCGGAGTAAGGGAAAGGGGTAAAAACCAGAGCGCACAGGGGTCCCTCACTGCGGTCACTCACATTTTGGGGGACGATCGGTGCATTGTACGAGTTGGCAGCGTGGCCACCAGCAGCATCATTATATAAAGTGTTGAGTCAGTCTCCGGTGGCCGGATAAATTGCAGGACTGTTCTTTTAATTTTTAGACATGGACAGAGCTATAATTAAAAAAAAGTTTCATTACCTGTAGAGTTACTTAGCTCCCTTCCTTAGAGCCTGTCTGGGAATAGTTTAAGAGATTAGCATTATCAGCTAGAGCAATGTTAGCAGGAAAGCAGATCTAGGACCCTGGAGCTGTGCCACGTTGGATATTATGATCTGTGGTGGCAAAGTGTTGAAGGCCATACAGTGCAATTTCCATATCTACTCATTGTGCAAAAAGGGTTTGTTTTGTTTTTGTCTTCCAAATCCACAATATTCTCCATGTTGACAGGTGTGAATGGAAAAGTGTCTTCTGCTCAGTAATCCTGGCTCAGTAAAAAGCCATTTGGAGAGGGGAAGCCTGAGACTCCCGCTTGTAGGGCTTTCTTTTGCCTCAAAGCCAAAATTAAAGCTATCCTTCCTTGCAAGCTAGAAATTCCAAACACTCAGCTGATGTTTCAGAGGGTTCATCCCACCATTAAAGTCTCCAGGGTGCTAAAGCACTTCTGAGTCATCTTTACTTTGGAGATGTTGCAAACAGATGCTGAACATCCTTTATGGAAGCTCCAAGAAGCCACTTGTGCATCTTGGTCTGCTGGTGCTAGCAAAGCTGTGGCTGAACATCGCTCTGGATTTGCATGCTGTAGTCAAGTAGGGGTCTGAATTTGTATGGGCATGGTAAGAGCAGCATCCGACCGCGTCAGGAGAGCGCTTTGGGGTAGGAACTACTCAGGCTACTTTCCCCCCCCACAGTTGCTGTAGGAGCAATGGCCATGGCTTGTTAGGCTGCTGCAAAAAGCCGAGTGCAGTGAAGCCCAAGGAGCATTGTGCAAACAGCTGGAGGGAGCAGCCTCTGCAGCTGAGATAGAGTTTCATATTTGTAAGAAGATTGCAGAGAGAGAAAGCTTTTTTTTCCCCCATTTGAGCAGGAAAACTTCACTGAGCAAAGCTGATCCAGTTTCTTGCTGTTGCTGTTTTGTTAGCCTACTTAGCTTGCAATTTTATAATCGAGGCTAGATTTTCCTAGCCTGCACCCAAGCAGATCAAAAATCATTAGAACTGAAGCCCAAGCAGCATCCACTTCTACTGCACTCATATGAAACGAGTGGAAAAAAAAAACCGGCAGAAGTTGCAGATGAGATGCCAAAGATAAGGCAGCAATAGAAAACAAGTACAGGAGTCAACACTTCACTGTCTGCAGTAAGAGGCCTTTAATGAAGGCTGAATCAGCATAGACTTGGTAGCTGCTTTTGAAGGAGAATTTTTTTCTAAACAAAAATATGTAATTGCACTCAATGAAACAATGCTTATCAGCGCCAAATGGCCTCAGAGCATCGTCTGGCTGTTCTTCTGTGGAAGTCCCAGGCAACATGCTTTTGTGCTTATTTTCATCCTGCAGTGGGGTCTGAAGTTCCTCATTCGTGTGTTTTCAGCAGGGCGTATTTGACACTCAGGCAACAAGTTATATTATAAAAATTACAGCTTCACTCCATGTTATCATTCCTCTTAAGAATGTTTATTGCTTCTCCAGTAGTTCAAGGTCAGATATAGAAAATGACTCAAAGTAGTCTTTTGTTGTTCTGACAGCTCTAAAGTAATGGAAGTCCCCATCTGGCAAAGACAAACCTTCTCAGGGTGCCAGCATCAAAAAGGAAGGGAGAGAGAACATTTTAAAGGCAAACCCAGCGTTGATTACTGACTTTCTTTCCCCGGACTTGCTCCATTGTATTTGTTCTCATCAACTCCCAGCATCTCCCATCTCTCATACGCAGGAGCCCCAGTAAGAGCCCGCTAGACTTGCATGCTCACACAAGCACCTGCATGTAGGAGGTGAAGCATTCACTTAAAAAAAACACAGCACATGAGATGAGAAGGTCCTTTTGGCACCAGCTCTGCGAGGAGGGTTTGTGCAGCGCCTAGCACTGCCCTGGGCACCGACTCCTTGTTCTGGGGCACTTCTCCAGTGCTGGCAATTGGCACCCATTTAGAAGCACGCTTTCCAGCTTTGATTTCAACACAGCCCTTTTTTTCCTAGGGCTGCTTTAATTGCCTACAATTAGGGTCTCCAATGCTGCAAAAGTATGAAGAAATAAAACCAAGTTTGGCTTTGTAAGGACTGGAATGGATTTCTTCTTTCAAACAGCTGATGCTGTGGCCTTTTAAAAAGGAAGTGTCAGCCTGTGATCACAGCATTTATGCATGCTACTGCCCAGGGATTAAAGCACCGATATGTGACATTTATTGTAGTGTCATTCCAGGAGTGAAACACCTGTAGGAGCTGAGAAAGCTGTCCCCCTTCTTCTGGTTAGATGAAGGAAAAGACAGGGACTTCACTTGCTATCATCAAAATGCCAAAACCCCTTTGGGCAAAGCTAAGTCTTGAATAGATTTGTTTAAGCACTGAGCCTCAGCACTTCACAAAAATGCCTCAGCAGGAGTACAAGCCACAGCACAGGGCTTTTGGCAGCCCTGATGGGTCCCTGAAGGTGCAATGGGTCAGCCCAGCCCCTGCACAAGGTGGCCAGGATCTGGCCAGCTGGGACTCTGTGCTGTTAATGAGGTGCAGACAGAGATCTGACCTTGACTTCCAAATGCCATGCAGGTTTTGGAGCTAGCAATAGGACAGGGAAGCTGCAACAGTTCGCAGCCTAAGCTTGAACACCACTGACATTTTGGACATGGAGCTGTAGACTTAACCTGCAGTCCTCAATTGCAGGTTTGCTTCTCCAAATAGAAAGATGCTGATGGTTAATGCAGAAGCTCACTCCCAAACAGACCTCAGTACTTAACTGTACTAATTAAATGCTTTCAAAAACCACAAGATTGACCTTCACTGCATGCCCACAGATTTTTCTCTCATTTAACAAGCAGAGGGTTGACAGAGTAGCCTATTAAAGAAGAAGAAAGGCAATGCTCTAGATACTGTTGTTTTTCAACCTGTTCCAAAGTGTTTTCTGCTTTTTAGCTATAAGAGATGGAAACCATAACCTCCTAATAACCTACCAGGAGAAACCAGGCTGGAGACAAGGAGTGCTTGGCTCAAATAAAGCACAAAGTCTGATAAAATGGTGAACATCCTTTGGTCTGAAGTTTACTCAGACATCTATGCGATAAGCCATGACAGCCATTATATATACAGGTACTTATGTAACCAGAGAGCCATTCTGTGTGGCGTAGAGTCGTCCTTTGGAAGATACCCTCTAGAAAAAAATAAAGGCAATTAACATAGGCTCTGACTTCCTTACCTTTCCCAAGGACACCAGTAATTTGCTCATTGCTAATAGAACTTGGAACATCTCTACAGAGAACTTGAATTCCTGCCAAGGAATCAGTTTTACAAATTAACTAAAAGACCACATTGGTGCGGTGCACTGCATGAGAGGACATCGCAAAACAGCCCCCCGACAGAGCAGCATCTGAACTGGAGGGAGAGCCCAAAATAGTCCCTGGCAGCTGGGGAGGGTGACACAGACACTGCATTCAAAGATGATTAGTAGTAAGTTGCTTTCTGGAGACAAGCAAGACTGAATTTGCAGCAGGCACCTTTTTGGCAGAGAGAAGGACCTCTGGGCTTGCACCTCTCCAGGTCTTTGCAGAGTGACAGTATAGGAACGTGCCCTTGCTCATAGCCACCTGAGCCAGGCAGCACAGCAAGCTTCCTCGTAGCATGACTTCAGTTTCATTCATGTCATTAAGCAGCTTCCTTTATAGCTAAGCATGATTTTTTTTTTTTCCCTTTTTTCTTCCCCTCAAAAACATTTGGTACTTCCCCCGCAAGAAATCAGAAGCTTTATGTCTGATAAGAGGCTGGAACAGCTTCCTGCAATAGGAGAGCATTCCTCCTCTCGCTCTTCCTGCGCGGACCTCAGAACAATGCCAGCGCTTCCAACGTCAACAAGCATTTACTTTACCTTGTAGCACACTCATTTAGGGCCCATCCTGTGCAAGCATCTCCCTGGGCAGCACCTCCTGCAGAGAGAGGGGCTCTTTTTCCAGGAGGTTGCTTTAAAAAGGCATTGCTGCAGCTGAAATGCAGGGAGCAATCTGGGAGATTGAATCAGAGCCGATTCAGAGCAGCTGTAGGCCCTCATTTGGACGAGTGGGGTCTGAAGAATTTTCTTCTTTCCCCTTAAAAGAGAAGCTAAATAGGTTTTTTTTTCATGCTCTGATGTTGAAAGTACTTGTGCACGTGCTAAACTTGGAGCGTATGAGTCCTTTTGGTGGAGTCAGTGGGACTGAATGTGCTTGGGGTTAAGCACACACACAAGAATTTACAAGGTTGGGGATGTATTTTGTCCTGGTTGCTAAGTAGGATGGACATTACGGATCTGCGTAGATGATTTATACTACCCTGCTTTCTCTTGGTTTTTTTTTTTTCCCATTTCTGCTTATCTGTTCTTGCAACTTAGAAAGCAGTATCATATTTGGAATCGTGTATGTATACAACTGAAACTACAGTTTTGAACCTCGCACAAGGAGTTCTATAGAGGCTTTGATAGAAAGGCTTATAAAGGGAGTTTTGTATTTACAGCTCCTGATTTAGGAGGCTGGGTGGAGAGATGTAACCTGACGGGGTCTGATCCACGTGGACATATGTGGATACAAAAAAATCTGTCCCCAGTTGTGTCAGGGACACTTTATTGGGGAAAAAAAGGACAAGACTTGCTGTCTTCTGCCACAGTACTGTGCCATAATGCATTTCTTCAACATGTTTTCCAAATTGAAATAAAATTGCATGATAAAAATGGGGGAAGGGCATTTATTCTTTACATACTGCTTGCTTTACTTTATTACATGACATGCAGGCAAGTGTGTGCTCTTAGCAGGTGTCTGGAAGGAGAGCTGGAAGTTCATGCTCTCTGACCTCTGGCTAAAATCTGTTTGAACTTGAAAGAGCTTCCCTGGAAGCCCCCAGAGCTGCGCTGCATCCTGCAGACCTTCACATGCACGGCTTTGAGCTTCCTGAGCCTTCTTGTATGTACAAAGCTACATTGCTGAAGTGGTTGCAGGACCGAGACTTTTATGTTCGTGGTCGGACAGACTCGCTGCTGCTGTAGCGGTGGTGGAGCAGCTCCGGCTCTCGCCCGTCTCTGCTGCCGGCGGTTTCTTGGGGCAGCTGCTGTTGTTGCTGACAGTGCAAACCGGGAGCAGTTATTCTCCTGGTGCCTCCTGTCCTGCTCCGGTGTTGGGGTAGTGCCTAGAGTTGCAGTGCTGGAGAGCTGGGTGGGTGCTGGGGCTCTGAGGGGACGTGGGTTTGGCTTTCCTGCGGTTGCCCTTGGCTTCTCACTGTGAACAGGGTTCCTGTGTGTTTTTAAAGTAGGACCTACACGTTTGCTGGGAGGCATTGCCAGCAGAGGGAGCATGAGTTAGTTCCTCCCATCTACGCTGTCCAGAACTGTCAAATACCATCTTTAATAATTTGGGTACAAAAATAAGCAAATAAGCTCTTAAATCAAAAAAAAGAGTAGCAAAAGAGAGCTGTCTAATGGGGTAGCACAAAGGCAGATTGGTCAAAGTCTTGACCATGTTGAAAACTTAATCACAATATTTGGCTGAACCTTCACAAAAATTCCTCATGACAAAATGTTAAGGAAGGAAGCAGATCCTCTCCTTCCATGCCAGTGCTGCGGGTGCCGCGGCGTTCTTCTAATGCAGGAAAACCTCCGGGCGAGATTGCCACCAGATTTCTAATCAGCTCACATCTGTTTGGCCCGAGGCGCGAGTGAAGGACGGAGCGTGAGCAGCATATCACTGGGAAGAAAATTAGGTGTTGATTTGAAATTCTTCTGAGTGTTATTTGCACCATAGAAGAGGGAAGTGGTCCTAAAATTATCTTCAGTTCAACACTTTCAGTTGAAACAAACAGTTGCCAGCTGCCAAACAGAACAGCACAACTTGGGGACTGAAGAGAAATAATTCAGTCTAGAGGTGTCTTGTACAACTTTGGCACTATTCATTAAATCTTTTCAACCCAGAGGTGCTCTTCTCCCCTGAGGAGCACAGTGGATGCTAGACCACGTGGATTAACGTAGCCCTCCTGTTCATCAGGGACCTGCTGCAGAGGGTGAGGATACTCGCTAAAGAAATGCTTGTGGCACATTCCTCTGTTTCTGTGGATATTCCCATTTGGCTGTAAAGGTTATTGATACTCTATAACTCGCAGAATGACCGAATCAATGGGCAGTTTTCTCTCTATGGAACATAAATTGCCCGTTTTGTCCTAAGGTGGCTTTACTCATGCGCAGAAAATTATAAACCCAAGTTTTATATGCAGCACATCAGCAGTAGAAGATGGCTGATGGCGGTGTAGCTTAAATGTCCAACATTTACAATATGCTGAACAAATTAAATCTGTGCTTGGTAAAATGAGACTCCTGTGGCTGCCTGGAGCACCTGGTAACAGAACTAAAATCATGCCTCGGATTGCCCTGTGGTATTGATTAGATTTTATTCTGTCCTGCTGCGAGGGTGATGACACCAAGATGGGTATCCCACAGACAAGGTGCGATCCCGCTCAGCGAGCAAAAGCATCTCTGCAGAGAAATGGGGCTGCATTAACACACGGGGAGCAGCGGGTCAGAGCTGAAGGACAAACAACTGTGCATGCTTTCCTGGGGACAGTGACACCCCAAAGGGCCAGTTTGCTGAGCTCCCCAGGGGAGTCCTTCCCGGCCCATCACACCCTCCTATTTTAGCAAAGACCTGCTTTTCCCGTGTTTAAGCCTCCTGACTCATTTTTGGCTGAACAGCGCTTGCCTGAGTAGCTTTGCAAGCGGATGCTACGGGGCAGCATCTCGGGCACGGGGAAGCAACGATGAGGAGCCTGCAACCTGGCTGGCACCACCGCTTGCAGAGGGACTTCTGCCAGTGTCTGCGTGCCAGTTGTCCCTTTTGGTGGGTATGGCTGAAAAACGGGCTGAAGCCTGCAGCCAGGTACCCAGGGGACAGTCGTTCGCTGCAGCTATTGGAAAGGCTAAGACAACAATCTGGCAGAGCCTTTAGGTACCTGTTCCTGCTCAGCCTGGCACTTAATACAGCCTTAATAGGAACGTGTGCTCCCGGTAAGCATGTGCTTAAATGTAAGCACCGTCAAGACAGCAGAGGGGCACCATGGCAGGGGGGTTGGAACTAGACGATCTTTAAGGTCCCTTCCAACCCAAACCATTCTATGATTCTAAGACATAAGAACCTTCATAGCTGGAGCCGCAGGCCTGAATCGGGCTTTTGAGTCTGCAGCACAGCAGAAATCAGCAAGCGGGTGGAAATGTCATCTTCGTTTTCCAAAGCAATTTGCATTTCCCCGGGCTGGCAGCACATCTGACAGCTCCAAGAGGCCCTGGCTTGGAAAGCGCGGTGCTGGCGCTGCTGGGGCGGCTGCCCCTCGCTCGCTCTGCCCGGTGCACGGACTCGTCACCCCTCGGTGTCCGGGCAGCCGGGGCAGATACATAAGCTGATCTGGTTTTTCAGGGGAAATGAAGCTCTGCTGCAGGGCCCTCACTCGGCCAGCAATGCTTCTTTAAGCAATCCACCTTGGAGGACCCGCTGGGAGAAAATCTCAGCTGCAGCGAACACATTTAAAAAACCTGAAAAGCAAAATTGAAACTGGAGGGAGACCTCGAGCAAAAAGGCATCCACGGGGTGTCTGACGGGGAGGGGATCTTATCACCCTAAGAAAGTTGGGTTTTGAGGCTCCGCAGAGCAGCGGGGAAAGGAAGTGGATGCTCCTTTACTGTGTTGAGTTTTCCAGGGAGTGGCAGGTTTGGGAAGTGTAGAAGTGTTTGTAGCTGGGCTGAGGCTGATGGATTTAAGGCAAATCCTGCTCCCACCGTGGATGAGGCAGACAGGACTGTGTATAAGGACACTTGCTGCTGCCTGCTAAATATTCGTATGGGAAGTTGGTCAGAGCCCCGTAGCTGCATGTGGTTACTCACTGTGGTGTTCTGAGGTGAAATCTCAGTGGATAAGGGGAAGTAAAAAAAAGCAAGCAGAGTACCAGGAGTGATGCCCGGCTCATGGGTGAACCCGCAGCATCCCTGCTCACGTGCTGGCCATGGGAGCTTCAGCCCCTCATCCATGGGGCTGCATCACATGGGAGCACCCACCGCACCCAGAGCCTGCCCGTCCCTTGGGAGACTTTTTAGGGTGCTGCCGCTGCACTGAGGAGCAGAGCCCACCCTGCCTTCCATGCGAGGGGCAGAGCCAGGGCAGGGAGCACGAAGCTTGGCCGAAAGGCTCGGGTAAGTCTTGGATGCCGGGGTGCATGAACATTTTGGAAAGCACTTCACCCTCCTGCCTGCAGCGCTCTGCTTCCGCTGCCTGCGGGCGCGGGAGGCATCCGTCCTCCTGCCCATGCGTCCCCCCGCGCAGGGGCAGCAGCCCACCTCCTCCGGCGCCGCTGGCAGGTGCTCTTTGGCAGGGAGAAAATAGAAATGAAGGTAGCGGCAATGAAAGCAGCCGCGTCCTCCAAATCCTCCTGCACAAAAGCCCTTTTGTTCCCCGGGTGAATTCCAAGAGCTTTTCTCCAGTTTTGATTCCAGCAAACTCCCACTGCAAGCAGACAGCCGAGGGTTTGAAAACAAAGCAGCAACTAAACGAGAAGTCCCTCATAAAAAATCCCCACGAGGGCTGCAGGCTCTTGACAAACAGCTTCCCCGGCCTGCAATTCTTGTGGATTTCCTAATTTGAGATAAGCAGCAAAGAAAACAGGCTCTGGGATGAGGAGGCAGCGAAGCCAGTGGACCTTGGCAGGGGGAAAATACAGGCCTGATTTATGGTGTACTGGTGACTGGAGGGAGTGGCTGCCCCTGCTGTTCCCCTCCCCGGAGCTTCACTGCTGTGATTTCTCATGATAACGGGGGCGAGGGGAGAGGCCACGAGGCTCCCGATGGCCTCTTGCTCCGTGGGATCTCTGCCACCATCACATCTTTCCTGGAGCAACAGGAGGGTGCGGGTGCCCGAATGCCGGAGGCGCAGGAGCCCCGCGCGGGATGCGACCCGCTCCAGCGACCGCAAGGAGCAGAAAACGAAGTCGTTTTTGGCATCACGTGGACCCCAATAAGATTTCCCTGAGCCGTTAGCTGCCTTTGGCTCTCGCAGCCTCACGTTGGGCAGCCGCGAGTGATTTGCAAGATTTGAGGGCGTTTGAGACGGTGTGACGGGAGGAGAGGAGTGGAAGTGGTTTTTCTCTGTGCGTGATGAGGAAGGGCACGCCCATGAAATTAAGTTGATGGGTGGAAAAATAGTTAGGCAAAGCAAGGTGAGAAGAAGGAAGAGGCTTTGGTGCCTGTAGGATTTCCGTCAGACTATTGGAGATGGGGGTGTGTGTAGGCA
Organism: Gymnogyps californianus; assembly: GCF_018139145.2. Lineage (NCBI taxonomy): Eukaryota > Metazoa > Chordata > Aves > Accipitriformes > Cathartidae > Gymnogyps > Gymnogyps californianus. The sequence goes on along the minus strand of NC_059489.1, from coordinate 2,728,466 downwards.
AACCATTGAATTTTGCATTTTGTGTTTTTATGTGTGTGCCTCCACAATGGTCTCTGGAGGATCCAGCATGTCCGGAGCATCAAGGCACAGCGCCAGCCTCGGCGCGGGCATGTGTCTCCTTGCAGCTAAAGGGTGTCACTGATGTCTCACAAGCATGGTGGGGAGCGGTGCTGCTCTCCCATCCTTAGCTTGAACCACCTCCATGGGTTCGGACTAGTACTCTCAGGTGCCAAGGGGAACGGGCCGGTGGTGTGAGCCCGTGCTGCCTTGTGCCCCCCGTGCAATGTGGGCAGCATCCTTTGGCGGCTGCCAACGTCCTCATCGATGGAAGCCTTTGCTTTGGTGGATGTGAGTCAGAGCCCAAAGCAGCAGAGGTGTTTTTGTCTAAATTCATTATTGCAGCACACCTGCACGCTAGGCAGAGAGGGGACACGCACACAAACAAGGCTTGTGCAACTTTGGGAGTTGGACTCGATGAGATCCTTATGGGTCCCTTCCAACTCGAGATATTCTATGATTCTGTGATTAACTTGCCTGCGGCCGTGGACGGGGTCGTTAGAGCTGAAACTGGAGCGTTCACATCCCGGTGCCCGGTCCACTCCACCACCTCCTCCCCTCTTTATCCAGCCTGTCCCTGCCAGAGCATCTTGCAGCTGGGGTGAATCAGCAGAGAACTGCACATTGCCACTTTGCACCCACCTGGGAGATACGACACCGAGGAGGAAGGCGCCGATCCCTGGAGAGCTTTGCAGGGGCAGGGCTGGTGCTGGGGGTCAGCTCGGGGCAGCCGAGCCCCAGCCTGGGTGGAATTGCCTGACAGCAGATGCTCCCAGCTCTGGGGCATCGAGTGCCTTTCCTGCTAGGTGACGGTGCCACCGTTTGCACAGAGGTGCTGCTGTTTGGGAGAAGCCGTGCCCTTTCCCCCAGGCCATCGAAGTTCCAGCAGCTGGATGCACACGCCAGATGAGTTCAGCCAAAGTGTTGTAACAGAGTTTTTAATATTAAAGTCTCTTGTGCCCTACGCTGAAAGCCGTAGGCAGGCAAAACTCTCGTATCTACCATCTCCCACTTACATTAGCACCTAAAGTACGATGGATTTAGGGCTGTTTTGCATTGCATCTGTTTTCTAAAGAAAAACTGGCTAATCTAAAGGCTGCCTCGGCAGTGCGGGATGTCAGGGGAGGACTCAGTCTTCCCTTGTCACGGCTGCAGATACCAACGTGGTCCTGGCACCAGCTCAACAGGAACATGATGGGTGGCCCCACGCTGTGCCTGCAGTTCCCTCGCTGAGATTGGGAGTGATGCTGTGTCTGGGCTGGGAAGGGACATTATCTGGAAAAGCTGTTTGTTGTCACCTCCCCATTTCCTCTGAACTGTTAGCATCAGAAGGGAGCATGTGGCTGCTCTTCGTTGGTCTGTGAGCGTGAAAATGGGCGCTGAAGGCCCCGTTTCCTCTCAGGTTGGTATTCCTGCAAGCAAACACTGGAATGGGGTGCAGGGAACACATCAGGACAGAGCCCAGTTGGGAAGTGAAGTCCAAGGTCCCAGCAATGGAGAGTCCGAGCCAGTGTGGGAGCCCATGAAACAGCTCGGCGAGGTGGCAGCAACTTCTGCAAGACACGAAAGATCATCCTAAACCCTCATACCCTCTCCCATGCAGCCGTGTTGTATCACCCCCTCCAGCAGACGGCCAGTCTTCATCTCCAAACTGGTGTTGGGTGTTGGTGTCCCACAAAACCTGCTGGAAGGTTGCTCCAGCACATGATTACCCCAGTGCTCCCTGCAAGCTCCTACGGACTAGAATTGCAGGGGGCTCAGTTTTGTTTGGTGGGGGATGACAGGAGCGTACAGAATTGCCCCAAAGCTGTATCAGCTCCTTGCCCCCTTCCCGGAGTCCCTGCAGCCCTGCATTCAGTGCATGTCTTGGCACAGGATCTCATGTCTAATCTCTATCAAAGTGTCTCATCCGCTTCACACTCAGAAGGTCTTAACTCTTCTAAAATTTAGAGATGCACTCTTATCAGTGACAAACAGACTCTCATAACCAAAATGTGCAGATAGATATGAAGAAATTGCATCCCTCTGGTTTCTATATTGACACGAATAAACACAGCAGCCTGCAGCCCTTTTGCAGGATGTGTTAAGAGGAAAATGGGCAGAGTAAGAGAGATTAGCCTGAATCAGGAAATTACCTTCAAAATTGAATTACTGAAATACAGAGCTTATTGAAAGGCAGGCAAATAGGTTCTGATATTTGCACAGTTTGGTGACATTTCTGTATGTTTCTGCACTGCGGGATCCAGAGATTAGTCTGCTGGAGTCCTTATTGCAAAGCTTTGTGCTTTGCCTTCTTCCAGCGTTTTCTTCTTGTGCTGTTCAGAGCTTCTCCACCAAACTGTCTCCTGCTGGAGGCCAATCTTGAGGCAGGCATGAAGGACTGACCTTGTGATTTTACCTTGCAGTAAAGCTGAAGATCTTTGTCTCCAGTGTGTTTGTGCCTCGGCAGAGCTGACCTACGTCAGCCGCCGCGAGTTGAAAACGCAGCTCGCTCTTGCAGCGGAGACGGGCCCTGAGACGCAAATAACCCTGGCGTGATCGGAGCAGACGTTGCACAACCTCTGCCACGCGGTTCATTCGGTGCACCTCCGTCGCTCCTTGCAAAAGCCCTGCTATTTTGGTTTGGGGCCTCTCCTGCCCTGGGTTTATTACAGGTTGTAAGATTGAGTCAGAGGAGCGAGCTGAGCCCTGCGACAGAGAAACCCCGGGGCAGCCGCTGGCCTGGCTGGGTGCTGGGGCACGGCTGCCGACGGGGCAGGACAGTGAATTACGTTTCTGACATTGTGCCGTGGGTGCTAACGGTATCGGCAAGTAGTTTGGGATCGGCTGGTACATGGTCGCTGGGTGAACTGTGCCCAGGCCGTGGCATGCCATGCTCTTCTTATCTTCAGGAGCCTTGGGAATTCAAATGGAAGGTGAATGCAGCATCATCTGCTCTTGTGTTGTGCCAACAGTTCAAGGTTTCCTACTGTACAGGTTTCCAGATGGAGGTGCAGGGTTCTTCTGTCTCTATATTTTCATTGCTCAGAATGAATTTGAGAAAAGGAAGTATCCATCTCTGAGCTGTGGCTCTGAGGTCATCTCCTCTTTGCCACAGCAAATTTGGTTGCACTTGGGGCGATGTGTTGGCTGGTGAAGTCTCTGGGAGGTGTCTTTCGGAGCAGGTTCCCCCCGCTCAGTGCGGTGTGTCTCAGCCATCAGTCAGAGCCAGAAAGGAGAGGCAGAGGGAAAGAGCGAGGAGAAGTGACTCAAGCACTCCATTTAGCCTGCTGGCATTTCCAGGTTTGGTGTGAAATGAGATTTACTTATTTACTTATTTTTGGAGAAAAGCACCAAGAGGAGGAGTGGAGGACTAGGAGTTCAGCAGCAATTAGGGCTGTCCGGTGGTATCTCTGCGCCTGATGCAGTGTTTCAGGCGTATGCTGATTCTGGTATGCGCCGGCAAAATCCATCACGGTCATAAAAGTGCTTTTGCCTTTCCCGCTTCCTGTCCCGAAATGTGGTTCCTGGGGGAAAAAAAGAAAAAAAGCTTCAGTTCTTGAGACATGAAGGTGTGAGTTGTAGCACGGACACGGGGTGCAGCGATGGGGCTGGCAGCAGTGATGGTGTGCTCAGACCTGGATGTGCCAACGGCCACCAAACGAGCCGGCAGCTCCGCGGCACCAAAACGAGAGGAAGAAAGCCCGGAGCTGGGAGATGTCTCAGCCCCACGACCACGGCAGGCTCAGCTCCCTTCTCCTCAGCAGCCCTGAAATGAGTTGTTAAGGAAACAGATTTCAAGTTTGCTGTTTCCAAGGAGTTATTGCAAACAACCGCGAGGGAAGACACAGATAAAGGACGTGCAGGAAATGTCCCTGTCCTGTGCAGAGGACGTGCCATGTTCCTTGTTGGAGCATCTCCATTTGCCTCCAACCGATCCAGTTGCTCATGGCAGTGATGGAAGAACAGCCAGTGGTGCTTGGCCACTCTTACTTATTGACAGGGCTAAGGAGGGAGCAGCTGAATTATATTTCAAGGAGGCAGATAAAGCACAATATCCACTTCATCTCATCCCTTGGCCTTTGGTTGAGACTTCAACAGGTTTTAAGATTCTCTTGCACATTAAATTCTTTTTCTGTGACTTAATGAGGGGTTGAAAAACAGATTTTCAGGCCCACTTCCACATCATTGGTGCTTACATGAACACCTAGCTTTTGGTTTTCTCCAGAAACTAGGGCTTGGCTAAAGCTCTGCATTTACAAACTGGATGGTGGGCGCAGCTCAGCCACTCACCCACCCTGTCCCTGGCACCCTGCTTCGAGCATCACACAATGTGGTTTTATGCAGCTTTATCAAAGGGTTACCAAGACACGCAACCTAACCACGGAGGCAGAAGTGGTGAGAGAACTTCCCTCGTGCCTCCCCACCGCAGCCACCAAACCACTGTCACCAACACCAGCCTCCCTATCACCTGCAGATCTGTCCCAAAGACATTTAAATCGGAAAGGCATGGTCTGATTCCGTACTTTGACTTGCCTGTATGGCAAAATTCAAAGGCTTCCACACAGATGAAGCCCGTGGGAGGAAGGCAGTGGTGATGCAGGAGGCACTGTGGTCATGGCTGTGGAGATGCCACAAGAACTCATGGGAGGGCAAGTGGGGCTGCCTCTGGGAAGTGGCAGCCCGGGAAGATACATTTGTACTACTAAAACCACCAGAAGCGGCTGTTTCACAAATTTACACCCTTTTGTGTTTGTTCTCTTTGACTGAGGACTTGATTTCCATTTCAGCTGGAACGGAGACAGCTTGTAAAAACGAGTCCAGGTATAGCTCTGGCAGCATGGCTTCTTCCTCAGACCCACTCATTTAAAATATACTTTGTTATCTACGTGTATTTTAATTTTTCAGTGGAACGATTTGGCAGGGAATCTCAGGCGTCTTTGCTCAGTGACTGTTGTTTAGTCTAGAGGTGGTGAGTGTTTGACTGCGGGGGTGCCAGGAATGCACCCGGCCTTCCCGCTCCTCTTACGCTTGGCTGGGGCATCCCCACTTGTGGGATTCCTTGGTGGAGAGACCTGGGCAGAATTTAAAGGCTTTTCACCTTGAGAACTGGTGAGGGGTGACGAGCTGTTGCTGGGGCAGATGACTGAGGACCAAAGGAGATGGGCAAGTCCATCACCAGCCCTTGAACTCTCATGTGTGCAAGATGGGTTTGTATCAGCTCTAACCATTACGTGTGCCTTAACCTTTAATAATTTGCAAGCATAAATAATAAACCTGTAAGATGATCTTTAATACTTGCTAAAAAAATATTTTTTCCCCCTCTTTGCTCATCCCCTGTGAAACTGATGTTAAATATGAGGTTGCTACATCTTCTACAGCAGCAGTTGCTCCAGGTGACCCTGCTCTGCCCTGGGTGCTGTGAGCAGCTTTAAGATATCTCAGTGTTTCTGTGCCTGGGTCCAAGCGTGTTAATGGGAGAAATTCTCAGAGCTTGGGTATTTCCACCTGGCCTGCAAGGCTTGAACTTCTCTTTGACAGCATCAAATCTACCATTGCTTGCTGAAATACGGGCTGGAACTGGGCTATGGATAAGAGATGCCCTTTGCAGTTGAAGACCAAGACTTTGCATGAAGAGCTGTCTCCTGCTGGGCATTTCCAGGGCATCTGGGACAAAAAAAAGTTAAGGTGGTTTTGCAAGAACCATCTCAGTTTGGGGTTTTGCACCTAAGCCATGGCCACGAGTCCTTTCCCACTGCAAAGTGGGCACAGTGGCACTTCAGTATCAGGGGAGACGTTGGTTGTGCAGCTGTGTGGTGCAGGGCTGTCTTGCAGAGCCCATGAGATGCTGATTCACTCTTCTTCCATGGAAACACACCAAGCATTTCCATTTCGCCCTCCTGCTAGGGGTGGGGGTTTTGCTTACACAGTTGAGTACAGCTGATAGGGGAAAAGCAGGTCATTTGGCTTTCAAAACCTTTCAAGAAATCAGACAAAAAATCCTTAGGAAAGACGGGAATAGTAAATGAGCCACTTTTATCTCTTAAAAAAGTGGGAGAAAGAGGCATTTCCCACCTGTGACATTTTACCAGCAAATCATATGCTGAAGAGTGTTATTTGAAAGAAAGTGTTGCTACATGGCTATTGAACAGAGCTTTAATAATAAATTGTGGTGAAGACAGAACTGGTTAATATCTTTTGAAGGAAATAGGAGCTTTTTGTGGCAAGGAACCATTTACTTTGGATTATATCATAAAAAGTTTTTGACTGCAATGAAAAGTCTGGAGACTGGGGAATGGGATTTTCCTTCAGAAGTAAAAGTTTATTTTCTGTTACAGCGTATGTGGGTAGCGAATTCCTCTGTCTTCCCGTTATTATTCTCTGTTACGCTTCCTACCCTTTTGCTGTGAAACTTTGAAGTTTCCTTTTTCAATATTGATGTTTAACACTGCGTTAATTGAAAGGGGCTAGCAACATTAATCTCTCTGTACGCTCTGTCAGTGCTGGTGGGAAGAGGTTAACAAGCCCATTGGAAGTTGTATTTTTCTCCCCTCCCTCGGGAACTGGGTTTAAGACCTTCACAGGGAAGTATTTAATGTGTTTTCATTAAGTCAGGTTTTCTTTTTCCTATTACAATTTTGCTTTCAGACCTCACTTTGTTCTCGGCATTGACTTTCTTGGGCTGGTCTAGCCAGTGCCCGTGCAGAAGGCACGCAGGGTGGGTAGCTGGGCACAGAAGGTTGCAGTGATGTTGCAGGTAACTGCTTGCATTACTGCTCTCCTGATAGCTGCACTTGCCAAGAAAGCACTGAGATTTTTTAAAGGTGGCAACTTCTCTAGCATCAGTCAGTTCAATATTTACTGTGAATAATCGCTTTGCTAAAAGAAAGTAGATTTAAGCTTGTGCTTAACATCACAGATACCCTGGATGTTTTGCTGAATCAAAACTCAGTTCTGGAGGTGTATCTCAGCATTGCTCCAAACCAGTTTGGTTTTTTCCCTCAATTATTCTTCAAACCTGGCTTTTGAGTCAAGTGCTTGTGGAAGTCTCTGTGTGGAAAATTGCAGGGAGAGCTCTCAAATGAGCGTTAGCTTGAAGGCTTGGAGACCAGAAGGCCACCGGTGGTTGTTTATATGGAAAACTCGTGACTTTTTGGATGCTGGGGAGTAGATGTATGATCCCATCTGTTGATCAACCAGGACTGTGAACCTTCTGCAGAAGGAGCCATGTTTAGACTTCATGCTTTGTGTGGTGGCTCCTTGGGGCTTTCCTTCTTGCAAATCCCAAGGAGTTGGAGTGAACCCCCCGCACTGATGCTCAGGCCCTGGCTGGTTTGTGCCTCAGGACTGAGCCTCGTGCTGTTATTTTGGTGTCTGAGACACCCGGGGCTTCTGCACAGCTTGAACGTGGATGCCTGGTGCCTGCCATGGGTTGCTTTTGTGCTTCAGCCTGCCTCTGAGTTGGGGACTTCTTTATTTAGTCACCTGTTTTTATCAGATTTGCAATCTCCAAAAGCTCAATTTCTCTGTCAGATAGGGCTGAAATTGGCCAGTGGATTTAAACTCGCCGCAAGGGACACAGACTGTCAAATACACACATGCGGTGATTTTCTTCAGGAAACAAAGCTAAAAATAATAATGATTCATAAAAACACTATGGAAAATACTAGTTTTCTGGTGGATGGAACAGGTAACATCCAATTTTGTATGTTATTAAGCTGCCTCCACATTTTGAGCTCCTGTACAGATGACTTCCTCTGCAAACTGCAATTTAATACAGCGTTGTCTTTCAAAGCTGATGTCTGCTATGGTAAACTGGGGGATTTTATTTTGACAGTGAGATACTTGCTTGGCAGTTGTTATTGAAGAGAACTGATCTTGGGACTTCCAATTATTTTTTTTCTTACAAAAAAGCCCTCTAAGCGTCAGTGTTTGCCTTTGGGGAGAAACTCCTTCAAGCATGTGTGACCCGGGCCCTTGTTTTTCAGAGCAGCTGCAGAGCCTCAGCTGAGCCCCCCTCCCCGTGCAGCTGGGAGCCGGGGAGCTGGGGCATGGGCAAGGGGGGGGACCCCGGTTCCTGCACCCCGCTGCAGCCTGCTGGGGTGGCAGCCACGGCTCTGCAGAGCTGTGCTGACCGCTGCCCCGTGCTTCTGGTTTTAAGGCAGTATCGTGTTCGGGATTGCTAATGCTTCCTGCAAGACACTTGCAGACGCTGGCCCCAGAAGGCTTGGAGAGACAAGCATTTTGCATGTTGTAACAAAAGGAGCTCAGAAACTTTGCCTGATCCAGTTGAGAGGCATGAAATTGCCTGATCGCAGCCCGAGACTTTGATTAAATAACCACGCGGTGAGCCGCGGTGCGGAGGTAACCACTTTCCCCCTCCGCACCGTGAGCTAATCCCGCAGGAGCTGTTGGTGCTGCAGGTGCGAGTCCCGGCCGTGGCAATTCCCGTTTGCAATCTTTTCTCCTGGTGCCGTCGTGAAATCCGTGTTTTATTCTTGCTACTGTTGTTGCTTTCTTCTTTCTTGAAAAGAAAACCCCAAAGAACGTTAAACTGCGTCTGTGTCTTGGCAACTCGAATACGCAAACAGATTGTGCTTCAAAAAAATGGCAAAGTTTCAAAATATTGTATTCTGTGAAGAAGAGACAAGGAAAATAAACTCCCCAAAGTGCAGATTTTATTTCACCAGAAGGCGGAAGGCCTTTAATATTTATTTGGGTTTGGCATTTTGCTACCTAGTTCTTCTGCTGACACCACTTGTGAACCATGATAAGATTAAATGCTGTACAACCTGTTCTGGTTCACGTTCAAATTAGGTTAATTTCCAGTAGGTTCGTTCTCACCCTCCCACAGCTGCCTGAGAGCAGGTTCCTGAGGTTCAGGTACAGCACGTGGGATTGTGCAAGCAAATCCACGAGGGAAAAAAAGAAAAAAGGAAAGAACAGAGCAAATTTGTGCTTATTTCTCTTTTGATTTTGGTTGTTGTGTGAATGTCATTGCAGCAGTGTGGATGGATGGTCGATGTGTAGAAGTATGCCAAGAGACGGCTGGTGAGTGTTAACAGGAAGAGTTCAGCTCTAGAGCTAAAGAGGCAGTTCCTGCCTCCGTGGGCAAGTCGGTGAATTTCTGTGTCTTGATTCCCACGTGCAAAATAAGGATGAAGATACTGCTTTTTTTTGTGCCCGTGATTGTCTTGTTTGCTTGAACTGTGAGAGAATGCAGGCAGGTTTTCGGAGGCAGAGAGGTCACTGGGATGGCAGACTTAGAAATTGCCAGAGAAACAGGGGTTTTGTTTGCCTGCACTGCAACAGCTGTATTTTTGAGATTCCTTTTTTAGCTAAAACATGACAACATCAAGAACACCGTTACCCATTTAGCATCCTGTTGGATCCGATGTGCACTTGGTGCAGCTTGGGCAAGAAATGGTATCTGGAGCATCTTGCACAGCAGGGCTTGCTTCTCAATTTTGCCTTCTGGAGACCTTTGTAGTACAACTAAGAAAACTAGAAGCAAAAGGGTCAAAGAACAGCTCTGCTAACTGTAGAAATTCCTCCACTTGTTTTTACAATGATTTTTACTTCCTTACAGACCAGCTTTTACCTCTTGGGAAAACTGAGAGCTATTCTTCATGCTTCTGAGTGACTGTGCTTCTTTTATTTTGCCTTTTCTGTGCTAGACTGGAAGCTCCTTGGAGCAGAGAATTGGCTTTTTAAAAAATTTTTCCTTTTTGTAAATTTGCAGCTCTGTAGATTTCTAATAACAATAGCGAGTATGCACAGTGGTTTCCAAGAAATGCTTTTCCCACGAGGTGTCAGCTGGGTTGTCGCAGCCTGTCCCATCCTGGAATGACTCTTTGCCAAAAGGAGCGAGCACAATCCTGTCTTTTGGAGCAGACAAGGGGAAAAAAAAAAGAAAGATTTAAAAAAAAAAGAAAAGACAATCTCAATTGACTAATTGCTTCAAAAAGGACATTTTCAGTTCTGGGTGCCTGCACTTTGATCTAGCAGCCCTCCGGCACTGGGATGCACAGACATCTGTTGACATGAGTTTGTGTAAAGAGGAAAAACAAACTCAAACTTGTATAGGTAAAGTTTGAAAGAGAGTGTTGGGAATAGAGGGTAAAACTCATGCTTAAAAGAAAGATAGTAATTAATATAAATTGTTAGGTTAAAAATGTTTAACGCCTAAATTAGATGCTTGTGCCTTTTTTGGGGACCAGCGATTTTATTACACAGCCAAACAGCCAGATGTTTACCTTGGGGTTTTGGTGACGTGACTTATGTTTTCAGGTTATTTTATCCATGAATTCAAAACCTCGTGCTGAAATGTGGCTGTATATGTTTAGTCATAAAAAGGTTCTTGTATTTCTCTAGTCTGCCTGGCTCTTGTGTCTGCCGGCTTGGACCCCCTTTACAGGAGAGCCTGCATTTGAACTGCTTCAGAGCTGGAGCTTCATCCAGCTCAGAAAAGCTTGGCTGGTCAGTGTGAACAGAAACAAATGGCTTTGAAGCCTGCAGACTTAATTCTGCTTTATTTTTGCTGGGTTTGCACAACGTTAATGACCAAGAGGTGAAACAACCATTTAAACAGAATCAGAATCTGATTCTGGACTTTCAATTTTAAAAAGATTTTTAGTCCTGCCGGGGTTTGCAGTTATGTATCTGGAATGGTTTAAAATCTAAGAAACATTTTAAGGGATCCTACGTGGGTAGGGCTGACGAAGGAGAAATACCTTTCTCTTTGCATTTTCACATGGCCTGCGTTTGCCGGAGCTCTTGCCTGTTTTCTGTACCGAGTTGGCAGCCAGACCTTCCAGGTCTAAATGGAGCGTTACTGAGCAAAGGCACTTTATGTTTTGAACTCTGTGCCCTGAGTCTACACCACCAGCCTGGCCAGGCATTTATGTTAAATAAGGTCAACAAATATAGACAAGCTGTGTTTTGCAAATTAAAACAAAACAAAACAACAACAAAAAAATGCCTTTCTTTAATTCTGCCTCTTTCTTGTTTCACAGGCAAGAAGAGAAACCCTGGGCTGAAAATTCCTAAAGAAGCATTTGAGCAACCACAGACAAGCTCCACGTAAGTCTGCAAACACTAAGGCAGAATAAAAAGAAAACCACGAACCCCAGCTGCCTTCCAGCCTTTGCTAGCGCCTGTGCTGCCATGGCCAGGGGCCAGCGGCCGGTCACGGCCAGCACCCGGGGCTCGTGCTTGCAGGTCTGGGGTAACAGGGACCCTTCACGAGGAACGGGGCAAAACGCCTAGGTTAATTTTGGCACCATTAGGGAGGATAATAACTTAACGGCCCTTGTATTTCTCTTGTAGCCCCAGGTACAACCAGGGGGTCTCAGCCCATCACCCTCTATCCATCACTGCCCGTGGTACATGTCTCGTGCTGCTTCATGATGTGCGCAGGAAAAGGAAAAACAGAATGGGCACCCGATTTTAACTGATGTGGCGCTTCGGCCACCCAGTTTGAGTAACAGATGCGTTTGGTCAAGGCATAAAAATGCATCCCCTTCCCTACGTACTCAGCCTCGCAAAAGAAAACCCTGTGTTTTTAAGGCAATTTGTGCAACTCCAGCCTGCTTGGCTTTCTTTGCTTCCTTGAGGATTGACTTTTATTAGCCTGTTAACCCATGCTGTATGACTTAGGTAATCATTTACAGTGGTTTTAGACCTTTATGCCCATTTAATCCATTTTTCATACAGGCTGGCAGAGATTTGGTGCTTGCCACCTGGCTTGCCTTTTGCAGTGAATCTCTCTGGGTTCCTGCATGAGGAAGTTGGATGTGAGAAATGCCAACTCCAGCAGCTTCCTTCCTGACCCCTTTTTGGGGTGACTTTGTGGATCTTGGCTGTATCTGTTGATCCTGCAAAGCTAGGAGATTGGTTAGGCTGCTCAGGGCTGCAAGGGCTGCTGGCCTGCTGGTGCGAGGGGATGGCCTGGGGGACCATGGCGGTTGTATTTACTCGCTGAGGGAAAATTGATCTTTGTAAGGAACATTTCACATCTTTTCCCTTTTCTCTCCTGCAGGCCACCCAGAGATCTAGACTCCAAAGCCTGCATCTCTATTGGCGAGGAGGTAAGACTAGGAGTTATGGTGAGGAGAAGACCTCTGGGGACAGGGGACCATCCAGTGGTGTGGGCTGCTCATGGGATTGCTTAACTTCAGCCCCCCAAAAAAGGGCAGGTTAATAAACACCAGCTATTAAAAAAAAAGTAGCCCATTTTGCTTGAAATGGAAGGCAGTTGCTGGATGAATAAAAGCTAAGAAGAGCCAGCCTGGGAGCTTGCCTGAGCCCTGACAGCCACAGAGAGCCGACTAGCATCTGGTGTTTGTGCTTCTCCAACAAGGGCTGTCTGCGTGGGACCGATGGCCCCGTGGCCAGCTGCAGTGTGACCTACTGGTTGTCACCGCTTGGATGAACATGCTCCCAAACGCTCACCCTTTGCATCGCATGACACCTGGGTCCCCTTCATGTTTTCCACCTTGGAAATTCCTTCCTTGCCTCAATAAGGTGCAGCTAATCCGCTGGAAATAACAATTATAAAACAAGGGGATTGCTGACAGCAGATTTTACTTTCCTTTGCAGTTCCTTTGCTGATTTAAAGCCTTCATCCAAAGTATTTCCCTTCGCTAATATGGAAGGCCTTCTCATCAGGAGTCTAACTCAGGGTAGATCTTCCTGTCCTGGAAGCAAATCCTTCTGACAGCATGGAAACCAGTCCACCTGATGTTATTAAAACATAGCAGGGAAAAAACAAAACCGAGGACAGCTATTTTGATAGGAGAAAATAGCACAGCAGCATTTCTAAAAGCACTTTAAAACTGGGCAATAAATTTATTAGGTGCAGAAGATAGGCCTCGGTGTCAGCAAGTTAAGTTATGAAGTGAAATCCTAATCCAATAGTGTTTTATAATGTCTATCTTCGGATGCTTTTTTTTTCATTTTGGATTTTGTATTTTCCCTGGCATGGAGCAGGGGCTGGAAGGTGGAAAGAGTGTGAGATGCCTCTGGAGCAAAATGGTGCAGCACCGAGGCAGAGAAAATGCCTGCTGCTAGAGCAAGCGCCCGCTCCAAGAAAATCATTTCTCCCCTGCAGTCCCAGGGCTGAGGAAAAGCTCAAGCGCTCCAAAAAGGCTCCATGCACGGAGGCAGGGAGCCCATGTTGGACGGTGCAAAGAGAAACGCACTTGTAAAACCCAGAGCTCAGTCTTTTTTACGGATGCAGATCTGTGGCTATCTCAGAGGGACTGACATGCCATGGCTTGCATTCCCCATAGATCTGTTACCTATTTGTCCAGCCAAGTTCCTTTAGGATGTCTTTCCTCTTCCACCAGCCTTTCTACACTCACCTCTGATCCCTAGGGAAAGCCACTTTCCCTCCTCTCCCTTTAAACCTTGCTGCTAAATTTAAGAGTGGCCTTGAGAGAGTCAAAGTGCTTTTTTGGAGAGGGTCCTGCTGAACAGTAGGAGCAGTGTCAGGCAGTCAGAGATGCTCAGATCTCTGCCGTAACACAGAAATGTCAGTCAGGGCTCCTTTTGCAGGCGATGTAACTGCAGGTGAATGACCGGGAGCCCGAGCGCACAGTAACGCAGTGTATGGGCCCTGCACGCCGTGGCATCCCCAGCCAGCACATTTCAGGCTGCAGGTTTTTTTCTGCTGTGCCGGCAAAAAGCGGTGTGGGATTATGCGCTGTGAATCAGTTCATTATAACCCGCTTCTTTCTGTAGGATGATTGACTGATGTGGTTGTGCGTTCAGCAAACAGAATGGCTGGTTTTAGTAGCAAAGGCATATTTTAAACATCCAAAAATAATAATAAGCAAAAAATAGAGCTGCTGCACAATATCGCGGCAGAAAGAAGGGCAGGTTAGAATGCAGGGCTGCAAACAAAGTCATCCTTTGTGTAAGGCCAGGAGAAAGAGATCTTGAATGCTAGAAAAAATAAATCCTCTGTGGTTTAAAAATGGGGCACACTCAGCTGGTATTTGGCCCATCTACAGGTCTGGAGAAATAAGCTTTTACAGGCTTTAAAAAAAACCTGGAGATATTCCATGATTGTTTGTGGGAGGACAAGGATGGAAGGGGAAAAAAAAAAAAAAAAAAAAAAGACTGAAGGTGATTCCTAGGGGAGAAGCTGCTGTGGTGTTTTCCATCCCAGCCCTTAGAGGATGGAGAAGCTGAAAGTGCTGGCAGCTAAAGGTGGCTGAGAGGGACAGTCGGGTGCAGGTGGCTGGGGGGAGAGCATCCCACCAAAGGAACGGTCCTTCCTGCGCCCGCTCAGCTTAGGATGCTCATCAACACAGATTCCCTGCTCATGCTGTTACGAGGCACGTCCTCTCCAGAAGTCTGCTAATTACTGCACCGTAGTTAATCCTCCTGACAGCCCCTGAGGACCACGATTTTGTTTCTAGCCTCATGAACACAGATAGGGAGGGGGATGCACAGAGGTGAATTTATGTGCCAAGCCGGGCTAGATTTTAGGGGCGTTTCGCTCCTTGCATAGCACGTACGCGCAGCGGCCACCCTCGCGCTGATGGTTTTTATCCCCTGCAGAACTTTGAGGTGAAAGCCGATGACCTGGAGCCCATCTCCGAGCTGGGACGAGGTGCGTACGGGGTGGTGGAGAAGATGCGGCACATGCCTAGCGGGCAGATCATGGCCGTGAAGGTAGAGTGAGCCTCCCGAGGTGCTTTCTGTCTGTATCGTTGTGTGTGGACACCCTCTGCGCTCTCGTTTGTGCACAGTTCTGATCTCGCTTGTTCTGATGCATGCCTTTACTGAGATTTACTTCTTTCCTTATGAAATCCTCTTTCTACAAAGGGGCAAAGAGTGCCGAGGTAGATTTGGGCCATTTAACCAAGAAAAGGGGTGTGTTTTAAAAGTATGATGCTCAATGTGTTTCCAGCGTTGTAGTGCATAGAAACATATTGTTCACCTTTGTCTACAATATTCCTGTTTTTGCTAGGATTTGACAAGCTATTTGCCATCATTTTTTAAATAGGCGTATTTTTTTCTAATGTAGATATACCCTCGGAGTCAGGGCTCTGCACACTAATTGTAATTGTAAAGAAGAGTGTACTGTAAATTTAATTATATAAGATAATTTTCTTCAGCTGGGACTTTTTTAGTCTCTTTGGAACAGGAAATTTTTGTTGGGATTTTCACATTTTGTCTGCTACAGTGGGATCGTGATTCACGACAGGCTTGTAGATACTATTATGAAAAGTTTTCATAACAACAGTTTAGGCTCTTAAGCTTGCAGCTTAGGGAAACAGTCATGGGAAAATTTGTATTTTGGGAAGGACCAATTTTTGCTTGGCTGAATTTTAGCTCAAGTTTCCTTTCAGAATAAGAAAAAAGAAAAAAAAGATGCAGAGCTGGAAGCTATGAGCAAACTGAAGGAAAATTCTTAGCTCCTCAGTTGTGGATAGACTTTGCTGTGGATGCTGGGATGTGTCTCAGGGCCTCTGTGCTCTGCATTTGGTCTTCTTGTTTGCTTTGGTGTTCACTAAACTGCAAAAGACCTCTCTGAGCATGATGGAAGATCTGAAGAGGGTACGGCAGGAACATTCAGGCTATTACTTGCATCTGCGATGCTGAACAGTTTAATTCTATTACATTACTGACCTCGAGTAGCTTTGGCCAAGGAGCCTGGAATATGTGTGTGACCTGTGTTGGACTGTGTCATGCCCCTTTGTGGTGCTTCCCAGCTGAGGGTCTCCAGGTATTTCACATAAATGACATCTCTTCCCTGGGAGACTGGGAAGTGTCCATTTCCCAGAGCCATGGGGAGCCCACGGGCTCTGGCTGCAGGGCTGGAGCCCTCTCTCATGACCAAAGTCTGCTGATGTAAATAGATGTCCGCTGCAGCTCCAAAAGTCACGGGTTTCCACCAGCCTAGAATTTGATTTCCTGCTCCTTTCTCCTTTCCCAAGCCACAGTGACTTTTGGCTGTTGCAAAAAGAGTGGCGTTTGCAGGGAAGAGCAAAATCACCTGCAGTTTGGGCTGAGGTGAGAAGACCCCTTCAGCCACCATTGCTCTCTGTTGCACCAGGGTGCTCCTACCGTGGGTGCTGTGCTTGTGATGTGCCTATGACAAAGAAAGAGGTATGATAAAAGGGTAACACAAAGAGGTGTGATAAAAGGGTAAAGGCGTGATGTCAAGGCACTGTGGCCAGCATGGGTATGGCTGTGGTACGGAGGTGCTGACAGCCAATGCTAAAATGCTTTGTCTTCCAGCGGATCCGAGCCACAGTGAACAGCCAGGAGCAGAAGAGGTTATTGATGGATCTGGATATCTCCATGAGGACGGTAGATTGCCCCTTCACTGTCACCTTTTACGGTGCACTTTTCCGAGAGGTATGGCATCCTGGAGATCAGCCGTGCTGCCCCTGGGAGACTGGATCCTCTCCCAGGCTCTGAATTCCCATGCCTAGACTCCCTCCAAGTGCCAGGGCTTTAATCTCCATCTAGACATGGAGACTTGGTACAATATGGATTTGCTCAGTCCCGGCCTAAGGATTTGTCACGTACGGTTACTTCTTGGCGAGCGAGGAGAGATGCGGTCCCACGTGAGGAGGAGCCAAGGGCAGCCAAGCCCCAGTGCCAGAAATGTGCGAGGCCCCTGTGCCGAGGCGTTGGGGCTTGGTAGTGAGTTTGAGCGATGGGGACGGCCGGGCACCGAGGACACCAACTCACAGCCTGGTCTGTTAGTGTTAATATTGTCCTGACTTGCAATGAGAAAGCCACATGGACGAAAATTGTGGAAAGCTCTGAAAAGCAAGATTTATTGAAGAGTTTTAAGCATAGCTCTGCAGAGCTGAACTTTTCCTGGCTGAGCATTTGCAGTGACCTGAACATGTAGGAGCCTCAGTCCCGATAACTTTCTGGGCGCCTAAATCACTGGGACTCTGCTTTGGGAAAAGACAGCAGAAAATACGCCCTAAATGGTAGTGAAGGTGGACAGCACTTAATTCCAGCTGGAGAGGAGGGAAAAAGAAAGCCCAATACAGTTTTGCTGAATGAGTTTTAAAAGACAGGGAAGAGGCAAACAGGCCAGCAAAGGGCAAGTGGCAGAAGAAGACCTTTGCGCGTGAAAGGAAAGGAAAGGAGGCTTCGTTCCAGTAGGCAGATATTTGCTTTCTTTATCCTCCAGGGAGACGTGTGGATTTGCATGGAGCTGATGGATACCTCACTGGACAAATTCTACAAACACGTCATTGATAAAGGCCTGACGATTCCTGAGGACATCTTAGGGAAAATAGCTGTTTCTGTGAGTATTAGCAGGGCGAGGAGGGAAGGGAAAGGGTGTTTCTCTTCTAAGCCAAGTCCTACGTGACCCAAGCTCCCTGCTGTATTTGCACCAGGAAGAGCATGGTCCACGGGCCAGCCCACGTGGACATTCCTAGCTGGCTTCCAGTATCTGGTCTGAGGTGATGTTATTTATAAGCCATAAATAACCCAAAATGGGCCTATACACGTAATTGAGAGACGGCACAGCGTTAGATGTGGGAGGGCCCTGCACCTCCTTTGCCTTCTTGTTAGGGTCCTGGAGCTCCTGGGAGATCCCTGGGTACCCACCATCACCTCGGGCTGCTGTGAGGGTGCAGGACTCTTGGGAGATGTAGTTCCTTCCCTCCAAGCAGGTCTGGTGAGGATGGGGCGGGTGAAGCCAGATAGCATTTCCTCCTCATCACGGTGCTGCCAGCTGTGATTCACTCCAGATTTGTTGTTTCAGATCGTAAAAGCACTAGAACATCTACACAGTAAGCTCTCCGTGATCCACAGAGGTAAGTGCCAGGCACACAGTGCCAGTCTGTCTGCCCTGCGCCGCGTGCTCTCAGCCTTGCAAGGGCTGGCCTTGCGGCCAGGCACAGGGCTCCCAAAATACCCAAGATAAAATGGGCCTTTGACAGCAAAAATATTCCCCAGCATCTCATGACTAGCAAAACCTAGTCAGAGGAAATGTCTGCTGGTTTGCTCTTTAAAAACTGCGTGCTGGTCCCAGCGTCTCCCTGAGGCGGAGGAGAAGCGCGCTCCAGCCTGATTGTGCTGGCAGAGAAAGGGCTGTTTCCCCCTGGGTTGCATTTCCCTAATGCACGGTCTAAATCCATGGTCTGCTTCAACACCTCTGCAAAATTAAAACAGACTTTTCCGTCTGACCTTGCTGGGCTTTGGATGAGGCTTTGCAAAGGCTTCTCCCCTAGCTCGACGGCTCCATGTTGACATGCAGTGAGAGGCGTCTGTCTCCATGCCAGTGTGATGCCTCATGCAGCGATCTAACCATCCTCATCCTCTTCTGTGAGCTTCCCTGAGCACTGGTGGGGCAGAATAGTTTGATACCTAAAATAGCCTCAAGTGAAGTCATAAATACCCTCCTTAAACTCTTCTGACATTTTCCCCTCTAGAGCATCTCAAAGATGCCATGAACACACTTAGAAAGAAACAAATTTGCAGTGTTGCTGCTTGACACCTTTATTTTTAAAGGGTCATTTTCAATTTGTCATGAGGAGGAAAAAGCCCTCTCTGGAGTGTGTGACTGCCGGGGAAAGGAGCATCTGAAGGGAACAGAGTTCAGCTCTAGCAGGCTGTCACATTTTGTACATTCTGCATGTGGCTGGGGGTTGAGTTTCTGCCTTCTGTATCATTTACAGTAGGTGGAAAATGCTGCTCGGCTTCTGGGTTTCTGTTTACTTGTTTGATTTCCACTGAAAATTGTCTTGTTTCAGCATAGTAACAGATGGGTGAGGATCTCAGATACCTGAAGCTTTTGATTGCAAAATGCTGATTAGAGAGCAGATGTTAACAAACTGTAAACCACCCAACTCTAATAAGCAGGACTCAAAAGCAGCTGCTGGCCTCCTTTGGATGGTGTTTCAGCTCTTCTATTTAATAGTTTATTACATGTAGACAGGACTTTCTTGCAGAAGAGACCTCTTATTTCTGGGTGGCAACAAGGAAAGGATTGCTCCCTGTTGAGGATCAGTGCTGGGACAAGAGAAAACAGGGTAGCCTGCGCTACCTGCGCTGTGTTAAGATTTCATCTGGGGTTAGCCTCACAGGGAGCGATTGCCTGTTGTGCAGGAAAGCACCTCCATGCTCTCGTGGATATCACTTACTAGCTTCTTTCTGTGCCTTAATTTCCCTTTCTGATGGTGATTATAACTGCCTTCATGAGCATGATGCAAGTGTGAATACACCAAGGATTATAAGGCTGTGATGGGAAGCAGATAAATCTGGCAGTAATAAATAGATGAGACACTGGCCTGATTTCCATAAGGTGTGGAGCACCCACACGCCTGCTGCTGTTCACATTGCCTTCAAGCTTGGTATCCTTAAAATTAAAGGCCATTTCTGAAATCTTGATCCTTGTCTTAGTTTACTGCTTCCTCCTTCCCCTGCAACCCCTGCTCCTCTTCACCCTTTCCTGCCCGCCCCTCATCCTTTCCCCACGGGTTTTTCCTTTTGCTGGCATGAGACCAGATCCAGCTGGGGACTTGCCAGAGCTCCAGCCATTTGCAGACATCCTCTGGAGATGCCCCCAGCCCTGCTGAGCTGTTCCCCTGTGAGTGCTCCGACGTCCGTGGCCACCCCCTGTGCAGTGGCATACGACGGTTACGTGCAGGGTTACCTCCCGCTCCCCCAAATCGGAGAGAGGAGTCTGCAAGTGAAGGGACACTTGCAGGACATATGACAGGCCCACGAGGCAGTCACCTGAACTTGCAATAGCGGCAGCCAGCCGGCGTGCACAAAGCGCAGGGGTTTGCATGGGCACCTTTGGTGCCCTCTGCTGCTAGGAAGCTCTTTGGCTTTTTTTGGCTTGGCACAGCCACCCATGCGTGACAGTGACTGTGGTATGTGTTCCTTCTTGCAGATGTAAAGCCCTCTAACGTGTTGATCAATACGCAGGGGCAGGTGAAAATGTGCGATTTTGGAATTAGCGGTTACCTCGTTGACTCGGTTGCTAAAACCATGGATGCAGGATGCAAACCCTACATGGCTGTAAGTTGAGCCACGGAGAAGCTGTGTGTGAAAGCTGCTGCAGGACAGCCAGAGGAACATGAGCCTGGGCATCGGGTCATCCTAAAGGGGGAAGGATCAGCCTCCGGCATGTGTCCTGGGGACTCGTTTTCCTGTAGACGTATCCCTGAAGTTACTTGTAAAGGGGCAGAGAGGGGAGACAGATCTCATGGGTCAGATCAGATCTCCTGGGCACAGCTTCCTGCTGCCTTATCACCTCCCTGTGACCTTGGGGTAGGCTCTGTAATTACACCGTGTCACATTTTTGCCATTTGCCCTGTGGGGACAATAGTACTTTCCATCTGGGAGGAAAAACAGTCCCCAGGGATTGGGTCCCTCAGACGCCTCCCGGGAGCTACTGTTCAGGATTCGCTCTGTGTGGAGCACTTGCACTGGGTGAAAACGGTCCTGGAGAAT
Source organism: Gymnogyps californianus (assembly GCF_018139145.2). Classification (NCBI taxonomy): domain Eukaryota; kingdom Metazoa; phylum Chordata; class Aves; order Accipitriformes; family Cathartidae; genus Gymnogyps; species Gymnogyps californianus. The sequence goes on along the minus strand of NC_059489.1, from coordinate 2,707,979 downwards.
TGAGACTTGTCACCCCCTACGTGCCAGACGTGCTGGGTCAGCTCCACCACCCCAATCCCTGGTGCAGGTACCATCTGCTTCTGGTGACCCATTTCATTACCTGCCCTTACCGGCAAGGATGTGGGACCAGATCTGGCCCCATGACAACCAAGGGAGCTGGCTGGTGGCATGGGCTAAGTGGTCCTGGCCTGCCACCATGAAAGACCCGTCTGAGGTCGGTGAGCTCTGGGTGTGGGCATCGCACTGGGGCCATCCCTGTTCCTCAACCGCCTTTGTCTCTGTTCACAGCCTGAAAGAATTAACCCGGAGCTGAACCAGAAGGGGTACAGCGTCAAATCTGATATCTGGAGCCTGGGGATCACAATGGTAGGGTGACCTGGGGGCTCGCAGCAATGCCAGGAGGCTTCAGTGTTGCTTGTGGATTCATTTTCCTCCCCACAGCCCCCCTGACACTGGTGGCACTGGTTCTCTGGGAAGGTGGCGGGGTTGGGAATGGGAATACAGCTCTGGGGGTACCAGGGAGCGTGCCGCAGGGTCAAGGGGAAGGAAGATGGACCTGCTTTGTCAACTCCTTGCTGTCTTTGTATGTGTTGGGGGGGTGCCACCCTGGTGGGGACGACCCTGCTGCGGTGGCCCTGGGCTGCCGGGAGATGGCAGCATGGGCTAAGGCGAAGGCGTCCGGCGCCGCACGTCTGTCGCCTTGGAGCAGGTTGGATTTCAAGCACAAAAAAATACTCCCAGCACTCAGCAATTAGCAAAGTCCCCCTCAGATGAGGAGGGATGGGTGGCGTCTCCCATGCAGCGTTTAGGGGGAATCCATCTGCTTGCAGAGTCATTTTATAGCACAGTTACCCATTGCGACGTGGGGTTTTTAACTTCTAGCCTTTCCCAAGCGACTTCTAACATGAGGGTGATGGAGAATTGAATATGGAGACTGCTGGGTCTCCTCAGGCCTCTCCCTTTTGCTGGGGGAGGTTAAGCAAGACATTGCGGCCAGGTGGGGTGAAGAAATGCCATGTATTTGTGCGGGGCCTAAAAAAACACACCCCGGGGTGGGCACAGAGGAATCCGTGAGCTGTGGGGGGTCTGCTCCTGGTGCCTGAGGCGTGGGCTCTGTCTCCCCAGATCGAGCTGGCCATCCTGCGCTTTCCCTACGACTCCTGGGGGACGCCCTTCCAGCAGCTCAAGCAGGTGGTGGAGGAGCCATCGCCACAGCTCCCAGCAGAGAAGTTCTCGGCAGAGTTCGTCGATTTTACCTCGCAATGGTAAAATAACCTCTCAGCCTCGCTCACCCTGGTCCCGTTCACCCCAGCCCTGCTCGCCTCCACCATGCTGTGGGGAGGCCGAGGAGGGCAGGTGCCGGCAGCCTCCTGTGTCCCTGACCCCACAGGCATCTCTCTGGGGTATAACCTAAATTTTTGAACAAAACATCCCCCCGGGGGAAGTGACGGGCCTTCATGCCCTCACTGAGCCGTGAGGGCTGGGCTGGGACCTGGTGCTGTGCAGGCAACTGGAGATGGTGTTGCCAGAGCACTGGTGATGGCAGTTGTGGGGGTCTTCCCTGCCTGAGGTGGTGAGAAACAGGCTTGGTCGCTTTGGGGGGACACGCAGGAGGAAGGGATTTAGGAGATGTTCTCATCCAGTCATCCCCATATCAACAGCACAGGGTGTCTGTGGCGGGGCCGGCAGCACGGGCAGGTGCGGGCAGGCAGGTCCGCCGGGTCCCTCACGTCCCCGGGGCTGGCACAGGGTGGGGAAGGGGAGCAGGGTGCGGAATGGCTGCGTCCTCCTGCCTCCCGCTCCCGGGGGGACATGGCTCTGAGGGCAGGGGCGGTGCAGAGTTTGCCTCATGGTGGCCCCCGTTGCCGGCCATCCCGCTACCGGGGCCCTCCAGCTGCTGCACTGCTTTCCGTGGGACTCGGAGCTGGAAGCAGCGGGAGAGTTTGGCTGTGGTGTAGGAAAAGGGTTGGAGCAGATGTGCACTGTCTGGAGGCTGCAAGAGCTGCACAAAAGCGCAGGCTCTCCCAGCACCCGAGGAGACTCACAGCTGCCCTCATCCTATGGTTCAAAGAGAGCTGGCGGCGGCCCCATGGCTCCTGACTGCTTCTCCCTCCAGCTTCCCTGGAAACCGCCTGGGAGGCGTTTTTATTTTCCAGGCGCTGCAGTGCCATCCATGGCTTGCCAAGTTGGCAGGTGGATGGTGGGTTTGCGTGGTAGCCAAGAAAGGATGGCAGATCGACAAATACAGAAATGTGAGACTGTTCCCAAGCTGCCGGCGTCAGGGCCTGGAGCTCGGCCGGCTCTGCTGTGACCCAGGAAGGGGATTATCAGCCACTCCTGCCCGGGGACTTTAAGTAACAACACTCAGATTCTTCGGAGTCTTGTTCAAACATGTTTTCGAGGTCCCCGTGATTCAGCTGCACGCCTCTACCAACCTGCGCTGGGGAATACCTGCCCATGCCCACACTGCTCTGTGTCTATCAGAGGTGGGAGCTGGCTTGGAAAAACCCTCTCACAAAATGCCCACCATTTTTGCAAGGCCCACGCTGAGATTTTGGGCCAGCTGCCTTTCTCCCATGCTGCTGGCTCACCACTTGTTATTGCAAAGTTGCCTGTTTGTGCCAGGCAGGCTGTTGTTCCCCGCTGAATATTTCGCTTTTGCAAGCATGGTGTCTTGCAGCTATAGCTGTGGGCTGATTGAGGAGTAAGATATCCACAGCCGTTCATGATGGTCGCAGTGAGAAGAATGACCCTGCTGAGCAGCACTTATGTCTTGAAAGCTCATGCTTTGGGGAGCACGTGGCAGTTCCTCTCCTGTCCTCCAGGATCACTGAAGATCCCTCAATGCCGGTGCAGTGGCATGGACTCGGAAAAGTGCGCTTTGGCTGCAGATTGCACTGGTTTTGTGTTGTTGGAGTCTGAGAATTTCTTCTGACACCACACCAGGTCACATCAACTCAGTGTATCGAGATTGGCCTGGCTTAGGCCTATCTCAAATTCAAGAGGTCGCAGAGTGAATCACACCATCTGCTGCCTGGGGCAGTGAAAGTCCGATCACCTGTAGCCACTGCAGGGAAGTTCCTGGGATGTCTGAGTCAGGATCAAATCCAAATATGGCTTTTCATTCCTGAAGATTTACATTGATTTCAGTAACTTGTCACCATATTTCCTGGTATTAGTAACCTGGGAACAAGGTTTTCGTTTGTAGAGCATCTAAATTAAGAGGATTATACCCAAATCCTCCTTGTGGACACACCTAACCTTCAAATTCACCGTAGCATTTCGGCTTGGGCTGCTTTTGAGCTCAGAGGATGTGACACATCCCGTACCTTAAGTTCGGCAATATTGGCACGTATCGTTACTAGGTTCCTCTGTTCATTCACAACATGACACTAAACATGAGCCCGCTACACACAGCAAGCAGGAAATATCTATTCAGTGTGTGTCCTCTGCTTCCTCTGGGCTCCGGCAAATCCCAGCAGAGGAGCGGCTTATCATCACCGAGGTTCTCACTTTTGTTTTGCTCAGTGTGACACCTTTTCCCCGCCACCGACGTGTACGTGTGTGAAGATCTTTTCAAGTTGCTCCAAGTGTCTTTCCCCTAAATACACTGTCAGGAAGTGAGCAGAGATTACGTCCTGTCTTTTAAAAGCTATTTTCTGCTGGAGGGAAACCAAAATAACTTCCAGCTACAACCCTCCAGAGCCATCTGTTGTAGGAGAGGAGAAAAAAAGGATGTCCCATGTAACCGTCCCCGCTGATAACAGCGTGGTGATAAACAAATAGTTGTACACGTGCTTCGGAGCCACTCGGTCACCACTCCCAATCAGAGGTTGGAGGCTGTATCCATTCCCTTAGTCGCTGGCCTACTGGATAGTACCCAAAAACCCAATTGTACCTGGCCCCCAGCAACAGGCAGTGTCTTGACTGATATATATGGTGTTTCCGGATCTCTTGTTTGACCTTGAGCTCACTGCACTTGTGTGTACCCAGCACTGTGTACCATACGGGGTCCATGTGCAGGCTGTGTTGGCTGTAGGTGTCCTCAAGGCCTAAGCTGTTTGCTTAACATACGGATGAGTAGTTGAACTTATTCTACAGGGACTTGAAACCTTGCTTTTGTCATGGTATAATTTTATGGCCTTGCTTAAATTGCATACAGATTGTAACTTTTGAAATTTTTCTTCTTTTTTTTCATTAAAGCTTGAAGAAGAATTCCAAAGAACGGCCAACATACCCAGAGCTTATGGTGAGTGTGCCTGCATTAAGCAGTGTATTGGTTCAGAGCTGAGATGGATTACAATGAGATGCTGAAGACAGGGTTTCCAATAGTGACTGGTGATTTGGGATACTTAGCCTCTCTTTTTTCATAACTGATGTGAGAATCGTGGCACTTCAGGGTCTTGGGAGGGTGACTGCAAATCAGACATGCTCTTTGAAATCTTGTTCAGGTGCTATTGCAGTCAGATCAAGGGAGAAGAATGTGTTAAAGCAGTTAACAAATTTGCTAAGGGACAAGAATGAGGCTGCGAAGAGTCAGTTAGCAAGGATAAAATCCTCTTCTTGGGTTTGTGTGATGGCTTCAAACACCTAAGTGAAATGGATACACCATGGATGCTCCACGTGGGCTGCAGGAGCTGAGTGGCCTGCTAGGCTTTACTGTCATGGTGCCTTGGAGAGGAGACATTTTGGACAAAGTAATTCCTGGATGTTAGGGACAGAGACGAGTCTGTGACTAATAATTCCGGTTATTGAATTTCATCTGCTGCTTATGAGACTGTTTGCTGTGAGCATGTCTAGGACAGAGGAGTAACTAAGGAAGAAAATGCTGATAAAGGCTTAGGGAAATGCAAGGCAGTGCAGGGCTTTGAGGTCAGATGCACTTAACTGCTGATGAACTCCCAGCAGTGCAGGCACTGGTGTATACTCAGCCAGAGCTCTGGGCTGGAGCTGGCAAGAACAGGGTCTGTGGTGAGATTTTTCTGCTAGGGCTCCACAGCTTCATGGCCTCTCTCTCTCTCCTGACTTTCTGGTATTGATCCTGGTGCTCCTAATATCCGGCAAAAAGCAGGAGAGCTTAGGAAATCAGTGTTTCACTCCTGTAAGCATCTAGTCCGTTTTTACTCTCACCTGATTCACAGCTTGCTAAAGGCAAGAAGGTGCCTAACTTTGTTATTTCTGAAGATCCTGACCCAAATGCTTGCCTGTCCTTACATGCCCACCCCTGTCCGGTGCCACTGGCAAGATCTTCTGGGTTAAGGGTGGAAACTGCTGCAGAATTTCGTCAGGCATTGGTGTCTCCTGCCCCATAACTTGTAGGACATGCGTTATGCCATCCAGGGGGTCAGCCTCATTGCTCCCTCATGCTGTCTGCTCGGAGGTGTTGGGACCTCTGTGGTGTGAAGGTGCCAGGGTTTAAGGTGCTCTCTAGCTGCAAGACATGCTGGAAATCCACGTACCTTTTGAACGTGAGTTGTAAGCAATGAATAATTCCTGTGGCATTTCTTGCTGGGCCCTGTAATGCAATTACACTATATATAGATCTGATTTACACGCAGTTTGCCCAAATACTGGTTTCAAACAAAGAGAGGACCGAGGTTTATGGCTTTTTTTTTTCCTTTTTTTTTTTTATTATTGAATAAATTCATATATATTTTAAGAAAATTTCTGAAGTCTGCCAAATGGCCTTTTATCAAAAAGGTTCACCGGAGCAGCTCCGTCTGTTGCAGCATTAATACCCATTGGCAAGCGAGTGCATTTCTATTGAATTAGGTTCTTGGATCACCTCTCTGGAGTATCTCAATGCTGTGGTATTTTATGGCTGACATGAATGTTGTGAGGTCCTGTGGTTGAGGGTTGCTGTTTTATTGGGTTTTTTTTCTCCCTCCTCTCTCTCTTATGGCATTAAGCTGCGGTACTGGATTGGACTTGTCATTTAGACCAAGACTGCTCCCTTGCTTTCCTGTGGAATTGAGGTTTCTCATGGAAAATATGACTCTGTGCTATCTTGAGCATCAGGAAAACTGATATGGATGCTTAATTTCATTTTAAAACCCACTTCCCCAGGTGAAGTGGAGCATGAAACTACTGCAGGACTCCTCCCCGGTGGTCTGCACGTTGCATGGAGCACATCCTACCTGGCACGGGGTGTTTTGTGCTATAACCAGACTCAGTCATTGCAGAGGGGTTGGGTTCACTGAGGGATGGGGCTGGAGGCCACCACTGCCACCCATGTCATGCTTGCGGGTGCTTCCAGGCTGCGGTAGCTCTGCTTTGGGTGCAACTTCACTGGGATGTGAAAGCAGTGGCATCACGCTGGGATAATAACACAGCAGGCCATTTGGGCCATCTCTCTGAGAGTTATTCAGGACACTTTGATTCCCGTGACTGTCTGACCCAGGGAGACCTTAAATTATGTCTGGATCCTTGCCTCAACCCATTTCAGCTCTGTTTCCCACATAATTGTGCTTCCTCTTCCTTGCTGGCGTGTCTTTGGGTCGCTTCCTGGCTGCTCAGAGCTGCCTCTTTTTATTCACTGGATAACTTTCTGCTCAAGCCCACCTTGGAAAGTCTCTTTTCTTTGCTCTTCTTCTCCCTCCACTTGGCCACTGCCATAAGTGATTATTGAAATAGCCAACGCTCAGGGACTGAGGTGAGGGGCAGCTTTGAAAAACGCTGGAAACCCCAAATTGTCTTTAAAAATCTGGCTTGAAATGAGAGGGTCAGGAATCAAACCGAGCTCCCCCAGCTTGTGTACGGGAAGCACAACAGCATTTTGGACAGAGTGGAGGTCACCTGTGAGCCTCGCAGGGCCCCAGCTGCCTTTTGGTTCTCTCTGACACCCTCCATACAAATAAATACAATTAACTGCCAGGACAGTGGGTGTCAAACAGTGTTTGGTGATTTCAGGTGGAAGTTGGCTGATCTCAGCTGATGTGTTGCAGCCCCCAGCAGCAAATTGAGTCACTGGTGCTAGCAGAGAGGGGCTTTGCTGTTGCTGTCAGGGGGCATTTGGTTGTGTTTTTTTCTCCTTACACATATTTTTCCGTTTGTGCTGAAATGTAGGCAAGATTTTCTGGCAGGATGTCTTCCCATGTTGGTCACGATTAAGTAGTTAAACATACAACTGCGGATGGCTTTCCAGCCGGGATGGCTTTCCTCTTTGCGGTGGTTAGGGGTAAAGTAGCCATCTCCTGCTGCGAGTATGAGAAATTGCAGGGAAGAAATGAGACTCAGAAGTCACCAGAGGGTAAATACACAGATAAAGCAGGAAGCTGAGGGAAAACCCACTGCAGTCAGCCTTCCTGCAAGGTTTTCCTTGCTCCCATTGGAGCTGGCGTGCGGTGGGGTGGGTAACCACCGTCTCAGGAGAAGCCCATCTCCTCCCGGGGCACCACAGAGCTGCGAGCCAGCGTGTGCCAAAGGGCACAATGTGCTAGAGAGGGAGGCAGTGTTTTTTAATACTTCCCCGTGCTTCGAGAGCAGCCCAGCTCAGCCATCCCAGCCAGGGCAGGGTTTAGAGGGAATCCGAGAGGGCAGCACAAATCTACAGCCTTCATGAAGTGGCCCCTTGGGCTCCCCGACTTGCCTCAGCTGCAAAACATGGAAAGCCCACTATTAGGATGCTAGCAACAAAATCTTTTTCACTGTCTAGAAGGTTGTCTGAAAAGGTTTTAGGTTTGTTCCTCAGCGTGGTGAATAATGAACTTTTCTATTTTTTCTCTCTTTTCTTTCCCAGCAACATCCTTTCTTCACCCTGCACGAATCCAAAGAGACAGACGTCGCCTCTTTTGTCAAACTCATCCTGGGAGACTGAGAACTGGACTTGTAAATGAATTGCCCTTCTGTGGACTGGTGGGTGCAGGGGAGGGGCGCGTGGCAGGACTTGTCATGAAAGCACCAACAGAAAGTCGCCGTGTTTTGTTTTGTTTTGTTTTTATTCTGAGAAACCCCCGCCTCGCCGAAGTTTTTAAAAGGGTTCTTTGGTATCCATAGTGACATAGAACGAGCTGGTTAGTGAAATGAATTTTAATAAGGTTGGTAACCTTAAAACAAAAACAAAACAAAAAAAAAATTTAAGAGAGTGATTTACATATTTAATGACAGTCAAAGTCCCTCTTCCTAACTTTCTCCTCATCTCCCTTCCCTTCCTCCTGAACCAGAATTTGCTTTGTCATGGTAATAGGTGCTACGGTAGTCATGAAGTTGTATGTAGATTTATATTTTGTCCCTTCCATTATTTTAATATTTATGTTAAGTGCTTGATGGAATAGATTTCTGTTTTATATGAGGATGAATGCGTGGTGATGATGATGATGCTAAATGAGGCCACAGCAAGCAATAGTCGTAGGGCTTTGCTGGGGAAAAGGTGTCAAAGGAAAAGAGAAAGAAGAGAAGAAGTATCTGTGTTGTGGAAAATATTTAATGTGCATCGTAAAAAGAATTTATAAACAAGGATCTCAGCTCAGCTACTCGAGCTGCTTTCGCAGCGTGCGAGGCAGCATCACTGTAAGGGATGGAGGCCCCAGCATCCCGTGAGGTCGCCTCTTCTCCAGACACCGTGCTCCGAATCTGGCCGGCGTGTCCTGGCCAGCCTGCCGCCTGCGGTGCACTGCCAGCCTCCTGCTTGGGGAAGGCCCCTGCCCTACGTCCCACCGACTTACTCTGCTATATCGGGCAGGTGATGAGGTCTGGAGTGGGAAGACATTGCTGGGATAGTGTCTGGGATGAAAGCCCCAGAGGCAAATAGATTGTCAGATAAGTTGCACAAAGATCAGGAGGAGGCTGCAGCGGTCAGTCCCCACCTGCCCGCAAGCCCAGCAGCATTGCAGTGCCCAGGACTCCCTTGGGCTGGGGATGAGCTGCTTTGGGCCTAAAAGGGAGTTCCTCCCTCCTTCTCCAGATAAGAAAGGATAACAGTATGCATAGCATGACATCTGTGAAAAATGGGATATCTCAGCGCGAGTTTCCAGGGCTCTCGGCACTGCATCGGCAGCAATCCCTCTGTGCTTGCCCACAGACTTTGGGAGTGCTAGTGAGCTCCCCTGGAGCCTGTGCCGGCATGCGGTTTGGGCCGTGTCCAGCTCTGGTCGGGATGCTGAAGGCAGCCAGGAACACTGGGCTCCGGCATGGGCTGCAGGTGTCCCCTGCGAGAGCTGCAGCCTGGGAAACCACGCAGGGAAACCACAGCCCACCCCTACCAGGAGGTTGTTTGCTGTTGGCCGGGTCCTCAGAGAAAAGCTGCTAGCCAAGGGCAGGAGCGCAGGGACTGTCGGGGTGGGAGGGGAAGACGGCAGATCACGCTGCTTTTAGGTAACACGGTTACTGTCTAGAGAAAGGGGGGACCGTGCACTGCAAGGTGTTGCTGAGTCTGGAGCAAGGCCACTGGCTCCAGATTGACACTGGTTTGACTGAGCCAAACCTGCATAGCTGCCTTGCTCGGCTATGAGGTCCTTTGCCTTTGCCCGTGGCTCCTTCCCCCGGCCCTCTGAAGGAGAGTGCCTGTGCATGCGGCTGCGCTGGAGCGTGCACGCGTGCCTCGTGCCCCTCCACATGCTTGCCTTCCCCGTCCATCGCTTCGGCGCAGACTCTCAGAGTCAAATCCCAACTAGAAGCATACCTTGCTCTGCAATATTTAAATTGTGCCGGATGTAATTCAGCCTGGGATCCAGCCCTTTCTCTCCCAGTTTAGTGGCTCGAGTCTCTGTTGGTGCAGGTTGGACTTCTGGACTAGTCTGAGCATCTGTTTGGGAAGCGATCCCTTGGAAGGGCTGATGGGGAGGGCAGTATTTAGAGCAGGGGTTCCCGAACGGTGGTACCTCTTGTGCTAGGGACATGCCGACCACTTTGAAGAGATGCACGTAGACAGTGCCAGTGCCTGGGCTGCTACCGTCACTGCCACGGCCGTGGCTGGCAGTGCCCGCAGAGGTGGCTGTGAACCCTAAAACAGTGCAGCTCTGCCCTGGCGCCGGCATCGAAGGATCTCCTGGGGAGATGAGCAATGCTCCCCTAGCATCAAAGGAGACAGGGGAGCATTGCTTATGGGGTTTTATCGATCCTTGTGCCCCTCAGCTGCAGAGCAGGGTGGCTTGAGGAGGGCTCGCAAGAATCGGAGTGCGGGGGTTTCCTTGCTGCGAAGAGCTCACGGGTCGTGCAGACTTTGGGAAAGAGGTTCCCCTTCCTCAGCCGTGTTTCACAAGGCTGCCCAGCCCTCGGTAACGATAAGCTCCATATTCCGCTTTGTGTCGAGGGGAACCTTCAGGTTACATTTTGTTGCGGATGAAACACAAGGATGTTTTACTTCACAGTGTAATTTTAAGAGGCCTCGCATGGCTCATAATCTGCCCTCTCATATTCCACGGTGTGTGTGTGTGTGTGTTTTCTCTCTCTCACTTTCTCAGAGTCGCAGAGCTGTTTTGATTGATTGTCCTCAGCTGCAGCTAAAAGTCCAGCCAGCCAGTTTATAGAGTTGGTTCCAGCATCAATTCTCGCTTTGAAAAACATGACATTTAAAACCACCCTTTGGTTTTCCTACATATGGATCTGATGCTTTTGTTAAAGATTGTTTTTGCTGCTTTTCTCCTGGAATATAAGTCTCATTTGGACACCACATCTCCTTGACCTCAGAGCACCTTTATTTCAGTGCCATTGTAATTGACAGGTTGAATTTATGAGATACTGTCAAAGTTCAGTATTAATAGCAGATATTAATGTCACCAGCATTTTCCAATAGAAAATTAATGTCAGGGTTGTCTGCAGCTAGTAACCCTCTAAAATGATTCCTACATGCCTCAACACTACATGCTGAGTGCTTGCTTTTATGCTTTTTGCTCTTGCAGTGCTTGGGCCATCTAATCCCTTTGTTTTAATGACATTACAATAGGGCATGCAACAAATCACTTCACTTCCCTCCTGATTCTCCATGACTTTGTTCCTTTAAAAGTCATTTGCGTCAGCCTGGAGTAAGTGTGAATCCGTATGACCAGTGTGAATGAAAACAGTGATGCGAGAGATCACCACTGCGGAAGGTAGTTACGGCAGGAGAGAAACGCAGAGGCTGTCTGTTTCTGCATCCCTCGTGGCATGTGTGGACACAAAGCTTGGACACAAAGCTTGGCCTGACGCAGGATTTTCTTAGAGAGAAGCCTGAGCTGGTGGCCTCGGTGCAGGGAGGAGAGCCAGGGACTCCTGTATGCTTAAAAGCTCTGAAAACATGCTGGGCTACAAGATGAAAATGAGACTCTTTTCTCTTTCATTTGATTGTAACCTCTGTGAAGATGAAAAGCCTTTGGTCAGTGCTCAGAACTTTGCTTGGCTATCACATGAGCACAGGGTTGCTTAGGACAGGCATGGTTTCCGGGACATTAAACCTTTCCCAACAACCATGCCCCCTGAACAGCCAAGGTGTTGAGGCTTAAAGCTGTTCTTCCAAAAGCTCTTTTTTTTTCAGACAGCGCAGGACTGTGGGCAACGTGTTAGATTGTCCTGAACTGGGATTTTTAAACTGCAAAAGAAGCAGGTCTCATGCCATAAACCTGAAACAAACCAAAACCACGCCAGGGCGCAGAGAGGAGAGAAAAGCTGTTCGGAGCTCAGCACTGAGCTGTGACCTGGACCAGCTGCGTGAATTAATTCCAGCACAGTTAGCCATTTGCAAGGCAGGGAGGGCCTCTCCGCTCTGCCACAGGCAGTGGTTATCGGGCTGCATGAAAGATGCACAGCCCATCCCTGTGGCAGGCAGTGGGGGGACCACCGGGGCATGATGTTCATCCTCTTTTTTCCTCCACCATACAGCTCTTGATGTTCCTGCAACCTCCTGGACGCTTGAGGCCTTGCCATCGCTAGAGCTCTTGAACTGTCACTGGCAGGAAAGCTATTTTCTGGGTCCCCAAGTGCCCACTGGTCCCTTAAACCTGAAAGAGGAGTTGGAAGGCATTTGCTGGTTACTGTTTTTAAATGCCAGGTTCGTGCTGCTGCAGTGGGTGAAATGCCCATCTTTTCTGGAGTTTTTCCAGGCGTACAAAACTTTACACAGGTATCTATGTACTGTATTTCTGCATTTTTCCTGACTTCTGTCGGGTTTACTGGTGAGGAAGGAGGCATTTCTGACTTGTTAAAGAGGTGGGGACACCATTTCTGGAGGCAGCTGGCCTCCCCTGTGTGATGGAGGAGGCAGTTGGTGGGTCACTACTCAGAAAAAGGTCTAAAAAAGGATATGCAGTTGAGCTCCCAGTTCTTCAGCAGGTGCAGAGGGAGGTGGCTGTGTGCCTCTTGGGTCAGTGCTAGCTGCACCTTGTCTTGGTGGGAAGGGGCTGCCAGGCCCTTTGCCCATGCAGCGGAGCAGTGCCTGGTGCTGAGGGCAGGGACACCAGCATGCCCAGCCTTAGCTGGGATTTCTCCATGGTTGCTGCAAGCTAAGTATGTACCTGCACATTTCCCTTCTTTCCTAGACATTTTGAAAGAGGAAATCCTGCTTGGTCAACGCAGCATTGCTTTAGTGGCTGGTCTGATGTAGTTCAGACAAGGTTCCCACCAGCTCTCTTGTTTAATAGACCTCTTTTTTATTAAAAACAAAACCCAAACTCCTCTCTCAGAAAAGCCAGCCAAGATGCTCTTTTTTTCCTCTCTTCCATCTTGTTCCTCTTAGAGGAACTCTGGGAGCCCGTCTTGGTGCTTTCACTCTTTCACATGCCAAAGATTGCTACATCCCTCTTAGTTACGCTCCTGCCAAACCAGATCTTATAGTCTTGCCTCAGAAATCATCCACTTCCCTGCTCCTTGGGGTTCCTTTTGTTGCTGTTGCTTTTTCATTGAATTTCCTCATGTTTATTGACATGTCTATTGTTGAGCTTCCTGGACACATGCAGCTCTCTTTTTCGGATACAGAGAAAGACAAATAGTTGCCTTCACTGGTCTGCCCCTGCTGTTGGGGAAATACTGTTAGTGATATGATTCCTACAGATGGGGATGGGTCTCATTTAGAGCTAGGGTCATGGAGGGTGTAAACTGGCATTGCTCCATTGGCTTGGCTGGAATAAGGCCAGTTTTGTCCAGCTGAGAATCTGTCCTTAATGTCTAAACAGTTATTACACACTAATAAAGATTAATGATTGTAAATCCCCACGGATTATACATAAAATGGCAAGTTTTACTCATTAATCTTTATTGCCATATTATAGCTGTTTATGTTAGAGGAGTCGTCTCTCTCTGTTCTGAACATGCACTTAGGAGGTGGGGGTTGAGCATGGGGGAGATGAAGGGTGGACAAAACAGACCAGATGTCCACGTGTTTTACAGTCTGTGTCCTCCCCCCAGGTTGGTTGTTTCCTTGAAAGCCGTTAACCAGCAGCAAAGGATGTATCACAGAGCTTTGTCTGCTTCGCTGGCCTCTGGCTGAGCTATAAAATCCAGATTGTTTCTGGTGAGAAGGGATCAGATCTCCTAATTAATATTTCAGCTCAGCCTTTACTGGAGCAGATGGATAATATGAAATTTGATGTGCGCTCTGGCAGGCCAGCTCTCTGCAGTGCAGTGAGGTTCGCTCTCCCGGACTGTGGCTGGAAGAGACGCTTTCTGTGCAGTAGGCAGCTGTGTTGCAGGTTGAAAGGACGCTGCTCCTTCACGTAACCCCACACGATAAAAGCAGTTGATTTTGTTAATAAAGAGGCCCAGAAAAAGCTCAGTTGAATCTCAGCTTTTATGTGTTTGCAGATGCGTGTAGACACAGCTAGGCAGTGGTGGTGCCAGTGGTCTGGACACAAAGGTTCATGTGCTGTATAAATGAAGAGGACTCTAAAGGGAGTGTAGTAAACTGCAAGGGTGGTTTTAATGGCATAGGGACAAAATGAGTCCTCTGATAGGCAGCTGGTGTCAGTCCACTCTGCCAAGGAAGGTCTGGAGTTGATGGGAAAGGCTGGAGCAGAAAGAGAGGGCAAAAGAGGCAGCCACAGACTCGATCGAGTACATAGCCTGGTGAGAGCAGCCTGTCTCCCCCTTCTCTTGCCGTGTACTCCTTCAGGCCCAGATTTGTAGGTAATGAGTTTGCACAGAAGTCCCAGATTGCCACTGCATCCCCACTTCCAGCAAGAGAAACAAAATTTAAAACCCAAAAGAAACCCACAGGGAAAAACCGCAACCGAGCTGATGCTTGTTGCCTGCTGCGTGGCCTTGTGCGTTGCTGCTTCCCCTGCCAAGCTCATCAGTGAGATTCAGAGATCCTACTTAAACGATGGGGAAAGCATGGGAAAGGCCTCTGTAGCTGAGAAAGAAGAGGATAAACATTTTAAGGTGGTCTCTAACTAGCCTAATGGTGGAAATATCTAATTTACAGGCCACAGGGATAAATGAATTCTTCAGGGGCCTATGCAGCCAGCAGTGCCGTTCTACCGGGAACAATTTTGGCTGCATGACATTTATTACATGGCCTCCTTTAGTGCACTCCTGGGTTGCTAGAAAGCTCTTCGCCTCCATCGACACCTTACGTCTCAGTCACCTTTACGTTTTGGATTTTACTGTCTGGGATTTTACTAGCAGCCTTTTTTCTAGGCGGTTGGTCAGAGTGAAGGCAAGGGAAAGGGGCCTCCAGCCAGCTCTCCACAGAGCGCTTTGGGAGAGGAAGGAGCTGCCTGTCTCTTATCCAGTGCCTGCTTAACGGGAAGCCGCAGCCAGGGACTAGCTACCCTGCAGGTATCCAGCTGAAGTGAGAGCTTCTCCTTTTGTGCTTCGCTGCCGTTGCATTAAAAATCCCTTTCTGGAAGTGGAGCAGCTCTGGAGTTGCAGCAGCCTCGCTCCAAGGCGACTTGCTCTTGCCGGCGGCTGGGCTGCAGGATGGGCCGCGTTTCCTTCCTTGAAACGCTCTTGGTTTTCTCTAAACGATGGGGCAAAAGTCCAGCGGCTGCGAGGTACCGCGAGGATAAGCTGGGAAAAGCTTGGAAGCGTCTTAAACACTCTGGAAATAGAGATGGAAATCTCAAAAGATCAGATGTCTTCCGGCAATTTCCAAAGCTATGTGGTTTTAGCCAGACCTGAAAACCCTTCCTAGAAGTTTATTCCAGGGTATTTTGATATGTTACTTTCGCTTTTGGGCCTAGCTAAATCCAGGAAACTCAGAATAGTGTAATTTTTAAATAAAGAGTAAACACACCCCAAGTATTACTGAACCGATCAGGAAAGTTTCTGTTTGGTTTCTCTTACAGGAATAACTCAGGCCAGTTCAGGGTTTATCCTAATTCAGTCTGGTTTTGCCCCAGCTAATTATTCTTTGTGAGAAAATAAAAGATCAGACCGTAGTCTTTCCAAAACACTGTGACCCGTCACACAAGGGTACGCACCAAATCGTGCCGGAAGGCGGTTGGAGATAAGTGCTGCAGTAAGAGGCGGCCAACGTCTGATGGCTGGAAAGAGCAGTTTGGCAGCAAGCATGCCCATGGCCTCCAAAAACATAGGTAGATACATTTTCCCCAGGGATTGTGTGATGGAGGTATCAGGGTCTGCCACGTCTCATTTTTTTCCCCTCTAGTAAAGAACATTCAGCCGTCCCAGAGTGTCCTGGAACAATATCTGAAAGCCTTTGGTATTTCTCAGCTCAGTTGTATGTATTTTTTCAGGACGGATACTGTGAAAAGTCAGGAAGGGCCAGGTGTCCTTGATTTACGCAGCCAGAGTGAAGAGATGCAGATTAAGTGCCTCATAAGAGCCAAAAAGGTGTGTTTAAAGATAAATTACACTCTCCGTCATAGCTGTTAAGTCAGGATCGAATTTTCACATATACAGGTGCAGCTGCAGAGCTCTCCGTCCACATTTAGCCCAGATTTAGTCATGAGTCTTGCATAAATATCTAATAGCATGGACCGTGCCATTTGGTGAGCTTCTGGCAGCTTGGGTCTCTACAGACAGCAAAAAGCCTGGTTCAAAATACAGTATCGCCAAAACCAAGATTTGGCTCCAAACATTTCCTGTATAATCTAGGTATGAAGTGAATTTCCAGAGCTCTGCCACCGTTTTGTTTCCTTCGTAACTGCGAATGGAGCGGCACGTGCTTGGTGGCAGCTGTCAGTGTGCCAGTGGGGCTGCTGGAAATAGTCACAACATACAAAATAGTTGGAACTTTGCATTTATTTTTTAATAGCAATACATTGGGGGGAAGCCGCTAAATGTAGTTTCTTGCAAACTGGAAATGTGTTGGAGTAAAACTTGTCATTTCTCGTAGAAAAAAGTAACTGTCTAAAAATGTCCAAAATCTTCAATTTAAGGAATTACAGTTTTATTGGCAAAGAACCATGTTTAGCATCAAAATATATGAAATTTCTAGAGTTTCTGTCTTAAGGTGTGAAATCTGCTTTTTCTTGAGATGGTGGTAAATTTGTAACAAGGATATTTCTACGTACTTTCAGCTAGAAAAAATAAAAAAGATATGAGCACAATGGAAGAGCAACGACTTCCCAGTGGACTGCTGGTATTGAAGCGGGCACAGGCAAAGCTCCTGTGTTTTGAACACATTAGAAAGAGAAGGCTTTCCAACCTGCTGTAATGCAAGTCCTTATTTTACTTTATTTTAGGATTTTTTTTTTACAGTAACATCGTTTGGTTTATAACTGTGAAAGTCTCTGCTTTTCCTTACACGTGGAAGGCTGATTATTCCTTCTCATGTTCTTATTATTTATTATTTATCCATTTCTGGTACTGTCCAAGATGTGCTGAAGGTATCTCCCAGCCTGCCCTTGAGCCATATGGAATCACTGTAGTATCTCCTAACAGCTGGGATGGCAAATGGCAGTGGATGGCTAATTATTATTTTAAATTATATTTATAGCAGTTTAGATTTTATTGTAGTGACCTGGTTTGCTCTAGAATTAGGGATGGGGACAAGGAATCTTTTTTAAAAAATCGCATTTTTCAGTTTTTCTTTAAACATCTTGGAGGCTTCTGAATAAACCTACTCACTCTTTGTTTTTAATAGGAAAAGCACCAGTTGGGTTGTAATTGTTGCTTCAAGAGGGGATTGACTAGCATCAGGGTTCAGTTTAGCTGGTAAAAATGCTCTATGTCACAACATCATTAACCAAAAGCGCACTGGAATTCTGAGAAAATGATAAATTTTCCACCTGAAAAATAAAATCTGGTTTGTGATGAATTTGGTTTGTCCAAGTCTCATGCCAGGCTTTTCTGTATCAAATTTGCATGGAGTTTTCCTTTAGCCCTCAAGGCAGTGAGACTCGGGGTTGCCAGGATTGCTCTGAAGCAGGGCTGAGGGCCACCCAAGTACCCTCTGGCCAAATGTCTGCTCTGGGTATGGAGAACACGAGTCCTACAGACTTGATGGAGCAAGTAATGAGCGGCTGCTTCTTGCTCTGTAAGAGATGTTGAGGTGAAATCCCGTAAGCGTGACCTGCGTGAGACAAGCAGGACTGGGGGCTCAAAAACATCAGCTTTTTGTTCTTTTTATTCCCTTTTTCCTCTTTGCAAAGGTGCCTTGCTGCTCTACTGCTTCAAAAGCCTCGCCAGCCTTTCTGATAAAGAATGCTGTGGTGCATCTGTTTTCAAACAGCTTGCATTGGTTTTCTGGTTTGTTTTTTCTTCCCCCTATGTATAAGAAATGTTGGGTAGCAGAATGTGGAATTCATTAGAAGTTCATAAAGCAGGGACCTCAGAAGGATGTGGGTATAAATGCTTTTCAGGCATCTGAGGTGAACTTTAAATGGAGCTTTGGCCCTCGTTTGCTTTCTGCTTTTCAAAAACCATTTATGAGAAAGTGGAGCTGTCAAAGCCATGCATGAACTTTGCCTCCTTGCAAATAACTTGTCTCCAAGTAAATTGTCAAAATGCGCAAGAAACTTGTCTCAAAGTAAATCCAGTAGCTCTACAAAGCTGGAAACGTATGTGCATTAAAGTGTGTGTGTGTGTGTGTGCACGCGCGCGCACGTGTTGTGCATGGGTGGGTGGAGTGAGTAAGTCTACCATTTTGGAGATTTAAAAAACACAATGCAAGTGTTTTTAAAAAAGGCAATGTAAAATATTTATTTCTTGGCAAAAGTACATCAGACCACATCTCCCATCCTTCTTTTAATTGCTTCATGTTTGTTTTTGTTGTCTAAGTCTTTGCTGGCCTGTTTCCTCTGCAGTGCTCATTGCTACTTAGCAGCCCGTAACCTCACACAACCCCTCTCGCAGCGAGGGAGCGCATGGCACAGGGGAGCTCACAGGAGCGCAGGCTCTGCGGCTCATCAGGAAAAGCACTGGTGTTCACATCGATGAAAGGAACAGAAAAGGTAGTGTTAGATGAAAAGGCAGGACAATGCAATATGAGCGACTTTCGATTTTTAGCCTTGTTGAGGAAACTCTGTCCTCATGAGAATCAAAACTGCCCACATCCTAACGCAAGACCCCGAATCGTAGCTTTGGGGGAGAGTGGACTGGTCCAGAGATAGCAAGCTTTGAGAAAGACTCTCCCTGCCTTGGCCAGTTCTTGTGAACACGTACTAGTGGTATATTTAAAAGAAATGAGGTGCTGTCATCTTTGTGAGATGGCATCCAGGTTCTTGTCAGTGCTGGTTAAGGTCCCCTCGGGCTTTGCCCGGTGTTTGTAGCAGTGCAGAGCCAGCGGCCAGGAGGCAGTGCCACCCCGTGCCGTGATGAACCATCGCTCCGAGCTCCTATTCCTATCTGCAACCAGGTGAAATTTCATCAGTCAGATATTGCAAAGTTCACAGGGTCCTCCCTGCACTCCGGAGTACTTCGGTGGGTGCCTGGCTGCCCACCCGTGCGGCTTCACGTCCGCTCCGTCTGAAACACTTCTCTTAACCTGTGTTGTCTTCATCCATCTCAAAGCCGTTCCTTGGACTATGAAGACGATAAATAGTAGGAGACTGACAGTAGGACCATGTGTGTAATGTTAGATAGGCTTTTATTTAATGTTATTATTGTTTTAATGAGATGCTTTTAGGATCCGTGTTGTACTGGATTAAGGATATTGGTGGAACAATTGAACTGGTATTCTTTAACCCCAACTGCCCCAGATCCTTTCCCTCCACCCTCTTAATTTAAAAATAAATTAGATTGGGAGAATTTATTTAACTTGAGAAAAAAACCCAAACCTTGCTGATGGAATAAGTTAATCTTCTTTACTACGCTTCGATTTTATTTCTCAGGATATCCAAAGGTTTATCACTGCTGCTGAGAGAAGGGGACAGTACACCTTTTTGAAACTTCAACCACTGTAACCGTTTTCCAGATGTGTGTGTGTGCGTGTGCGTGTGTGTGTGTGTTCAGCACTGTGTGTGCGTGTGTTCTGCTGAATATTGTGTGCATCTATGAAATGCTTCAAACAACTGCCTGGAAGTCAAAACCAACCACCTCTTTCCAGTCATATGTTTGCCGTGACTTTTCATAACCACACTTGAACTAGTGGTCTTGGATTAAATATTCAAAGAGCAGGGCATCTTTATAGCAATGGTATGTCAGTCAAATTAAGAAAAATGTACACAAAAATAAATAAATGAAATTTAAAAGTAACGTGCTGTCAGTCTAACTGTATTTACCCAGTGGAGGAACTACCAGTTGTTGGGGACACACTTTGTACTGCTTTTGCTATTCATATGGAAGGTTTTTAAGGATCATCATACTCGTAACAGCTTATCGTACACTACTGAAAACTCAGGAATGCTCAAGCTGCTCTACAGAAATAATTGTCAGCCTTTCTGCCGTTGGTTTTTCTTTCTGCGCTTCGGCTAGCGTGGCTGGCGAGAGCAGACACATCCACATCCCGTCCAGCCCACATCAAAGGCAGGAGCCCCGGCTCCCGCCGTGGCTCTGGCAGGGTGCTGGTGCGACGAGAGGGGCCGGCTTCCTGCCCTCCCCCCCCCCCAAAAAGCAGCTTTCCAGCGTGGATGGGGGGGGTTCAAGAGGCTGCAAGTGGACACAGCCTCCGTGCCCAGCATTGCCCGGGGCCGCGGGTCTTGGGGCTGGGCTGACACCAAGACGTGCTGTTGGGGGTTGCGAGCCCGGTGGCTCGCTCAGCACCTTGCCCCGCTGTGGCCGAAGCGAGCGTGGGTTTTGTGGAGCTGTCGGCTCCTGCGCTCGCAGGCTGGAAAACAGACGGGTGCTTTGCTCTGTCTTTCACCAGATCCTGGATCCAACCCTGGATTCCACTGCCAGCCCCATCACTATTATGTGCAATTAAGCCTTGCATTTCTTTAAATGTTAACTATTAGGCTGTGCATTTGTCATGATGCAAAGCCAATTTTCACCCTTAATTTATTAGGCTAAGTCGAATAGCATTTTGCTTGAGTAAAGCATGCTGGTCTGGGTCATACTGAAACATGAATCACTATTTCCCTTTTTCTCATGTAAATAAGATTATGCTTCCATTTATATTAGAATTGCCGAAAACAATATATCAGCTCCCTCTGCTGATCCTGCAGTCCCAGTTAAGGCAAAAGCACTAGTTGCAGAGCCGATGCGCTAAGGAACGAACTAAGCAAAAATAGCGCAGTTAATATAATAACCTTTAAGGGCACAGGAAAGGAATCAATGTTTATCGCATAGAAGAAAGCGCAGTGGCCTGGGCTGAACGCTTTCAGATTGCAGGGGGAATGTTACCCGGCGTCGGTGATGGGAATGCCGGTGATACGGAGATTGCCATAAAAATGTCTGAAGGGAAGAGCTGCAAGAGGCACATAACCATTTCTGGGAATCCTAAGCAAAACAGCTGCCGAAGTTTTATCTGCACTGTGGTATGTGTGTGTGTGTGTATGTGTGTTCTGTTTAAAAGGAAGAAATTAAGAGCCATACTTCTATTTTATCAAATCAAATTACCCTTGTATGTTCAGAATATTTATGCATCAGTACTTTTTTTTATTGGAGCTTTATCTTACTGTAATCAATTCCAAATACAAAACTATTTTTATCGCTGAAATGCAGCAGTAATTTATAAGATGTAGACGGAACGCACACGAGATGCCAAAAGCAATTTTATGGAGCCTCTTTTGTTGTCATCTACAATGCATCAGTTCTTGCCTTCAGCCTCCCATCAATTTTAAAAGCCCCAAGACGAAAAAAAAAAAAAAAAAAAAGGAGTAAGTGTACTGAAGCAGCTGCCAACCCCTGAAATAGTCTGGAGATACGTATGCACCTTTGGGATAGAGTTTGATTGAACACGGCACAATAATGTAAACCGTGCTGAGCTTTGTAATGCAATTGTTTTAGTTGGCGAAATGGCAGATCTTGTTCCCTCTGTCTCCCTTGCCTACTATATAGTATTTCATATATGTGCAGAAAATGCAATTGCAAAATAATATGTCCTGCATTATCACAACTAACGTCACATTGAAATGAGGAAAAGAAGAAGAGTGCAAGTCGAGGTTCTCACAGCTGAGCAGGAACTCCTGCCCTGTACAAGACAATATTTAAACGCCTAAACATATCTTTTATATGGTCCTTCTTTGGGTTGGTTTCCCAAAATGGAGTCACTCACGCTGGACATGACTTGCAGGGCCAACATGGGGTTGGCAATGGGTTCTCAGAAGTTGCAGGCACCTGTCCTAATCCACTCTAACGACCAAAGGTAAAACCTTCTCTAAGAGAAATGCAGATTAAGCTGGAATGAAGTCCCAAATACCTTTTAACGGCGGCAGCATTCTCATGGAATTGAGTTAAAAAAAAGAATAGCTGTTTAGCAGAAACTGAAGCATTTGTGAGGCAGGGACTCCTGCCTTTTGGTCTTGCACCCATGCAAGATAAGGTGATTTGGCCTTGGGGTTTCTGTACTAATAATGGTGATAAATTTGCTACTAGAGGCTTCCTGAAATCCTCAAAGCTAGAAAGAGGTGGCTGCTGAAATGCCTTTGCCTGGCAGTTGTGCACTTGCGAATGCACACACAATTTTGTGGATTATTTTCTCTTTGCATGGCATGAGAGCGATCATCTAGCATAGCAAGTAGCACTCAGAGAGAAATATCCCTGCCCTTGTGGGAAGTACCTCGTCCACTGAACGTGTCCTCGTTTTCTAAATACGTGGTGCTTGCTGAAATGGGAAAGAGATGATAAGGAAAAATCAAATGCTGAGGCATAAACAATTTGCAGTCGTTAGAGATTATAAAATTGAAGAGAGACATGTTTCACAAGTCTTCTTGCTAAAGATAGCCTTGAATATCTAGAATCCAACTTTGATTTGTGACTTTTACTGGGACACACTTTGGCCTGACAAATGGCATTTTCCTAATACTTCTCCATGGTGACAGATGTCCAGGACTATGGACCAAGGATTTGAAGAAAACTGCAGGAATTTTTTTAAGCACACAGTACCTGTTCAAGTATAGTTCTTGCTCTGCAGGTTGGCTCCCCTGCTGTTTGGTTTCCTTGTGGCTGTGAAATTTAGCAATTAAGTTTTATAAAATGGGGCATGGAAATAAGAGTATCTGATGTGACACACACTCTTCCTTGGCATGAGCTGCTCTGCCACCTTCTCTGTATCATGAAAAATGTGATCATAATTAGCCCGAGCACAGCAGCACAGCGCTTCCCTCCTCGGTCTTCTCTTTTCTCCTCTCATTTGGGATCCCTTCCAGGCGTGCAGTAATATTTGTTTCCCAAATGCAAATATGCTGAATGAAGCACTCTGAAATCCCCATCCGAATTTTCATGCCAGTCAGCTGCTGGTGAGCGCTCGCTCTTTCCAGCAAGCTCTCCGTGCCTCTCAGGAGCACCTGCAATAGCAGCATCCATGTATATGTTCATGGTTATGGTTTTTCAAACTGTATCTTTGATCTTGCCAATGCAGACATCATTTCTGCATCTCTCAAATCACCTTGATGTTTCCTGCTACAAAGCCACGTATTACCACTCCAACACACTTTTGGTTACAGTTCCGGCTCTCTGGCTCTCCGGTGCTGGAAGTGCATGGTATGATGCTGAAAGCAACGTATTGCAAAGTTTCTTAAGAATACATTGCATCTAGAGGTGATGTAGTTTACCGATGTTAAAGATACAAATGTTTAATTCTGTTTCATTTGCTTGCCAAATCCTACTAATGTTATGAGAGGAATAGCCAAATTGGAAGTATTTTCAGTCTTAAAAAAGCATCCCATTTTAATACCCAATGATTGTTTTTAACATATTTATGTTAATAGGTCTCTTTCAATATGCTTCTATTAATATAGATATTGAAAATAAATGGAAGAACATTACAGAATGTTAACAAATTATTAATGGAAAACATAACTAAGACACCTTTCTTGTTTGCCTACCACTTTCACATTAGAGTGCTTTTGGGAAATAATAATAATAAAAAAAATCCCTCTTGAAGGAATCATTACTAAAGCATTTTGCATGCAGATTACTTCAGGCTTCAGCATTGCAACTCTTGGCTAGGTTAGGAGATGAAGGCCAAGATTTGTTGATTGAGATCAGATGGCTGGTGGCGAGAAGGAATCTAGATGACTTAACTGGAGGGATTAAACTCAAGTCTTTTGGCTTCCATTTGGCTGTTTTATAAACTCCACCGCTGGGCCAGCTAGTTGGGCTGTGTTCCCCTCGTCGCGTATGTGTGATGTTAGCAGGGCGGTTTGTAGTATCAGCCAGTCCATCAGTATTAGCAGTCCAGACGTTCTGGGTGAGAAAGGAAAAGACAGTGTAACTGAAAGCTAAAATTAGTCCCTGAAGCACCCGTCTGCGCACCTCCAGCTCGGCGACTGACCTACTGCCCAGCCGCTGCCGGCTGAGGAAAGCAGGGGCGAGCACTCTCCAGCCTGGCCAGCACCTGGGTTTTTTGGTGGTTGACGGCGTGCGGAGGCCGTTGGGCAGAGCCGGCATTCCCAAGAGCTCCAGCCCCATTTCCCTGTCCTGCCCAGGGAGAGGCAGGTCTCTGTGGCACCCAAAACACAACCGATGTCCCCCGGCAGCACCGCGGCCGGCACTTCGCCGCAGGGTGACGTACCATCGGACACGCGAGGAGGAGGGCTTTGTTATCGGCAGTTCATGTTTGAAGCCTCACCCATTAGATGTACCCCCACGGGAGCAGATGGAGCTTGCTTTCTTCTTTCTTTCAGAGCCCTAACCTTTAATTTTACAACATTGATTGAAACCAAGAGTGGAAATAAAAAGTCAGAGCTACGCTCTGTTTTCCTTCCCCTCCCTTCCATTATCTTCTTTCTTTTCCATCCATCCTCATTTCACATGCCTCTCAGATTGCGTCCCCCTGGTTTTCCAGTTATTTATTGACCCAGACCTAATTCCTTATTTCCAGAAATGTGTCATGAATCTTGCCTTTGAGTCATTCGCTTTTTGCTTTCCAGGCTCACCTCTTTGACCACGTTTTCCTGTAAGAGATAAGGATATAGGGTTTGTGGAGTAATCGCAGCAGGATGCCTGGGTTTCATTCATAGATCTGTTGCCACTGGCTCATTATGGAAAATTAGGAGAGTTATTTCACCTTTCAGTGCCTCACCTCAGTGTCACCATCTGTAAAACAAGGCTAATAATTGTTATCTCTTCCTTGCAGGAGAACTGGGGAGCTTCGCTAATGACCATCTGCTAAATGTTCTCAGAGCCTCACATGAACATTTCTACTGAAGTGCAAATTATTATTAGAAACCAGGGATTGTTACTGGATTGATATCAAATCACTGTCGACAGCTTCTCTGCAGGGAAAACTTAGGCGCAGCCAACAAGAACAAGCTGCATGTTTTGAAGTTGTGCAGTTGATTATATTGGCTTTCATCTTCTGGTAAGAGGATCCTCTGCCATCTGAACTCTCTGATCTCTGGGAACACAATTCATCCAATCAATCTGGAGGAAAATAAACCTCCTCAGACAAAAAAATAAAGTATCCACCTGAGATCATATGAAGATGGAAGATGTCAATTAATTCCCAACCCCCAGTCCTTAACTCTTGTAAACCCAGTGTTTTTCTGGCCCACCAGGCAATGCTTAAGAGAAGGATATAATGCATCCATTACACAGTCTCAGTATTGCAAAGAGTCTCGTGGGCCTGCCTGGGCTAAATTATAATTGAAAACATGCAAATATTTTACAATTAAATTGGTGCCACTGAAGGCTTCTATGGACTGTCTGAGGGATACGTGTTGATCTCGTGGTAGCATACGGAGATTTGAGGTGCCAGGACAGATTTCAGCTGCGGCTTCTTCCTGGCATGAGCCAGCCTGGGGTGAAGGACATCTCCGTACCGCTCCTTAACCTGACCTGGTGCATTTTCTCCCTAGATCAGCCTCAAGCTTACCACCCAGTGCTGACAGCGGATGGATTTAGTCGCAAACTGAATCTGGAGCCCGTGTTGAGCACCATATAGATAGACAGAAACCGCCGCTGGGTCATCATTGTTGTGTGCCGCATGTGCCCAAGACCCAAATCAGCTCCACTGATGACTTTACAGGGAACCACTGTCTTAAGCGAGCACGGCCTCCCATCCTTTTAGTGTATAGGCTCATCTGTTGTGTTTTCCCTGAGCTAGAAATTGAGAGGGAGTATCGCTGGAGGCTACAACCCATTACTGGCTATTCAATAGCAACACTGTCAGTAGGCACAAACAAGCGGAGATGGGGCTGGAGATGGGGATAATTACAAGGACCAAGTTGTGAGGACCAGAGAGCTCAGGTCTTCTGTGACACTAAAACTGATAATATATAACTGGCGAGGCTTAGCAACGGCCCCGAGTCTTCCCCCTCCGATACCATTATGTGCCATTATGGTCACTGTCTTAGTTTGCTGGGTTTAAGTAAAACAAATGTGTTTTAATGATGCTGTTACTACCCAAGAACATCATCGGTGCTGTACTCACGAAACCCTTTCTGAAGCAATGATGTGAGGGCTTACAGGGAGGAAAATGGGTGAGTCTGAGCTTTTAGGAGCTGCAAGGGGAATATAAATATCTCTGGTGCGACCATCTGCAGTGCACTGGGGACTCTGGAGACAGGAGTTGGTTCTCTTGTGCAGTACAGAGCGTATTAAAAATGGAAAAAAAAGCCCAGTAATTTTTTAATTAAAAAGGATAATAACATCTTGTGTTAAAATTTTATAAAGCAATCCTCTACATTTAAAAATATACCTGTAAAATAATATGTGCCTTTTGGCTGTTTCCTATAATAGGTAACTTTGGTCACATGGCTCTCATTAAGACACCAGAAAATATCATAAACTAGCATTTATAAGCTCAACATAGGAAATTTCTGTATTTTTATTTTGAATTTATAATCCCAGTCCAAGATTTGCTGAAAGATATGAAACTTTATTTGAGGTTTTGGAAATGGAATGATTTCTGAGCAAAACAGTCTTTTGGTAAAAACTCCCATCTGTTCAAATTTTGACATTTTCTTCAGGCAAATATGATTTTTTTGCCTACAAATATTAAAAAAAAAAATTCTGGCTAAGAGCACAGTCACTAATACTTAAAAAAAAGGCCATGTTATGAAATATTAACAGTTTAAGATAGAACTACTTAAAATGCATGGCAGCATAAACACATACTCTCTGCCGTCTCTGCAGAGCTGAGGAGCGCTGCCGTGGATCCCTGCGTGTATTTAGCACTGAAGGCAAGGAAGTTTTGCTCTGAAGTTTTGCTCTGAAAATGGACAAGAACATTAAAAGCAGGGAAGATATTAACCCCATCTTTTTAACACCGAGGCTTGAATAACACTACCCCAGGTAGTTAATAATTCATATTGCCCAAGCATGTAATCAGATGGAAACTTTCCTGTTTCCTCCGAGCTCACATCTCTGGACAAAGGTCAAGCTCTAAAATTTCAAATAAAGTGGACTAATTAATTTATACAATGATGAGACAAGGGCTGATGCCCATCATTCCTGAATAATCTAGGGATTTGGAAGCGTGCAAGCAGGTTCAATACCAGCCTGCAAGTCTGGTTTCAGCAGCTCGATCCCGAGCGCGGCTCTTTTACGAGCAGGCTGCAGGTGGCAATACATTTATGTTCGTGTCTCGGAGCATGAGAACGCTCCTCGAAACGCTGTGCCGGGATCAGAGCGGAGGATGTTGCTCTCGAAGAAGAAATACATCAGGAGGGAAATATGATAAGCATAATTGCAGGGAAGGGGTTAGAAAGAGATCAAATAGGTTTCCTTTCAGCGGGAACGGCTCATTTCTAAAGGCAGCCGCTGTGGTTTTTCTGCTTCGTCCTCTCAGCCCATGCCCGGCCGCTGGCCTTTGTGCGGTGTCGCGCGGGTTATGCCGGGAGCCAGGCGGAGAAGTCATCTGGAAGTGGAGCAGCGTCCCCTGAGATGGGCGAAGCTCTGGGGCACATCAGGGAATATCTTAGAAGTAGAAAGGATGAAATGAGGCGTCTTTAATTCCCCTTCCCTGGGCTCGTTGTCATGTTGCTCTCCCGGGAGCGAGAATACAGACTTACAGCTCTCCCTCCTTCCTTAAGGAAGATTAACCGGAGTAAAACTCAGATTAATTAAATTATGATTTATAGCATCTGTAAGTGCATTATAGTGTCCTTACAGTGTCCATCTAGCAATCCTGCTTCTCTAGGTGCTATAGCAGGGTTTTACTTATAACTAAAGGCATCAGTAAGGGGTTTTGTGTGCTGGGGTTTTGTTAATCGACCCTGGTGCAGTGTATTTAATCCCGGGAGATGGAGAGTCACTGGGGGAGGCAGCCTGGCAGAACAGCCTGGGAACATGGGAGGGGAGAAAATTCATCACTCTCCACATGGAGAAACACTTCCGAAAATGGAGCAGCTTTGCCAGGAGGGCAGGGAAAGCTAAGGCAAGGGCTCCGATATTGCACAGAAGCTCAGGTCATAGCAGGGAGCTTACTTGTCTAAGCCATATGGGATCTATCTCAAGATGCAAAACAATAGATTGTGTAAGGCTCAGGCTCCGCCGGTTCTTCAGCATCAGTCCTGCTGCCGGAGAAGTGAGTGGTGCTTTCTGCCTTTTTGTAATGGCTCTGAGTCTTTAATCTCTATTAAGTGCCTCCTCGGGAAAATGGCCCTTATTTGCTATGCTGTGGGAACAGGACTATTATTAAATGGTCACAGAGAGTAATTGCTTTAAAAAAATATTGCAGAGTACTCACTGTGCTCTTGCTCAGTTACTCTAATAACAGGCTGATCAGCCCTGAATGATGCCACTATTAATTCACCGAATGGAGCGCACAGGAGAGCCAACCCGAAAAGGTACTTTCTGACAGGAAAGAATTCGCTGTTTTACTGAAAAAGCAACGGTATTTTGATCAAACCATCCTTGACGAAACAGCCCGATGACACAGCTTCATCTGAATCAAGTTGCTAGGCCAGAGCTGTGCCTGTGGGGCGTCATTGCGTGTATAAATATTCATGAGTGCATCCCCTGCCCGTGGCTGACCCAGCGAGCAGCATCCTCACGGCAGCCAGTGCCTGGCCAAGGAGATGCTACGGCCTCTCCCTCCTTTCCCCACCTCATCTTGCTCTTTTGTTTTGGCTTCCATCGCCCCTGAGCCATGCTCTCCCTCTGGTCCCCACCTCTGCTTGGCTCCCTCCTCCGTCATCGCCCCCTGCGAAGCCACCAAGCCAGCTCCTGTATTTGTGGGTGCGTTGACGGCAGGCGATGGGGACACATCCAACTTAACCCTCTGCCCTCCTCCAGCTAAAGGCAGAGCTGCCCTGAGCCCTTCTGAGCACAGAAACCTGCTCGTTAGCGCAGAGGTTTTAATCAGGGGCTGGGACCCTGGATGGTGCGTGGGCAGGACACACCAACAGCCTCTGACCTTCGTTTGGGAGTTTCCAAACTGAAGAATGGGTCGATGGGGTGATGGCTGGGGAAACCGGCTACAGACGGTCTGTAATTTTCTTGCAAGGTATTTCTGTTGTTCGTGCTGATGCTGGGAGGATGGAGGGGGACAGACCGAGGGGTGAAGCCGGACCCGCTCCCTGAGTGGGTGCTGCCTCTCTGCTCCCACCCCCGTCCCAGCGAGCGGGTCTGCCTGCGCTAAGCCCATGAGCAGGGCAAAAGGGCAAATTCAGCAATACCTTTGGCTTATCAGTGACAGAACAAATTGATACCAGACTTTTAAGAGGGTGGGGAAACGTCTCTCCATAAAAAGAATCTAAATTTACCATCGTGTTAACAATTCTGTAAGACTTTTTGGCAACTCCTAATGGAAATTTCAGGAGCAGATGGAAATATTTGGAAACGTATAGAACACATGAGCCTGCAACATCCATTTTTATTTTCTCATTGGGAGTGTGGAGTGGTTTCATGTTGCCTTTAAATTTTTTTTTTCTTTCTCTCTTCTGGATACTAAGAAAAGCAAGAGAGGAAGCAGGCGATGGATATAGGCAGGAGGGGTTTTTTTTGGTATTGCTCACTTGATTCCCCTGTGTGGTCTGTGACGGGATTCAAGAGAAGACGGCACGAGGGCAAGGTTACTTGGTCCCAGGTTATTTGGGAGCTCGGCAGGAATGGGAGGGCACCTGCTAGCCTGGCTCTGTGAGGTCCAATGAGCCAATTAACCTTTGCCAACGTAAATTGAGGTGGATAACCTGTATCTACCTCCCAGGCAGCATGTGAGGTTTAATTAATGAGTGTAAAAAGGCCTCAGGAATTCTTTGATGGAAGATAACGTCAAAGTGTGCAGAATGGTTTTTACTACCCCTGATGGGCGATGCCCAAGGTCACAGCCTCCCTGGGAGAGAAAAATCCACGGAGAACATTGAAAAGGTGGATCAAATGTTTCCAGTCACCATTGCCCACAGAGCAAGAAAAGCTTTTGCTTTTTAGGTCCTATAACCCATCCTAGAGCATGAAATTCGGTGCAATAGGACAGGAATCAATAACAGTAATAGACACTCTTATATACAAAAGCTGGGAAAAAAATAATAGCTCTCAGTTACCAAGTTTCTGGACCACTGCTGATCAGTAATGATCAGGAATGAAGGAATAAGCCGTATTTTTCCATCTCCCTGATGGCTTAGCAGAGCGAGGGCCAATGCACTGGCTTCACTGCTGGTCTGCTCTCGCAGATCAGCCACTACAGTTTTTTATGTGGGGAACTCATTTGGAAACTGAGGCATTTTCCAAGGTGTTTACATTGTCCCGCTTCCACCGGATCTCAGCAGCTCTTGGAATATCCATACCTAAAACCTTTAATTAGAAGAGAGACTTCTGGGGCTGGTGGTCGCAGCATTTATTGTGCTTGGAAGCGGACTGATGTATTACAGCAACAGCAAACTAACCCAGCAGCAGCAGCAGTTCCGACAGTTATCACATCCATGGCTAGATGCACTTCACGATAGCGCAGGCATTGGAAAACGAGTGCACGTTTCCCTTGAAGCCCAGGGAAGCGAACCTGGGTGATGACAGAGTGACTTCTCTCGCAACCACTTGAGCAGCTAAAACGGAGAAAAATGAGTCGCAGATCCCTCACTCTCTGCATACGTTGACAGTAGCATGTACAGCTTCTTCCGTTTCAAGGAACTGAATCAGAATATGGGACATGTTAGAAATTGCTGCCTTTTCTGATGGGCACTGTTGTCATCCCCTGAAAGCGAATATTCTGCAGTGACAGGGAGCAGCTTCGTGGCATCGTGCGGGTAATTCAGCAGACTGCCGTGGTGGGGGGCAGCCGTCCCTGCTGTCCTTTGCCCCTCGCCTCCCCCTCTAATGCAGACAAATGATCCCAGGACAGCACTCAGCCCTTTCCCTCTCTGCTTTTCCTGCACAAACTCTTTTTTCCATAGTGGGATTAATGCAAGGGAGTTGGATTAAATTTTCTCGCATGTTGGCCACGATACAGGACCACATCTGCCCAGACCTGCAGAAGTCGTTCAGGTCCTAAATCCTCTTAGTCATATCACTTCCTAGTGATTTCTGTGGCAAAGAGATGTTGGCTGGAGAGCTTTGCAGAGTCGTGCCCATGCCCAGCGCTGTGGAGCTGCCACCATCCTTGCTGCAGGAAGGTGTCACTGGTTTGGTCCTGGCACCTTCGCCTTTGCCCAGACGCAGCGGGTGCTGAGCCACAGCATCTTCAGGTTGTAACTTCTCCCTGGAAATGCTCCCCTCAGTAGCTTGTGAAACACGAAGAAAGCATTTGGAGTGATTAACGGTGGGCTCTTCCTTCCTAATTGCAATGTGATCCCATGTGTGACGTGGAAGCTGCTATGATAATTGCTTTTTTATTGACTAGTAGTGAATAATTGTATTATAATCCCTCCGTCCCTGATAAATATGCATAACACACTTGCAATTGCTTCGAGGCAGGTTTAAACCACATACACAACTTTACCAGATGCCGTGTACTTCTATTCATCCGAAATCAGAAGAAAAAACAAACAAAAAAATTCCAAACTCTGTTTTAGTCAAAGCAATCATCAAATATAAAAACCCAACAACTGAAATGAAAAAGCTTCTATGAGTTGAGAATAATATGTCCATGAAACCATTTGATTATAAACATATTTAAAAAATCTCTATTTTGTTTGCAAACCACTTTTTATCTCTAAAACGCTTGAAGTGAAACCACCTGAAGATAAATCTGAAACCAACACAAATTTATTTTATTCACAAGTGCAAGGCACTCAGGTAGAACATTA
This sequence comes from Gymnogyps californianus, assembly GCF_018139145.2. Taxonomy (NCBI): domain Eukaryota; kingdom Metazoa; phylum Chordata; class Aves; order Accipitriformes; family Cathartidae; genus Gymnogyps; species Gymnogyps californianus. The sequence continues at coordinate 2,676,438 of NC_059489.1, read as the reverse complement.
ATAATAAAAAGCAGTTGGGTTTTTAAAAGTTAATAATTTTTAGTCAGCTAAGGAAGGTTATTCATAATGCAGACAAATGTCTTTGCCTGTAGCTGTGATTCATGCGCTGACAATGACTCCTCTCTTCCAGCTGTCCTTCCGCTGAGCTACTTCACCTTTTTCTCTATACTTTCTTGTACAGTATGTTATCAGCCAAGACTATTCACATTCAACACAGTGAATATGAAGTGAGGGCTGTGCGTGGCTAGAGCACGGCTGGGTGATCTTCCCTTTGCTTGGTCATCACCATCGAGAAGATGCTGGCGTAGAAAGACATCTCAGAGTTAAGAGGGGGCCCGGTGAGCTGAGCTGGAGGGGCCACAGGGGAGGGAGCGATGCCAAAACAGAGGCTCGACCCCTCTCAGACACTAGAGGGAAATTTCAGGCCCTGTGGCCCATGTGAGCTGGACCAGCTTCTGATCACTGACGCTTTTGTGTTGTCTTTTATGAAAATCCATTTTTAGAGCTGCAGCCGGTTGCATCAAGTCCCTCCAATTAGTTCTTCAGCCTTTTCCTATCTCCATTTTAGTCTTCTCCTATCAGCATTAATATTGCAGACCTACATTCCCTCTTTTGTGCCCTACCGAAGATATTTCAGTACGAAAGCCAAAATGGCAATTTTTAAGTCTTTCCATGTGTTGGGATTTTTTGCCGTGCTGAGAGGTGCTGCTGCTTCCTGCAGCATGGGGCCAGCTCGGGAGCTGCTCCCCAGCCTGCCCCAAGGCAGAGGGGACAAGTCGCATTTGAAAAAAAGCAAATGAAAAAACAAAACACAAATCCCCTCCTTCCATGAAAGTGTCTGGATTTCAGCTCCTGGGCAGAGGCTTGCGCTGGGAGAGGTCTGGAAAACTCCGACCTGCCGGGGAGACGGACGCAGCCCGTTAAACACCCTCCAGGTATTATGGTAAGACGAGCCTCCCCAAGCTGGGGAAAATGATGCTGGGTGCTGAGTGTTTGACAAAAAACTGGCTAGAGTTACACCAAATTGTTTCCTCGTCATCAGTGAAAATTACCCTTTCCTTCCTCCTCCTCCTCTCCCTCCTGAAACACAAGATAAAAAGAAGACGGGAGGGGGACAAGAGGAGGAAATCGGGACAGCTTAAAAAGTGCAGTTGTTTCTCCTTGGAGAAGCTCTGATGACTCTGCTGGCTCCCCAGGACCGCGATGTCTATTAATGCCTGTTAATCCTGCGCGAGGTTATTTGGGAAGTGCTGGGAGCTAAAACCTTGCAGCGGCCTTCGCATCTGGCCTTTACGGCTTTTAAACTCTGGAAACACTGCGGGGAAGAAAAGACTCATTGCCATCACGACGGATGCTGTCTCTGCTGTAAAATGGGGCCAGCGGGGATCGGGTCCGGCTGCAGACATCACGGGGCAGGGGAGGGACCGGTTCACATGTGATGCTCCCATGGGAGTCCCCCGGGTGCTGTGCAGCACGACAGACAGACGGACCCTTCCAGGAGCCCTTTCTGCAGCACTGCAGGAGATCCCAGAGCAATTAAAATAAAACTAATCATGGCTTTTGATTTGGTGTAACTCCGTCACATCAGAACAGCCCATTGGCATTCCTACCAAAATCCAGTAGTTTTAGTTTCTCCGGATTCCCATTTTTTTAAAGAAAGTGCCAAACAGCACCAAGAGCAGCAAGGGTGATCTTGCAGTTAGGGCATCCACACTGGGTTTGGGAGATGCTCTTTCAGACACCCCATCCCTCGTTTGTGGTCCCTCCCCACCCGGCTCAGTGCTCTCCTGAGCCGCCCCATGCCTGTTTGCAGTGCTGGCTCTCCGCAGCAACAATTTCTCTTCCCCGCGTTGTTCAGTGCTGAGGCCCAGGAACACCATGTCTTTCCTTTTAAAACTGTTTTGTTTTCTTTCTTTTTTTTTTTCTGGAGGCTGGAGAGTTTATGAACGCATGTTGTAGGTGCAGTTTAAAGGCTCTCCATCTCCCCAGCATGTGCTGGACTGGCGGGAGGAGCACCCCGGAGCACGCCGAGTGGGTTTTCCATTGTCCAGAATAATTCAAACTGGCACGAAGGAATTCTTTAAGACAACACAAGCAATCAGCTCTAACCAGGCACGCAAGCGCTTATAGCCGCAACGGCATGGAGATTCGGCCAGCAAAACAAAACCGATCTAGTCAGCATTTTGGCTGTGACTTATTAAAAATGACATAAGTTAAAACACTGTCTGGCAAGGTCGGTAACTGAGACCAACCAGCTTGACTGGGAATGATCCTACAGCAGGCTATAAAAACAAAGGTGCTCCGGGTTTTGCATCCCTGGCAGAGAGATGAAAGCCTGAACCATGGAGAAGGGGGATTGCAGCAGGAGAGGCTCACTTCGATCACTTGATCTAGGAAAATGTGCAAAGCTGTTTAAAAAAATCCCCAAGCATGCCCTGGGCAGTAAAATATTTGCCACATCGCTGAGCCTATTGCACTGAGTGACCGGGACCGCGGCTTTTCCCACCCCGATGCAATTCCAGGACTCCCTGGAGCTGCCCTGTTGCACAGGGGTTGATCCTGCCATGCAGAGGTGGCCCAAATGGAGTGTACCTATGAAATCTTGGAGCTGCCCCGAAAACGGCATAAAAATGAATAGCTGTGTTATCCATCCCTACGGAAGGAAGGTCACGGCTGCCAGCGCGTTGCGAGCAGAAAAGACTGTCCTGGCTGAAAGCAAAACTAGTTTCCCCAGCTGCTGGGCAGAGGTGGTTTTCGGAGGATTTTTCCGAGATGCTCCCGAGCTCCGGGCATGACCATCTGCCCCGACAAACAGGCATGTGCTGGTCGGTGACGGCTGTGGGGAGGGCAGCGGTCGGCTGGGCGAGCAGAGCTCCCCCCGTGACTCCCCAGCCTTTCTCAGCTGTTACACATTAGCACTGCGACTTCAAGGCAGCTCTGCCGCTTCACCCCATCACTGACCCGGCCCCAGCAGCCCCCTTTTTTTTTTTGTTTGCGGAAAATCTGTGAGCGGATAAAAATTTCCCTACATTTCTTGACTTGTTTGATAAACCCCCTTTATTGATTGATTTATTTGTGTTTACTTTGGTGATGGACAGAATCCATTCCAGTTGCAGGCAGGCTGTCTGCCTGTGACCGATCCCAGGCAAGCCGGGGATTTTTCTCTTCCTTGCTCTGGTGGATGCCTGAGTGCTGCTCTCACACACACCAACTGGTGCAAAATGAAAAATTCAGCTTTGCCTTCTCTCCCTCGCGTGACGGACTCTGGAGAGGGATGATCATGACTATTGCTAATTCACGTAAAGATCTGCATGAATAACTGTGGAAAATATTTGGCATTGCTCAGCCCCAGATATAACATGATTAAATATGTCTCACAATTATGCTTAGTCTAAAATTATAGGCCCTTAAATACCTTACATACCGCTCACAGCTGGTATATCTAAATTTAGGGGTTTCATCCACTATGAACAGTGTGGCAGGATCACGCAGTATTGTTCGAGGGGACGCGGTGGGGACGCTCGGGTCAGCCTACGGCAGCAACCGATGCCATTTGCTTTTCTCAGTTCCTTTGCAAACTTCCACAGCCGTTTGCAGGCACCACCGCCGCGCGGGTGTTGCACACCCATCCGGCACGGCGCAGGGATGGGTCTGCGGCTCCGACGTGCTCACGCTCCCAGGCTCGGGCAGCATCTGCGTGCCCGTCCCACCACCCCCGGGCACGGTTTTGCCCCTGCCCAGCGGCCTCGGGGAAGGAAAGAGCTCTTTCAACTTCTTATTTCCCGGTTGGGCTTTATTTTTCTTTCCACCACCTCTTGACCCTAGCCGTGGAAATAAGGGCCGGTGTCCACAGAGCTGAGAAAGTTCTCAGCATCTTCTTTCCTTCCTGCAGACATCAAAAGGGGATTGTGGGCTCGATCACATTTTACATCACGGCCGGTTTTGATCCTTTAAGCTTAGGAGACATAAATCTTCTTCCTCTTTCTTTCTCTGTTTGGGTGTCGATTCTTTCCTGTGTTCTGAAGTTTCTCAGGAGAAAATGTAAGCCGGTTTATAAACTGATTATCTGTCTACAGATTTTTACCTTGGTGATTCTTATCATTACTGTTAATTGGATAACATACTGACAGGGTTGGGAAAGGACTAGAGCAGGGCGCAGAAGGGAGAGCAGGAGCTTTAACTTGCCAGCAAATGGACCTGGTTTAGTAAACCCATGGCTGCACTGCCGTGGTGGGGAGATGCCTCTAGCAGTTTGCTAACGCTGGTAACGGTGGTGCCAGCTTTCCAGTGTGGCCGGGCAGGGAGAGAAGCAGAACCAGGCTCCCAAAATCATCCCCTCCACGGACATCCCTGGGATGAATTGGGGAAGCCCCACTAAAGCTGGGGGTGCGGGCCAAAAAATTGGTATTTCTAATTTTACTCCAAGGGAGAGAAGCCGTGAGCCCGGGCACCCCATTCCCACAGAGCCTTCCAGCTGCCTGGTTTGGCTGTGGTGCTTCTTCCAACATCCACTGGGTGATGGAGTAGAAATGATGCCCTGGTCTCTTCTTAGGTGAGAAGCATTTGGGCCAAGGGCTGTTTTACTCCACATTTAAAGTGCCTGAAATCTTAAGCCTCTACATGGGCTGGGGGCTTCTTTCCCAAAGGAGTCTGCTCATGCCCCTGCCTGACCCGGGTCCCTCGCTCAGAGCTTCCTTCCCATCTCTGATGGAGGTTGAAGGACGCAGAGGGAGGTAGGAAGGTGAGAAAAAGGTGAAGTCCAAAGAGCAGGAGTGAGCAGGGCCAGATCTGCAAATGTTGGAGCATTTCCTAGCACTGAGCTGTTGTTCGAGCAAGCGAGCATCGCCTGCATCGCTGCCAACAACTTTGCCCACCATGTGCTCATCCTCAACAACCCCACAGCAACTGCCCTGACAAGTTACGTTAGGACAATATTGATGTATTTGTGCTGCCTTTTGAATCTGCTGGAGAAGCAGCTATGGAAAAGTAAATATATTACACGGAGGATTTTCTTTTTTCCAATATGCACGTCTGTGAACTCGCTTTGCAGACAGGATGGGGGCATGGACTAACTACCTGGAGCTGGTCATCATCATCATCATCATCCTCTTAGCACTGCCATGCTGCCCAGGGCCAGTGTGCATGCTCAGCTCGGTCTCCAGCTGCAGATGTCCAGGCAGGGAGCACAAAAGCTGCACGCAGCAATTCCCCCGGCGCTGCCTGCGAGCACGGCTCACTGCCACGGGTCAACCTTGCACCCGCTTGTGCCAGGCTGGCCGAGGAGGTGAGCGGGAGCACGCACGGCCGGGCATCACCCACCGGAGGCCGTTCCCTGGGCTATTTTTAATGAAGTGCAATCACTTGAATGCAGAAATTTCAGTGATTTACTGCCAGGAGCATGCAAAAGAAAAAAAAAGTGGGAATGGGGGTGGGGGGAGGGAAGGTCATTCCAGTTTCTTCCTGCTTACACCCCTCGCAGCTTTCGGATACAGGATATCGCTGAATGGCAACCTCCATGCTGCATTTATTTTTAAGCCACTGATAGCTTTCTAAGTGACCTCGCTGTACATGAGCAACATCAGCCAAGAAGCTGTTTTTTTCCGGCCCTTCGACGTCAGATTGCTTCCTTTGACACCTCTGAGAGCCAAAAAATGGGAAGCATTCTCTTCCCAAGGTGACTTTATTTTTTTCCCCTGTGATACTACCGCTGGGTCTCTCTCTCAGGCTCGGGGGCCGGCACGGCATGAGTGGCACTGCCCTCGGGACGCGGCCCCGAGGTGAAAGCTGGAGGTCGCTGCTTTAGAGCAAAGGTGCCCAAATTACCCACTCCCTGGGAAAAAAAATTGCCTTGGCTGGAGCCAGAGTTAGGGCAACTTTGCCTCGATTTAAAGAACTCTGGCATGCACTTGTAACATTTTCTTTTTCATTTTTTTTTTCCCTTTCAGGGCAGCTGGGGCTTTCCAGGATATCCCAGCTCACATCTCCGTAACCTGTTTACTGTATCTTAGATTTAGTACAAGTTTCTCCAGCTCATTCACAACTGAGTGCAAATAACTAAGCGCTGCTCTATCACGAGAGGTGCTGAGACATCAGGAAAACGCTTTGCGCCCACTTTTTGAAAGCACAGGTAGTTTTAAGCACCCTCACATGAAAATAATAAAAAAGGCTCCCGGAGTGTATTTGGGACTCTGCAATGGAGGTGGGGGGGTGATTAAGCAAGTTGCTTGCTTTGTGCCTCAGTTTACCCACTTCTGAACCATGGCTTTGCACTGACTTAATGACTGCTGCGCCCTGCAGCATCCATGTGATGTGGATTTTTCTATCCACTCCTCAACTGCAAACTGCAGGAGAGATTTTTAATAAAAAAAACATGGGATAGGTTCAGCTAGAGGTGCAAGTGGAGGTCCCAGCTGCATCTTATTTTCTCAGAATTGGGGATAGACTTGAAAATCCCCTGGAAATCAATAGGAAGAGCCTGGCTGGAGAAGACCTTCATCAGGGTAAATGAACCTGGACAGTGCAGCTCTGCACAGCTCTCCGGGGTTGTTATGAGGCTGGAAAAAGGGGAAAACACCAGGTTGGGATGTGGTCGGCTCCCATCCCTGGCTCTGCTTTGTCTCTGCCCTGCCTCCAGCACTTCAAAGCAACCAGGCGCAAAAATCTGCCTGAGAGGTATCCTTCAAAGCCGCTTCTTCCTGCGTCACTCGTCAAGGAGAGGGCACCAGGCTCAGATATGGATTTCTGAGATTGAAAATGTCAGAAGGAAGTGATGGACTCGGAGGAAATTCTTGCGACGGTCTAGGAGGAAACGGGAGATGTGAAAATACACGATGTATTTTCCTCCCACAAGCTGTGCGCTCTGTTTTTATTATCATAAACCTGGGCCCAGAGGATGTCAGCTTGTTTATTTATTTGTTTAAATGAGGTTTCGCTCCTTGTTCAAACATTCCCATGTTGGCAGCTGCTGTGCTCCCGGCCCATGTCCTGGTTCCCATCTCCCCTCCCCTAATGAGGGGACGTGTCAGCCTGGGCAGCGTCCTCGGCCACCGGCGAGGTGGGAGATGCTGAAGGCAGGATGGGAGGTGGGTCCCCCCCAGGGTCCTGGGCATCACAAGCTGCAGCAAGATCCCCTTGGGCTGGTGGCACCACTATGTCCTCATGCATGGCACCGCTGTGTCACCTGTGCAGCCTCCCCGGGCTCACAGCTTCTCTCCCTTGGAGTAAGATTAGAAATATCAATTTGTTTGGCTTGTCCCCCCAAGTCAGTGTCCCCGCAGGCACACCCGCTTCCTTGCCACCACCAGCATGCAGAGCATCTCCAGTGAGTATGTTGGAGACAGCACCAGTGTCCCATTTTCTGTTATTTTGAAGCATCGTCAGGAATAATTGCTACGGAAAATCATGCTGCAGCATCGGGAGGCTCTGTGCACACCTAAAGCTGCTCATGCTAGCTCCCGAGGGCTAGTGTGCCACGGAGGGGCTTGTGGTGGTGGTGACCCCTTCCACCCCGAGCTCCCTGGACACTTAATGTTGCTGCCCCGTAGTCCCTGATGAGGCTGAAGGATGCCCGGAGCCCCACACGGACCCAAATAACCCAGGCGAGACAGCAGCATGCATCGTGCTCAACCCAGGTCTTGCTTTCACCACCACAGAGATGAGGGGGAGTTTATTTATCGCCTTGCAACGTCGGCCAGCCCAGGCCCTCGGCTGGGGTGCTTCTTCCCCGGCCAAAGCGGCATTGCCCGGCGCAGTGCGGGGGGTACCCCCCGGCAGAGCCCTGCCTCTCCCGGCAGGGTCACACCGGCAGGAAGCCGCCTCTCGCCCCGGCGTGACGGGGAGCCGGGGCAGATGCACCTGGGAGGAGAAGCACTTTGCTGGAGGAAGAAAACAGGATCTAACATATAAACAACATCCTCAATGGCTCAGCAAGTGAGTCGCTCTTTCCAGAGCCTGTTTTCAAGCCATTGTTGCAGCCCCCACGGCCCCCCTCCAGCTACAAAGTGCAATTAAACCAAGATAGCAGGAGCCATCAGAGCCCCGGGGATGGTGCTGCCCCTCTCCTTCTTGCAATGATACAGCCCTGGATGGACGCAGCAAGGGCAAGTATTGCAGAGGTGGAGGGCAAGAATATTTCCTGGCTCCGTTCCAGGGAACGTTTGGGGCTGAAATACATGGGTAGGATGTGATTTCCACCTCCCAGGCCCTGAATATTTAGTCCAAAGCTTATTAGGTGCTGCAAGGTAGCAGTGAGCAAATGGGACAGAGCACCTCTCGGGACAAAGCCAGGGCTTTCCCGAGGAGTCACTCATGCTTCTTCCAGAGAGGTTGCTCCACAGGACTCCCCACGATGAAGATGGTTTTTCTGGCTAACAAACCTTTATTTGGCATCCACGTGGTAGAATCTCCACATGTTTCTGGAATGGATCATCCTATATTCTGGCCTCCGTGGTCATGGCATTAAGCAGAGCATTCCGCATCGCCCCTATTTTTTGACTGAAAACAATTTTAATTTAAAAAAATCAAGCAAACAACTTGTTAATTTTTCATTACTTATTCCTTCCCTTCCTCCTATAAAGCACGGATAACCGAGTACAGCATTGCTGGCAGCCAATGAATCCGAATTGCTGCGATATCCTGAAGGGATCCAACTGGACAGGCTGGGAGGGCTGAGCGGCGCAGGCTATTTCTGCACCATGTCTCCCACAGCCCGAGCCCCTCCGGGCTTTGGGGTGCCTCCCAGCCACCCCAGGATATTATTAGTGTCCGACTGTCATGATACGACTTGTTCCCAGATTTATTTTCCGGTTTGTTTGGATGAGAACAAAGTGTTTTCTTAACCTCTGGAACTGTTGCACTTGGCTGGGCAGGCTCCCACCAGCCCTGCGAGTGGCCGGGCTGTCCTGGCACACGGAGGAGGTGAATGTCCTCCACTCCCGTACCCAGTAGCTATCGGTAGGTGTTATCCTGGTGTTATCCTGGTGTTATCCTAGTGTTATTTGCAGCGTTTCTTCTGCCAGGTTCTGAGAGGCCCTGCAAGCTCCCTCCAGCACCACCCCACAGCCCACCCAATGCTCCAGCTTTTGCCAAGGTCCCTGCGTGGGAGCCTCTCTCCATCACCCTGCAGCCCTGTGGACCATCCTTGGGCTCCTGCTCAGGGCTGAACCCATCTCCCTCCTTGTCCGCATCCCCATCACGGCTGCTTCCCTCCAGTTGACTTCAGACAAAAGGTTAACGTGAACCCGTCCTCCCGGGCTTGGACCTGTCCATCTCCCTCCATCCCCCAGCTGAAATGCTGCTTGCTTTCTGCCTGGAAATATCAACCAATGCTGGTTTCTTCCATTTTTCCTTTTTCCCTTTTCCTCCGTTCTCCTTCCTTTCCCCAAACCTTGCCATGGAAGCCCTGCCACCTCCAAGGAGGCCTCATCCCACCTTGCTCTGGCTCTGGTGTCCCCGCTGGGGAGCCAAGGGACCCCACCTGCACCCTCCCACCTGCCCACGGGAGGCAGCCCAGCCCCACCACCCCACGGGGTGCCCCGGGGGGGCTGGGACATGGGACCTCCCAAAGGGTTAAGCTGCTCCCCAGCACAGGAAACCTGCAAGCCGAAGCCAGATTCCCAGGGAGGAAACATGCCGTTTATTGTGGGAGAAAAGGTAAGCGAAGTGTTAACGCGATTGCCCGAGCAGAGGTCATCGGCGTATCCTGCTGCAAACTTCCTGAGTAACCTCACACAAGAAAACAACAACCCCGGGTACGGGACGTGGTGGGTTTGTTTTTAACTCTGATTACCTTGGACCTACTTTCTCGCCGGCGCTCGCGGCCGCCCACATACCCGCCCCGCAGAGCCGCCGAGGACCTGCTCAAGCACCTTCTCCTCCCTGCTGCTGCCACGGCTGGCTCTTGGGTTTTGGTTTGGTTTTTTTTTTTAAACGTTTCTCTTGCGTGACTGGTTGTATTTTTATGCCCTGGACTGGAGCAGGGGGGAGGAGAGAAGGGAAGTGAAATGCAGCTCTGGAGGTTTCAGGCTCTTTGAGATGCTGCTGCTCCCTTGGAGGTCTGCAGCAGGTGGGAGCAGGAGGAGCGGAGCAGCCCCACACCGGAGCCCTGCGAAGCCAACAGAAGGGAAATCCACCAAAACTTTCTACATTGTCTTTTTTTTTTGCTTCTGGCTCTCAGGGCACGGAGCAAAGAGGGCTGGGGGTAACTGCAGGAGTAACTGTGGGAACAGACTGACACTTGGGGAAACCACGAGCGGGACCAAACTGCCACATTGCCTTCTCCAGCCCGCAAAAAGGGAGCAAAAGTGTCTCTGCTGCTTTTTCCAACCCCTGATTCTTATTAGAAGTAAGGTTCTTACAGTAGCTGAGGTTCCTGCAAAGAAAAAACCCAACCTTTAAAGGTAGAAAATGCCCAAGATGCTATGCCAAAAATGATGTTTAAACAGAAATGACTCAGAAGTTTAAAAACTGAAGTGTGATGCAACTAGTTTTATTTACACACATGCACAAGAGCAGTGGCAGGTCATGACCAACATATGAAATCGTTTCATTCAGTCCATCATTGCTCTGTGGTTCCTTAGCAAATATTTGGTAGGAAGAGGAGACTCATAGAAGAGGTCCATCATGAGTTTTTTCAGACAAAATTGGGATGAGCTCCAGGTCTGAAGCAAGATGCTCAGCCTGGCAAGCTTCATTAGAAGTCACAGCGCAAACAAACATTTCCATTTCCAGGTCTTGAGGTAATGCCAGAACTCGGACGTTAGGGAGTGGTGCAAACCACCGAGCGAGGGTTTCTGCCGAACGACTGGCTCAACGGGTCTCGCGCGCCGGGTGTGCTGCTTCAGCTACCGCATCCCTGGACGTGGCCCAGAGTTGAGAGCTTGTGCTTCTTGCCAACCGACAAGAGAACGGGTTGGATGTTGTAAAACATCTGTATTTTTGAAAACGCGGACCCAACACTCGAACGGGATCAGCTCAGGTCTCACTTTGGGGCATCTGCTCATTGCTGCAGGAGAAACATCCGGGGTGAGCTTGGACTGATGGCTGGGATGCCGTCACGTGCAGCACCACGGACACAGCAGGTGGAGAAACTGCCGGGGTGTCCAGCTGTCTGTGTCCTCCTGTCCTCCACAGGTATGTCCTCCTGTCCCCTTGCATTTGCCTTTCTTTATATGCCCTTACCTAAGATGTAAAGTCCAAAGGCCCCAGGTACCCTTGAACAGGATTAAAGAGACTTTCAGGCTTCCTAATAGCTACTGACACACCAGTGGTGGCTGAGTTCAAAGGACTGGACTGAATTTTAATTCCTTCTTTTTCCTTTTCTTGGGATTCAGCCAAAAGACCTGTTTCACAGCCACCACCATCGGGCTTCCTGTGCTCAGTATTTATTTTGCTTTGAAGGGTTTGACAAGAGGAGAATATACATCCACGGACGTGATTTGAAGCCGCAGGACAGCAGTGCAGCCGTACGCCCTCGGAGTAATGCATGGCTCCAGGGGAACGCAATCGATGCCGTGATTAGCTATGCTAAATTGAAATCTTATGATCTTCAGGGTGGTTACATAAAATGCCAATTAGTATGTGGTCTACATTGTTTCATAGAAATGTTTTTCATTATATTTTGCTGTCAGCAAATGCTGGTGTGAAACCAGTTTTCATCCCTCATATGGCCACCATGAGGAGGTTGGGAAATGCACCAGCATGACTGGAGTCTTCCTTTAGACAAATACATTATCTTGTTTACCCAGCATCGGTGCAGCATCTTTTCTTTGGGCAGTGGGATGGACACTTTCGTGTCGGAAGGGACAAGCCCAGAGGTCTGGGGGCTCCTGTGGTTCCCACAGGACCCACCAAGGCTGTCCTGACAAGGACAAGCACTTCTGATCTGCTGCAACTGCTGTTTGGTGCCTCTTCAAGTCTTATTTTTTATATCATTGCTGTGTTGATAAAGTGCTGAGTCACAGTATCCAAGAAATGCTGTGCAAAATAGCCGCAAGGGACTCCTATTTATTAAGATGTCTGGGATGCTTCCTATTAAATAATAACAAAATGCTGGAATAATAACTTGGCAGCTCTCTGCCTCCGTCAGTGTGATGCTCAGTGAGGGTTTGCTTTCCTAAAATTCCTTTAAGTATCTCGACAAGTTGCACGATAGGAAGGAAGGCCGCTTCACTCTTGACTTTTGCCTGAATAAGTTATTGTAATGAGCAACTATCTTGAAGCGATGGAAAGGATGAGACATACATGTTTGAATCACGTTAACTGGCAATAGCGTGGGTTATTACACACTATATTTCCTGATAAAGCAGGGACAGGTTATGGATTTTGCAGAGCTGTGGTCTTGGCAGGTTTCACCACACATGTAGGTATGGGTCAGTAGTGGCTTGTTTCACCTCTTGGGGAAGTATTACAAAACCACCTATGCTTAAAAATAAAAAGCAAAAAGCGGGAGAACGACTGCTGGCACGCACCTATTTGCATCCCTATTTCATGATCTCAGTTAACAGTCTTTAGTAATGAAATGTTTTACTTCATATATAGTGTCAAAGCCTTAAATAAGTTTGCATGGGTGTATCTATGGACATTATTTTGTTTTCATTATTTATTAAAGAAATTTGTCTGCTGCCTGCTAAGTTTATCAGAGCCGCTTTCCTGGCCTAGGTGGCACCAGCTGTCTCTGCTAGAGATCCCTGCACGGCAGGGCATGCTCTTCACGGAACTTCAGTGCGGGGAAATCTTTCCAAAGTACTACATTTTTTTCCTCTGAATTCAGGATCATGGAAGTTGAACCAGATGAAAGATCAAATACATTGTGCTGACTCCAATATGTGGAGGGTTTTTTTATGAGAAATGGCATACAGAGGGTTTGTTAAAATGTTTTGCATTTACTACTACACTTTGTAAATCTTCTGAACAACCTCATCCGAAGTTGCAGAATTTCAATCTCCTGGCATTTCAGACAGTCTGTATTTGCCACATACTCTGCTTTACCGCTTTCCCTACGTTTGCTCCTTAAAAAGCCAGGGATTTTCATGTTCCCTTTGAGGTCACCTGCAGTTTTGTTAGCGGCCACAATGAGGCCATCGTCTCACCCCTGTTTATCAGGGACAATTGAGGAGAGCTGTGGATGGACCAGGTGATGCCGGAGGCATGGAGCAGCACCTGCACGAGGGATGGTGGGGCAGATGCTCTTGCTCGGGACGTGCCTGAGCTGCGGGTGGCAGGGGCTGGCAGAGCGTTTTGGGAGCCATCCCCACGGGGTCACTGCACGTCACCCCCCGCCGCCGGCAGCCACCTCTCAGGGACAGCATGCTGGTGTTGAAGCTCATCTGCTCTGGTGGGGCGGCTCTTAGGGTCTTGTTAGTATTTCTAGAGTATAAGGCATCCTGTTTTTTTCTCTGTGCGAAAATAATGCAATAGACCTTTAATAAAACAGAGAAATCTCCAGGAATCCCTACTGCAGGAATATGTGTAAACCCAGAGGTGATAGCTGAGTTACAACACCCAAACAAACCTTTCTCCTATTCTGATAAACAAAGATCTCCAGAGACCCTGATTTCATGCCTATACATCTGAAATGCCGTACAAAACGAACATCACTGCAACACGTTCTTCCCCCGCTATTAAAAACGCTGTCCCATTTGCATTTCTCTGCTGATGAGCTGCCTTCCCCGCCGGTGGCAGAAGTGTGTTTTGCTGTCAGGGTAGCAGCAGGCAGTGCGAGACACGGCGTGTGCATCGCCTCCAGATTACAGCTTCCCTTCTCCGTCATGAATATTTGAGCAAGGACGGCGTGAGCCATCCTCAGCAAGCCTAACACAGTGTTTGATGCTGCTTTCTGCATTCAGAGTTTTCCAGCGCGAATCTGATCGTTGATTGAGACAGATACGAATGTAGTGGGACACCTCACCAAGAACCCAACATTTCCTGCTGCGAATTTTAAGAGCATCATTCTAAAAGTATTTATTACAGTCTTAAAATTGAGATTATGTTTAGAATATAAGTGAGTTTATCCAGGTTTCTTTTGCACAGGGAAATCCTGGGCTGAGGTTCTGGCTTTGTAAGCTGCAGAGGTGCAGGAGCAGGATGGTAAAGTGCAAGCAGTGCAAAATCACACACTTAAGGTTGAGAAGCAATTATTTCATCAACTGGAAACCAGAAAGGAGGAGAAGGAGCGTTACGCTTTTATGGCATAATAACAACACTGCGACATGATGCACTGATGAATAGAGCAAACTCATTTCTCGTTGCGTCCGCCCAATTATTTCCAAGAGAGATAAGGGAATATTCCTGTCATTGCACAAAGTCTAGATAAAGGCATCTCTACAAACTGTGCGGTTCTGGTGACTCTGTTCAAGAAAAATTAATTTAAACTAGAACAGATTCAGAGAAGGTCAGTTAGATGACTGGAACATGGAACTCTTCCTATAACAGGAAAATAGGAGAGCTTGGTTTTGCTCAACCCTGTACAGTGAAGGCTCAAAATACATATAAGAACATCAGGATGGACCTATAAGTAGCGGGAGGAGCTGTAAACTATGGGAGAAGGCAAAACTGACCCTGGATGCAATGGGGAAGGTTTCTAACCATCAGAGCAAGAGGGACTGGAGCAACCTTCGCATACCTGTAGAAGAGGCAAATCAACCAAATGTTAAAGATGGAGTTTAATCCCTTTTGAAATGGATGTTTTGCAATGGCAAGGAGCGTACGACTGCAATGCCACATGCATGCTTGGCTTCACAGCCAGCACAGAAATGTTTCTAAAAACAAATACAGTAATTTACTCTGTCCTAAACTAGCGATGAAGTCTGGGCTGCAATCCGGTGAAGGGGAATTTACCACTGATTTAATATGATTAGGATTTTTTTTCCCCATGAGTTTGTGTCTGTCTTTTTATATTATCTGGAGGGTCGGCGTGGAGTCCTGAGTCAGGAAAACAGCTAACTTTTAAATTCATCCCTATTCGCAGCAGAAGTCTTTGGTTTGACTTCAGAGTGATCCATGCATGTGCTTAACATTAAGGCTCTGCTTACAGGCTGTCCTGAATAATATGCTATAGTGTATTTTGAGAACTCATTTTTACTTTTTATTACAATAATAACTTCTACAGTGACATGAATTCCAACACGAAGCACCGAGAAATAACATACCCTTCCAAATGGTTTTCCCCTTTACACTGTTATTAGAATACATATTAGGAGAGCAGCGTATTATAAGACAAAGCACTTTCCAGAAGGCATATTTTTCTCAACCTCACTGCAGCACAGCAGTTACTTTATAGTCAAAGATTAATTATATTACTGAGTCTGCTTCTGCAAATTGTAGTCAAATGGATCATTAAAAGAGAAGGATAGCAGGGACCACTGCTAGGGTATTGCTTCCAAAGGGCCCAACTCTTGGAGGTGCTGAGCTCCTGGAGCTTAGGTTGGCCTTTCTTTCCTTATTTCCTTTTCAAATTTCATGCTGGCATTCCATAAAATGATGTGTTTGAAAAACTGTCCTGCTGTGATTCTGACAGTATATTGCGTTACTCCAAGAGCACAGCTACCACGGGTACTAAGCCTAGGATTATAATGAATGGCCAGTCGTATGGGACATGGAGATGGCTAATAATTCCCTTGTGCTTATTGGTAATTACTGCCTAAGCCCTAAATAGCAACGTCAGACACAATACAAATCATGCCCATAAGCCTTGATGGGGAGATAGGAAAAACCCCAGACATATTAGTCAGCGCAATAAAAATAAGGAAGGTGGAAGACAGCTCAGGCTCCGCCAAATGTGGGTCCATCCCTCTGTTACTTCTCCAGCTGCTGGGAAGTTGGCTGTAGGACGGGGTAAGTGGTGGCTCACGTGAGTGTGTGCAGGAGGAGAAGGCAAGGACCACGTAGCCGGGGTCGCTCCTCTTGCATCACTTAGGCTCTGCACCCTGACATTCATGCTACAGGCAATTCCTGTTGAATCGTGCCAGCTTTAGGCCAAATTTGCTTGTGCCATGATGAAAAAAGTAGATTTATTGAAGAGTAAGGTAAGAGGAAAAGTCAAACATTTACTTTCAGGCTGATCTTTTATAT
This sequence comes from Gymnogyps californianus, assembly GCF_018139145.2. Classification (NCBI taxonomy): domain Eukaryota; kingdom Metazoa; phylum Chordata; class Aves; order Accipitriformes; family Cathartidae; genus Gymnogyps; species Gymnogyps californianus. Next base: position 2,660,370 of record NC_059489.1, on the reverse strand, counting down.
CAGAGTTACCAGTGCTCTGACAACCTGAGACACATCTCCTCTGCAGGAAGGAGATGATAAGCTCTGGCTTACTCACACTCCTCTCTCAGCATCTTGTCTTCAGAGGAGAGGAATGATGACAAGATTTCCACTTAAAATTAAGCTGCAGAAGGCAAAACAAAACTCAAACTCAGCTAATTTTATCTGTGGTTTAAAAAAGAAACAACAACCAAAAAAAAGCCAGTTAAAAAAACAATGGGAGAAATGAGCAATATCTGCCAAATAAAATCATTCACTCACTCCTCATATTAGTCAGGAGAGAAATAAACTTTTAGAAGGCCACACAGTAAAACAGATCCCCAAGTATAGTTAGAAAACAATGAGTCAAGATCCCTGCTTGAGCTCCTTGAACTACTCTGTATTTTCTTGGGAAACAGCACGCTGCTGCAAAATGGTACCTATGCCCCCAGGATCTGGAAATAGATATGGTTATTTAGACCATTTCGTTAATGCAAACTACAGAATAGAGGGAGTAATTGAGCCAATTTGCTGCGTGGGCGTGCGGTTGTTTGTGTCGTATCTCCGTACCGCTGCAGTGTTTGGAAACCCACCGTGACTCATCTCCACATGTGGTGGCTGAGGACAAGCAGGAGGGTACCAAAAAGTAAGCCTGAGGAGCAGGTGGTGGTTACTGGAGACACAGCTAGTGCCCTTCCTGCCGAACTTTTCTTATTATTTTCCCCAAAGTGGCGAAGTTTCTGGGCTGGAAAGAGCAGAGCGGTGATCTGCAGAGCACCACTCAGCCCCCAGCAGCGCTGAATATTGGAGAGGAGAAACAGTTTGCGTGCACCGGCGTGCATCAGGTCGGTGAGGAGGGGATACAGCTGTGACCCAGGAACACTCACGCAAATTGTTTTGCATTGCAACACAAACTTCTGGGTCATTTTTCATGGTGACGGTTTCACACGGAGGCAGCGTTCCTCCAGTGCACCACCTCGAGTCCTCCAGCACCCCTGACGTGCGTTAGAGACCCTAGTAGCATCAGGACCACATTACCGCTGGTTCCGTTCCCCGTGTCAAATGTCAGACCGCCGCCATGGCGGGGCACGGCCGGGCATTTTCCAGATGGCCGCTTTTCATCTGGGGGGGGGGCTCCCCGAAAGTGCTCCCACATTGCTTTGTGGTGCACATTACCTCTGTCTAAATTTCACTTATTTCCATCTCAAAGACCCCGCTCTTGAGAGAGCAGAGGTCTTCGTGGCCTTCTGCTAGCTGGTTTATGTATTTTGGCATGTGCCTGCTCATTTCACAATAATCTGTTTGTGCCTCTGCAGACATATTTTGTAGGTGCAACTGAAGCAAAACTTTTGATGTGTTGCGCTTAGAGGTCACCCAAGGAATGTCAGTGTTTGTCATCAGGAATACGGGCCAAGTCCTACTCACCTTCTCTGAAAATAATGCCTTTGAAGTCAGGAGAAGCACTCACGAGCACAAGGGGAAACATTTGGGCAGTAGAACATAAAGGTAAATTTCACACCGTGACCTTTTATTCTTTTTTTTTTAATTTATTGTCTTACAGAAGTTTTTCCTCCCTCCTTTCCCCCCCTTCCCTGAATTCGACACCAATGTTGGTCAGACAAAAAGTCAGGCACCCAATAAGCGTTGGAAAACTTGTCCGATAGAGTTCAAAGGGCTGGGAAATGTAATTCCTTTACTAAGTGTTGAATATAACCTGAGTTTATGCAACTGCATCCTTCAGGGTATTGGGAAGGCACGGAAAACACAGTAATAAGCAGCTTTTTTTTTCTGAGATAAAATTAAAAAGATACTAAGAAATACAACAAATAGAGAAAAAATCCTCAGGAAAGCTGGCAAAACCTTTGTAAAGACGGTAACAGATGCCCCCAAAGAGGAAATTACAACATGTGGCAGCTGTGTTTTTTTGGTTAAGCAACTTTTTGTAAAAGTTCAAAGCATCTGGGGAAAGTAACTAGTAACAGGGTGAGACAGATTTATGGAGCCCACACATAGCAATATTTTTGTATAAAATTAGTAAAAAACCATTATATCCCTAGATGAAGAGATTAATTCGTACAAGTTTTCATTCTTTGAAGAGCAATCATATTTTGACTTCGTAAACTGGAAGAACTGAGTAATTTCTTGGATTAACTGATCACAAGAGTTGTAATCTGTAATAAAAATCCACGCGAGGCTGCCAGGCTTTGTTTCTCAGAGGATTAGGGTAATGAGTTGATTTGACGTTAGCAGAATGCATCCCAGCCTGCAACCCGTTACCTGGATCTAAAGGGTGGATTCAGAAAGACGAGGCAGTTAATCAAAGCCTTCAAATATTTTTTTAACATAGGGGCTCTTATTGTTTATGCGAGTTGCTGGATTGATAAATTTGGGAGAAAAGCTTCGCATAAATCTATGGTGCATCGCATGGGCACTGCCTGGACTTAGCTAGCCAGCCTCCTATGTGCTACATACATATATATACACACATGTGTGTATATATAAGCCCCTAGAAATGTCCTTTGCAGGCATGAAAAGGACAGTCTGCAACAGTTCACACTGCAGGTTTGTGTTTATTCTCTCTTTTTACAGCACTTTTGTGGTTTTGTGCTTTGTGTTTTGGTGAGAGAGCCAGAAGAGACCCTGGCCATCTGCTGTCGGAGTCGCCATGTGACGGAGAAAGAAGAAAGGCTCAGGTTTGTAAATGCTTTGTTTAGAGCTCATAAAGCCCTAAATTAAATTTCTAAATAAATGGTTAATGTTCCTGGAGCTCGGGGAGGCTGTGGCTACCTGCAGCGATAGCAGCTCAAGGTGTTTGCCTTGCTGGTTCCCTCCCTGTCCTGTGGCTCCTGCTCCTCTAGTGCTGGCACATGTTGAGAGCCAGATCAGGGAAATGATGCTCCTTAAAATTAAACCAAATGTTATTTTGCTGCTGGGTTATTTTAAAGCCAGATCAATTCCCAGTCTGGTTCGTGGTGCAATCGCATGGCCAGCTGTGCTGGCACGGGAGGGAGCCTTGCTCGGGGTGGTAGGAGGGCGAGCAGACACTGCCTGGGAGAGGAGAGGACCCGGTACCATCCCTGACCGCTTCATAGTGTGAAACCATGGTCTGGGGCACCTCCAGCGGGTTTGGTTTTTACCATCTTTCACCTCGCCCCAAGTCTGCACCAAGTGCATGGTGGCGACACTGTAACAGCAACTATTAAAATGGATTAAAACACGCCTGGATCCTTTTGCAATCGTTACGGTCCAGCAGGGACGTCTCTGCAGAGAACAGCCAGTTTATCACATGTATTTTATTTCAGATCTTGTGCGAAGCTTTGGATTTTCATCCCAAACCCTTTGATGTACCCGCCCCACGCTCCCAGACCGATTAACCCTTCTGCAGATGAGCAGCACGAGGCAGGGCAAAAAACCCAGCAGGTACCCCTCGGTACGTGGAGGGACAAGGAAATCCTAAACGTGCCTTCCCACCCCCTCCTCCTCCCGACCTGCCCGTCTCTGGTGCGTACTGGCCATCCCTGGGGGTCGTCACACCGCAGTGCCCCAAACGTGCCGGTGGCCGGGGACACGCTGTTCCCCCCCAGCCCACGTGCACGCAGGTGCTCCCGCACGGAGACGCATCTACAGAAGGCAAAGAGAGGCCGGAGGAAGCCGCAGTCACGCGAGCCGCATGTGGTTTAAGGAGTAAGTGCCAACATCTCTCACTCTCACTGTCCCAGCGTTGCTCCGAGGGCAACCTGATCTGCCTTTAATCTACTCTGACCACAGGACAAATGGTTTAAATAAAATCCTGCATGACTGAGTCACTCCATTTCTGGCTTTTATACGACATACTGAGGAGCAATGGTTTACTTCGCCTGAGTAACAAAATTAATATAAGGGAAACATTTTTGTTATGTGGTAACTAAGAAAAAAAAAAAGACATAGAGAAATTTGGGTGGGATGTTTGTGCGTGATAAAAGGAAAATCAAGGAAAAGAAAGTAGTCAGTTTTCTTGGAACGGCAGGTAAAAGTAACAACAGATAAACAGCTCTCGCAGACAGGACGAGGGCTCTGTGTTAGCAACCAAGTTATTTTTTGAGAGCAGAGACCTGAAGCCCCACTGCCCTCAGCCCAGCTGCAGGCAAGCATCAACGAGATACCGGCTTCCTTACGTCTGCCTAGGCAAGGTGCGGGGAGAGGCATGGGCTGAGCGAGTACAGCATTGCAGGGAAGAGGAGGACCGAGAGAAATGCCCTGGGGTCTTGGTGGGAGAGCTGACTGCAGCTACGATTGCCATTTAGCGCATGGAGGACCGACATGCACGTGTGTTGGGGGGAGCAGAAGACTTTGCCTCCATCTGCGGGCAGACGGTCACAGGGAGGCAGCCTGGTTTGCTGGTGGGTATCTGCTAGAGTCAGTCCCTGCCCCTGCTCGGGCTGTAGTTTGCAATAAAATGTGTTGTGAGAGACTCTGCTCTGACTATTCACCATCATCTACTTCTTGTCCAGGACTTGTTGCCACCAAAAAAACCCCCCTCAGAGCTGCGCAATTAATCTTGGTTGGGGAGTCGAGGTACTTACATCTCATCATCCTGAGCCTCGTGGGAATATGTGAATATGAGCTCAAATGAAAGCTATTAAAGGATGAAGTTTAAATCCCAGCAGCGTGGGTTTCACACATCACAAGCCAATAGCGTCTATAGGAAAAGCTCTGCCTTTTTCATTCTTTTCTTTTTAATGAGAAAACTTCTAATAATTTTTGGTAAGCTTTAGGACATATAAGGTAATATCCTGGTGTTAATGAGAAAAAAAAGAAATTCCCACTGACTTTTTGGGGCGGAGAATAGTTTTCACACCGAGTAATACTTTTGCAAGGAAGGATTTGCCATGCTGGACCGGAGCATCGCTGCCCGCGGACACCTGGCTCCTTGCTTCTGCCAGTAGTCTACACCTCGTAGAGGTGATCTTCAAACCATCTCCTGGTCTTGCAGGTCTGGACATCCTTCCTGATTCCCTGCAAAAGAGATCAGGGTGTGAGGCTTGAGATCTCATCACCTTTGTCTCAGCACATGTGGTTGCACAGTATTTTTAGAGTCACTTCTCTGTTGCGTTTCATCAAAATACTGGTACGTTGTGTTCGGGACATATTCCTAACGCCCACCGCTGCAGCACGGCAGATCCCCTTTGAAGTGGGAATTTTGGTGCTTTTACAGCAAGCAGTGCAAGAAGAAGAATGTTCCCCTTTGATGTTTATTAGTTATGAGCATTGCTGGCCCCTTTTGGAGTTGATTTCATGCATGGTCCCCTTTAAGAATCGGAAATACATTTTACCAACATTTCAAATGTTATGAAATGCAGCATTTGGTGGGAAAGAAAAAGACAAATGAGAAAAATATGTTACTTTTTCATTCTCTGAAAGAAGTTATAGCTAGAAAAAATTGACTGTATGTGCAAACTTGAAGTGATTAGCTATTACTCTACAATGTTTGCAGCTCTCTGTGTCAGGAAGCAGAAACTCTACATGATTTTTCAGCTCTTACACAGGACTGTGGTCCATACTTTACAGACATAGGACACTTATGGATATTTCTTTTACAGTGTTTTGGGGTCATAAACAAAACAAAGTCAGCAAAAACCATGAGATCCCCATGTACTTCCCTTTATTGTCTTTGGATTATGTTTTTGAAGGTGAGTCAGTGTTTATCGATATAAAAATATAAGAAACAATGCAGTATTAGAGTCGTCTATTTTCCCATGTGTTCATTGTCCCTTCACTTGCTGCAAAATCCATGTGATGAGGAATTAATGAGCGGACACCTGTTTTCTTTGCAGAACCTGTGTTTTATTTTTAAATTTTAAGCAGTCTCTGAAAGTGGTTGCAAAGGCAAAAAAACAAACCTTGCCCTCGCAGATGGGAACAGGGAGATGTGCGCTGAGCAAAGGGTAGCCCTGGTGTTGCACAGCCTTGATGTATCATTCAGAAAATTCAGGCTGGCTACGAGGCAGGACTCTGTCTGGTCTGTACTGAGCGGCTTCTTCTGAGGCTTGTCTGGTTTGTTCCTGTTTAGGAACAACCCAGGCGTGTGAATTTGGGATATGCCTCCCCGAAGAGCTGACACAAGGTGGGTACTAATGTTTCATTAACTTGCACGACAGGGAATGCCATACCAGGATGCTAAATGCAGTAGTTAAGTTTCACATAAAACAGCAATCTGCTTTTCAGGGTTTATTCTGTCCATCTATTATTTATTTCCTCACTCATTAACTGCTCCAGTAGCCCAAGACACTGAAATCTTGCAGCCAGATTTCTTATTTGAGAAACTCTTTGCTGTTAATACAAGATCTCTCAGCAGACATGCTTTGGGCAACTCCCCTTTTCTGTGCTATTCCTCAGACCTTCTGGAAGCGCAGACTCTATTTTGCAAGATTATGTTTACACTCAGCAAACACGCAGGGAAATGGTCTTTTGCAAGGCACCATTGGCCAGAATCAGTAACAGCAACACCGGTGAATCCAAAAATAGCTGTAGGAGGGAGCAAAAGAGAAAGAGAAGTGGTGAAGTCTTTCGAAATTCCTTCAAAATTGTTCTATCAAGCCGAGACGCCCTCTGGAAGATGGTCCTACCTCCAAAACCATCTGTTGAGCTTGAGAAGAAGGGAGACTCCGCTCTCTGAACCATACAGAAAGTTGAGTTCATGCCCACAGCGATGCCTTCTTAAGCCTGAAATTTGTCAACCAGTGGGAAAAACAAACTCTCTGCCTATGTCTTGCTTTCTCCCTACTTTTGATGTCTGGCAGACAGACAGACTAACCAAGTTAAAAGAGGTAATTTGCAAGGGAATTGCGAAGCTAAAAGGTGACAATAATGCTATATTGGAGCAATTTTGTATCACATGTAGCCTGGAAATGGTATCAGCTTACTAGCAGTAAATAAACTATTGGAAGAGAAAAGGCAAAAGGCTCTGATGTAGTATCTGCCAGCCTTTGGTAAATGTAAGGTTCTTCATTTAATTCAGAATTGTCTTCCAGTCCAAGGACTCTGGAGTGATCACACAACTTCTTTGGGGGTGGTTTGGTTTGGTTTTTTGTTCTGGCAGACAATGAAGCCATGAAGCCTGAACATAGGCAGAGCATAAAGCAAAAATTCCCCATGCTACACACAGATGGATTTAACAGCCCTCCTCTTATTCACGTGTAAGTGTTTATATGGAAGAGATCCAACTTTATGACAAATTTCACTAGTTTCTAGCCAAACAGGGATCCTCTCCAGGGACATGAAATTTGGGGGTGAACAACTTTCATCAGATTTGCATAGCAGACCTGGAGTTAGAGGTATAAATAACAACTTGCGGTATCAGAAAGGCTTCTCTAGAGACCTGCTGAGGGTCTCCAACCCCAGTTCCCGCTGGCTCCAATGGAGTCCTGCAAAGGTCTACATGAGCCAAGAGGGTCTTCTGCTGCTGGTTACCATGGATGTCCGGTGAGGAGAAGGCTGGTCTCAGCTTTATCGAAACCCATGAGATATTGGGGTTCTTAGTACCTTGCAGGACTGGGGCCCCTGCTGGAGTCTATAGGCTTGATCTGGATGGAAGAGGAGAGGCACCTGTGTGGTGGAAACACTCTCATTGTCCCAGATGAATTCCCATGTATGAGGGAATACAAAAAAATACCCATTTCTTGCTGTAATTTTAGCAAGCATGCCAGGTGCACGGTGTTTTCAGAGACATAGTTTCCTCTCCTGGATAGTTTGCCTTACTTTCTCAGGCACAAAGATGTCCTGAGTGCAGAAATAACCGTGCATCGAGCCGCTTGTGCGTGCACTGCGGGAGCAGCATGGAAACAAGTGCATGGCAGGAACACAGAGAGGCTTTTGCAGCTGTGAAAGTCCACCAGTAAATCTGATCAGTGAAAGCCTGCCCTCTGAACACTTGCTCATGGGACAATTTAGAAGACAATTTTGCTCAGCTTTTATTTGCTTTTTCTCCTCGTGTACGTGTGTGCACGTTCAGGGGTTCATTTGTCTGCTGCACTGAATTTCACATTTCATTTACTCCAGCTGTTCATTTCCCACCTGAGATCACAGCTCTATGACTGTGGCATCAGAGCTAGTTGCTCTAGGTAACGTTATGATGTCATGCAGCAACATGACAATTTCAGCTGGGGAGTATGCGGAAGCACCAGGTCTCATCTTAAACAATAATGAGCTTATTTTTGTAGAATTACCCTTAGTTTTAATAAAAAGCAGAAAATATGGGACATACTGGCAGATTAATCTCAAAACAGAATGTTCTTAAAGCTTCCGTCGAGTATCAGCTGCTTTTTAATTAGTAACCAGAGGGACATTGAAGAAATTTGCTAATTATGAGCACATCATAAAAACGTAAACACTGTGTCCCAGTTTTGTAATGGCAACACCTTACTGTGGATGCAAAAGTGAGCCTGGATTGGCTAATGAATGGAAAAATCATGGGATTTTTCTTGAACAGCTCACAAAGTGGCATCTGCAGTTATAAAATCAACTATTTCCTTTGGAAAAGGAATGAAAATATTTGACAAAAATACCTTCAAGGTTGGTTGTGGGTTTTTTTTTTTAAATATATCCCAGGAATAATCAAGATCTGCCATTTTTGAAAAATAAATCATAAATCAAGATGGCTTTATTGAAAACCATCGGTACTTTCAGAATTTTATGATGCCTGAAATCTTCTTCATTCCAACTTCTTTTGTTTGCTGTTTCTGCCTTTTGGAGCTGCACTGAAAACCAGCCCCGAAGTGAGTGAGATCTACTTGCTACAGCGAAAAACCTGGTGAAAAGAAGCTTTGCTGAGATCTTTGTTGGGCAATTCGACTTTAGTCCAATAGTTCTCTTTGCCGGAGATTATTTTATTTCTTGGTTCTGATGTTTGCACTCTTCTGCAGCTATCTCCTGTCTGAGAGCGTGGAGATGGCTCATCCCGACTGCGGCAGCTGGTCCTGGAGGATGTTGTGTGTTCAGTCACCTCTCTTCTGCTCTAGCCCTACTATTAAGGCAGATAGATAATGAGCTCCGCTCAATTTTGTGCTCCTGGTAATAAGAAGAGAAGCAGGGAAGGTGACTGAGGCGTTTAAGACCAACGATTTAAGCTCTAAGTGGTTTCTGATGTAAGTCTCTCCATTTTTGGAAATCCAGGCTGACCTCTCTCAGGCCTGATTTTCAGAAATGCTTGACAATGCTTCAATTGCTTGGAAAATGAAGGTGCTCAGCACTCCTAAAAACAGACCGAAATTGTGTCTTGTTGGACACAAAATTCAAATTGTAATTCCCTCTCTCTTTTTTACCACCCTGAAGGAACTGGAAATCTAATGTTTGTGTCATAAAGTACTTTTACCTACTCCTTTTTTTTTCTTTTTCCTTTTTTTTTTTTTTTGAGGGAGGATATATAAAAATAATTGAGAAGGAAGAAAAAGTGTTGCTGAAACATGTTTTTCCCTTATTATTAAAGCGTATGAAGGGGTTGCACCTATTCATGGAATCATTCGCAGTGACGTGGAGTATGGCAAGCCCTCCCAAATCCTAATGCAACTACACAGAGGCGGCAGCTATTGCCAAGTGGGCAGTACTGGCTCTCGACGTGTCCATCGCCACTCACACACTGGACTGTGACAGCTGAATAAATTAGCCAAAAATAACTCTTCCCAAATATTTCACTCTCAGCATTCAGTCCCATCAGAGTAGCCCAGTGATTGACAGCAAAGCCTCTGCTACAGCAAGGCTGAAACAGAGGAGTTAACGGGAGAGCACAGAGAGTGCTGCAAAGGCAAAAACAAACAACGAGCTAATTCAGAATAAAAGGGATTCCCTGGAGGTCAGGAGATGGCTTTGAACAGGTTGAGTCGTTAAATGGCTGTAGGGTTGATTGATGAATCGGCATCACTCACTACAGTGAGATGAGTGCATTACGTTGTAAGTGTGCATTGCAGTGGATCAGTTTGAGTACGACTGTCTGCCAAAAAGACGAAGGAAGTTCATAAATTACCCCAGAGTTATGGAAACAGATCCCTTCTGCAGAGGGACCCAGGGAGCAGCAGCGTCCCTGGGTAGCCCATCTGTATCCCATAAAGAAACGGATACCTGTAATTAGTGCCATGAGTTATCACAACTGCGCACAGCATACATACGTCTCCATCCGAGAGGACAGTGCTTTGCAAGTGGGAGCATTTAATATGGAAATAACCAAGACAGCTGAAAGTACAGTTTCACTGGAAGGTTTCCAGTCAAGACGTTTGAGGCAAAAGCTTGCTGTTGCCAGTAGGGGAGAAATCTAAGATTCAGAGCTGATTGCATTTCCAAGAAACAAAACAGGGAAACTTGGACACCGCCGCAGAGTAGGTGCACTGGAGTTCATACCATGTAACCTCACGACTGGCCTTGTTTACAGCTTCTAGGTGCTCTAGTGAGGTGCCAAAGTACCAGTCGGAAATCAGATATCTTGAGAAAATAGGATTTTGTTTGTATTCTTCAAAGCCGCAAGGCTGAATGGGGGAATCTGGGATCCATTTTCCCTCCCCGTGCTCCCTGCCTCACTCTTATTGAGACTTAAACAAAAGGGCAAGGAGGCCACTGCAGAGTAAATGAGGCCCTTAATTTACCATAAAAAGAAGACAACTGGCTGTTAAGGTTTTATCAGATTACAATAAAGGCTCTTTGCACTCGGGACACTGTGGTTTGATTCCCGGCATTGCTGGCAGGGCTGGAAATCATAACCACAGATTATAGCAATAAGCTTCCAAATTTCCATATTCCAGCCAAGGGTGCTGCTCCCCGGCGTGGCTGCTGCCCCGTGGCAGCCTTGTGCCGGCACGGTCGGGATCTGCAATGTCCTCCTGGGGCAGGACCTTCAGCCAGGCTCCAGGTCTCCGGGGGCATCGCTGTTCAAGGTGGGGGATCCAGCCTGCGACTGCTGAGACCTTTTCGACTGTGAGATGGGGACAGGAGCGAGGTCACGCCGTGTTATCTATTTAATTATCCAGCAAGAGTTTTAAAATAAGCTACCTTCTTCAGTATGCCTTTATGCTATAACTTTTCAGATGACAAGTCTCCTTCCTTCCTCCCAGATGCCTTCCAGCAGCTGCCATCACAGAGTGAAGTAAGCGAAGCAGATTATGGCAAACAAAATTTCCCCTCCCTGAATAAACCCTGTTGGTTTTTTCCAGGCTTAAATTTCATTAGGAAAACAATCTCATTAATATAGCACATCTTCTTTCAGCGTAGAGAGTGCTGGCATTTTGTTTGCCGGCTAGCGGAGGGAGCAACAGGCAGCCCTGCATTACAAGCAATATGCAAGGAAGGAGTTTAACTGATGCTGTGCATTTGCTACCTGGAAGACATGTCTGCCTCTGAACCTGTACAAGAGAAATGGCATCGCACATTTTTTCTTCAACCCTTTGTTGCAGTCGGTGCATAAAAAAACGTACCCTCCTGTTTGTGCACAGGAAACGCGCAACTCGTTCGGGTTTACAGCACATGGCTCACCATCAATTTTTTCCTCTTTCTCTGTTGTCTCAGTCCCATGGACTCACAGGAGGCTGAGGCTGGCTGACACCTCCAGGGACCACCTAGTCCCGTGGGTCAAGGCAGGGTCAGCCAGAGCAGGATGCTCAGGACTGTGTCCAGTCAGGTTTTGAGTATCTCCGAGGATGGAGACCCTACAACCTCTCTGGGCAACCCCTCTGCAATCAGCATGTCCAAAGTAGGCATTTAACCCTTAAAATAATGAGCAACAAGAAGCCAAGAGTAAAGAGATTAAGCTTAGTCTCCTTGAAATGTTCTTATTGTTATGGCCTCTTTGGTTGGATGCACACAGCACGGATGCAGCCTTCGGAGGGAAATACCTTCTCCTGGGTCTGTATCGCAAATGTCAAAATAACAGTATGGTAAAGCATCACAGCCATAATGGGATGTAGATGAGTCCATAAACTCTCTTTATTCCTTCATCATTTGACATTGCTGCCGATAAGTCTGGAGGAATCTGATGGTAAATGGCAGGGAAGCAAAGGGCAGTCCGGACGGGATTCGCATGCGCCAGTCTCCCACAATTTACCCTTCCCAAACCCAGCACCTGGTGTTTTTAACCCAAGCTGGATGCATGCTAGAAAACGTCTGTCTGCTGGGTCCTTCCGCAGGATTAAGAAAGATATCGTGGCCGGTTTCTCTCTACTGCATCCTTCAAGGCCAACGCAGCGTTTAGTCCTTTGTTACAAACCAGAGACTGTGCAAAGTTCCAAAGTCAAATTTTCCACAGGAAGAATCCAGAAAACATTTTCTGTAGATAAAACCAATTATTTTCATTATAGCTTTCTAACTTTTATTTCTATAATATAATATATTTATTATATAAAAATATTAGAGAAAATATAACAAAACCAAAAAATTCAAAACAAAAGCCATTTCAAAAAGGAAACTCTAAACATTTTGTTCTGAAATAGTCAAAACAGAATATTTTGACATTGTCAGAATTTTTTCCCTCAAGTTCTCTTCCAAAACAAAATTCCAGAGGAAAAACAACCCCAACATTTTCTTAAGCATTTCTATTTAACTTCCACTTCAGCCCTGCAGAATCCAACAGAATATGGCTTTTTGTAGCAACTTTTGCAGTCAGCACTTCTATACACAAACATGCACCGTGTACAGAACAAATGACCATGTATTTTGATTTGATAGATGCTTTTATGTTTTTGTATGTAAATAAACTAGATAGCAATTAATCAGATTAGAAACCTTGCTAGAGTCAGTCTGTAATTGATAATGAACTTTTTTTAAATTTTAATTTGGCTACTGCTGAAGCAGGACAATAGATTCAGTGGATGATCAGATTAATATTAATGAGCATAATTATCTCTCTGTTCCAAGTATGGCATCTTGGTAACGCTGATTTTCTTGTTAGCTGATGAAGGTTGTGGAACAGATTAACACCTGGGTGGGAATGCAACAGAATTTAAGAAAAAAATAATTAAACAATGGTCTTGAATTTCAACATGAAAATATACGTGTATATATATATTTTTCCCAATGGGGACTCTTCCTTGAGACGCAGGTCAGCATTTAGGCTCCCTGAAGATAGCCCTTAAAGGACTTGCAAGATCTGCAAAACATTTCCAGGAATGGCTCCATAAGCTGTCTTCTATTATTGCACACATTGGGGTTGAAAACGGAGCTTTGCCAGAGGCAGGCTCACAATATTGCAAAAAATTCCACCCAATGAGTGGCAGGCTATAAGAAAAACAATATTGATGTATTTTCCTCTATTTGTGGTTTCTTTTGTCCACAGAGTGTTTTTTGTCTCTCAATGACGTCAAAGCAAAATTCTCTTGCAAAATGACAACTGGAAAATAACCCTGAGAATATATTGGATCTCCTAACTAGTAATTAACTAACTTGAGCTTAATGGAACGTATTATATATTTTACCAAGTCTACAGAAGATTAGTAAAACAAAAGTAATATTTTCTTTTGTTTTGATTGTAACGCTTGAGGCAAAGGCAGCTTAATACTTCACAAGTAAGTGTTTTGCATTCCTAAAGTATTTATATGCTCAAACATGTCACAGCATCCTCACCGGAGGTGACAACTACACTGTGTGTCACACGCTTAACCCACTGCCCTTGGGATGCACCAGGGCAGGGACAATAACGATGCCTACAGTTAGGTGACACGGATCTCATCCTTTAAAAGAGCAATTCACCTTCTTCTAGGAGAAACAGTCCTGTATTTCCCGACTCCCTCCATCGCCTGTGGACAGATCCTCGGCCAGTTACCTAACTTCGAGCTTCCCAAAAACAGGCAAGTGGAAAAGCGCTCCCAGCAACGGCCAGCAAGAGTTGGGGGCCTTTGACAAGCCCTTTTCCCACATTTAAGTATGAAGCTGTTGCAGTCACCAGAGCTCAGTAATTAATTCAGATCACTTTATTCTTCTCTTCTTGGTTCTTCATTTCTGTAAAATAGGCACATTCTCAAGTACAGCGTTTTATTACACATTGCTATTTATGGCTTTCTAAAGGCAAAAAGTCATCTGGTTTTCACAGAACTCACTGTGTCTTTAAGACTGCCTCGCAGAAAGAAAAATACAAATTTCGGTATATGCTCCATTGTGTAATATCGGAAGGAGCAGGTTTTGCTGAGATTGTCTAGGACAAACTCAAACAACAATGGATGTTTTTCCTTCCTCTATAAAATAGCTTTTTCGTGGCTTTACACTATTAGGTGTTGTGCAGGAATGGATAAGAACTGAGTCCCAAACCTAAATTCTAAAAGCTTTGTCAAGGCTCTTTTTTGTGGTTTCAATCAGCTGTTGCTGAGGATATTCTGCCTTACATAATATGCACCAGTCTAAAAGTGTAAGCACATTACATCACTGCTGATTAAGCTACATGCAATAGACACTTGGCATGGCCCCTTTCCAGCCCCACGCATAAAGAGTGAGTAAAGAAACCCATCAGGCCTTTAAAACTTTATTAATTGCAGAGTAACTGAAATGCCAGTCATCCATTGCTTCAGCTCGATTGCTTGCTTCTAATTAGGGGTTGACAGCCATGGCTAAAGCAGTTTCTTCTCTTGGACTCTCTGACAACATGTTTCAGGGATCAGAAAAAACACTCTTCTGCACTATTTATACCTTGCTACACATGTGGTGTCGGTTATGGGAAAGCCATATGTGTGTGAGAGATGGAACCCAAAGGGCTGGGAAGGGTCGTACCGTCAACCAAACCACTCTGAAACTCCAGATCCCTTCATAGGGAACATCCACCTGGAGCTATGGAGCACAGTACCGACGTGGATTTGGTGGCCTAAAATGTCTTTCTGGTCTTATTTTGGATATGACCTATTTCTTCTTCTTCCTCCTATTTGTCCATGTGGGCCCACAATCACTATGGGGAAAATTAAATTTCCATTTCCTGTGCACCTTCCCAGATTTAGTGAAAATATCCTTCTACTTATATCCAGTAAAATGAGACTTTGCCATCATTTGCTCCGGGCTGCTCAAAACAGACTTTTGGTTTCTTGGAAAAGATTTAGTTTTCCAGGGAGATGCTCTTTCATTATTTCAGTGAAGCACCAATGTGTTTTAATAAAATTCAATAAAGTGTATATATGTCAGGGAAGATTTAATGTTGATAGTGGTGTTGCGCTTTGGAGATTCACTTATCCTTGGGTGAAAGAGACATGAACGTTACTGAGTGTACGAGTGAAAAGGGTACATTAAAAAAAAATTAGCTTTATCCAGCCAAAGTGGAAATCAGGTGAATAAATAAGAACATATTTTAGCCACAGGAGAGACTATACATGTGTTCTGCACTGCAGAGGGACCTTCCTGTCTAGCAGACAACAGTGTTTTGAGATCTATGAAACAAGTGTTTTCTTGCTCACACATCAGCAAAAGCAGATGTTCAACCTGTCAGAAACAGTGAGGTTGACATTATATCTGTTGAGGAGCTGGCTGTTCACATCAACAGGGTTTCTTCTGATGTGAAATTTCTAACTGGAACAACACGATCCAAGTTGGTATGTCGGTGTGGGAAGATCCCATCGCTGCTCTCTTCCCGGCGCCTTCCAGAGCAGTGGGTTGCACTTGCAAACTCCTACCCAGGCCCTGCTAAAACCAGTGACAAAATGGGATTTAAAGAGTGAGCAGACCCTGAGCTGACTGCTTCTATTCTGGGTGAGCCTCAGCCCAGGAGAATATGTTATATTGCTCATTGGTCAGTTCTCAATTCCTACGTTTGACTTCGATCATGGAAATTTGGGCAAAATCCTGGGCTTTGTGGCAAATTCATGCTCTAGGTCAGGTTTTTTGAGAGTGTCCTTGATCTCAGCCAGCGTATCCATGAACGTGGTGTCAGCTTTGCATTTCTAAGAAGACCAGAAAGTGGGAAAACGGTTTGCAAAGCTCTGCTTAGCGCTCTTCCCTTGGCAGCCGCTGCCACGGACAGCTGAGGAGGTGAGGCTAACTGAATCCAGAGTGAAGGAAACCAAGTTTTACAACCTATTCAGAAGAAGTCATTTATTTAATGGAAAGATTTGTCTACATTATTTTGGATATTATAGTTTATACATCAAGTGCAAAATTACCCTGTCAAAACTCTGGTATGAGGTTCGGTTTGAGTACTGTGTATTAAAAAAAAAAAAGACCACCCTGCCCCTTCCCCTACATTTGAGAAACTATTATCCTCAGGGCAGGAAAATGAGTGTAAAAGGGACGTTACGAAGCTGTATCCCCTGTCTGCCAGTGGCCCGTGCTTACTGAGTGCTACGAGGGAAGCACACTATGCTTTCCCCACTATATCCTTGCTTTGAATAGCAAAGATGGTTTGCTCTGCAGAAATCACATCTTAGCAAACCACAGCCTGCATCCGTGTCTGGTTAAAATTAATTCACAGGCCCTCCAAAATTGAGGGGTTCACTCGCTCTTGAGGATGGCAGACAAAGTCAGGGCAACTTTGCTTTCTTTACCTGTCAAGAGAAGGAAGTGTGCAATGAAATTAAAATGAATTTTTCTAAAGGTCCCCTTGGAGGGAGAAATCATTGAAAACTAAGTGATTAAAACATGGGTCAGAACCATGCCAGCCTGCCTGGTTATCCTCAGTTTGCAGGTAGTCTAGAGATGGAAACGATTCATACTCTGTAAAACAATATTGGTGAGCACTGCACGTTGCCTCCGTATAACTGCATCTGGAAAAGGGAGGTCTCGTCTCCTCAAGTGTTGAGTGACATCTTACAACCTGTTTCTTTCCAGTCGACCTGGAAAATGTACACTCGGATTTCAAGGGAGAGGAAATATAAAGTATTTTCTCATCAAACTTGGCATTATCTATTTAGCAGGCAGGCCTCTCTCCCACTGTACAGTATTTTTCCATTGTGTTGAATCAAACTTTATCTTCAACTCTGCTTCCCCATTCTAATAATAACGACGTGGTGTTCAAAGCGTGGCTTCGCAAGTGATTCATTTCCTCAATACTGTTGATTGGGACTTTACACTACTTCAAAGGTAGGCAGCAATTTGGCTTTTTAACACATTAGAGATAACATTTCTTTTGCATTGGGATGAACTCATTATGGGCTTTAGGACCGGGACCTGATTATTTGCAAGCACACGGTGCTACTCTTCTGCTGATAGGAATGGGGAGATGAGGCAAAGTAATAGATTGGGTAAGAACTCATTAAATGTTGAGGCAGAACAATAGGCTCGTCCAGCCTTTAACTCCTTAGATTCATCTGGATCTTTCAATCTCAGCATCCTCCAGCCACTGGAGACTAAAACAACAATGAACTGAATGCAGAAAAAAAGCCAGGCAATTATTTCACTTCGGTAAAAATTTAATGGAATTCTTGAAGTCAGATGAAGATAACGGTGCAAGGAGTAAACTGGGTCGCTGAGATTCTGTCATAAGAAAAAGAGACCAAAATGGCAGAGGATGAGCTGGTAAGCGCTACCCTTTTGAGGCTGGCAATGATTTTATGAGGAGCCCTAAATACAAACACCAAAAAACTTGGGCGAATCTATCTATCAGCTTTGGACCTACCTATAGATGCTCAGCTCCTCTGAGAGTTGGGGTGCTCACGTTTTAGCACCTAGATGTAGACTTAGGCACGTGTTTATGCCTTATATTCAGCTGATGCACGTTCTTTTAATGTATCTTGGATTGCTTTACATGCTTGACAGGCCGTGTTTCTTTCTATTGGCTGTATACAGCACTGCAAATGCAAAAAGCCTGCCTGCAATAGCCAACTCTTCTTCTTCTGAGGTTTACATTATCATCTTTGTCTCATTATTCCTGGATGGCTGCCCATCATTTCTTATATGGGTCTTTCTTCAAAAGATGAAAGGAGAAGCGTGTGGGAAGGGAAGGGAAAGAAAGGGAAAGAAATCTTGCTTTTTCTTAGAAAAAAGAGCAAATAATTCATTGAACTGCATGGGTTTTATTATTTATGCATCATACTTTGGGATATTAACACGTGAGTCAGCTGAGAACATATAGAAAGAAAAATAAAGATGTCTCTGCTGTCAAGGGGAAAAAACCACTCACCGCCTCATTTCTCTCCCCCTGCCTCTGACGTGGCTTATGAAGGAGGATGCCCAAAAGAAAAGAGCCAAATTAGCAGAATACAGATTGAGGGGATGGTGGCATTAGCTGTGCCTCTTGCTGTTACTTATGCCATGGAGCCGCAGATGATGCAGCATGGGCGGCAGTGGCAGACACGGTCCCAGCTCCAAGGATGAGACACACAGCTCATCCTTGCACAGTGTGAGCTTCTGCACAGCAGAAATACCAATTTTGTCTTTCAAGAGCTTTTTCCTGGTGTAACACTCCAAATCTCTCTCCTGCCAAACGTTATAAGAGCTATTAACAATTAACATTTATGCTGGTGCAGAGTGTTTCAGATAGCCTTTAATGGGACATATAACCTGAGTTCCCCACATTCTCACCTGAATGCCACTGCCACCGTTTCCACGTGGCAGAAGTCCATTTGCCCAGGCTGCCTTGCACCTCAGCCATCTTATTTTGACATGTCTGAAATTACCCTGGACAAAGTAGCCAGTCAGTGCAACACAACAGCACTGAGACCCAAGGAAACATCTCCAACTTGATCAATTAAGTCATAGTGTTGACTACATCAAGTTTCCAAGGTTTGGTACGCTCCTGTCTGAGCTTGATCTTTTTTTTTTTTTCCTTTTTTTTTTCCCTCCTTGCAGTTAATAAGAACCTTTTAAACATTTTTTTTCCTCTTAATAACTTAGCTGAGGTCACTTCAGTACAGCACATAGACAGAAGAGGCCAGCACTACTTACTCTTGCACCCCATGCAATTACACCCTGTATTGACATGCACTCAGTGCAGAGGCTATGTGGTGGCTCTCCACTCAGGGAAGATCAGATGCAGATGCTGAAGATCTGCACAGTACTGTACAGACCTCCAAGCCTCGAATAATCAGTGAACAGTTGTAGAGTTGTCTCCTTTATAGAGAATGAAATTCACAGCTGAATCTGAGCATCGGGAACCTTCAAGCCTAGGCAGAGATCTCGAAGAGGGCACACTTGCGGCGGAGGTCTTTGAGGGATGGCTTTGACCTGGAGATGACATCCACCCTTCCTGCTGGTGTCGAGGACAAGCAGAGATGATGATGCTCCAAAAGGCAGCGGCACAGCCCCGCTCCCCACAGCCTCAGCTGCAGGTTGCACACACAGACTAGCGAAGAGGGGGGATTTTTTTTGTTGTTGCTTCTTGCAGGTGAATTCCTAAGCCATCTGCAGAAAATTTTCCCTTCATGGCCAGGAACACATGGCCCAAGGGTTGGTGGGGGTGGGTATTTTAACTCCCCGCTCCCTCCCCCAGGCTGAACAAAGCCCTTGATTGAGAGATCGGCTCTGGACTTTGCAAGAAAAGAGAGCTTGGGGCGTGTGTGTGTGTGTGTGTGTGTGTGTGTGTGTGTGTGTATTTTTCTTTTCTTTCCATCATACTAATGAAATTTGCAGACACGGAGAGGAAACTGAGAGTTATTTATAGGAGTGAGAGGAATGTGAGGCCTAATTGTGCTTAGTCTATTGCTAAGTATGTAATCTGTTTGCTATTAAATTTTACAGTCTTGCAGCAATGTACATAGGTTCTATTGTGGGTTTTTTTTCTTTTAAGTGGAACATATACATTTGATGAAGAAAAAATATTAGGCTAAGGTGCTTGCAAGCTTTAAGAACAAGTGACACAAGGCAGCATTTTAAAGGAGGCAGGGGCATTTTTAGGGTTAACTAGGTTGGGTAATTTTGGATTTTTTTTAAATTTTTTTTCCTAATTATCTTTTCACAGTTTTAAGGTTTCTGTGTGCCTGTCCGTGATGCACTGAGGTTACCTGGAGCTGCCGGCTGTTTCCACGGGCGGTGGCGAGTCCCAGTGCGTGCACAGGACCAGGGTTTAGGAGCAGTGGGTTTTGCCCTCACCTCCTGGCTGGCCCTTGCTAGCCTGCTCCACCTCTTGGTGCCCAGCAAACACATCTTGGCAGGTATTTGCTTACCTTACCACTGATTTCAGCGGTGAGAGGCTGATGATAACTGGCTGAAATGCTCTGTAGAAGTGCAAAAGCAGTGAATCCTTGCACTTTTGCATGCTGTTTTACAGAGAGCCCTCTCCAGCTCTCCCGTGAGCCCCAAGGCAGCCCCGGTGCACCCTTCCCACCTGCGTAAGGAGCAAGGCTGCTGCCCACAGGCACATAGCCCCGTGTCCTTTGCTCTTCCCAGACACGGGTGACAAGCTGAGGCAGCGGGAGCGGGGCCAGTGGTGCAGGGGGCTGCTCCGTGGGGCAGCCCTGACTGTTACGGAGGGAGGACAGCAGCTCTGCAAAGCTCAGCCTGGAGCAGGGGGTTAGCGTGGGGACCTGAGCTGCTGAGCTAAGCCCCTCATTCCTCATGGAAAAAGAGGAAAAGTCAGGCATGCAATCCGATACAATTGCTAATATCTACCAGGCAAAAGTCGAGCACTCAAACAGCTCTGGATTTAACTGCTTTTTATTGCTTATCGCTGTCCACTCTTGCTGGAATATTCCATTCCTGTAATTTTTGAGAGGCTCTAAAGGATCCTGTCACCTCTCCTGGGTCTAGGTTTCTCTCTTTTTCAGACAAACACTTTTCTTGGGATGTTTTGCAAAATGCCATAGTGACTCATTCTTGTCACTCCTCTTTGCTGGGATAACAACACTAAAGAGAAAAACAAATGATATTTACTCCCGGTGTCCAAAATTGGCTTTGCCACTGCAAGCAGGATTTAGAAAGACAGAAATAGAGGCGTGATTATGGAGTACATTGCAATTAAGAGACAGCCCTGTAAGATCCTCCTCCGGAGTTACAGCTGAAACCAGAGGTGGACTGGCTCCATCCAGGCTGCCTGCCCCTGAATGGGATGCAAAGCTGTGGCTGGGAGGGATGCAGCATGCTGCTTACAGCTGTGCTTACAAACCAAGTCTGCCCCCTCCCAGAGGGATTAAGGGCCTGAGATAACCAGTGGCAGCAAATCAAAGGCAGGGAGGAAGAACTGCAAGGCAGCGCTTTGCTCTTTTCTTTGGCTGGTAAACCCGCCAGCCTGCCAGCACACGTACAGGTGCGGGACAATATCCCCTGCCATGTTTTTTGCAAGCAAATATAGAAGAAGAAGAAGAAAAGAGACTCAAGATATACAGTGGCAGGTGGCATTTAGGGCTGAATCACTGAGAGATGTCCACTGTACATCTCCATGGGAATTATCTCGCCCTTCTCCAACTTGCTCGCACTTCCCTTTCAGACCCTGCTCCTAACTCTCAAATAAATTGACTTTATTCAGTGGGAGAATGAAGACCTGTCCTGGTTACCATGTTTCTGCCAGGCTACCAGGGAAACACTGATTTAGCATGTGACATTTGGTGTATTTGTAGGGTAAACAGGAGAAAATGCCAGGCAGGTTATCTGCAGCGAGGCACTCGAGCCCTTCTCCATTGCGAATAAGACATGGGATGCCAGTTGGCCACTGGCCAGTCATTTGGCCACTGACCAACTGGCTGACATTCGTTTCTCCCATACTTTACTCCTGGACCTGGTGGGAGGGGTGTTTTACAGCAGCAATTAGTTTATTCCTGGGGTAAACAGTAGAAATCGGAGGGTAATTGCAGCAAGAAGTTTGCTTCCTGTTCCAGTGTGAATAACCTGCTGGATGCCAACTGGATGTTAGCCCTCAAATCTGTAAGGCCAATTGGCAGCTGGTCTGCATTTGTCCCTCTTCGGATTTGCAGATGTATGTTGGAAAGTGTGGGAATGGGGATCCCATCAGTCCATCCATCACCGAGGCGAGCTGCAGCGCCAGCAGCCGCAGCGAGGGGCAGCTCGAGGCAGGGCACGGAGCAGCGCTGCCGTCCGGGCTCGGTGCAGACAGGGCAAGAGCTATGCTGGGAGGTGCCTGATGACCCAGTCCCACTGCTTTCATCTCTTTCCCATCCTGAACAACGGGCATTTTTCCTCCTCAGAGTCCTGCTGGGCCCTCACATACATTAGTTGGTAATACAACACTGCATGATGCTGTTTTATCCCGTTTTGTACCCAGACCTCCTTCACCTCGCCTTACACTTCTGCAATGGGACCTATACATTAGCGCAGGCTTTTGACTGGGATGAGGCTGCTTGCTGGCCTCAGCATCCCCCCGTGTTTCCAGAGCAACTCTCTTAAAATTATTTAGCTAGCTGCGATTTGCTTCATTCAATGTTGTCACAAACAAGGAGGACGTGTACCTCTGCTGACCTTTCTTCACAATCAAGCCTGACACGTTTCCCATCCTTTTTTCTGTTTGCTTTTCTCCTTTAGTTATCCTCCTCTTTGGCAGCAATCTCCCCTCATCATGCTGCCAGAATGGAGCATAATATACTAGAATATCTTCCTTAGATGAGCTATCAAACAACCCATCCCCTCTTCCATCACATGCCTTATTATCTCACTTTTTTTCTTATTTCCATTAATCAGATGGATCCTTAGATCAATTTTCGGTATTTTTTCGACATTACAATGTTTTCTTTCAAGGCCTCCTTTATTATTTCACTGTCTTCAGGCTCCTCTCAATACTGCATCTTTACTTGTTGAAATTTCCTAAAGGCTGATGTCTCCAGGCCAAGGTATACTGCACTATTTTCCAACTGGGAGGTAACAACAGCATACAGTCCAAAGGAGGGATGGCTCTGCTAGCTTTTCATCCTCCTTCTTGGATTTGAGCAGCAGTGGTGGCTCAGAGGTGGAGGGCCAGACCACGCTCTCCATTTAGATGGTGAAAACCCCTCAAATCCATCCAGTGATTCAACTGGAGTAACATTGAGAAAAAACATCAGCTCAGCACGTCCAAGGACAGCTTATTCAAGTTGCTAATATTACTGACATAAGGAAATATTTATACACATTTGGACATTTTCCATTTTCACCGAGACCTCTGGTGTGTGGTTGGCAAAGGAGCCTGGAGGGCAGGAGGAGGAGGGGAGGAAAGAGCAGGGTCGGTGAGTGACCATGGCTGTGCCTACGTTGCCAAGGGCGTTGAGCAATGCCCTTACCACACCGCCGACGAGAGGGGTGAAATAGAAAACTGCTGCTTACTAACACTTTTATTGAGCAGCTATGTTATAAGATGATGTGTGGTGAAGTAGATTATATTCAAGCAGAATTTGGAATAAATCTCCAATAAGTCCTTTGGCTGAAGCATCCCTGAACTCAAGATAAAGAAATTTCTATCCCTTGGATATGTTCTGTCAACTGAATGTAGCTTTGTGAAATTTATTGTTTTTGCAGAAATCAGGACGACGTATTTTAGGATAATCCAGACGCCTCTGGCTGCCTGGATTTCCTCAGTTTAAGTTTGCTAATTTCCCTCCCCCTAAAAGAAAGAAAAAAAAAAATTCAAGAACTTTCTTAACCTCTTTGTTGGGTACAATTTATAACAAACAAGCAAACAGCCTCCATCTGGAAAAAAAATCTGGCAAAGAAAATATAGTAAGGAGGGGAAAAAGTTTCTCTCACAGATATTAACCTTTACTCTTTGAGATGTGTTCGTCCTTCAGAAATGAGCAGCTGTCTAAATCGTTAGGAGGTTACTAAGGATTAAGGCTAGCCAAAATATGTTCTTTTACTGTCTCAAATTTCATCAATGTAAAATAAATGTAAGCTAAGCTGCTCTAACTGCCGATGCTGCCACTGCTTATACAGAACCCAGTTTTGATATGGATGGATTACATCCCTTCTTAAATTGATTTGATACTTGCATGTGACCTGAGAGTGTGAACACATGATATGGCACATCTTTAAGGGGAATCAGTCATAAGAAAGAGCTCGGAGTCCATGTGCTTCAACTAACAGCCACGGCAGGCTGGTTCCTGACAAGCTTTCACGCTGTAGCTATGGGACCACAGGATAATTGCACTTAAGTATAATTCCCATGACTGTTGCTCTACATATTTTTGAAGTTATCAAGAAAAGAGCCTGCTGAATCTTAGCATCTTTGGGTCAGGGCTAGGGTTTTGGTTCTGTATCACGCCATCCCAGGTACACGGAGTTTCTGAGTCATAGGCATTGTCCTTTCGCGATGATCACCAATAGTAAGGGATGATAATACCTTCTTCTGCCACCTGAGAAACTTGTTTCATTCTGCTAATACTAAGTATGTTTATCAAAAGGGAAAAAAACCCAGTCCTAGTTTTCCCATGGGCTCATCAGCTCTATGCTTCCTTCCATCAGAGCTGGAGACAGTCAGTATTTTGCAAGACCATCCCAAAAGGCAGAAACAAGGTGAGAAATGGTGATTTGAGTATGTGGTAATGAAGTTCCACCTTGTGCCTTATAGTTGCAGGTGTCTCTTCCCTGCCCTTCTCTAGCAGTTTATTTATTCTAATATGAAACATTTATCCCTTGACTCTAAACAATGTTCTGGCCCTTGGTGATGTTTTTCTGCCCTTGATGGATTTTGATGCACACTCCTTGTTATCATCAGCCATAGATGCTCTCAGCTTTGCCTCTGCAACTTTCATATAATAGATCCGAATGAAAAAGGGCAGTATTCATCCCTATAAAGAACTCTCTACGTATCCCTTGAATCCCTACAATGCTTCCAGGAAATGCACGTGGCTTTTAAATGGTTGTATTGCACTGAAATGAAACCTGCATGAGAGAAAAAGGCTAGAAGGAACCCCTGTGTGTGGAGAAGCTGTCAACCCTCTACTCGGCCTTGTTGATAAATCTGGTTCTTTCCAGCACAGCTAAGAATTAGCTGGTGGGATATGGACCCCACTGCTCTTCAACGTCCTGCACGGACCAAGCTGCAAGCAAGCAGGGATGCCCATGTTGCCCATCCAGAATCCGATCCACTGTGCCAACCAGGCTGCTACTGCAGAGCAGCTCCAGGTTGCAAATATCAACAGGGAAGAAGAAAGAGTAACTGGCTGCAAGCAGCCACCTCGGTTTTGAGCACCTGCCGTGGCCTCCTCCCACCACTCCTAACTCCCAGTTCCTGCTGATCCTGTACCTACAGGATGAGTGGACCCGCAGCCAGCACAACCCAAACTCTGGCTAAAACAGTGCTGGTCCAGCAGCAAAAGCAATTTCCACTTTCCCAGCACATGCTGTTTTGCAATCTCATAATTTCTTTGGACCTTTCTTACAGAAGAAGGCACGGCAGTGAATCAGCAAGTTAAAAAAGTTAACAACAACTGCAGCAGATAATTACAGCAACATCTTTACCTTGGAGAAACAACATCTTAAATTAGATTTCAGTTGCACATGTCAAAAACAGGACAAGTCTAGAAATCAGAAATTCAGCCTGTGTCAGTTGGGGAAATCTGCTTTGTATCATGTGCTGAATTGGCTCAGTTAAAAGGAACAGCTGGCAACAGGCTTTTGGTTTATTTTTTTATTTTTTTGGTAATCAATTGTAAAGCAAATTCTTTCAGTTGTCTACTGCTGCTAACAAAGGCTCTCTATTGCCAGGTTAGTGTGTTTGTGTAATTATTTTAAGTATTGTTTGGATGTGTGTATGATGCCAAATGGTGTAATTGGCTGACAGGAAGACCGGGCAGGTGACGGTTGTTCACAGCTACATACGTGCAGGCTTTGAACTTCTAGTTGCACACTTTTCTAGCATCCTTCCTATTAACTAGCCTTCAGGAATTAATAATTCAATAATCCTTCTTTCTGCTACAGCATTCTGACAACAGCGCGTGTAGCTGTTTTATTGTAGATAACAATAATAAAATATTCATAATTTAATATTCTTGTTCTCTCCCAGCAAGTGAGGCAGAAGCATCCTAGCCAGCTCCCTTCCTAGCCAGCATCTGCTTTAAAGCTCAGCTCCTGCAACAGCCTAGACAACATCCAGGCTGCTTTGGGTGTCTGTGCCTGAATTGAGATGTCAGCTCTCGAGGCGTGTCCCCATCGCTGCACGGCCACCGTGCAAGGACGAGACAGTTCCCTCTCCTTTCCCTAAGCTGGTAAATCCATTGATGTCAGCGGGACTACTGGAAGTCTGTAAGTCAGGTATGAATTAGGATAAATGCAAGACTGGGGTGTGCATTTCCTTTCTGCTCACTTTGTATTCTTTTTATTACTGCAGAGGCTTATGGGATTGTATGGGTTTGCCACATTCACACAAAAAGGCAGAAGGGAAGTGCGATATAGGAAGTTACTGTAATTACCATACAAGAGAAAAATCTCTTGTAAATCTGTCAGATGATGGACATCTGGGTATAGTAATGCAAACGCAGCACTAGGATTGAGGAATGACTGACTAGTCACATTACAGAGCATTTAGCTCCCCATACAGACCTGCCAGTGGGGTGAATAAATCACAGGGAGTACCAAGAAGACCTCACCCAGGATATAAAAGCAGCCCCGTTCCTTCCATGGCAACTGAAAATGCTGTGTTATGGCATATGCATTAGCCTTACCCTGAGAAATGCACAGTCTGTTCCAAGAAGTTCCATTAAAACAGCAACAACAACAAAAAACAAGACGGCCAACTCGAAACAGAGGTCAGGAGAGTACAGCTGAGACGATGCTTTGCTGTCCCTGAATCGGCTCGTTGCATAGCTCAAGAAGAGCCTCGTTGCAAACTCCCTCCGTTGCTTTGGGTCCTGCCTTGTCTCCTTTGGCCAGGTGGTGAGAAATGTTAAGTTTCCACGTGTTACTCTGTCCACAGTGGATGTCAGCTTTTAATATCCATAATATATTGGCAACATAGAAAGAAAAAAAGATTTTCTTTGGTTAGAGAGAAAGTAACAAAATAAATAGTGTCTCTTTGTTAAAGATGAGATACCTAAACTATAATCAACAAGTTTACTTTTCTTGAGTCAGAAACCATGAATCATCCTGTAAAATCAGATCAAATTCAAGATTAGTTTCTCATGGTATTGCTGAGGAATTTCAGATATTTCCATTGGGAAAACAGTTATTTCTTTAACCATCCCAAGGTTAGTTTGTTTAGTACTAATTTTTTCTTTTATAATGAAGGTTGCCCAAAGGTAAGGAATGTCAAGATCTAAAAGTGGAGTGAAAAAAAAAGAAAAAAAAGAAAAGAAAAAAGTGAGATTAGGACAAGATTAAGATACCAAAGTTAAGTGGAGACACAAATCAGACTACTTCAGCTAGGCAGAAAGTTCATAAAAGCTTATGACTGCCTTGTTAAATACTGCTCAAAAATATATCAGATCACTGGCTATAGAAGCCTTCTCCAGCCAGCTATGCCAGTTGTAAATAAAGCAATAGAGAAAGCTATTTGAACACAGGTTTCACAAGTTTTCTCTATTATGTGGCAGTCTTGCAACTGCCCAATATCTAAGATATGTGTTAAGGCATCAATAAAGCTGCGAGATTACTGTGAATAAAATAGTGCTCCTTGCTACTAGATTTTACTTACAGATGCCAGAACCCAAACCATTCCAAATCACTTTACAAATCAAGGGTCATATGGTTTGGGGAAAGTGGGCTCAAAAATGGGTTGTATATTGCCTTGTTTTTATACCTGCTGTTACTGATTTTCACTCTCTGTTGACCCGCTGAGTTGCCATACTGCTCAGCCATGGCTGATGATCCTTGCGCAGTCTCAAACTTTATCCATTCTGATTTTTAACACCCGTGGGCAGGAACCATCTCACTTCATACTCTCACGCTGCCCAGCAGAGCAGCGCCCTGTCCGTATTTTAGTCTTCTTGGGACTGTCGACTCCCCAGTTGGCACCGTTGTAAAATCAGACACAGTGAGACAAGATACAACTTGAAGAAGGCAGGAATTTTTTCCTGAATAAACTCTGAGAAATGCTGGGTTTATTTCTGTCTTTGAATTTGTGAGTTATTTTATTCCTTTCTTTCTCTTAAGGTGCTAATATCTGGTAGATGGACCAATAATACACTCGATTTTTAAGTAATGCATTTTTCCACTTAGTCCAGCTTTGGAGGACTCCCTCACTACCCAACAGCCACAGAAGTCTCTGTTTCTTCTCCAGCTAATATCAACCTAGTAATAACGCTGGGCAGTGACTACTTTTTCTTATTTAGCCTTCTGTAACCTGCTGCTGATTTTGTATATGCCTAAGGCAACAAAATGCTGACTCTTGGCCTGACTGTACCATGGCAGACGGAGCATCAGCAAAGACAAGGATCCCCAAGTCCTCCAGCATGCACACCGTCAAGGGCCTTGTGGGGGAGAGAAATCTGTGTGCAGCACTCATCCCACTTGGCAGCAGCCATTTCGGAGTGGCACACGGCCTGAGATCATCATCCACTTTCTGCCATTGTCAGCAGGGAATGGCAAGAGCATCCAGAGGGTGATTCATCCACCCAGCTCCGGATGGGGTGAATCACCCTCTGAAAGCAGTCATCTCCCACCACCAGACAATGGGCTTTAAATAGATGCCTAACTTTAGATCAGTAAACTTGGGTGAAATTAATCCCATCCTATGGGATTTTCTATCTCAGGTGAGTTAACCATGTCCCCTTACTACTTTCTTTTGGAGTATCCTTTGAGTCATGTCATATATCCAGGCAAAATCTTGCCTGATGCTTGGATGATGGTGGGAATTTTCTGAAGTGTATTTTTTTTGGTTAACTAAAGCCTTTAGCCAATTGCATTGAATCAGCAGTGCTGAGCAATAGCAGAAAGTGAAGCTACAACTACATGGGTAGAAATTTTGATGCAGAGGGTGAATAATATTTTGAAGTGAAAAGTATCATGCTATTTTCACCTCCTGCTTTTCAAAGGAGTAGAGGGGGAGAGAGAGAAGGCGCTCACTGAAAATCCTGAGTTAGATTTTTAATAATGTAAATTTCTCCCCCACTTTTATCCCCCCCTTTTCCTTCACATAGTGAGAAACTTCCCAAGGTTGCCAATGGCACTAAAACAGTCAGTCCACTTTCAGAATTTCAGTCACCTCTTAAACACTTAGAGGCTGAATTGAGTGAAAACCCATTTTCAGAAGAGTTTCCAAGGAAGTAGAAAGTTTCCACACCCCGAATCTTGCACTCAAAGAAATGGAAACTGGATCGTTGCTGCCAACAGTCTGAACCGTTGCATCGCAGGCTGCTGAATGCTATATTCTGTAATAAAAAATGCAAACATGCTTGGTGCTATATTAAAACACACAAATACATTTCGAGAAGTTTAGCTGAATAATATATGACTTGTTATTTATTTTTTGCTTGCATTTTCTAGGCATCGTGTTGCTTTTTAGCTGCCTGATAACAAATAAGCTCCAATGAAATCGCACAGCTTGTGTTTCGCAAAAGTTCAAGCTTTGCAATCACAACGACCCCTCCATAAAAAGATAGGGAGGAACGTGCCTCGTACCAAAGACACCTGGATAAGAAAATCTGTAGACCCAACTGTTCATGAATGACTAATCAGGGAGGATACGTGCCACATGATCTTTTACTGATCCTACCTATTTATGGTTTTAAATGTAAAGCCTGGACTTCACACGGTGCTACAAGGAAAAATAGATGTTCAACAGGACAATGAATTGAGACCCTACCTTGGAGATCGCAGATATTTGGAGACTCCTACTTTGAAGCATGAGTGAAGCTTAAATTTGTGGCATTTAGGAGGTGCTGAACCTTTCCATTGTCCAGTGAGGAGGGCAGGGCTTGTGTCCAATTTTTTTTCATTCCTTCCCACGGTAGCACCCAACTGGGGCACCAGTAGTAAACCATTTGGAGGGTTAACTTCCCAACTGACCAAGGTGCTTAGCTCCGGACAGGTTTTATTATAGATCGACTCTCCGTCACCAGCTTGCAGCTCAGATGGGGCTGAGTACTGAACGCTGGCAAAGGGCATTTACGCTGCTTGAGGTTCATGATGAAAAGGCCACTGAAGAGCTCAGATGGAAAAGTCCTATCAGAGATGGATTCAGCTTTCTGCCAATTCCATAAGACTCGACCATACCAGAAGGAACTTTGTAAGAAGCAAAAGTTAGAGTTTAAAAAGCCTTTCCCTTCTGTTCCCCCTTTCTACTTTGTGTAAGAAGATTTATTGCTTACAATATTCCATTTAATGACTACATTCATGCAAAGGAAAGTGTAATAAAGTAAAAGACAATATTGCATTTTAAAATTCACTGTCCTTCAGTGCTTGAAGTCCATGGAAAAACTCTTCCTGGACTTAGAGGCTTCAGGAGGGACATTAGCAAGTTCCCACTGTTTGACCCTGCTCGATGATATTGCATCTATACAGTAACATACAACTGATGATCCATTCAGTCACCTTATGTCAATGGCTCTATCTGATTTCCAAATCAGAGGAGGGTATAAATAATAACAAAGCTGTGTAGAGCCTGATAATGAAGTTGCTTAGGAGTGCTGGTTGAGAAACTAGAGAAAATGTTCAACGATATTTTGGGATTTCTCTGTGCTAAACACTTACATTTGCTGCCAATGTCAGGCTTAGTCTTGTTATCATTTTGGTACAGCAGAGTAAAGCTGAATTAAATTATTGCAATTAAATTATTGTTATGTAAAAGCTAATTGCTTTGCATTGCTTTTCATATTATACAATAGAAAGCAGTTTTTATATAAAGCAACCAATCAAACAAAACAAAAATCCCTTCCAGAAAATCCTTTGCGTTTAAAGTGTGATCAAATACTAAAAGCCTTTGTAATGAGCAAATAAAGTTTGTGAACAAGATTTGTTTCTCTACAAACTAACTTATTTTCCATTCCAGTCCAAACAAAGAAATCATCACCTTTTCCTGTTGATAGATTTCAGGATCAAAATGCCAAGTCATGGGCGGGTTAGGAAAATCTTGTTTATAATCAAAGTCTTGGCGACCTCCCTACATTTTTTACATTTTAATTATACACTACATTGGCATCCCGCTATAAAGACATTACTTTCTGGAAACTCCCAACTATTTACATGACTAAGACTTAATTGAATCAAGGATTCTTACTCTTTCTTCTTTCTTCTTTTCTTTCTTCTTTTTTTTTTTTTTTAATAAAGAACTGTCATCACCATTCCTTACTGCAGAAAACATTCCTTCGCTCCCGTTGGATGTCGGTAGCAAACACAAGCAAGACTTTTGTCCTCGTGCAGCATTTAAGACACATGGTCAAATGAATCAGGATCTATATCTTTCGAGGAACTGTTAATTACTGCTGCCAAATCAGATTAACAGTTCCTATAAAACCAATGTAGGTGTCCAAGTTTTGTGGTTTTCCACTGAGTGGAAGTATTTAGATATGGCTTTGGTACCTACTTAGGAGCATTAATCCCCACTAATCCAGAGCATCTGAACTGAGATTTACTGCAGTTTAACTAATTCATTGGAAAGAAGTTAGCTCAGATTACCTTTCCCAAGTAGCCATGGGGAAGGAAAAGAAAACTGGATATAATTTTGGTCCATGAGGAGCATCAGTAAAATCCATAGCTGTACTGAGTGAAGCCCATAAAGGCAAACATGTTGCCTGAGGGCACCCAATTAGCAGCAGAGCAGGGACCAGAATGCCGGATGCTGGATGTTCATTTCTCTGCTCTGTTAAAGCCTCAGCACATCTCTCCAAAAGATGGATGGGCTGCAGGACCTATGTTCATCGTACAGGGCCAGCGATGGCTTGGATATGAAGTCTTACCTGCTCAGCGTGCGCGATGGATGTAATTTAATTCTTCTTAAGAAGGGAAAAAAAGACGAAAGCATTTGTAAGGTGCTATAAGCCTTGCTTTTCCAAGCGTTAAAAATGAAGATGACAATACTCGCTCGTTTAACCAAAACGTAGTGAAAATTATATGTCTGCATAAAAGAAATATTACATGCACCGTTATCTTCTCCCCATTATAAGACAAATTCTAATTCTGGTAATTACAGCTGTGCCTCCCTTTTTCTAGCTGTTTCAATGGGTTCAACACACTTCACTTCTTGTTACAGTTTCTTGCACTGAGAAACTCAAAATGAAAAGTACTGTTGAATTGGAAAATATTATTATTACAATAATAGCCATAAGGAATTGTATTTGTACAAAACTATAAAGCAAAACACACTGAGATGATTCATTATGCATCACATGGAGAAAGACGTAATGTTGTTAATATGGGAGAACAGATGTGTCTATGTATTTTAAGTATCTCTTTTTCTGTTCTCTGATGAAAAGTTGTTTTTTTCTGAAAAAAGAAAAAAAAAGAAGAAAAACCAACCTGATCTTGATTACTGGTACTATTGAGAAAGTTCATTGGGAAATGAAAGCAGTCACTGCTGTTGCCATTAATCTCATTTTATGTTAGTTTGGCTTTTACTGCAGAAAGTAAAAACTCTTGGGTTTTCTTTCATACCCGGTCCCATATGTGAGTTAAAGCAAAGTTGACAAGCAAGTCCTTGACGTAACCTCACGCATGCTGCGGTTAGAAGCTGTATAGCAGCAACGGCCCAGATGTGATTTCCTCACTTTATTCAAATTAATTGGGCTTTAATTAAAAATGCAACACTTTGTTTCGTTTTAAAGAAACATGGCTAAGAGTGATCATTTGTTAGTTATCTGTATTTTTTTATGGTAAAATTGTTTTGATGTGTGTGAGAAAGTAAGTTCATCGTTTTTCCATTCTGTCATACCTCAAGCATTTCATGCAGGGACTGAAAACATGCTCATGGGTTAAAGTGGTCTATAGAACAATACCCTGTGTTTTTAAACGTGACTGCACTCCCACCTTGCCTACAGGAATGAGGCCAGTTTGTCACTGTCTAATGGCTAAATACTCTGTCCTGGGTGACTGAACTCCCTCTCCAGTGGCTCCATACTGCAGACACTACATATTTTAATATCCTTTATTGCACAGACCAGTGGAAGACAGATCTATAGAATTTATGAGATGATCCTTCTGGATTTTAAAATTATATGATACATTTATACAGTGGAGGTGCTCCTTATGAATCCCAGAGGACTTATTTGAAACACACAGGACTTTTTCTGTCTGTATTATACAAGGAACTGCCTCCTCTATTTACTGTGCTGGGAATAAGGAGTACATGTAGCCTCTTGACTACCTGCTTTTAAGATCCAAGTAAGTTAAAGACGAAATTTCAGTAAGCCTCAGACAATGCAGAGCAGAAAATGGGTGAGAAAGCCATTTGGGTAGAAGGGATCTGGTTCTAGAAATAATTGAGGGGAGCAAAAGTGATTGCAGAGTCTGACTTTCCAAAGGCAATGCTTTGCAAAACATCCTCTTCACAAAACTTCTTGTGCTGTGGAAGAGCAGCCATGCCCTGTGCCCACTACCCGTGATGGCTGCTGGCTATCAGGGAAGAGAAAAGTCAGAGGCTCCATGTCAGAGCAGAGATTTTATTGCTGATCATTTCAGGGGAGATGGCGGCGGGTGGAGAGCAGCATCAGGGACACATCCACGTGCAGCAATGTCCACCTTACCCGGGATGCCTGCAAACAGCCAGCGCTCAGCAGAGGGATGCAGATCCCCGCCGAGCGTGATGCTGTGCCCTACGCCAGCAGCCCACCCTCTTGGGCCGGACTCTGCGCTCCTGTGGCTGCACCCGCCGTGGATGCAGCCGAGCACAGCTCTGCCAGCACACGGCCATGCCGGCTCACGCGGAGAAACCTCTCGTGCCACTGCTCAGTAACCCCCATGGTTACCGTCATTAGTTCGACACTATTTTATAAGCACCCAAAGACTTGCTAGGTCTTAGCCACTGTTGGAAGTGATGACTTTTTAATGGCAACCAGCATGCTTGAAAAATTCCCCGAGATTGAACAATATTTTGGAGACAGACATGTCCCCGGGGAGCCAGCTGCCTGCCCTCTCATTGCTCAAATATTGAGGTTAATTGGGGAAGCGGAGAGCTTTGAATTACCACTACAGTATAAAGACATCTATGTGCTTGTTTTTAATGTTTTGTTTCAGATCCTTGTAAAAATACCAGTGCAAGTTTTAGCTATTACTAATCACATCAAGGTAGTGGACACATTTTATTATTTGGCAGCAAGTTTATTCTATGTACTGTAACTGAGCCTGTAAGAAGATGCCCACTTCATTTTGTTTGCTTACTTGGTAGTGCAGATAGAAATGGGAGGATGCTGAAAATGAAAACTCTATTTAGGCCACATCATCTCCTTCATTAAGTATCAGTGATGCTGGATAAGGCTCACTTGGGGACCTATTAATGGAAACACATCTGCTGTGTTCATAATAATAAAAGACTGGCTATAAAGTGATTAATTGCTGTTAACAGAAGCAGGCCCTGCTTTGGGAAGGCAAATATGTGGCACATTTGGGTGCGCAAAGCACTCCAGGCACAGGAAGGCATTGCACAGACGAGCACAGCTCTTGCTAAGTTTTGGTTTGTAGCACTGCAAGGACAGCTCAAAGGGTTGTCCGTGCAGGGATGGGTCAAGTCGGGCCACCTTGCCTCTGGTTGACAATCCCACCTACCCCAGACTTTCCCAAGGTAAAAGCTAACTGGAAAAGAAGCATCACCGCCTTTCTCTGATTCAAATGCATTTTATTAGCAGTATTTGTGTTACAGTAGTCACAAGAGACCCTAATCAAACTGGGCCCCTCTTGTGTTAGACACTGTCCAGATGCATAATATAAAACAGCTCTTCCTTTTAAGAACTTAAAGGCTTGCAGATAAGCCAGAGCATGGGAAGGGAAAACCAGACACAAAGTGGGGAAATGCCATGACCTGCCTGAAGTTTTAGAAGACAACTGAGATCTCATAGGTCTCAGTTTAGGATTATTGGACCGTACCTTCTTTATGACTGGAAAATGATGTACGAGATCCCGCGCAGCGAGGTAGGAGCATATGGCCTTCGGCAGAGCCATGCTGCCTTGTGCCTGCAGAGGATCTGGGGGAGTCTTTGTTCTGGCATAGGGGGGCTAAGCAACTCAGCAAAAAAGAAAACACTTGTATTGGAAGATGCTCAGGATGCTTGAACAGAGAGCTCAGAAACATTCCCAACTTACAGTGACTTTATAAGAAGGCATGTCATAGCCTTTCAAATGGATAGAAAGTATGAGCCGGAATGGCAGGAAAATACGGCTTATTTCCAGGCAGTACGCTAGCACATTGATTAGAGTCCAGATGAAGATAAAAAGGCTAGAGATCCAATGCACAGTGCTGGAATTGTACATTTCTGTAGAAGATCTAATGTATTCATGCTGTCAGGTCACATACATTAGACCTAGAAACCTGATGTTTTCTTTCTTCTTTTTTCCCCCTTTTTGGAAGCACTTTGAGCAAATATATTGAATGAGACATTTGCAAGCATGGAGCCCATTAATAACACAAGCCGAATGCAATGCTGCAATCTCATTCATACTGCTCTTGGGAGCCAAGGAAATTAAAATCCTATACGTTTCTTTTCTGCACTGGGGAAATCAAAGCCAAACCATGAGATGGGGCTGATTAGAGACAGGTGAAATGTCTGTTTGTTTTTAAAGCTTTACAGCTCTCATTTTGATAGTCCCTAGATTTTCCAAGTGCATTCTGCAGATACCAGAGGAAAGGTGGCTGTAAGAGAAGAAAACAAGTTTGAAGACCATCTGAGAACCAGGACCTTTTCAGATGCCAAAGAACAAAAGATGCTGCAGTACAGGCTCCCTGCTGACAGCTGGTAGAGATGCCCATCTTGTACTTACTGTATTCCCCACGCCACAGATTTGTAAGACTGTGAACCTGTAGTCCAGTTTGTGCTAAAATGACAATAACAAAAATTAAAACCTTCCATCAGTCTAACAGAATGAGGAAACAGTAAAACAGACAATAATTATGAAATTCTGCGTATGCATATATTGTGTAAGTAAGATTAACTCATCTGTATATGGATATGCTGTTACTGTACATAACACACATCTTATTCAAGGTGCACAGAGAACCATGTCTGTGCATATATAATCCTCAGTACTGATCCTTCTCCAGGCAACCACTGTAAATCAGGATGCAGATGTCCATTAGTTGAGTATTAAGTGGGCAGACAGACATCAAAATGACTTTGTCACGAATCTGATGTTCTCATCTAAATAGGTATAAACGATCTTGTTTTACAACTGCTTCCTCCAGTCAACCTCCTATGATATCTTAGACTTGCTAACGTTCTTTTTATTGCTGCCATCTGATTGTATAACTCTCCACTGATAGCAGCTCTTCATATTGCATCGATTATAAAGAAAACAGGAAAATGAACAAAATGTACTCATTCTGTTTATAGTTTGAACTATAATTTTGTGGCCCTCCTTGGACGCCTTAACAGAAGAATCAGATGCACTTTTCCCCATGTTTGGCAACACACTCATAATTTGGCTGGGAGCTGTGTCCAAGTTTACTCAGCTCTTGTGCTTGCCTGCTTTCACGAATGGCTTTTTTTAGGACATGGGTGATGGACAGGGCTCCTAGTGCAACTGTTGAGACACAGCAGGAGCTTCTATTAAATACAGAATTTCTGAAGAAGAAAGGTTGTTCATCAACCCTTGATAACCACCCACTGATATGTGATTGGGGTATGAAGGTTCAGACATGCTATATCAGGGAGGTGGACGATGGTGTACTTGGCAGAGGTTATATTTACCCTCCTAGTTAGGAGCATAAGGTTATTGCTATTCATCAAGGTAAGTGGGGGTCACAACCTGTTTTTATTGACAAAACCTTACTGCCTTCCCCATCTCAGCATGCTGCAAGCCTTGTCTTTCCTTGACTTGAAGGGCTGAGATGGACAGTTGACTCACTTTCAGCTGTGAAAAAGCTGTTTTCTGGCTTTGCTGTACTTTGGTCAATTCAGTGGTGAATG
The DNA here is from genome assembly GCF_018139145.2 of Gymnogyps californianus. Taxonomy (NCBI): domain Eukaryota; kingdom Metazoa; phylum Chordata; class Aves; order Accipitriformes; family Cathartidae; genus Gymnogyps; species Gymnogyps californianus. The sequence goes on along the minus strand of NC_059489.1, from coordinate 2,623,612 downwards.
ACTCAAGATTACAGTAGCCTGATTAAATTAGAAGTTTAAGGTAGCATGAATCTGATTTTTTTAGAAGCGGAAAGAGAAAATAAGTAAATTATTTATTTATCTCTCCTTCCATGATAAGAATTCCTATTTAAATTGAACTAGTTTTTAGAAAATCACTTATTTGCTTCAGGGCCAAGTGGTAGAAAGCTCTTCTATATAGCAAGGAAAATCCTTCGACCAATGTATTAACTACTTAAAAAGCTAGTGCCTGTCTTGCACAATGTAACTCAGAGATAAAGAGGAAAAAAGAAAGCAGTTTGGTAAAACTCTGTAACACCGAGAATGTAACCCTGTGCAAACTGGGCTAGAATTTTTTTTTTTTTTTAACTAGGTTCAGAGTCAAGCCAAAAGATTGCATGAGGTTAATCCCCAAACAAGAGAGCACCCTGGTTTATCCTCATACACTGCTGCTGCAAAGTGTGCACCAAACTTTTTGTGGGAATGTGGGTTTTTCCTGTATCACTATCAAATTTCTCTGTATATGGCTATGTAAAAAGGCTAATTAGAGGGAAGGAAAATTGAACCCAGTTTCCTCAGTTTCCCTGTTTGCTGAACAGCCATATGCAAACCAGTGTGCTAGTCCTGTTTGTGTTTTGTTTCCATAGTCTTTGTTGACTGAGGTTTCTCCCAAGGAGATTTCATGGCATTTTTTCCCAGGCCAAAAAATCCCACTATTCTTGCCGTTATTAGTGGTCCATTAGCCGTTATTAGCCTAATGATGTACTTAAACTGCAGAGAGGGAGATATGGCTAGATAATGAGAAAAAACCCCAACCCGTTAAGAAAATGTTGCAATAATAAGGGTAGTGGAGGGCTAGAAAGCTGTAGGATGTCAGTTGTGGATGTGCCAACTGATGCCAGCCCACTCCCATCAGTATGAATGAACCTGCCTTCGGTCAAACTATCAACTACACAGTCTTTCAAGTTTTTGTCCAGCCCTATTTTCTACAGCAGGGCAAAAATTTGTCATTGGCAAAATAAAGATTAAATAAAGCATGAGTAATGTGTATGTAGATCTGGAAGATATCTTGGCACTGAGATCAATTTCCTGCTCTGATGGATTTAGAAGTGCTCCGGTTCCTGCTGCGACTCGAAAGTTGTTTCAGAACATCTTTCCTGTGATGCTCAGAAACCTGCTTCATGTTTCCACCCTCTATTTACTCACAACCAGTTTGATTCGGGGCCAACATTGTCCTTTAGCTTAAATAACTATCTCCCTTCCCTGGAGGTTTACCTGGACTATTTATAGAAAGCAATCCTTTTCCTAGCCTTTTCCTCCTTTTCCTAGCCTAAACAAAGCTATTTTAGTTTCTTCTCCACTGCCTTGATTGCCCCACATCTTCCTCTGCACCTGCTCCATGGGCCAGATCCTGGCTGGTCCCAGTGCCCCACACAAGGCAGGGACCTGCCTTCTCCCTCCTGAACGCACCGACTTCGCATCTGCCTCGATTTTCACCTCTCGTTAAACCCGTGGTTCATTTATCCTGTGATCTTTAATACAGCCGTATCTTTCTTTTCCTTTTCCATTTGCAATTTTTTGAGCCCCGTTTATCACAGAAGCCTCTGTCGTTTCTCCCTCATCTCATTTCCATGCCATCTTTATCAGCAGAAGGAGGCATGTGGATGGGCAGTGGTACAGAGACGCTATTTTGGGATTTCTATTGCTATGACAATATAATTCTCCTGATTTATTATCAAAATCCTATAATAGGCCTCTGACACCTCAGCCTGGACTCGTTATCTGTGATCCCTTTATAGCCTCTGAGAAGGCGCAGGTTCGTCTCAGCCTCAGACCCGTGCCTACAGTTGGTCAGAGCAAAATTTTGGAGGTGTCTGTTTTTCTTCAGGGAATATAAAAGGAGGCCAGGGCATGAGCCTAGGATTACTCATCTAACTTTTAGACACCCTGAAGTCAGATAAGATGAATTTCACTTTTAAGTATCCACATCAACAAGGTAGTGATGACTTTTAGGTATGCCAGTTCTAGCTGCTGAGCAGCAGATCAGGAACTGCCTGACAGCAAATAAATGTCTTTTCTGAAGTTGACATTCTGTCCCATTTGTTTTGGGCACCTGGATATGAAAACAGAATGAGAATTTCAAACCTCCCCAGCATTATTCGAAATCTGCTCTTTTTAAAGTCTGGTATCAACTACGAGGAAGTGATGTAAGACTTCTGAAAAAGCCTCTTATTGTGTCTGAAAAAATCTAGTGAGTTTGAGGTTGGTCACTGTTAGCCCTGGGCTAGACACGTCCTTGCTCTACTCTTACAACAGATCCACCAGACCAAGGGCTGAAGCAACACCTCTTTGCCAGGACCCCAACCAGGCATCTCTGCTCTGATGAGGATGGACCGGTCCTCAGTTTCCCTCTGCTGTGACTGCCAAGGAGGGCTGCATCAGGCAGTCATCACAAGGTAAGTGACAGGCATGTAAATCCTTGGGCTGTTTGTTGTGATGGAATCTGGGCAAGAAAAAGGACTTGGAGTTCATGATGGAAAATATTTTTGAGAGCAGTTACTCTGAGGCAGCAACTTTGCTCAGCAAGCGTAGGAATTATTTTGGTATACAATAAATCTTTGTAGTTCCGCAGTCTCACTTGTCAGCTCTCCCAACGGGCATCCTCCCCAGTCCAGAGCCTGACAGGTTTAGCTTTGGATACCGTGCCTAGCTGGGCTGTTATGAATTCATTAATTTTTTCTCTTTTCCCTGTTACTTACATAAGCCTTCCATGCTATGTAAACTGAAAATATGTAAACTGAAAACATTTCTTTTTGTTTATAGGGAGAGAGAGATTGCTCCGCATACACATGGGAACGGCTTCATCCTAGACATCATGTTTACTTACAAGTGCCTCAAGTCGGGGCACTGACTTTGAAACCTCCTGCTATGAATTTTGAGCCCTTGCCCTGAATATTCCCCCAGGCAGATGCCTGAAGAAACCCCCCGGCCCCTGGAAGTGTTATGGCATGGGAAAACTGATCAAACTGATGACTTAGGAAAAGAAAAAGCAGCATCTCAATTTTAAAGTTTGCTAACAAACGTGACCCTGCTGGAAGAGGACTGGTTTCATTTGGCTTTTGAGGCAGTCACTAACTTAAGGCCAATGGTGAGTTAAGAACTGCTCAGATGTCTTCGGATAACTTCGGAGAGTCTGCTGGCACATTTCAGTACAGTGCAAACAACACAGAAATATTTCAGGGTAGATTATTAGCAGAATGGGAAAAAACCTACAGATGCGTAGTAATTAATCTTGTCCCTTGAAATTTGCTTATGCTATTTCTTTCCTTCTTTAACCTTTGTTTAAAATCTTCAGCGGGGGTGGAGAGCTGGGAGGACATTTTAAATAAATGTCTCAGTCCTGAATACATCTCTGAAACAAAAGAAAATAAAAACAAAGCGTTTTGAGCCTGACCGTTCATGGGTGTTACCTTGTTTTTAGATCATCAGTTAAATGCAAGTCCAAATGCTAATAGCTGTGTAGCTAAATATCCAGTTTCTTTAATTTACTAGATCTTCAGTTTATGCTTTAGTTTAGCACTCCAACTAAAGATTACTTAGAAATCAATATTTCCATTGGACGCATAGGATTTTATTTCAAGTTGGGGAGCAGTGGGTATGTTCGCTTTGAAAAACAATTATTTGCAGCAAGATGGCAGATATTCTCCTGCAGAAACTGCTCTTTATCCTTCATGGAAAACACCGAAAAGGTTTTGGAAAAAGTGCAGCATATTTTATTTGAAACCACCATAGCGATTTTCCCACTCAGCTTTGTCAGGAGTGTCTTTAAATAGGAAGTATTGCTTTCTATAGATGGTTTGAGTTAATCATTTCCCCTTACAAACACACTGGGAGACACGTTTAGTCGGACGTTTGGAGAAGCAGCTTGGCGCGATGTGAATGGAAAGCTACCGGACTGGAAACAGGAGCAGAGCCTCCAGTCGCAAACCACAGGACTGTGCATGACCTAGGAAGGAAGCAAAAGGATGTTTCCGAAACCCATAGCATATAATAATTCACTTTAATCTTCCGTTGTTGTCTTGCCTCTATGGCAGGGAAATAAAAATGAAAAAACTCCAACTGAGATTTACTAGAGCCTCCTGGCTTTCTGGCTGTCAGCTGGAGGAGCAGTGTTCTCCGATAGCAATTACTGTAGATAAAGAGCTGCCTCGAGGACAGCGCTGAATGAGCTGTGCTGGGCCACACAAACCCTTCACGCGCCCTTTGGAAATAGACTGGGGCACATTATTTCCACAGGCCAGTGTCGGACCATCTGTAGGGAGATGCCTGCTCCCAGGGCTGCGGACCCCTTGTCTTTCAACACCCTGAAATGGGAAAATCTCCCCACCAAAATAACTTTTGAACAAATAAAGATCTCGTTTCATGCAGCAGAGGAGAGACCATGTTCCTAGCAAGGATATGGGACTATTACCTTCAGCGAACAATTTTTCAGCCTCTAACCAGTAGCACATCACTAAAGGCTTCTGAAATTTTGCCCCTTTTTTTGTACGTCTCAAATCACACTGAGCTGTAGATGCCTGATGGAAATCTTATGAGAGCAAGACAACAAACAACAGACATTTTTTGGTTCCCATTTCCATAGCCTGGAAATGCAGCTAGTGTTACCAGTCTGGAGAACGCCGTTTGCCAAAAGGCAAAAAGCAAATCGCTATTTAAGACATCATCAAACTCCCATTGGGCCTCATCACCTCCGACAGATTTGTGAGTCACTAAGAGGAAGTATTTTACTGCTATCCTGTTTGGTCAGCAGGTGGAAGGGAAATAGCTCTTGTGAACCCTGGAAAAAATTAATTTAACAAGACTTCAATTTCAGCATAGTCTTAGTGCTCTCAGCCTCAGTCTCACTGCTAGCTTCATGTAGTGCCAGCAGTTTTCTGGACATTTTACAGAGGAAGACAATAAGACAAGATCCTTGGCATAAAGAAATTTGTTTAACCCTATGTAACTTTCGTGCTACTTCCCAACTTTTCATCCAGTAATATCTTCCTAAAAAACACAAAAATCTCTTTTCTCTTGTTAATTTTTCCTCCGGTGTTTCAGAATTTTTACTTCTGCTCTCCGAGAAATTTTGCTGCAAGATGAAAACTGTTACGTTTTCTTAAAACTACAGGGTAGGATTTAAAAAGGACCTGGGTAGTTCATCAACTTTGCAAAAGGGATGAAACTCACCCCTAAAGAAAAAAGAAATTGCAGACATCTCTCTTTTTCATAATCCAATGAAAATAGGATAATGAATATTGCTGAAGAAATCTGAGAAAATGATTTCCCAATAGGATTTTAGGAAGTAAAAAAAAAAAATGTTCCATTTCTACCAAGAACATTTCCTAGCTGGAACCCCAGCCAGCTAAAGTGCTAGTGGACAACTTATAATATCCCTCACTTCATGAGCCTTTTAAGAAAATTAACTCTTCTGCTGTAAGGTTAACTTGTTTGCCAAATTAATTTCCAGGGTGTTGTGCTCCTTTGCCAAAGACTTCACCAAGATTCAGCAAGGTGAGAAGTGAGTGTCAACATTGCAAGACATGGTGATTATACACAGCACCCAAACTGGGACACCTTGCTGGGCTCTCTGGTTGCCCTCAGCTTCATCACAATGTCAAGGGAACAACACAGGCACGAGAACTAAGGTTTTTGATGCTGCCATCTCTGCTTTCCCCTATGACAGATAACCCGTGAGGTCTATTGGTGAGGTTTCCCTTCTTGGTGATGAGGAAGACCTCAAGTGTGCACAGAAACCATCCAAGAGAGGAAGGCTGTGTGTTTTTGAGAGAACCCCATAATAGAGATCAAGCCCTGAATATCCACCAAGCATTCAGAAGGCACTAATAACATTTAGACTTGACTTACATAGGTCTCTTGTATTACCATTGTTGGTCTTCTATCTATCTTCCTTATTATGGTCCTCTAAAAGGTAAGAATAGGGTAATCCAGCTCCTTAAGCAAGCCTTGAATATAAATTAGCTTTAAAGACCTTTTAGAGCCAATTTTTCTCACTGTTTACACATTTCTGGTTCAGCAGATATCCATCTCAGAACAACAATGAAGAAATGGGTCCATTGTTCAGTAAAGTATATAAAAGCTCTAGTTTCCTTAAAGATGTTCCAAAGTGATACATGATCTTGGGTGCTCAAATCTGAGACATATAAGAAACGTTTTAAAATATTCTTAAATAAATTAAGTCACTGGGTCAATTCCAGCCAAGCTGATGAGAGAACAATGTACAATATAGAGAACAACCCTCTGACCCTCATCATGTGCTTGTTTCTGTAACTACATCCAAAGAGAGGATTTTGGAAAGTCCTGCAATGTTTTGACACACACACACATTTCATTTTCAGGTTCCACCTGGGACTTGTAGTAGCCGCACAGCAAGGAGAGCAATTGTTTTTGTGGTTTCTTTCTGGCTCGGACCACAGGCTGATGCACCAGAAGTCTTACGAGAAATTCTGCTTTGTTGGGATTTCCTGCATGATTCTGCACACAAAAGCAGCCCAAGCAATTCAGCTGACACAGTTATTGGAACCTGCAGATGATTTTCCCAACACAGATTGATTTGGGAACCTCTGCTTTTCACCCACTCCTCTTTGTTACATCCTACGTACTTCCTGCATGATATTATTTGGATATATTTTTTATGAAACATCATTAAGTGTTATGAAGTGCCATTGTATTCTGCTAAAGCATTGCCAGCCCAGGGAGAGCTGTATTTCAATTGCCAGGAAGAGATTTCAAGTTACTGAGATTTAACAAGTTACCGTGCATCAGCTGAGCTGTAGAAAATTTCCATACTTGCTTTTTTTTGTTTTCTACATCTGTGGCAAATGCAAAACAAGGCATCTTGTTTTAAGCCTGTCTCACTGTGTGCTGAACAAAGTTACCTTGCAGTAACCACAGGCCATGCTTACACACATGTGTAGCTAGCGGGCAGTAACTCATTAACCACGGGAACATGGGGCTGAGCATCTTATGCTTGGAGTGTGAAACATCGTGAAGTCTCAAGAAGAATCAGCACATTGCTTCGCATATAGCATTGATTAGCAGAGGCAGCGACTCCTTATCGTCTCTAACAGCAACATCCTAAAGCACCAGCCTGTACTTCATGGTGAGACATGAGCCCCCGTGCCCACCAAGGAGGTGTGTAGCTTTACTAGTCCGACACCTCACTCTGTTTAAATATTTCCTCATTGATGTAGTGATCAGCAAATCACCGTAATGCCTAAGCTGCTGTTCTTCCAAACAGTCAGTAAAGGCAAAAATCCCCACCGCAAAACCCAACCCCAACCCCAATCCACCTGATTTCTGGACTGGGAGGTTTGCCAAACAAAACTCTTTCACTCGCTAATGGATGTGCGCGGGGCATTTTCATACTGCTGCTTAGACCAATGCTACTCCGTGTGGTCTTTACTTTCCTCAGCATCACCTGCATCCTTCGTTTCCACTGCCGGAGCAAATCTCTGCACCAGCTAGGGGCAGGGGAAAACAAAGTGAAGGAAAAAATGCACTTGTAAAGCAAAGTTAGGACAAGTTTGCCAGTAGGAAAGTATTCAGCTTGCATAACAGAAAAAACTCATGACTACAAAAAATACCCTCCAAAAAAACCCAAACCAGCAAAACCCATACAAAGAAAGAGAAAAGCTAAAGTACTGTGATTACAATGAGTAAACGAGAATTGTTTCGGGATCAAGAACACATTAATGTACTTAGCAAATGAAAAGGAAAGAGATTTCATTCTCTCACCAGCCTCATTTTACTTCCACATTGAAGAGATCAAAGCTGACCGGCTAGTATTCTGAGACTACACTGAAACTACCTTGTGTTTCTCCTGATGAACGTGCATTTTAGATAGTAAGGCTGACGCACCTCTCTGTAAAGCCTAACGAGAGAAACGCTGCAGTGAGCTGGTACCTGACAGGGCAGCTGGGAAAGCTCGGTCCCTGGGGAGCAGAGAGGGGAGGGCTTGCCTTGGGGGAGAGGGAAGGAACAGGTTCCTCCTCAAAAATCTCTTTCAGTCCTTATTTTAAGACTTTTATAGAGCTTTGATACGGTCGTTGGCATTGGCAGATTTTTTCCCCCAAATAAAGAGCTGAAATTGAAAAAAGCCAGCTGGCCAAATATCACAGTTTAATTACAGTAAGATATGGAACTGAACCAGTTAAATCTGAATTACTGCAATATTACTCCTAAAAGGTTTACTGTATGGTGTGAGTCACAGTGTGGTTTGGTCCTTTGTCTATGCAGAGTTTGCAATATTTTTTTCATCAAGCAGAAGATTCATCAGAGCAACTTAGACTGATGGCTTTATCAAGCCCAGAAACGCAAGCCTGGCAGTCCCGTACGCCTATCGATCCCACAGAAGGTGAGAAAGCCCTGCGAAAGCACCTCCCCATTTGGGCAGCAATATCCTTTCGAGGAAAATTCTTTCCTGATCCTTGCTTTAAAGAAGTGATTTGAGATTAATGTAAAGACCATTTGTCATTTTGGTTATAAGAAATGCTAATGGCTTTACCAGCTTTTTGCATTTTCTACAAATTAAGCTTGTATTGTGAACTTTTCTGTTAAGCACAAACCAGTAAAGAAATAGTCTCCTCTAAATGGCAAAGCCCAGACTGAGTCACTCATCAATTCACTGCTAATTGTCAAATGTGTTTATTGCATGGAAGAATTGATAACCTGTAATAAGACGTGATGGATTTAGCCAGCTGTGTTTCTACAATTTCAGGCTGGTGTATGTCCAACAGAAACCAAGAGAGTTACACAAGTTATAAAAAAAAAAAAAGAAAAAAAGAAAAAAAGTATGGTAGTGTTGATTCAGCACTGGTGTATTTTCTTTTCCTGATTATTTCTGTAATAATAAGTGTCTGATAAGTGGGTTAAAGACTGACTGAAGGAGATGGGATTGGAAAAGAATTGCCATTATGTTTGTTGATATTCCTCCAGTTAATTTGAAATGTAGGCAAGTCATGGAATAATTTAGACTGGCAACATATTTCATGAGACTTTCCTTCTCAAGCTAAAAAAAAAGAGAACACGCTGTCTGTATTAGTAAGCACGCAATGTATTTAGATACGTAAATGGAGTCAGAATGAATACTGCCTACATGAGAAATAAATGGAGACAGAATCCACAACGGAAAAAACGTCTGCTTCTTGCAGACATTTGCATCGCCCATGGCATTGGAGCAGCTCAGTGTAAAAGTCATCCGTTGCAAAACCCTGGACGCAGATCCCTGCACGTGCCCATCTCTCACATGATCTCCTTTCCTTTTCAGCTGAAGCTGGAGGTGCCTACACAGCCCTCTGCCTTTGGGACACGGCCACTGCCCTCCTGCTGAGCCCTCCGCGGCACCAACCTGGCCACGGCACGCGAGCACAGCCAAGGAATACGGCTGGAAAGAGCCAGCTCAGAAGTTCAGCTACCAAAACCAGAGAAGCCCCCGTGGGGGAGACACTCAGCTCCTGATGTATCAAGGCTTGAGGACAGTGTGGTGGCACCCTCATCTGGCGATCTTCTCTTTATTTTTCCTCTTTCATTAGCAAATTTTCTCCTACCAAAATCCTGCCAAAAAAGTTAGCCATCCCAAATACTGGGAACAACTCACATGATATTTGCAGCTGACCACATCCTCCTCAATCTTTCTTCATTTTGGCATACTCAGCTTATGAGCTTGCAGAGAACAATTCACCCCTTGCCCACTGGGACCTGAATTCAACCACCATTCCCAAGCACTCCGGTAAAAATTGGGCATGATTTGTGAAAAACTAGTATGGTCTTAAAAACCAAAGATCTTCTGATGATGCCTGACTAATGAACGTGTGGTGGCCAAAACCAGCTAATGAGACATGACCATGTTAGTCCTACAGAAATCACAGTGATTAATCATACAGCCAGATGAGCACACATAACGATAGAAGGGATTGGACATCTTCACAAAAGACTCAGATGTCTTCCTGGAGGATAATTCGTACAGAACGCAAGATTACTGAGCTTCATGCACCGAACTTCATGAAGGCTTTTGATCTGTACCACATGGGGTTGGATTAGAAAAGGCATGAAATGTATACAGTCTCTTCAAATTGCAGGAGAAGTTTCCCTTGATCACAAAAGAAGATATGAATCAAGAAGATTTCCTTAAGGAAAATCTCAAAGTTCAGGTTTTTGACAGTGCCCCCAAATACAATTAGGATGTGATGAACCTTGGTTTGCTCTTGAATTCACCTGTGTGAACTGAAACTGGAAATAGAAACACTACAGCAGCTTCCTGCACATATTTTCAGCCTGGATTTCATTAATATCTTCCCCGAGCTGGGATTATTTTGCTCATGTACAGTGTTCAAATCTGTTCAGGCTTTGTTTGGAAGCAGAAAAACACTCCTAATGGAGGCATCCTCTATAACCTAATGGAAAATGATAGTGTTCAACAGCTTTTTTTTTAAAAAAAAAAACTATTAAAATTTAATACATAATCATATCCCACTATGGAATTCCACAAGAGTGTTAAAAATAACCCAACAGGAAGCATAAAAGCACTTATTAAATTCTACAAGTATTTACAGTAATTTCTGCATAGGACTCTATTAAATTTCCATGGCACGCTCAGTCCCATTTCTACCAAGTTCCACAGAATTTTTCCAAAATGGTCAGCTCTTTCTTTCCAGTTTCGATGAACAAAGAAACAAAGCAGCCTGCTTCTTATCTGAGATCTGATTAGATCAACACCGGTGGCTGCAAAACACAGCACCAGACTCTCAGCTGGTGAAATTCAGCATAAATCTGTTGCCTTCAAACCTGGGCTCAGGGACTCCAGCTCCTCCTGTGCCTACCGCTCACCTCAGTATAAATCCACGTGTCTCCTGCTTTTGGCTCCCATTCACCACTTAGTCAACTTGCAAAGCTATTGTTTTGAACTTTGGTGTATTTTAGTAGCTGTAAAATTAGCTGCCTTGGTCCATAAATTATGGGAGGGGTTTCTGAGATGTTATTCCCTCTAACATTTTCTGCTGGAGATGGATGGGACGGCCAAGGACTGAGGTCATTGATGCTTTGTGTTTAGCAGGAGAGGAGGAATTTGTGGTGCTTTCCAGCAGACCGTCTCCCAGTGACTGTCAGGGTTATGCAACTGGATGTCTCCATGGTGCCCTGGAAAGCTACAGCCCATCTCTGCTAGAGATGCTCTTTCAGAAATAGCCTCTGTGTTTCAAAGAATGGCACTTTCTGACTTCCCAGACACAAAGGCGCAATCGTTTCCATTACAGAGTTTGTCTCATCACCCCAGGTTGTGCTGGCCCCGAGGAGCTGCTGTCTAGAGACCATGCAACCAGGCTGTGAGATGGGTCATGCTCTGTACAGTCGGTTGCCAAAAATACTTCTGGGAACAAAGACGCTCCTTGATTTTTCTGCAACCGAAGTAAATCTTAGACAAAAAACCCAGAGGGAGCTGTTGGCACACATCATGCAGCCATCAGACAGGAATCCTGCTCGCAGATCAAGCCAGCTTCTTGACAGGCAGGAGTTTAGAAACCATTTAGCACATGAAAGCTGGTAAATATGTGTGTATATATATGTATATGAGAGACTTATGCATAGGGAAACTGGGCTAGGCATATCATTTTCCAAAGCTGAAAATGTGTCACTCAGCCATAATTGTTAAACTGAGAGCAATCAAAATGATTGCTTTCAAGATTGTGATAGGGAGTTCAATGAAGGCTCTTAGAGATACTTATACCCACAGTTGTGGTGTTAATAGGGTGGTTCTGGCTAGTGGCTGAATAGATGCAACTGCACGGAACTGGTGAATGACAGTATATTCTTTTGAAAACTTCACTCAGTAACATACTGTCTTTGCAGACTGCAATCTCCCCAATAGATGAGGGTGCCTTTTGGATGCTGAAACGTAAACAGATGCTCGCCTGCAATTAAGTCTAGAGGAGTTGCACATTTGCATTGATTTTGCACTTGCTAGTAGAGTTCCTCCAAATTACTCCCAGACAGTAACTTTGCTGGTTCGAGAGCACAGAGCTGAAGCAGGGAATGTTTTCAGCACACTTGCTTGTTATTTTGCAGACGTCCTTGGGACAGGCTGCTTGCCCACAGCTACGTTGTGAACCACCGGCACGAGCGATGCCACTTGAATACCGCTGAGCTGAGAAATAAACTCCCTAAGCTAAACACAGACTGGGGATCAAAGGCATTTTGGGTATCTTCAGCAACTGCTCAGCTCTTCCTGGTGAATGATCAGTGTCCATGTGATGCCAACCGCTGTGAAAGGGATGGGTGTGCAGGGAATTATGGCAGAGTGATTACAAGGAAGCTTTGACTTTCAGTGTTGTATTAACTTGCCCATTAAGTGCTTGATGGACTTTGGTTTTCTCAGATGAGTTTTCTGCTTGGCACTTCCTCTTACCTCTAAGCTACGCTGTGTGTTATACAACTTTGCTTGGCTTGCATCTAGCCCTGGCTTCACCACAGGAAAAGCTTCGTATCAACAGGCCAGGTATATAATAAGGTGTACTCTCCTTGAGTTATTTATGAACTAAGAACACATCCCTTGGCAAGGCAGCTATGCCTCATCTCAGACACAATTCCTTAAAAAGCAGCTTCCTTATTTTCCAGATGTGACTTGTTCTAAAAACTGGATTTCTGCTCCCAAGTGCCTGCTTTGCAGCTCAGACCACAGAGGACGGAGGTAGGCACGGGGGAGTGAATCCCTCCCAGCGCCCAGTTGCGTTTGCAAAGGGAGCACGCGTCCTCTGCCTCCCAGTGACTCTGCCGTGCAGACACCTCTGCAATCACACCCATGGCGCGGCTCATGCATATTCCCCCCGTCGCATCTGTTATTGCTTCTCCTGTCTCTGAAGGAGATGTGGAAGTGCTGTTGATAAACTCGTTAACATAAATTAGTGCAGAATGCCATTTGCATGAGATGGCTTCAGTGCTACGCTCGGAGCAGCCGTCATTTGTCACAGCAGCACTGTCCTCCTCCGCGAGCCGCATGCTGCCCCGCACCTGGGGATGCTGGCAGCACACCTTCCTCCTCCTCCTCCTCCCAGAGATGTCATTGTCACACAGAGTGTCTTGACAGGGACATCTGCCACCTTGAGAGATACGCTGCTGGTGTCACTTCAGGGAGTGAGGTGGGACGGGGGACACACGTACCACGATGCTCTGTTGGGCTTTGTCTCTTGCTTTTCAGGGCATGTGGAGCTGGTGTGTCACCTCCTCACAGCACTCCATCTCATGAGTCCTTCTTGTACCATCATTTTACCATCCCACACATACTACAACAGGCTTCAAAACCCTCAGAGAGTACTTCCACCAACGCACAGGAAGAGTTGTGTAGCAAATGCAAGTGATAGCTTGTTTTTTGATTTTATACTCTCCATAAAAGTCCATTCCATCTTGGAAGGAGAAAGAAAGAAGTGGGGAATCCAACTGTATCCCTTGGAAATCGCCCAACTGACTCCAGAGGAGGATCAAATCTCCATAATGCAATAAAGCAGACAAATGAAAAAAGATTCTGTAATCGAGGTGAAGTCCAAATTTCCTCCATGTCAATGGGAAAAGTCACTGGCCTCTAGTCAAAAGTATGTTCTGTGCTGACCAAATAAGTAATGCACAGGATCAGAAGCTGAGCAGTTTTGGAAAGATTGTACAGTGGGAGAATAAAGGGCTAAACTGATAATCCTATCAGGAAAATATAACTTAATCTGGAGCTACATACGAAAGATCAAATCCAAATCACAGCAAATTCACCAAATTTCCCTCTATCTGCTTCTCGTGCTGACAGTGGAATTCGCTGCCCAACGTTATGTGTCTAATTACTTGCATTACAAGCGAAGTGCACAGCTTTTCTTAGAAGAGAACATTTTTTTCTTTCCTGAAAGTTTAATCCTCATAAGAAGATTCCTGTCCTGTCCTTGGCAGAGTCAGAAATCAGGCTTTTCACATTGTCCTTAGCAGAAAAAGGAACTTCTACACGATTCGCATCTGCATGCTGGTGCTTAGCAGGAGCTCCTTGCACAAAGCTCCTCAGACTCACCAGGGAACTGAGCCAAGCCTTGCTCCAGTTTCGTGCCCTTTCTTTTCACTTTTTTCCATTTCTTTGCTTTTGTTTCTGTTTCTCCTAGAGACTCCTCCTGGCCTGTTAATGGCACAGGCCTGGGAATTAAGCCTTTTGGGTGCTGAATTAGAATATGCTCCGCTACGCTGACTCTGAGCTGCAAACATCTCACCAACGGCTGGGGCCAGGCTGACAGCAGGGCACTAGCAGAAGCAGCCTGGCAGCATCTTGACCTGTGCCACTGAGCTTACAGATGGCCAAAGAACATGGTTTTACTTTAGTGGATTAAAAAAGAGCAAGCCTTAGACCGCCCGTGTCCTGGAAGGAGCAGTTCCACCAAGGCTGGCTTAAAGTTTTATCATATGTACGAGGAATATAACTGAACACATAGATGCTTATCTAACCAAGCCCACAGGCACACACAGCAAATAAAAAAAGCCATTCATTCACTGGTCTTTGCTGTCACTGAAGGAAGCTCACTAACTATCCGCAGCAAACAGAGATGTTTTACAGGAGCGAGGATGTCAGCACTGGATTAACTCTTTCTTTTGCCAGGGATGCACATTGCTATTTGGTGCAACTCCCTCCAGCTGCCCCAGTCTGGAAGCTGCAGCCCGGTTAATGGAGCCAAGAAGCATTTGAAGGATACGAAAGGATGCACCGGGAGCTCACTAGAGAAAGCAGCACAGGCCACTGAGAAACTGATAATCCTGTGTGCATTCACCTCCGAACAGCTTCATCGTCTCTGTGCCGTCCAAGCCCAGGCGTTGGTACATCCCTGGGCAGAGCCGTCCTCCGTCCGTACCAGTGAAGCAAACGCCTCCCGTTCGCACATCGCTCTGGTGTCATTCACGGGTCTGTGCCAAAACCTGACCCAACCCTCCCTGCCCGCAGATGCACACAAATCAATGGGATAAATCCATTGGATCAATTAGTGCCTCGAGCTGCCACAGCAGAAAGCAACATGCTAATGAGACCGTGGTGAGCCTATGCTAACCAGCGGGGTTCATTAAGCTACCGGCCCCGCTGACGTAAAGTGCCATGTAATAACAAACAAAACTTGTCAGTGCCTCTGCCGTGAAGTCATCAGGCACCAAATACCTGGGGGGGAAGAAAAAAAGCAACTCACAGTTGGATGGATTTTATTTTCTCTTGCTTTAAGGAGACTCCTTTCTTTAAAGGGGGTCTCTACGACTTCTTCGCAGGAGGAGCACAGCTTCAGCTCACCCCAAATGAGCCGGGAGCCCCATTTCCAGCAGAGGTGAGGGTGCTGGGCAATCAGAAAGGAAACCCCACCACTGATACGGCTGGAAGACGTCGATGCTGCAACGACATGGACGCTTCCTAAAGGGTGAATGGGAATAAGCTGGCCCCGAGCTGCTGATCTCCCACTGATGCTGGCAACTCGCTTTCCCATTCAGCAGTAAAAGTTATAAACAACTTATATCGGGGAAAACAAGAGGTTTAAAGATGAGCCCTAGCAAAAGATAAAAGCGAGAGACTCGTGCCCGGTACAACAGTACATGATGTGCTGTGAGGCCTGACTGTCCTCAGCAGCTTTCAAACTCTTCTGTGGCACTGGATCTGTCTTTAAAGCTGTTTGCAAAGCATCTGCCGCCCTGATGGTGCTGTAAGTATCAAGGAAGGACAAATACAAAACAGGCTTGAGCCACTCTGGGGTTTGAAGCCACTCAGTAAAAATAAGCTGAAGCACCACTCAGCTCTCATTTCAACAGAAGCAGTTCTTGGAAATGAAAGAAGGAAAACAAAGTGCATGTTCATTTACGTGGTACATAGCAGGGAGGCTTTTTGAGAGGAAAGCGTATAGATCCCCGGCTTCGTAACGGCAGCTATGAAGTTACCTCCTTGCTCCGAGGCTCTGTACATCTGTAGGATATTGTTGGTTGCAATAGCGGGGCCACATCCCACCTCGTGACACTGGGAAGGGTCATCGGTGGGCTGCAGGGACACGCTACCTGTGACTCTGTGCAAGCAGGACGCAGCGTGGCTTTAAAGCAATGCAAGCAGCACGGCTGCTAGAGATCACCCAGACACCAGGACCCCAAGCGCTGTGTCAGCGCTGGGCTTTAACCAAAAGGCACCCTAAAAAGGCCTTCTTTCATGCATGCTCAGCAGAAAGCTCTCCCTGGAAGAAACATTTCCTGGTGATGCTGCCAGAGGCTGGTGGCTTGCTGTACGGGACAGGACAATGCTCCGACTACATGGAGCAGAGCAAAGCAAGCCCCTCCTTGCTCCCAAACTGCCCTAAATTGCTGTAACTGCCTGCAAACTGCTTACCTTTCAGGAGGAGCTGCACAGCACCCGAGCCAGTTCTCCGGTCAGTGATGCGCAAACCTGCCAGCCCTTACAATAAAAGATTTTTATAAAGGCTATATCTATTCAAACTTCTTTTATCACTCCATTGCAGTGCTGCTAAATCTCTCCAAACTCCTGAGCTAATCTGGCCTTCTTCAAACTACTTTGAGTCCAAGCGACAAGTGCAACAAGCACGGAATAAACATTTTCCACTGAAGAAGTCCTTGCTCTTTTGTGCTCTGCTTATACAAGCGACTGTGGTACTTCAAGAAACTGCGAGGAGCTCTCTGCACACTCAAACCACAGGATATCTTGCTTAGCACATATGTAATTTGTTAATGGGGTAATGTAAGCATGATTGGCTGCAGATGTCACAGCAGATTTAAGCATTGGGTCTGCATCTGAATTCCTTTAAGGTTGCTAATATAGTAAACTGATTGATTAATTAGCTTGCAAAGCATCTGACTTCCCGCTTTTGTGGCAGTATCTGTTGGAATATCAAGTCACTTGACAGTGAGTAGAGAAAGAAATATGTGAGATGCCATGAATGCCACAGGCAGCAGATTCATTTTTTGACCAGCAAAACAAACATTTTGGGTCTGATCGAGAAATGTCTTGTTTGGAGATCGCAGCAGTATAATTAAATGCAGGAAAAGCAAAAAACACAGCTGCCACCTCCTCGCTCCGCTGCTCACAACAACAGTTTGAGGGCTGGAGGGGGGGGCAAGCTGGGCAGGCCAGGTTTTTGGAAAAATTCGGCAGGTCTGAGGTCAAATGTGGAGTACCAGAAACTGGAGCCAGATTCTCAGTCATGCTCAGCCTCCTTCTCTTGCTCACTTGCGGAAAAAAAGATCAACCCTCCAAATACTTGTTCAGCACAGTGGCTTTGCACTGGTGCAACGGATCAGCACCCCGGCCTTCGGCGGTGCTGCTGGGAAGGGTCTTTGCCCACGTCCTGCTTTCTGCCAAATGGCATTTACCGGTGGGTTTCTGGCTGCAGGGCAAGGCAGCAGCTTGTTTAAATAAAGACATTTGCTCAGAGGAAGCTTATTAATTCTCACTCAGTGTCAGGAGCAGCGGAGGAACGACATGACGAAGAAGTTCAAACGCTGGGGAAATACAGCCAACCTATAAACAGGAAGTTAAAAAAAAGAAATCCTAAATCCCAAGGCATGTCCTGCCCTTAATCACCACACGCTCAGCTGCCACCGCACTGCTGCGTTTTCCTTACTGGAGGCATCTGAGGTTTTAGTTGCTTGTCCTCAGCAGAGCCCCTGGTCCCTGGTAGCAGGTGGACTCTCAGGTAGCTGCATCGACATCAGCATCTCGGCTGGCAGAACATTTTTCATCTCCGGCTCTGTGCCATATAAAACTTGCTTTTGTGCATTCACGCTTCAGAGTAGTCCAGCGTATTTGTGGTGGTTACGTGCCAGGCTGTGCAAGTGCATGGAGGAAAGCACGGCGCTTAACGCTTGAATGAGCCAGCACTTGCTCCCGGTGCCACCATGGGGGTGATGGACCCCATCCCGCATACGTTTTTTTGCCCCCAAAAAGTTTTTTTGGACTCGGGCATTGCAGTGCATGGCAGTGACTGCTCATGCCCTCTGCTGGTTGGATTCCTGTGAGTTTGAGGGATTTTGTGCAATGATGTTTTTTAGGAACAAATGCATCTAATTCAGCCCTGCGAAAGCGCTGGGATTTTAGAAGAGTTGGGTGCACTCCTGAAGGAAAGATGCAAGCCAGGCTTATAAGATTTCTAGCAGATTTGGACACACGTTGCTCTTTTCTGCAAACGTCCCACTGCAACGGCACTCCATCAGATGGGCTGGAGCACCAAACTGGGGGAGCGGGAGAGGACAGGGCAGGACTCCAGCTGGGGACAGCTGTGGACCAGCACAGTGGGACAGCATATGGGAGACGGGATGGGATCACATGTTGGCAATGCCCGAGCACCAAACTCAGAGCAGGAGAGTGGGATCGAATGAACAGGGTTTGTGCTGCATTTATCTGAACCTATTGTGCAAAAAATGGGAGCTTGATCCCACGGGATGCTGCAGCTCCAGACCTTGAGGGTGGAAAGCTGTGCTAGCTCTGTGTATTGCAGTGAGCAACTGGAAAAGTCTGGACCTGGGGGGAAACAAACCTCTGCGCAGACATCTTATGCTCATTGCAGCAAAACCCCGAAGCGCTTGAGCACTTCCCACCAACCCCATCGGGAAGGACAGCCGCTGTTAGCCCACTGTGCAGGCTCAAACCTCCGTGTTTGCATTCATATAACTCTCTCCATGGAAATCAGGACCTGGAATGAGCAGGCACCAGGTGTTTCTGTAGCTTTTGAGACAGAGTTGAGAACGATGGTTTGTCCAAGGTCTTCAGAGATAGTTGTCAGACCATGCCTTGATCTCGCAGCCCCCACGTGGGACCTTCCACCAGATCGGGCATCGTGCCTGTTCCGAGCATTTTGCTTTGACTAAACCCAAGCGAGTGTAGCTGGAACAAAACCCACGGACACTTTTTTGAGCAGTTTAGCTGCCTCTGCGAGCAGGCGGGCAGCTCCCCGCATGGCTGCGGGAAGACATGGGGTGGCAGCGGCAGGACGACTGCTGGCGAAGGAGCCAAGGGGCTGACTCACGGGCGCTGAGCCCCTGCCAGCACCGCTGGCTCCCGCTGACTTCAGCGGCTGAGAGAGTTCTCGGTGTTTCTCCCTCTTCCCTTTCGGCACAGGAATCGTTACTCATTCCATACACAATGCCAGGTACGTTTTATTGTGGAACGGGCAATGACATGGAGCGGCTGGGCATGGGAATGCAACTGATTGGAACTCTGGATTTCCTACATGACTTCAAATTATAACAATCCCAGATATTAAGATTTTGGCACCGGGACCAGTTTGGAGGATAATTATGTGCTATGATCTAATTTTTGGGATCTGCACTCAGTGCCAAATCTCTACGGCTTTCCTGTCTCCCTCGAGAGCAGTTCAAGCTGCAGGTTCCTTAACTCTCTCGTCCCCTAGCTCGGTCTGACTTTTTATCTTTTTTTCCATCTTTCTCTTGAGTCTTTCGGGAAAGCCTCTATCCAAACCTGGAAGAAGTCAGGCTCTTCTTCTAAGGTCCTTATCACTGTAGTCCATGGGAAAAAAAATAAACTGGGACAGAGTTGGCATCTTTTGAATTTCATGCACCATTCGATTCCAAAAGTTGATGCTCCTGCAGATTTAATAACTGATGCCAGTGTCAGGGCTTTATGGATGTACACACACAAAAACCCCCTACAACTTTATCACTAATGATTGAAGAGCCATTTTCCCAAGTCCTTATAAGAAAAGAACAAATATGCAAGTCAGGAGAATTGCAACATCCCAGGTCTAATGGCCCCTGTGAATGAAGCCTTTGTAAAGTGTCTTTAGACACATGGAGAAGTGGGGTCTTCAGAGGGGACAGTGAAGCTTCATTGTTTTTCTGCATGCTGTTTTGGACTCCTGACACCACCACACCTCCTTTCTGTCCGAGATTCCTCAAGTTGAGGCAAGTTCAGCTTCAGTCCAGTCCCCAACGGTGGCCGCTGCCTTTGCACTCGTTTTGCTCTGTGTAAATAACTCAGCAAACACAAAGCACGGACCTGAAGTGCACAGGGGAAATCTTTCTTGTATATCCCTGCAATGTACAGCAAACGCTCTCTCTTTCAGGCTGTGCTCACAGCCAGTAATTCATGCTCTTTCAGCTAAAATTGCTCAGGATATTATCTCTGCTGTGATTCACTCCTTCACACCAAATTTAATTCTTCTGAAAGGCTGTTTCACTTTCTATGACTAACTCGAGGCTTTGTGTTTACCCGCCTTGGTGAATCTCGGCAGCAGCTGAGTGACAAGCGGTGGAGGACTCGCAGTTTTAAGCTGCGTGGGATATCGTTAGGAGCAGTCAGTAACGATGGGGCAGCACTACGCAGAGACACGGAGAAGCTGCACACCTGAGCCTGAAGGAAAATAGAACTGGGATACAGCTTGCATTCGCGGGTTTCCTCCTGATACCCAGTAAGGGCTGGCATTGCTGTAACATCCTCGCATTTTCAGTTTTCAGCTTATAGTCTACAGGGTGACCATATTTTGGGGATCACTGAAGCTGATTATGTTGGAACTAACGACTGTTAATATCTACAGGAATCAGAAATTATTTGTAAACCCTTGTCGTGGTTTAACCCCAGCCAGCAACTAAGCACCATGCAGCCGCTCGCTCGCTCCCCCCCGCACTGGGATGGGGGAGAGAATTGGAAAAAAAAGTAAAACTCACGGGTTGAGATAAAGACAGTTTAATAGGTGAAGCAAAAGCTGCGCATGCAAGCAAAGCAAAGGAATTCATTCCCCACTTCCCAGCGGCAGGCAGGCGTTCAGCCATCCTCAGGAAAGCAGGGCTCCATCATGTGTAACCGTTACTTGGGAAGACAAACGCCATCACTCCGAATGTCCCCCCCTTCCTCCTTCTTCCCCCAGCTTTATATGCTGAGCATGAGTCCTATGGTATGGAATATCCCTTTGGGCAGTTGGGGTCAGCTGTCCCGGCTGTGTCCCCTCCCAACTCCTTGCGCACCCCCAGCCTCCTCACTGGTGGGGTGAGAAGCAGAAAAGGCCTTGACCTGTGTAAGCCCTGCTCAGCAATAATGAAAACACCCCTGTGTTATCAACACTGTTTCCAGCACAAATCTAAAACATAGCCCGTACCAGCTACTATGAAGAAAATTAACTCTATCCCAGCTAAAACCAGCACATCATCCATAAGCAAAGAAGAGTCCTAAAGGCATGGAGGTCTTTAGGTAGTCTGTGAGCCATTCACTAAAAGTTTCAAACACACAGAGCAAACAGGTCTGCCTTATTTCTCTAAAAAGGCAGGTGTAGAGACTGCAATTTTAAAAATGTGGGTTTTGATTTGGGGCATTTCAGCCTGGAGAGACTCTGCTTCACTTTGTCTAAAAATACTCTAGCAGCAATAGCCCCTTTACAAGTCTCTCCATCCCTGCACGGTTGAGCAGAACATTTCCCCGGAGCAGCAGCTTTGCCCCAGCTCCACTGGCAGCCTCAGACCTTGCTCCGGGGCACTGTGGTACCCGCAGCCAAAATGCAACAGCATTGAGACAGCGCCTGCCTGTACTGCCTGAGCTTGCTCGAGTAAATTTATTCTCATGTCCTGATAAAAGAAACCATCCCCCTCAGGCTTGCTTCTAGAAAAAAAAAAGAAATCAATCAAATACTAAAAACATGTTAAAATAAACAACACGCACCGAAAATCTGTTTTCCCTTGTTTTCCTTAGTAGGAAGTCAGCAGCCTCGACAGGGCTTTGATGTGGGGATATACATTTGATGTCAGCATTGCTGACAGACAGGCCTCAAAAGGCTCCGGAGGAGGGTTTGAATTCACACAAACACTCCCACGTTCACGTACTTCTCTGCAAGGGCACCCGAGCGCTCGCAATTGCCTGAGTCTGCAAAACCCAGACCCCGCGGTCTCGTGGGGACGGGCTCCTGCTTGAGCTGCTGCCACAAAAACCCATGTGCAAGGATGATTTTTTTTTTCACTTTGGTTCCTCTTCTGGCTGGAGATTAAAACACAAAGTGTCAAAAACTAAACAGAAGCCCCCCTCCCCTCCAAGGCACGGTGGATACTCGGGGAAAGGTTTGATTTTGCAGAGGTTTGATCTGAACCTTTGTGAAGACTCGGGTGAGTGTAAAAGCCCAGGAGCCTACACAGGGTTTTTAAAACTTGTGATCTCCTGAGCAGAGTTGCAGCCACTCCCAGGAAATATCACACAGTCACCTACAGAGACGTTCAAAGCACTGAGAAAAAAGCTCTGGCTTTTTTCTTTACTGAATGCTTGAGGCTGCACAGACCCTGGGGTCTGCTTATCACGGTGCTTAACAAGGTGCCACCCTCCTCTCAGCCCTGCTGAAAATCCTTTTCTAATAGTCAACGTCCACCCAAAGCTACTCAAGTCAGGAGGATTTTTTTTTCTCCCGGAGTTTCAGGAGTCCCTTTGCACAGCCCTGTGATTGCCAGTCTCCCGGTCACCTACACCACGCTAATTGCAAACGGTCCAACCAACCAACCAACCTTTCAGTCCCGGGACTTTTAAAACAACATCCACTTGTACCAAGCTGTTGCTTGACCATAGTGATGGTTTCTGTTGACACCAGATGGTTTTCATATAACTCAATATTTTTGTTCTGAAATAATAACATTGCCAATTGTGAATGAATTAAATTGTCTCAACCTTCACTTTCCCACCAATTATAGTGAATTATGAACAACTCTTGAATAAGAGAATCTCCCTTATAGTTATTGGTGCTAGAAGATATATATGCCTTGTGGCCAGCTCTGTATTATTTGACTGATTTATAGATCCATAACTTACGGAATTAGAGGTGATCTTTTTTTCAGAGCTTTAACTCAAAGTGGTTTCTTTTTTCTTTGAAATCATGTGGAAAATGAAGATGATAGATTTTCCCTCCATATATTTTCAGCCCTCTAATAACAAGTTGAATCTCACTTGCAGCTTTCTAGCCTGCACCCTCACCCGACATTAACTCAGGAACTTGCCATTCCAAACACACTCCATCTCAGCTGAAATGGACCTTAGATTTTCTAAAATATTGATCAACCTTTACCCCTGCAGAGAGCCAGTATGAGACTCTGGAACCTCTTAATAAATTTAGGCATATGGTGACTTTTTGCCATTGAAAGCCAAACCCGCAGAAGAAGATTTTATATGAAGAACAGTTTGTCAGAGTGTTATCAGCAGAAATCATCTTGCAATGAATGCTACATTGCTGTTGCTAAAACATAGGTTTTGGTCAAATTTATTTGGGACACAGAAAAAAACCCTACAACATTTACTCCTGTTTGAACAGAGCTGACACCATTCTTAAACGATGGAAAATTTTAAGACTATTCTTGTGTTACGACATTGCTATGTCTGACCCGAAGTCGAAATGTCGGAGTCAGAATGCCTCCTCCTATGAAAGCGTAGGTTTCTCATCAGTTCTACTGAAATTTATGGGCTCTCTGTGGTTGAGTTGAGTTGAGTTTGGAGGATTAATTTAGCAGGACAAAGATGCCAACTCTCCTACACTTATCTGAACCTAAGGCAGGCTCTCAGATTTCTCCAGAACAAATCTGTACTTGGAATTGTTGACAAGATTAAAGAAGAAAAGCAACCCTGTACTTCAGAAGTTATTCTGGGATTGAAAAAATCCAAGAGATTTAGAGATATTAAAAATGTTTGCTAAAGAAAACAGGTCCTTTGGCTTCTTCTTCTAAAGGCTGCTAATCTATTGGAGTAGATGGCTATGCGAAATTTTGCTGCTGTTGGGCTGGAGTTCAGTCAGATTATAATTTTTTTTAAGTTATTTTTTCTGGTAATATCTAATAAAATGAAAACCTGACAGTAAAGATACCACTGCCTGGCCCACCTGCAAATGATGTCATGGAATTTCTCCATTCCCTACGTGCTGGCCAGCCAAATGTCTCATTAGAAAAGGAGAGAGGGAAGTATTTGTTGTGAAATAACAAAAAAAGAATATTTAATCGGTCAGGCTTGCAGAAACGCCTCCAGACAAGCTGGGCCAGTTGGGGTCAATTCAGTCTCCCAGGGCACGAGGCATTAGTAGTATTTTCCATGGGCTAAGTACAAGAGAAAATTGGCTCTGGGTGTTCCTCCAATACCTGTGCTGCCTGCAATGATTTTTTGAAATCCTGGTATGAAACAGCATTTCATGCTGGAGCCCTTCAAATTGGGTTATGAAAAACCAGGGGCACTTTGCCTCTATTTTCTGTTTATTCCGTTCTCTGGATCACATTTTCCTTGACCCCAAAGTTACCTCTCTGCTCAGAGCTCCCCTTGCTCTAACAGATATCCCATCAGTCGATGCTCACTGCCGGCACTGCATTGCCACCCTTTGAAGGCATCGAGCACTATCTGCGTGAAGCTCAGGACGTGCTGGAGAGCCCTGTAGGACCCAGACCCTGCAGCTCTCCAACCTCCCTGAAGGGACGGGACAGGCTCTGCTCCTCGGGGAGCTCTGGCTCCCGTGCTTGCCTGCCGGCTGGGATCCTGACTGTAGCTGGGATGCAAGCATGGGGTCGAGTCCACTCTTGGCTCCTTGACATACATGGAGAGCAAAGAGAGGCACCTCCAGAGGACCCATCCAACCTCAAACAGCTACGTTGGGATGAGTGGCAATAGCCTCTGGAGGTGCCCACCTCTCTGCATGGACCACAGAGCGGTGGCAAGGGAATGAGACCCACCGCACTGCCTAATGCAGACCTCAGGCACTGATATTTGCTCCTGCTGAGTTCCCCCCCCGCCATGTCCCACCATGGGACAGCACCGACACCCTGCACCACCACCGCTTTCACACAGGGAGGGAAAGGTACAGCCGGGACAGACACTGGTGGGATGTGGCTCATGAGGGCTTCTAAGCCCATCCACGATGCCACAGTCACCTCTAATGCTACATGTTATTAACGGGGCCCCGGAGCCCGTGATGACTTCTGGACGGATGCCACCCAGCCACTTTACCTTTCTCAGGCTCACATTCTCCTGCCATCTGCAGACGATTATTGCAAAGCTCAGAGTCCATTGGCTCCTGAACAACATCGTCCAGTTATCCCAGTAGGCTAATTCGAGGCGGTGTGTGCTGGGGAGGGAGGGGGAACGCTGTTATTATTCATCTCATGAACGAAAGGTGCTCGACTCTGGTTTGTTTTAATGGCGCAGTAACCACAGGCTAATATTATTAACTGGTCCTCAGCAGCATGCCAAAAATCCAGTCCTGTTGTGAGAGGAAAAAAGGAATAAAGCACTTGAGAATCCAATATCTTTGGTGCTAATTTTAGGCATGTATGCTGGCATGGGGAGCTTGTTTCATCCACTCAAATCTGGTGCTCTGCCACAGAGTCAGATTTACAGACCATTAGTGTCTCAAATAGCACTTCACGTGCAAGAAGCAAGGGGAAAAACACTGGGTCCCTCAACTTTGTGGGGTTTGAGCTGAGTTATGCAAACAAAGTTACTTTAACTGTGGAGTTATTTACAGGTTGGCTCGTAAAAGTCTTAGTGACAGATTTAAATGAATTAATTTTTCTGACTTTCATTCGCTGTCTTCCCCCTTCTTCCCCCTCTAGCTATTACATGTAATTACAGGAAATCTTAGTATATCACATCTTCAAAAAGACACAATGAAAAGCAATAGCAAAGATATTCATTTCTTCCTTCTTTAATATTTTTCTTGGATGGGATGAAAGGGTGTGGCGGAGCTTTTCCTTGCAGCACCTCTGAGCTCTGCTCAGATCACCCAGTGCAGACACCCCGAGCACTCCTCTCCTCTCACTCAGTACAGACAAGATCTGGCAACCCTGCAACAATTACTTAGTCTTTTCTTGGCCTTTGAAACTGCTTTTAATGATTATGTGAGACACCCACAGTAAGCAGTCTAAATACGGCCCCTTTTTTTTCTTTTAAGCATTAAAGAAGGACTGTAAATGGATGTCTTTTAAACCTGTGTGTTTGCTTGGACCTCACGGAGCAAAACAGTTGTTGATAGTCATGCTTACATCTCAGCGGTAAAGTTCAAAAGCACAAGCTTCATTCTGAGCCCATCATTAACTCAGGAGATGGAAAGATATGGCCATACCTACAAACAACTCCTAAAATGACGTGCTTGAGCCCAGACCTTTGGTGCACAAAGAAGGGGGAAAAGAAAACAGCTGGAATCTGCCATGATCCGCTTAAAACATCACCAAGCACATCTTTGTCCCAACCAGAGCGTCTCTGCTCCCTCTTTGAAGCCATCCACCAGCCCTGCTTCCAGTGGGTCCGTCCCATTTCCCATGACGGTTTCAGTGTGCAGCTTGCACTGCACTTTCCACAGCTACTTGAGCGTTAACAACATTTTCCAGCGTGTCAGAAGAATAGCTCAGCATCACTTAAGACAAAAGAATACTTCTCCGAAAGTACAGCTGATACAGAGCTACTCTATTGTCTCCAAAAGCACATATGTTAACTGATTATTGGGAAAAAAAAAAAAAAGACTAGATTAGGAGAGAGAGAAAGGGAATTAAATAACAAAGATGGTGGACATAGTTGGATAAAAAGAGGGAGAGAGAAAGAAAAACACTGCTAGTTTGGTTGCCTTCAAAGAAAGAAATTAAATGGAAAAAAAAAGTTTCCACTGGAACCTGGGCAGAAAGTCAGAATCAAATAGATATAATTTGAGGCACAATCCCAAATGAGGGCTTACATTACTGACCCTTTTTTTTTCTAAATGATCCTTCTTCTAATTTTATGTACTGTCAGGAAAACCTCTTAAATACATAAATACTGCTGGAAGTTAAATTGTTATAAAAAGATCTTGTTTTTTTTCTTTTCTAACAGAGGCAAGTCAAATGATAATGGCTTGATCTATGAAAGTAACATATTAAAGTTTACCTGCAAAGGAGGTATTACCACTTACATCGAGTGCGAACAACTTGCAAACTACATTGAATTTCAAGGCACTGGCGTAGATACGTATAAAGGGAACCTGATTTAAATCCAGATAGGGTCCAATTCCTCATCCCTGTTAGTGACTTCGGGACTGTGGACGTGTGCATGCGGGATCACTTCTAGACATGATTCAGATGGACCCAACGCCTCCACTCGTCACAACCATCGCGCTGACATCTTCCTTGCAGCTTCACGTATTTTTACCACCACATAAATGGCATTGAAGCCCAGTGATATCACTGTTCCAAAACCCCCTTAATCCTCAAAGCAGATACAACCACAGGGTTTTAAATACCTTTGTTAATCCCTTATAGAGAATAATAAATCATTTGTTTGATGAAACTTCATCTTTTAGACATCAGCACAGACATGCCTGTGACATGAAACGCCACAAGTGATCCGAGGGTTAAGCACAGGAAGTCAGACTAAAAATCTGACTCAATTAAATCACAGATTTAGACATTTTTCTGATCTGTGTATGAAGGCTGAGTTACTGGCAAGTGATGTAAGTTGTATCTTGCTGATCGACACGACTGCAGATGACACATTTCAGGTATCCCAGAACAAGTTTATGAGCCCAGCTGAGCCGTTTGGCTAATCCCCAGCGCAGGCTGCTTTGCAAGACTCTGCTTTCCCGAGTGGGTGCCTGGTCACGAACCTCGGCAACTCTAACATGAGCTCTGGAAAATGGTCCCCCTCTTCCGAGAAAACACCTAGGCTGTGGAAAAAAAATGAAACTTTACCCCATATCACCAGAACAAAGGGACCTAAAAAGTCCCCAAAAGATTGCAGCAACCAGAAGACATTGATCTCCTTATACCTTACAGACACAGGCGTAGCCATGCTCGTGGGCTTTAACAGCTTTGCTGAAAGCTGCTTCTAGCCAGGAAAAGTCCTTAGGGATTTAAAAATCCCACCCATACACACTCATGGGGATAACTGGCTCTTATCTGTGGCAATGCCCCTCCTTGCCTGCTTGAGGGACGTTAACCGTAAGGACATAGAGAAGGACAGCAATGTGGGGCACATCCACTGCACGTTGTATTTTTCCTCTTCTCAGGTGTTCCCTGCTGGTCGCCAAATATAAACAGATTTTCCTTAAATTGGGCCATTATGGTGATAATGCTAAGTTTATTTAGTCTCGTATTCTGAGAGTTTATAAACCGTAACAGCAACAGAAACAACTGTGTTAATAACAACTCAACCCATTGCTGAAATGGGGCCAGGGCGGGAGTGAGCTGGGACAGCGCTTTGGAGCAGGAAATTCGGCTTTTTTCATGGGAAACTGCTGGGGGAATTTAGGGAGACGAACTGTAATCACGCACAGAGGACTCTGCCCAGCTGACACGGATGTAAAAGTCCTTTGCATCCCTTGAGTTTGATTTTCAGCCATATTTTCTTAGAAAATCAGGCTGAAGAGGCCAAGGGTAGACATTGTGCATAGCCCTGTACTTGTACCGCACTTTTTAGGTACCCGAGCTTCCCACAGGATGCAGCACTGTCATGCTGAAGCTTGATGAGTCTTACTGTCTTTAATAAGATCACTGGAAATGTATAAATGCTGGTCCAAATCCAAATGGAAATCTTAAATTAGGTAGAGAATATAAGTAGTGGTTTAGGTGTTTTGGAAGCGTGGACATGTGGCAGTGAAATGCTATCCCTCCGTGGATGCTAACTTTGCTGGGGCTTGTTTGTTCTGCAACACCTTCTTAGCCCTGTATGGTTACAATTTCGTTTGCGTTTTTTTAACCTAAAAAAGGGTAAAGTGAGAAAACAGAAGGAAAAAAAAAAAAAAAGTGATTTTTAAATCAACTGTCATTTCTGGCAAGGCTGAGGATCCCAGCAAGGTATTTGTTTATTATCAGGTATTTCCTCAGGATCAAATCCAGAGGAGAGAAGTCTGGTACTAGTTAAAGTCTGTTTAAAATCCTTCTTGAAAGGAGATTTATGCGAGGAAATTACCTAACCTCAGGACAGAGGCTTAGTCAGCGGCAGCGCGGCTCTGCCGCGCGCATTGTTGGTTGCAGTGCGGGTTTTTTTTTAGCCCCGCCGAGGGTGCACAGTGAGAACAGCGGCAGGTTTTCGCTCACATAACGGGATCAAAGCTCCCAATTGTTTCGAAGGAAATGACCCAGCGGGAGGAGCGTGTCGGACGTCGGCTTTTGCTCCCAGCCTCAACCAGCACCGGGCGGCCGCTCCCCGCAAGCCGGGGCCAGGGGGCACAGGGGTACCCGAATTCCGGTGAGGGGTACATGGGCATCTCGCCCCAGCAGCCCCGCCGCTGCAGGGCACTCGACCCCTTCATTAGTGAAATGGCATTTCCTAAATCCCATCTCTCCCCGGCCTGCCTGTTTGTGAGCTGGGGCTATACACAGATTCCCGCCTCACTGGGGTGTTTTCCCAGTCCTCGGCCACTTTTCCTTCCGCAGTGGGAGAAGGGGACGCAAAACCTCCTGGGCTCGCACTGACGATGCTCGGCGTCGCGGTGGCACGCTGCTCGGGGGGACGGCGGGAGGGCAGCCCCCGCTGCTGTCACACATCCCAGCGGGTCACGACTGATGCGCTGATGGATGCCCCGAGGAAACGGCCGCATCCAGCACCGCACAGCAGCAAACAGCAGTGGTGGGTACGTGCGCTGACCCATCCAGGCAGTAGATTTAAAGCACAAAGGATGGAAAAGACCTATGAGTTCATCCTTGGCACTTCCCTGCCAACAGCAAGTCGGATGCATTTAATTGTCTCATGATGGGATTTCCACTGTTTCTTTGGGAAAAAAAAATTCCCATACATAGCTCACCTCAGGGACACTTCAACCCATGGTCACGGCAAGCAGCTCCAAAGCACATGACCAGGGTTGAAATGAGGTTTTGGAGGCAAAACACCGACTGAGCAGGTTGTTGTATTATTTTTTCAAGGTCACCACTAAAATATCTGGCAGGCTTATCTTACGGCTGGGAAATTTTACTGTACTTGCAGAAAACAACCAATATTTTTTATTCTGGTGCCCAACTCCTTGCTGTTTGTGTTGGTTTAACTTCACTGACCCTAAAACGCGAAACTAGAGTAACGCGGTGTTGAACTGGATCCCAACATGGTTATGAATTATGTGTGTAATACAGTAAATTATTGTGAAACAAACATTCAGCAAGCATCCTGTATGGAAACTCTTTCTTCTTTCATCTCCATTGATCATTGACGTCTCTGCTGACAGAACGTGGTTATGCCGGCAGCCTATGATCACTTCGAAATGTCTCAGAAATATGTCTCCATGCAGTTAAGGTTTTCCGCTGCTAAGAAATATCTTAATGCTAAAGGTTTGTTTACAAGGGGTGGCTGTTTCCACTTGCTGGAGCATTTAAAAAGTTGTTTTTTCCAACCACTAAGTAGATCTAAACATTAAGTGTTTCTTAAGTTGGGTTTCCAGCTCCTAGACTGCTATAAACATTAACTTCCATTGGTTTAAAACAAAATAAAACAAAAAAATTGCTGCTTTCACTTAGCCTCTCATAATGTAAAAAAAAAAAAAAAAAAAGAGTATTTTTAAAGACGCTTTATTTGCAAAAGGCTCGTTGTGCAATCCCTGCGCTGGCTCCGCAGCCGAGAGCAGGGCCGTGGGGACAAAGCGCTTCCCTGTTTTCGTTGGCGGGGCAGGGGGGGTGGGTTTTGGTCCCGTCCCGCCTGCCGCACTGCTGCTCCCGGGGGGAAGGGAAGCCGATAAACGCCGGCTCTCCTGCCACTGACTTCGGCGGGTGGAAGCGTGACTCACGGTGCCTTCCTCAGGGGGGAATTACCTACAGGGTAGCTGGTGTCGGATGCTTTTGGGTCTGCAAAGCTGTGGGGCTTGAGCTCTGCTCTGGGGGACTCGTCCCTTTGCTTGCAGTTGTCCCCTGTGTTTGCAACAATTGTCCTCGCAATAAAAAAACCTTTCCTAAGCCAAGCATCAGGGTCATTCGGGGGCTAAAGCCAAGGAGAGGTTGGTGTCCACCTCCTGCCATGTGCTCCAGAGCATCTCTAAGTGTCTCAACACCACTCACATCAGGCTGGATTTTAAGAAACCACTAGGACGGTGATTACCATGGCCACCTCATTTCCAAGGGTGGGCGATCGGACCCCTGGAAACAGCTGGCTCCTCTGCTGACTTTTACAATGGTTGTCTGAAAACTGACAACCAAAATTAGTGATTTCTGTTTGAAAATACAGGCTGCTGTATCATTATACATTTCCAATTAGATCACTGGAAATGAATGATCAATAGTAAAATAATTGCTGTTTTGGAATGGAAAACACTGTATCTGGAAAACACTACTGTAATATAAAAACATAGCTTCAATCAGCTGTAAGTAATGCCACTAACCGCTCCAGCAGCTGAACACGCCCACCGGTCTACAAAAAGGACTCTTATTCATACCCAGGTTTTATTTACTACAATATTTTTCCAATCTCTGTCAAATTAAGGAAGTTCTGGTGTTGGTGGGAATTAATTCATGACTTGAGCATCCTGAACCTCCAATGAACTCTGCCTAGGCTGGAACTCATTGTGGCTTCAATATCTGAATGATTAAATTCAAGTCAGGCCAGACTGGCTGCTAAGTGTTGGGAAATGCTTTGCCTCATCCAGGAAGGGAGAGCCACTTTCTGATGGCTTCATCTGGGGCTCGGGTTACGATAAATCTGCTGTGAGAACTCACAGCAGTAGATCAAAATGCATGACGTGCCGCACCGGCTGCCCGGTGCTCGCTCTCCTGCGCTGGTTCTGTGCTGGATCTGTCCCCGTCACTGCCACCGGTATTGCCTGGCCTCCTGCCACTGCCTTCGAGCTGATACGAAGCCTCTAACGTGATCTGGCTAATGCCACAGAAAGCAGTCGTGAGCTCAGACTTAACGCAGCTCGCATCTGTTCTGCTGGGTGGTCTAGTGATGCTCGGATGCCACGTTAGCAGTTCTTGAACTAGATTGTGAAAACTCCAGATTTTTTTCCTGTCTGGTGTATCCTCCCTTCCCTTATGGGAAAGTTCAGGAGCTGGAAGCTCTCAATGAATTGATATGAAGTTATAAAACTTAGACTGAGGTAGCGTGCACATTCAAATTCAAATGCCATTTCAATTTCTTTTGCTCTAAACATGTTATTCTTACTAAGAATGGCACATCTCAGAGTATCAGAAAGGTCCTGGATATTCGGGGATGACTCAGAAGTGGAATCTCATTCCTATTATCTCTGATATCCTTTGCGCAGAGGAAGGACAGATGGTCACGAGCTGCTGATCCCATAGTCTGGTTGAAATGTCAAAATTAAGTGATTTTTAACAGAAATTCTGAAAGTAAAAACATATTTTGCTTCTCAGTTGTTGTTATAAGGTACTTTTAATCAAAAAATTGCACGAACCTTTTCTTGATGAAAAGGAAAGCTACTTGTATCTCCAAAACATTTCAAGTGGAAATTGTAGATACACTCTCACGTTAGCCAAAAATGTAAAAGCACTTCACTACGATTAAGCAATAAGTATCTGTCATTCTTCTCCACAGTCACTTCTCTGTTTCCCTTATTATGTTGTTCATTTAAATGTGACCACAATATCCAAGTTTCCTATCATCAGAGTTTATTCTGGTCTTTCTCATTTCCCTCTCTCACCATCTAGCGATCTTCATTCACTCTGTAACTCTCTGGCCGCTCAGGACTGGTGTAGGAAACACCACGCATCAGAGCATCCACGTGGGAAAGGGACAGCGAGAAGAATTCAACAGCGTCAAAAAAGCTTCTTCCTTGAATATTTTTCCTGATATAAGTCAGCGCAAAAGAGAGAGCACAACGCTGCAGTCAGCGCAGTCTTAATTCCCCGTCCGAGCAGGACAAGGACGCCAGCGCGGTCTCTTCAGCTTGTTTGAGAGCAGCACAATGCACGGAAGCTAGCGAAAGTTTATCACCAGCCCCTGAAGCGGGGATGGTTGCAAGGAGACAACGCACGTTCCCGCACCGAGCAGAATATATAGAGCCTTATGAATGGCACATTTTAGAAATGGGAACAGGATATGTTTTTCCCATGGTCTGGGAACAATGTGAATACTTTCTCACACACTGTTGGTGAAGTATTTTGGCACACCTGTGCATTTGGAGAGCTCCATTATACTCCAAGGTCTCCTAGTCAGCTGTTAAGGACTCTTTTCCTCTCTAAGAACATGGATTGATTACGTGGAAATATGATTTGGTTTTGTATTTGTGCTGGATCACGGATCAGAAGGAAGTTACAGTATGTACTGGCTCCTGAGCAGAGCTTTCTGCTCCACAGCTTGGGAGTGAAAGACAAGCAAGGGCAACTCGGAGACATTTACACAGCTCCCTTTTTTATTTTTGACCATACTGAATACGGAAAAATTGTTTACATGCTACAGAGGATGTTTTACCACTGTTACTTCCTACAGAACCGTCCTCAAGCTTCAAGCGCTGGCGGAGACAAACTGCTCCTTATATCCTTGATTGGCGTCTCCCAGAAGAGAGGACAGATATTGCTCCTCTGTGGGACCATCAATCCTGTGATCAGCTCCGCCAGGTCTAAACAAATCACCATGGCTTCAGGGCATCTGCATCTTATTATTCCAGATGACATAATTTTGGATCACGGGCACAGCCTTGTGCAGTTACAGGAGCTCTCGGACCCCGAGGCGAGTGGCAGCAGGACGAGCGTTGCCCCCAGATGCCTCCATCCCACTCCTGCGCCGGCTGTGGGCTCCTGGTGGGAACCACGCAATCGTTCAACGCAGTTGGCTTTTTGAATATCAACTCCAATGTATTCAGAGCCAAATCTTTTATTCGGTTAAGGCCACTTTGCAGGACTGGTTTGGCACGGTCAGGGGATGGGGACAGCACAGAGAAGTGCTGCTG
The DNA here is from genome assembly GCF_018139145.2 of Gymnogyps californianus. Taxonomy (NCBI): domain Eukaryota; kingdom Metazoa; phylum Chordata; class Aves; order Accipitriformes; family Cathartidae; genus Gymnogyps; species Gymnogyps californianus. The sequence goes on along the minus strand of NC_059489.1, from coordinate 2,589,773 downwards.
CTCCGAGAAGTGGATCCTATGTCACCTCCTGTTTTGAGGATTCAGCTGTTTTTTCCTTGTGCCCACACGATTCCTCAGCTGCCTCAGTCCCACTCGGTGCCTCACTCAGCACTGGTAGAAGTAAAGATCCCCTGAGACTGTAAATTTAGAGTCCTTCATATTTAAGCATCGCTACCTGGGCCAAATTCAGATGTGCTGAGCTCCAGCAGCTCCGGACGTATTAATGCAGTTGTGTCATGTAGGTATGATAGCAAAGCCCTGGAAGAGGTGTTTTTCTAAGCTGGAAGACAGGATGGCTGCAGTAAATTGCAAGTTTACCAGTTTCCATCCCCACGAAAAGTTATACAGGGCACAAAAAGCCAGAGAATTGCAACATTTTCCCCATAAATGTTCTTTAAAAATGTTTTCGGCGATCATTTGGCACAGGAATATAATTTCCATCAAAACCTGTTGAGGGACAAGAACGGTTTCCCTCCTTTCCCTCCGCAACCGGGAAGAATAATTTGTCCCTGCAAAAACTATACGAAATTTTCCAGATTAGAAACCAAGCTAAAACCGATACCTGGACGCACATGTGCAGACGCTCGCATACGCTGATGGAGCTCTGCTCCCCTTCGCGAGCGGAGCTGCTCCTGCGAAGCGCAGCCCATGCCATGCTGCAGCCTTTAAAGGGAGTCGGGAGAAGTCAAATGAAAAAAACACATGAGGCAGCATCACGCACAGCGGCCGGAGCTACCTGTATTTTATAACATCCACTCTGTTTCCAATTTCATCAGCTTGGCAAACGCTCTCCTGGTGGAAATAATTGAGGCCTGAAAGTCAAAAGCAATGGAGGAAATATCTAAGCTATGAAATGTCAAGTTGCTTTCCAAAAGGGTTCCAATCTCCAACCACATCAAGAAGGGTGTCTGAAAAGACAATCAGGACTTCGGTCAATTAAATGTCTTTTTTACTTTTTCTTTTGCTTGGGAATGCAGTGCCGGAGGAACGCCCGGCATGGCGGGGTGGTTATCCTCCGCAACCCCGCAGACCTTGTTTTTCAGCTGCAGGTTCTGTTTTTTTCCCCTGAAGTATTTGTATTTTATATAAAGCTCCATTCAGATTATTCTAAGTGAGCAATTTAGGATCTTGTTTTTTTCATTTTATTTTTGCATTGGGAAGGTGAAATCTTCAGCACTTACAAACTGAAGCCAAGGAAGCAAAACCTGACCTGAAAGTAAATACTCATTCTCCAATTAACCCCGACTAAAAACACATTTTGACGTGAGAGCGTAGAGCCTCCTGCGCGGGGGGATTAATTTCATATAAATATCAGTCACATCTACTGCCCAGCAAATCTTTAAATACAGTGGTTAAGAGTCAAAAAGTCAATCCTGAATATGAACCATGAAGCATCATAGGAAGATGTCTTACATCTGGATACCAAAGGTCCCGACCACTCACTCTTCCATGTGACAACTGTTTCTCATCCCTGAAGAGGCAGGAATTCAGTAGCGAGTCTTTCTGGGTGCTTTGAAGCCTTTTAAACTTCATAAAACAGGGGAAAGGAGGATGACTGTATTCTTAAACGTACCAAAAAAGAAAAAAAAAAGTCAGCTTTATTTTCCCAGGGGAATTTAACTATATTAGTTTACATCCTGTGGTATGAATAAATAAACAATCCCTAACCAATTTCAGACTTGCCGCTGTTTTGGCTGGCAGAACCTTTGCTTAGAAAGGCTCGACTAACGCCATGCCGCCGAGCTCCCATTTTCTCCTTCCACTCGCTTCCGCGCCGCTGGGCCTCCCCCCTTCCACTCTCCCTCCTTGCTGATCGCTTTCCTTTCGTGTTTCCCAGTTTCCTCTGTTGCCTTTCTTTTAGGAGACAAGGTCCTTTCCACATCCGTATATTTCTTCCCCCCCCCTTATCATTCTCAATTGCCAAATTGTCTCTTGTTCCACTCCACCAAGGAGGTAGTCTCCATAAAATTCATATTTATGCACTAGGGATAAGTAACACAGGGACTAGGGTAAAGAACACATTTAAAATAAGCCCACTGAGTCCTGCAGGATGGCTTGGGGTTCAAGTCCTTGCAATCTCTGCTGTCACTGAATCTTGGTGACTTCTTCCCCGTGCATCTTCTCCTCTCCATTATTCCGCAGTCACCGGCCATGCCCCGTGCTGCGGCCACAGTTCAGACCTCTCATCACAAATAAGATGCTTCACGCAAGACAGGGACTGAGCTGCTCTCGCCGTGGGTGGCAAAGGACTCCTCTGCACCAGGTTCCTGCAGCGCTTTAAGTTTCTAGAGCTCTGAAAAGCCAGCAGAAAAGGAGGTACTAAATAACAGACTGCAAGGTGATTAAAAGCTTAAGTATATTTAAGGAACTTTCAATAGGTGTGTCTTCTGATTTAAAAATGGCATACTTTCACGCTGAAATCAAATAGGCCTGGGGCAGCATGGCACATCTCCTTCTGCCAAAGTAGACTGATCATATGGTAGCAGCTGGAATTTATATGGTTTTATTTTACAAAATATTGGATTTGCCAATCTGCCACCTCCTTCCTCCAGCAATACAGAGATATTGAAGGGAGGGTTTCCAAGAGTCCTGGGAATGGTGAAGGCGAAGAGATTTACCACAGCCACAGACTGGGAAGAGACCTCAAGGTATCCTTGCAGAAAACACCAAATCCAAACAGCGCAGCTGACATGGGGACAAGCTCAGAGGGAGAAAGGTGTGCTAGTCATGTCTGATTAGAAATGAGAAGAATGGTCATTTTACTTCTTGAGGAAGCATGGGTGTAATGGGAAAAAGGGCAGGCAACTGCTAGCTGAGCTGTGCTTTTTCTCAGCGAGGTTTCTTAAGGCAGTTGCATTACACCTGCTCATGCTGGGCTTTTAATTCAGGTGCTTTAAGCTACCCCTTCAGGCACCTACTTTGCCGAGCTGTTTAGGGAACCTAAGGAGTTGAAGCTCTTAATGCATGTGTCTCATTTAATTTTAATTTCTATGTCTAATTTAGAACATGAAGTTAGCCCTGCTTCGGTCTGGTGGCTGCTTCTTCCAGCTCCCTGTGATGCAGCATTGGTCAGTCCTCTGAACATCACCATTTCCTTGGGACTGGGCTGTGCAGGGATGAATCGCTCCGGACATCAGTAGGGAAGGACCACAATGGCTCCTCACCGGCCCTGGGCTCATTCCCACCACCAGCATGGCTCTGAGGGTGCCTTCAGCCATGGCCGTGGTGAAGAGGAGGATGCTGCACTGTCAATCATACGAGGTACCTTGACTGTTTGTGGGTGTTGGGGCTGAAGATCACTGGGGAGCCTTTGGGAACATCATCCTTCATTTCACTGGACTCCTGGGTTTGCTCACTACTGTCTCCTCCCAGCCTCCAGCCCAGGACAGCAGGACACTTTGGGACAGACTCTGTGAGAACCTCTGCAAAACCACATGGTGAACCCCCACCCCGGCAGGTGTGGAGTGCATCGATACTTGATTTCTTTGCTCAAATAAAGCCAGAAGGGAAGAAAGCCATCCCGGAGACTAAGCTCGGTTGGAAAATGCTGTTTATCCCCTTGAACTCCCCGCAAAGGACACAATAGAACAATGGGCTCGCGGCAATGGAGAGGCGAAGCCCTGAGGTCACCTTCACCGCCTCCCAGCTGGTGCAGCATTGTTCCCTGATGGGAATTTCTGTGCGCGGCTCAGCTCTGCGACCATGTGTTTCCTACGACTGTTACCCGGCTTCTCCCTCCTCCAGTCCTTCCGCCTCTTTGTTACTCCCACAGAGACTGCGGATTATTAATTAAACCTACACACAAACTTCTGGGGTAGATAGGTATTGGGAACCTTTATCTTATAGATAGGGAAACTGATGCAAAAAGAATGAGAATGACCTTGTGAAAGCCACAATAAAAGGCAACATCAGTGCCAGCCCTTGAGTGCACGATTGCCTATAGGCCTCTGTGCTCTGCAGAGAGCAGGGCAGAGACCCAAGAGCGAGACTGACAAGTGCAGCCCTGGTAGTAGTATGTTTATCGGCATCCTGGTATGCCTGAGCTAATGAGATGTGCTAAGAGGTAAAGTTTACTCGAATGACACCAATATGGCAATCATCCCTTTGGGACGTGAGCTAGGATCTCCACAAAGCTGAATGCACAGATATGCTTCATCCGTGCCTGCTGGGCACCGCTGTGTTATGCTCCACCGGAGGATGTAAGACAGGTACCCTCGGAGATGTGCAGCTTGCTGTGATACGTGATGCAAGCTACTCTGCTCAAAACATCTAAGCTCCTGTTGATTTTGCACAATACCTTTTGTGTGGGTGGCTAAATCCTCTGTCATTACAAATCTAAAATAAAACTTTTTTTTTTTCACATTGCCTGCAAGAACTGTCCACAGAAAAAAAAAAAAAACAACCCAGAGCAAAAGACTACATTAAATAATCTTCAAAATATATTGCGTGGTTAGCAGGGGACTTCGGGGACTCTATCCCCTCCATTAGCACTTGCAGGCACAGCTGCATGTTCTTCCTCTCTCACTCAGGACTGTGTCTGTATCTTCATCAACATGATTTATTTCAGCAAAGAAACCTATCTTTCTGGGTAAGAGTCTAATGGGAGGGAAGTGGCAGTGGGACTGCAGCACCTCCTCGGGAGGCACGTGTGTCCATAAAACGAAGGACCTTCTGTTATTACTAGGGATCAGGTACAAGAGTGACACAGGGGTCTCAGGGAGGAACTTGTTATCATTTATTAAATATCTGACACCCCTCTCTTAAGATATATATATCTCTCCCCATATATAATACAATATAATGGCTTTTGCAGGATTCAGAAAGTGATGTTGTTCCAGTTGTCTGAGCTGGCGGCTTCCAGTTTGTGGCCATATGGTTGGCTGTGAACTTGACTAATAAAAATGGAGTGAACTTTTTTCTTTTTGCTTTTTTTTTGTTCTTCCTGACCCTAGTCAGTGCCATAAATACCTGTATGTAGCAAAGGGTTTATAAATAGCACAGTAGCATCCACTGACAGCAGACTGGTGTTAAGTCTGACCGGCCGGCGCTGGATTGCAGTAATGTGGAGCTGGAGCGGTCTGGGAGAGGAATATGTGGCCAATAAAGATTTGTGAAGCTAAAGTCATTCAGAAAGCTCAACACTAGGCAAAACTGGGCAAAAAAATACCAATCTGCCATGGGACAAGGTTCTGAAATGGAAACACCTCAAGCCAATATTGCCCCTCTGAGATAGCACTGAAATTCCATATAAATTTATGGTGTAGCTGACAGCGAGCTTGAGTAACTCGGTGTGTCTGGACGTCTGGCCCAGTCCAATAATAACATGAAAGAGAATTTTGTACATATCCTTTGCTGATCCTGAGACTTTGGACTTGGTTTTTGGAACTTTTTTGTTCAACGGTTGTCTACAAATTGTCGGATTCTCGAATTTGTTATTCAAAATTGTTCATAAATTTTCTCAGCAATAGCTCTTGGTATGCAAGACCTTTGCAATTTAAGTGCCGCTCATTAGTTATTCAGCTCATGCGGTAATATTCTGGTTCCCTTACTGGATAGTCTCTGTTACTGTCTGTCCGAAGGATTCAGAAGTCATGAGTCAACGCCCAAAACTCCAGGGATTGGCTTAAAAAAACTTATTATTTTTAGTAAAAACATACAAAAATTGGTGCTTTTTATTTGCTTTCTTGCTTCTGAGTCTGTAGGGCTCACACATCCAATCAGCTGGAAACCAACCTTCAAAATAAAGCAAAGTGCAGTTCCCACACAAATTCAACACTTCGAAAGTTAGAAATGAAAGTTTTTTCCTGAGAAGTCTGGTTTTTGATGGATTTTTAGCCTGCTGGATTCTTTGATGTCTAATACAAGTGTGAATGCCAGCTGATGCTTTTCCCACTGCTGGGAGTTTCCTAAAGTGTCTCTTTGGTGTCCGTTCCTTGGGGTTTACAGATGGTTGAACTCACCCTGCAGAGCATCCTTCAGCAGAGACAGCGATAGCATCTCGCCCTGCACCTGGCTGCCTATCTCCACACAACTCGTGCAAAAACACTCTGAGTGCCTTATTAAGAGCTAATATCTGCAGTAGTCAGAGTAATGGCAGCCATGCAGAAATTGCACTGGTTCACTTCAAAATAAACTATTTCCAGGAAAAGGCTTTTCAGTATTTTTAAGCTGAGTGGAAAGATAATCTTTATCTCAGCTTTGATTCAGAACAGCAGCGTCAGCACAAGCCAGCCTCCCTCTCGCCGTACAGTCAGACCTCTCTTTTCTCTTGAAGAACAGATGGAATTGAAAAATTGAAAAGTGTGGAGGGGAAAAGTAACATTTTCCTGTTGGCAACTGAATGGTTCTTATTAGAGTGTCTTCTAAGGGACACTTATGTCCAGAGAGGTAGCAAACATAGGGGCTCAGCTTCCTCAGGAGTACGTGGGATTTTTGGTCACACCATCTATACTCAGCACACAGCCAGACAAGCCTGAAGGCATCTCACATGCCACGGGAGAAGGTTCGCACACCACAAAGGACAGCGGCGCATGGAAACGGAAGGAGCCTGAGGGCTGCTGTGCTCCTCTTTGCCTGGAAGGGAAGATGCACACCACGGATGCTGCTCCTTTTTGCTTCAGTAGCTTTCAGGATGAGAATTAGTCCTTTTCCCTTCCCTCATTTCTTTTAATCCACTGCAATCCTCCTTAACCACTACTACAGTTTTCAGTCTCTGCCCCACACTGCTGTGCTGAGGTAAGAGCAAATATTTTAAAATATTGGTTCCTCTACTTAGGTGAAGCATCACCTAGATGAAGGCAGCAAAGCAATTAGAGAGGCAGACCCCTGCATCGTGTCCCACTGGAACACAAGATTTGATCTAGTTACACAAAACCCTCCAGCTCCTTCATTTTTTCACTTCAAAACCACCTCCTCTGAACAGGACCCTTCTTTTTTCCCCGAACTTTCTAATGGAAAATCTGGAGTACATTTTTCAACTAAGACGTCCAAAATGTCTGTGTTTTATTTCTCTTTTCTACTCTTCTCCTTCCCTCTTTCCCCTACCTTTCCAATCCTTCCCCCTCTCTTTTTTTATTTTTCCATTGACAGAGGAACAAGAGAACTGGAATGATAACCACAATTTTCACATTCAGTTCTCGAATCTCAGATAATTTTCTTTTTGCTTTGCTTTACAATGTAAAAGTTTTCTAACTTTTTGAGCAAGTTTTATCTCACAAAAGAAAATGGTGCTGAACTTACCTATGGGCATTCACAAGCCATACCAGACACAGCAGCACGCATCTGAAGAACTGCCTTTTTTTTTGATTCTCAAAGCAAATTCCACTTTACTTCATGCATTAAAGCAGACGGGAAATCATTTGAGCCTTCTGTATATGTCAAGCCTCTCCACTAAGGTAAATGTTTTTCCTACAAATAATGCCTTGCATGTTTGATCAACTTTGTAACCACAATATCTATAAGCGCCTCAAATGTTAAACAACGCATGAGCCAGATATATTTACCAGCCAGGAGATTTAAAAGCCATTCTTGACGTCAAGCTGTGAAGATCAAATATTCTAACTTGACGGCTGCCAATACGGTTCCCAACCATTGTCTAGATCCAAAACCCATTGTACTTGTTTTTGTTTTTGTTTTTGGCATCTGAAATAAGTTTTTTACTCAGACCACTTATGTTCTTGAATAAATAAGTTTCTGGGTCAACTTGCTGATGGATGCTAATATAGCTATAATTTAAATCTAATGGTGATATCAGCTTCTAATAAGGTATAAATTAGAGTTGTACAGTACAGCATGAAGTTAGTGACTTTTCCATAAAGTAAGTATTTTCTATTCCTAGTGCAATGATCCAAATTCAGAGATTCAGCTTTCTTTTCCCTCATGGTTTCTTTTTCCTTGGGTCTAATTATACTGCAACCTGTGCAGATACCTCGAAGCATTAACTCACGCAATATTCCTTTCTCTTTCTTCCATATTTGATGCCTCTTCCCTCAAAGAGACGAGAAGACAAAAGCTTCTCTAACTATATCACCTCTAAGAAGACAAAAGCTTCTCTTACCACATCACCTCTGATGTCTGCCCTGGGACCGGTGAAGGACATCGAGCACCGTGTTGCTCGGAGCTGCCACCTGAGCCGAGAGGGACAGCAGCTCAGGGTGGCCATAGCTCAGGGATTATCCCAGGCTCCAATCACGGTAAAACTTAATTGCTCTGGTCACTGTGCAAACATGTAGCGAATAACTTGGACTTCTAGGCAGCTTTTAAGTAAGTAGGGTTAGATTTGTACTGAGGATTTCTCTACGCAAGCTACAGAAAAACTGTAGAAGTACAGGGCCAGATTCTGATATCATTACTCAGGTTTAATGATAATAGCATCAGCAAGTGATGATGCTTGTGGAGTAAACGGCTATTAAACCAAAACAAGTGTGTTAGACTGTGCCTCTCCACCCATTACGGTCAACAAGTACATACAAATCTGGCTCTGACATCTCTGGGACAAATGCGCCAACCTCTCCGTGTACTGATAAGCACTTACGGCCTTCATGGAATTACAACTGGGAGTAATTATGGTTCATCATGCATATGGATTGCTGAATCGGACCTAGAGATAATCTAAAATGCCATTATGTTGTTAAAACGGCAATAAACTTCATTTGCATTTACTCAGCTCTGACGGAATTTATGGGTGAGGACATCACTTGAAGATTTTCTGTTTCCTTCTTTCTCTTCAGCTTTGTTTTAAGAACAAACTTTTTCCCACCCAGATGCAGGAAAGACCGCGTATCCTAGGCTGGGAAAGCAGGGAGACGGGGTTCTGCTGGTAAGCATTACAGATGCACTTGGCATCATGTGTCAGTCACTGAAGGAGCTGATGGGATGCCCCAGGCTATGTCCCCTCCTGACCTCAGCGTCCTGGACATCACGGCACCATGCCCAGCAATGTACAGAACTGGTTAATAATCCCATATGGAATAATTACAGCATGTTCTAAATTTTATTTCAAAAATGCAGAACAGGGAGAAAGGATGAAAGAATAAAACCTGGCACCCACCATGCTGTTCAGGATGAACAGTGTGAGAAAAAAAGTACCTGGCTTAGTCATACTCTGGATAATCCAGACACCACAGTGCTCTGAAGTGTCTGCCTTTCCCCAAATTTAGTTACTCAGTCTGATGCTGCTCAGCCTTTACACCCCAGTTCAAGTCTGAGCCGGATGCCCATGATTTAGTACTTGCTGTTTGTCCAGGAACACAAAATGCGTTGCAAGGTACAGAGGCACAGACTGCAGCTAGCATCCTCTCCTCTAGCCCCTGAAATACAAATTAGCCAGTCTGGTATTTGATCACGGACTGTTCTTAAAGCACTTTTTTATTCTATACTTTTATTTTCCATGGTTGTTGCCAAGACAGAGTCCTCTCCAGGACCCCCTCCCATCCCATCCCATCTCGTCCAATCCCCTGGTTCTTCATCCTTGCTTTTCCCTTTTTATTTTCCAGATCAAACCTTGGCTCCTTCTACCCCTTCTCTTCCACGTTGGCTTTTGTGGCCTGCTTGCGAACTTGCTTGTGTATTTTATGCATGCCCATGAAATCTCGCCTCGCTGGCACTGCATCGTCCTAGCGTTCTCAGTAGTTACTGGTTTTGTGTTTTTTTAATATTAAGCTGTTCTGCCTTACTCCTGGGTATTGGACTGCAATGAAAAAGACTGTAAATTAATGAAATATCTATTGCAGCTGACTTTAAATGATCCTAAAAAAAATAAAAGTTTAAGTCCTACTAGTTCTGATTAGCTCAATTACCTGCCAGTACAGGCTGCTTCTTTATATTTCCTAATTCTTTGCCCAATCTATTATTAAATGGCTGAAGGAATCGCCTTCCTCTGCTTTCATTGAGGAAATAATTCCAGTGCCTAATAGCTCTCCCTGGCAGGAAAACTCTTCTTAAAATCTTCTTTTTGCACCTCCTCCCTTCACCCGGACGACACTAAACAATTCCTGTCTGTCCTTGAGGAATATACGTCTTCACATATTCATAGGTAATTATTATTTTTCCACTTTCACAAGTATCTGGCCACAAAGTGGTTACACTTAAAAGATCCCCGTCTCAGATACTTTGGGAACGTTGCCTCATTATCTGCAGAGTTACCAGCAGAGGTAAGACATCCAGTTTCTCATCTTAGCTCCAAAAGCTGGCATCAGACCCAGCTAAGCGGCACTTTGGGCTCTACTCTAGACTGCAGGAGAAGTTTTGGATCGTCAGGTTTTGGGAAACGACACCCAATCACAGCAACATTTACTCTTCCCTCTTTACTGGGTAGGGAGCGGTCGGTTACACAGCCTCAGCCACAATCCAGCCAGTCAGGACATCCTCGCTTGGAAATAAAACGTAATTAGCTGCATTTGCTCCAGGAGACACTGTTGTCTTCTGAAGGGGCTCACCACGAGCTTGTGGTCGGCCCTTGGGGAGCGAGGCTGGATCACTGGGTTTTACAGGAGTCCTTGGTTTGCCTGGACTGCCCCCCGCCAGCAAAACATGCATCACATAAAATGTTTTATTGCAGAAATTTGTTGTAACGGTGCAATAACTGCCTCTACGGTTTTATGACATCTCTCAAGCACGACGGATGCGTCCAGTTAATTTTGTCATAGAGACACACTGGGCAAAATGAAATCGAAATGTCAGATGAAGGTGAAGTCTGAGGGAGTGCGACAGAGAGCCCTGCTGCTTCACCAGGGGCCGGGGAAAATGGGAATCGCTGGTTCAAGGAGCTAAGTTCCTGTGCTGCAAACAGATCTATTACATTATTACAGTAATTTAATATGGCAATTATTTCCAATGTATGCCCACACGCATCGAGGTTCTCATACATGGAAGTGTTTCACGGTTTACAGGCTCTGATGGAAAGCCTGTTAGCGTTAACGTTTAGGCAATAGCTTTAGTCCTGGTTCTAGGGGCTTTGACCAGGGGCCGAGCACGGGACCTGCCCGCACATCCCCTCTGCGTCGCGGGCCACCGCGCAGCTGGATGCAGGGGACCAGAAGCTGTGCGTGGTGTTCGGGGGTGAGAGCACAACTGCCTGATGCTGCTTGAGGGCTTATTACATGACTCACACTTTAAAATGGCATTTTAAAGAACTCTAATCTCAGAGAGAAACAAATATGTTTAATTACTACTTACACGGTGCTTTTCACATCACTTTTTTAATAATCAGATATTGTTCTTGTCACTTCTGGGGATGTAAGGCTTCTGTCAGCTATCAGGGCTGCGACAGAAAGGCAGTACATAGCTCCTGTCAGATCAGGTGAGTTGATGGAGACAATCCCATCTAGCACCCTCGATTACAAATATTATTTGTAAAACAGTTTGGGCTCTGCTGCCTCAGTCACTCTTTCATCTGAGCTGATCAGATACAGAACTCAGTTATTATTTCATAAAGTGCTCTGTAACTAAAATGATTTAAGACTTTCCTGGGGGCTGGGTGGGATGGCTGAGCATCCAGGCATGCCAGACTTCAGACTGATGGGAATTTAAATGGCTTAGTTTTAAAATCCTAGAAAATAAAATAAAATGGTGAATGCTCTGAACGGAAATTATTCTCTGCCACAATGGCATCAGCAGAAATGCCAAGCTTATCTATTTATAGCGTTATCTGTGCCTAAATACCCATAAATAGCTATGTAAAACACTGCAGCTATATGTATGTGTGTGTGTATGTCTTTTCCAGCCACTGAAATGTTAAATCAATTTTATAACAAGTTGCTTTTCCAGCCACTGAGTGGCTGTAAATGTTAAGTGTTTTTACAGGCGATTTTTTCCCCAGCTGCTAAGCAGCTTTAAATGTTATCAAAAAAAGTTGCTTTTCCAGCTGTTCAACCACTCTAAGCATTTTTAATGGATTTTTTTTTTTTTAACTTGCTAAAACCTATTTATATTTTACTCACAAAGCAAGTGCAAAATTGTCCTGGCTCTGTCTAGGTCTTGTTTTTATTGTATTTTTTTTCTTTTTTGAAACCTGTGAATAAAAATTCTTTCTCTGTCTGAGGAAATTTTTTTTGAGAAGAAAAGGGGCTTTGGTTTAATGAGTCCAAGATGAACATTATGAGTTCATCTTAGCATTTAGATACCTCAAAAGCACCGTCCTTGTGGTATGTTCAATGGAAACACTGTTCTTGTGGTATGTTCAATGGAAATACTGTACTTGTGGTATTTTCAATGGAAAAAATATTATTGTGGCTTTTCCAATTCAGGAAATGCTGGTCGGTCTTTAAACCAGGGGAAAAAGAGGGAGTGGAGGGTGAGAGAGCTAAATTGAGGTGACAGCGAAATGGAAGAATTATTTTATTGTAACGAGGTGGGGAGAGATATACGAAGAGTTTAGGGCAGGAAAATGGAAAATTCTTGTGGCCCTTGAGGATTCATAACAGTGGGAGAAGGAAAAAGATCTGGGGTAGCGTTAAGGAAAGGTGTAGGACAAAGTTAGGAAGGAAGAAAAGAATAGTTTGAAGGAAAAAATGAAAACCAAAAAGAGACAACGTAGAGACGTGTTAGAAGAAAGGGGAATAAAGAAGAGAAACCTCTTGCGAAATGCAACAACTAAGAACGCGCCTCACTTGAAAAGACACAAGAAGTCCCTTTATCTCTGGGTCCCAAGGTCAAGTATCCATAGAGATGTTCAGAGAAATTAAAAGATTTTGCCACTGACTTAACCAGAGAGGGACATCCCCCCAGCCGAGCCCACCCTGCGACTGCCTCAGGCTTTCTGTGGCCGCACTGGAAGAAGACTTGTAGCAATTTGGATCCTCTTAACCAAGGCTAGGGATCAACCAAGGAAAGGTGAGCGTCAGGTGGCCCTTCCTACTGCCGCTGGAGCTGCCGCAGGTTCCTGGCTCTAAGACAGTAATTGCGATGGTGAGATGGCTGCTGTAGGAAGGTCTGGTGGGACTCCCTCCAGACTACAGTGTCCAGTTGCTGGCAGAAAAATAAATACATCGTTTACAAGTAGAGCAGGCCAGCAATCACACTTCTGGCTGTAAAAGTACTAAGGTTCTGGAACAACATTCGAATTATAATAATTCAAAAAAGTAACAGGGAGAAAATTCAAATTAATTTTGATATCCATCAGTTCCTCAGGAAAAAAGTAGGATTTGGTTTAGACAGGAAATAACCAAGAAGTTATTTCCAGTCTGATACTCCTAATCAGAATGATTTTTAGCGATGTTTACAGGCACGCGTAGGAGACCCGTTTAGTTCACCTATGCTTGCGGTGGGATTCAGATGCCCTCTCAACTAACATAACAAGTCCAGCAGAAAATACCGAATAGACACATAAACATAAACACCATGCTTTGTTCCCATCTATTGAAAGTATATATTTTATATTTCTGTGCATATAACAGTGACATGATCCCGGCTGATGTGCTTTTAACTTAAAAACCCAAGGTTTCCATCTGCTGTACTACTAGTTCAAGAACTGTGCATCTTCTGAAGTCACTACAAAGATTCAATTTTACTGCAGATTTAATGTGTGCTTTAACTCATATTAGATTCATTCAAATCTGCAATAAAGTCACTTTGGCCACATGCACATCTCTTTGTCTTTGCTTTCTAAGAACTTTTGAGTTATCAAGTTTTACTGGCCAAAAACGTAGCGGAGAGCAAATTTCGGAATCACACAGAGAAGTATTTACAGAAACTGACATTTCGGTTTCTACCAGGAAATATTTGCACCAGATGTGCTCACACATGCCTCCATTCAGGACTGGAAACGCCACCATGTGATTCATCTGACCAGTCAGAGTTAAGTAATGCAGATCAAATTTTGAACACTTGTAACAAGTCCCCGGAGCAAACAGTTCAGAAATATGGTGTTTCTGTAATAAATTTAGACGGTCTGATAAAATCCAAGGACCCAGCAAAGTCAGTGGGCAGATTTCTCGTCTCTTCAGGAACTTCAAGTCAATACCATCATGAATGGATTTAAAAAAAAATAGAATTTGATTTTAGATCATCCATAAAGAGAAAGGAAAAAGGCAGCTCATTAATGTCCAAAACACTATAATCTTGCTGGTGAATTGTTACAGTTGTAAATCCTGCTGTATCTTCTTTGCCTCATGTCATCTGCCATTAGTACATAAAACAAGTTAGCAACTTAGATCATCTGATAGTAAGTTATCCACACTGACAATAATTTTATTAGCCTGTTACTTAAACACATGCATATTTAAAACTTAAATTCTCTCCTGAACATTGGACCATCTGATACGAGGCACTTGAACTATTTTGCCAGAGTGACACAGCAAATCTGCGATTACTGCTGACTGCTCTTTCCTTCATGGGTATCACCGCTGGTGCTGAATCTGAACACGTCCTTTAAGGACAGATGGCAAGTGTTAGGGCATAATATCTCTCTGTTTGGGCTCAGCTGTGTCAAATTGATTTCCGTATTCTTTCTGATGGTCTGAAAACATAACGTATCTTTCCAATGTTCTTCATACTCCTTCCCAGGCCGCTCCACGTGGATGAAGAAAGCTCTCTGAACCCCAGGGCACAAGTGGCCCTCTGGACAGTAGAGCAATTCCAATATAAATATTTACTTTCCGTTTTCCTGGTTTAAAATTGCTATATTTCTTGCTGAGATGGGAGCTTGCTGGCAGGTCCTACTTTTTTGCATTGTACAGGTTTTCTCTTTAGCAGGTTGCAGAGTTAGAGTCCATCCCTGCAAGCTGAAGACGGCGAGTGAATTCGTCTTTGGACACACGCGTCTCATTGATAGTCTCGCTCTCCAGGCACGGACTGATTTGCAATCAATGAAATTGAAGGCGGTGGTGTTGGATCATTGACTTGGCCTCTTCAGTTCACCCCCTTTGCTAGGGCGAGATTAAGTTTTATTTTTAGTCCTTTGTCCAATCTAAAGGCAAACTGCTCAAACAGTGGAGCTTCTCCCACATCCTTTGGAAGAATTTTCCACAGTCTAATAAGATTTCAGCACATGGAAGTTTATCCTGTTATTCAGCCTAAACTTTCCTCTACTTAACATTATGCTTTCAGTCCTTATACCCTTTTCACCATCCTAAACAATTCATCTTCTTCTCAGTGTTTACAATCCACAAGATTTCCTTCTTCCTTCCAACAAGAAGTTTCCAATCAGTATTTATAAAATGGAAAAATAAATGACAAACAGAAGGTTCAGTAGAAAAGAACCTCCTGCACTACAGCAGTCAGATGTTTGTGCAACAACTGTGCGTACTTTAAAATAGACACTATTTCTATAGCTGCTGGTATCCAACTATACCACCAAAGGTGCTAGACACATCTTCAGTCCAAACAAACTTTGGGAACTAGAGAGCTGCATACCTTCAACTTCCAAAGTAATGCTGTATTTAAAAAAAAAAAAAAAAAATTAAAGGCAAACAAAACCAGGATTTATTTTTTTTCTTACTATTTTGCTATTGTTATTTTTGACTGAGCCTGAAATGATTGAGTTTACATGGTCAAGGACTTGTTTGTATTGTATGATGGTGCTTGGGCATCGTGTCCATATAAACAGTTAACCTCCCAGGATGCAGGATCTTTGTTGTGTCTGATGAAGGCAGACTTTCATTAGGCCTTTTACCACCAGCTCTTGGAACTCTTCCACTTCATGCAAGTAAAAAAACCACAAATATTCCTCTACTTATATCAGTACCAGAAGCTGGAAGCATGGAATGCTTCAGAATGCTTTGAACCCCGTAATTGTCTCTTGTAATAATACATTTTTTACATTCGAACTCGTGAGTTATCAAGGAGAAAGAATGTAGCAACTTGGTTAAAATAAAGAATTAAATTATGGTCATGGAAAAAAAAAAGGTACTTTCCACTGTTCTCAAAAGAAAGTGTCTTTGGGAAAGAATGAATCAGAACGGATCTCTGTTCTTCTCTGTATGACTTTGTATTGTATTCATGGACTGAGGATGGACAGTAGGAAGCTCATGGTTAGATAGACCTGAGATAAAGGTCTTCCATGTCTTGGAAGTATCTTGTGCTATAGCACCTTCTGTGAAATAGAAAAGTAATGTTATTAAGTGTTGGTTTTATATACTATATCAGACCGTATGAGAGAACAGGTAAATGTTATCCTTATGTGTTATGCCCCACCCATGGAGCTGTTCTGCATCTTATCTAAATCACCGTAATTAACGCAGCTCAGGTCCTTGGCCATCTTCCCTGCTGGCCCGTCTCTCCCCAGCCCTGCCTGACCTCAGCTCTGTTCCACGCAGCACTAAAATCACTTTTTGCCTTGATTTTGCATCTTATTTCCATACAGTTCTTGGATCTAGATTTGTACCCAGCAGCTCTTTTACAGGAAAATATCCAATACTATTCAGCCTGGTTGTTTCGATTGTTTGGTTGTAGATGTGAACACTGTGCTCTGAATAACTGCTTAGTACTTGGCTTTTTTCTTCTGGGACATCTTCCTCCTACGGATTCTAGAGGAGATGTATCATCATTTCATCACCATGATCTTCCCAAAATATACTGCAGAATTCATCTTGAGGGATCCTCTAATATTTATACAAATGTACCTCGGGAAAGAGTTTGGCCACGGGAATCTTAATCCTCCCATTACACACTATGGCAAAATGTGTTGCCCTCGTGAGAAAGCCCGTGATGAGGAAGTCAGAGAGAAAAAACAGACGTCTTTTAAAAGGTAGTTCAAGTCATTGGTAGTAGCCTCTCATTTGTTTGGACCCCAAACCCACAAAATACATAAGAAAATGAAAAATAAAACCAAAATGAAACACAGCAATGTTATAAAAGAATTTACAGTACGATAATTTTGTGTTAAAGGAGTATTTACATCTGGAAATATGTGCATGAAAACAGAGTCCTCTTATTTTTTCTAGATTGATTTGATTATGTTTTCTGGGTTAAGACATCAGCGTTCAAAACAAAATGAGACTCTTTGACCCCTTTGCCTATCAAATTAACTGGAGCAGAGGGTTAACATTGTACAATACAATGTAGGTGGCCGAAAGGCCTGGACCCCAACCAGTTTCGGGTGCTGCAGAAACACATCCATCTCAAAACCCTGTTTTGAAGAGCTGAGAGCTTCAGATGCCAGTGCAGATCCCACTGCAGAGTAACTCAGGCTTTTGTTGGACTTCATGCACACACGACCCCAAATTATCTTTGGAGAGGGAATTGGGAACTGATACCAATGAAGCTGCCTATAGCTAAACCTGTTCACAAGTCTTTGCTCAATTCAGGCCTTGATTTCAAGGCAATGCAAGAGGTACTTGGATGTGGGAAGGACCTGAAGGGTAGCAATCACAGAACAGAAGAAAGCTATATTGTGATAAGGAGGCTTGTAATATTAATTTATATAATATTAATATTTATGTCAGCATTTTAATATTTATTTATAATTTTAAGAAGTTGATTAAAGAACCTCAAACTTATTCCTGGTTCAATCTCATTAAAACTTGATGAGAACTTTGCTGCTTTGCTGTTTCATCCTCGAGCCACCCTCAACATCCCTTTGGGGAAAGCGTCCCTTGTCTGCCTAAGGGGAAATCCAGGCACTGCCCTTCCGCTGTCGTTTGGGATGTGCCCAGGGGGACTCCAGCCGCTGTGATCTGGGATGGCCGTTACCCAGGTCTGGATTAGCAGCATCTCCTCTCACTCCATGGCAGAGGATCAGAGCAGGCAGACCTCTTTGATGGAAGGGTGAATTGCCTGATACTTCTTACTATGGATTAATGGGGAACAAAATCTTTTGTTAGCAGGCTGCCTTTGCTATCAAAGGCAGAGTCAGATAAGGGAAAAAAAAGGCCGTTTCTGTAACTGTTTTATGTCGAATCCGTCCGATTTGGCTTTACGGTCTCACACGGTAATAACTCACTGCCACACGTTATCGACCCTAATCAGCCTCGGACACAGCCACACAGCAAACGCCGAGCGCAGGAAAAAAGCGTGCCAGGCTTTATAAGAGGAAAAAGAGTTTTCTCTCTCAGAAGCCCAGTCAAAACAAAACCAAACCAGCCCCCAAATCTAGGGAGAGCATAAAAAAAGCTCTTGGAGATAATTTCACATCCCCCTCAACATCACAGGAGCCGGCTTTCAGCTGATGCTCGGCTGTGCTTGCAGGGAGCGAGCACTCACAGTGGACCAGGGAGAGCAGGGCACCACGGGATGCGATTCCATCGCACCCGCTAGCCAAGGGAAGCAGTGTATTTCACTTCTCTTTGATACTTTATCTTCCCTAGTCACCCACAGTAAAACTACAAAAAAGTGTGGGGAATAAAGAAACACAAAGGCAAGTCACAGCCGTATTACTCTACAGGGATCTTCTCCCTGTGGGAACCTCCAGCGCTGGTTCCTGCTAATACATGACTTCAGCGACTATAGATAGTGGAAGTTTTCTGTGCTTTACTGCCTCAACAATGGTCTCGGGAACTCATACAACCTTTCATTTCCGTCCTTTTATTTGTAAATTACTTTCCTTTAAGAATACTGCTATTTAATACATGGGTTATGATGTCAAACTCTTTAATAAGAGCTATGCTTTTTCCTCTGCAGTTTTGTTTTTATTCTAAACAAGATTTTCTTTTTCCTAAACAGATACAATTTTAAGGAAAAAAAAGCCAAACATGACCAGAAAAGACCTTATTTGTTATGGAAAAATTATAACAAAGATTTTCTGTGGTTTTTTTTTCCTTTGCTCTTCCTGTTTTTGGTAATAAAAGAATTTTTATTGTTCTTTAGTGGTAATCCTAGCTTTATGTTGAAAATCAGAAAGGATTTTTTCCTTCTTTTTTCTTCTCTGTTTTTGGTTTGGTTCTCTGGTTTGTAGCCTGAATGGAACTAAACCAAGCATTGAAAAAGCTCGCCACACACGGTCAGAAATGACACTCCTCCGCCTGAGCCGGCCGGGCAGCGCGCACGCTGATGCTGCTTCGCAAAACCTTAGTTCACGTCCAATGACTAAGAGGGCATGAGGAGCATCTGCGCATATTCCATGGTAAATTCTGAGCTGGGTTATACAGCT
Source organism: Gymnogyps californianus (assembly GCF_018139145.2). Taxonomy (NCBI): domain Eukaryota; kingdom Metazoa; phylum Chordata; class Aves; order Accipitriformes; family Cathartidae; genus Gymnogyps; species Gymnogyps californianus. The sequence goes on along the minus strand of NC_059489.1, from coordinate 2,570,749 downwards.
GTAAGTATGGCGTAAAATCACAGAGTCTGGAAGATTTAGGCCAGGTTGGCCCCACACTAAACGAGACCCTGAGCAATGAAGCGCACACAGCTGTCTGGGAGACGCCACACAGTACGGACACTAAGGGTGGCTGAAACTTCGGCACTGACGTTTTCCCCCAGATAGAAATAGCCTTTTTGGAAATTTATTTTGGGGGATTAGGCTGTATTTCATTCTATTTTTTTCCTTTTTCTTCCCTCCTGGTGGTGGTGGTGGTGGTGGAAAGCAACAAATGGTTGGAATTTTTGTTTCTGCAAAACTGGAAAATTAAATTTTATATTTAATATGGAAAATACCAGCAGCTGAAATGTTATAATTTTGAGACTAATTTAACTGATACACTGGCTAAGTAAAATCATGTGCTAATCACGATAACCTTTGTTTTCCTTCTCCCATATAAGCTGTTCTGCCAATATTTATGCGAAAAGTCTAAGCTTGGATCCTTGCCTCCTTTTCAAAAAAAAAAAAAATCCCATCCTTAATTAGCAAAAACATTACACAAAGACAAGCCAACAGCAAAACAAAGAGAAGCAAAACAAGAAAAGGCACTCTTCTCCCCCTCCTGTTAAGAATTACAATATTCCCGAGGCCGTACGGGAGAGTGAAGACTTGTGCTCAGCAACGGTGGTGGGACGTGACTGCACTGTGCCTCTGCTGCCTTCTCATGCAGGTACAGGGCTGCTCTGCCCCACGCCACGGAGATCTCCGCGAGCGCTTCCATGCAGCACAAGCTCCCACACAGTGCCCAAACACCTCCCTGCTCAGTCCGTCATTAGGAGCTCAGCACATGAACTGAGCAACATGAGGGAGATGGATGGGGGCACTGAAAAGTGCTCTTCCACTTGCCTTTACGCTTACGTGATAATGCCGAGAGGAAACAATTACAAATAATGTCTCTTTTATTACAACTGAGTCTACAGCTTTTCAACATGATGGCTCTGGCAAGACCTGGAGAGACATCAGACTAATAAAACATCCTTAAATATCAGTTCTGAAAGTTAATTCATTTGGAGCCATACTTTTTTGCCAGAAAAGGAACTTTTTTGCTGCATATGTTTGTCGATTTTTCAGACGAGTGAAATAACACAGCAGTCCCAAAAAGTCTTCTGGAAGTTATCAATATCCAATTTGCCACTTGAGCCTTCTCATTCACCCTGCAAATGAGCTATGCAAATATATCCTTTGTGGTGGGAGAACGGCAGAGCCGAATGCACTGTCTGAGCTCTCCGGGAAACGGGGCAGAAGGGCTCAGCCTCTGATGTTTCTCTCCTCCTGTCCCCTTCCCAAGGTAAAACAGTCCTTGGAAATCACAGAGGCTTTGCTGCCTGCTGCAACCAACAACAGCACCGAAAGTAGTGCAAATAATGTTTCCATTGCTCACTATTTCAGATCGAGAGCATATTTTTCTTGGAGCATTCTTAACCTTTGGGATCTTTTCATGTTCTTTAGCCATTGTGTTTGCTTCTTCCTTGTTTTCTTACAGGGAAAGCCGAAATGACTTACAATTAAAATCTTTTTTTAACAGCTTTCTCCTGTTGCTTTGGCAAAACAAATTTTGAACAGTTGGAACGATACAGTGCCGTTTACTCCTTCCTCAAATAGTTTTCCCCTTCTACCAAGAAATCCTGCTCAATTTGGATCTGATCATTTGCTTGTGCAAAGAGGGACACCTCTAGGCTCTTAAACAGAACTGGAGAGATCTGCAGCAGATGAAAATTTTCATTGTTAAGTCAAGGGATAAATTTATTTATGCTGGGCCAGATTCTTTTAGCACTACTTGCTTGTTTGTTTTTAAATTTTGCAGGATCAACTTGTGATTCACGGTGGTACAACTGAGAACAGAGTCTGGTTAACTAATTGAAGGTGCTAATGACCAGTCAGTCTACAACTGGAGGTAAGCCGGAGCCACAAACTGCTAGTGTGATCCACACTGCAAAATGTGGGAGGATTCGGGATTTAGGAGTCTGGTTTTACCCATCCTGGAAACAGAACATGACCGTGACGCTCCCACGTGACGGCAGGAGCGCTTTGCTGTCGTCTCAGCTCACTCTTATACACACAGATCACCTGCAAGCGTTGGAGGTTTTCCAGTCCAAAGCTTGGACTCATAACCCACCTCGACTTACAGCCCAGCCTAAGCAGTGACCCCTTTGCGAAGTCAGCTCTAAGGAGACCATGTCCTCAGCAGCACCATCTGCCATGACCCACTCTCACCCAAAAACTTCATTTCTATGGTGTACTATGCTTGATTATTTTCCTCAATGAGTATGTTTACTCTGAAGATAGACACATAAATCACACCAGCTGAAACTCAAGCAAGTATATGACAAAACCGGTATTTTTAAAGGTTAGTTGTTGTTCTTTTTAATGAAAGAAAAGCAAGAGGATGGGGTTGGACTTTTATGATGTGCAAAAGAGGTTGTAACCACAGAAAAATCTGCCTCCAAAAGCCAAATATTATTCATTTTGGTGGAATGCACTGTTAAAATAGCTCAGCCTTTCAGGAAGAAGCACTCTTATGTAAACCATCTAGTTTACTTTCTTTTGAACAGACAACCTAAAAAAAATCCTATCTGTATGTACACGTGGTGACTTCCTCATATATATGTACACAGACTTACAATGTCCACATGATCAGTTGTGGTCTTCAGCAGACATTTAAGAAAAGAGGTAAGCAGAGAGGGAAGGCAATGTCGTAGGCCATGACAACTTACTGGTGCCATTGATTAGGATCAACAAATCCCAGTGGTTTAACAGGAGTCAATAATTCACTCATGCACCTTGCCAGTCCACCACTTGTTTCATTTAACATTTACAAAGGGCACAATAAGGGCTGAAACATCATCGCTGATCCTCTGTCAGAGCTTGGAAACACCTGCCATGAACAGTATGTCCATCAAAACGGACGATCAAAATACTGGCGTATCTTCAACTTTTGAACAGCGTTTCTTTAATCGCTACCTAACTCTCTGAAGTTTCACATTAAAGTTCAACAGATACAACACTGAAGAGCTCAATACTGTGGGTATTTATATTGCGATTTTCAGCTTTCTAGGGATCCTTGATGGGGTTAAAGATAGGCTTGCATACATTCACCCCAGTGACAAATTTATCTCACATTGGTTCCATCTGCTTTTTGTTCCCTGCATATGCAGGACCTTTTCTTATTCCATGTTGCCCCTATATTCTTTCAGTACCACCACAGAGCTGACATTTATACACACCCATGAACAGCTCAGCTCCTGCAGCCTGATCCCCTGCGCACATTGATGCTGCTGTTTAATTTCCTCCTGCTGCCTATCTCCCCTTCCCAGCTTCAGGATCTTCCAAACTCAACCCACCATCCATTCCCCCAACCTCTTCAATATAAGACTGAAGCTGGATGTCGCTTTACCTGGAACTAACTGTAATTTTCTATAACGCTATTTAATAACTGCCTTGGCTGCAGTGGGGAGAACTGAGTGTAAGGGAACCAGTAAGGGGGTAATTGCATTCAGATGCTCCAGTTATTGTCCATAAAACCTATAGCACAGGAAACCGTGTGTGGCTCTCAGGTCTCTAAAATGTACAGATTACGTTTCAAAACAGACACTATTGGATCTTTGCTTCTTTCCCCTTTTAGCTCTCAACACTGGTGGCATTCATTGGAAAACAGTGGCCGGTCCTTAAAAACACTGTGGGGCTAGTCCTCATGGAGGCCAGCCCCAGGGACGTGGAGTACAAGACAAGCAGCAAAAGTCAGCACCGATTTACCAAGGGCAAATTATGCCTGAACAACCTGATCGCCTTCTACGATTACATGACTGGCTCTGTGGAAAAGGGCAGAGAGATATATAATATGATCCTCTTTCTTGTCTTTATATGGAAATGTGCAATGCTGTTGAAAACCCATTTTCCTTCTGAACCAAATCTTTATGGAAATATATAAACTCAAATTTATGTTTCTTTCACAGCTCGAATCCTGCAAAATACTTCAGATATCTGGGCATGCTACTCCATGGAGGGGTCTTTCTGGTCTTTCTTTCACCCAAACCTTCCTTCTGTCCTCCACTCTTTTCCAGAATACGGCCCATTTTCAGGACAGTTCCTCTGCAAATGTATAACATCCCCCATTCACATTATTAGTGTAAAGATTATGAGCTTTCCTGGATAAGGATGCTCTCATGAATGACTTTGCTGCTGTTCTACCCTGCAGTCAGGCAGCTAGGAAACTGCGCTTTGAAAAGTCAGCAAGAGTAACACACAGATTAAATATTCATGTTTCTATTTTTCATCCTTTGATTTTTGTCCCATGTAGCTGTAGGGGAAAAAAAAAAGACTGAAAATATGATCATTTAATTGAAAGTTTAATTTGAGAGAGTTCAAAAGCATTTAAAATAGAAGACAAACTACTTAGAGTGATTTCTGTGTACTTCATGTTGTTAATTTGCATACTTCAGCTTCTCTTCTCCCACCACTTTCTGTCCCCATCAATTAGATTTATTTTTTTTTTAATCCTGCTTAATTTTTGCTGGGAGTAGATGAAACGCTGTGGCTGCTTTTCTTGGCCTAAGGAAAAGTTATATGTGTGCAGTAAAACTACTCCCTGCTATTATCACCCTAGGAGTTATACACATAAAACCCGTTTTTATCCATGAAATAAAAGAGAATCGGAAATGCTTATAAGTTATTATAATTGGTGAAAAATACTAAATTCAATAGGTGATCTTCTCCACTGTTATAAGTGGAAGTAGAGCATTTCTACCTCAGTGGCACTATATTGATTCATACCACTTCAGGATTTCACCCACAGTAAGAAGGGAAAAACATAAAACACTCAATTTTTTCCTGGGAGGGAAGAAAGGGGGGAAAAAAAAAAAAAGCCCTTCCTGACTGTGAAATCCACTGAGTTTTAAAGGAGAAAGTGTGTAAAGAACATACTTGCACAAAGTTTAGGGTTTGAAAAATGACAGAAAGGCAAAACAGAAGAGAAGGGAAATAATCCAACACAGGTGAGGGAGACCAGGTTACTTTTATGATTAACCTCATGATTACATTACCCTGAAGTATACAGTCGTATACAGTCATATACAGAATTTTCAAGGAATTTTTCAGGAGCAAAAAACTGGCAATATTTAAGATGCTACATTTAAGATGATTTAAGATGACCAAAATTCTCATTGAAAGAGTGTATTTCAGAGAGTCACAGCAAAGTCCTTGTGAAAATGAGACTCGCCATACTCCAAAGCAGTCAGTAGGAATGGATCACTCACTTGTACAATATAGTGACACTAAGCCACTAGTTTGCTTAACTTAGAGGTATCCACATCACAGGGCATTTAGGTAGTAGAAATGCGGTTCTCTTTCAGTTTTCTGTGGGATCTATATGACATTTAATCAATTATTGAGTCTCCATTGTTGTATGCTCATGAACATCCTCATCTTCCTCTGACATTAATACTAGAAGCAGAAGGACACAGATCCTCGTGAGGCCCCAGGTTTCTGTACTGGTTTCTGCAAAGGAGAACCTTTACAGGAGATCAGTTGTGTTTCACATTTTGGCTTATGCAGCACCCTCTCATCCAGTAGACAGCAGGACGTTAGCAGTTTGATGATGAGGGAAAAAGGGCTTTGATAAACACCAAACCCCGTCATTATCTCATTTTGGTGCACTCTACATTTTTTCCTAAACAAATTCCATGGAAAACTCATGTAGGAAACCATAACTTGCTACAAATGAGAACCCACAGATGGAATTTTTTTTTCTTTTCTTAATATGTGAATGGAGGGATAAAATTGCTTCATTGAGAAATACATGGCATGAGAAAGAACAGAGGGATTAAAAAAAAAATTACCCCAAATCTATCAATGTCTAAACCATTTTTTCTGGGGAAAAAAAGTCCTATCTTAAAGCTCTCCTATGCCACAGTGCCCAGCAACAGTTGTGTTGAAACAGTTGTTGTTGAAACCACTGTTCATACCAGTGAGCAATTATTTATCACTAAACCTGAAGTTTCAGTGAAATCAGTATTATTCATATCAAGTTCAACTCGGGACCTAGAAATGCCCGAAGATCAACTTAAAAGCTTTACAGTTACTCTAATGCTTGTGTCAGTATATTTTATAGTGTTACTTGAGAGTGACTCAAGCTTACTCATATATCACTAAGTCAGTTCTCTTGTTGATATGTACTGATTCCCTCCTCTGATGAACTGTTCACCTCCAGTATGAGCCAAGCATAATAGCATGGTGTTTGATACTGTGGAAACACGCACAAATTACAACCCAACAACCACCATGATGCTGGCCTTATTTCTGTGGAGGGTAACAAATACAGGTCTCTCTTCTATAAGAAAATCAATGCTTTGTCATTTTTTGGTCTATTGCTGTACAGGATGTCTATCTAGTTGGAAATTGCTCTATGGAAATCATCAGAAAATGCCAACTTTCCATGTTATAATTTCCTGATAGAAGTTTCGCTGAAATGTGTCTGAAGTTCAAGACAACAAACATGGGTAGCAAAAAAAGACATCCACTCCCAAACGAGGCAATTACAGGGCCATCTCTTGGCATTCAAAAATGCCACATTTAGGCTGTTGCCATGGTCTACCTGGTTCCCATCAAGGTATTGGGCATTCTAGGTAGAACTGGGCTTAGGCTCCTTTTGGAGCTCTCCTAGGGTGGATAATTACTCCTTGGCTTGGTCCTTACCACCTGTATCGCATTGACATGGATTAAAAAAGCATCACTAAGTTCCCCCTATCGTAAAGGAGCAGCAAAGGTTTCAGAGACATGGGATGCTCATTTGATATGTCATGGCTCTTTCCATCCTAGTGACTCCTGTGACCTTCTGTCAGCTGAAAGCTGTATTGAAAAGCAGTCCCACAGAAGTCACAGTAACTGGTTATCATTAAAAGCAGCTAAGCAAGAAAAGCACTTGCAAACGTGCAGGGCAGCAAGAAGACCATTACGAAGCTATTTGGAAAGATTTCCCCTTGTATCAAATAATAGCCTGGTTTATTGAAACATTTATTAATCATCACTTATTGACTGCCCAGCTCCTATGATTTCTTTACATTTACAGTACATGCTTCTTGTTATCCCTTCTTCTTAGGTCAGTACTACTTAAACTGGTGTTGCTGGCATTTGCTGAGCCTGGAGTTCTGCACCAAGGTATCCACAAGATGACAAGAGTAGTACTACTCCTTTGCAGCTCCTGTCTTCACCTCCCCGTTTAAAAACACTCGCACAGGGTTTTAGATGTTACTTCAGCCCTACCACAAAATGGCAAATCCTTGGAAACAGAAGTGCATACCAGCTGTACGCAGAAAGTCAATAGGCAATGGTGCACCTGGATATACAGTAGAGTTTCCTGTGGGCCCGCTAACGTGGTGGTGTGAGTTGCAAATGACTTCCTCTCCTCGCTTCTTATATGAATTCTTGATATGGTGTCAGAAATGAAACAGCTTTAACTGATTTAATTCTTTGTTGTGGCTAAAGAGTCACCTCAGGAATGGCAATGAGCAAAATCCCACTCCCTAATGCAATGTAAATCCATGTCTATAAGCAGGGTCTAGCATTTTCGGAGTCCACACACAACCCCCTTACTGAAGTTCATACCAGAAACCAGGGTTGATACGGTTGTCGTAAAAGCTCTGGTGCTTCAACAACCACAGCAGCTCCAGGCTCCTTCTCCAGTGCTGTTCCTCATGAATTCGGAGCTGTGCACAAGCTGTGATTTGCCATGCAGAGGACAAGGACCGAGCAGGGACTCTCTCAGTTGTCATCAACATTGAAATCCCATGGCGTCATTTCTGTTCCAATCATGAATCTTTTTGGCAAGCGTTCTCCTTCAGCTCTGCCATGCTCATGTAACAGGGAGGCGAACTGAAACATGTTTCATTTGCTATTTAATATTCACTTAAAGAAAAAAGACTTTTCTGTAGAACTGGTTTTGTCTAAACTACTTTTGGTGAACAATCAGGTTTTTAACTTTTTTTCTTGTTGATTTAAAAACAAGTGTCTGTGTCTCTGAAAAACTGGGAATTTTTACTGGAGACTTTGGGCAAAAAGCAAAAATATTTTGGCCCCAAACCAAAAACTTTAAGCTTAAAATGGCAAACCTCTCATTTTCAGCCAAACAATGAAAACGTTGGTTTTGGCTGGACATTTTTGGTTTTTCAACAGAAGTGATTTTTTTCTCGGTCAAAAATTTTCCATGAGGTGAGGAATAAACATTACGGGTAAAAGCCTGGTGTAACTGGAAGGAAGGAGCAAAGAGAGAGATAAGGGATAAAAACAGTTTATCACAACCATCATGAAGCTACTGTTACCAAGGTCTGTTACAAGCCACTGTACCAATCCGGTAGAGAGACCCTGAAACCTATAGCTTGGTATATTTATAGCATGATTCATGGTCACTGAATGTTCTACAAACAAATTTATGGAACTGTTTTTCTCTCGGTTGTTTCCTTTTTTAGAATATTATCACCGGGAAAAGCACTTGCAGACTATTTCTACCTGGACCGAGCTTTCATAGCTGTCCTGATGATCTCAGTTGCTACATAGGCAATAAAAAGCCCCAGGCACTTGTGGCTGACCTTAATCATTCATGAAAATCAGGAGTCCCACACAGGCATCCGGCAGGCAGAGGAGATGCCTTGTTACCTCTTTCCCCACAGCCATACACAGTCTGTAGGGAGAAAGGAGTGTGTTTAGAGATGGCAAAGCCATTTCAGACCACGATGTCAGCTATCCAAGCACTAATGACGATGGCGCACAGATTGTCCCGCATAACTCTTAATCACCACGTGGGCTCGGTGCATCAGTTACTCTTGCAGCGTAAATGGCATCCGCCTCCGTTGTTGCGACGTGGCGTGTTTCAATTGGGAGTGGATGGAGCAATCACTGCAAATAGGGGCAAGAAAAGCGGGAAGGTGGGAGGATATGGACCCTCCAGGTTACCAGAGGGAGAAATGAAAAGATGTTCTGCAGCCAAGAGCTGGCCTGTAGTGAAGCTCTTACTGATGGTGCATACTTGGTTTATTTAATTACTTTTTGATTTTCTGCCTAATATTTGGCTCTAAAGATCATGTTTCAGCACAGCACAGCATGAGTGCCGGGCTAAAGAGTAAGCTGGGCAGTGTCAAGAGAAGAGTGCTCCCCTGAGTTACCAGGGCATGTCCTGGTGTTTTGTTCTTCCATGTCTTCAGGAAACACTCTGTCATCCATGAAAGCGCTGCTGTCTGCATCATACATGTAAGTCTGACTACTTGGGAGGACAAAGGTGAATTAAACTGCCAAGAATTGATGCTTTCAGCTCCTAGTATTCGTGCAGAATCCAGGATCGGAGACAATTTTTTAATCACTGTTATAATGTTTCCCAACCAGTTCATAAAGCGGCTTTCAGGACATGACGCAAAACAGCAGTTTAAAGCCATCTTTCTAGTTAATCTAAAAGATTAAGCATCTCACAGCCACTGGAGAGTGCTCCTTGGAACTACAGTATTATGGCCCTGGATAAATCTGGTTTTATAATCCTGCTTAGTCTACACTGATCTGGATAAACAGAGACCCATCATTTGAGAATGAAGCTCAGAAAAGCATGATTTAGGCAAAGGGAGGAAAATAGGAGCACATATTTTCAACAGGGACAGGAAGGTGGCATAGGATGTCAAATCATGTTAGAGACAAAACATAATCCCCAGCTGCCCTTTACAATGATGCTTCACAGAGAGTCACCTTACTATTAAAGTCCCTGCAGAAAGAAAGAGCCAACCAGCCTGGGGAGGAAGGCTGTGTAGGATGAGGATGATGAGCAAGGGAAGCTCAGACGGCTGTGCTGGAAGTGCTCGCGCCTGCAGCCAGCCCGGGTACAGCTGCCACCCCCAGGGACCCTGTGGGCCGGTCTCACCTGGAGACACAACGCGGGTCTCGAACGTGCACGAATGCTGCTGAGCTCAAGGAGCACGTAGGGCAGCCAAGGCACGCACTTCTGAGAGGAAAAATAAATGATACTTATCTACCCTCCTCACCTTGGGGAAAGAACCAAGAACAGAAGTAAACATGTACATAAACCAGTTGATTACCAGGAATCCCAGTTTGCCTACCAGCACCGAAACATGGGTACATTTATTTCTAGCAGAAATTTGTCGTGGGAACTCAGCTACTAACCCAATGCACCACCCCTGCTGCGCTGATAACAGCCTTTAGCAACCAACAGCAGTGACTTTTTTCCTGGGATAGCAGTATTTGTCCTCCTTTGCCTTGCTAACTTGTCCTTCACTGCAGGCTGTACAGCGGAGAAGAGAGGGAGCACATCTTGTAGGCACAACCATGACATGAGGTTGGGGAGGTGGCACTACCGAACGGATAGAGCACTGGACGTGAAGGCAAGGAGACCTAGATTTTTGCTTCCATTTGGCCAGTGGGTCATGGATGTAGTTGAGGCAGTTGTTTTCCCCTTTTTCATCCTCATTTCTGAGACATGTAGTGACTGACACCCTTTTTAAAAAGCTCTCTGGTGGAAGGCTGAAGTGTTGTCTCTGTCTGCACTAAGAAACCCTCTATTCTACAAATGCTTCACTCTACTTAAGTGAAGTTTTTAGATTCAGCTGCAACCAGCTCAAGTTTAAAGTGCATGAGATCATTCATTACATCACCAGCTTATCTACAGGGTTACTAAAGCACTGATCAGATGACTGAAGAACTGGAAATATTTGTCACAACCAAGGATCTTAGGAAATACTTTTTTTAGCATTTGTACAGGGAACATTTGCCTGTACAAATATTTGTGAATAGTGTGAAATAAATTAGTACTGAATATAACTTTAAATCCAGTATTTCCTGTATTTCTGAAGGAAAATGAATACTGCCTGTATTTCTGAAGATGTGCAGCTAAAACATAAGTTACTAACTTAATATACAAATTACTGGGCAAAATTCCCTTGTCTGTTTTGCCTATCATCAGATCAGCTGGTCACAATGGCTTTATATTCTGAAGAAGCTGTGAACAAACAAGTTGGGCACTGGATCTGCATACGCAAACAAACATTTTGCAGTTATCCCACAAAGAAAAATGAATTTGAATTGCAGATCTTTCTAAAATATAGCCTTTGTCTATTTTGAATTGATGCAAAACTTTTGGCAGTGAAGACAGAGAGACTGGAAGTGTTGAATGTACAAAAGTTAGCTCCTACTCACCCTAAGTGATAATATTAAAATAAGTCTCCCACAAACTTTATGGCAGCAAAATTCAGAAACAAGGAAGCTTTTAGAAAACAAAGCAACTCATGAAACTCATTACTATGAGACACGAATTACTACTGCTATTATTATTATCTAGTGCCTATAAGCTGCTATGATGAATAAGGACTCTTCTTACGCCTTGTACAAATAAAAGGATAAGAGATCATTGTCATCACAAATTTAGCGGATTAAGAAAATGGTATGTGCATAATGTGTCTCTTCAAAGAGAATATTGGTACAATTTTTTTAAGCTAGCTAGAAATCATCTTATCACACACGGCTTGAGCTGACCACTAATTAATTTATACTTGAAAAAAAATCTCACTTTCATGACTTAAATCTCCCTTACATGACTCTTTTTCAAGATGCTGGTAGGGTTTGCCTTAAGAAACAGGAATTGTTCTATAGGAGCAGAACTCCCTGCTGAGCCTGGTGCTACAGTGGGAACTACATTGGGGTACATCAGAAGGCGAGAGAAGAGCAAAGACTTCCAGACTTGCGGGATGTCTGCTGGAAAGGAGCATGCTTAAAAGATAATCGCACTGAACAAGTTTCCAGCTTTTCTAGGAGCACTTTCTATAATGAACATGTGTCAATTACAAGTATAAGATCATTCCGTTGTTTTGAAAAATATGAGATTTAAATAAACAAAACGCTATTTTTACCAGTAGAGAATTTGGCTCCCTCTCCCAAAGGAAGAAGCCATTTTTCCATTTATGTTTAGCAGAAAACAAAAAACCCCAAACCCTTAAAGGCCAGTAGATACTAAACCAAACAAAAGCATAAGAACTGACTCCAAGCCAAAGTGAACGTCCTGAGGTCTATTTTTCCGTAAGGCCTTTGCACGCCGTCCTGACTAGGCTTCTGATGCCGATAACGTAACATAGGCAAGTGTTCCCCTTCGTTTTACTCTTCTGATTAAGATGCTGCCTAGCATGCAAAGGACACATTTCCATGGAAATCAGCAGTGTCCTGGTGCTTTTGGCTGATAACCCAGATTGCTCTATGTATTGTGATTACCTGAGTATCTTTTTGGCTCACAAAAACCACCATGGGACCATGATAAGGAAGGAAAGATCCAATTCTGAACATGCTTGTCATTAACCAGAAACGTAGCTGTCACGGGAAACCTGGAGCCAATTTCTGCACTGATATCATCAGAGCTACAGTTGCAGAAAACTTTGGGATGCAGTTTTCCTTTTATTCCCCTCATTAAAAAGTTTGTTTCAACTATATAACAAAAACTGTCAAATCAGCACTGAAGATCCCTCTTCTTTCTGCCCTGATGCTCTTCTCTTTCCATTGCCTTAGAGGAAAACTGTCACCGTTGGTGTTAAAGGAGTGTGATCCAACTTAAGCAAAGGTTACACAAGCCAGTACAATTACTAGAGTCTCCATATTTTCCCAATAACGAATCTCGCTCTAATTCAGAAGATATGCCCTGCCTGGGAAACAATGCGAGGTTGAATGAGGACAGAGCAAAGAATGACATGTCATAAAAGCCTGATGTTCCTGAGTGCCAGCAGAACCGTTCCCTTCTGATGGGTGCTCTTGGGTAGCTAATTTGAGGCATTTGGAGCATTTGGTAGACAGCTGTTCTGCTCAGAGTGCAATGGCAAGCGTTTTCAAGCTAAACCCACAAGAATGAACCGATGATGCCATTTGGAAGCCATGTTCAGAGAACTTACCTCCTCTGACTACGTTGCTGGTTTTTAGGAACAGAACGCAGCTTTTTACCCTCTCCCTTCCCTGCTGCTTTCCCTTTTGTACTTCTCTAAGCAACCAAATCTTGCCAGAGCTGCAGATACCAGAGGCGATGCAGGCTGTCTCTGAAGGAAGACGGGAAGCAGAGCAGCTTCAGCCATCTTGGGTGGTGCCAGTTGTGGGACAGATGGAGGAAAAAGAGGTCTCATTTTGCAAGCACCTCCTTCTTCTGTGCTAGAGAATCTGCACCTAGGAGCAGTTAAAAAGGATCTTTTATTTCTTCCCTAAGGCATATGCAGCACTCAGCATACTTTGTCGGCATGTTAAACTGCCAGGCATGGGCTTCAGTGAGAATCGTCCAACAGAAGGGGATAAGAGTCAGCGAAGGTTTTCCCAAGGTCGATTGCTCGTTAGCTGTTAACCTGTTTACTGTTAACTGTTTACTGATCTTCTCCTGATAGTGGAAGAAAATCTACTTGAACTGCCACATACCAAGATATTCATTAAACTAAAGAAGATCAAGGCTGGCATAAGAGATGGAAGGAGAGGGTGTTTTATTCAAAGAGTAACACATGAGACAGGAATGCAACTATGAGGTTCCTTGGGATCAGTCTTCGAACTAATCTGATTTTAAAATTTTCATCCATGATCTTGGGCATGTTAAAAAGTTGGGGTTGAAACGTAGACATTGGACCAGGGTCTCTTGGTTTTGGTTGGGACAGAGTTAACTCTCTTCTTAGTAGCTGGTGCAGTGCTGGGTTTTGGATTTAGTGTGAGAATAATGTTGGTAACACGCTGATGGTTTAGTTGTTGCTAAGTAGCGCTTATCCTAAGTTAAGGATTTTTCAGTGTCCCACGCTCTGCCAGCAAGCAGGTGTGCAAGGAGCTGGGAGGGAGCATGGCCAGGGCAGCTGACCCGAACTAGCCAAGGGGATATTCCATACCATGGAACGTCATGCCCAGTATATAAACTGGGGGGAGTTGGCCGGGAGGGGCGGATTGTTGCTGGGGCATCGGTCAGCAGGTGGTGAGTGACTGCATTGTGCATCACTTGTCTTTTCTTGGGTGTTATTTCTCTTTTTTTTGTTATATTCCTTTTCATTACAATTATAATAATAATATTATTATTATTCTTAGTTAGTAGCGTATTTTATTTTACTTTAGTTATTAAACTGTTCTTATCTCAACCCACGAGTTTTACCTTTTTTTCCGATCCTCCTCCCCATCCCACTGGGAGAGGGGAGGGGGAAGCGGCTGCGTGGTGCTGAGTTGCTGGCTGGGGTTAAACCACGACAGAGGGAAATACCGAAAGGGAAGAACCAAGCAGTCCCAAGGGACTGAGTAATGGCAGTGAGACGGAAATTCAGTAACACAGAGTGTCAAAGCATAAATGGCAATAGCAAGAATTTTTGCTATATATTCAGAATATAACACATAGAAAAAAGGGAAAAGAGGAAGATGTGGTTATGAACAGAGGAAAAAGATGAATCCAGCCCTAGAATATATCAGAGGAGATATTCGCAGACAGGGAAGTATTACTGTTGTACTACTGTAGATTACTCTTTTTAACTGAAAGACTATGTCTTTTTTTTTTAACTACAATAATTTCTTTGATATTCTGCATATTTCTTTTTATTTGGTGGAATGGAGCATCAAACATGAAATTGGTACTAAAAAGGGGATGAACCGTTAGTTCTTTAACTATTGAAACCTTTGAAATGCTTCTTTGGGAAGCATAAGAATGCACAAATGACTTCCAAAGAAGAAACCATGTTATTTCCTTTTCTTCTTTTTTTCTGGTATTTCTAGAATAACTTATGATTGAGTTTTATATCATTAGTTTGCTGAAAATCATTTTGCATCTTAATTTTCTTGATTTTTGTCTCTAAATACTTGTGCTGCTTTTCTGTAGTCATTATCAGTAAATAGAAGCCTACCGAGTTCTTCCAAAAATTAATAGTTTTTGAAGACAAAAAGGGGAGAACAATTCACTAGAATGATCTGATTCTGTTCCAGACTTACCAATCATCTAGTCTGCTTACTGTTTGAAAAACTGCAGCTTGCATACTCCTTGATAGCTGGTGCTAGTGCAGCTCTTTAGACCCCATTCTACAAATTTTTCACTCCCTTATTAAAAATAAAAGGAAACCAAACATTGAATGTGATACGTCTTTCAACAGCAG